>NW_025318897.1:737500-3137500 GCF_018153725.1 Drosophila mojavensis | reverse complement strand
GCCCTGTCCGTCTGTCCGTCCGTCCGTATGAGCAAAAGGATCTCAGAAGATATAAGAGCTAGAGAGCTGAAATTTGGCATGCATACTCGTGTATACCATAGGCAGTACGAGTTTGCTTTATTTTTTCGATAGCTCACCCGATAACTTTTTTTTGGATACCACGCCCCCTTCTCCCCCAATTTGTAAAAAACGCATTTCATGTACTAGAGACTTGTGCTTTGGAATGCACACATATATTCACCATATGATTACGCTCTGAAAGTTTCATTAATCGTATGTCTACAAAAGAAATTATTTAAAAAAAAATTCTCATAATATTGCCCACACTGCAGCGCGCGTGCTTATAAGTGCATGTGTATGTATGTGTGCATAGAAGAAGTGCAGAATGATTAGAATATCAGCTTGGAGGGTTCAGGGTATCTCCTAGTCGAGCAGTCTCGACTGGAGCCTTCTTACTTGTTAATGATAAACTCGTTCAGGGTATAAAAAACAAAATTTTGTAATATTTGTCTGTGTATAAGGTGTCAGTTTTTCTAAAAGCTTCATATTTTGCCTAATTTTAAAATACCTCGATTACTGTGAAAGATTTCAGAAATAAGCATATGTCCTACAGAGAATCAAACATACATGCATATTGAAAGTAATAGGTAATATTAATTGGCTTTGTGTTACATATATTTTATCAAATTACATACCAGTTTTTCACTAAGTTTGAGATTCATCTTATAACAAGCAGAAAACTTTCACTTTGGTTAACAAGTCAGTAAGCAAACTACACGAATAATATAACAATAAATAATAATAAGTATTTTGCATAACAGCAGTCATTATTGAACGAATTTGTAAGATAAGTTCAGTATTTTAGTACTTAACGGCAAATCAAGTTGTAACTTAATTCACTAATCCAGCAGTTATCATTAATATCTGTGCAAAAGTCAGTATTTTTAGTTATTAATTATTATATGAAATTAAATTTCACAATCACAAAACTAAAAAAAATATTTGTTATCACCTCATTAGTTATAGTTTCATTACCTTTTTGTCTTCTCCGTTATGCTTAAAAGACTAGATTTTAGTCGACCGTTGTTTTCTTTTTTTTTTTTTTCAAATCCTTTTTCAAATAGGTATCTGCTTCCTAACACGGTTTGCCTATTCTTTTGTCTGACACTTTAAAAACAAATGTACGTATTTGACTTTGAATTTTTATTTGCCACTGCACTAGGACACGATTAATATTCAAGAAGGCAATGACAACATTGCTGCGAATTCGCCGCACGAAAAAGCAACAGGTCGTGTGTTACTTTACACTCTCGAATTCAAAATAGTGCTGCCGAGATGATAGCCCCAGCTCATATAAGTAATAGCCAACGTTGGCAGCGACTCAGGTAGAGTAAGAAAAACACGAAACTGAAAGTGAAGAAATTTTGTGAAACAAGAAACAATAAGAGTGCTGGAATCAAAGCTGTTGACTTTGGCATACCCTGTTGCCATTTGAAATAAAAGACATATCGTTCTCTCTGTCTCTCTCTCTGTATATGTATGTATATATTTTATTTTATTTTATTTTTTTCTCGATTTAGCGGGAATGATTTATCGTGACTGTATATATAAATATATATTTAATGATGCTAATTAATGATCTAATTATGAAGAAAATAAAGTGTAACATTTCATTACGATCCAAAATGAAAATTAGTGTATTTTTATGCCACTCTCAAAATCCATATTTGTTTCCAGTGTTTCTCCTGTAGGAGATACATACATATGTATGTACATATGTATAAACTTGTGTGGTTCGCCACGCCGGGGGGCGTAGATAAATCCGCAATAGCATTTTGGTCTTGGGTGGTCAACCCGAATATACATACATATGTATGTACCAAATTTCATACATATCTCTACGGGCGTAGACATATTATTTGCATCGATCTTTATAGAATCGTAGCATTAGCTTACGTGCAAAAGTTCAGCATCGAAATAAATTTCGTTCATACGGACACCCGGGCGGACAGCATGATGGACACAAATCCAATATACCCATCTCACTTTGGTAAACGAGTATAATAAACAAAGTCGATATGACGACGTCACAGTCGCCACCAGAGGCTCGTCAAAGGGACAGCCATCAACGTTAAAGCCAGTTGGAAAGAGGAACGAAAAAGAGAAAAAGCAGTCTCTTCTACACGACCAGTTTTGCAATATTTTCACACAGATTTTATATATGTATGTGAATGCACATACATACATATATGTATGTATATGTATGTACTCTATAGAAACACTATTTATGTGATTTTAAATAGTTTATATGAATATGTATGTACATACATACATATGTAAATATGTATGTGTGTATAGATAAATATTTAAAAGCATTTCAAGATTAACCAAGGTACCTATTAAGATACATATGTATGTACATATATATATATATATATATATATAAACTAACAAAAAATCTAGACTTTGAACCAAATGATATGTACATACATACATACAACATACATAGTGGTGAGACGACCCACTGCATAACACTAGTTGGCGGTCCAAAATCTAGTTCTTGTATGTTTGTACAGTATGCACATACATATATGTATATACATACATATGTACATAAATATGAAGATGTGTTGCTATGTAACGTGGAGAAAAAACACAATTATTGAGAAAATATTTAAAGAAGTGAAATTGCATTCCAATATTGTGAGTTTGTTAAGACGTTTGCTTCGCTTTCGTCGGCGGCTGCTGCGTGTAGGCCGCGCCCACATTTTAGTTTGTTTTGGCTGTTGTTATGTACAGTGGCTCACACCTTATTTCGTGCAGCAGCATAGTAAAACTTTGAAACCGTATTCCCGCTAAACCAGTGAAGATATCTAAAAAAATTTAAATGAGGCCCTATTTATTGGATATTCATTATATATTGACGCACTTCATTATTTTTTTTTTTCTAACAAAAAACATTTAAAACTAAAGAAAACTAAAATAACTGGTCTTTTCCATGTCACAGCTTATTTTGTGCATTTCACTTTCAATGACTTTATTGTCAAAAAATTCTTAAATTAGGATTTTTTTTTTTTACCTTCTTTTGGTTTAATCACCTCTTTTAATCGTGATTCCAACGAGTTTAACAATTTTCGGGTGATTTCGCTGGGAATTTTTGGCCATTCCCCCAATAGGGCCGTTTTGACGTCAATTTTATTGTATATTGACCATTTCCGAATGGCCACGCTCAATTTTGTCCACAAATTTTCTATAACGTTTAGGTATGACCTCTGGGCCAGTGGATTGACCACATTTGGACTGTTCCAGATCAACCAGGACTTGTCAATACCCGGTTTATGTTTTTGGTAATTTGCCTGATGCAATCGGGATCGCCCTTCTAGACCCAGTTTTTCGGCATTTTGAAGCAAATTCTCCTTTAAAAAGGATAGGTACATATTATTTTTCATATTACCATCAATGAAAACTACGTATCCAACGCCCGAACCCGACTTGCAGGCCCAACCATGCAACAGCCACTGCCATAGCTCATATTTGGTTTTAGGTGCTGATCTTGGAGCTCGGTATTTGCTTAGGGGCAATCATATTGGAACCCATCCGACGCAAATATATTAAATTTTGACTCCTGAGCATATATATGGGTCGGATTGGAAGCAATATGCCTGTCGCCCACCAAATACTGAGCTCTAAGATCAGCACCTAAAACCAAATATGAGCTATGGAAGTGGCTGTTGCATGGTTGGGCCTGCAAGTCGGGTTCGGGAGTTGGATACTTAGTTTTCATTGATGGTAATATGAACAATAATATGTACCTATCCTTTTTAAAGGAGAATTCGGGGCTAGAATGGCCATCCCGATTTTATCAGGCTAATGACCAAAACCATAAACCGGGTATTGTCCAGTCCTGGTTGATCTGGAGCTGTTCAAATGTGGTCAATCCACTAGCCCAGTGGTCATACCTAAACGTTATAGAAAATTTGTGGGCAAATTGGGCGTGGCCATTCGGTAGAGGTAAATATCCAATCAAAATAACCTCAAAACGGCCCTATTGGAGGAATGGCCAAAAATCTCCAGAGAAGTCACCCGAAAATTATTTAACTCGATGGAATCACGCTTAAAAGAAGTGATTAAACCAAAAGAAGGTAAAAAAAAATCCTAATTTATGAATTTTTTGACAATAAAGTCATTGAAAGTGAAATGCACGAAATAAGCTGTGACATGTAAAAGGCCAGGTTTTTTAGTTTTCTTTAGTTTTAAATTTTATTATGTAATTATAATAGAAACATAATTAAGTGCGTCAATACATAATGAATATCCAATAAATAAGACCTCATTTCAATTTTTGGGATATCTTTACTGGTTTAACGGGAATACGGTTTCAAAGTTTTACTATGCTGCTGCACGAAATAAGGTGTGAGCCACTGTATGTACATACTTACATACATATGTACATATGTACGTATGCGGGTCCAACCCCAAAACTCTGTGGTCGCACTTGCGTTTTTTCAGTTCCCCAATACATACATACACACATATGTACATATGTACATACCTGCTATTTTAGTGATGTTTACGCTACGACCGTCGACGCATTTAATGTGATGACGTAATTATTGCGCAACTCACTTTCTTCTTTCGGTCTTTCATTTTCTGGTCATCGTTTCTTCAACACTTGATATACATACATACATACATACATATGTATGCAAGTATGTAGGTATGTGTTTTCTTTGTGACTGTCGCTGACGATGTATCGATGAGTTTGTATCCGCTTCTGATTTCATCTTTTGTCTTGAGCAAACTGCTTTGTAATTTATTATGCTCACTGTTCCAAAAACCATCGATTAGTCTCAATTGGCATACATATGTATGTACATGTATGTACATACATATGTATGTAAGTATCGCCTTACTTTCACGTCAATTTGAGAAAATTATATACATATGTATGTAGCAGGGATGCCAAGTCAAAATTTGAGAATTACGTAGCCCGGCTCCAAAATCTACGTGTTTTTCCGTAGCACAACTTTACTGAAATACGGAGATCTACGTACTGTTTTTTAAACTTAACAATATTCAAATTATACATTTTAATTTATTTACATGGCTTACAAAAATTTGTACATATTTTGATTAAAATATTTAAAGTGCTTGTCAGAAGGCTCTAAGTTTTCCTTTAATCCACTTTTGGTGTGAAGCAATCCTTTTAAAGTCTCCGTGTCTAATTTGTTTCTATTATTTGTCTTAATTAAATTAATTTCTGAAAATAAACGCTCAACATTAGCACTGCTATGTGGCAAAACAAGCAAATTTTGGGTTAGCTCCGTCTGGGTTGAATTTCCATTTTTTACGTTTGAAACATAACGCCAAAAGTCTTCGGGCGGTACCGCTTCCTCCTCTTTGAAGGGAAATTTCATGTTCCGGAGAAGCCGCCATTCGCGGTCTAGCTCCGTCATATCTTGCGAACACAATCCTGTAAATAATAAGAACTAATTGAAAATTCTGTTAATAATTCAATAAAAAACGTACCTGGAAACATTTGCCCTAAATGTGCAATAGATGGTAGCTTTGCTTTCAAACTATTGTTGAGTATTGTCGCTGGATTAAAAAAGTGTAAGCTTTTCATTTTCTGTAGCTCCTCATCCTCAAAGGAAAACCGATTTTGTAGTTGCCTTAAACTTTCAATATAAAATTGAAGGCAAGAGTTTTGAATCTCGATGATTTCATCTCGTTCCAGGTTATGTTTTTTTTGTCAACAAAGCCGCAAAGTTTCCTCCGAAATACATATTTTTTAAGGGCAAGTGGTTATCTTCGTTAGCGAAATCAATTTTTATTAATTCTTCATCAGGTAATAATAAAAAATCAGATTTTAGAAAGCACTCAACTATTGTCTTGTAAACTGCAAGAACATTTTCGTAAAGCAAATACAATTTTGGACTTTCTGACTGCATTTCCTTGTTTAAATTGTTGAAATACGGTAGCACAAATTTCAGAAACTCCAAATACAGTTCTGTCGTCGAATCTAAACACATTTGGAGAATCGGCTCTGCATATTTTAACTGGTCATTCAATACAGCTCCTTGAAAATACAGTTTTAACGCAGGAAGTTGTTCTAACAGCCTTTCAACTACTTGAAGCAGAGATAGCCACCTTGATTGTCCAATATGTAAAAGTTTGTGTGGTTTCACATTAACGAAAGACTAAAACTCCTTATAGTCTCCGATACGTTTTGGGCTTTTTGATATAAAGTTATATACATCTCTTGCAAATTCTTCCACTTTTTTTTGGCAATTTTTTGCAAGCATAAGACGCGCAGAGGTGAAATGAATGACATATACATTTAATCAAAAACAAATTAGGAATATCCTTCTTCAGCAGTTGCGAAAGAGAATGGTTTTGGCCAAACATTGCATTGCATCCATGCGCAGCGAATCCTATCATGTTCTGCTCATATCATATGTGCCTTTCTTCAAAAAATTTCTTGCATTCATTATGCAATGCCGTGGCAGAGCTGTCAGTGACTGCAATAAGACCCAAAAAGCTATCTTGTACTTTAAATGCCACTGCAGTTCTTGCAATAAGAGCAAAATGTTTCGTTGTAGATCTGTCTGTACTTTCATCGACAATAAGCGAAAACTTATTCGATTTTAAACGTTCTATTAACTCGTCCTCTGCCAATTGTCCAGTTACCGATGTTATTATAGCTTGAGCCTTTGTCCGTCCAAATTTTAATGAACCTACGATTTTTGAATCACTAGCAACAGATTGTATGACACTGCTTAAATCTTCCGCCAAACTAAAGGGAAGATTGTTTTTCGCCAAAAAGAATGCCATCTTAATTTCAGCACATTTAACCATATTTTTATAAGACGTTGACGCCTCAGGCAATAAAGATAATATTGTTGGTTGATCGATGCCTAAGAGTAAAATAATAACAGTAAAACTGATTAAAATAACATATAAAAAGCAACAAAAAACACTGTTTAGTAAATTTTTCACAAAACAATTTGTTAAAGAAAATCGAACTACAAACGTATAAAAAGAGCACAAAAGGCACGTGGACACACGACACAAACTTGACAATTATAAAATGCAACACTATACATACTTCTCAAATTTTTCTTATGCTTAACAGAAGCTTCATGCTTCTCTAAATCCCTCTTGCCTGAAGAGCATTTGAGGTCCGCTTTGCAAGATTTGCAATAAAAAACAAGTAAGAAAGCTCTAGTCGAGACTGCTCGACTACGAGATCCCCTGAACCCTTGGAGCAATAGATATTTCAATACTTTTTCGCGACTTTCAGCTTACACAAGAAACACGCACACACACACACACACACACGTACGCACACACAGGTAAACATACACACACACGCATATAGACACACATACACACACACACGCATACAGACACAAACGCATACACACACACACATACACATACAAGCAACCACGCATAAACACGCATGGGCTGCAGTGTGCGCTTACTATGAGAACTTAATTGTTTAATAACTTTTTTTATGGACGTACGATCTTCATGAAACTTTTAGATTATGATTATAACATGAATATGCATGTACTTGCCAAAGCACAAGTCTCTAGTATTTGAAATACGCTTTTTACAAAAGTGAGGGTGAGGGGGTGAATTTAGAGGTGGGGGGTAAATTTTAACAAAAACCGAAATTGTATAAATTGCATATAAGCATACATTAAAAATTTGGAGACTCTAGCAATAAAGGTGTAGAAGATATAATTTTATAACTGGGTTTCGATAAGGTTTTTTATCGATAAAAAAGATCGGGATGAGTTATCGATTTTTAATGATAAACTTGATATGCGCGCTGTAATTACGGACATTTTAAAAAAATTTGAAGTCTCTAGCTCTTATATCTTCTGAAATCGACGCGTTCATACATACGGACAGACGGACAGACGGACAGACGGACAGACAGACGGACAGGGCCAAATCAACTCAGCTCGTCACCCTGATCAAGAATATATATACTTTGTGGGGTCTGCCACGCCTCCTTCTCCCTGTTACATACATTTCAACAAAACCATTATACCCTGATTTCCCATTGAAAATGGGTTCAGGGTATAACAAGTAAGAAAGCTCTAGTCGAGACTGCTCGACTACGAGATCCCCTGAACCCTTGGAGCAATAGATATTTCAATACTTTTTCGCGACTTTCAGCTTACACAAGAAACACGCACACACACACACACACACGCACGTACGCACACACAGGCATACATACACACACACGCATACAGACACACATACACACACACACGCATACAGACACACATACACACACACACACGCATACAGACACACATACACACACACACGCATACATACACAAACGCATACACACACACATACACACACACATACACAAACACATACACACACAAGCAACCACGCATAAACACGCATGGGCTGCAGTGTGCGCTTACTATGAGAACTTAATTGTTTAATAACTTTTTTGTGGACGTACGATCTTCATGAAACTTTCAGATTATGATTATAACATGAATATGCATGTAATTGCCAAAGCACAAGTCTCTAGTATTTGAAATACGCTTTTTACAAAAGTGATGGTGAGGGGGTGAATTTAGAGGTGGGGGGTAAATTTTAACAAAAACCGAAATTGTATAAATTGCACGTAAGCATACATTAAAAATTTGGAGACTCTAGCAATAAAGGTGTAGAAGATATAATTTTATAACTGGGTTTCGATAAGGTTTTTTATCGATAAAAAAGGATCGAGATGAGTTATCGATTTTTAATGATAAACTTGATATGCGCGCTGTAATTACGGACATTTTAAAAAAAATTTGAAGTCTCTAGCTCTTATATCTTCTGAAATCGACGCGTTCATACATACGGACAGACGGACAGACGGACAGACGGACAGACAGACGGACAGGGCCAAATCAACTCAGCTCGTCACCCTGATCAAGAATATATATACTTTGTGGGGTCTGCCACGCCTCCTTCTCCCTGTTACATACATTTCAACAAAACCATTATACCCTGATTTCCCATTGAAAATGGGTTCAGGGTATAAAAACATTACCCTTACTGCTTTTCGTCAACCAGGAATACGTTTTTTCCCAAGCTGCTGAGTACTTCACATCGTAGTGCACTTTCATTTTCTTTGTCGGAGTTACGTTTGCTTCTTCGTCGGTGTCACTTGTTAAAAAATCCATTTTTTTACATTCACATTAGTTTCTTTCCCTCCAATTTCAAGCACAAAATTGAAAGTAAGCCATGCCAATCTTTTTGCAATTTAGCGCTGCTAACCCATTTAAAAAGGGTTTCGCATATTTTAGTGCTGCTAACCCAATATAAATCATATTTTATTTTTTATTTAATACACAATATATTGATATTACTCAAAAATTTTAGTTTTTAGGGTATTTTACAATATTTTTTAAAAGTACGTAGTTTTAGTCTCATTACACGTAGACACGTAGATCTCCTTTAAAATACGGAGATCTACGTAAAAAGACGGAGGGTTGGCATCCCTGGTATGTAGGTACATACAAACAAACATACATATGTACGCATGTAGTACATACGCATGTATGTATGTATGTACATATGTACATATTTGACAACTCTAGTTTCTAGGGTGTATTTTGTCAAAAATCGAAATTCTGTATGTATGTATATACATATGTATGTATATGTACATATGCATACTCTATGCCACCCCTCGTTTTGTCTGCTACATGTGTACACACATGTATATACAGTGGCTCCACTGACCAGAGAACACATAGACTAGACATGTAGAACAAATTTTTCTACAGCAGAAAATGTTAAGTTGGTCGACCACTATACTTCGTATTTGCTCGGCTCGGTTGCTGGAGGTTCGAGCAATGAAAATATTGCACGACGAAGTCAGTGCGCTGTAAGCGCTCAAACGAAAATTTGAAATTTTTTCGCGACGATCCCAGCTCTTTCCTTTTGAGTGAAGGATATACCTAAATCATAAAAGCGTTTGTAAGGTTCATGCAAACAAAATGTAGCGCTTCGATAGATATTCGTGGGAAGGGTATGAAAGCATTGATGCGCATAAACAATATGATTTCGCGACGGGCAAGTACACACACACTTGCAGTCTCTGGAAACGTTTGACTATTTGTGGCCTGTGTGCGTAATTTTTGCTGCCTGAGCAAATTGTAATGCCCAAAATTTACCGTTGATTGGCCTTTGAGTGAGCACATACATTTGCATACATATGTGTATGTATGTATGAGATGGGATGATAATTGTCTCGCGATTTACTAGATTGTCAATTTTGTATGGTTTCAGTTGTAGAGTGACTTTCAAATGAGCCTTCATGACTTACATCAGTAGTTTTGGCAATAATGAGTACATCTTGAGTTAGTATGACATGTCTATGTCCCCTTAATGTTAGCATAGCATTTACTAAACTTATTAGTATCCACGATCATCTCTTCGATCTTTACCACTAAGGCAGCACAAACCGGGCGTTTCACCAGCAAACTTCAATGCGCCACAATGCTGGCAAACAACGTCCATTGGACCAATGCAAACTAAACGATTCAAGCTATAGTCAATGGTGCAATCATATCGAAACGCTTCTCGATTCAAATCAAACCTTGAACCATTTCTTATTGCCATTTCACGGGCTGCCTCTCTTTGAGAAGAACGAATTAAGGCCCTTCTTTGCTGGGTACTAACGCGGAGCCTTTCTCGGGCGATTTCTCGATCTTCGTCAGATAATTGACTCGCGATATTCCGTTGCCTAATTGCATTATGGGTCCGCCGGGAAAGATTAGATCTTCTAGGACGCGGTATTTTTATTAATAGTAATACTGCCCTCGCACAAAGCCATATAAAACAATCGAGAAATATAAATATAAATAATTTACACAAATTTATGTTTGAGACAAACAAATACCTGAACATTCGAGATATTTAGCTTTTGTACGCACGCGCACAATTATTTATAAAGTTTAAAAATCCAAAAATATAAAAAGCCAAAAATACACTTTTTAATAATTAACTTTTTTTTTTTTGAATTTTGAATTTTTGCAGATTTTTGATTTAAAATATTTTTCTTTTTGATTTGGAAAAAATTTTTTTTTTTTGTTTATTTATTTATTTTTTTTTGAAGTCTTTTTTTTTTTTTTTTTTTTTTTTTTTTGTTGAATAGTCTTTTTCTTTTTGTTGAATAGTCTTTTTTTTTTTTTTTTTTTTTGAGAATAGTCAGGTCTGCTCGAGGCTGTGCCGTAGACTGACTGACTACATTTGTTTATTTACTTCTATACAGGACCGAAACTGTCACTGTTGTCAAGGCTACTGAGTATAAATGGAAATTTGAATCTTTAGGGAAAAAACCGCGTTTTTCAAGTATTCGTCAAATTTTTTCAGTATTTTAAAGATCTACTGATCCGCCTCGTGCGGAGACAAATCCAACAAAATCAAAAACCATGAAAATTGGTCCAGCAGATCTCGAGTTATAAGTGCTAAGACACTTTTACACAACTCTCTTTTATATATATAGATTACTGTATTTGATCGATATATGCATTTATAAACATATCATATTGTTTATGTGCATCAACGCTTTCATACCCTTCCCACGAATATCCATCGAAGCGCTTCATTTTGTTTGCATGAGCCTTACAAACGCTTTTATGATTTAGGTATATCCTTTACTCAAAAGAAAAGAGCTGGGATCGTCGCGAACAATTTCAAATTTTGTGCGCTGCTGAGTTCGGTGATTTGAGAGACCATAGAGAGAGAGAGATAGGGAGAGAGAGAGAGTAGGACAAATAGCGCATAGCTGTGCTTCATATAAGAATGGGACCATTTCGTTTGATATTCTTTCACTGCTCGAACCTCCAACGACCGAGCCGAGCAAATACGAAGTATAGTGGTCAACCAACTTAACGTTTTCTGCTGTAGAAAAATTTATTCTACATGTCTAGTCAATGTGTTCTCTGGTCAGTGGCCGCTCACAGCTTATTTTGTGCAGCGGTAAAAGAGGTGATTAAACAAAAAAGAGGTAAACAAAATCCTAATCTAAGAATTTTTGGGACATAAAGTCATTGAAAGTGAAGTGCACGAAATAAGCTGTGACGTGGAAAAAGGCAGTTATTTAAGTTTTCTTTAGTTTTAAATGTTATTTGTTAGAACAGAATAATAATGAAGTTCGTTAATACATAATGAATGACTGATAAATAAGACCTCATTTAAATTTTTTTGGATATCTTTACTGGTTTGGCGGAAATACGGCTATAAAATTGTATTATAACGCTGCACGAAATAAGCGGTGAGCCACTGTATACATATGTATGTATAAATACATACATCTATAACAAAACAAGTAAGATAGCTCTAGTCGAGACTGCTCGCTACAAGATGCCCTGAACCCATCGAGCAATAGCTATTTCATCCATTTTTCGCGTCTGTCTACTTACACAAGACACACGCACACACACACGCATACACACACACACACATATATATATATATATATATATATATATATATATATATATATATATCACACACGCACACAAGCACCCACGCCTAAACACGCATGGGCTTTAGTGTGCGCTTACTATGAGAAACACAACACAAAGACAACACAAAGTATATATATTCTTGATCAGGGCGACGAGCTGAGTTGATATGACCCTGCCCGTTTG
Organism: Drosophila mojavensis; assembly: GCF_018153725.1. NCBI lineage: Eukaryota > Metazoa > Arthropoda > Insecta > Diptera > Drosophilidae > Drosophila > Drosophila mojavensis. The sequence continues at coordinate 3,124,805 of NW_025318897.1, read as the reverse complement.
TCTGCCTGTCCGTATGTTTGAACGCGTCGATTTCCGAAGATATAAGAGCTAGAGACTTGAATTTTTTTTTTAAATGACCGTATATACCGCGCGGATGTCTACTTTGCTTTTAAAATTCGATAAATCATCCCGTTATGTTTTTATCGAATAAAAACATTCAAGTTCAAGTCAGATGCCAGTATTGATAATTGTAAATGATTTTTAATTTTTTTAAATTTGTCAAATATTCAGTATAATATGTGGATCATATGCTGAAAGTTTCATTAAATTCCGTTGAGTTAAAAAATAATAAAATATTTGGCCAGTTAACAAACGCACATGCGCAGCAACAACAATTTCGTATACGTTTGCACACATATGTACATTCAAACTTCTTCTAGAACATTCTTAGAATCACATCAGCTGTTAGTTTGGTTTAGTTTTGCTAGGTGGCGCTGCAGCAGTGAATCTATTTCAGTTTTGCCAGCGCAGCTTCCAAAAGTGAGGTGGTGTAGTGAGTAGCGGCGTGGCGCTCGATCGAGAAGTCGCGGGTTCGAACCTCGAGCGGCGCAACTGATGTTAATTCTTTTAATTGTTTCAAAATATTTATACATATATTTCATTAAATGAGTCCTATTCTACTTAATTTATATTTTTAAATACACCGAAATTGAAATTTTAACCATACTAAATGTGCGTTTTTATTAGTTTGGTTATTCTAGCAGATTTTTAGAATCACATCAGCAGTTAGTTTGGATTAGTTTTGCTAGATGGCGCTGCAGCAGTGAATCTATTTCAGTTTTGCCAACGGAACTTTGAAAGGTGTGGTGGTATGGGGAGTAGCTTCGTGACGCTCGAACGAGAAGTCTCGAGTTCGAATCCCGAGTGCGCAACTGATGGAAATTTTCTTAATTGTTTAAAATATTTTTATATTTTTAAATACATCGAAATTGAAATTTTAGCCATACTAAATGGGCATTTTTACTAGTTTGGTTCAGGGTAGTATCTAGTCGAGCACTCTCGACTAGAGTTTTCTTACTTGTTTAATAACTTTTCTTGTGGACATACGATCTTCATGAAACTTTTAAATTAGGATTATAACATGAATATGATTGCATTTGCCAAAGCCCAAGTCTCTAGTATTTGAAATACGCCTTTTATAAATATGTGGGTGTGACGGTGGATATAGGGTAAATTTTAACAAAAGCCGAAATTGTATAAATTGCATATAAATCTACATTGGAGACTTTAGCTTTAAGGTTGTAGGAGACATCATTTTATAACTGATTTTCGATAAGGGTTTTTATCGATAAAAATATCGGGAGGAGTTATCGATTTTTAAAGCTTAACTCAATATCCGCGTGGTATACACGGAAATTTTACAAGAAAATAGAGGTCTCTAGCTTTTGTATCTTCTGAAATGGACGCGTTCAAACATACTGACAGACGGACGGACTGACAGACGGACAGGCCAAATCGACTCAGCTCGTCACCCTGATCAAGAATATATATACTTTATGGGGTCTGCCACGTCTCCTTCTGCCTGTTACATACGTTTGACAAAACCATTATACCCTGATTTCCCATTGAAAATGGGTTCAGGGTATAACAAGTAAGAAGGCTCCATTCGAACCTGCTCGACTAGGAGATACCCTGGACCCTCTAAGCTAATATTCTACTTATTCTGAATTTCTTTTATGCACACATGCATACACACGCAACCACACGCACGTATATCACGCGCTCTGCTCATTGCGCAGTTAACAGCGACAGCGCTTGGGCTGCGCTGCAGTGTAAGCAATATTATGAGAATTTAATTGTTGAATAGTTTCTTTTGTAGATGGAATATGTTTATGAAACTTTCAAAGCGTAATCATACGGCTAAAATGTGTGTACATTCCAAAGCACAAGTCCTTAGTACTTAAATTGTAAATTACAAAATCTTTGTATTTATTAACTTTATATACGCAAGTTGAAGTCTCCAGGCCTAAAAGCGTTAAAATTAGGCTGAAAACACCAAGTCGATTTTTCGATTATTCTCGATAAAAAAGTTATCGGATGAGTTATCGAAAAAAAATGAGATAAACTTGTACTGCCTATGGTATACACGAGTATGCATGCCAAATTTAAGCTTTCTAGCTCTTATATCTTCTGAGATCGGTTTGCTCACACGGACGGACGGACAGACGTACAGGGCTATATCGATTCAGCTCGTCATCCTGATCAAGAATATATATACTTTATGGGGTCTGCGATGATTCCTTCTGCCTGTTACATACGTTTCACAAAACCATTATACCTTGATTATTTCCTGATTTCAATGGGTTCAGGGTATACAAAAAAAATTCCGTGGCTTTCGAAATATCACCACAATCGAAAAGCCTGTTTGACAAAATTAAAGAGAAACTAGTAAAAGTGCTCTAGTGGAAACTGGTCGACTAGGAGATCCCCTAAATACCGGGGTGATATTTAAAACATTATGAACTTCTTTTATACACACATGCACACAAGCTTACGCATCCATCTGCTATCTACTCACTTAGTAGCCCAAGTCCTTTGCACTTGAAAGAATTTTTTTTGTTATAACCTGAACCAGTCTCGGCTAGAGCCTTCTTACTTCTTTCTTTTCAAATTTGTATATTCGAAATGTGGCTCAAAAGGAAATCAGATCATTGATTATTGCCCTACTATGTAGGGTGTGTATTGAACACATTTTTAAATTGTGGATACAGTTCCCTTTTCCTACGAATTTGAAAAAAGAATATTTGAAATACAAGAAAGTTGTACAAGAATAGTTATTCAGCAATTAAATATCCATTACATAGCCCAATTAAATCTCCATTACATAGCCCAAATCGCAGGGCAAGCGTAGTCGATGCGTAAGCTGCGCAGTAAACAGAGCTGTTGCATGTGCATATGTACCTGCATTTGTACATATGTACATACATATGTATATATATATGTATAAGAGATATATAACCTCTTTCCCCATTTCAGAGTATTTTCGAGTCGACTACAGTACCTTTTACTAGTTAATTTAGAGCCATCAGTTTTTATACAACGCACTATGGGCAAAAATATCGATAGTTCGGCATAAACCTAAATTTTGGTTGTCTCAAATCCGCAATTTTTTTTTTTGTTTTATCCTATTAAGGAGATTCTAATTAACGTCAAAACTATTTTTATAAAATTTTGGGGACTCCCGGTAATGTTTTCAGCTTTGTCGAAGTCAGCTGATTCAGGATTGCATTGTGAATTGCAAAAAGTGTGAGAAATAATTCCCACCTTTCGGCGTAAAAAAATACCATTGCAATTAATATTTACGAAAAAGTTGAATTACCGAAAGTTTGTCCAAAGGTATGCTAAATAATATGTTTCAAAAGATTTACTGTGCCTAGTGATTTAGTGTGAAATACTCCAATGTGTTGCTAAATGAATTTTCAGCCGTAACCTAAAAAATATTTGTGTCTTTCGTGGAAGATAACTTATAATGTTGTGAAATATTTAAGTGGCTAGGTATTCACTAAACGTTCCTTAATCAAATGCTATTAAGGGTTTTTGCTCCTTTTTGCTCCATTTGGCCAAATATCGTATGTTGCAAATACATACGTGATTTGGAATATACAACAATAGGCAAGAAAGCGCTGTCAGAAATTTTATTTCGGAAAATGTAAACAGCGAAAATATATCTTATGTACAACTGGACATTATTATGCAAAAAGTCTACACTTTTAGATATTTTATTAAATATAATTTGCGCAAATGTAATCGTAATCTGAATTGATTTAAGCAAAAAATACGCCTTGGCTATTATGTAGTGTTAAGCTTACGATACACTGCCACGGCAACAATATGAATATGGGGGCCGGAAGACCTTAAGCCGATTAAAAAGGAAGTTAGCTTCTGAACTTGCCTCAGAGAGCAATAATTCAAAACTCACTACATGCTGATTTGCTTTCATCAAAGAAATCAAAAGAAACCAATAACCAAAAAACTATGAGCAGTGACAATTTATGGGATATGGAAAATAAGCTATCATTGAATGGCTCAGTACCCATAACTGCTGAAGGTGGCATTAGCGTTTTTAATTGGAAACGGGCTATCTAAGCAACAATATCTCAACATAAAAGCATTAAATAAAAAACATGGATGTGACATTTATCCTCCCTACTCAGAAATCTGCCAACTAAAATGCTAATGGGACAAGGGTGAGGGCGTGGCCCAAATAAAAAAAAATCCGAAATTTTGTATTAATATTACTAACGTGTGCGCAAAATTTCAAGGCTCTATCTTTAAATTTACAGTTAATGCCGCACTATCGGTATTTTTGCCCATAGTGCAACGTCCAATGCGGCAGTATACATAAATTTATAACAATCCCTTGAGAGCGAAAGTCTTTGGATGGAGACCAGCACAAAAATGTAAGTTAATGCAGTCGATATACGCAAACCGGCAATAGCAGCTGCAAAATCATCATCTACCAACCAAACAAAACAATGGTACGGCTTCGAAGAGTAAACATGTCGCGTTTTTTCGTGTTGTGCGTAGTTGTATTTTGGTTTAACTATTCAGCATTAGCTACACAAAAAACGGGTGTGTAAATGTGTAAATGAAAAATACAATATATGTATATATATATATTTATATATTATATACATATAATACATTATACAGTAGAATCCGGTCATTACGACTCTGCTTAAAGTGTCTGTACGGTTATTGCGACGAAAATTCTGGTCCCCAGACAAACATACATACATATGTGTGTAAATATATGAGCAATCATATACGGTTATAGAGTTCTCCGGGTCAACCTACCGTTCAAGAGACCGTCGCACAGTTGGACCTCTGCCGGAAGAGCGTGGCTAGAGCTAGAGCTAGAGACTTGAAATTTTTTTCCTAGGTCCGTGTATAGCACGCGCATACCGAGTTTAGCTTTAAATATTGATAGCATGCCCCGTTATTTTGTTATCGATTAAAAACATTGTCGAAAACCAGTAATAAATTTATATCTGCTACATCGTTAAAGCTAGACTCTCCAAATTTTTTATGTATACTTATATGCATTTTATACAATTTCGGGTTTTGTCAAAATATAATCCCCACCTCTAATTCACCGCCTCACCAACACATCTGTGAAAGGCGTATTTCAAATACTAGGGCTTGTGCTTTGGCAAATACTTGCATAACCATGCTATAATCATAATCTGAAAGTTATTAAACAATTGAGTTATCTTAGTAAGCGCACACTGCAGCCCATGCGTGTTTGTGTGTGTGTGTATGTGTGTATGTGTCTGTATATGTGTGTGTCTGCGTGTGTGTGTACGCAGGTGTGTGTTTGTGTGTGTATGCGTGTGTCTTGTGTAAGCAGAAAGAAGCGAAAAATGATTGAAATATCTATTGCTCGAAGGATTCAGGGGATCTCGTACTCGAACAGTCTCGACTAGAGCTTTCTTACTTGTTTAAATATATTGTTTGGTTCCAAAGCTATGATTTATGTAACACAAAATGAGCAAAGGTCCAACTATGCGTCGTTATAACCGAATTCTACTGTATAATGTGTGTATAAACAGCTTGAGATTATAAATTCATAGTAAAATGTTAAAAAGTTATTCACTTAACATTATTATTTATATATATAATATAATATATTTGTATCCTACTATATAATACATTTATATCATACTATTACTGTTTATTCATATTATTTCAATCCTCTAACACTTTGAACAACACCTTTTCAGTACGTGAATATTGGGGTCACACAATGGGTATTGAAGGCCTAGGACCGACTGGACTGCAATTAAATTTAGGATATCCTGGTATCGGGATATTTCTGAACTGTCCACTGTGTGACTCTTCCGTCTACTCCTACTGCTCGAGCAAGGTGGAACATGATGCTTGTTGTTGTATTATTCCAGGTGAGTGTCTATATTTTGTGGCAAAGCACAAACCATTTAAATATATTTTATCCGCAGGACATCAGTTGCATCCCACTCAATGCGCAATCTATAACTGCTCACTTTTGTACGCGAAGTCCTGCTATGAACATGCTCTTATTAAGAATTGCTGTTGTGAAAATCGATACTAGATATGTATGCACATACATACATATGCTACGCAAAATTTTCAACATTTATGTACTAAATTATTTATAAAGTTTTTAAAATAAAAACATCTATGAAAGGTGTACTCGAAACAGCTTGACTTGGAGATCAACTCAATCCGTGGAGGAACAAATAATGCACATACACACATACATATGTACATATGTATGTATGTATATACACTCGTACGCATATGAAAGCACCAGCGCACTATGGGGAATTTTGCCGTTTTTCGGGTATTTAGTCATTTTTGCGAAGTATGAAAATTTATAATTTTTTTATGTTAACATCTTAATAAAACTCCAAACTTTAAGGTACTGTACCCAAAATGTTGAATAACAGTCCACTGTTAAGCCTAACAGCTGTTAAAGTCAGCTGTTATCTTCGAAAAGCATTTGCCTTCAGCTTACAATTTGTGTTAGCCGATTTTCAAATCATCGTTATTCAATGACCAGACATTATTTTTGAGAAATTTAAAAAGGATATGAATTTTTAGGGCTTCTACTATGCGTTGGCTTAAAAACCAATTGATGTTTGAACTTATTTTAATCATTTATTGTATAATTAGCAAATGTTGTCAAATTTCATTTCTTGTAAATAAAATTAAACTTTGCAAAGACATATAAAACAGCCACCAGGGCGCACCAGTGTAATTCCAATTGCATGTTATAGAGTAATCAATTGGGATCTTAGTGCCTTTGTCTCAATGTGCACTTTTGCGCACAACCGGCGCAAATCAATTTTTAGCAGGTGACTATGAGCTGACCTGTGTGATATTTGGCTCAATGAAAAAGGCAACTCTAACCAAGAAATAGTAATTGTGATTTTGAAACTAAATAAGACTAATATTGATTCAACTTATAAATGATATTAAAAAAGCAAAAGCCGCTTTTTTTGCCAAAATATAAATTACAAATGGAAGAAATGCAGCAGGAACAAAAACTAGCTGACAACTATGAATGACTGCCTATGACAGCAAATGTTTATAAAAATAATTGTTCATTTGAGGCAGATTATGGAAAGTACTGTTCATCCTGTAGGCTTTTTGGTAAGGGAAGCGTCTGATTTGCCCAACCAGGTCTATAAATCAGACTAATTTCATCATGCATGAGAGCATGAGAGCAGAATCCATAATTTCGCTGATGGTTTTTAACAATGGATACATCTGATCAGATTATTTCTTCGGCAAATCTTTAGAAAAGAGTTTGAAAGCATAAAGGTCGCTGTCTAATGAAGTTGTACGTATTGTATTATGTAAAGTTGAAGGCACAATTAAATCAGTTGAAGAACCCGAATTTTTTTAGCGGATCAATATTTCTGGCTGATTTGGAACTCGAAACTGAAGAAAACTAATTTCGATTTTATGAAAGTTCGATTGTTTTCAATTAAAATTATTATTTTAAAGTATGAACAAGCAAAATTCTTAAAAAAAAAGAAAAAAATTTTAATACAAAATTTTAATAAATTTTTTTTGGGTGGGCGGTGACACGCCCATTTTTCTAAAATATATTTCTGATGGTATACATATTAATAATACAAAAACCGGATCAAAAAATCTGGCTTAGTTTTTAAGTTATTAATTAATACCCGATAATTTGGATTTTTCCCCATAGTGCAGCGATGCCAAGTCAAAATTAGAAAATTACGTAGCCAGGCTCCAAAATCTACGTTGCTGAAATACGTACATAGATCTACGTACTTCTTAGACTCATTCACGAAAGAGAAATGAATGTGCAAATGAGTGAGAAATGAGTTTTGTGCAATGTCCGTCTTGCTGTCCGTCCGTCTGTCAGTCTGTCCGTATGAACGCAATCTATTTCGGCGCTATTGAAGCTAGAGGAACTTAGAGCACATACTCGTGTATATCTCCGATTTATAAAGTGTTAAAATTTTCCCGATCCGCCCACTAGGGGCGTGGCAAATCGGAAAATGCATTTTCCGATATACCAGAAATCATATTTGTTGAAGAGCTAGAAAGCTGAAATTCGGTATGTAGATCCGCGTCGACCACCCAAGATCACGAGCTATGGCGGATATATCTCCACCCATTGGAGGCGTGGCAAATTGGACAAAACTGTATCTCCTAAAGTTATGAACCTAGAATGCTGAAATTTTGCACGTAAGTTTATGTTTTAATTCTATAAAGATGGGTGAAAATCATAAATGTACGCCTACTAGGGGCGTGGCAAATTGGACCTGAAGATATAGTGATTTTTCGAATTCGGCTATATTTTGGACACTATTGAAGCTAGAGACCTGAAATTTGGAATATATACGCGGGTTGACCACCCACGTCCAACGAGCTATGGTAGATATATGTCCGCCCATAGGGGGCGTGGCAAACCGCAAAAGTTTCTATCTCCTACAGTTTAAGAGCTAGAAGCTGAGTTGAGTTGCTGGTAGCCTCCTCTATCGATGTTTCAAAAATAATTTTAAAGCCTCTTTAGGGGCGTGGCATATCGAAAAATACCCTGTAATTTTCACATTTTTTGAGCGTAAGAATTCAAATTTTGCATTTAGGTTACCGGTTGCTCGTTCTAAGAACTGGCCAAAAATGAGAAGTCTACGGCCACTAGAGGCGTGGCAATCGGCATTTATAATGCCCATATTGCGGCATTTATATGCGTCAGCCATCTATTTATGTATTTGTACACATAAAAATTAATAAAATATAAAAAAGCTAAAATAACAAAAAAATTTTCAATTTACAAAAACGAGTTTTCCGCGGGATTTGAACTCGCACCCAAGCCGAATAGCATGTTCATGTCAAAATATCTAAACTAAAGATCGCGGGCACTTCAGCCTACAGCACCACCGCGTCACATAGCAACGAAAAGCCAGTGTAGCGGCTGGAAATTAAAAAAACAATGCAAAGACAAATCAATCGCAACTGAGATTCTTAGAATATGCTAGAGTACGCATTTATGTGTACATACATACCCACGTACAAATGAGCGCGTGTATAAGGCTGGAATGCTTGATGCTATGCGTGCAGACTTACATATATACATATATACATATGTATGTGTTTGCGTATATGTATTTGAGGGCTATTTAAAAATAAACACATTTAAACTTATAAAATTATTCGACTAAGAAAAAGAACAGTATTAAGTGCCATTCATTCAAGCTCGCACCTTCCCAATAAAATGTCTATTTTATAAAAAACGAAATATGTATGAAAAAAAAAAAAAAAAAACACCGAAGAGGTTCGAGCCTCCTACTCTAACATTACTTCGCCTTTAGCACCCGCACCACTGCTTTGCTTGACCAGCCAATTGCTAAAATAGAATAGCTTATTAAGAGAGCGTCATCAGACAAAACTACAGTAACGGCTAGAAAGTCCAGAAATCAATCGAAATTCTAAGAATGTGAGAAAAGGCGCGCTTCTGTCTGTTCGCATAGAATAGACGATGAGTGTGTGCACACGTATAGGAAAATCGCGCTGATCTGCTGCTAGCTTGAAGCCGGTATCCAATATATGGATATAAATATATATTATTAAAAGTCAAAATTGTATAAATTATATATGTATGTAAGTAATTACATATTTAATTAAGTATATGTAAGACTTTTGTTCATGCACATGCAAGAACATAGAAATATGATAAGTAGGGGAACGTACGCGCTATGCACTCGACAGCTATCATAAAATAAATAACATATGTTTCAAGTGTGAACTGTCAAACTGGGCATAAATTATGACCCTGACCCTTAGCGATAGAATACGTAAGAGGCGAGCGTTGAGCATTACAAACTCAGCGATAGCATAATAATAGCTAATAAACCAATGCGGAGTCTTACAAACTACGCGATAAGTTAATAATATGTAATAGACCAATGCTGAGCCTTACACACTCAGCAATAGAAGCACCAGATTTAATGGTTGAAATTATACATGAGTCTGGTTATAAAAACCCGGGCCCAGCAGAATAAAGAATCAATACGAAACTAAACACCAACAAAGTAAAGTGTATTCGTTCAACTTTCGACAATCTAAGGAGGCTGGAGAGTCCAGTCAGACATTCAAGGGGAGAACCTAACCAGTTGAACAGATTTAGTTCAGTTTATATTCGGATTAGAGAGAGTTTAAACCTATTGTTCCAAATTGTATAAAATATATTATTTCATTGAACACAAAGTTGTTATATATTCACAAGAACCCAACACAGCGTCCCCAATCACTAGTACTCTAGTGTGGCAGCGCTTAACTGGCGCCCGAGCAGGGACCCACATTCTTCACGGAAATAAAGGGAAATGGTGACGTGTCAATAATTCTATAAAAATAACTTATTAACAAAGCAAGTACAAATAAATTGTTCCAATCGAATTGGGCAATTGTTGGCAAAATTACGAAGTACTTCTGCGATTTGCAAAGTAATGAGGTGAAAGTCCTTGCCATAACATAATAATACAATAAATAATAACATAATTTCTAGCAAGTGTTGGTGCACTAGATAATTCTATAACATAAAAGAAATCATGGCTAAATGGTGGTATTGGCAATACCTAGGTTCAAATCCGTGCCGAGACGAGTCTTAAAACGAAAATACAAGAAATTTGCAGGCGGTGGTGGTATGAGATTGATTCTCGTATCGAGGTTCAAGTCCTTGCCGTAAGACAAATGTCATAAAAAATAAACGTCACAATTTCCACCTGTGTTGAATGATGGGTTTCCGTATAAATTAAAAGAAACCTAGTGGTCAAAGTTAAGCTTAAAGCACTAACTATATAACAAAATTAAAAGGCGGTTGTCTGGAAATCTCTAATCAACAAGCAAAGCATAAATATGCAAAAATAAAAACATGAATTGCAGAGACCTTCTATTCGATCGTGGAATAACCCTTACCCTAGTAGGTCTTAGAACCAGAGAGGAATACTTTGGGCTTCCCTTTCGGAAGAGAATAAGTCTGGCAACAATATATAACAGAAAAAAGTAAAATAAATAAATAAATGAAACGAAAGGAAGAGAGAGACCAGATGATTGTGGAACCACCCTCACCTAAGTAGGTCTTACACCAAAAAGGATCCTGAGGGCTTCCCAAGCCATGTAAAATAATAAAAACTGTTTGCCGGTTCGGTAACAAAAGATAATACAACTAGTAATTGGTAATTCAGTAATTCTATAACAGACAACGCAATAACACACGTGGTAATACACACACGTAATTCAATACAATTAGTAATTCAATGAAATAATATAAAAGAAATAATATTCCCGTCAATTATTTAAAAAAGGTGTTACGACCATGTGAGAGCATTACTAATATATTTATCTCCACAGGAAGCAATTCTACGAGACGATTATTAATATTTTCTTATATCCACTGGAAACGGTAAATAGCAGCAGCTTGGAAACAATGAAAAGCTGATTTAATGTAGAAAATTATATCGATAACATAGTAGGCATCGAATTGAATAGTAAGTAAGTTTTCAGACATTGAAATAATTTAGTTCACTTTTGCACCAAGCCGTAACTAAACGAAAAATTTTGAAAAATTTACAAATAAAAAGAATACAAAAAAAAAAAACAAGTAAGAACGTTGCAGTCGGGCGTTACCGACTGCGGAATACTCATTCACATCCCATCAACAATTTAGTAGTTAAGTTTCGCTCTAATACTGTAGAATATACACGTTTTTCCGATTTGCCACGCCCCAACTGGGCGTAGACACCTCATTTTTGGTCAGTTTTTAGAAAGAGATAACGGTACCCTAACTGCAAAGTTTGAATGCTTACCCTCAAAAAATGTGAAAATTACAGGGTATTTTTCGATATGCCACGCCCCTAAAGAGGCGTAAAAATTATTTTTGGGGAATCGATAGAGGAGGCTACCAGTAACTCAACTATCCAAATTTGAAGCTTCTAGCTATTATACTTTAGGAGATATAAACTTTTGCGGTTTGCCACGCCCCCTGTGGGCGGACATATATCCGACAAAACTTTTTGGTCTTGGGTGATCAGTCCGAGTATATATACAAAATTTGAGGTCTCTGCCATCAATAGTGTCCAAAATATAGGAGAATTTAAAAAATCACTATATCTTCAGGTCCGATTTTCCACACCCCCAATGGGCGTAGACTTATAATTTATCTTCAGACTTTATAGAATCATACCATTAGCTGACGTGCAAAATTTCAGCATTCTAGGTTTACAACTTTAGGAGATACAGTTTTATCCGATTTGCCACGCCCCCAATGGGCGTAGATATATCCGCCATAGCTCGTGATCCTTAGTGGTCGATGCGGATCTATATTCCAAATTTCAGCTTTCTAGCTCTTTAACTAACATGATTTCTGGTATATCGGAAAATGCATTTTCCGATTTGCCACGCCCCTAGTGGGCGGATCGGGAAAATTTTAGCACTTTATAAATCGGAGATATTCACTTTCGTGAATGAGTATAAAAAAAAATTTAAAAGAAATCCTACAAAAAGTTTAAAAATTTAAAAAAATATAGTAATCAAATAAAAATAATCCTACAGAGGGTTTAATAATAAAAAAAAATAATAATAATGAAAATAAGAATAAAAATAACTTATATAAATAGAATAATAATAGTAAAATTAACGGATAACAAGTAATATGGAAAATATTAATGGAACGTTGCAAGGGCTGAGCGCGGCAATAACTGTGTTAGCCGATCAATTTTTAAGTCTTAAGGAAGATTTGAAGCAATTGAATAGGAAAGTGGATCGTTTGGAAAAAGAGGATACTAATCAGTCTCTCATAGAGGAACAAACCTCACTGGCCCGTCCACGTTCGGAGCTTGAATTAAATGAAATTTCGTCATTGCCGGACTGTGTTAAAGTGTTGCCCACATTTGAGGGAAACCCTTCACCCTCGTGGGTAAACAGGATCGAGTCCGTACTTGAAGATTATTCTATTATCAAGGAAAGACCTCTATATCGCTCAATAATTTTACATAAACAAGGAAAAGTAATTGGAATTGCCGATGTTTCACTGTAATCGTACGGTGTACAAAATGATGATTGGCCTGAAATTAAGCGAGTTTGGCGATTGCATTATGCTGATAAAAGTGATGTTCGAACCTTGGAATACGAATTGAATCAAATGATTCAAGGCAACAACGACTGGAGCTGAAGCGTGGAATTAATGATTATCAACAAAACAAAAACTGGAAAAATTCTTCAATAATCAGATTTAAGAAAATAGGAAAAAAAAAAAAAAAATGCACATTTAATTATATTGTAATAATCCTCTTTTAACTTCCTTGACTTCCTAGCACCCATAGCACATTTAATTATATTGCAATAATCTTCTTTTAGCTTCCTTAACTTCCTTAGCGCCCATAGCATCCACAGCATTTTGCACGTGGTATATCCTTCCTAGTTTCGATCATTTATGGTAATAGGGATTTCCGAGATGCCAGACTGAATGAAATAAATGCGCTTACAATGTTGGATGTATTGTCATAACCACAAATGAATACTAAATGTATGGAACTATGAATGCTTTGAATTAACTTGAAGGTGGATATCGATGGCCCTCTTTATGCTAATTTATGGACTCTGGATAATAAATTTATATTGGATAAATATCATTATATTGGGCAATTTATATTGGATAATTATCATTATATTGGACAATTTATATTGGATGAATATCGTTATAATGGACATATGCACCCTAATCTGCGGGACGCAGATATTTAGATGGGGAAGAGTTAAGACTTTCGACAATCTAAGGAGGCTGGAGAGTCCAGTCAGACATTCAAGGGGAGAACCTAACCAGTTGAACAGATTTAGTTCACTTTATATTCGGACTAGAGAGAGTTTAGACCCAATAGGTCTAAACAACAACAATTTCCAAATTATATAAAATATATTATTTCATTGAACACAAAGTTGTTATATATTCACAAGAACCCAACACAGCGTCCCCCAATCACTAGTACTCTAGTATGGGAGCGCTTAACTTATATATATATATAAAATAAAAAAAAGGAGAGAAACAAATAAATAGAACAGCAGTAACGGAATAAGTTTTGAATAAACTGAGAGGAATAAATAAACATTTAAGATAGAAGACGACGAATATCATAACCCAGGATTGAGCGTTCGGTGGATTTACCAGCATACAAAGCAACAATTACTCGGCGGCCGAGATCGAGAAGCGTTTCGGGAAGGGCTCTGAGTTCACTCTTGGAGGCGCTGTGCCAAGCATGGGCAGCTGAGCCTACCAGAAATCGGAGCCGGATTTGCGAGAGGTTCAGGAGCATGGTCCCGTTCAGACAGAGTCCTTGAAACTGAGGGTGCCCATGGTGAACAGCGCGGCAGTGCGGCGTCATGAAGAACGGAAGGAGCTCAGCAACGCTGGAGAGTATGAGGCGCTATTGACGACTTCGATGACTGGTCAACAAATCCCCGCGCCCACGATCCCGTCGGAGAGATCCCCGCCCTGGGGGGTCGCCGATCAAGTTCGTAAATGGGGCATGCGGTACGATGGCCGAACAGACCCGATAGGTTTCGTAGAGATCGTGGAAGAAAGAGCGATCACTTACGGCATCGAGCTAGATCGGATGCCACGGGCGATCAGCGAGATATTCACGGATAAATGGTTCTTGACCAGCGGATTGAAGGACTCATCGTGGGCGAAATCCAGGAGATGCAGTCACGGATCAGATTGGTTAATGGATCTGCGCTAGAGATTACGAAGAGGATGAATGTAGAAGTGGGTCTCGCAGAAAAGGTTGTAAAAATGACAGTGCTCGTCATGCCGGCGATGCTGGACCACCTTATCTTGGGAATGGACTTCTTATGCGCTATAGACACCACGTTGTATTGTGGCAATGCAGCGCTCACCATGAGGATGAAGGAGGAGCCGAACGAGGAAGCGTCCTTGAGAAGCGGGTCAAATATATCGATAGAGAGCGACCGGTCGGGAGGTCCGAAATCGCTTGCTCGACCAAAGGTTCGTGGACAGGAATGAGAGAGAGGCATGGACTATCGGCAGCTGAACGAATGGCATTAAAGAATGTCTACTGGCAAATCCCGATGGCCAAAGAGAGTCGGGAGTGCACGGCATTCACGGTACCAAGGCGAGCCTCTTCCACTGGAAAGTAATACCGTTCGGCTTACATTCCGCTCCAGCTACCTTCCAGCGCGCGCTAGACAGAGATATCGTGGTGGTAGTAGAGACTCTCGAGGAGCACATGCGAGTCTTGAGGGAGGTATTCCGTCGCCTCTGAGAAGTTAACCTAAAGCTAAACTTGGACAAGTGTGCATTCTTTCAGAGAAAGATTACGTACCTGGGACACATGATAAGTGACGAGGGGATTCACATAGACCCAGACAAAATAGTAGCCGTGCAGAATCTACAGCCACCTACCACGGTGAAGGAATTGTGACAATCATCGGATTAGCGTCATGGTCCGGACGGTAGGTTCCGAACTTCACCGATATAGTGCAGCCGATGACCGCACTCCTGAAGAAGGGCCGGAAGTGGGAATGGGACCTCTACGTTGGACCTCTACGCCGAGCAACTTCGGCCACGTTGGAGCAATCTCTGAGTGAGAAGATAATATGCCGTTTCGGAGCTCCGAGAATCCTAATGTGCGACAATTGGACACAATTCATCAGGCAGGCCCGAACCAAATTAACGGTGAAAACCATGATTGCTCAGTATTTAAGAACACGCCAAGACGCATGGGACACGTTGCTACCGGAGTTCAGTCTATCCATCAACACCAGTGTCGGACACGACGGGATACAAGCCAGCATTCCTCGTGAAGGGTCGAGAACCGAGGCTACCTGGACCTTTGTATGAGGATGTCTCTCCTGGAACGGGCAAGCCGACCCCTACAGCTGAGGAAAGGGCCAAGCAGCTGAAAGACATCTTGGAAATCGCCCAAGCCAACGCAAGCAACGCGGCCGCCGAGCGGGAGCGACATTATAACTTGCGGAGACGCGACTGGCACCCTAACTTGGCTCCCTAGAAATGGTGCGCACCCACTTTCTATGTAAGGCGGCAGAGGCATTCGCCGCCAAGTTGAGCCCACGATATGACGGGCCATTCAAAGTGATTAACTTCGTGTCAACGAACATAGTACGGCTGCAACGACTGGGCACGCGACAACGACGGACGGCCAACGTGGCTGATCTCAAGGAGTATCACGAACCGCCAGGAGACGAGGAGGACCAAGGCCCGGATACAAGGTGTAAGGCGACTCGCCGATTGCCGCCTTCAAATTAGTAGTAAGTTAAAGTTAAGATAGTCATAAGTTGTAATGAATAGTGAATATGGTTTTGATTTCTTAGATTAGCATGAATATGGATGAATAGTGAATGTTGTTTTGATTTCTTAAATTAGTGATAGGTTAAATTTAAGATAGTGATAAGTGGTAGTGTGTAAGGAATATTGTTTGAATTCTAGATTAACAATAAGTTAAAAGTAAGATAGCGATAAGTTGTAGCTAAGATGCCAATTTGTATGTGTATTTGAAAAGACCGCCCAAAGCGCAGACGAACTATCGGCGATCGGCGGCGCAACCCTGCGTGGAGAGTTCTTGAGTGGAGAGTTGCGTCGCCGACGTCGAGCGTTTTGGGCGAGCGTAGAAAATGAGTTGATGGAGCTAATGAGTGACCGTCGGGCGAAGCGGTCAAGTTAAAGAGTACTTTTAAGTCAACGAGTGGCCACCAAGCAAGGCGGCCAAATTCGAGAGTAGAGAGGTGATAAAGCGAGCGCCGCACGAAGCGGTTGTAATCTAATGTATAGTTTCTAATTTCGAGTGTTAAAGTGAAATAAAGGCGAAGAACGCGGAAAGACCGTGTTTAGTGGAGGCGGGCGACATATTTGGAGGATCGACAAAGGACGGTGGAGACTCAAGGCTAAGCGGTGGTAAAATGGTACGCGTGAGTGGTGGTTAATTATCATCTTCCCCTTTCCCCCTATTCACGACCCAATTACTACGACGCTCCCCCCCCCCTGGTGTCACACATTTCAAATAAATTTTTCTTGTGAGTGTACCCTGGGTAGACTGAGTCTATCCCAAGGTGGAAATTTACTACTTTACAAGTGGCGCCCGAGCAGGGACACAGGGCGGTGCGCGGTACATCTAATGGCCGACAGTTAGCGGGCGAAAATTGCATATAATTACATTTTTAAACAATGCGTTTAGTTAAATAGAAAGATAACTTTATTTTAATAGCATTGGAGTTGAACAAGTTTATTCTCGTGATGCAGATTTACAACTAATTCTAATTCTAAGCTTACTATGCAATGCGTCGGCGTTGGCAGTTATAAAGCTCCAGCATCGGATGACATTGCCGTTACAAAGCTCTAGGTGGCCTGATCATGCAGTTACCTTTCTTGTAAATGCTTTAAGTGGCGTGATTCTGCCGTAACTTCGCTTGCGAGCTTTGAGAGTCGTAAGATTAAGCTACAGAGTGGCTTAAGAGAGATTATAAGAGAAATTATGTATGCATACCAAATACTCTAATTTGTTGGAGTATGATGAATACGTAACTCCTCCAACCCGAGAATGCAGCCTGTCCTCAGGCGGTACACTTGAAGTATTACCATTCTACAACCTTTTTATACCCTGAACCCATTTTCAATGGGAAATCAGGGTATAATGGTTTTGTTGAAATGTATGTAACAGGCAGAAGGAGGCGTGGCAGACCCCACAAAGTATATATATTCTTGATCAGGGCGACGAGCTGAGTTGATTTGGCCCTGTCCGTCTGTCTGTCCGTCTGTCCGTCTGTCCGTCTGTCCGTCCGTCCGTCTGTCCGTCTGTCCGTCTGTCCGTATGTATGAACGCGTCGATTTCAGAAGATATAAGAGCTAGAGACTTCAAATTTTTTTTTAAAATGTTCGTAATTACAGCGCGCATATCAAGTTTATCATTAAAAATTGATAACTCATCCCGATCTTTTTTTATCGATAAAAACCCTTATCGAAAACCAGCTATAAAATTATATCTTCTACACCTTTATTGCTAGAGTCTCCAAATTTTTAATGTATGCTTATATGCAATTTATACAATTTCGGTTTTTGTTAAAATTTACCCCCCACCCTTAAATTCACCCCCTCACCCTCACTTTTGTAAAAAGCGTATTTCAAATACTAGAGACTTGTGCTTTGGCAATTACATGCATATTCATGTTATAATCATAATCTAAAAGTTTCATGAAGATCGTACGTCCATAAAAAAGTTATTAAACAAGTTAAGTTCTCATAGTAAGCACACACTGCAGCCCATGCGTGTTTATGCTTGTGTGTGTATATGTATGTAATTGTTTGTGTATGTGTGTGTTTGTGTGTGTGTGTGTGTGTTTTGTGTGTATGTATGTGTGTGTATGTATGCCTGTGTGTGCGTGCGTGCGTTCGTGTGTGTGTGTGTGTGTGTGTGCGTGTTTCTTGTGTAAGCTGAAAGACGCGAAAAATTATTGAAATAGCTATTACTCCACGGGTTCAGGGGATCTCGTAGTCGAGTAGTCTCGAATAGAGCTTTCTTACTTGTTATACCCTGAACCCATTGAAAATGGGAAATCAGGGTATAATGGTTTTGTTAAAAGTATGTAACAGGCAGAAGGAGGCGTGGCAGACCCCACAAAGTATATATATTCTTGATCAGGGCGACGAGCTAAGTCGATTTGACCCTGTCCGTCTGTCTGTCCGTCCGTCCGTCCGTCCGTATGTATGAACGCGTCGATTTCAGAAGATATAAGAGCTAGAGACTTGAAATTTTTTTTCCTAGGTCCGTGTATATCACGCGCATATCAAGTTTTTCTTTATATATCGATAAATACTCCCGATATTTTATTATCGATCAAAAACCTTATCGAAAGCTAGTTATTTAATTATATCTCCTACACCTTTAGAGCTAGAGCTTGCAAATTTTAAATGTAGACTTATATGTATTTTATATAATTTCGATTTTTGTTGTAATTTACCCCCCACCCCTATATCCACCCCCTCACCCTCACCTTTGTAAAAGGCGTATTTCAAGTACTAGAGACATGTGCTTTGGATTGTACATACATTTTCGCCATATAATTACGCCCTAAAACTTTCATTAAGATTGTACGTATAGAAATTAAATTATTCAACAAATAAATTCTTATAATGTTGCCCACACTACAGCGCAGCCCAAGCGCAGTCGCTTCTAATACAAGCGTGTGTATGTATGTGTGTCGAAAAGAAGTGCAGACTGATTAGAATATCAGATTAGAGGGTTCAGGGTATCTCCTAGTCGAGCAGTCTCGACTAGAGTTTTCTTACTTGTTTATACTCATTCACGAAAGTGAATCAGTATATTGGTTTTGTGCAATGTCCGTCTTGCTGTCCGTCCGTCCGTCTGTCCGTCTGTCCGTATGAACGCAATCTATTTCGACGCTATTGAAGCTAGAGACTTGAAATTTGGAACACATACTCGTGTATATCTCCGATTTATAAAGTGTTAAAATTTTCCCGATCCGCCCACTAGGGGCGTGGCAAATCGGAAAATGCATTTTCCGATATACTAGAAATCATGTTAGTTAAAGAGCTAGAAAGCTGAAATTTGGTACTTAGGTCTGCGTCGACCACCCAAGATCACAAGCTATGGCGGATATATCTCCGCCCATTGGGGGCGTGGCAAACCGGATAAAACTGTATCTCCTAAAGTTGTAAACTTAGAATGCTGAAATTTTGCATGTCAGCTAATGTTATGATTCTATAAAGTCTAAAATTATAAGTCTACACCCATTAGGGGCGTGGCAAATCGGACCTGAAGATATAGTGATTTTTCGAATTCTGCTATATTTTGGATACTATTGATGCCAGAGATCTCAAATTTTGTATATATACTCAGGCTGATCACCCAAGACCAAAAAGCTTTGTCGGATATATGTGAGTCCACAGGAGGCGTGGCAAACCGAAAAAGTTTATATATCCTAGTTGAGTTACTGGTAGCCTCCTCTATCGATTCATCAAACAAATACTTTTTATGCCTCTTTAGGGGCGTGGCATATCGAAAAATACCTTGTAATTTTCACTTTTTTTTGAGGGTAAGCAGTCAATCTTTGCAGCTAGGGTAGAGTTATCTCGTTTTGAAAACTGACCAAAAATGAGGTGTCTACGCCCAGTTGGGGCGTGGCAAATTGGAAAAAACTGTATATTCTACAGTATTAGAGCGAAACTTAACTACTAAATTGTTGATGGGATGTGAATGAGTATTCCGCAGTCGGTAACGCCCGACTGCAACGTTCTTACTTGTTTTTTTTTTTGTATTCTTTTCTATTTTTCTAATATTAGGTATTAATATTTCGGATTATTTTAGATGTTCAAATATCAATTCTGAAAAGGTGATGTTAGGTTAAGTAAATTGTTCAAAAATGTTTTAATAATAGTAATAGCTCAAAAATGTTGGTGGGTTTATTTTATTTATTTATTTCTGTTTATTTATTTACTTTTTATTTATTTATTTATTTTTTTTATTAATATGTGGAGTAGGGATATGTGGAATCAATTGTCATCAGTATGAGTCATACAAACAAGTTCAGGAGGCCTGGTGTGATAGTTAGAGTCATTAATAACCTTCTTACGCATAAATTGATTTTTATGATGAATAAACTCCCTTCCTCTGTTTAATTCGCTAAAGTGTTTCTCGTCAACAACCTTAATTTTGGCAGTTTTCTTGAATGGGTTTTGAAGTTTGCCTTTCAATATTGGTGGTTTTTTATATTTTGTATTGACTTCAAAAGATTTTCTATTTTCGTTGACTTTATTAATTTTTTGTGTTTTTAAGATTTGATTACTGTATGGTTTTTTGTAAACGGGATTATTGTGAATGGTTTCAATTCTATGTTTGGTTTGATTAGTAAAGCTTAATATTTGGCCTTCGCGATACTGAATGTCAATAAACTGTTTTAAACGCTTCAGCAAATTTGCCCGTTCTTCTTTATTGAGGTGATCGAGTCGGTATTGAGGTTGCTTATCTATTGGATTTTCAATTGCGTAAGTAAGCTCTGGAGTAATTGTGAAATTTTTATTGTTGTCAGGAAAATCAAGTTTGTGAGAAAATGTTTTATTGTTTATTATAATTTGATCTCTGGAATAATCGATAATTGAATTAGTTGCCTTTAGAAAATTGCGTCCTAATAATATGTCATAATAGTGTGAAAATGGAAATATGTAAAAATGTTGTTTTACTGGGAAAAGTTCATTAGGTTGAACAGTAATTATTTTGTTCAAATTCACCACTCCACTATGGTCCAAAATCCAGATTTTGTGGCATTAACCCAAAAAATTTTTTGAAACAAAATCGTATTTAAACAATTTTTTGTTGTACAGAATACTTTGAATATATCGAATACAAAAATATTTTTGTTTTTACTGCACCCCTGAAATTTTGGCGGTTTTTTAAAGTCAAGTGATCAGTCAGCTGTTCGCAAAATGGCTTTCAATGCCCGTGTTTATCTTATTGGATATAAAAACAACATCAGATAATAAGGGGGGACGCCCATTTTTATCATATGATGCAGCAGGGGAACGTCTGAAGCGGAAGATGGCATCGGAACTTGCAGAAGTTGCAGATGACACAAATCTTCTGTTGAATGCAGCTTTTGTACTTTCGCGCCCAATGCTTACTCCAAGTGGACCGAGTGAAATAAGAAAAAAAATTGCTGCCAAGGAACCCATACCTCTAACACCGCACGAAGCCTTAGCGCATTTGCTTGAGAGCTCGCTAAGCAAAAAACAATACAATGATATGCGAGATCTTAACAAAAAACAAAACTGTGATATATTCCCAAGCTACCACCAAGTTCTAGAAGCTAAATCGCTATTAAGACCCAAGGGAGTACATTGTACTGATATTACAGCCGAAGTTTCCCTACAAGAACTGTTGAATCATACGGCCAGTCGAATCGTTCTTATGCAAGAAGAGATATTTTTAAATTTGGAGAATATTCCGAGTGCCGTGTTAATTCTAAGCTATGGATTTGATGGATCTACGGGACAAAGCATGTATAAACAAAGATACGAAACAAATGAGCCGGATTCGCTTGACCACTCTTTGTTCGTAACGACCGTCATACCGCTCAAACTTATAGATAGCTCTAATACAGTTTTCTGGCTAAATAGAACTCCTCAATCTGTGAGATTTTGTAGGCCTCTCAAAATAGATTTCGCTAAAGAAACCAAAGATTACGTTCTAATTGAGAAGGCTAATTTAGACAAACAAATAATGGAACATTTGCCTTTCACTTTCACATTTAGCAATAAAAAAACAATCACAGTGTCCTATAATCTTCATATGACTCTTATAGACGGAAAAGTATTGAATTTTTTGACTGGAACAAAGTCCTGTCAACTTTGTCCAATATGTGGTGCTGGTCCTAAACAGTTTATGGAGGTCAATGATATGAGCTCTTTGAAATTTAAGCCTAATCCTGGGAGTCTTATTTATGGAATAAGTCCTCTGCATGCCTGGATACGAGTTTTCGAACTGTTGCTTAAAATTTCGTACAGGATTGGGATAAAAAAATGGCAAGTAAGGGATCAAGCAGAAAAAAATATAATGATGGAGAAAAAACAGTATATACAAAAGATGTTGTGGCAAAAATGGGTATACATGCGGATAAGCCGAAACAAAATGGCAACGGTAACACAAATGATGGCAACACTGCGAGGAGGGCGTTTTCAAATGCAAAATTATTTGCTTCTATCCTAGAGATCGACTTAGAAATTATAGAATGCCTTCGTACCATTTTAATAGTCATTTCAAGTGAATTTTCTATTAATACGGTTCGATTTCAAAAGTTTTGTAATAAGGTCTATACCATGTATATGGTAATATTCCCGTGGTATCCAATGTCACCCACTTTACATAAAATTTTGGTACATGGATCGCAAATTATAGAAACATCAGTACTACCTGTGGGTTGCCTTGGTGAAAATGCTTCTGAAGCGAAAAACAAATTGTACAAACGAGATAGAAAATTACATGCTCGTAAAAACTCTCGCGCTAATAACTTGTTAGATGTATTCTTAAGATCAATGGACTCCTCCGATCCACTTATTTCTAGTTTAAATCTCAAAAAAAGGTCGGCTCAACATAAAAAACAAATATTATCTAAGGATGTCGTTGCACTTTTAGATGAACCGCTCCTTGCTGATTACATTCATGTTGATCAGTCGGACAGTGATTCTGATTCCGAAACCGAATCAATAAACCCATATTCGTTTGAATTAGAAATAGAAGAAAACTAATTAAGTATTTTACTCCGTTAATTTTTAATTTTGTTTCTGTGTTTATATGATTGAAGTAACTGTCAAAAATATCTTATTTAAAATAAAATCAAAGTTATTTATTTATAGTTTGTATTATCAAGAAACCAAATTTTTTTATTAATAACAGTTCAAAATTAAATATTAAAATTTAAGTTGTTGACTTTTAATTGCTATAATTATTTTAATCCCAGCCTAATTTAAATCACATTACGTATACGCTGCGTGGGCTAGTATGGGAGGTCAAGAGGGCGTGGTCAAATCACACAACTTTTTTTATTTTTTTATTATGCATGCTAACATGGTTATATGTGCAAAGTTTGAGCTCTGTAACTGCATTCCTTATAGTTAATGCCACAAAATCTGGATTTTGGACCATAGTGCACTCCTTGCAATGCACGAACTACTGTAGGCTTTGATGTTATGGGTAGGTTAAAGAAATTCTGGCTCATAATATTAATTGAGCCACCTGTATCAATTAGACAACGACAGAGTTTATTATTAAATGTTAAGGCAATATATTGGTGTGTTGGGAGGCTGATAAACGAAAATTTTCGGCATTATCTTCATCTGGTTGTTTGGTATGGATGATTAAGATTCTGATGGTCGGTTTCGCAATAAGGTTCGTCACTATTATTTTGATATTCGCAACTTTGATTACAGTATTGATCATTCGGCATTTCTATATGATGGTAATCATCAATATCCATCTTTTGATGGCCACTTGTACTTTCACGTTGGCGCTTTTGAGGTTGAGTTAAATTTGGTATCGAATAACCTTGACTTGACTTTCTATGGGCATCACTTTGTTGAGCTTGTACGAGCTTTTGTTGAAATTCTTTAAATATTTGTGGATTTGGCGATGGTAAAGAGGGTGGTAAAGAAGGTCGTCCCTGATTAAATGTGTTCTGTCGGACATGGTGCGGTATAAGATATTGATTGCTGACAATTTCGTTAGTTTTTTGCTGGGATAGACTGTTATTGTATGAAGTCATTTTAGTATTTATTATTTCTTTATTAGAAGGTCTATCAGGATTGATATTTGAATTTGATTTCCTACTATTTTGTACGAGAATTAAGTTTACATTATCTTCATATATGCCTTCTTGTTGGGCAACACATTTTAACTTAGAAATACTAGATATATCATGACGTGCTAAATTAATGAACATACGATCAGGCAATTTTTTATTTATTACATTTTTTACTGTTTCGTTCATAGCTTGTGTATAATAAAAGTTGTTTACTTCGTCATTTTCTAATGATAATTTGCTTACAATTATGCTTACGTAAGCTACCCTGGAAATTAGTATTATAGAGACGGCGAAGCAGCTCCTCAAAAGATATGTGCGGTTTGTACTCGTTGATTAAAGCTGCCCTTAGGGATTTCCAGTTGCTGACACCTTGAAGTCCTACTGCCCTTTGTGCTTGGATACCCAGCAACACTTCTGTCGCTCCAAAGATTATGCTTTGCTGCCTGAGATCATGTGTTGGATAGAGAGCAAGTAGATAATCCAGTCGACGAATAAATGGCCCCAGAGTATCGTCTTGACCCTCGAATGTTGGAATTTGTTTTAATTGCATTAACAATTGATTGAGTTGGCCTTCAGTAAGCATATTTGTGCTATTCCCAGTTGGAGGTAGTTGGTTATGGTTTTCAGTCAGCGACATAATTTATTTATTTTTTTTGTTACGTGGTCAAATTTTCACTCACGATTTAAATTAGGTTCTTATGCGGATACGGTGGTTTCCATTCAATAATTTTTGTTTGATATGTTTGTGACAGTTGATTATAACTTAACTGACGCACTTTTTCACTGTCTTTTATTGATTCCGCACAATTGGGTGATGGTACTAGTATTTGACCAATCAAATAAAATGACTTTATAGAGTTTATGTTTACCGCGCGTATCCTACCGGCTGCGCCAATTACATTTTTAAACAATGCGGTTAGTTAAATAGAAAGATAACTTTATTTTAATAGCATTGGAGTTGAACAAGTTTATTCTCGTGATGCAGATTTACAACTAATTCTAATTCTAAGCTTACTATGCAATGCGTCGGCGTTGGCAGTTATAAAGCTCCAGCATCGGATGACATTGCCGTTACAAAGCTCTAGGTGGCCTGATCATGCAGTTACCTTTCTTGTAAATGCTTTAAGTGGCGTGATTCTGCCGTAACTTCGCTTGCAAGCTTTGAGAGTCGTAAGATTAAGCTACAGAGTGGCTTAAGAGAGATTATAAGAGAAATTATGTATGCCTACCAAATACTCCAATTTGTTGGAGTAAACTGAATACGTAACTATATATATATGTCAACTGTGCGATTTTATGCGCGAGAATAAATGCGTGTACATGTATAAATGAGTATAGGTGTATATATATATGCGAGAGCGAGCGCATAATATATACATAATATATGCATACATGCAAGTATGAGAATACGCATATATAAGTTAACACATCCGGTCAGACAAAGTCAACGACTGCAGTTCTGGACGATCAGGAAAGCTGCAATTATGCCAAACTCCACAATACGTTGCCGTCAACATTCCATGCGCCGATAAACGCCCCATTTATATAATCGAGCAAGAGTTCTCCGTTCTACGTCAGGGAACCCTGACAATAACCCAATATTATGAGGAAATTGAAAAGAAACTAACATTACTCATAAACAAAACAATTATGACTTACGATTCCACTTTGGCTGCTTCTGTAAACGAAAAATACAGAGCAGATGCATTGAGAGTCTTCATTTCAGGCACAAAGAAATCTCTCAGTGACATTCTATTTTCAGCAAGGCCAAAAGATTTGCCATCAGCACTGGCACTTGCACAGGAAGTTGAATCTAATCATGAACGCTTCCAATTCGCTAGTAGTTTTGCTAGGAATAATGATGAAAGAGCTCAGCGTCAGGAACAGAGACAGCAAAGGCAGCCCACTGTAGAAAGTACCCCAAACCAAGTAAAAACTCCATTTTACAAACAAAAATCCCACAACAATAGCCCGAATATAAAACAAGAACCACCACAACCTATGGACGTTGACGTTTCATCTCGGTTTAGGCAAACAACTCAATACCCGAATCAAGGCGGTTCCTACCAAAATCAGGTGCCAAAAAGAGCAAGTTGTGGAACAGCTAGAACTACCGGTCCCAAACAACAGAGAATTAATCATCTCTCACAAGATGAAAATTCTGAAGGTCAATCGGAACAGGAGTACCAAGCAGTAGTGGAGGCTGAGGTATCAGATTTGGAAGATGAGGATCAGATTCAAGAGGTCAATTTTTTAGAAATTGCTCCCTGTTACCGTTTGTAGAGCGAACGATAGCAGGTAGACAAATCAAATTACTTATAGACACAGGCGCTTCAAAAAACTATATAAAACCAATCCCGGAGCTTAAAAATGTAACCAAAGTTAAAGAAAAATGTTTAGTTAAGTCACTTCATGGCTTTAACGCCGTTCAAGAGAAATGTCTTATGCACCTTTTTGATACCACATTTTTTTACTTCCCAGCTTATCAAGCTTTGATGGAATAATAGGACTTGATTTTTTTTTTTAATTAACGCAAATCTAGATTTGAAAAACAACATCTTAAAAACAAAAAATTGATCTGAAATAATTCATTATAAAAAAAGCCCAAATGTTAACTTTACTGAAGTAGAAAATATAAAAGTTCCGCAAGAAATTGAAAAAGAATTTAAGAAAATGTTACAAGAAAAAATAAATGTTTTCGCTGACCCTAAAGAATCTCTTCCTTACAACACAAATATTATCGCTACAATTCGAACAGAAGATGAAAAAGCAATGTACTCTAGACTTTACCCATACCCATTAAGAGTATCAGAGTTTGTCAATAACGAAACTAATGACATGCTGAGAAACAATATTATCAGACCATCTAATTCACCGTATAATAATCCGGTATGGGTAGTAGATAAAAAGGGTCTAGACGAACAAGGAAATAGGAAAAAACGCCTTGTAATTGACTTTAGGAAACCTAATTCAACAAGTAAGAACGTTGCAGTCGGGCGTTACCGACTGCGGAATACTCATTCACATCCCATCAACAATTTAGTAGCTAAGTTTCGCTCTAATACTGTAGAATATACAGGTTTTTCCGATTTGCCACGCCCCAACTGGGCGTAGACACCTCATTTTTGGTCAGTTTTTAGAAAGAGATAACGGTACCCTAACTGCAAAGTTTGAATGCTTAACCTCAAAAAATGTGGAAATTACAGGGTATTTTTCGATATGCCACGCCCCTAAAGAGGCGTAAAAATTATTTTTGGGGAATCGATAGAGGAGGCTGCCAGTAACTCAACTATTCAAATTTAAAGCTTCTAGCTATTATACTTTAGGAGATATAAACTTTTGTGGCTTGCCACGCCCCCTGTGGGCGGACATATATCCGACAAAACTTTTTGGTCTTGGGTGATCAGTCCGAGTATATATACAAAATTTGAGGTCTCTGCCATCAATAGTGTCCAAAATATAGGCCCCCAATGGGCATACACTTATAATTTTATCTTTAGACTTTATAGAGTCATACCATTAGCTGACGTGCAAAATTTCAGCATTCTAGGTTTACAACTTTAGGAGATACAGTTTTATCCGATTTGCCACGCCCCCAATGGGCGTAGATATATCCGCCATAGCTCGTGATCTTGGGTGGTCAACGCGGACCTACATACCAAATTTCAGCTTTCTAGCTTTTTAACTAACATAATTTCTGGTATATCGGAAGATGCATTTTCCGATTTGCCACGCCCCTAGTGGGCGGATCGGGAAAATTTTAACACTTTATAAATCGGAGATATACACGAGTATGTGTTCCAAATTTCAAGTCTCTAGCTTCAATAGCGCCGAAATAGATTGCGTTCATACGGACAGACGGACAGACGGACAGCAAGACGGACATTGCACAAAACCAATATACTGATTCACTTTCGTGAATGAGTATAAAAACTGTTGATGACAAATGCCCTATACCGAACATTGTAGCTATTCTCTCAAACCTTGATAAAGCCAAATATTTCACGACACTCGATCTGAAATCGGAATTTCATCAAATACTTCTTGCAGAAAAAGATAGAGAAAAAACTGAATTTTCTGTAGGAATGAATATGAATCCTGCAGACTTCCCTTTGGTTTGAAGAATGCCCCCGGAATTTTCCAACGAGCAATTGATGACGTACTTAGAGGACAGATTGGGAAGTCATGCTACGTCTACGTGGATGACGTGATCATATTCTCTGAAAATATGCAAAATCATGTTCACCACATCGCCTGGGTACTAGATAAATTGTATAGCGCTAACATAAGAGTATCACGAGAAAAATCTCACTTTTTTAAAGAAAAGGTCGAGTATCTTGGATTTGTGGTCTCCCGTGGCGGTATAACAACTAATCCCAACGAAGTTGAAGCACTTAGCAAATTTCAACAGCCTACCAACCTGTTCCAAGTTAGATCATTCCTTGGTGTAGCGAGCTATTACAGATGCTTTATAAAAAATTTTGCATCTATAGCCAAACCATTGACATACATGCTAAAGTGTGATAATGGTAAAACAAGTGCAGGACAATCGAAAAAAATTCCTGTTAACCTTGATGAAAAGCAGATAGCCACCTTCGAGAAATTAAAGAGTATCTTAAGCTCCGAAGATGTAATGCTCCTATACCCTGATTACCAAAAGCCATTCGATTTGACGACAGATGCTTCGTCCTCTGGCTTAGGCGCTGTTTTGTCACAAAACAAGAAGCCGATAACCATGACTTCCAGGACTTTAAGAGACAACGAATTAAATTTCGCCACAAATGAACGTGAGCTACTTGCGATAGTATGGGCCCTAAAATCCCTAAGAAACTATTTGTACGGTGTAAAAAATTTAAGTATTTATACCGATCACCAGCCACTAACATTTGCAGTCTCAGACAAAAACACTAATGCAAAAATTAAGAGATGGAAATCCTTTATCGATGAGCACAACGCTCAAATTTTCTACAAGCCCGGTAAAGAAAATTTTGCATTTATGCTCTCGAAGAAGATGCTCCATCAAACTTAGACACTATGCATAGTGAGTTGTCATTGACATACACTATCGAGTCTACTGAAAAACCGATTGTTTCAGGAACCAAATAATTATTGAAGAAAACAATATAGCTTCTGAAAAAAATTATTATTATGTTCGGACAAAAAACAAGACATATCATACTCTTTTCGAATAGAGAAAACTTAATAGAACAAGTAAGAAAGCTCTAGTCGAGACTGCTCGACTACGAGATCCCCTGAACCCTTGGAGCTACATAGCCTTGGGGCTATATAGCTATTTCAATAATTTTTCGCGTCTTTCAGCTTACACAAGAAACACGCACACACACACACACGCGCACGCACGCACACAGGCATACATACACATACAAACACACACACACACATACACAAACATTTATACACACATACACAAACACATACACACACAAGCAACCACGCATAAACACGCATGGGCTGCAGTGTGCGCTTACTATGAGAACTTAATTGTTTAATAACTTTTTTTGTGGACATACGATCTTCATGAAACTTTCAGATTTTGATTATAACATAGATATGCATGTATTTGCTAAAGCACAAGCCTCTAGTATTTGAAATACGCCTTTTACAAAAGTGATGGTGAGGGGGTGAATATAGGGGTGGGGGGTAAATTTTAACAAAAACCGAAATTGTATAAATTGCATATAAGCATACATTAAAAATTGGAGCCTCTAGCAATAAAGGTGTAGAAGATATAATTTTATAACTGGTTTTCGATAAGGTTTTTTTATCGATAAAAAAAGATCGGGATGATTTATCGATTTTTAATGATAAACTCGATATCCGCGCTGTAATTACGGACATTTAAAAAATTTGAAGTCTCTAGCTCTTATATCTGCGGAAATCGACGCGTTCAAACATACGGACAGACGGACGGACGGACAGACGGACAGACAGACAGACGGACAGGGCTATATCGACTCAGCTCGTCACCCTGATCAAGAATATATATACTTTGTGGGGTCTTCCACGCCTCCTTCTGCCTGTTACATACATTTCAACAAAACCATTATACCCTGATTTCGCATTGAAAATGGGTTCAGGGTATAAAAACCGGTTTAACGTCGATATTGTAAATTCGCCACCACTACATATTACTTCATAGTACTTTCTACAGGTGGAAAGATTTCACAGTACTCTTGCAGAAATTGCCAGATGCTTGAAATTAGAAAAACAATTAAATGACACTACTGATATTATACTTCAGGCAACAATAGAATACAATAAATCAATTCACTCAGTCGTTAATAAAAAACCAATCGACATAATTCATGCATCCCCACCAGAATTTGAAGTAGAAATAAGAGAAAAAATATCTAAAGCGCAAGATCTGCTACTGAAAAGACAAAACGCGGACAGAAGAAATAGAACTTTTCAAATAGACGACAAAGTACTTATGAAATCAAATAAAAGACTTGGTAACAAGCTAGCTCCTTTATTTGAGGAAGTCATTGTAGAAGCCGATTTGGGGTGAACGGTTCTTATAAAGGGGAGGGAGGTACACAAGGATAACATAAGATAAGAAAAAAATAATTATCCTTCCAGTACTTATTCTGCTCAGTATCCTATCTTTACTAGGGTTTGGATTCTTCGCCTTCTACTTTTAGTAGCAGCAGCAGCTGGAAAGATTATCAATTACTCGAACTCGGATTATATTCCCATCATGGACGGAAACGTAGTTATTTGGGAAAATTTTTAAATTTTAAGACATTCTTCTAATCTCACAATGTACTCGGAGATTGCCGAGGAAACTAATTCACTTATGAAACATTTCCCACAGTCTCATATGAGACAAATTCTTGAATCAGATTTAGGTCATATTAGGACACTGCTAGAAACAGTATGTTCACCATAGGCAAGCTAGGAGTATAAATATTTTAGGATCAGCTTTAAAGATAGTAGCAAGAACTCCTGACTTTGATGACTTCGAAAATCTGAAATTTCACCAGCAAAAACTAACTGACTCAGTTGAACAACAGACAGTTATAAATACAAAAGTACAAGAAAAGATTGATAACTTAACAGAATCCGTAAATAAAATAATTAGATTTGCAAACGGGAAACAGATCGATACAGGAAACCTCTATTAAGCATTACTCACAAGAAATAGAATTGTAATCTCTGAACTCGAAACATTAATGTTGTCTATTACGCTCGCAAAGATTCAAATTATAAACCCAACAACTCTTGACTCTAATGACCTAAGTCAAATTTAAAGATTTAATTATGTAAAAGTCTTTTTAGATCAAAAATTTGGAACACTTTCTTATCAAGTACCCAAATCCTAGCGTAATATGTAAGAAAATAACCATATTCCCCGTTCAACATAATGGAACGATACTTGACCTCGAAGAAAATAACAACGTCGCAGATTGTGGTAACAATATCTTAGCAATTGGAAACTGCACCACTACTCTCACCTCTACATTCTGCAAACAGCTGCAATCAACAACATGTGCGCAGCAACTATATTCTGGAGGTATAGCACACTGTAGGACTCGTCCCAGCCACCTACAGCCGCTGATGGTAATTGACGATGGTATCATCGTTATCAACGAAGCTACAGCTACAATACAGATAAATAGCAACACTGATAGAGTCATCCACGGCACACACTTGCTGACGTTTGATGAGGAAATCTACGTGAATGGGTCTCTCTTTGAAAATACCAAAAACATACTCAGGCGTCATCCAGGCCCAGCAATATCGGCAACCCTAAACATAACTGGCCACCGAGAGATTTTCAGCATGCCCTATCTTCAGAGGCTGAACTTTGAGAATCTTCGATATATTGGCAACATCGGAAAAAAACTGTCAATATGGCCTATGATGTTTGCAGCATCTCTTGTCACTATGATCATCGGTCTCGTCTTCACAGCGATTATAGGTCAGGGCTAGCTTATGTTAAGAATATTTTGTCATATTTCAGTACGGATTTGACCAATAAACGAACAAGTAATAATTCTATTTCGCTGATTTAACTTCGTGCAGAGATCACAAGTGAACAGTCCGAGTATATTAATTATTACCTTATATGCGGGGACAAGGGCACATATATACACGAGCGTTGGTGTGTGTGTATGATTGAGTCTTTGGGTGTGTGTTTATATGCGCGGTCATAGTCGCATATGTGCATATAGGCGAGCAGTAGTGTATATAAAGGAGTGTAAGTAATAGCGTATAGACATATACACGATTATTAGGGTGTATATATATATATATATATATATATATATGAAGATGGGTGTGCATATATGTGCAAAGAGGTGAGCGTGTAGATATATTCGATCGTAGGTGTTCATATATATGCGATCTTGGGTGTGCATATATGTGCATAAATATATGCGAGAAGAAGTGAGTATAAACATATGAGCATTGGTGTATATGAGTATGCGGGCATAGGCATATGTACATGCGCGACCAAAAGTAGACATATATTTACGCAGAGTGGTGTGCGTTGGATTAACCGTTCGGCCAGAGAGCGGCTTAACGGCGCGAGGGCCATAAAATCTGAGCGCACAGTGGGACGAGTGCAGCGGATACCAAGGTGAAAGCATAATCATGCGAACGTGCATGGGCGTATAGGCGAGTGAGAGAAAGAGAGTGAGGGTCAATTTTTGGCCGTTTGTCCGTTACATGGGCTCGCTGCACCCTACGTAGGGCATATCCGACATGTTGGTATGAAAACTCGTTTTACTGAGATTTGTCCGTTTTTGGTGGCCTGGGGCCCACTATGCAGCTCGACTACTGTAGTTAGCTCGCCCGTTGCATTATTTCGTGATACCCTACCTAGGGCATATCCGACCCAAATAAAATAAAATAATACGGCTTGGGCGCAGTGCCCACGCAAGAGGTCCAAGGCGAGGAAAGGGTGATTGCATACGCTAGCCGGAAAATGATGAAAGCGGAACTCAATTATTCAGCCACAGAAAAGGAATGCCTCGCGATTGTTTGGGCGATCAGGAAGATGCGGTGGTATCTCGAGGACTATCGATTTGAGGTGGTTACAGACCACTTGGCGTTGAAGTGGGTTAACTCGATAGAGAGCCCCACGGGGAGGATTGCGAGGTGGGCGCTGGAGCTACAACAATTTCAGTTCGACATCCGCTGTCGACGAGGGAAATTGAATGTTGTGGCCAACGCACTCTCTCGACAACCTGTGGAAAGCTGCCAGCGAATGATGGAGGCCACTCCCCCTTGCAAATGGATAGCAAGATTGCGTAGGAGGATCAAGGAGGATCCAGAGAAATTCAAGGATTACGTCGAGGAGAACGGACAAGTGTAACGTAACCTTGGCCATCGAATGGATGATGATCGCCGATCGCCGCCTTCAAATCAGTAATAAGCTAAAGTTAAGATAGTTATGAGTTGTAATGAATAGTGAATATTGTTTTGATTTCTTATATTAGTATGAATATGGATGAATAGTGAATCGGCGATCGGCGACGCAACCCTGCGTGGAGAGTTCTTGAGTGGAGAGTTGCGTCGCCGACGTCGAGCGTTTTGGGCGAGCGTAGAAATTGAGTATAGGTAGTTAGTGAGTGACTGTCGGTCGAAGCTGTCTAGTTAAAGAGTTCCTTGGGAGTTAACGAGTGACCGTCGACCGAAGCGGTCAAGTTAAAGAATCCCTTTAAGTTAACGAGTGATTAAGCGATCGCCGCACGAAGCGGTTGTAACCTAATGTATAGTTTCTAATTTCGAGTGTTAAAGTGAAATAAAGGCGAAGAACGCGGAAAGAGTGTGTTTTGCGGAGGCGGGCGACATATTTGGAGGATCGACAAGGGACAGTGGAGACTCAAGGCTATGCGGTGGTAAAATGGTACACGTGAGTGGTGGTTAATTATCATCTTCCCCTTTCCCCCTATTCTCGGCCCAATTACTAATTACTCCCCCCCCCCTGGTGTCACACATTTCAAATAAATTTTTCTTGTGAGTGTACCCTGGGTAGACTGAGTCTATCCCAAGTTGGAAATTTACTACTTTACAAGACATAGTGATTTTTCGAATTCTGCTATATTTTAGGTACAATTGATGCTAGAGACCTGAAATTTGGTATATATTCGCGAGTTGAGCACCCACGTCCAACGAACTATGGTAGATATATGTTTGCCCACAGGGGGCGTGGCGAACCGCAAAAGTTTATATCTCCTACAGTTTAAGTGTTAGAAGCTTCAAATTTGGATAGTTGAGTTACTGGTAGCCTCCTCTATTGATGCCCCAAAAATAATTCTTACGCCTCTTTAGGGGCGTGGAATATCGAAAACTACCCTGTAATTTTCACGTTTTTTGAGCGTAAGAATTCAAATTTTACATTTAGGTTACCGGTTGCTCGTTCTAAGAACTGGCCAAAAATGATGAGTCAACGGCTACTAAGGGCGGGGCAATCGGCAATTATAGTGCCCATATTGCGGCATTTATATGCGTCAGCCATCTATTTATGTATCTGTACATATAAATATGCTTAATAGATATTCATAATACGGAAAGAAACATTTATATGAATTTTAATATATATATAAAAGAAGCTAACATAACAAAAATTTGCAATTTACAAAAAAGTTTTCCGCGGGATTTAAACTCGCACCCAAGCCAAATAGCATGTTAGACAAAATAACTAAAATAAACATCGCCGGCGCGTCATTTCGAACAACAGTAGTTAAAACGAAATCACATTATTGTTATGACGCCATAAATCAAGGAAAAGCCAGTGTAGCGGCTGGAAATTCAAAAATAATGCGAAGACAAATCAATCGCAACGAGATTCTTTAAATATGCTAGAGTACGCATTTATGTGTACATACATACACAAATACATATGAGCGCGTGTATAAGGCTGGAATGCTTGATGCTATGCGTGCAGACTTATATATACATATTTACATATATACATATGTATGTATTTGCGTATATGTATTTCAGGGCTATTTAAGAAGAAACAAATTTAAACTTATAAAATTATTCGACTAAGAACAAGTAAGAAGGCTCTAGTCGAGACTAGGAGATATTCTTATATTTTATTCATTCGCACGTATAATCAAGGGCTCTGCCGACTGCGCAGTTAGCAGCGACTGCGCTGCAGTGTGGGCAATATTATGAGAATTTATTTGTTGAAACTTTTCTTTTGTAGACATACAATCCTAATGAAACTTTCAGAGGGTAATACTATGGTAAAAATGTGTGTACATTCCAAAGCACCAGTCTCTAGTACTTGAAATGCGATTTTTACAAAGTGTGGGCGAAGGGGGCGTGGTATCCAAAATCTGTAAATTACAAAATCTTTGTATCCATTAACTTTATATACAACGCAAATCTGAAGCCTTTAGGTCTAAAAGTGTTCAAATTAGGCTGAGAAACACAAAATCAAATTTTTGATTATTCTCGATAAAAAAGTTATCGAATGAGTTATCGAAAAAATATGATAAACTTGTACTGCGTATGGTACACACGAGTATGCATGCCAAATTTCAGCTCTCTAGCTCTTAAAACTTCTGAGACGGCACTCATACGGACGGACGGACGGACAGGGCTATATTGACTCAGCTCGTCACGCTGATCAAGAATATATATACTTCATGGGGTCTGCTACGCCTCCTTCTGCCCGTTACATACATTTTCACAGAACCAATATACCCTGATTTCCCACTTTCAATGGGTTCAGGGTATAAAAAGAAAAGTATTAAGTGCCATTCATTCAAGCTCGCACCTTCCCAATAAAATATGTATTTTATAAAAGACGAAATATGTATGAAAAACAAAAAAACATCGAAGAGGTTTCGAACCTCCCTCCTACTCTAACATAACTAGCGTCGCGCTACTGCTTTGGTCTGGTTTATCCAATTGCTAAAGTAGAATAACTTAATAACAGAGCGTCATCTGAAAAAAACTACATAATGGCTAGAAAGTCCAGAAACCAATCGAAATTCTAAGAATGTGCGAAAAGGCGCGCTTCTGTCTGTACGCATAGAATACATGTATGGGAAAATCGTGCTGAGCTGCTGCTAGGTTGAAGCCGGTATCCAATATATGGAAATAAATATATAATAAAAAGCAAAATCGTATAAATGATATATGTAATTTGAAGATCGTAGCTGCAATGATGCAATGATGATAGCAATAGCTATCGATGGTTTTCCAATTTTAATGGGATCATGCCCAAGCCACTATTAATTCGAACAGAATGTTTTTTTTTTTTTTTTTTTACAGTGCGCAATGTTTAACACACGATATTATCAATACTACTAAAGATAACCCATACCAAGAATTTCGTCTTAAATAGAATTTAATTCTCTTCACGATGAAAAAAAAGTTTTGCTCTATTTCCAAAAACAACAAGTAGGAACGTTGCAGTCGGGCGATAAAGATTGATTGAATACTAATTCACAGCCCAAACGCTGTCAACCAGAGTATATAGTGCAATTTTCATGTCTAGTGCGCAACAAAAAACAGGGCATGATCCCATTAAAATTGGAAAATCATCGATAACTATTGCTATCATCATTGCATCATTGCAGCTACGATCTTCAAATTACATATATCATTTATACAATTTTGATTTTTATTATATTGTAACGAACCTTCGGTTTATCCCGAGTCTAAGCTGGGCTAGTTTCAGCTAAAAAGCTATGGTAAAAATGTGTGTACATTCCAAAGCACCAGTCTCTAGTACTTGAAATGCGATTTTTACAAAGTGTGGGCGAAGGGGGCGTGGTATCCAAAATCTGTAAATTACAAAATCTTTGTATCCATTAACTTTATATACAACGCAAATCTGAAGCCTTTAGGTCTAAAAGTGTTCAAATTAGGCTGAGAAACACAAAATCAAATTTTTGATTATTCTCGATAAAAAAGTTATCGAATGAGTTATCGAAAAAATATGATAAACTTGTACTGCGTATGGTACACACGAGTATGCATGCCAAATTTCAGCTCTCTAGCTCTTAAAACTTCTGAGACGGCACTCATACGGACGGACGGACGGACAGGGCTATATTGACTCAGCTCGTCACGCTGATCAAGAATATATATACTTCATGGGGTCTGCTACGCCTCCTTCTGCCCGTTACATACATTTTCACAGAACCAATATACCCTGATTTCCCACTTTCAATGGGTTCAGGGTATAAAAAGAAAAGTATTAAGTGCCATTCATTCAAGCTCGCACCTTCCCAATAAAATATGTATTTTATAAAAGACGAAATATGTATGAAAAACAAAAAAACATCGAAGAGGTTTCGAACCTCCCTCCTACTCTAACATAACTAGCGTCGCGCTACTGCTTTGGTCTGGTTTATCCAATTGCTAAAGTAGAATAACTTAATAACAGAGCGTCATCTGAAAAAAACTA
Source organism: Drosophila mojavensis (assembly GCF_018153725.1). NCBI lineage: Eukaryota > Metazoa > Arthropoda > Insecta > Diptera > Drosophilidae > Drosophila > Drosophila mojavensis. The sequence continues at coordinate 3,087,049 of NW_025318897.1, read as the reverse complement.
CATAATGGCTAGAAAGTCCAGAAACCAATCGAAATTCCCATTAAAATTGGAAAATCATCGATAACTATTGCTATCATCATTGCATCATTGCAGCTACGATCTTCAAATTACATATATCATTTATACAATTTTGATTTTTATTATATTGTAACGAACCTTCGGTTTATCCCGAGTCTAAGCTGGGCTAGTTTCAGCTAAAAAACACACTAGTTCACCGGGACGATTCGGGAAACGCCAGGATTTCGATCTGTAAACTCTGGCGGTTCGCTCAGATGTACAGGCCTCTCCTACTATCCCACTCGTTCACAGCACAGCACTAGCTACGTTCCAATCACAATCACTTCTCTTGCGCACGGCTACGTGAACTTACTCAGATGTGCAGGCGTCGCTTAAGCCGCTAATATGCACCGATGTCCTGATCGGTGCCGCTGATGATCCGCAAGGATTCCTTCTGGATGTCCTTGCTGTTCCCACGATGTCCTGGGAGTCCTGATTTACCACTCGCGTTGACTTTCACTTAACTTTGGCACTTTCTTCACGCACTTCGACTTTCACTTGATATCTTCTCTTCACTTTAGTTTCGACCGCCCGTATGGAGCTGCTGGTGGCCTTTTATACCCCAGCCACAGGCCCTGCTTCGTGTGGTAACGGAGCCTGTTCGGCTCTGGAGCGGGGCCTTCCTGCTGCTCGTGCCTATAAAAACGGTAAAGTGGCGTGATCTGGGTGACGCCACTTTCCCGCCAAATTGCGTGGCAGCCTCCCATTGGCCGAAGTACCGCTGTTGCCATGCGAGTGAAAACGTCCACTGCTATCACCCGGCCCATTGCTGAATTTGTAGGAGCGAAAGAGACCGCCTCTAAGAGGACTTTGACCCCCTTTCCAGTGCGAGGGTCGCTCCTACAGTATTCGCGTCGCTGTGTGGAGCAACATGTATATGCACGTATATGCATATAAACCCACAGCAAATACGTACGTTCATATACACTCATATGTGCATACCTATATTGCTCCTCACACTCCCCTCTTCCTTCGGGAAAACACGAGACCATCGTGTTTGAATTTGGCGCCCGTCTCCGCTGCGTTGCTCCGTTTTGCGTCACTCCATCCCTCGACGCTCCATTCTGCGCTGATCGCTGCTGTTAACGCTCTGTTAATGTTATCAGCTGCATTTTCCCCTTACCGCTGGCAATGCTGCATTCTGCCGGTAAAAATATTATTTTCAGGCTGGGCATCTTTTCCTCCATGCCCCTTGACCTGATGGCCTGCCGCTGCCAATGCCCACGCCGGGCGCTGCTGCAAAACTCGCCTCTCGGTTTTGCAGCCCCCGGTGGCATTGGCGCATGCGCGCACGGCAATGGCCATTTCATGCATTTGGCGCATGTTGTCCCTCGCCGCTGGAGACGTCTTTCTGCTGGTTGCTGCTCCTCTTTGGACCCTTGGGGATGCTCCGGTGGGGCACAGCAGTCATTCCATGTACTGCTGCCAGGAGATCGGGCCACAGACGTCGTTCGCAAATGGGCACCGGTGTCAAGTCTTTGGTGTCGGTACGCTTGTTGGCCCCTCCTCTTTCGCGCACAGCTCCAGCAAAGTCGCTGGCCAGTGCGCGAGGATCGGCCAACAAAACGTGCCTACGCCCCAGCACAGACAACCGGTTGGATTCGTCGCGTGGCAGGCATCGATGGCGAACCAATCTCCCAATGGGCAACCCAAAAATATGCCTGCATGCTCCTCGTCTTCATTTGGAACATTTCACTCGACACACTGCACTCGAGCGCCGTCGGTCCACTCTGGTAACTCATCCACAAGAGGACCGGCCCGATGCGAACATGCCCATTTATACCCTCTGCTGCCGCGCCGCCGGCTGCGTAGGCGGCAGCATATAACGGGTCCTGTGTCCTCTGTTCAGCCCACTCTAGCTTTCCTTGCCTTATGGCTGAATTCCAGGCAGGCTACGGTATCGCCTTGATACCGCTTTTCCCACTCTCACCTACACACGCATACATAGCCCTTCGGTGGCTGAACAACCAAATGCAAGCTCTTCTGCTGCGTTGCATTGTTGTTGGCCGTTTTATTTGTCTCTGTACGTTTTGTTGTTGGCGGTTTTAGATGTCGCTCGCTTTGACATCTTCGTGCGCTAGCGATCGCTGGGCAGCCGACGTAGGCCCTTGACCCTTGCCTACGCTCGCTTGCTCTCGCTTCGCTGTGTGTGTGTGTGCAGAAATGCTTTCGCCTGGAATGCATGCGGCTTGTTGTTGTTTTTCCGCTTTTCGCTTTCGCTAGAACAAATACATAATTTCAGCTGCGCGCGTTGTTGCGCATGTACCGTATATGAGTGCTGCTTGCGCATGCACTGCTTTATTGTTGTATCTGTGGATAGTGCATTGCGCATGGACTGGCAGCTAAGTTTTTCGGCGCAGTACTGTACACTGCTTGCTGTCGTGCGCGCGCAGTTCAAACAAATTGTTGTTGCGCACCCACATACCGTAATTTTCCTAGTGGCAACTGTAGTTTTCCAGTCACAGATGCGTTTCGCAACCGAAATTATGCATTTTTGAGCAAAATTTTTGCCGTCTTTTTTTCCTCTTTCAATTTTTTTTTTTTTTATGAGAAGCAATACACTTCGCTGTGTATTCACTGTGTATTCAAAAACAAAACAGCTCTATTGCTCACCCGTGTCTCCTCTCCACGGCTTGAGATCCGCCACATGCGCCGTCCTGGTCCGCTTCTCTGCCTCCGACCTGATCCGGCAGATGACTGGGGACACAAAACTGGCCACTATATATGGGCCTCCATAACGTGGTGCCAGTTTTGCTGCGAATCCCTCTGCGGCATTAGACAAGTGGCTTTCCTTTGCCCACACCTTGTCACCTACGGCCGGCTTCCACTGCCGCCTCCGTAGGTTGTAATGCCGCGCCTGATCCTGACCAGCTCTCTCCAGGTTCCGACGCACTTGATTCAGCCTCTGCCCTGCTGCAGGCGGCTGACCAGTCTTGCAGTTCTGACACCGCTTGCAACGCTGCACGTACGCCCGCGCATCCCGATACATACCGGGCCAGTAGTATCGTGCGGCCACCCGAGCAATTGTTTTTGGGCTCCCAAGGTGGCCAGCGGCGACTGCATCGTGGCTCTCTTCCAGTAGTTGCTTGCGCCGCTCCGTTGGAACACACAGCTTCCACACCGCCACACTTTTATGGCCGGCTTGAGGCGGACTGTGCCGATATAAGTTTCCAGACTCTTCGCGATAGTCTGGCCACTTTTGTGGTGCCTTGCGCAGCTTCTGGCGCAGCTTGGTGAGCCAACGACATCCTGTCCCAGCTGGCGTCTCCTTGCTAGCGACCAAGCGGCTCGCTTCTTTCTCCAGAAGCTGCCGTGAGAGTGCATCTGCTACCACATTTTGCATGTCTTTCCTGCGTCGAAGATACCGTTGCTTTTTGGTCCTGTTGGTGCCCTTCACCTCTTTATCCACATGAAGCGGTTCTTGACTATGCGTAGTCACCTCCAGTGGCGTCTTGGGACCCGCTTCCATGCTTACAGCAACCATCGATAACTTCGCTTCCAGTTGGCGGCTTGGTTTGGGATCTCTTGGCCCAATTTACAGCGCCAAACCGCCACACTCCAGTGTGGTGCCTATACTAGCCAAGAAATCCCAGCCTAGCACCAAATCGTCGATCACTCCTGGCAGGATCAGCAACGGTATCTGGATTTGCTGATTTCCCAGGCTGATCGTCGTCTCCAGTTGCGAGTCCACCTGACTGCAACTGCCGTCCGCCAAGCGCCGGCTGCCTTCGTCCTGAAGACTGTCCATTAATACCTGGGGGCTCCTGGCTGCTGCTCCCGCTCGCCCCTTGATGGCGGGTGCCGCTGTTCGTTTCCCGACTGGCGACAGGCAAACGTTCTCACTCTAATGCGCCCGCACTGCCAGCAGAAATCCAGTGCCTTGTTGCGGCACGCAAAAGCGCGGTGCCCCTCCTGGCCAAACACTCGACATGCCCTGGCCGGATTTGAGATGTGTGTTCGTGCTCCGGCTGTGCCTGTCCTTGGCGCAGGCGAAGGCTTTGCCTCATCCTCCATGCGGCGATACTCCACATCGCCTCCAGCGTCGTCCATGGCCATCAGTCGTGTCCGGCCGTGGCTGTTGCCGCAACCTCTCGCGGTCCCTCTCCAGCTCCTCAAACTTATCTGCCAGGTGCATCAATTCCACTAGACTATGGAATTGATATGGGCGGGCGTAGGCACGCAGATCGGGCAGGCTGTTGTTGTAGATGAGCTTCATCTCGCGGTCTGCTCCATAGCGCAGAGGCCGCATGAGAGTCTGCATCTCCACCATGAAGACCTTGAAGCTCTCCTCTACCATTTGCCTCCGGCGTTTGACGTCATCCTCCAGCTTCTCCAGATAACCTCTGGGCAGGAAAAACTCCTGGAAGCTGCGCACGAATGTCGCCCACGCCGTCCAGTGCCGGTTGTTGGCCACGTACCATTTTAATGCCATGCCCTTCAGCAGCTCTGGCATCGCCCGGGGGATCATGTCCAGATCCAGGCCATAGGTGTCCGCCGACAACTCCATCTGCTCCAAGAACTCCAAAGGCTTTGTGGTGCCATCAAAGCGGAAGCTCCACTCCCGCACTTGTTTGGCCACCTTTGGATATTCTTGGGCTGTGCTGCCGAGTCCTCGTGGCCTTATTTCAGGTTGCGGGGTGGATGTGGCTCTCATCTCACCCTGTCGCGTCTCCTGCAGTCGTGCTGCTGCGCTTATGGAGGGCACACAGAGCCGCGCCACATGCGCAAGCTCTGATTTCAGGTCGTCCTCCGTGACTGCGGTCGTTGCCTCATCCCTGAGTGAGGCACGGCGTCCATGCAGTCGCTCCAGCTCGGCGATCCTCAGTGAGTAAGGAATGCTTCCTTCATTCCTCTCAACCCACTCGCCAAACTGCCTCCGCATAACGTCTAGTGCGCCTGACAAACTCACTCCGAATTCGTCACCATAACGCAGCAGCTCATCCTTTTTCAGATTATATACCCACGCTCGCACCATATTCACAAATATTCGCTAATTAATCTCTTATCGCAGGGCCCCACGTTGGGCGCCAGTTGTAACGAACGTAACGTTTATCCCGAGTCTAAGCTGGGCTAGTTTCAGCTGACTATGGATTCGTGCCAACAAATTTATTTGTTGAAGCCCCTGCGATATTAATTAGTCACTTGTGATTTAGGTTTCATAGCGTAAATGTATATTTTTCTGAATAAGTTTGAAATTTACACGTCATTTAAATTTATGCTGGTTCGCTGGTTGGCTTCAGCGAAGCACACCTACTGAGCGCTGGTTCAACGCACTCCGGCTGGGAGAGTGTTGTGCTAAAACACACTAGTTCACCGGGACGATTCGGGAAACGCCAGGATTTCCATCTGTAAACTCTGGCGGTTCGCTCAGATGTACAGGCCTCTCCTACTATCCCACTCGTTCACAGCACAGCACTAGCTACGTTCCAATCACAATCACTTCTCTTGCGCACGGCTACGTGAACTTACTCAGATGTGCAGGCGTCGCTTAAGCCGCTAATATGCACCGATGTCCTGATCGGTGCCGCTGATGATCCGCAAGGATTCCCTCTGGATGTCCTTGCTGTTCCCACGATGTCCTTGCTGTTCCCACGATGTCCTGGGAGTCCTGATTTACCACTCGCGTTGACTTTCACTTAACTTTGGCACTTTCTTCACGCACTTCGACTTTCACTTGATATCTTCTCTTCACTTTAGTTTCGACCGCCCGTATGGAGCTGCTGGTGGCCTTTTATACCCCAGCCACAGGCCCTGCTTCGTGTGGTAACGGAGCCTGTTCGGCTCTGGAGCGGGGCCTTCCTGCTGCTCGTGCCCATAAAAACGGTAAAGTGGCGTGATCCGAAGTACCGTTGTTGCCATGCGAGTGAAAACGTCCACTGCTATCACCCGGCCCGAACGGCACCTCGACTAACGGTCACCGATGATCGTCGTGCGTGCGACGCGAACCCATTGCTGAATTTGTAGGAGCGAAAGAGACCGCCTCTAACAGGACTTTGACCCACGTTCCAGTGCGAGGGTCGCTCCTACAGTATTCCCGTCGCTGTGTGGAGCAACATGTATATGCACGTATATGCATATAAACCCACAGCAAATACGTACGTTCATATACACTCATACGTGCATACCTATATTGCTCCTCACAATATACAATATTTATATCCATATATGTATTGGATACCTGCTTCAAGCTAGCAGCAGATCAGCGTTATTTTCCTATACATGTGCACACACTCATCGCCTATTGTATTCTTAGAATTTCGATTGGTTTCTGGACTTTCTAGCCGTTACTGTAGTTTTGTCTAATGAGGCTCTGTTCTTAAGCTATTCTGTTTGAGCAACTGGCCGATCAAGCTAACCAGTAGCGCGGGTGCTAAAGGCGGCGCAAGATATGTTAGAGTAGAGGAGGTTCGAACCTCTTCGATGATATTTTTTTTTTTTCATACATATTTCGCTTTTTATACCCTGAACCCATTGAAAATGGGAAATCAGGGTATAATGGTTTTGTTAAAAGTATGTAACAGGCAGAAGGAGGCGTGGCAGATCCCACAAAGTATATATATTCTTGATCAGGGCGACGAGCTAAGTCGATTTGGCCCTGTCCGTCTGTCTGTCCGTCCGTCCGTCCGTCCGTCCGTCCGTATGTATGAACGCGTCGATTTCAGAAGATATAAGAGCTAGAGACTTGAAATTTTTTTCCTAGGTCCGTGTATATCACGCGCATATCAAGTTTTTCTTTATATATCGATAACTACTCCCGATATTTTATTATCGATCAAAAACCTTATCGAAAGCTAGTTATTTAATTATATCTCCTACACCTTTAGAGCTAGAGCTTGCAAATTTTAAATGTAGACTTATATGTATTTTATATAATTTCGATTTTTGTTGTAATTTACCCCCCACCCCTATATGCACCCCCCTCACCATCACCTTTGTAAAAGGCGTATTTCAAGTACTAGAGACATGTGCTTTAAAATGTACATACATTTTCACCATATAATTACGCCCTGAAACTTTCATTAAGATTGTACGTATAGAAATTAAATTATTCAACAAATAAATTCTTATAATGTTACCAACACTACAGCGCAGCCCAAGCGCAGTTAGCAGAGCGCATTCGTATACGTGTGTGTATGTATGTGTGTCGAAAAGAAGTGCAGACTGATTAGAATATCAGATTAGAGGGTTCAGGGTATCTCCTAGTCGAGCAGTCTCGACTAGAGTCTTCTTACTTGTTATAAAATAGATATTTTATTGGGAAGGTGTGAGCTTGAATACTTTTCTTTTTATACCCTGAACCCATTTTCAATGGGAAATCAGGGTATAATGGTTTTGTTGAAATGTATGTAACAGGCAGAAGGAGGCGTGGCAGACCCCACAAAGTGTATATATTCCTGATCAGGGCGACGAGCTGAGTTGATTTGGCCCTGTCCGTCTGTCCGTGTGTATGAACGCGTCGATTTCAGAAGATATAAGAGCTAGAGACTTCAAATTTTTTTTTAAATGTCCGTAATTACAGCGCGCATATCAAGTTTATTAAAAATCGATAACTCATTCCGATCTTTTTTTATCGATAAAAAACCTTATCGAAAACCAGTTATAAAATTATATCTTCTACACCTTTACTGCTAGAGTGTTAGAGCGTTAAAATGAAAAAACACTCCACATTTGCCGAATTCAAGATCTTAACTGAACTCTTTATTGCTTAAAATCCTAGTTCTTATATACCTAACAGAGACTCTTAAAACTACTTCCAGTCACTGGAAGGGTGCATTTTCTCACACAAACAAGTGCCCAGATGTTTACTTAAGTGTCCCTTTTTTTTGAATCTTTGGGCCCAGGCTCACGTTACATTTACATATATTAGACGCTGCATTGGTCGCTGCAACTAAGGGATGACATATTTATTACTTTGTGTCGGATAACGCGCAGGTTATTCGAGTACTTTCTCTATTTTTATTATTATGTATGTTCATGTTTGAACATTCTGCCAGGGGCCCAAAAATGTTGTGGTTGTAAAAATTTTTATTTTTTGTTCGATGACTCGCAGGTCATCCAGTATTCGCATGTTTTCAAACATTCTGCCAGAGGGGCCAAAAATATATTTGCTTTTTTGTTTTCATTTTAATATTAGTTTGATAACGCGCAGGTTATCGAATAAATTTTTTTGTCGGATAACGCGCAGGTTATCGAGTATTTTTCTGTATATTTTTTATATTTCAAATTATATGGGACCAGGAAATGTTATAGCTTTTAATCGCCTCTTTACATTACATTTTCTTATTGTATATATGATTAATATTAATGCAATCAAAATACTTATTAACATAGAAGCATGACCTGATATGTGATGAAAATGGAGCCCTTTTAATTCTATATGGCTCTCCTTCATTTGCTGTATTGCTATTTGTAAATGCTCAATTTCTTTCGTATGATTTATTCTTGATAGTGCTAATGGGTTCCAAACTATTTTTGGAACGTCAACAATCTTTCCTACGTATGAGGGTGCGATTTTCTCGTATTTTTCAGTGTGAATATCATTATTATGAGCTTATCTCCTGATCGAGCTGTGCAATCTGATTTCATTTTCAACACACCCTGTTCTGGTAATTCTATTAGTTCTTGCTGTGCTCCCTTGCATCGTACGCTTAGCTTTTCATTAATCGGTACTTTAAATAACCACCTACTTTTACCTTCCAATTCAACCCAGTATGTTTTTGAATGAACTAATGTTTGATAGATACAGTTCGCCGGTCGGTTTGGCTTGAATGGTGATATTTCGCAGCTGTTATCGTTGGCATTATCCCAGGGCCAGTTACCTTCACATATGAGCTTGTTTGGTTGCCATTTTTTGCATTTATTTAATGTGGCTTCGGCCATTAAGTGGTAAGAATCAATTTCGAAGTTATACACTAAATATTCTGTTCTTTGGTGTACCATTATCATTTGGTCGTCATTGTAGACTGGTATTGGGATAACCTTATATAAATGAGATGGGTATCTGCTGAATAGCGGAATCTTGGCGTTAACTATTATTTTGTTGTCTATAAAGGTTCCTTTCGTTGTAAGTAATTGATATATTTCTTTTAGTTCTGTACCTGTCCTTTTCCCTGGTAAGACTAAATTCTCGGACAAACTTTCTTTTATCTTGGCTATTTCTTCCCCAAATTGGTAAGGCTTCAATATAACCGGGCTTAATCTGCTATGATTTATATCAATTAGCATATTTATTACCCCTGTTTGAATCTTGTCACATTCTTCAATTAAGGCATTTAATTGATTTGTTATCATAAAGAAATTAATTGCTTCCTTATACACATAATACGATTCTTTTAGCAATTCTGTCATATTGTCTATACGTATATTCATGTCATTGAAATGAATATTGATTTCCTCAGTGGTTCTTTTGAGTATATTTGCTGTGGAATCTATTATTGATGTCTGTTTCTCACTCAATTTTTTTATGTTATGTTGGTTGTCTAATAAACTGACCATGTTTTCTTCCATTTGTTCTCGATCGTCTGCATCCATTATCCCAAATAGCAAGTGATATAATGAGCCCATGAATTCGAAAGGTGCACGTTTGGTTCTTGGTTTATTTTGTAGTATAAATAGTTTGTTATTATCTTCTAATTCTGCTATTCGTCTTTTTGTATTATTTAGTATTATATTACATTGGTCCTCGAAACTCTGTAGTTTCGTACACACTGCTCTCATTTTCCCTTCTAATTCACTCCCTTTCTTTAACATGTCAAAATATGAATCTAGGTTATAGTAAATAATTAGATCCCATGATGAGGTTACTATTTCTACTTCACCCATTGGATCTAAATAGATTGCTGAGTTGTTACCTAATTTTGAAATTGTTATCTTATCGCTTTTCGTTACTTCTGCACTTGATACCTGACAGAAGAGAGCTAAGACTAGCATTGCCATTAGTACTTTTAGTCTTGATCCTCCTTTCCCTCTGCTAGATTGTCTTGTGCTTCTTAGGTCTGAGTCTTCATTTTTTAATTCACCTAGCTGACATACTTTATTGATTGGTCGTGTAACTAACCCTTCTTGAGATTTAACTTTTACGACTCTAACTTTATTGTCTTGGCCTTTGTGAACTTCTTTTATTATCCCTAGTGGCCATCTAGCAGGGTGACAATTTTCATCCTTTATTAATACTATTTGCCCTTCTTCTAAATTTGGCATCTCTTTTTTCCATTTATTTCTTTGCTGAAGGGTATATAAATAGTCATTTTTCCACTTATTCCAAAAATCTCTCCTCATTTTTTGGATCAGTTTCCATCTATCTAGGTTTCCTATTTTTTCTTCTCCTGTTGACTCCACTTCACTTACTGTGGGTCTACCTATTAAAAAATGTCCTGGAGTTAGTACTTCGATATTATCGATATCATCCCCTGTAGTGTATAGAGGTCTGGAGTTTAAGACTGCTTCAATTTGACATAATAGTGTCGTCATTTCTTCAAAGGTTAAATTGCTATCTCCTATTACTCTTTTTAAATGATATTTTACTGATTTTACTCCCGCTTCCCAGATTCCTCCAAAGTGAGGGCTTGCCGCCGGGATAAAATGCCACTTTATTTGTTCTTTTTCTAACGTTGAAGAAATTTTTGTATTTTCTTGAATTGTTTTCTTAAATTCTTTTTCTAGTTTTTTAGCTGCTCCTACAAAATTTGTACCGTTATCAGAATATATGTTTAAGCATTTTCCTCTCCTTGCAATAAATCTTCTCATTGCCGCTAAAAATGCATCTGACGTTAAGTCACTAACTGCTTCTAAGTGTATAGCTTTTGTTGCCATGCACACAAATAATGCTATGTACCCTTTATACATTTTTTGCCCACGATACTTAGAACATTTCATATAATAAGGCCCTGCATAGTCTATTCCCGTATTCAAGAATGGGTATGACATTGTAATTCTATTCATAGGGAGATTTGCCATTATTTGTTGTGTGGGTGTATGATTATATCTAGTGCATGTAATACAATTACGTAAGTATTTCTTTAGACAGTTTCTGAGTCCAATTATCCAATATTTTCTTTGAATATAGTTTCTCATTACATTAATACCTCCGTGCAGAGTGATAGTGTGCGCATCTTTAATTATTAAGTTAACTAAATGGCATTTGTCAAGAATAATTGGATGCTTTACGTCAAATCCAATACTAGCTTTCTCTAATCTTCCTCCTACTCGAAGTATTCCCTTTTCATCTAAAAATGGATTCAAACTAATTATTTTACTCTTATTTTGTAAATATTTTTTTTTTTTCCAACAGCTTTCCTATTTCTGTTCTAAACTGACATGCTTGTTGTTGTTTAATAATTAATATTCTAGCGTTATTTAATTCTTCTACTGTTATATATTTTTGTGGCTTTTGTATCGTTTTTTTGGTTATGATTTTAATAAATCTAATAATAAATGCTACTACTTTTTGTAATTTTTGCATACAAGAATATCGTTTGATTAATTCACCTATTATATTCTTTTCTGAGTTTTCTATCATAGTGTTCACACTTATTTTTTCTTCATCTACATTTTCTTCTTCTTTTGGCCAATGGTTCTTTGATTTGGCTAACCACTTTGGCCCATTCCACCAAATTTCGCATTCTACTAATTTATAAGTATTGATTCCTCTGGATGCTATATCTGCTGGATTGTCTTCTGATTTTACATGATTCCATTTAATTTCTGACATTTTCCTAATCTCATCCGTTCTTTTTCTAATGAATTTATTTTTATTCAATCCGTTTTGGATCCAAGCTAATGTGATAGTGGAATCACTCCACGCAAAGATTTCAACATTAATTTTAATCGATTCTGTTATTTTAGAAATGAGTTTTGTCAAAAGATGGGCAGCGCATAGTTCCAATTTGGGAATAGTTTTACGATTTTTCTTGGGATTAACTTTACATTTACTAGCTAATATCATTACCGAATTACCTACTTTGGCATATACTACTGCTGCATAGGCTTTTTCAGAAGCATCAGCAAACCCATGAAACTGTACTTCAATATCTTTTTGTATTTTGACCCACCTAGGTATTCTTAGGTTTTGTAGATGTTTCAAATTATCTTGATACTCTTTCCATTCTTTGATTTCTTCTTTGGATAGTTCTTCATCCCATTTTTTATCAGTTAGCCATAGCTTTTGCATAAACAGTTTCCCTATTATGGTCACTGGAGCTAACCACCCTAAGGGATCATATATTTTAGCAAGTGTTGATAAGACTGTTCTTTTATTTATTGTTTTAATATTGTTGTCAGTGAAACTAAATTTGAATTCATCTTTGAGGGGTTCCCACTGTAGACCTAATGTTTTTATTGACTCATTCTCTTCAATGCTTAACACCTTATTTTCTTCATTTCTGTCTATTTCTTCAATTATTTCTGATTTATTTGAAATCCACTTTCTCAGATTAAATCCTACTTTTGCTAGTTCACTGGAAACACATTCAACAATTTCTTTACAGTTTTGTATGGACTCAGCGCCTGTCATAAGATCGTCCATATAAAAATCTGTTTTAATTATTTCTTTAATTGTTGCGTTATTGCAATTATTGGCTATGTCTAAAAGAACTCTAGTGGCTAAGTAAGGAGCTGATGCAGTACCATAAGTGACTGTGGTAAGCTTAAAGTTCTTTAGTTTTTTACTTGGAGAATCTCTCCAGACAATATATTGAAATTCTTGGTCATGTTTTGCTATTTTTATTTGCCTATACATTTTTTCTATATCTGCTGATACTACATATTCCCAGCGTCGCCATTTTAATATAATGTCAAATATATCTTTTTGAACTCTTGGTCCCGTCCACATAATGTCATTTAGACTTTTCTTATTTGTTGTTTTTGCAGATGCGTCAAAAACTACCCTTAGCTTCGTTGTCAGACTACTATCTCTTAACACTGCCTGATGTGGTAAATAATATTTTCCTTCTTTATTTGTAGATATCATATGTCCTAACTGCAAGTATTCGTTCATGAAATTTGTGTAGTCTGTTCTTAATTTTTCATTTTTTTGCAGCTTTTTCTCTAAGCTAAGAAATCGAGCTATAGCTTGTGGCTTTGATTCTCCTAATTCATTTTCTTCTTTGAACGGAATTGTTACAACATATCTACCCCTTGAATCAATTTTTGTTGTATTCTGAAAATTTTTCTCACAAAATTCTATCTCTTTGACATCTTCTTCTTCTTCGTTTTCTAATTCCCAGAACCGATCTAGGTCTTCTATTGCAATACTTGTCGCTACTATCGTTGTTTTACCTTTTGATTTTGTACAACCTGATACAATCCAACCAAATTCAGTCTTTTGCCCAAGTAATCCATCTATCTTTACTATCCCATCTTTTAGTACGTGTGGATATAAGTCTGCACCTATTATTATGTCTACACGACCTGGTTTATAAAATTGTGGATCAGCTAAAGTGAAATTGTGCCATTGAGCCATGTCTATATTTGCTTTACTAACTGGGAGAGCTTTCATTAACTTTGATAATATGATGGCCTCAACCCTAAACTGTTCTTTATTTGGTTCTCTAGGTTTTATTATTAGCTTAACTTTGTGTTTCGACCTACAAGTATTTTCTGATGAGACACCACTTATTTCTGTCTCATTTCTGATTCTGGGTAAATTTAGCAACTGTGCGGCCTCCTCAGATATAATTGTTTTTTGAGATCCACTATCTATTAAGGCTCTTAAGTTGATATAATTCCCCTTTATTGCTTTAACTTTAATTATCGCTGTGGCTAATAAGGCCTCTTCATTTGTTACTACTGTATTAACTTTTTCTGTATTTATATGTAACATTGTATGATGAGGCTTCTTACAAAAGTAACAATTCATGCTACTTGTACACCTATTAGTATTCGTGTGTCTTAAACACCTCAAACATAACTGTATCTTTCTTGCAGCATCCAATCTTTCTCTTGGGACCATTGCCTTAAATTTCGTGCATTGCGTGGTACTATGACCTACTACTTTGCATATAGGACAATTGTAACCAGAGTGAATTTTCTTTTCCTCCTTATTTGAAGTGGATAATGAACAATGTCGCTGATCTAAGTAGTCCATTACGTCAGTCAGTAATTGTATTTCTTTTGTCTTTTTTTATTTGGCTTTCGTATAATTGAAGTGCCTCTTTACTAAATTTTCTTAGTATTATGTGTGCAAAGATTTTATCAACTTCTTCTGAAAGTTGAGCCTTACTTTTAATTATATGTATTGACTCATTAATTGTATCAATAAAATAATTGATACTTTTGGATGAGTCAATATTTAAATTTGGAAGGTCCATTATTCGGTTCAATTGTTCCGAAAAAAATTTTCCTTTTATTTTCATATCGCTTGGTAAGTAATTCCCAAGCGGTAGAATAATTATCTGCGGACCCCGTTAATAAATGAGCAACCATGCTCTTTGCTTCTCCTCGTAATGAGGATTTTAAGTAACTGAATTTGATAGAAGGAGTTAAATCTTCTCTTCTATCAATAAGGTCGCAAAATAATTCAGCGAATAAATCCCAATCTTTGACATCTCCAAAAAATATTGGGACTTGAATTTTTGGTAGACCCGGAAGGTTATCCATTTTTTCGTGGATTATGGGTTGAATTGGGGTGCCTTTTTTGGCTTCTAACGCACTGATTGCATTTTGCACATCAAAATCTAATTCATTAACCTCTTCGTCAAACATTTTGTTTGACACATATTTATTTCTTAGCTCCTGAACTAGCTTTGAAACTTTATTCCATAAATATTTAATTTTATTCTTTCGAATCTCGAAGATTCCTACGTTTCCTTTTGCAATGTCCTCATATACTTCTACTAAATATAGTTTTAACTGTTCGACTTTGCTTTCAAACTCTACTTCTTCTTCAGAGCTTTTGTGAACTGTGACTGCTCTAACATGCTTCACATCTTTATCTTCTTCTTTCTCAGCCCTCATAATTTCTAATTTCAAATCTTGTATGCTTTTCATCGCTTTATCAAATTCCTTATTGTTAAAGTATGCATGGTCTATTACCCCTACTTTTAACAATAAGGTATGATTATTTTCTAATTCTTCTTTTATTTTTTCTAACTCTCCTAAAATTTCGCTCGGTGGCCTAATTTCTTCAGATGAGTCTAGTTTTTTCAATCTGGACACTAAGTCCGATTGCATTTTCAAGAGCTTTATCACTTTTTCTGACAGCATTCTTTTTATTTTTATTTATATTTATTAAAAAAAAAATTAAACTACGACTTATCTTTATTTTATCCGCGCTGTCCTCCTGTTGATCCAGTCTTCTCTGAAGGGGGCGCCTGATGATCTTGGTGATATTCCTCTTCCCGTTGGCCACTGACGGTTCTGATGAGTCGCTTTCTTTCGTCGAATTTCGCTGTAGTTTTACTCTGTCTCTCTTTTTGGATGGAGAACAGAAACCTTTTGGTAGTATTCTGCCTCTCCGCACTTTGCGCGAGAGAACAGAATTACTTCGATTTTTTATTTTTTTGAACCGAATTTTTCGGATTTTTATTTATTATTTTTTTTTTAATTTTTTCTGTCTCCGCACTTCACGCGAGAGAACAGAATCACTTCAATTTTTGTTTTTGTTTTTTGTTTTTCTCTCTCCGCACTTCACGAGAGAACCGAACTTTTCGGATTTTTAAATTTTTTTTTTTTTTTATTTGGTCTAGTCCCTTTTTGGGAATGCAGACCCACCAGCACTACAAATTTTTCTTTTTTTAAATTTGAGCACCACTTTTAGTTTATATATGTATATACTCTGTCTCTTACCACTGGCGGGGAAAACAGAGTAATATACTATATTTTGTCTTAAGCTGAGTTTTAAAACTATCAGCATTAAGACGCTGGTTCCTTTCTCTGTGTCTCTTACCACGGGTGGGGGAAAACACAGAGAACGCCGAAGGACCAAAATGTTAGAGCGTTAAAATGAAAAAACACTCCACATTTGCCGAATTCAAGATCTTAACTGAACTCTTTATTGCTTAAAATCCTAGTTCTTATATACCTAACAGAGACTCTTAAAACTACTTCCAGTCACTGGAAGGGTGCATTTTCTCACACAAACAAGTGCCCAGATGTTTACTTAAGTGTCCCTTTTTTTTGAATCTTTGGGCCCAGGCTCACGTTACATTTACATATATTAGACGCTGCATTGGTCGCTGCAACTAAGGGATGACATATTTATTACTTTGTGTCGGATAACGCGCAGGTTATTCGAGTACTTTCTCTATTTTTATTATTATGTATGTTCATGTTTGAACATAGAGTCTCCAAATTTTTAATGTATGCTAATATATTTCAAATACTAGAGACTTGTGCTTTGGCAATTACATGCATATTCATGTTTTAATCATAATCTGAAAGTTTCATGAAGATCGTACTTCCATAAAAAAGTTATTAAACAATTAAGTTCTCATAGTAAGCGCACACTGCAGCCCATGCGTGTTTATGCGTGGGTGCTTGTGTGTGTATGTGTTTGTGTATGTGTGTGTGTGTATGCGTTTGTGTGTGTATGCGTGTGTGTGTGTATGCGTGTGTGTGTGTGTGTGTATGCGTGTGTGTGTATGTATGTCTGTTTTTTTTTTATATACCCTGAACCCATTGAAAATGGGAAATCAGGGTATAATGGTTTTGTTAAAAGTATGTAACAGGCAGAAGGAGGCGCGGCAGACCCCACAAAGTATATATATTCTTGATCAGGGCGACGAGCGGAGTCGATTTGGCCCTGTCCGTCAGTCTGTCCGTCCGTCCGTCCGTCCGTATGTATGAACGTGTCGATCTCAGAAGATATAAGAGCTAGAGACTTGCAATTTTTTTTCCTTGGTCCGTGTATATCACGCGCATATCAAGTTTTTCTTTATATATCGATAACTACTCCCGATATTTTATTATCGATTAAAAACCTTATCGAAAGCTAGTTATTTAATTATATCTCCTACACCTTTAGAGCTATAGCTTCCAAATTTAAAATGTAGACTTATATGTATTTTATATAATTTCGGTTTTTGTTGCAATTTACCTCCCACCCCGATATCCACCCCCTCACCCTCACCTTTGTAAAAGGTGTATTTCAAGTACTAGAGACATGTGCTTTAAAATGTACATACATTTTCACCATATGATTACGTCCTGAAAGTTTCATTAAGATTGTACGTCTAGAAATTAAATTATTCAACAAATAAATTCTTATAATGTTGCCCACACTGCAGCGCAGCATAAGCGCAGTCGCTGCTTACTGCGCAGTTAGCAGAGCGCGTTCTAATACGGGCGTGTGTATGTACGTGTGCCGAAAAGAAGTGCAGAGTGATTAGAATATCAGATTAGAGGGTTCAGGGTATCTCCTAGTCGAGCAGTCTCGACTAGAGTCTTCTTACTTGTTTTTTTTTTATTTTTATACCCTGAACCCATTTTCAATGGGAAATCAGGGTATAATGGTTTTGTTGAAATGTATGTAACAGGGAGAAGGAGGCGTGGCAGACCCCACAAAGTATATATATTCTTGATCAGGGTGACGAGCTGAGTTGATTTGGCCCTGTCCGTCTGTCTGTCCGTCTGTCCGTCTGTCCGTATGTATGAACGCGTCGATTTCAGAAGATATAAGAGCTAGAGACTTCAAATTTTTTTTAAAATGTCCGTAATTACAGCGCGCATATCAAGTTTATCATTAAAAATCGATAACTCATCTCGATATTTTTTTATCGATAAAAACCCTTATCGAAACCCAGTTATAAAATTATATCTTCTACACCTTTATTGCTAGAGTCTCCAAATTTTTAATGTATGCTTATATGCAATTTATACAATTTCGGTTTTTGTTAAAATTTACCCCCCCACCTCTAAATTCACCCCCTCACCCTCACTTTTGTAAAAAGCGTATTTCAAATACTAGAGACTTGTGCTTTGGCAAGTACATGCATATTCATGTTATAATCATAATCTAAAAGTTTCATGAAGATCGTACGTCCATAAAAAAAGTTATTAAACAATTAAGTTCTCATAGTAAGCGCACACTGCAGCCCATGCGTGTTTATGCATGGTTGCTTGTGTGTGTATGTGTTTGTGTATGTGTGTGTGTATGTGTGTGTGTGTGTATGCGTTTGTGTATGTATGCGTGTGTGTGTGTATGTGTGTCTGTATGCGTGTGTGTGTATGTATGCCTGTGTTTGCGTACGTGCGTGTGTGTGTGTGTGCGTGTTTCTTGTGTAAGCTGAAAGTCGCGAAAAAGTATTGAAATATCTATTGCTCCAAGGATTCAGGGGATCTCGTAGTCGAGCAGTCTCGACTAGAGCTTTCTTACTTGTTATACTCTGAACCCATTTTCAATGGGAAATCAGGGTATAATGGTTTTGTTGAAATGTATGTAACAGGAAGAAGAAGGCGTGGCAGACCCCACAAAGTATATATATTCTTGATCAGGGTGACGAGCTGAGTTGATTTGGCCCTGTCCGTCTGTCTGTCCGTCTGTCCGTATGTATGAACGCGTCGATTTCAGAAGATATAAGTGCTAGAGACTTCAAATTTTTTTTTAAATGTCCGTAATTACAGCGCGCATATCAAGTTTATCATTAAAAATCGATAACTCATCTCGATCTTTTTTATCGATAAAAAACCTTATCGAAACCCAGTTATAAAATTATATCTTCTACACCTTTATTGCTAGAGTCTCCAAATTTTTAATGTATGCTTATATGCAATTTATACAATTTCGGTTTTTGTTAAAATTTACCCCCCACCTCTAAATTCACCCCCCTCACCCTCACTTTTGTAAAAAGCGTATTTCAAATACTAGAGACTTGTGCTTTGGCAATTACATGCATATTCATGTTATAATCATAATCTTAAAGTTTCATGAAGATCGTACGTCCATAAAAAAAGTTATTAAACAATTAAGTTCTCATAGTAAGCGCACACTGCAGCCCATGCGTGTTTATGCGTGGTTGCTTGTATGTGTGTGTGTATGTGTGTGTGTGTATGCGTTTGTGTCTGTATGCGTGTGTGTGTGTATGTGTGTCTGTATGCGTGTGTGCGTACGTGCGTGTGTGTGTGTGTGTGTGTGTGTTTCTTGTGTAAGCTGAAAGTCGCGAAAAAGTATTGAAATATCTATTGCTCCAAGGGTTCAGGGGATCTCGTAGTCGAGCAGTCTCGACTAGAGCTTTCTTACTTGTTTTATATTCATTTATTGACAAAATTAAACAAATTGCAAGTTGCGTGGTGGCTAGGATAGCGCGCGGTGCTTGCGGGACGGCCGTAAAGCATTGCTTCGCAAGCACTATGCGCTACCTTAGCCTGGGACAGCTCGTCTTCTCAGTCGCTCGACTCTGCGGAGCTCCATCATCACCGTGGCCGCGAAGGTGCTTGTTAGTTCCCAAGCTTCCTCCGATTCCAGCATGGCGTTGACTAAGTTGTCCGCTCTGATGGAGCGGCCCACTGCCTCTTCCAGACGACGCCTCTCCTCCAGGAACCGTCCACATTCGAAAAGAATGTGGTTGGCGTCTTCCACATGCCCTCGCTCGCACCAGGGGCACTCGTCAGATTCCTCGTGGCCAAAGCGCTTCAAATAGCTCCGAAAGCATCCATGACTCTCGCCATGTTTGCGGTTAACCCATGGTTCAAGCTCCGGAATGAGCTTGTGCGTCCACCGCCCTTTAGCTGAGCTATTCCACCTTCTTTGCCATCGTGCGATGCTGTTCGCCCTGACAGCGTTGAGTCGCGTAGGCCCGTGCGAATTCCGCTCCACGGCTTCGGCGACCAAATACTCCAGTGGCACCATACCGGCTATGACGAGCGCCGCGTCATCGGAGATAGTCCTGAAAGCGCAGCTGACTCTGATTGCGCTCAGCCTGTAGATCGCGCAAATGCCTCGGCTGTAGCTCGGCGTTGCCATCGCTCTTGCCCATATTGGCGCAGCATAGAGGATGACGGACCTAATGGCGCTCATTAGAAGGAGACGTCGTTGCTGTTTAGGTCCCCGCGTGTTAAGCATGATTCTCGAGAGAGCTCTACAAGAATCAGCTGCCTTTTTATGCACATATTCTAAGTGCTCGCGGAAAGTTAATCTTGTGTCTATCATGACACCAAGATATCTTATCGCCCTCTTTGACGCAATGGTGACGCTGCCGATCTTTATATTGGCAGTTTCCACTCTTTTGCGACTGCTGACTAGTACAACTTCGGTCTTGTGTGCCGCTAGCTCGAGCCCAGCTCATGTCAACCAGCTTCGTATGCGATTGATATTTTCGCTGCACATATCCTCTGTATCTTTGAGCTCCTTTCCTATGGCTACGACAGCTACATCATCAGCAAAGCCAATGGTGTGCGCGCCTGCTGGTAGTTCCAAGCGCAGTACGCCGTCGTGATGATGTTCCATAGGAGAGGCCCCAGCACTGAGCCTTGGGGTACTCCAGCTGACACTGTATGAGTTTTGGGACCCTCACTCGTGTTGTATACCAGTGTTCTTCCTCTGAAGTAGCTCTTTATTATCTCTCTTAGATATTTAAGGATATTATATTGTGACAGCGCATTCAGTATCATATCCCAACTAGCTGTGTTGAAGGCATTCCTTACATCCAGGGTCGCAATGATGCAGTATTCCTTCGTCCCGTGCCTCCATCTGGTGCCTTGAATGGCGGAAGTGGCCAGACCGACAACTTTGTTAAGCGCGTCCGTTGTTGACCGGGCCTTCCGGAATCCAAATTGGTTTGGTGACAGGCCTCCGGCGCTTGCAATCGCAGTCTCCAGCCTAGAGCAGATCAGTTTCTCAAACACCTTTCCCATGGTGTCTAAGAGACAGATCGGTCTGTACGAAGATGGCTCATCTGGTGGTTTGCCAGCCTTGGGTAGCAATACCAGATTCTGGGCTTTCCATTTTGCCGGGAACGTCTCTTGGATCAGGCATTCGTTAAATAATTCGGCGAACGTACTTGGGTGCAAGGCGAGGGCTAGCTTTAGCGCACGATTTGGGATCCCGTCCGGCCCTGGAGCTGTGTTGGTTCTAAGACCTCGGAGAACTACTGATATTTCTTCCTCTGTAACTAAAACAATTTCAGTGCTCGTTGAGCCCTGATCAGCAGACTAGGACTCAGGGGCGTGAATGGAGCTTAAACTTTCTGGAAAGAGTGTTTCCACAATCGATTTAAGCTCCAGACGATCTGTAGGCTGCACCTGTCTACCTGCGTATAGTCTTTTAACTACTATCTTATATGCCCTGCCCCAAGGGTCATATTCGGCTGAGTCGCACAACTGTAAAAAACATTCTCTTTTGCTTGCCCGAATGGCCTTCTTCAGCTGTCTTCTAGCTGCCTGGTAAGCTAACTGTTTCTCAAAAAACGTTGACCTACCGCGAGCCCGTTGGTAGCTTCTTCTCGCCTGGATGCATTTGCGACGAATGTCACCTATTTGCGTATTCCACCAATACGTAGGCTCATGTTGTCGCGTGAACTGCTTGCGGCGTAACATGCTGCTATTGCAGGCACTCTGTATTTGGGCTACCATTTGGCATGCTCTGGCCTCAGCATTACCAATTGTACCCAGAAACTGAATGGCCTCTGAAAAGACCGCGGGATCAAAAGTATCTAGCCGATACGACTCCCTCCACAATGTTGACGCCCTGGCAGGTGGCTCACCTATTGTGAACAGAAGTGCCGTATGATCGCTGCCTGTATAGCTATCGCAATGGCTCCATGTTGCTCCCCGAAAGAGGGATGAAGTGACAAAAGTAATGTCGATAACAGACCCGTATCCCGCCCGACTGAAGGTGTACTCATGGCCAGTGTTGAGCAGTGCAACATCTAGTGTCGGGAAGATCTCCAGTAGGATACGACCTCTGGCATTTGTTGTGGGGCTACCCCATTCTAGCGCCCAGGAGTTAAAATCTCCAGCTTTAATGGCCTTCCGACCCCTAGCATCCTCGGCAAGCTCGTCGAGCACCGTCGTGAATTCACTGAGCTGCATGCTGGGGGCCAGATAGCAACTGTAGAGCCATAAGCTACCATATCGGCCACGTACGAACCCATTGAATGACTTAACATTCGAAAGTACGTTCGTTGAGTTGCCGCATACCCACAACGCAGCTTTGCCATTAACGTCTGTTGACCATGTCCTAGAGCAGCTGGTTCTACAGTGGTGAGGCTCACTGAGAAAAGCTACATCTATACATTTTTCCCTAATGGTCTCCTCTAGGAGATCTTGGGCAGCAACACAATGATTTAAGTTAAGCTGCAAAAACCTTAACATTTCATTTTACGAGCAGCTTCACGGTAAGATGGGCACTTGAAGCTGCCTGCTGAATGGTCCGTCTGCTTTTCACCTTTCCGGATGCAGAGGCTACATTTTGGTGGTTTGGTGCATGCTTTGGCACTGTGACCCATCTCTCCACACCTGAAACAGGCGCCCTTTAAGTCACAGTCGCTGCCGCAGTTAGCTGCCATATGACCGTAATCGAGGCACTTGAAACAGCGTTTAGGCTGCTCCACGGCTCGGATACGGCAAACTACCCATCCTATTCTAATTTTGGACAGCTCGAGCAGAGTTTTAGCTTTCCCAATTGGAAGAGCAACCGTAGCTCTTTGCTGTCCACCAAAAGCTGGCCGAAGCGATTTGATAGCCTCAATGGGGAGTGAGCTATCCTTCAACTCCACCCTAATTGCCTCCAAGATCTCCTCTTTGGTCGCTAACTCATCTAGATCGCGAATCTCAACTTGAGCCGATTCGGTAAGTGTTTTAACTACCGCTCGGTCTCCCAAGGCCTTGCCTACAGCTTCGTGCAGAGCCTCAGTGCTATGCTCCGGCTTCCTACTCAGTTGCAATAAAAGGTCCCCCTTAGCTGTCTTCCTAATGCCTTGAACGTCGCTGCTCAGATGCTTCAAATTTGGGTCGCTTTTAACTACACGGAGCATGTCCGCATAGCTGCAACCCCCTACGCCTGAAATCGCAATCGCGTCAGTCCTGGGACGTTTTTGCATAGGCTTTCGCCCTTTAACGACTGTCCAGCTGCTCTGGTTTGTCTGTCGAGCGGCCTGGTTTGAAGTTTCAGCTGCAGCCCGTAGAGCCATTGGTTCTTTTGGGTTCGCTGCACTTCTATTGGGCCTCGGCATTTTTGAGGGAGTTTTCCTCTGTTCGGAGGCAACTTCCCTCGACCGCTTGGGAGTATTGCTACCTACTGTAGCACTAATGCTCGCTGCCTTAACATTTTCGCCTACTTTTTTGAGTGGCGTGGTCTGCACCTCACAGTTTTTAACCGAACGGATGCAGAACGCTTCGGCCGTCTTGTGAAGGCTGACCAGCCTAGCCAACTCCTCTCTCATTAAGGCATTTATATGCCGCTGACCCCCAAATAAGGCAGACAAACCCTCTAGTGTAGCTCCTATTTGAGCTAGCGCTTCTTTTAGTGACTTGGCACTCAGCCACTGGAGCCTGATTAGAAGACGACGGCTGCGCCAACGCCCTCTGTTGTTGCTGCGGCGATCGCTGCAACGAGGAACGACGCGCAAAAGCTTGCAGCTCGTCCTCCATCATGGCATCCATTTCTGCTCCGACTACCACGGCGTGAAGCCTGTAGTGGGCAATGGCTACTAATATAATCTGAGTTTACAACCCGCAGTAACTTAAACTCAACTTGACTACAGCGAGAGCCCGAAAGTATGCACTACTTTTAATAACTGCTACTTCACTCCAGCAGCTAGGTTGCTGTCTTTGCTAAGGCTTAGCAACTCACCAACGTTAGTGAGCAGCTGATTGCCCGATGCAATTTCCAGCACTACTAACAGCTGTTAGAGTGAATGTACCTGATTTTTATTATTGCGCAAGAGTGACGCCTAAAGTACCAAAATTTACGCGCCCACAAAAGACAAGGAAAGGAGAGAAGCCCTGACGCCAAAACAATGACGCTATCGCCCCCCCTCTCTTGCACCACCGAATTCCACGAACCGCCGCGCAGTAAGTCTCTGGTAGTTTTTTTGAGGTCGCTGGGTACGCCGCGCCCACAGCAAACACGTTGACTTCAGTTCTTTCCACTTTCACAGGGGAAAACACAGTTCAAGCTATTGTCTACGATGGATCACGATGACATCGACCGCACTCCGTGAAAACGCAACTCGAACTCCTGTATGTATGTCTGTGGTTGCGTACGTGTGTGTGTGTGTGTTTCTTGTGTAAGCTGAAAGACGCGAAAAATTATTGAAATATCTATTGCTCCAAGGGTTCAGGGGATCTCGTAGTCGAGCAGTCTCGACTAGAGCTTTCTTACTTGTTCTTAGTCGAATTATTTTATAAGTTTAAATTTGTTTCTTCTTAAATAACCCTCAAATACAAATATGTATATGTCTGATATTTCTGCAGATTAGATAATTTTGTGGAGTGCAGCGTGTTCCTGCACTGTTGCCCTTCTTCCTCTTGCTAATCAACTAATCAACTGTCTGATTTTCACTAGCACGTTCGATTACATCGTAACCCAGACAGCTTTGGACTCGCTCGGCTCCTTACTTTTAGGCTCGAGCTACGAAAAAATACGAACGCACAATCATTTCGCTTCATGCGCTCGACCGAGATGGTCAACTTTTGAACAAAAGATCCCTCTATGCTCAATGTTCCCTTGCTCTCTCTCTCTCTCGATGCTCTCTGCTCTCTCGAATGTGTATATGTATATATGCATGTGAGCACAAGCAGCAGCTCACGAAAATTGAAATTTCGTCGCAGCAAGAACCCATGCCTTCCCTTCTGTGTGAAGAGTATACCGAACATTTCAAGCCGTTTGCCATGCTCGTGCAGAATGTTTGCGTTTTCGTTATTATTTGTGGGAAGGGTATGAAAGCGTTGGTGCTCATAATGAAAATGCTTTCGCGACGAGCGTGCACGCACACACTCTCCCTTGCTACATGTACTATGAGCATTTGTATGCCTGTGTGCGAGGCTCTTGCCGCCTGTAGCAATTTTAAAGCCCAGCATTTGCATTAGGTCGATCTTGTGAACTCCTCACACTTACATACATATGTTTGATTGTGTGTACGCAGGGGCCGCGATGCTCACAAATGATGGGGTAATCATTGTAGAAGCATTAGAGTGCCTTTATATGTATGTGCGTGTGTGTATGTTTATATGTGTATGCAAGCGACATGAGCATTGATGTGTGCCTACGACAACTTAGAATTGTGTGAACGATTTTGGGTTTTGATTGAAGAGGCGCGCTTACATTTACATAAGTACCTGATTTTATGTCAATGATCGTGGGTTTGCCTATCAGAATAAATTTTTTTACAAAAATTTAGTACCTGATTAATCCCAGTGGGCGAAATGGGATGCGATTTTCGAACCAATGCACTTGTGCACACATATGCAGGTCAATTTGACCTTTTTTATGTAATATTAATCCGCATACAGGTCAAATTGACCCTTTTTGAAAGGGTGCATACGTATACAAGCCAAATTGTCCCTTTTTAAAAAGGTGCATCCGTTAGATGTTTCAAAATACCTATAAAAGTAGTAGGAAGTGCACTTGACACTTTAGTTGACACTCAACTTTCGAAACGCTATAGTGTGATTGCTGTGAGAGTCAGTTTTTTATCCTATTGTTGCAAAACGTTCAAAAAATGTCGTAGGCACACGTCAATGCTCATGTCGCATGCATACACACATAAACATACACAAACATACGCACATACATATAAAGGCACTCAAATTCTCAAATGCTTCTACAATGATTACCCCATCATTTGTGAGCATCGCGGCCCCTGCGTACACACAATGTATGTTAGTGTGAGCAGTTCACAAGATGCAAATGCTGGGCTTTAAAATTGCTACAGGCAGCAAGAGCCTCGCACACAGGCATACAAATGCTCATAGTACACGTAGCAAGGGAGAGTGTGTGCGTGCACGCTCGTCGCGAAAGCATTTTCATTATGAGCACCAACGCTTTCATACCCTTCCCACAATTAATAACGAAAACGCAAACATTCTGCACGAGCATGGCAAACGGCTTGAAATGTTCCGTATACTCTTCACACAGAAGGGAAGGCATGGGTTCTTGCTGCGACGAAATTTCAATTTTCGTGAGCTGCTGCTTGTGCTCACATGCATATATACATATACACATTCGAGAGAGCAGAGAGCATCGAGAGAGAGAGAGAGAGAGAGAGAGCAAGGGAAACATTGAGCATAGAGACTCTTTTGTTCAAAATTTGACCATCTCGGTCGAGCGCATGAAGCGAAATGATTGTGCGTTCGTATTTTTTCGTAGCTCGAACCTTAAAGTAAGGAGCCGAGCGAATCCAAAGCTGATTGGGGTGTTAAAGCGTGCAAAAAGCTTTCCACTAGTTGTCTAGTCTATGTGTTCTCTGGTTAGTGATATTACCCAATACTATGCATGAACCGATATATCGATAAGATATTCCATTCGAATAATACTATCATCTCCGACATATACATATGTATATAAACATAAATGCGCACTCTAGCATATTCTAAGAATCTCAGTTGCGATTGATTTGTCTTTGCATTGTTATTGAATTTCCAGCCGCTATACTGGCTTTTCTTGCTATAATGTGATTTCGTTTTAATTACTGTTGTTCGAAACAGCGCGGTGGTGCTGTAGGCAGAGGCGCCGGTGATCTTCATTTTAGTTATTTTGTCTAAATTGCTATTTGGCTTGGGTGCGAGTTCAAGTCCTGCGGAAAACTCGTTTTTGCAAATTGAAAAAAATGTTTCTTTCCGTATTATGAACTAGTTGTCCCGGCGAACTTCGTACCGCCTAACAGTCTCTATATATATAAAACAAAGTAGAGTTTGTTACAAAACTTATAATTCGAGATCTGCTGCACCAATTTTCATGGTTTTTGATTTGTTGGATTTGTCTCTGCCCCGAATTGGAAACAGGCATTGTATTTTTGAGTGCTCGCTAGAAAAGTAGGGAACGCAATGGCTCTGGTGGCGGGACCACTAATGGCAATGTCACTTTACCACTAAGGCAGCACAAACCGGGCGTTTCACCAGCAAACTTCAATGCGCCACAATGCTGGCAAGCAACGTCCATTGGACCAATGCAAACTAAACGATTCAAGCTATAGTCAATGGTGCAATCATATCGAAACGCTTCTCGATTCAAATCAATCCTTGAACCATTTCTTATTGCCATTTCACGGGCTGCCTCTCTTTGAGAAGCACGAATTAAGGCCCTTCTTTGCTGGGTACTAACGCGGAGCCTTTCTCGAGCGATTTCTCGCTCTTCGTCAGATAATTGACTCGCGATATTCCGTTGCCTAATTGCATTATGGGTCCGCCGGGAAAGATTAGATCTTCTAGGACGCGGCATTTTTATTAATAGTAATACTGCCCTCGCACAAAACCATATAAAACAATCGAGAAATATAAATACCAATAATTTACACAAATTTATGTTTGAGACTTATTTTTTTTTTTTAATTTCGAATTTTTCATTTTTTATTTATTTTTTGAACAGTCAGGTTTTAATCTTTTGATTTTTTTGAATTTTTGCAGATTTTTGATTTGAAATATTTTTCTATTGATTTGGAAAAAAAATTTTTTTTTGTTGATTTTTTTTTTATTTTATTTATTTATTTATTTTTTTTAATAGTCTTTTTTTTTTTTTGTTGAATAGTCAGGTCTGCTCGAGGCTGTGCCGTAGACTGACTGACTACATTTGTTTATTTACTTCTATACAGGACCGAAACTGTCACTGTTGTCAAGGCTACTGAGTATAAATGGAAATTTGAATCTTTAGGGAAAAAACCGCGTTTTTCAAGTATTCGTCAAATTTTTTCAGTATTTTAAAGATCTACTACTGACCTACTCGTGGCGGAGACAAATCCAACAAATCAAAAACCATGAAAATTGGTCCATCAGATCTCGAGTTATAAGTGCTAAGACACTTTTACACAACTCTCTTTTATATATATAGATATCTATTAAGCTTATTTATATGTACAAGTACATAAATAGACGCCTGACGTATGTAAATGCCGCGATTCGGGCACTATAAATCCCGATTGTCACGCCCCTAGTGGCCGTAGACTCCTCATTTTTGGCCAGCTCTTAGAACGAGCAAGCGGTAACCTAAATGCAAAATTTTAATTCTTACGCTCAAAAAATGTGAAAATTACAGGGTATTTGTCGATATGCCACGTCCCTAAAAAGGCTTTAAAATTAATTTTGGGGCATCAATAGAGGAGGCTACCAGTAACTCAACTATCCAAATTTCAAGCTTCTAACTCTTAAACCGTAAGAGATATAAGCTTTTGCGGTTTGCCACGCCCCCTATGGGTTGACATATATCTACCATAGCTTGTTGGGCTTGGGGGGTCTACCCGCGTATATATAAATCAGGTCTCTAGCATCAATAGTGCCTATAATATAACAGAATTGGAAAGATCACTATATCTTCAGGTCCGACTTGCCACGCCCATAGTAGGCGTAGATGTATAAATTTTGCACATATCTTTATTAAATCGAAACATCAGCTTACTTGCAAAATTTCAGCATTCTAGACTTACAACTTTAGGAGATACAGTTTTATCCGATTTTCTACGCCCCCAAAAGGCGGAGATATATCCGCCATAGCTCGTGATCTTGGGTGGTCGACGCGGACCTTCATGCCAAATTTCAGGTTTCTAGCTCTTCAACTAACATGATTTCCGGTATATCGGAAAATGCATTTTCCGATTTGCCACGCCCCTAGTGGGCGGATCGGGAAAGTCGGAGATATACACGAGTATGTGTTCCAAATTTCAAGTCTCTAGCTTTAATAGCGCCGACAAATGGACATTGCACAAAACCAATATACTCATTTCACTTTCGTGAATGAGTATAAAAAAGCTCTCGTCCAATAGGATGCAGCGAAAGCGCATAGCGACGCTGAGACTCTCGCGCAGCGCATAGCATGCAAACGTGTGTAGGGACTCCGCGCTGAGCAGAATTAGAAGCTCATGCAGCGGAATAGAATCCCGAAGGCTCAGCGCTAAGCTGAAATAAAACTCGGTCACTTATCTTTGGACCCACGCAGCGCGCAGACGCACAAACAGAAGACAAATTCATCAAGACGCTGACATGAATCTCCCACTGCAAATCGGCGGTAAGCCGACGGGATTTATATCCCACATGTGTTTGTTAGTTTTGGTTCTTGTTGAGTATGCCTAATTAGTGGGACGAGTGCCGAATCGAAGAGATTAGGGGAGAAGTAGTGAATTAAGTTATGTGAAATAAACATTGAAGAACTAAATCATGCAATAAGTGAGTTAACTGTGTTCTACCTAGTGAAGTGTACCGAGGCCGCCGCGTTCGGAAATCGGTGTGCAGTGGCGATCACATGAAGGACTCTAAGCGTACCGCCAGCATACTATATTCTAGACTCGGTTAAAGTGTCTCACCGCAGCCCAGCGGAAGTTGTTCGATCTAGCTCCGGGTGTTATACGCCAAAGTTGAGTCGTGGCAACGGCCGGTTTGGCTGCGCGTCGGGCGTCGGGTGTTAGTTGCCAGATACGATTCATCAATTTGGGATTCAGCGTGCAGCGGGATTACACAAAGGACTCTGAGCGTTATACGTCAGAGTCTGGGTTGGCAAACCGTCGACATACTGTTTCTTGGATGACAGGTGACAGGTGTCTCAACACAGCCCAGTGGGGGTTGTGCGATCTAGCTCCGGGCGTTATACGCCAGAGTTGAGTTGGGGCAACGGCCGGTTTCGCTGTGTGCCAGATAAGCCAACATTTTGAGAACCCGCCATAGCTCATAGTGGGTGCAACGAGATCCAACTCCGAGTGCTATACACCAGGCCTGGGTCGAGGCGGTGATCAATTTGGCTATTGCTAGGATTGACCTTTGGACTCGAGGACTGCCAAACAGCACGCCAGAGCACATAGCGGGTGCGACGCGACCCCACTCCGAGCGTTATACGCCAGAGCTGCGGCGAGGCGGTGTCCACTTCGACGGCTGACCAGACTGACTCGCGGACGGAAGGACTATCAAACGGTTCACCAAAAACACACGGCTGGTGCAGTGCGATCCAGCTCCGAGTGTTATACATCAGAGCTGGGTCAAAACGGTAATCAGTGGCCAAGTGTAGTGCCTAGCACATAGTGGGTGCGACGTGACTCTGCTCCAAGCGCTATACGCCAGAGCTGAGTCCAGGCGATTTCACTTGGCTATGCCCGTGACCATGTCAGCAACCATTGTGGCTATAGCGGCTTAGTTATAGCAACCAGCTGGTTTCCAGCAAGAGATTTTAGTGCCCTAAACACTGATAGCTCGGCCATCTCGGCCCACTCTCGTTCCTCCGTTCCGGCAATTTATTAAATTTCTTGTAAACTGGGAGAGACTGAGAGTTGAACCTCGGCACATAGAAAACTTCTTTACAACATATGCAAATGTATGTGTTCACTTCACGAGACCGACCAACGGTAAATTTTGGGCTTCATAATTTGCACAGGAAGCAAGAGTTGCTCATGCAAGGGACTGCAAGTGTGTGTGTGTACGCCCGTCACGAAATCATATTCTTTATGCGCCCCAACGCTTTCATACCCTTCCCACGAATATCCATCGAAACGCTTACATTTTGTTTGCATGAGCCTGACAAACGCGTTTATGATTTAGGTATACTGGGATCGTCGCGAACAATTTTCAATTTTTGTGCGCAGCTGCTATTTGAGACACCATAGAGAGAGAGCTCTTTATGAGAGTGAGTTAGGGAAAAAGAGCGCATAACCGTACTTCATTTGGGAGCGTGTGCATTTCGTGGCAGCGGTCGCAGCGCACTGATCTTGTCGTGCCTTATTTTCACTGCTTGAGCCTCAAAAGACCGAGCCGAGCAACTACGAAGTTGTCTGGTCACTTCATCGCATTTTTTCGTCGTTGAACAAATTTGTTCTAGATGTCTAGTCTAAATGTTCTCTAGTTAGGGCAAGTAAAAACAAGTAAGAAGACTCTAGTCGAGACTGCTCGACTAGGAGATACCCTGAACCCTCTAAGCTGATATTCTAACCACTCTGCTCTTCTTTTCGGCACACATACATACACACACACGTATTAGAATGAGCTTTGCTAACTGCGCAGTAAGCAGCGACTGCGCTAGGGCTGCGCTGCAGCGTGGGCAAAATTATAAGAATTTATTTGTTGAATAATTTACTTTCTAGACGTACAATCTTAATGAAACTTTCAGAGCGTAATCATATGGTAAATATGTATGTACATTCCAAAGCAAGGTAAGGGTGTGGATATAGGGGTGGGGGGTAAATTTTGATAAAAACCGAAATTATATAAAATACATATAAGTCTACATTTAAAATTTGGAAGCTCTAGCTCTAAAGGTGTAGGAGATATAATTAAATAACTAGCTTTCGATAAGGTTTTTAATCGATAATAAAATATCGGGAGTAGTTATCGATATATAAAGAAAAACTTGATATGCGCGTGATATACACGGACCTAGGAAAAAAATTCTCTAGCTCTTATATCTTCTGAGATCGACGCGTTCATACATACGGACGGACGGACGGACGGACGGACAGACAGACGGACGGGGCCAAATCGACTTAGCTCGTCGCCCTGATCAAGAATATATATACTTTGTGGGGTCTGCCACGCCTCCTTCTGCCTGTTACATAGTTTTAACAAAACCATTATACCCTGATTTCCCATTTTCAATGGGTTCAGGGTATAAAAACTATAGTCGAGACTGCTCGACTGCGAAATCCCCTAAACCCTTCTAAGAATTAATACTTCAATACTTATTCCCATCTTACTGATTACACGAGAAACACATAGGCATGCACGCATAAACACGCATGGACTGCAGTGTGGAGTAATTGTTCAAAAACTTCTCTTCTCTCGATGGACTATCTCAATGCAACTTGTAGATCATAATTATAGCATTGAAATGCGTGTATGTGCCAAGGCACAAATCTCTATTATTTCAAATACGTCATTTACATATATATATGTGGATGATGGGGTGAATATGGTGGTGGGGGGTAAATTTTGACAAAAATCTAAATTCTATACAGTACAAATTGTTGGAGTTGTGGCGTCGCCGATAAGTAAAAAGACCGGGCTGTAGTTTCCTAGTCTTTATTTTTAAGATGGTAGCTGTGTGGCTCGTATAAACAAGTGTGTAAAGTATATATATGCCAGAAGAGGCAAGTGACCAGTGTGCGGAGGGGTGTGAGAACCCCGCGAACCAGTAGGAGAACTGCGGCTATGTTATTAACATAGTGCTTTTAATAGCATAACCTTGTATGGCGCGGGAGGAGCAATTCTTGTTAATGGGATCTGGCATTAACATACTCCCCATCCCTTGTAAGGATTGCAATTTAAAACGTGGTGTTCGAAGCTGGAGACCTCTTGGTGTGCGGATCAGCGGAGCCGTAACCGCCTCTTTAGGAGTCGGCGCGGAGTGATGTGCTGATCCCTGGAGATGCAGGAGCAAGTTGTGATCCTGGTCACATGTTTTGCAACGACCCTTGCTGTGGCAGGATTGCCCGGAGTGTTCATGAATGTATAAGTACCGCATGCATTCGTCTCTTCTCTGAAAGACTCAGAAAGGGCTGGCAGTTCCGAAGACCGTGGATTCCTCCGCATACGCGGCACTGGAAGGAAGTGGATCCGGCAGGCTTGGTACCTCCTAACAACGGCACCTTTACTTGGAAGATCGATTGATTAGGAGGCTGAATTGCTTGGTTACTAGAACATGACATGGACGGAGTCTCAAGTTTTGCCCCTTCCGAAACAGAAACCCGAGTTGTGAAAGTGGAGACCGTTTCTGGTATCGCCTGTGAAAATGGGCCTGTCAAGACCTATAAGAGGTCCACAAATATTAGGATGATAACCTCCCTGAATGATAGTCGGAAGGATATCCGCGCCTATCATCAATTTCCACACTCTTGTAAAACTCGGGGTCTGCTAGCTGGACTTTCGGATCTTCGTTTAGCAAAAGTTGCGGAAATGGAGACGAAGGGATGTTACCAGGCGGATTTGGAACGACGAGGGCAGAAGCTTCGGTTCGCAGTCTCGGCGTCAAACGAAAACCAATGTCCAAGTTGCATAGCTTGTGTACTTCAGCTGTCACTGCTTGATTCAAGCTGGTAACTTGAGTCTGCACGGATTTGAAAGGCAACTTGATTTTGCGGAATAGTCGCTCAGAAATGAAAGTTGCTTCGGATCCTGAGTAACCTAAAGCACGGGCGGGATAGATTGCTCCGGAATGGCATATGTTGATCACCGCCGTGCCGAAGAGGACACCTCGCGTGTTGGCAGCCAGATACGTTTGGACGTTGGACATAACTTTTTGGGGCAATAGCTGTTGCGGATGCAGCAGCAGTCCGATGAGTATTGTCCCTATTGGATAGGGTGTTATGTCGAATATTACACTTGAAACAGTTGTGCGTACTGGTACACTCTCGTAACTGGTGACCCTTAGCGAAGCAGTTCTGGCAAAGATTCTTTGCTTTGATGTATGCCTATCGTTCATGGATAGACAGCTGGAGAAACCGAGGGCAAAATCGGATTGGATGGTTCTATTTTGAACACAGAACGCACATTTTGCTCTTCGAAATCACTTGCGTTGTGAAGGAGCTGACTCGTTTGGGAGGGGCAGAGTTCGCGCATCTCGGAACTGAGGTTGGAACTGTTGGTGCAGAACTATCACCTTCCATAGCCTCGAGAGCAAGAGCACGCTCGCTAAGAAAGTGACTAGCTTCCTGCCAGGCTGGAATTTCAGTTTTTTGTGTCAGTGAATGCTGGATGTTCACACGAACACAAGGATACAGTCCCAATTCTCCGCAGAGATTTGAGCATGCTCTTTTGCAAAGACGCATCTATGAATGGTGCCATGCAACTCTCTGAGAGCCGAGCCTGATTCCTTGGTGACTTTGGAGAGGTTGAGCAGGATTTTAAGCTTGCTGTTGACTAGCAGCCGCTTATTCTCGAACCGATCACACAAGGAGCCCCAAGCCGATGCAAAGCCGTCGTTTGTGAGAGGATACTCTGCGACTAAGCCATTTGCATCGCCTGCTATCTTTGAATTGAGGTGGAATAACTTTTCCACCGGAGTCAAGCACGGATTCTGAATATAAATCGCAGTAAAAAGGTCGCGGAATGTTGGCCAGCGCAAGTAGTCGCCGTGGAACACTTCTGTATCAACGGGTGGAAGGCGACAGCCTCCAAACGAGGCGAAAGTAGCGGACATAGGAGCGGGCGGTGTACTCGATGCGGGAAGTGCGTCGATTTGCACCCCCAGGTGGTCGACGCGGACCTACATACAAAATTTCAGCTTTCTAGCTCTTTAACTAACATGATTTCTGGTATATCGGAAAATGCATTTTCCGATTTGCCACGCCCCTAGTGGGCGGATCGGGAAAATTTTAACACTTTATAAATCGGAAATATACACGAGTATGTGTTCCAAATTTCTGTCTCTAGCTTCAATAGCGCCGAAATAGATTGCGTTCATACGGACAGACGGACGGACGGACAGACGGACGGACAGCAACACGAACATTGCACAAAACCAATATACTGATTCACTTTCGTGAATGAGTATAAAAACAAGACTAAAAATCTATTTTCTATTTATTTTGCAATAGTTTTTAAACTACGATGAATTCTGATCGTACCACTAACCAAACAACACATAGACATGTAGAACAAACTTTTTCAACACCGAAAAATCTGTCTAGTAGCTAACAACAACTTCGTATTCGCTCGGCTCTTCACTTTTAGGTTCAGGCTACTAAAATATACGAAAGCACAATCATTCCGCTTCATGCGCTCGACCGAGATGGTCAAATGTTGAATAAAAGATTCCTCTATGCTCAATTTTTGTTCTTGCTCTCTCTGCTCTCTGCTCTCTCAAATATGTATATGTATGTATGCATGTGAGCACAAGCAGTAGCTCACGAAAATTGAAATTTCTTCGCGTTAGACTGCCGTTTCTCCCTTACGTGTGAAGAGTAATCCGAACTCTTCAAACCGTTTACCAAGCTCGTACAAAATATTTGCGTTTTCGTTATTATTTGTGTGAAGGCTATGAAAGCGTTGGTGCGCATAATGAAAATGTTTTTGTGTCGAACATGCACACACACACACTGACCCTTGCTACATGTACTATGAGCATTTGTATGCCTGTGTGCGAAGCTCTGGCTGCATGTAGCAATTTTAGAGCCCAGCATTTTAATTGGGCGATCTTGTGAAGTGGTCACATACATATGTATATACATTTGATTGTGTGTACGCGTGGGATGCGAAGCTCACAATTATGGGAAATCACTTGTAGAAGCATTTGTATGCCTGTGTGCCTTTACATGTGCGTGTGTGTATGTCTTGGTTTGTATGCATGGGAGATGAACATTAGCGTGTGCCTACCTCAGCTTAGAATGGTGTGAACGATTTTGGGTTCGAATTGAAGAGGCGCGCTTATATTTAAATAGCTGACTGACTAAAGTGACAGGAGCACTTCCCAATACTTTTTATACCCTGAACCCATTTTCAATGGGAAATCAGGGTATAATAGTTTTGTTGAAATGTAGGAGGCGTGGCAGACCGTACAAAGTATATATATTCTTGATCCGGGCGACGAGCTGAGTCGATTTGGCCCTGTCCGTCGGTCTGTCTGTCCGTATGTATGAACGCGTCTATTTCAGAAGATATAAGAGCTTCAAAATTTTTTTTAAATGTCCGTATATATAGCGCGGATATTAAGTTTATCACCAAAAATCGAAAACTCATCCCATTATTTTTTCATCGATAAAAAACCCTATCGAAAACCAGTATTAAAAAAATTTTATTTACTACACCTTTATTGCTAGTCTCCAAATTTTTTATGGATGCTTATATGCGTGGGTGTATGTGTGTGTATGTGTTTGTGTGTATATATATATATATATATATATATATATGTGTGTGTGTGTGTATGTGTGTGTGTGTGTATGTGTGTGTGTGTGTGTGTGTGTGTGTGTGTGTGTTTCTTGTGTAAGCTGAAAAACGCGAAAAATTATTGAAATAGCTATTACTCCAAAGGTTCAGGGGATCTCGTAGTCGAGCAGTCTCGACTACAGCTTTCTTACTTGTTATACCCTGAGCCCAATGAAAATGGAAAATCAAGGTATAATGGTTTTCTTAAATTTATTTAACAGGCAGAAGGAGGCGTGGCAGGCCCCATAAAGTGTATATATTCTTGACCAGGGCGACGAGCTGAGTCTATTTAGCTCTGTCCGTCTGTCCGTATGTTTGAACGCGTCGATCTCAGAAGATAACAATTTTTTTTCCTAGGTCCGTGTATAGCACGCGCATATCGAGTTTTGCTCTAAATATCGATTATTTGCCCCGTTATTTTGTTATCGATTGAAAACATTATCGAAAACCAGTAATAAATTTATATCTCCTATATCTATAAAGCTAGAATCTCTAAATGTTAAATGTATACGTATATGCATTTTATACAATCTGGGGTTTTGTCACCCCACCTCTAATTCACACCCTCACCCTCACATTTGTAAAAGACGTATTTCAAATAGTAGGGACTTGTGCTTTGGCAAACACATGCATATGTTATATTCATAATCTGAAGATAGTCCATCCACAAGAAAAGTTATTGAAGAATTAAGTTCCCATAGTAAGCCACCAGTGCAGCCAATGCGTGTTTATGCGTGCATGCCTATGTGTTTCTCGTGTAATCAGAAAGATGGGAATAAGTATTGAAGTATTAATTCTCAGAAGGGTTTAGGGGATTTCGCAGTCGAGCAGTCTCGACTATAGTTTTTTTTACTTGCACTAACTAGAGAACATTTAGACTAGACATCTAGAACAAATTTGTTCAACGACGAAAAAATGCGATGAAGTGACCAGACAACTTCGTAGTTGCTCGGCTCGGTCTTTTGAGGCTCAAGCAGTGAAAATAAGGCACGACAAGATCAGTGCGCTGCGACCGCTGCCACGAAATGCACACGCAAACAAAATGTAAGCGTTTCGATGGATATTCGTGGGAAGGGTATGAAAGCGTTGGGGCGCATAAAGAATATGATTTCGTGACGGGCGTACACACACACACTTGCAGTCCCTTGCATGAGCAACTCTTGCTTCCTGTGCAAATTATGAAGCCCAAAATTTACCGTTGGTCGGTCTCGTGAAGTGAACACATACATTTGCATATGTTGTAAAGAAGTTTTCTATGTGCCGAGGTTCAACTCTCAGTCTCTCCCAGTTTACAAGAAATTTAATAAATTGCCGGAACGGAGGAACGAGAGTGGGCCGAGATGGCCGAGCTATCAGTGTTTAGGGCACTAAAATCTCTTGCTGGAAACCAGCTGGTTGCTATAACTAAGCCGCTATAGCCACAATGGTTGCTGACATGGTCACGGGCATAGCCAAGTGAAATCGCCTGGACTCAGCTCTGGCGTATAGCGCTTGGAGCAGAGTCACGTCGCACCCACTATGTGCTAGGCACTACACTTGGCCACTGATTACCGTTTTGACCCAGCTCTGATGTATAACACTCGGAGCTGGATCGCACTGCACCAGCCGTGTGTTTTTGGTGAACCGTTTGATAGTCCTTCCGTCCGCGAGTCAGTCTGGTCAGCCGTCGAAGTGGACACCGCCTCGCCGCAGCTCTGGCGTATAACGCTCGGAGTGGGGTCGCGTCGCACCCGCTATGTGCTCTGGCGTGCTGTTTGGCAGTCCTCGAGTCCAAAGGTCAATCCTAGCAATAGCCAAATTGATCACCGCCTCGACCCAGGCCTGGTGTATAGCACTCGGAGCTGGATCCCCTTGCACCCACTAGCGGGTTCAAAATGTTAGCTTATCTGGCACACAGCGACACCGGCCGTTGCCCCGACTCAACTCTGGCGTATAACGCCGGAGCTTGATCGCACAATTCCCGCTGGGCTGTGGTGAGACACTTTAACCGAGTCTAGAATATAGTATGCTGGCGGTTTTCAGTCTAGGTTCTAGCGTATAACGGTTAGAGTCCTTCATGCGATCGCCACTGCACACCAATTTCCGAACGCGGCGGCCTCGGTACACTTCACTAGGTAGAACACAGTTAACTCACTTATTGCACTCGTCCCACTAATTAGGCATACTCAACAAGAACCAAAACTAACAAACACATGTGGGATATAAATCCCGTCGGCTTACCGCCGATTTGCAGTAGGAGGTTCATGTCAGCGTCCTGATGATTTTGTCTTCTGTTTGTGCGTCTGCGCGTTGCGTGGGTCCAAAGATAAGTGACCGAGTTTTATTTCTCAGCTTAGCGCTGAGCCTTCGGGATTCTATTCCGCTGCATGAGCTTCTAATTCTGCTCAGCGCGGAGTCCCTACACACGTTTGCATGCTATGCGCTGCGCGAGAGTCTCAGCGTCGCTATGCGCTTTCGCTGCATCCTATTGGACGCGAGCTTTTTTATACTCATTCACGAAAGTGAAATGAGTATATTGGTTTTGTGTAATGTCCGTCTGTACGTATGAACGGAACATATTTCGGCGCTATTGAAGCTAGAGACTTGCAATTTGGAACACATACTCGTGTATATCTCCGATTTATAAAGTGTTAAAATTTTCCCGATCCGCCTTTATGCGTGTGTGTCTGTGTGCATGTGCGAATAATTATTGAAATATCAGTTGCTCGAAAAGTTCAGGGGATCTCGTAGTTGAGCAGTCTCGACTACAGCTGTCTTACTTGTTTTAATTGTTTCAAAATATTTATACATTTAATTAAATGTGTTTTCTATTTCATTTCTATTTTTAATTACATCGAAATTGAAATTTTAGCCATACTAAATGTGCGTTTTTATTAGTTTGGTTATTTTAGCAGATTTTTAGAATCACATCAGCAGTTAGTTTGGTTTAGTTTTGTTAGATGGCGAGAAGTCTCGGGCTCGAACCCCCAACTGATGTTAATTTTGTTTAATTGTTTCGAAATATTTATATATTTAATCAAATGGGTTTTCTATTTCATTTATATCTTTAAATATCGAAATTGAAATTTTAGCCATACTAATAATTTTATACTCATTCACGAAATTGAAATGAGTATATTGGTTTTGTGCAGTGTCCGTCTTGCTGTCTGTCCGTCTGTCTGTCTGTCCGTATGAACGCAATCTATTTCGGCGCTATTGAAGCTAGAGACTTGAATTTTTGAACACATACTCGTGTATATCTCCGATTCAAAATTTTTCTGCCCACTAGGAGTGAGGAAAATCGGAAAATGCATTGAAGAGCTTAGAAAGCTGAAATTTGGCATGTAGGTCCGCGCCACGAGCTATGGCGGATATATCTCCGCCCTTTGGGGGCGTAGCAAATCGGATAAAACTGTATCTCCTAAAGTTGTAAGTCTAGAATGCTGAAATTTTGCACGTAAGCTGATGTTTCGATTATATATCTACGCCTACTAGGGGCGTGGCAAATTGACCTGAAGACTTCGTGATTTTTCGAATTCTGCTATATTTTAGGTACAATTGATGCTAGATACCTGAAATTTGGTATATATACGCGAGTTGAGCACCCAAGTCCAACGAACTATGGTAGGTACATATATGTTTGCTCACAGGGGGTGTGGCGAACCGCAAAAGTTTATATCTCCTACAGTTTAAGTGTTAGAAGCTTCAAATTTGGATAGTTGAGTTACTGGTAGCCTCCTCTATTGATGTCCCAAAAATAATTTTTACGCCTCTTTAGGGGAGTGGCATATCGAAAACTACCCTGTAATTTTCACATTTTTTGAGCGTAAGTATTAAAATTTTACATTTAGGTTACTGGTTGCTCGTTTTAAGAACTGACCAAAAATGAGGAGTCCTGTGGGCGGACATATATCCGACCAAACTTTTTGGTCTTGGGTGATCAGTCCGAGTATATATACAAAATTTGAGGTCTCTGCCATCAATAGTGTCCAAAATATAGGAGAATTTAAAAAATCACTATATCTTTAGGTCCGATTTGCCACGCCCCCAATGGGCGTAGACTTGTAATTTATCTTCAGACTTTATAGAATCATACCATTAGCTGACGTGCAAAATTTCAGCATTCTAGGTTTACAACTTTAGGAGATACAGTTTTATCCGATTTGCCACGCCCCCAATGGGCGTAGATATATCCGCCATAGCTCGTGATCTTGGGTGGTCAACGCGGACCTACATACCGAATTTCAGCTTTCTAGCTCTTCAACAAACATGATTTCTGGTATATCGGAAAATGCATTTGCCGATTTGCCACGCCCCTAGTGGGCGGATCGGGAAAATTTTAACACTTTATAAATCGGAGATATACACAAGTATGTGTTCCAAATTTCAAGTCTCTAGCTTCAATAGCGCCGAAATAGATTGCGTTCATACGGACAGACGGACAGACGGACGGACGGACAGACGGACAGACGGACGGACAGCAAGACGGACATTGCACAAAACCAATATACTGATTCACTTTCGTGAATGAGTATAAAAATAGAAAGCATAACATTCAATATGTAAAAAAAAAAACAATTAACAAAAACAAAGAATACTCATAAATAACAGTGTCAATAATGTGTTGACTTAGATATTTGCATCCAAAGTCAAAAAATTCAATTTTTTTTCAGTGTGCCAACTCATTCTTGACAGACTGTATATATATATACATATGTCGGAACAGTATTATTGTCGGTCATCGTTGCGCGCAGCGAGTTTCGATCGTACTTGAATTCTAGACGCAAATAACTTGTGTCTCTCAATTATTCTATGTGCCTCGAACCTCACTCAGCGACAGCGACACAACGCTGTCGCACCGCTAAAACGGTACTTCTTAAGCGACAACATGCAAATATTGGCTGATGCAATATGATGAAATCAATTCCTGGAACTTAGCCGAAAACTACAACCACACTCAATACAATCTCATTACACACCGACATCACAACCACACGCATAAGTACGAAGGCACACAGAAAAGGGAAAATATGCGAGTAGGTAGTAAGCACAATTACAGTGCGCGCCAACATATTAATACTACTTGCTTCGACACGGCCATCCTGACTTTAACACGCCCTCGTGTATGAAATAATAACATTTAAGTCTTTATTTTCTTGTTTCTTCAAAACATCAGGTTTTATTACCAAAATACTTTAACATAATTATAATTTTTATTTATTATTATTATTTATATTTCTTTTATAAGTAGTTTTGTCAGCATTCTTCTCTAAACATTATTTACTCTATTCCATTCAACATTATATAATCAAATGCCCCACACGCCATGATCAAAACTAACTTCAGTATTTTTTGCACTTGTGCTTGCATTATTATATAACCAAGTACTCTGCCATTTTCTTAGGCCAGCCGTACTCTTCACTCTCTCTAGTGACTTCTTCATTCTCAACATTTTTATTTCCATTGTCTTTACCGTCTTCAACTGTATTATCAATCTCAACAATATTATTATAATCATCACACACATTAAATTCTTCGGGCACTTGCCCCTCTGGCAATCCTCTTAAATCTTCATAAGCATATTTGTAATTTCGTTTACTAGTTAGAGACCTTAAAATGTACCTGTCACCCTCTAGGACTCTGATTATTTCAAAAGGCCCCTTAAACTTTGGAGTCAATTTAGTTTGATGTCTTTCTTCACTTTTTAGTAGCACAAAATCTCCAACTTTGTGTCTAATTACTTTCGCCTTATTTTTATAAAATCGTTCCTGGTCATAAACTGCTGTAGCTAAAACATTCTTTTCAGCCTGTGCTCTTACGCTTGGCAGATCAACCTCATGCTCAATGTCACTAGGTGGGAGTAAACCGGGCGTGCCACCTTTTCCAATAGCATTTCTAATGGACTAGCCTTCGTCACACGGTTAGTTGTACAATTGATTGCCAACTGCACCTCTTCTAACACGTTCTGCCAAGACTGAGTTCCAGTTTCGACCGCAGTCAACATATTTTTTAACGTGCTCATGGTTCGTTCCACTTGGCCATTAGCTCGGCTAGCACCGGTACTAATCAAATGCAAGTTTATTTTCTTATCTGCACAGAATTGACTAAACTTTGCACCCGTAAAACACCTTCCCTGGTCAGCTATTATTCGGTTTGGTACTCCAAACAAGTGAACAGCGGATTGAACAGCATTTATGCAACTTTCACTATCTAATTTAAAGCTATGACTAAGATAGACATACTTGGTAAACGCGTCTACTTGAACGATAACATATTCCTTCTGATCACTTTTGCCACTTAGTTTTCCAGTTATATCGATATGGATAGTGTGCCAAGGAATATTGATTTTCGGTATTGGATGTAATTCTGCTTGTATTTTGCCTGATGATGATTTGGACATTTTACAAGTGATACAGTTATCAACGAATTTTCGAACATATTTTGCTATATTGTCAAACCAATAAAAATCGTACACTTTATCTAAAGTCTTCTCCCAACCTAAATGCATTATTGACTCGTGTACTTGATTTATAACGAACCATCTAGAGGCACGTGGCACCACTGGTAAACAACGTGTTCTGCCATTTCTTTGTATTTTCCGGTGAAGAACTTCTGCCCTTAGCTCATAGGTTTTCGCAATGTTTTCAGCAAGGGAGCGAGTTACAATCACTAAACACAGTAAAATTTCTTCCCAAAAAATAATGTCGAAAATGTTTAATAGAGTTTACAACAGCTAGAGTTTCCAACTCATAAGACTGATATCTAGACTCTGCAGGTGAAGTAGTTTTGCTATAATATTCTATTACATGAGGTTTGTTGTTAATTTTGTGTAATAAAAATGCACCGTAGCAATCACAACTTGCATCTATATGCAACTCAATTGGATAATTTGGGTCAAAAATGATAAGCACCATACCAGTTAGAGGTTAGGTGACCACGTAGGGCATGTCTCGCCGGCCACGCTTATTGTTAATGACGGAGGTTTCGGCCTAGCGCTGAAAGCTCCAACTCCCCAAAAATGCGTCTGTTCGCGCTGCCTGCCAAAAATTAATTAATCTCCGCTTGCAGCTTTCCGTGCTATTCTCCTTGGTTGGCGTCGGCAATGCAGCCTCACCACAGCGAGCTTTTAAGCTGCATGGTCGCATTGCCGATCGCGCGCCCGCTTACTATTCAAACCCTACTTAATCTACAAAAGCTACTTGCTCTGTCACTTATGACCACTTAATAACTAATTAACAATGTCTTACAAACTACCAATTTATCAAACTTATTACTCAACTTACTCACAACAAAATCCAAAACTTAACCAGCTTATATTCTACAAAATCTGATCTTATCAACTACCAACCTTGTCAACTACAAGCTCCTGTCTACTACAAATCTTATTACCTACAAACTCCTATCTACTTATGGCGCAATGTAAGGTGGGTCGCAGGTGAGCCACCTTACACCACCCCTCTTACTTAACCGAGGAGGCGACCTCGCCTCCTGAAGCCGCCACCGTTACGTTGTGGGCGCCGTCAGCCACCCAAGGTCCTCTGGAACGCTGCGCCTGCAGAAAGTTGTCCAAACGGCATCACCCGCCGCTGGAACAGACCAGATCCTCTTGTCTTATTAATCCTTGCCACCGGAAGATCCTCGCGCCCTGCACGTCGACTAGCAATATCGCGACCGACGACCTCGGGCCCTCCATTGGTGCCGCGACCCCGCTCAACACCTCCGGACCCAT
The DNA here is from genome assembly GCF_018153725.1 of Drosophila mojavensis. Taxonomy (NCBI): domain Eukaryota; kingdom Metazoa; phylum Arthropoda; class Insecta; order Diptera; family Drosophilidae; genus Drosophila; species Drosophila mojavensis. The sequence continues at coordinate 3,043,365 of NW_025318897.1, read as the reverse complement.
CCGCTCCATGTTTCCTCGAGCGAACCAATCCTGTCCTCTGGATCGGCGACAGCCTGATTCGTGACTCCATATCCGCTACTCTATTTCCTTCGTCGTATGATACGGCGGGCAAACGTGGCTCCCGCCCTAACATTTTGTAATGCCGGTGTAAAAACCGTAGAATCGGCCACACGGGAATTGACCGCCAGCGCTATCTCGGGCAATAGCTCGTCCCACGAACTTTGGTGGCACTCGATGTATTGCGCTCTCATGGTCATCACTGTGCGATTCGTCCAATCCGTTGGGTTCTCCTGCGGCGAGTAAGACGCCGTGTGTTGGAGTACTACACCAAAAGGTTTCATCAAAGACTCGAAACTCCTTCTCACAAACTGCATCCTGTTGTCGCAACCGAACGTCTTGAACACTCCAAATCTGCTCAGCGTGCGCTCTCGTAACACCCACTGAGCGAGAGCATCATGGAACACCAACAGCATTGTGTTCCCACGCTTGGAACGAGGCAAGAGACCCACGAAGTTTGCACACAAAACCGTCATTAGCTCCGCCACCTGTCTGGTCAGCATCTGCCCGGCCGGCATTTGCTCGCTTTTGAACTCCTGGCACGTCTCGCAGCGATTTATGTACTTGGCGGCATCTCCGATCATGCCCGGCCAATGGTACATCTGCGCCAGTCGTGTTGCCGTCTTCCTCACTCCTTGATGTCTCGATAGTCTGCTTTTCCGCTCCGCTTACACTAGTCTTACTCTATTACTCCTGCTTGTTCCACCTTCTCTTTTAATTTTCTTGATCTCTTTATTTTCCTTTTTTTTCTTTTTTTTTTTTCTTTTCTTTTCTTCTTTTGTCTCTTACATCTTTTTATTCTCTTTCCCTTGATTTCCTTGTTTTATCTCTTTTCCCCCGTTTTCGCATTTTACCCCTTTTTCTTTATTGGTATGTTTATTTTCTCTTTTTCTTTTCTTTTTTTTTTCATTTTCTTTTCTCCTTTGTTTCTCTTTTTTCCTCTTTTTTTCTCTATTTCTTTTTTCTTTTTTTTTCCTTTTTTTCTCATTTCTTTTCTTATACTATTTTATTTACTTTTACCGTCTTAGCCTATTTTATTCCGTTTCCTTTTGCCTTATTGCCTTTTGCCTACTCTTTATTCACTTATTCTGGTTTTGTTTTACTTTTCTTTATTTCGTCTTAATCTATTTCGCTTTATTTTACTTTCTTTTACTTCATCTTAATCTATTACGCTTTATTTTACTTTCTTGCATTCTATCTTATTCTATTTCGTTCACTTATTCTAGTTTTGTTCTATCCTTCCTTTTCTTTTCTTCTTTTGTCTTTCTTCTCTCCTTTTTCCTCTTCTTCTTATCTCCCGCCTTACGGCCTTTTCCCGATTCTCTTTAGCTTATTTCCGTTTTACTTTATTTTACTTTTCTCTATTCAGTTTTACTCTCTTCGACTTCACTTTCCTTCGCTTTGCTTTACTTCCCCTTTTTCTTTAGCTCTACTTTGCTCGACTTTACTTTACTTTCACTTTAATCCGATCGACCTTGCCTTATTCTCTTTGATTTGCTTCCATTTTGCTTGACTTTACTTTTATTTTCACTTTACTTGACTTTACTTCTCTTCACTCTGATTGACTTTATCCTTCCTCTCTTACTCTTACCATTATTACTATTATTTCTCTCTATTTCCTTTTATTCTTACTTTTATTCCTCTTCTTTTTACTTCGCTTTTCTTCGGTTTTCTTCACTTTATTTCATCTTACTGTATCTCATATTGCTTCGTTTTACCTCACTTGACTTGACTTTGCTTTATTTTTCCTTGCTTAGCCTTTCTTTACTTTAATTCGCTTTTAAGCTTCACTTCATTCTACTTGTCTTTAATTTGCTTTGGCTTGACTTCGCTTTTAGTTTGCATTATTTCACTTTGCTTCGGCTTTACATTACTTGCTCTATCATTGTTTTATTCTACCCGGTTTCGCTTCGCTTTGCTTCGCTCCAATTTATTTTATTTTATTTTTGATTTCACTTGCTCTTATACCGGCCTCGGCTCACTGTCCATTCTCTCGTTCAAATATTCGCCTAATGTCATATGTGCATATTTGCATATATACGCGCGCCAACGCATGCACTTTTATTTATTTATTTATTTCTTAAAGCTATTGACAAAAACGAGAGTCAATTTTAATTTAAAAAAGCCTATACAAAAAGCCTATAAAACTTAAAAAAAAAATAAAATATTAAAATGTAGATTTATTAACTATATCTAACATAATTAAAATAATAATATAAAAAAAATAATAATAATAATAATAATAATAAAAAAATAAATAAATAATAAAAAGAGTTAAAAAAAAAAAACAATAATAAACAAGTAAGAAAGCTCTAGTCGAGAGTGCCCGACTACGAGATCCCCTGAACCCTTCGAGCAATAGCTGTTTCAATCATTTTTCGCGTTTTTCTGCTTACACAAGGCATACACACACGTACACACACACGCGCACACACATACACACATACGCATACACACACAGGCATATACACACACATCATACACACACACACACACGCATACACGCATAAACACGCATTGGCTGGAGTGGTGGCTTACTAAGGGAACTTAATTGTTCAATAACGTTTCTTGTGTATGTAGTTTCTTCATGAAACTTTCAGATTATGTTTATAGTATGGATATGTATGTATTTGCCAAAGCACAAGTCTCTAGTATTTAAAATACGCCTTTTAGAAATGTGAGGATGAGGGGGTGAATTAGGGGTGGGGGGTAAATTTTGACAAAAAACGAAATTGTATAAAATGCATATAAGCATACATAAAAAATTTGGAGACTCTAGCTTTAAAGATGTTGGAGATATAAATTTATTACTGGTTTTCGACAACGTTTTTAATCGATAACAAAATAACAGGGCAATTTATCGATACTTAAAGCAAAACTCGATATGCGCGTGCTATACACGGACCTAGGAAAAAATTTCAAGTCTCTAGCTCTTATATCTTCTGAGATCCACGCGTTCAAACATACGGACAGACGGACGGACGGACAGACGGACAGGGCTAATTCAACTCAGCTTGTCGCCCTGATCAAGAATATATATACTTTATGGGGTCTGCCACGCCTCCTTCTGCCTGTTACATACTTTTAACAAAACCATTATACCCTGAGATCCCATTGAAAATGGGTTCAGGGTATAAAATAAACCTCGATTTAGCTGAACAAAATTATTGGCACACAAAAAAAAATTAAAAAACATAAAAATGTTATGAAAAAAATTGATAATAACTATAAATAACATTGGGTATGTATCCTTAAAACTTTAATAATGTCTGATAATGGGTTTGGCATTGCAAAAATGTATTTTTGAGTGACGTCTTCACTAATTTTTTGCCATTCTTTAATAAGAGCTTGTTTTAGGTCGGCTTGTTTTGTTATTACCCGATTTGAGATGCGCCTATCCAATTCTTTCCAAAAGCGTTCAATTCTATTTAGGTCTGGAGATAGTGGTGGGTGCGGAAACACATGGGCGGTATTATACGCCAGCCATATTTTGACGATATGGGCAGAATGCTTGGGGTCATTGTCATGTTGAAATGTGAACGAGCTTGGTAGTTGTCGCTTTTCAGAATTTTTTTAAAGGTTATCACTCAAAATATTTAGATACAAATGTTTGTCCATTATACCGTCTACAAATACCAATTCGGGCACACCTGCAGCAGATATGCAACCCCAGACCATCACCCCACAACCACAATGCATAACGTTTGGCGTAATATTGTTTTTGTGAAACGAAGTATTCGGCATTCTTTAAGCAGTTTAACGCCCATCCGATCGAAATATATTGAATTTTCACTAATCACAGAACAAGACTTGACTTCAATAAGCAGATGGCGTGCTAAAATATTCCTTAGCGTAGTCCAAACGCTTCTTTTTATACCCTGAACCCATTTTCAATGGGAAATCAGGGTATAATGGTTTTGTTGAAATGTATGTAACAGGCAGAAGGAGGCGTGGCAGACCCCAAAAAGTATATATATTCTTGATCAGGGCGACGAGCTGAGTTGATTTGGCCCTGTCCGTCTGTCCGTATGTATGAACGCGTCGATTTCAGAAGATATAAGAGCTAGAGACTTGAAAAATGTTCGTAATTACAGCGCGCATATCAAGTTTATCATTAAAAATCGATAACTCATCCCGATCTTTTTTTATCGATAAAAAACCTTATCGAAAACCAGTTATAAAATTATATCTTCTACACCTTTATTGCTAGAGTCTCCAAATTTTTAATGTATGCCTATATGCAATTTATACAATTTCGGTTTTTGTTAAAATTTACCCCCCACCTCTAAATTCAGCCCCTCACCCTCACTTTTGTAAAAAGCGTATTTCAAATACTAGAGACTTGTGCTTTGGCAATTACATGCATATCCATGTCATAATCATAATCTGAAAGTTTCATGAAGATCGTACGTCCACAAAAAAAGTTATTAAGCAATTAAGTTCTCATAGTAAGCGCTCACTGCCGCCCATGCGTGTTTATGCTTGTGTGTGTATATGTATGTAATTGTTTGTGTATGTGTGTGTGTGTGTGTATGTGTGTATGTATGTGTGTATGTATGTGTGTGTATGTGTATGTATGCCTGTGTGTGCGTGCGTGCGTGCGTGTGTGTGTGTGTGTGTGTGTGTGTGTGCGTGTTTCTTATGTAAGCTGAAAGACGCGAAAAATGATTGAAATAGCTATTACTCCAAGGGTTCAGGGGATCTCGTAGTCGAGTAGTCTCGACTAGAGCTTTCTTACTTGTTATAACTACCTTTGATGCACGGTTTTCGTCTAGCCACACGCACTTTGTATTTGGCCTTGTGCAGTACTCTTCGTATCGAAATCGGGTGCATATCCTTCCCCATTTCTTTTGTAACTTCAGCAGCACAGATTGTATATGTTATTATGGGATTCACTTGCACCTTTCGAACGATTTTCCTGCATTCATGGCTGTTCAACAGCTTAAGGCGACCTGTATGTTTATGAACTTAGCAGATTTCGGGCTTCCTTGGAGCGCTGCACGTACCTTCGAATACAAAATCGGTTTCTTTCCATTATCTCTCCAGTTTATGCATCAAATTTGACTTGATCGTGGAATAGGTGGAATTAGCAGCATAATTTTCCTCAGAGCTATCGATGTCTCTTTTAGCTTAGGTGCCATTATTAAGAAAAGTAAAAAAATATGCTCAATTCTTACAAAATTTTCTATATTTAAATTTAAATTTGCGAAGCTTTAAATAAAGAAACATAACATATAGTGAAATGCAAAATGATTTTGCCCATCGGTCAAATTGTTAAAAAAAAAAAAAAAAAAACTAAGTGTGCCAATAATTTTGTTCAGCAAAATTTAGGTTTTCTTTAGTTATTTAATTTTAAAAAAATGTACGACGAAGTTTTTCGGAATATTTTTTTTTTTTTTTTATAATTTAAAAAATTCCCTTTTCTATTTGGTTAATTTTTTGTTTCATTAAAAAAACGTTTCAAAATATTTGAAAAATTGCTATAAAGTTTTAAAACCTTGCTGTGCCAATAATTTAGTTCGTCACTGTAAATGAAAAGTGGTTTACGTTAATATTTTAATTATATTGTTATAATTAACTTGGAATTACCTTACCGCTTTATACCTAGTGATGGCACGATTAATCATTTGATACAAAATAATCGATTATTTTGTTTCAATTCACGATTTAATTGTATCGCAAAATGGGTTTTGAATAATCGAGACAATCGATGATTTGCTCAAAAAATCGCATCGCTATAAGCAACATTGGCGCGCCAAAGTTTGAAAGCGAAGCGTAATTAGGGCACCAACAATTAGTAAAGTGTGGAGATTTTTTTTCCAGATTAAATGACACGGCTGTGAATTGCCAATCGTGCCCAAAACAATTGAAGTATTGTAAAAATACAACTGATAATAGACGAAAATATTGAGAAGGAATTGAGTTTCGCGACGCACGCACACAAAAGCACATACACGTAGCAAGGATGTAAATGTGTGTGCATGCTCGTCGCGAAAATGTATTCTTTCTGTGCACAACAGCCTGTGCAAATTGTAAAGCCCAAAATTTGCCGTTGGTCTGCCTTGTGAAGTGAGCACATGCATAAATACATTTGTGTATGTGTATGCTTGTATGGGATGGCAAGCTAATTGTCTCTGGATTTAGTAGTTTGTAAATTTTGTATGATTTGAATCGTAGGGTGACTATCAAATCGGCCATTATGACTTAATTAGAAATTTTTGACAATAATGAGTAAAGCGTGAGTATAATATGACATGTGTATTTCATATATTGCAAAGCATTTAATAAAGTTAGTAGTGTTTTACGATAATTTTTTCGGCTGAAAATGTGTATAAAATAATTTTAATTATATATAATTATTTACGGATATAAACACATTTATAAACATGATTAGCAATAATAATATATAAATGTACTTATGTACATATGTATGTATGTTCATACATAGTACATCTGTGTAAAGTGGTTATGACAGTCCGTAAGTCCGACCAAATGCAAATGCTGGGCTTTAAAATTGCTACAAGCAGCAAGAGTAACGCACGCAGGTCACAAATGCTCATACATGTAGCAAGGGACTACAAGTGTGTGTGTACTTGCCCGTCGCGAAATCATATTCTTTATGCGTATCAACGCTTTCATACCCTTCCCAAGAATAACCATCGAAACGCTTACATTTTCTTTGCATAAGCGTGACAAACGCTTTTAAGATTTCGGTATACCCTTCACTCAAAAGGAAAGAGCTGGGATTGTCGCGAACAATTTTCAATTTCTGTGCGCTGCTGCTATTTGAGAGACCATAGAAAGAGATAGAGTGAGAGAGAGTAGGACAAATAGCGCATAGCTGTGCTTCATAAAAAAATAACACCATTTTGTTTGAGCGCTTGCAGCACACTGATTTTCTCGTGCAATATTTTCACTGCTTGAGCCTCAAGAGACTGAGCCGAGCAAATACGAAGTTGTGTAGTCTCCTCAGCGCATTTTTTCGGTGTTGAAAAAGTTTGTTCTACATGTCTAGTAGTGCTGCAAATCCATCGATGGAAATATCGATAGTATCGATGGACTTTCTTTTGTTAGATAGGTCGATGGAATTTTCTCGATGTCGATAGATCGCTGCAGACGCCAAGCCACAAGTAAGTTCATACGTTGATACTCAAATTATTATTAAAATTAGAATCTATTTTACACAAACAATTGGATTTATTTTTTAACATATAGCACATAGATACCTATTTACCACATTATTTAATTGTTGACGGTTCCTCCACGGAAAATGGAACATTTTTTGATCCCATCTGGTAAGATTCATACAATTAATAGCAAACACGTTTTTTCTAATTGTTTTGGATTTTAGATAAAAGTGCTTCTTCGCCTGCAGACGCCAATAAGGAATCTTCATTTGCTGTTACGGTACACACTGAAAATATTGCGCCTCCGAATAAGCGAAAGAAATTTGAGAAATCTCAAGTATGGAAGTTTTTTGAAAAATGCCAAGAAAAAAACTTTGTGAAATGCCTGTTGTGTGGGCAGCAATATAAAACGAGCGGGAACACATCAAATATGCAAGAGCATTTAAAGCGTGCACATAATGGATCTCACGATAATTAATTTCAGCTTTAAGCTCAAGACTTTTGTGAAAGATAGTCAAGTTTTGTTTTTTAATTTTAAGTTAAATTTTAAAACTTGTTAATTACAGTCGAAATTTTTGGTTTTTAGTTATAAGATAAATATGAACCAAAGTTGATTTTTAGGATAGACTGTTTTGTGATGAACTGGAATACAAATATTATTTTTATGAATTAAGACGAAAAATCATGAATTGTTTTGAACTTACTGAGTATAAATGTTTATAAAGTTAATTTTTTTTCTATGAATTTTCAATAATTTTTGAATGATGGAGCTATTTTCGATGGAACCATCGATACTATCGATGTTTTAATCCATCGGACTCAAACAAAATCGATGGACGGTCCATCGATGGTTTTGCAGCACTAATGTCTAGTCTATGTGTTCTCTGGTCAGTGTCAAAACCCATTTTGCGATACAATTAAATCGTGAATCGAAACAAAATAATCGATTATTGTATATCAAATGATTAATCGTGTCATCACTAATCATACTTGACGACCAGGGTGACCGAATATGGTATTTTAAATACTTTTTGGTATTTTATCAGCTCCGATTTTGCTCAAAAGTATTTTAATGGTATATAGGTATTTAGTAGCATTTTTCTTCGATTTTATGGTATTATATGGTATTTTCGGTTTGGTCACTCTTTAAGTCTTAATGAATCGAATGCTTAATGCTTAAGACTTGCTTAATTTTAAAACAAATAAATAGAAAACATGAGCAATAAGCAAAAATATAGAGCTGAGTGGGAGACTATGCCGGAAAATGAAAAATGGCTGGGAAGGAGCGCTAATAATATGGATGCGCACTGCAAAGCGTGCCAGACTAACATTTTGAGTAGGCTGGCGTCACTTAAACAGCATGCGGCTACACAAAAACAAAGATTTAATAATTTTGCCCGTTTCTAATCCGTTGTGTGAACGCATATTCTCTCAAATTAATTTAATCAAAACGAAAAATCGAAACCGCTTTAAAAATGTAAATATATCACATATATTACATGTACAATAATCATTGCCCGAAAATGGGTGCAATAATTTTAGGCCCAGTGAACAAGTGTGATGTAAAAATTTCAACAAATTGAATTTAAGCTGCTCTGACGAAGAAGGCTAGTAAATATAATTAAATGATCTTAAGAGAAACTGAGAAACTGAGAAACTGAACAAAGAAGTTCCTTTATTATTTTATTTTAAGAAAATGTTACAAAATGAATTTTAAGCATTTAATTAATTTTAAGACTTTAAATATATATTGGAATATGGAATTGAATACGAATGCATATGTTCTAGTTTTATGTTGTACTGAAATATTATTAATTTTTTAAAATGAAATAAACAACAAACATTTTTTGCAATGGGAAAACCCTTATTTTTTCTATATATAATAAGTCAGTTATTATTTTATTATAATTTGAATTTCCAGACGATTTATTTGTTATGGTATTTATAGTAGTATTTTGTAAAATATGAAATAGTATTTTATAGTATAATTTTGAGACCAAATTGGTATTTTTCGTTTGGTCCGGCGCGGTCACCCTGTTGACGACGTCATTGTGATAATTCGTTTCGTGAAGGCGGTTTCATTTTATGTGTCATTTCAAGCAAAGTCGGGACTTGTATTTACTAGTATTATTCACTATATTTATTATGTAAAATTAACGCTATTGCAAGTGATTCTCGAATTTCTACTGTGGCTCAAACACAAAAGGCGTCGGTAAAACCTATAAACACCGGACAGACTGTTTGTTAATAAAATATAATTCGGACTATCAGTTTCGTTTTTTTTTTTTGTTCGAAAGCAAAAGCAATGCAAACAAGTGATGATGCCAAGTATATTCAAAAGTGGGTGTAGCAAGAGATATTATATTCCACCATTAAAACAACATTTTTCTTGATTTAATTTAACTGTATTCATATAAGCTTTTATTTTCTGTGAGTAGGATTACATTATTGGATGTTTATTTAAATGTAAATACACAGAAAACACGTAAAATATCAATATAAGGTTATTTGCAGTTCTATTTTTGTATACAGTCAAATTAGTGACAAAGGATTACGAATCGGCAATTATTTTGTGGAGGTAATAGGTGGCAGGCTTAGAAATTTTATTAACATGGCTCATTAAAATTACAATTTTATTTATTTAGAGATTAGAGATAATTTACACTTTACAAAGGCCTACGGGTAGCTTAATATTTTTAATATTAACAGACTTAAGTATCAATAGACTTAATCATACCTCGTAAACAATATAGAAAAACAGTCACAGTTGTTAACAGGACTCCAACCAACAAAATATCGATTTTTTCATTTAAATGTTTAATCGAAATTACGTGTGTATGTATATACATCATGTATATACACTGTGCAAGTAAAGTCACCCTGATACATTTACCCTGACACCACTTTTGACCAGATTTTGAGTCACCATAAGCTAGATTGACGAAATAAAGTAAGCTACAAAAAGCTAAAAGTTTAAAAAAAAAAAAAAAATTGAAAATAAGCTGACCATAAAAACCAGAGCTTGCAAATGAGAGTTGACCGTTTTTGCGTTTATTCTCTTCCTCGCATCATAACCAAAAAAATTGTGCAGACACGTCTCTCTCTGAGCGTCACTCTCTGTTTTCTTTAGCATCTGTATCGCTCAGACGCAATGCGATGACTCATTCGTGTGACGCTCTCACATGAGTGTCGCGTAAAACTAACACGATTTTCCCTCACACAAAGCTTCGCAGCAAAAAACACTTTGACTAAAAAACTCAGCAGAAAATGTTTTTGCCTTCGTGTGCATGTAAATACACGCATACATACATACAAAAAGAACGTAGCAATCGCGCGTGATTACCCATACAAACGCAACTTACCGTTACTTCATTTAACTCAAGCAAACGATCAGTGTTTGACTTGAGGAAACGAAAACAGAAACAACTGTCTCCCTCAGAGCGCGAGAGAGCAAAGCCAGACGCGACAAAAACAGTTTCTTTCTGAGTTTTTTTGACTGTGTCAGTGAAAGACACTTTTTTGCAGACAACGAAAAAGTGTTAACAGTTATTTGCGAGCTATGATAAAAACACATAAAAATAATGGAAAGTTGTATTTGTTTTTGGTTAACAAAATTTGTTTTAAGTAATGAAATAATTCCATGAGCTTCATTATATATTATTTATAACAGTTAACTATAAGTAAAGTTATAAGCTAACTTGCCTTTATTTACATTTGTACAAATATTTTATATCTTTTTGCTTAAATTAGGTTATATATGTTGCCAAAACTTTATTATCTTATGTATGTTTTCTGGAGAGGGGTTAGTAAGGAGCGACATGGGACAGTTGTCGTGGAAGATTTGGGTTTTAAGGTCTGTTGTGGCGGGACAGTTGATGAGTATGTGTTGGATGGTGAGATCTGTGGTGGTGTTGCAGTTAGGGCATGGTGGGGTGTTGCCGTGGTTGAAGTGTGCTTGTTTTGAGAATATTATGTGTCCTAGTCGGAGTCTAAGTATTTTAGTTTGATCCCGACGTGTAATAGTTATACTCATTCACGAAAGTGAAATGATTATATTGGTTTTGTCCAATGTTCATCTTGCTGTCCGTCCGTCTGTCCGTATGAACGCAATCTATTTCGGCGCTATTAAATCTTGAGACTTGAAATTTGGAACACATACTCGTGTATATCTCCGATTTGTAAAGGGTTAAAATTTTCCCAATCCGCCCACTAGGGGCGTGGCAAATCGGAAAATGCATTTTCCGATATACCAGAAATCATGTTAGTAGAAGAGCTAGAAAGCTGAGATTTAGTATGTAGGTCCGCACCGACCACCCAAGATGACAAGCTATGACGGATATATCTGGATATAAGGGTGGGGGTAAATTACAACAAAAATCGAAATTATATAAAATATATATAAGTCTACATTTAAAATTTGGAAGCTCTAGCTCGATAGGTGTTGGAGATATAATTAAATAACTAGCTTTCGATAAGGTTTTTAATCGATAATAAAATATCGGGGGTAGTTATCGATATATAGAGAAAAACTTGATATGCGCGTGATATACACGGACCTAAGAAAAAAATTCAAGTCTCTAGCTCTTATATCTTCTGAGATCGACGCGTTCATACATACGGACGGACGGACAGACAGACGGACAGGGCCAAATCGACTTAGCTCGTCGCCCTGATCAAGAATATATATACTTTGTGGGGTCTGCCACGCCTCCTTCTGCCTGTTACATACATTTAACAAAACCATTATACCCTGATTTCCCATTGAAAATGGGTTCAGGGTATAATACAAAACAAAACAAGTAAGAAAGCTCTAGTCGAGACTGCTCGACTACGAGATCCCCTGAACCCTTGGAGCAATAGATATTTCAATAATTTTTCGCGTCTTTCAGCTTACACAAGAAACACGCACACACACACACACACACACACGTACGCAACCACAGACATACATACACACACACGCATACACACACACACACATACACACACACACAAACGCATACACACACACATACACAAACACATACACACACAAGCACCCACGCATAAACACGCATGGGCTGCAGTGTGCGCTTACTATGAGAACTTAATTGTTTAATACCTTTTTTTATGAACGTACGATCTTCATGAAACTTTTAGATTATGATTAAAACATGAATATGCATGTAATTGCCAAAGCACAAGTCTCTAGTATTTGAAATACGTTTTTTACAAAAGTGAGGGTGAGGGGGTGAATTTAGAGGTGGGGGGTAAATTTTAATAAAAACCGAAATTGTATAAATTGTATATTAGCATACATTAAATTTGGAGACTCTAGCAATAAAGGTGTAGAAGATATAATTTTATAACTGGTTTTCGATAAGGTTTTTTTTATCGATAAAAAAGATCGGAATGAGTTATCGATTTTTAATGATAAACTTGATATGCGCGCTGTAATTACGGACATATAAAAAAAAATTTGAAGTCTCTAGCTCTTATATCTTCTGAAATCGACGCGTTCATACATACGGACAGACGGACAGACGGACAGACGGACGGACGGACAGACAGACGGACAGGGCCAAATAAACTCAGCTCGTCGCCCTGATCAGGAATATATACACTTTGTGGGGTATGCCACGCCTCCTTCTGCCTGTTACATACATTTCAACAAAACCATAATACCCTGATTTCCCATTGAAAATGGGTTCAGGGTATAAAAAGAATCAGAAAATAATAGCTGTCTATTAATTCTTTTCAAAATGCAAACATTAATATCATGAGATCTGTATTTGTCTAAGGTCGGTATGGAATTGAATTTGTATGCCCACCATTAGCTTCCATTACACCTCTGAGGCGTCGCGACATCGACAATATTAGTTAATTTATGTCGTAGTATTCCGGTATTTTGCGCCACTCCTCGTGTATGCAACAAATTAACTCGACTTCGTTTAGCGACTATTTTCTTTAGTAAACCCCACAAAATCTCAATCGGTTTGATATCCGGGCTCTGGGGTGGGGTGTCAATAACTTTGCTGCAGCTATAAAGAAGCCACAGCAGCGACTTATGTTTCGGATCATTATGCTAATACAGCTTATATTTTAGTTTGCTAGGGTTTTCTGGATCATTGAAGCCAAAGTTGTGCGCGGTTTCAGTCTATGCCTTCTTAAAATATCCAAATAAAATTCCTTCGTCACGTTAAATATTCGCAGCTTGCCAAACTTAACAGTGGGCACAATGTTTTTGGCGTGGAGGGCTGTTTTTGGTTTCCGCCAAACTTTTCCAGGGGCATCATTGTAGAACAACATATCGTTGTCTCGTCGCAAAAGATTACGTTATTTCAATAGTCATGAGGACAGTCAATATGAAGTCTTTCGAGGGTCAGACGTTTCTGAATATTTACAGCAGACAGCAACGGCTTCTTCCTTGCCACATGTGAGGAGTATTTGTATAAATTGAGACTTTTCTCACAGCCTCGGGACACACTGTCCGTCACCAACTCCCGGAGAGCCGTGTGTGGTTTGTCGTCCACTGTCTTAAGAATTTGAGAATTCCGTCTAGAGAGCTTTGCTGGTCTTCCCTTAGAGCTGTTTAGTTCCAGTCTATTTTCTTTTTCTGACCGATTAATAATATAAACTGTTCTAAGCTTAATATCAAACATTTCAGCTAACTCCTTGATGGGTTTTCCTTTGATAAAATTAAAATACACTAATTGTATCAAATTGTCATCGGTGCGTTTACCAGGCATTGTGAAAATTCAAATTGTATGGAAATGGTAGTGATTCCAAAACTTTATTAAACGAATTACTTTACGGAAGACTTGTGAAAATAGACGCCGAATTTAATTTGGATGTCCCGTTATCTTTTTCCCGTCTTCTTTCAACTAAGGTTTGCATTTTGCAAAGAATTAATAGCTGATATTTGCTGTTATTATACCCTGAGCCCATTTTCAATGGGAAATCAGGGTTTAATGGTTTTGTTGAAATGTATGTAACAGGCAGAAGGAGGCGTGGCAGACCCCACAAAGTATATATATTCTTGATCAGGGCGACGAGCTGAGTTGATTTTTTCGTTAAGAATCAGAGCTTGCAAATGAGAGTTGAGCGTTTTTTCGTTTATTCTCTTTCTCGCATCATACCCAAAAAAAAATGTGCAGACACGTCTCTCTCTGAGCGTCACTCTCTGTTTTCTTTAGCATCTTTTTCGCTCAGACGCAATGCGATCACTCATTCGTGTGACGCTCTCACATGAGTGTCGCGTAAAACTAACACGATTTTCCCTCACACAAAGCCTCTCAGCAAAAAACACTTTGACTAACAAACTCAGCAGAAAATGTTTTTGCCTTCGTGTGCATGTAAATACACGCATACATACATACAAAAAGAACGCAGCAATCGCGCGTGATTACCCATACAAACGCAACTTACCGTTACTTCATTTAACTCAAGCAAACGATCAGTGTTTGACTTGAGGAAACGAAAACAGAAACAACTATCTCCTTCAGAGCGCGAGAGAGCTAAGCCAGACGCGACAAAAACAGTTTCTTTCTGAGTTTTCTTGACTGTGTCACTGAAAGACACTTTTTTGCAGACAACGAAAAGGTGTTAACAGTTATTTGCGAGCTATGTTAAGAATACATGAAATAAGTAAGAAAGCTCCAGTCGAGACTGCTCGACTACGAGATCCCCTGAACCCTTGGAGCAATAGATATTTCAATAATTTTTCGCGTCTTTCAGCTTACACAAGAAACACGCACACACACACGCACGTACGCACACACAGGCATACATACACACACACGCATACAGACACAAACGCATACACACACTCACATACACACACACATACACAAACACATTCATACACATACACAAACACATACACACACATACACACACAAGCACCCACGCATAAACACGCATGGGCGGCAGTGAGCGCTTACTATGAGAACTTAATTGTTTAATAACTTTTTTTGTGGACGTACGATCTTCATGAAACATGATTATAACATGGATATGCATGTAATTGCCAAAGCACAAGTCTCTAGTATTTGAACCCATCGAAAATGGGAAATCAGGGTATAATGGTTTTGTTGAAATGTATGTAACAGGCAGAAGGAGGCGTGGCAGACCCCACAAAGTATATATATTCTTGATCAGGGCGGCGAGCTAAGTCGATTTGGCCCTGTCCGTCTGTCCGTCTGTCCGTATGTTTGAACGCGTCGATTTCCGAAGATATTAGAGATAGAGACTTGATTTTTTTTTAAATGACCGTATATACAACGCGGACGTCGAGTTTGCTTTTAAAATTCGATAAATCATCTCGTTATGTTTTTATCAAGTAAAAACATTCAAGTTCAAATCAGATGCCACTATAGCTAATTGTGAATGATTTTTCTTTTTTTTTTTAATTTCTCAAATATTCAATATAATATGTAGATCATATGCTGAAAGTTTCGTTAAATTCCGTTCAGTCAAAAATTAATAAAAAATAATCAAATATTTGGCCAATTAACAAACACACGTGCAGCAGCTACAACAGCATCGTATGTGTGTGCACACATACATTCAAACTTCTTCTAGAAACATTCGTTGAATCACATCAGCTGTTAGTTTCGTTTAGTTTTGGTAGATGACGCAGCAGCAGTGAATCTATTTGAGTTTTGCCAACGCCACTAGCAGGAGTGGGGTGGCCTAGTGTGTTAGCTGCATGACGCTCGATCGAGAAGTCGCGGTTCGAATCCTGATCGATGCAACTGATGTTAATTTTTTTTAATTGTTTCAAAATATTTTTATATTTTCATAAATGAGTTTTCTATTTAATTTATATTTTTAAATACACGGAAATTGAAATTTTAACTATACTTTATGTGCGTTTTTAATAGTTTGGTTATTCTAGCAGATTCTTAGAATCACATCAGCAGTTAGTTTCGTTTAGTTTTGGTAGATGGCGCTGCAGCAGTGAATCTATTTGAGTTTTGCCAGCGCCACTAGCAGGAGTGAGGTGGCGTAGTGTGTTAGCTGCATGACGCTCGATCGAGAAGTTGTGGTTCAAATCCCGATCGGTGCAACTGATGTTAACTTTTTTAATTGTTTCAAAATATTTTTATATTTTATTAAATGAGTTTGGTATTTTATTTATATTTTTAAATACATCGAAATTGAAATTTCAGCCATACTAAATGGGCATTTTTATATGTTGGGTTCAGGGTAGTATCTAGTCGAGCACTCTCGACTAGAGTTTTCTTACTTGTTAATATTTATAATAAACTTTATTAAATCAAATATGCACCATTTTGGTCGACCACCTTTTGCCATTTTTCCACTAGAGACATAATTCCATTCGTGTAAAACTTTCGTGGTTTCTCTTTGAAAAACTCCTCCAAGTAATTTTCACGGGCTTCTCTTGAAGCCAACTTTACTCCATTAAGGGAGTTCTGCATTGACCGAAATAAATGGTAGTCCGAAGGTGCAAGGTCAGGACTATATGGTGGATGCATTAAAACTTCCCAGCCAAGCTCTCTCAGTGTTTGCCGGGTCATCAAAGATGTGTGTGGTCTGTCGTTGTCCTGATGTCCTTTCTGTTAAGCAGTTCTGGCCGTTTTTTCGATTCTCATCAGTTGTTCACAGTAAAGTGTCGAATCAATCGTTTGGCCAGGCTGAAGCAGCTCATAGTGGATTATTCCTTTCCAATCCCACCAAACACACCTTTCGAGCCGTCAATCCTGACTTTGCGACCATTTGTTGAGCTTCACCACTCTTGCACCATGATCTTTTTCGCACATTATTGTATTTGATCCATTTTTCGTCTCCTGTTACCATTCTCTTCAGAAATGGTTCGATTTCATTTCGTTTCGCAAATGTTAATTCTGTCCAATAAATTGTTCACAGAAAATTCATGTGGTATCCATACATCGAGCTTCTTTTTATAGCCAGCCTTTTCTAAATGGTTCAGAACCGTTTGATGACGAATGTTTAGTTCATTTGCGATGCCATGGCTGCTTATGTGACGGTCCTGGTCAGTCCTTTCCATAATTTCATCGACTTTTTCAAAGATTGGTCGACCAGAGCGAGGTGCATCTTTCACATCGAAATTTCCAGAACGGAAGCGAGCGAACCATTGTTGTGCTACACGAACTGATAGAGCATCGTCACTGCAAACATCACAAGTTTAATTAGTGGCTTGCGTGGCATTCTTCCCTTTTTATACCCTGAACCCATTGAAAATGGGAAATCAGGGTATAATGGTTTTGTTGAAATGTATGTAACAGGCAGAAGGAGGCGTGGCAGACCCCACAAAGTATATATATTCTTGATCAGGGTGACGAGCTGAGTCGATTTGGCCCTGTCCGTCTGTCTGTCTGTCCGTCTGTCCGTATGTTTGAGCGCGTCGATTTCTGAAGATATAAGAGCTAGAGATTTCAAATTTTTTTTTAAATGTCCGTACTTACAGCGCGCATATCAAGTTTATCATTAAAAATCGATAACTCAACCCGATATTTTTTTATCGATAAAAAACCTTATCGAAAACCAGTTATAAAATTATATCTTCTACACCTTTATTGCTAGAGTCTCCAAATTTTTTATGTATGCTTATATGCAATTTATACAATTTCGGTTTTTGTTAAAATTTACCCCCCACCCTTAAATTCACCCCCTCACCCTCACTTTTGTAAAAAGCGTATTTCAAATACTAGAGACTTGTGCATTGGCAATTACATGCATATCCATTTTATAATCATAATCTGAAAGTTTCATGAAGATCGTACGTCCATAAAAAAAGTTATTAAACAATTAAGTTCTCATAGTAAGCGCACACTGCAGCCCATGCGTGTTTATGCGTGGGTGCTTGTGTGTGTATGTGTGTGTGTATGTGTGTGTGTGTATGTATGTGTGTGTGTGCGTACGTGCGTGTGTGTGTGTGTGTGTGTGCGTGTTTCTTGTGTAAGCTGAAAGACGCGAAAAATTATTGAAATATCTATTGCTCCAAGGGTTCAGGGGATCTCGTAGTCGAGCAGTCTCGACTAGAGCTTTCTTACTTGTTTATACAAAAATTTCAAAATATAGCGAATTTCTTCTTTATTTACACCCATTTTTGAACAGCTGTAACTTTTTTCAAATTCTTTGAATTACATTTTTTTTTTTGGCAATCGAAGCCTAAAGTGCTACCAATCGAACACCACAATATGTACACAATGTGATTTGTAGCACTGTAGATATACGACGCCAACGACATCTATTGGCAAAATACGAAAAAACTTTTTAGACTACCCAATATTTGTTTAGCAATTTTAGCAATTTTATTATAAAAATATCAATTTTCATACAGTGGTTCAGGGTTTTTATACCCTGAACCCATTGAAAATGGGAAATCTGGGTATAATGGTTTTGTTAAAAGTATGTAACAGGCAGAAGGAGGCGTGGCAGACCCCACAAAGTATATATATTCTTGATCAGGGCGGCGAGATGAGTCGATTTGGCCCTGTCCGTCTGTCTGTCCGTATGTATGAACGCGTCGATCTCAGAAGATATAAGAGTTAGAGACTTGAAATTTTTTTTCCTAGGTCCGTGTGTATCACGCGCATATCAAGTTTTTCTTTTTATATCGATAACTACTCCCGATATTTTATTATCGATTAAAAACCTTATCGAAAGCTAGTTATTTAATTATATCTCCTACACCTTTAGAGCTAGAGCTTGCAAATTTAAAATGTAGACTTATATATATTTTATATAATTTCGATTTTTGTTGTAATTTACCCCCACCCCGATATCCACCCTCTCACCCTCACCTTTGTAAAAGGCGTATTTCAAGTACTAGAGACGTGTGCTTTGGAATGTACATACATTTTCACCATATGATTACGCTCTAAAAGTTTCATTAAGATTGTACGTCTAGAAATTAAATTATTCAACAAATAAATGCTTATAATGTTGCCCACACTGCAGCGCAGCCCAAGCGCAGTCGCTGCTTACTGCGGAGTTAGCAGAGCGCGTTCTAATACGTGCGTGTGTATGTATGTATGCCGAAAAGAAGTGCAGAGTGATTAGAATATCAGCTTAGAGGGTTCAGGGTATCTCCTAGTCGAGCAGTCTCGACTAGAGTCTTCTTACTTGTTTCATTTTGTTTACCTTTTATCAACTGCAAAATTCCGATTAATGGTGGTTCGGAACTTGTATTTGACTCAGTGGTTCGATGACATATACAACGATTACGCTTTACATTTGAAAAGTGACGGTGATTGAAACAAGATGTCGAAAATTTATAAACAAAATTTTCGAGATGCCTGGCTGCAGGATGACGAATTTAAGCTATGGATTCGTAGGGATATCACCGATTCAACGCGAGCTTATTGTGCATATTGCATATCCTCAATTGGCGCAAAGCTTTTTGACATCCGCCAGCACGGTGCCTCCAAAAAACATGTGGCTGCGATGGGCAGTTACCCAAAAAAATAAGTTGCCTTTCGTTCGTAAGTCGACCAAAACGGAGGAACAGGAAGCAGCTTTATGCCTACATATTGCCAAACTCACTGCGATTGCAACAAGTGATCACTTGTCAAAGTTGTGGGTGGAGCAGTTTTCAGCTTGCAAAGCTGCTGCAAATATCAAATTAGGTCGAACAAAATGCACCTACATTATTAAAAATGTACTCGCAGTGCATTTCATGGACGACTTCTGAACCGACATCGGAAACTCAACTTTTAGTCTTCTGTTGGACGAGTCCACTGACATTAGTGTGCAAAAAAAAAATTATACTTCGATCATTTTAACAGATATGGACTACAAAGACACGGAAAATGTTGCCATAATTATTCTCTACCATATGAGTACTTGACCCAAATTACTGGCAATAAGAAGTACACCGATTTATGTGAAGAAGATTACGAGCTAGATAGTATTCTAAGTATTTTGTAGTTAAATGTAAATATATAATAGTATATAATTTAAGACCATGTTCCTTATTAATTTAAGAGTTTTACATTTTGATTTTTATTTTTGTATATCGGAGCTTGTTATAAATTAAAATATTGGGTTTAGCAATTTTTTTTTGGCAATTTTTAAAAAAATTTTGCAATTTTTGGAAACTTTTTTCCCCAAATCTAGCAATTTTCGCTTGGTAAATTCTGGCAGCACTGGCTACAGGCAGCAAGAGTTACGCATACAGGCCACAAATTCTCATACATGTAGCAAGGGACTGTAGTGTGTGTGTGCACGATCGTCGCAAAAACATTTTCATTATGAGCACCAACGCTTTCATACCCTTCCTAGAAATAATCATGAAAACGCTCAAATTTTGTATGAACGTGGCAAACGCTTTAAAAATTTCGGTGTACCCTTCACTCAAAAGGATAGAGCTGGGGGAGCATCGCGAACAAATTTCAGTGTTTGTGCGCTGCTGAGTTGGATGATTTGAGTGACCATAGAGAGAGAGAGAGTGAAGAGAGAGGTAGAGTGAGAGAGAGTAAGCCACTCCATTACCAAAAATTTCTATAATCGAGTTAATTCTTGACGATTTTCGCTTTGTACTGAAGGTCATTGTCCTGCTGAAACACGACTTCTTCCTCGGAAGACGCACTATTATCCACAAAATCTGGAAGGTAGGCCTTCATAGTATTCAGACAGTCTTCCTTAATCATAAGTTCATCGATCTCAACCAGCGGGTAGATGCTCCACCATGTGAAACAGCCTCATACCATCAGGCACAATCCACTATGCTTCATGGTCATTTTGACCTAATGCTTTTGCAGATTCTGGCTTGCCTCTAATTCTGCAAATAACAGAGAAATCGAACCGAATATGATTGGAAGAGGGTTATTTGGTCAGATGATACCAAAATAAATCGCTACCAATCTGACTGAGTATCGGCAACAGGGAAAGCTGAATAAGCATTGAACGAATACACTTGACTATGATGGTGTTTAGTTGACTCATGCATAATTTCAACCCTTAAATCTAGTGCGTCTATTGCTGAGTGTGTAAGGCTCAGCATTGGTCTATTACATATTCTTATCTTATCGCAGAGTTTGTAAGGCTCCGCGTGGGTCTATTAGCTATTCTTATCCTATCGCTGAGGTTGTAAGGCACAGCGTTCGTCTCTTACATATCTGACTCTGGGGTTGCAAGGGTTGGTGTCCATTTGTCTATTTATACAGTCCGTACATGTGACCCTTATCTTTTCCCAGCGCACTACCTGCTAGTCGTAGAGTGCGTCAGAGGCATGTATACGATCTTCGTATATTCATATGTTCATGCGTGAACATTCTGCGGGGGGCCAAAGTGTGTAACGTCCAGAACTGCTATCTGTGGATTTCTTAGCAATATACAGGACAAATACAAATTTAATAATTGTTAGTATTCTTGACGAAATGATCATGCTTGCAATCCTTATGTTCGTGCCTGAACATTCTGCAGGGCCCAGAGAATGTGACATCCAGATAAACCGAGTATGCCACCATCACCTTGGTCTTTTGCTCAGGTGGCGGTTCCCATGCCAAGTGAAGTCGTGCCTCTTTAAAGAACTTCTGCGGCTTATAGGTGTCATCGTTTGTTGCATTAATACAGCTGATTGCATCTGTTGAGGAAGTTGTCGATCGCTTCATTATTGCTGAGGCAAAAGCCTCCAAGTGATAGACGTCCTTCTGTTGATTCTGATGCATTATTGTGCCTATTGTTTCGCTTGTAGTGGTTATTGTTGTTTCCTTTAATATGTTGCTGCTACTTCCAATTGACTCCTTTTCTGATGTAATTGTACTTGCAGCTTTCGTTTCCATTGTTGGTGGCGCTGCTGTAGTCATCACTGAAGAGTTTGAGTCGGTATTGTCGCTTTTCTCTTCAGCTGCACTTCCAGTCGCTGTTGCAGTCTCCGCAGAAGTTTGCTCTTCCGTCGTGCTGTCAACTGTGGAAATATCATCCATTGGTCGAACTTCCAATTGGATATCTGTAGATGTATCTTCAGTGATACTCAACGTTGATGTCGACGTTGTGGCAGGAATTCCATTCTCGTCCGCATCTTCTATGTGCTCCGGATCCTTTGTCGGAGTTGGTGGAGCCCAGATCTTTTTTATCGATCTCTTGTCTTCACCTATATTTGGTTTTGTTGTTACCACTTGAACCTTATTACGTTGTTCAGTAGCTTTATTTATATTTCCTCCCACGTGGAGGCTTGCCGGCGGGTGTAATCCCACTTTTTGAACACTATTGCATCCAAAGCAGCCTGATATGCGGTCATCTCATCAGCTGTGACGTTGTCACTGTTATCAGAGGTGCTCACGCAATTGCGGATACTGCCTTCATCGTTATCCTTCAGCAGTTCCATGTCCACAGGCAAATAACGTTTGTAGCGTTTGCATAAATAGTCCCACGCTGAATTGTAGTTACCCACTCCAATTGAGAAATGGCTTATAACTCGTTGACCTTCTCCTTTGAAATACATTTTGAGGTATATCAGTTTCGTCTTGTCGCTGATATCCTTTCTGTTGTGAATTATTTTGGTGAACTGCTCGAAGAACGTTGGCCACGCCTTAGGACTTCCATTAAAGTGGGGAAGTGTCGGTTTCGGTCGCTTTGGAGTGTCTTCTTTTACGATTTGCAGTGCACTTATTTTCCTTTCCAGTTTTTTTTTTACAGTGTACACTTTGACTTCCAGCGCGTCTATGTACTTGATTACGTAAGCATATATTTCATATTTTACCTCCAAATCTTTCAGTGTCACTGGACTTTCTTCCAGAGGAAATCTAGCGTATCTTTGTAGCTAACGATTTCATCCTGGTTGCTGAGCTCAATGTTGGCCAGCACCTCTTCAATGTGCAGCCTTACTCTTTGAGCTCTTTCGTCCACAAAGCTTACCAACTTCTCTATTGGGCTCGACCAAGCAAATGAAAACATCTCTTGCTTTGATGTTTCTGGTCTCGTTTCCCAACTATAAAGTTGTTTTGTGTCTATGGCGTGGTCGGCAACTTCGACTTTCATGAACTCTTTATTGGTTCTGATTTCTGCCATTATACCACCATATTTCTCTTTAAATATTGATGGTTGACGACACAGTTGTTTGTTTATTGTACCAGGTTGATCTTGCTGTGCCTGGAAAGCCAATACACAAATCTATAATACTAGCACTTCACTTTCTACTATTCACAAACATTTTTCCTTGTGGATGAAATTGAAGTATTCAAAATACTTCCTCCGGCTCGAAGGACCATGAACGAATACACTTGATTATGATGGTGTTTAGTTGCGTATTGATCTTTATTCTTCTGAGCCTGGGTTTATATACCCAGACTCATGCATAATTTCAACCCTTAAATCTAGTGCGTCTATTGCTGAGTGTGTAAGGCTCAGCATTGGTCTATTACATATTCTTATCTTATCACAGAGTTTGTAAGGCTCCGCGTGGGTCTATTAGCTATTCTTATCCTATCGCTGAGGTTGTAAGGCTCAGCGTTCGTCTCTTACATATCTGACTCTGGGGTTGCAAGGGTTGGTGTCCATTTGTCTATTTATACAGTCCGTACATGTGACCCTTATCTTTTCCCAGCGCACTACCTGCTAGTCGTAGAGTGCGTCGGAGGCATGTATACGATCTTCGTATATTCATATGTTCATGCGTGAACAAGCATTATGCCATGAAGCATAGTGGAGTGTGTCTGATGGTATGAGGCTGTTTCACATGGTGGAACATCTACCCGTTGGTTGAGATCGATGGACTTATGATTAAGGATTTTTTTTACGAATTGGGGGAGAAGGGGGCGTAGTATCCAAAATCTGTAAATTACAAAATCTTTGTATCCATTAACTTTAAAAATAACGCAAATTTGAAGACTCCAGGTCTAAAAGTGTTCAAATTAGGCAAAAAAAACGAAATACATTTTTCGATTATTCTCGATAAAAAAGTTATCGGGTGATTTATCGAAAAAATATAGTAAACTCGTACTGCGTATGGTACACACGAGTATGCATGCCAAATTTCAGTTCTCTAGCTCTTATATCCTCTGAGATCCTTTTGCTCATATATATACTTTATGGGGTCTGCCACGCCTCCTTCTGCCCGTTACTTTCTTTTCACAAAACTATTATACCCTGATTTCCCATTTTCAATGGGTGCAGGGTATAAAAAGTGAAACAAATGATTTTACCATCTTATCTAAATATATCAAATGAATCTAATTCAGAAATTTCAGACAGATTCATGAATTTTTTATGTTTTTACAGGCAAGTTGACTTGGCCAACATGTATCCATGTACGCCATACGTGCTGAAAGTTTCATGAACATAGTCCATCGACAAGAAAAGTTATTAACCAATTATATTTCCATAGTATGCCCACACTGCAGCCAATGCGTGTTTATGTGTGCGTGCGTATATCTGTGTATATGCGTGAGTCTGTGCATGTGCGAATATTTATTGGAATATCAGGTGCTCGAAAGGCTCAGGAGATCTCGTAGTCGAGATTGTTCGAGAGTTTTCTTACTTGTTATACATATTTCGTTTTTATACTCATTCACGAAAGTAAACAAGTTTATTTTATTTATTTATTTATTTATTTTTTTTTTTTTGAGCGTAAACATTCAAATTTTTCAGTTTGGTTACCGTTAGCTCGTTCTAAGAACTGACCAAAAATAAGGTATAGCAAATCGGTAACGCCCGACTGCAACGTTCTCACTTGTTTTTGTATTATATTACTTACATTTGTCTTTAATTTCGGATTCTTTTTCTCTTAAATTGTGCCACGCCTTTTTTTTTTTGCCCCCTTATTAAGTACACGTAAATGTCTTCATATATAGGGAAAAAAGTCTTTGCAAAAACTTTGACACTTTTCTGGGCTGATAAAGAACTCATACTATATAGCTATCAATTTATAGTAAAGGTTATTCGGCTGTGGTTGTTGTTGTTCCAAATATCAAGAAGCCTGTTGGTGGTGAACGCAGAGGAAACTTTAAGCGCATTTTTATACTCATTCACGAAAGTGAATCAGTATATTGGTTTTGTGCAATGTCCGTCTTGCTGTCCGTCCGTCTGTCCGTATGAACGCAATCTATTTCGGCGCTATTGAAGCTAGAGACTTGAAATTTGGAACACATACTCGTGTATATCTCCGATTTATAAAGTGTTAAAATTTTCCCGATCCGCCCACTAGGGGCGTGGCAAATCGGAAAATGCATTTTCCGATATACCAGAAATCATGTTTGTTGAAGAGCTAGAAAGCTGATATTTGGTATGTAGGTTCGCGTTGACCACCCAAGATCACGAGCTATGGCGGATATATCTACGCCCATTGGGGGCGTGGCAAATCGGATAAAACTATATCTCCTAAAGTTGTAAACCTAGAGTGCTGAAATTTTGCACGTCAGCTAATGGTATGATTCTATAAAGTCTGAAGTTAAATTACAAGTCTACGCCCATTGGGGGCGTGGCAAATCTGACCTGAAGATATAGTGATTTTTTAAATTCTCCTATATTTTGGACACTATTGATGGCAGAGACCTCAAATTTTGTATATATACTCGGACTGATCACCCAAGACCAAAAAGTTTTGTCGGATATATGTCCGCCCACAGGGGGCGTGGCAAACCGCAAAAGTTTATATCTCCTAAAGTATAATAGCTAGAAGCTTCAAATTTGGATAGTTGAGTTACTGGTAGCCTCCTCTATCGATTCCCCAAAAATAATTTTTACGCCTCTTTAGGGGCGTGGCATATCGAAAAATACCCTGTAATTTTCACATTTTTTGAGGGTAAGCATTCAAAATTTGCAGTTAGGGTACCGTTATCTCTTTCTAAAAACTGACCAAAAATGAGGTGTCTACGCCCAGTTGGGGCGTGGCAAATCGGAAAAACCTGTATATTCTACAGTATTAGAGCGAAACTTAACTACTAAATTGTTGATGGGATGTGAATGAGTATTCCGCAGTCGGTAACGCCCGACTGCAACGTTCTTACTTGTTTTCAAAAGGAGCAAAAAGGCTTTTTACAACATATTGCTTAGTAACTTGCCATCATTAGTTTCATGTTCTGATATGCACTTTTTAAGTAATACTCCACGGAATACAATCAAAATTGTTAGATTTTTTGCTAAAAATACAATCAGCAATAACACTGGACTATAAAAAACACACAAACATTTATGCATACAATGGAGGAAAAAGTATTTTGACAACGCATAGCAAAAACTCTAACGCTTATTTCTGCGTGCTGAGAGAGGTAACGGTACCCATTATATTTTTCAGAGAGAGCAAACATAAAAAGCTATAAGTAAATATTGCAGTGATAACTTAACTCATTATTTTTCTATAATTATTTATATGGCGGATTATCATTATTTGGGTGGACAAAAGTATTTTGACATTCCTTTTCAAATTCAATTTCGGTAATTTGCTTGGATTAAAAAATACGTATTTTTATTTTTTAAGTTGTTTTTGGTGTCCTCTTTAATAATAGCCATTATTTGATCATAGTTTTCGGTAAATTATGGGCAAACAATGTGATTAAGTGAAATCTTTAAAAAATCAATCGGTCACGAAGAATAATGCAGGTATTTCCGTGGAAAACCTTACAAGCTTATAAAATGCACCTCTATGAGCAATTTACTACTAAATTAACAAAAAATAGAAAACGAATTCACTCAAACAAAGAGGCCAGATCGGGAAGATCATTAAAAAAAAACAGCAGAAGGCCGCATCATATTGACAAATCTTAAAGAAAATGTGCGGATTTCCCTTTAAAGTCATGTCGATTAATCTCAAAAATAATCATAAATTATCAATAAGCAGAAAAACTATCACAAGTCGGCGAAAGAAGGCTATTTTTTCTACGTTATAGATTTTCCAATACCCTTAATATCACTATAAAATAAACTAAAAAGGTATCGATTTGCAAGCCGCAATTCTTCTGGGGAAAAGTATTATTTATGGACGATAGTTCCTTTGAGTATCCTGGTTAAAAAAAGCGATTTATAGCTGGTTGCCAAAGAATATTCGCAAAAAAAGAGGCCTATGTACCAACGGGGTGAAGAATCGGTAATGCTCTGGGGGTTCGCATTTGTCAATAGCCTATCCAATTTGATATTATTTAATGAAAAAATGAAGAAGGATAATTATTTACGTGTCCTGAATGACCACTCATCGAATTCCGGTTACCGGCTCATTGGAAAATCATGTATACTGCAGCAGGACAATGATCCATGCCACAAGGTCCATATTATAACTGAATTTTCGGGGAATATTGAAGTCAATACATATGATTGGTCACCTCAGAGCTCTGATCTCAATATTATAGAGAATGTGTAGGCCTACGCAAAAGTAAAACATACCTTAGACCTATCAAGAACGCCCATGGAGACGGATTGCTGAGGTTTGAGGACTTCAGCAGGATGTTTCAGTAAAAAACATTACAAAATTGGGTTAAATCGATCCCTAGACGCTTGCAGATGATAAAGGAGGGTTTAATTCTTATTAATACTTTAGTTATTATTACCATTGTTAAGTTTTTGTC
This sequence comes from Drosophila mojavensis, assembly GCF_018153725.1. Taxonomy (NCBI): domain Eukaryota; kingdom Metazoa; phylum Arthropoda; class Insecta; order Diptera; family Drosophilidae; genus Drosophila; species Drosophila mojavensis. The sequence goes on along the minus strand of NW_025318897.1, from coordinate 3,015,713 downwards.
TCACTTTATTTAATAAATATTAGCTCGCAAATAACTGTTAACACTTTTCCGTTGTCTGCAAAAAAGTGTCTTTCACTGACACAGTCAAAAAAACTCAGACAGAAACTGTTTTTGTCGCGTCTGGCTTAGCTCGCTCGCGCTCTGAGGGAGACAGTTATTTCTGTTTTCGTTTCCTCAAGTCAAACACTGATCGTTTGCTTGAGTTAAATGAAGCAAACGGTAAGTTGCGTTTGTATGGGTAATAACGCGCGATTGCTGCGTTCTTTTTGTATGTATGTATGCGTGTATTTACATGCACACGAAGGCAAAAACATTTTCTGCTGAGTTTTTTAGTCAAAGTGTTTTTTGCTGAGAGTCTTTGTGTGAGGGAAAATCGTGTTAGTTTTACGCGACACTCATGTGAGAGCGTCACACGAATGAGTCATTGCATTGCGTCTGAGCGAAACAGATGCTAAAGAAAACAGAGAGTGACGCTGAGAGTGAGACGTGTCCGCACAATTTTTTTGGTTATGATGCGAGGAAGAGAATAAACGAAAAAACGCTCAACTCTCATTTGCAAGCTCTGCAAAATACTTTTGTCCACCCAAATAATGATAATCCGGCATGCAAATAATTATAGAAAAATAATGAGTTAAGTTATCACTGCAATATTTTGGGCACTTATAGCTTTATATGCTTGCTCTCTCTGAAAAATATAATGGGTACCGTTACCTCTCTCAGCACGCAGAAATAAGCGTTAGAGTTTTTGCAATGCGTTGTCAAAATACTTTTGTCCTCCATAGTATATAATGTTAGCTACAGATTACAAATACCTTGAGCTTTGTTTTCGTTTTTGATTTTTTTATTTTAAATGAAAACAATAATAATTTGAGCACTTGCAACAGAAGAAAATTTTTTGTGGCAATTTTTATACCTAGAAGCTTCAGCAGATCAGCTGACTTTAAGGCGTTCCCACAAAGAAAGAATTGACCCCAAAAATGCACAAAAAATGTTTTCCATCTAATTGGAGTGTTAACAACTAAGGAATAAAAAAAATTTTCTTAATATTTCACCATAATTTTTGGACTTTATGCCGCCTATCACGGAAAATCGCCCATAGTGCACTGTCAGAAGCTTTCCCAAAACTCCCAACTCCTAATGTACCTAGTCCCAAATTTACACAAGATACAGCACATGCACAAATACACGCACACACACAAGCTTACGCATGCATGCGTAAACAAGTATTGTCTGCAGTGTGGTCTTACTACGGGGACTTAATTATTTAATAACTTTTCTTGTGGATGGAAATGAAACTTATATCGTGATTATAATGCGGACATTTGCCAAAGTTTCTATTATTATAAGGGTAGGGGGTAATATAAGTTAAGCGCTCCCATACTAGAGTACTAGCGATTGGGGGACGCTGTGTTGAGTTCTTGTGAATATATAACAACTTTGTGTTCAATGAAATAATATATTTTATATAATTTGGAACAATAGGTCTAAACTCTCTCTAGTCCGAATATCAACTGAACTAAATCTGTTCAACTGGTTAGGTTCTCCCCTTGAATGTCTGACTGGACTCTCCAGCCTCCTTAGATTGTCGAAAGTCTTAACTCTTCCTCATCTAAATATCTGCGTCCCGCAGATCAGGGTGCATATGTCCATTATAACGATATTCATCCAATATAAATTCTCAAATATAATGATAATTATCCAATATTAATTGCCCAATTTAATGATATTTATCCAATATAAATTTATTATCCAGAGTCCATAAATTAGCATAAAGAGGGCCATCGATATCCACCTTCAAGTTAATTCAAAGCATTCATAGCTCCATACATTTAGTATTCATTTGTGGTTATGACAATACATCCAACATTGTAGGCGCATTTATTTCATTCCGTCTGGCATCTCGGAAATCCCTATTGCCATAAATGATCGAAACTAGGAAGGATATACCACGTGTAAAATGCTGTGGATGCTATGGGTGCTAAGGAAGTTAAGGAAGCTAAAAGAAGATTATTGCAATATAATTAAATGTGCTATGGGTGCTAGGAAGTCAAGGAAGTTAAAAGAGGATTATTACAATATAATTAAATGTGCATTTTCCTTTCTTTTTTTTTTTCCTATTTTCTTAAATCTGATTTATGAGGTTTTTTCCAGTTTTTGTTTTGTTGATAATCATTAATTCCACGAGACATATATGTCCCTTGTACACCATTACTTCTTAATGAAATATTCTGTAAATTCACACAAATGGCATAAGCTTCCGGTAAATTTTTAGGTTTGCTAACCGTTAACATCCTCGGTAGGTCACCGTTTAGTCCCCTTATGAAAACATCTATCTCGATATGATTCTATTAATGCGGACAATACTACGACTCATTGTTCGCTTGCCTTTAAGGCCTGTAAAATTAAAGAAAACTGACTATTAACTTGCTTATAGTAGGTTTCCAAGTCGTTGTTGCCTTGAATCATTTGATTCAATTCGTATTCCAAGGTTCGAACATCCCTTTTATCAGCATAATGCAATCGCCAAACTCGCTTAATTTCAGGCCAATCATCATTTTGTACACCGTACGATTACAGTGAAACATCGGCAATTCCAATTACTTTTCCTCGTATATGCAAAATTATTGAGCGATGTAAGGTCTTTCCTTGATAATAGAATAATCTTCAAGTACGGACTCGATCCTGTTTACCCACGAGGCATATTGTGAAGGGTTTCCCTCAAATGTGGGCAACACTTTAACACAGTCCGGCAATGACGAAATTTCATTTAATTCAAGCTCCGAACGTGGACGGGCCAGTGAGGTTTGTTCCTCTATGAGAGACTGATTAGTATCCTCCTTTTCCAAACGATCCACTTTCAATTGCTTCAAATCTTCCTTAAGACTCAAAAATTGATCGGCTGACACAGTTATTGCCGCGCTCAGCCCTTGCAACGTTCCATTAATATTTTTCATATTACTTGTTATCCGTTAATTTTACTATTATTATTCTATTTATATAAGTTATTTTTATTATTATTATTTTTTATTATTAAGCCCTTGTATTATTATTTGATTACTATATTTTTTAATTTTTAAACTTTTTGTAAGATTTCTTTAAAAATTTTTTTTTTTTTGTATTCTTTTTATAATTTGTAAATTTTTGAAAATTTTTCGTTTAGTTACGGCTTGAGCTCGGTGCAAAAGTGAACTAAATTATTTCAATGTCGGAAAACTTACTTACTATTCAATTCGATGCCTACTATGTTATCGATCTAATTTTCTACATTAAATCAGCTTTTCATTGTTTCCAAGCTGCTGCTATTTACCGTTTCCAGTGGATATAAGAAAATATTAATAATCGTCTCGTAGAATTGCTTCCTGTGGAGATAAATATATTAGTAATGCTCTCACATGGTCGTAACACCATTTTTAAATAGTTGACGGGAATATTATTTCTTTTATATTATTTCATTGAATTACTAATTGTATTGAATTACGTGTGTGTATTACCACGTGTGTTATTGCGTTGTCTGTTATATAATTACTGAATTACCAATTACTAGTTGTATTATCTTTTGTTACCGAACCGGAAAACAGTTTTTATTATTTTATATGGCTTGGGAAGCCCTCAGGATCCTTTTTGGTGTAAGACCTACTTAGGTGAGGGTGGTTCCACAATCATCTCGTCTCTCTCTTACTTCCGTTTCATTTATTTATTTATTTTACTTTTTATACTCATTCACGAAAGTGAATCAGTATATTGGTTTTGTGCAATGTCCGTCTTGCTGTCCGTCCGTCTGTCCGTCTGTCCGTCCGTCCGTCTGTCCGTATGAACGCAATCTATATCGGCGCTATTCAAGCTAGAGACTTGAAATTTGGAACACATACTCGTGTATATCTCCGATTTATAAAGTGTTAAAATTTTCCCGATCCGCCCACTAGGGGCGTGGCAAATCGGAAAATGCATTTTCCGATATACCAGAAATCATGTTTGTTGAAGAGCTAGAAAGCTGAAACTTGGTATGTAGGTCCGCGTTGACCACCCAAGATCACGAGCTATGGCGGATATATCTACGCCCATTGGGGCGTGGCAAATCGGATAAAACTGTATCTCCTAAAGTTGTAAACCTAGAATGCTGAAATTTTGCACGTCAGCTAATGGTATGATTCTATAAAGTCTGAAGATAAATTATAAGTCTACGCCCGTTGGGGGCGTGGCAAATCGGACCTGAAGATATAGTGATTTTTTAAATTCTCCTATATTTTGGACACTATTGATGGCAGAGACCTCAAATTTTGTATATATACTCGGACTGATCACCCAAGACCAAAAAGTTTTGTCGGATATATGTCCGCCCACAGGGGGCGTGGCAAACCGCAAAAGTTTATATCTCCTAAAGTATAATAGCTAGAAGCTTCAAATTTGGATAGTTGAGTTACTGGTAGCCTCCTCTATCGATTCCCCAAAAATAATTTTTACGCCTCTTTAGGGGCGTGGCATATCGAAAAATACCCTGTAATTTTCACATTTTTTGAGGGTAAGCATTCAAAATTTGCAGTTAGGGTAACGTTATCTCTTTCTAAAAACTGACCAAAAATGAGGTGTCTACGCCCAGTTGGGGCGTGGCAAATCGGAAAAACCTGTATATTCTACAGTATTAGAACGAAACTTAACTACTAAATTGTTGATGGGATGTGAATGAGTATTCCGCAGTCGGTAACGCCCGACTGCAACGTTCTTACTTGTTTCTTTTATATATTGTTGCCAGACTTATTCTCTTCCGAAAGGGAAGCCCAAAGTATTCCTCTTTGGTTCTAAGACCTAAGGGTTATTCCACGATCGAATAGAAGGTCTCTGCAATTCATGTTTTTATTTTTGTATATTTATGCTTTGCTTGTTGATTAGAGATTTCCAGACAACCGCCTTTTAATTTTGTTATATAGTTCGTGCTTTAAACTTAACTTTGACCACTAGGTTTCTTTTAATTTATACGGAAACCCATCATTCAACACAGGTGGAAATTGTGACGTTTATTTTTTATGACATTTGTCTTACGGCAAGGATTTGAACCACGATACGAGAATCAATCTCGTACCACCATTATGCCTGCAAATTTCTTGTATTTTCGTTTTAAGACTCGTCTCGGCACGGATTTGAACCTAGGTATTGCCAATACCACCATTTAGCCATGATTTCTTTTATGTTATAGAATTATCTAGTGCACCAACACTTGCTAGAAATTATGTTATTATTTATTGTATTATGTTATGGCAAGGATTTTCACCCCATTACTTTGCAAATCGCCGAAGTACTTCGTAATTTTGCCAACAATTGCCCAATTCGATTGGAACAATTTATTTGTACTTGCTTTGTTAATAAGTTATTTTTATAGAATTATTGACACGTCACCATTTCCCTTTATTTCCGTGAAGAATGTGGGTCCCTGCTCGGGCGCCAGTTAAGCGCTCTCATACTAGAGTACAAGTGATTGGGAGACGCTGTGTTGGGCTCTTGTGAATATATAACAACTTTGTGTTCAATGAAATAATATATTTTATATAATTTGGAACAATAGGTCTAAACTCTCTCTAATCCGAATATCAACTGAACTAAATCTTGAATGTCTGACTGGACTCTCCAGCCTCCTTAGATTGTCGAAAGTCTTAACTTATATAACAAAAATAGAAGTTCTATTATGTACATATGAAACTACATTTAAAATTTGGCGACTCCAGCTCTAAAGATGTAGAAGATATAAATTTATTACAGAATTTCGATAATTTTTTTGATCGAAAAAAAAAAAAAAATACAAATGGTAAACTCGATATCCGCGCTATATATACGGGTATTTAAAAAAAAAAAAAAAAAAAAAAAACAAATCTCTAGCTCTTATATCTTCTGAGAGTGACGCGTTCAAACATACGGAAAGAGCTAAATCAACTCAGCTCGTCGCACTGATCAACAATATATAAACTTAAAGGGGGCTACCACGCCTCCTTCTGCCTGTTACATACATTTAACAAAAGCAGTATACCCTGATTTCCCATTTTCAATGGGTTCAGGGTATAACAAGTAAGAAAGCTCTAGTCGAGACTGCTCGACTACGAAATCCCCTGAACCGTTCAAGCAACTGATATTTCAATAATTATTCGCATATGCACACATACACGCATACACACAGGCATACGCACGCACGTATAAACACGCATTGGCTGCAGTGTACTGCAGTGTTGGCTTACTATGGGAATTTAATTGTTTAATAACTTCTTGTGAATGGACTATCTTCATGAAACTTTCAGACTATGAATATAATATAGATATGCATGTATTTGCCAAAGCACAAGTTCCTAGTATTTGAAATACGCCTTTTGCAAATGTGATGGTGAGGGGGTGAATTAGAGGTGGGGGGTAAATTTTGACAAAAATCGAAATTGTATAAAATCCATATAAGTATACATATAAAATTTGCTGACTCTAGCTTTAAAGATGTGTGAGATATAAGTTTATTACTGGTTTTCGATAATAACAAAATAACGGGGCAATTTATCGATATTTAAAGCAAAACTCGATATGCACGTGCTATACACGGACCTAGGAAAAAAAATTTCAAGTCTCTAGCTCTTATATCTTCTGAGATCGACGCGTTCAAACACACTATCGACAATCTAAGGAGGATGGAGAGTCCAGTCAGACATTCAAAGGGAGAACCCAACTGATATGGCTCAGTTCACATTCCGACGTGAGAGAGATTAGACCTATTGTTACTAAATTATATAAAATATATTACTTCATTGAACACAAAGTTATTTATATTGACAAGAACCCAACACAGCGTCCCCAATCACCAATAGATATATATATATATATATGACTTAGCTTTTTTAGCTCAAGAGATATTTCAATTCAATTTTTATTTTCAAGTTTATAATACAAGTTAAGTTCATTTTTATATAAAATTTGATCTGTAATAATTATCTTTAATTTTTATAAAAATTAAAATAATTTTTATACCCTGAACCCATTTTCAATGGGAAATCAGGGTATAATGGTTTTGTTGAAATGTATGTAACAGGGAGAAGGAGGCGTGGCAGACCCCACAGGGTCTCAGGGCTCAGGGCTCTGGGCGACGAGCTGAGTCGATTTGGCCCTGTCCGTCTGTCTGTCCGTATGTATGAACGCGTCGATTTCAGAAGATATAAGAGCTAGAGACTTCAAATTTTTTTTTTAAATGTCCGTAATTACAGCGCGCATATCAAGTTTATCATTAAAAATCGATAACTCATCCCGATCTTTTTTATCGATAAAAACCCTTATCGAAAACCAGTTATAAAATTATATTTTCTACACCTTTATTGCTAGGTAATATTCGCCTGTTTAACAAAAACATGTCTTTTTGAATTAAATTTAAAGTCTAACCTGCCCACTGAAATTTTAAATGGCCGTAGTATTCTAACTGTGCAAAGGTAGCATAATCATTAGTCTTTTAATTGAAGGCTGGAATGAATGGTTGGACGAAATATTAACTGTTTCATTTTAATTTTTTTTAGAATTTTATTTTTTAGTCAAAAAGCTAAAATTTATTTAAAAGACGAGAAGACCCTATAAATCTTTATATTTTATTTATTTTAATTATAAAGATTATTTTTGTTATAATAAATTAAAATATTTTATTGGGGTGATATTAAAATTTAAAAAACTTTTAATTTTTAAAAATCATTAATTTATGAATAATTGATCCATTAGTAATGATTAAAAAATTAAGTTACTTTAGGGATAACAGCGTAATTTTTTTGGAGAGTTCTTATCGATAAAAAAGATCGCGACCTCGATGTTGGATTAAGATATAATTTTGGGTGTAGCCGTTCAAATTTTAAGTCTGTTCGACTTTTAAATTCTTACATGATCTGAGTTCAAACCGGCGTAAGCCAGGTTGGTTTCTATCTTTAAAAAAATCTAATATTTTAGTACGAAAGGACCAAATATTAAAATAATTATATTTTTTAAAAAGAATATTATTAATTATAACGCTATTTTGGCAGATTAGTGCAATAAATTTAGAATTTATTAATGTAATATTATTTACAAATAGTACTTGTTTTATATAGAATTAGTTATATCTTTAATTGGAAGTTTATTAATTATTATTTGTGTTCTTGTGAGAGTAGCTTTTTTAACTTTATTAGAACGTAAAGTTTTAGGCTATATTCAAATTCGAAAAGGACCAAATAAATTTTTTTTTTTTTTTTTTTTTTTTTTTTTTTTTTTTTTTTTTTTTTTTTTTTTTTTTTTTTTTTTTTTTTTTTTTTTTTTTTTTTTTTTCTTTTCCCCCCTCCCCTCTCTTTTTTTTTTATTTTTTTTTTTAAATATTTTATTTTTTTTTTTTTTTTTTTTTTTTTTTTTTTTTTTTATTTATTATTTGAAAGTTTCATGAAGATCGTACGTCTATAAAAAAGTTATTAAACAATTAAGTTCTCATAGTAAGCACACTGCAGCCCATGCGTGTTTATGCGTAGGTGCTTGTGTGTGTATGTGTTTGTGTATGTGTGTGTATGTGTTTGTGTATGTGTATGTATGTGTTTGTGTATGTGTATGTATGTGTTTGTGTATGTGTGTGTGTATGTGAGTGTGTGTATGCGTTTGTGTCTGTATGCGTGTGTGTGTATGTATGCCTGTGTGTGCGTACGTGCGTATGTGTGTGTGTGTGCGTGTTTCTTGTGTAAGCTGAAAGACGCGAAAAATTATTGAAATATCTATTGCTCCAAGGGTTCAGGGGATCTCGTAGTCGAGCAGTCTCGACTAGAGCTTTCTTACTTGTTTTTTACAAAAATTGCAAATAAAAGTTTATCCATTTTTGAATTTGCCGTAAAAAATAACTCTCTCTTCTTGGGCCTTCTTTTGAAATTGACTCATCTTTTTAAAATTCATATCTCTTATTTGCGGTCCCTGACTTTTACAAACCTGAAAGAAGTCAAATACATATGCTTTTTCATTTATTACAGACGCTGGAAAGGTGGCTGTATTGAGCCGCATCCTACAGACAAGGCATTAATAGTTAACTATCAGCTCGAGGCAACAGTGTATGGAGAACCAGATAATCCCATGGTTGAAGAGAAAAAGGTTTGAAATTCAGTATTAACCCCCGAGTTTATTTGATTTTTCCTATTCTAAATTTTTTTTCATTGCTTGGGTATCTAAAACATACTTCTTTATGGTAATAAAGCATTGCCAAAAAATCATACGCCTGCGATCGCTGAATTTCAAAACAGATCCCACTACGCTGGCTCGGGAAGTAGTAGATAAATGTGAACTTATACATAAGTCACAACTAAATGAAGTGGAGCAAATTATATTTTATCTAAAAAACCGTAAAGACAATTCTAGTAAAGGTTAGTCCAATTTTCACTAACAATATGCTGATAACTATTAAACTATTTATATATATAGATAATCCGCGTACAAGTAATCGTCAGTCATCACAGGCATCTCATATGAGGTCTTCAGCACGGCCATATAACAATGGTGTGGCCATATCAAGTAACTCTATAGGATTGGGGTCTACTGATAGCACAAAAAAACCCATACCAACGGCGGATGTGACCATTAACAACATTGACGACTATGTTGAGTTGCTCTACGAAGAGCTGATCGAGAGGGTTCGTGGTTCTGGTATGATATTGCAGATGGCTCGAAATCCCGACAATCTAGAAGAGTTAGAAAAAAATGGCAAGTGATTTTACTGTACAGGCACAGTTAGCAGACATTTATATGAAATATACTTTTGCAGAGGCCTGCCTCAGTGCTTTAGCTCGTGTGCTTCGTGAAGATTGGCGTAAAAGCTTGGATTTGTCTACAAACATAATTTATATATTCTTTTGCTTCTCAACGTATACCAAATTTCATCCCCTAATTGTGCAGTACAAGGTAAGTTTAAAAAAATTAAGTTCGATTAATTACATTATACATTGTATAACAGATCGGATCGTTATGTATGGATGTCATTGATTTCGAGTTGCGTCGTTATGAAACTATGCGTAACGAATTGGACGGCCGAAAGCAGTCAAACTGCTCCACAACTCTATCGGAGGTTGTTGGTAAAGACAAGTTTAATTGTAGTACGGACGACTCTTTGGATATTATGAAAGAAGAAAAACCAAAAGACGTAAGTAAGCAATACTGCCTAATCATGTCATAGCGTTATCCATAATTGTTTTAGTCTACAAAGTCTTAGTTAAGTTCCCATAGTAAGCTCACGCTTCAGTCCATGCGTGTTTATGCGTAATCAACATGATTCCTCTGATCTTTTGCAGATTTCTTTCAATCCACTTGTTCTTCTGTTGATCTCTACAGCAACTAACATCCATATTTACTTTCTGATTATGGTTCTATTAATGCTACTAAGGTCACTGCACCCTTTCTAGCTGCAACCATTAGGACGTTGAAATCATATTTCTCTCCTGGTGCCGATAATGTTCCAAGCTGTGTGGTTAAAGAGTGCAGTGTTTCTCTTCAGCCACCATTACTAAAATTGTTTAATTTGTCTTTGGAAACTTCTGTGTTTCCTTCAATTTTTCCAAAGTCTCTTATCATTCCTCTATATAAAAAAGGTGGAAGGTCTGATATTTCAAATTAAAGAGGTATTACGAGATTATCTGCTATTCCGAAGTTATTTGGAAAAATTATAACAACATTTTTGCAAATCGATTATTCAACCCAACATGGTTTTGTTCAGAATCGATCAACGTCCTCTAATTTTCTAGAATTTACTTCCCTTCTAAAAAAATGCAAACTGATGTTATTTATACAGTCTCGACTAGGACCTTATTACTTTTTTCCAAATATAACTAATTTGTTAAATTGAAGTGTCAATATGTAAACGATATTTATTTGTACCAAATTAAGCTCCGAGTTCGAGCCCTCTATCAAGCAGTGCTGATTTTTAATAAAGAGCGAATCTTTTGTTTGCTTATTTTATTTGTACGTATCTAGCAACTCTGCAGCATATGTGCATCAAATCAGAAATAATTTTCAAAATATATAATTTTCCCTATTGCAACTAGTAAAAGTGCATCATGTCATTTGTTTTTGCAATATATATGTAAATACGAATTTATTTATGTATGCACTAGAGTGCTACATAAATGCCAGAAAAACGGTGTTCAAATTAACAATTCGCAATATACATACATATATACATATGTATTTTGTGACATAGAAGCTAAGCCGAAAATAGGTTGAGTGAAAGAGTGCTCTCGGACTCATGGCATAATATTCAGCCGAGCAAAAAAAAAAAAAATGAAGGAGTGGGAGTGTGAGTGCGAGTACATGAGTTGATAAGTTTGCATACAGACACAAAAATGATCATACATGTCACATGTCGTGAACATATTTTAATTTTTCTGCGCAATTGGTTGTCTTTATCTTTTGTCCCTTACATCTTTTTTCCCTTTTTCTTGATTTTTTTTTATTTTGTCTCTTTTTTCTCGTTTTCGGATTTTTCGCTTTTTATACCCAGAACCCATTTTCAGTGCGAAATCATGGTATAATGGTTTTGTTGAACTGTATGTGACAGGCAGAAAGAGGCGTGGCAGACCCCATAAAGTATATATATTCATGATCAGAGCGTCGAGCTGAGTCGATTTGGCAATGTCCGTCTGTCCGTCCGTCCGTCTGTCCGACCGTCCGTCTGTCCTTATGTATGAACGCGTCGATTTATATATTTATTTATATTTATAGATACATTTATTTAGATTTATAGATATAAGAGCTAGAGACTTCAAATTTTTGATTTCACTTGATTATATACCGGTCTGGGTCCACTGTCCGTTCCCACGTTCAAATACTCGCCTAATGTCATATGCGCATATTTACATATATACGCGCGCCTGCGTACATACGCTTAACCGCTGGTTCTCTCCGCTATTCATCACATGTACATACATACGCACGCTTGGATATGCGCACATATATACATACACTTCACTGTTTCACTTTTATATCATCGGGTATATTCGACTAGCAGTCTATACCCCTATTCCGCGAAAATGTTCCCTTTCTTATTTTCACTATTAATATACCCTGAATCCATTGAAAATGGGAAATCAGGGTATAATGGTTTTGTTAAAAGTATGTAACAGGCAGAAGGAGGCGTGGCAGACCCCACAAAGTATATATATTCTTGATCAGGGCGACGAGCTGAGTCGATTTGGCCCTGTCCGTCTGTCCGTATGTATGAACGCGTCGATTTCAGAAGATATAAGAGCTAGAGACTTCAATTTTTTTTAAATGTCCGTAATTACAGCGCGGATATCGAGTTTATCATTAAAAATCGATAACTCACCCCGATCTTTTTTTTATCGATAAAAAACCTTATCGAAAACCAGCTATAAAATTATATCTTCTACACCTTTATTGCTAGAGTCTCCAAAATTTTAATGTATGCTTATATGTAATTTATACAAATTCGGTTTTTGTTAAAATTTACCCTCCACCCCTATATTCACCCCCTCACCATCACATTTGTAAAAGGCGTATTTCAATTACATGCATATCCATGTTATAATCATAATCTGAAAGTTTCATGAAGATCGTTCGTCCACAAAAAAAGTTATTATGCAATTAAGTTCTCATAGTAAGCGCTCACTGCCGCCCATGCGTGTTTATGCTTGTGTGTACGTGTGTGTGTATGTTTATGTATGTGTGTGTATGTGTGTGTATGTGTGTGTGTTTTTTTTTTTTTTTTTTTTATATTCATTTATTGACAAAATTATATAACAAATTGCAAGTTGCGTGGTGGCTAGGATAGCGCGCGGTGCTTGCGGGACGGCCGTAAAGCATTGCTTCGCAAGCACTATGCGCTACCTTAGCCTGGGACAGCTCGTCTTCTCAGACGCTCGACTCTGCGGAGCTCCATCATCACCGTGGCCGCGAAGGTGCTTGTTAGTTCCCAAGCTTCCTCCGATTCCAGCATGGCGTTGACTAAGTTGTCCGCTCTGATGGAGCGGCCCACTGCCTCTTCCAGACGACGCCTCTCCTCCAGGAACCGTCCACATTCGAAAAGAATGTGGTTGGCGTCTTCCACATGCCCTCGCTCGCACCAGGGGCACTCGTCAGATTCCTCGTGGCCAAAGCGCTTCAAATAGCTCCGAAAGCATTCATGACCCGAGAGGATCTGCGTAAGGTAGAAGTTAACCTCGCCATGTTTGCGGTTAACCCATGGTTCAAGCTCCGGGATGAGCTTGTGCGTCCACCGCCCTTTAGCTGAGCTATTCCACCTTCTTTGCCATCGTGCGATGCTGTTCGCCCTGACAGCGTTAAGTCGCGTAGGCCCGTGCGAATTCCGCTCCACGGCTTCGGCGACCAAATACTCCAGTGGCACCATACCGGCTATGACGAGCGCCGCGTCATCGGAGATAGTCCTGAAAGCGCAGCTGACTCTGATTGCGCTCAGCCTGTAGATCGCGCAAATGCCTCGGCTGTAGCTCGGCGTTGCCATCGCTCTTGCCCATATTGGCGCAGCATAGAGGATGACAGACCTAATGACGCTCATTAGGAGGAGACGTCGTTGCTGTTTAGGTCCCCGCGTGTTAAGCATGATTCTTGAGAGAGCTCTATAAGAATCAGCTGCTTTTTTATGCACATATTCTAAGTGCTCGCGGAAAGTTAATCTTGTGTCTATCATGACACCAAGATATCTTATCGCCCTCTTTGACGCAATGGTGACGCTGCCGATCTTTATATTGGCAGTTTCCACTCTTTTGCGACTGCTGACTAGTACAACTTCGGTCTTGTGTGCCGCTAGCTCGAGCCCAGCTCATGTCAACCAGCTTCGTATGCGATTGATATTTTCGCTGCACATATCCTCTGTATCTTTGAGCTCCTTTCCTATGGCTATGACAGCTACATCATCAGCAAAGCCAATGGTGTGCGCGCCTGCTGGTAGTTCCAAGCGCAGTACGCCGTCGTGATGATGTTCCATAGGAGAGGCCCCAGCACTGAGCCTTGGGGTACTCCAGCTGACACTGTATGAGTTTGGGGACCCTCACTCGTGTTGTATATCAGTGTTCTTCCTCTGAAGTAGTTCTTTATTATCTCTCTTAGATATTTAGGGATATTATATTGTGACAGCGCATTCAGTATCATATCCCAACTAGCTGTGTTGAAGGCATTCCTTACATCCAGGGTCGCAATGATGCAGTATTCCTTCGTCCCGTGCCTCCATCTGGTGCCTTGAATGGCGGAAGTGGCCAGACCGACAACTTTGTTAAGCGCGTCCGTTGTTGACCGGGCCTTCCGGAATCCAAATTGGTTTGGTGACAGGCCTCCGGCGCTTGCAATCGCAGTCTCCAGCCTAGAGCAGATCAGTTTCTCAAACACCTTTCCCATGGTGTCTAAGAGACAGATCGGTCTGTACGAAGATGGCTCATCTGGTGGATTGCCAGCCTTGGGTAGCAATACCAGATTCTGGGCTTTCCATTTTGCCGGGGACGTCTCTTGGATCAGGCATTCGTTAAATAATTCGGCGAACGTACTTGGGTGCAAGGCGAGGGCTAGCTTTAGCGCACGATTTGGGATCCCGTCCGGCCCTGGAGCTGTGTTGGTTCTAAGACCTCGGAGAATTACTGATATTTCTTCCTCTGTAACTAAAACAATTTCAGTGCTCGTTGAGCCCTGATCAGCAGACTCGGACTCAGGGGCGTGAATGGAGCTTAAACTTTCTGGAAAGAGTGTTTCCACAATCGATTTAAGCTCCAGACGATCCGTAGGCTGCACCTGTCTACCTGCGTATAGTCTTTTAACTACTATCTTATATGCCCTGCCCGAAGGGGCATATTCGGCTGAGTCGCACAACTGTAAAAAACATTCTCTTTTGCTTGCCCGAATGGCTTTCTTCAGCTGTCTTCTAGCTGCCTGGTAAGCTAACTGTTTCTCAAAAAACGTTGACCTACCGCGAGCCCGTTGGTAGCTTCTGCTCGCCTGGATGCATTTGCGACGAATGTCACCTATTTGCGTATTCCACCAATACGTAGGCTCATGTTGTCGCGTGAACTGCTTGCGGCGTAACATGCTGCTATTGCAGGCACTCTGTATTTGGGCTACCATTTGGCATGCTCTGGCCTCAGCATTACCAATTGTACCCAGAGACTGAATGGCCTCTGAAAAGACCGCGGGATCAAAAGTATCTAGCCGATACGACTCCCTCCACAATGTTGACGCCCTGGCAGGTGGCTCACCTATTGTGAACAGAAGTGCCGTATGATCGCTGCCTGTATAGCTATCGCAATGGCTCCATGTTGCTCCCCGAAAGAGGGATGAAGTGACAAAAGTAATGTCGATAACAGACCCGTATCCCGCCCGACTGAAGGTGTACTCATGGCCAGTGTTGAGCAGTGCAACATCTAGTGTCGGGAAGATCTCCAGTAGGATACGACCTCTGGCATTTGTTGTGGGGCTACCCCATTCTAGCGCCCAGGAGTTAAAATCTCCAGCTTTAATGGCCTTCCGACCCCTAGCATCCTCGGCAAGCTCGTCGAGCACCGTCGTGAATTCACTGAGCTGCATGCTGGGGGCCAGATAGCAACTGTAGAGCCATAAGCTACCATATCGGCCACGTACGAACCCATTGAATGACTTAACATTCGAAAGTACGTTCGTTGAGTTGCCGCATACCCACAACGCAGCTTTGCCATTAACGTCTGTTGACCATGTCCTAGAGCAGCTGGTTCTACAGTGGTGAGGCTCACTGAGAAAAGCTACATCTATACATTTTTCCCTAATGGTCTCCTCTAGGAGATCTTGGGCAGCAACACAATGATTTAAGTTAAGCTGCAAAAACCTTAACATTTCATTTTACGAGCAGCTTCACGGTAAGATGGGCACTTGA
Organism: Drosophila mojavensis; assembly: GCF_018153725.1. Classification (NCBI taxonomy): domain Eukaryota; kingdom Metazoa; phylum Arthropoda; class Insecta; order Diptera; family Drosophilidae; genus Drosophila; species Drosophila mojavensis. Next base: position 2,999,851 of record NW_025318897.1, on the reverse strand, counting down.
AGCTGCCTGCTGAATGGTCCGTCTGCTTTTCACCTTTCCGGATGCAGAGGCTACATTTTGGTGGCTTGGTGCATGCTTTGGCACTGTGACCCATCTCTCCACACTTGAACTAGGCGCCCTTTAAGTCACAGTCGCTGCCGCAGTTTGCTGCCATATGACCGTAATCGAGGCACTTGAAACAGCGTTTAGGCTGCTCCACGGCTCGGATACGGCAAACTACCCATCCTATTCTAATTTTGGACAGCTCGAGCAGAGTTTTAGCATTCCCAACTGGAAGAGCAACCGTAGCTCTTTGCTGTCCACCAAAAGCTGGCCGAAGCGATGTGATAGCCTCAATGGGGAGTGAGCTATCCTTCAACTCCACCCTAATTGCCTCCATGATCTCCTCTTTGGTCGCTAACTCATCTAGATCGCGAATCTCAACTTGAGCCGATTCGGTAAGTGTTTTAACTACCGCTCGGTCTCCCAAGGCCTTGCCTACAGCTTCGTGCAGAGCCTCAGCGCTATGCTCCGGCTTCCTACTCAGTTGCGGAGCATGTCCGCATAGCTGCAACCCCCTACGCCTGAAATCGCAATCGCGTCAGTCCGGTTGCAGTCCGCGGTTGCAGAACGCTTCGTGTGTTTTCGTTTCCTCAAGTCAAACACTGATCGTTTGCTTGAGTTAAATGAAGTAACGGTAAGTTGCGTTTGTATGGGTAATCACGCGCGATTGCTGCGTTCTTTTTGTATGTATGTATGCGTGTATTTACATGCACACGAAGGCAAAAACATTTTCTGCTGAGTTTTTTAGTCAAAGTGTTTTTTGCTGCGAAGCTTTGTGTGAGGGAAAATCGTGTTAGTTTTACGCGACACTCATGTGAGAGCGTCACACGAATGAGTCATTGCATTGCGTCTGAGCGAAACAGATGCTAAAGAAAACAGAGAGTGACGCTGAGAGTGAGACGTGTCCGCACAATTTTTTTGGTTATGATGCGAGGAAGAGAATAAACGAAAAAACGATCAACTCTCATTTGCAAGCTCTGGTTCAGGGTATAACAAGTAAAAAACCTCTAGTCGACACTGCTCGACTAGGAGATACCCTGAACCCTCCAAGCTGATATTTTAATCATTCTGGACTTCTTTTATGCACACATACATACACATGCACTTATAAGCGCGCGCTCTGCTAACTGCGCAGTAAGCAGCGGCTGCGCTTGGGCTGCGCTGCAATGTGGGCAATATTGTGAGAACTTATTTGTTGAATAATTTCTTTTGTAGACACACAATCTTAATGAAACTATAAGAGCGTAATCATATGGTTAAAATGTGTGTACATTCCAAAGCCCAAGTCTCTAGTACTTGAAATGCGTTTTTTACAAATTGGGGCGAATAAGGCGTGGTATCCAAAATCTGTAAATTACAAAATCTTTGTATCCATTAACTTTAAAAATAACGCAAATTTGAAGTCTTCAGGTCTAAAAGTATTCAAATTAGGCTGAAAAAACAATGTCGATTTTTCGATTATTCTCGATAAAAAAGTTATTGGATGAGTTATCGAAAAAATAAAGCAAACTCGTACTGCCTATGGTATACACAAGTATGCATGCCAAATTTCAGCTCTCTAGCTCTTATATCTTCTGGGATCCTTTTGCTCATACGGACGGATGGACGGACAGGGCTATATTGACTCAGCTCGTCGTCCTAATCAAGAATATATATACTTTATGGGGTCTGCGATGATTCCTTCTGCATGTTACATACTTGTCACAAAACTATTATACCCTGATTTCCCATTTTCAATGGGTTCAGGGTATAAAAATATTAGATATTTGGCCAAAATAAAAATCCTTATATAAATATAATTTTTAAACAAAAAATATCGATATATTGATATTTTGATACATTTCTGGGTCCAGGACACTTTTTGGGTTTTAAAGAGTTTAACTCGGAAGGAAGTTCATCAAATGAAAAGATTGTAATAGAGTCAGTATCTAAGGTTACTTCTTGAAATTCCTGTCTGATAAAGCTTATTCTGTTAAGTGTAACTTTAGTCAATGGAGTAAATCAAGTCTTTAAATCTGTATCGAATAGTTTTGTCTTCATCTGATTTAAACCAGCTATTAATGCCCTGGTGGTAAGTTTTGGGATGTCTTTTAATGTTCTTTGTCAGTTTTCATGAGTTTTGCGTGTGAAAATTTAATGTAGCGTTCGTTTTTCTTTATCTCTAAATATTTCTCGTCTGATTTCTATGGTAAGTCTCTTCCATTTTGTGTTGTCGATGGGATTCCCAAAGCGCAACCAATTTCTTCTAATTTGCCTTTATAATGTAATCAGTGAATTGACATCATCGGAAAGGGTAATGACAAGCCCAGCAGGGCGACAGGGGCGGTTGATGCCCTGACGCCCGCCAAGCTGCTTCTTGTATGTGTTTGGTAAATGTGTCTAACGCTGTGTCAATGTCGTGTTTTAGCAGGGTGTCAATGTACGTGTGAGTATTCATTAAGCGTTTGCCTGCGTTGAATAAGATGGGGAGTTTTATGTGGTCTGAGCTTAAATCTAATTATACCCTACCCATTGAAAATAAGAAATCAGGGTATAATGTAAAAAGTATGTAACTGGCAGATGGAATCAGCTCAGACCCTATAAAGTATATATTTTTTTGATCAGTATTAGTCGACATAGCCCTGTCCGTCTATCTAGAAGATATAAGAGCTAGAGAACCGAAATCTTGCATACATACTCGTGTATTCCCTTAGGCAGTACAAGTCTATCATATTTTTCAATAACTTGTCAGATATATTTTTTTTTTTTTTTTCAGCCTAATTTGAACAGTTTTAGACCTGGAAACTTCAGATTTACTGTATATATATATTTTATGAATACAAAGATTTTGTAAATTACTGATTTTGATACCACGTCCCTTCCGCTAATCAATTTGTATGAAACGTTTTTTAAGTGCTTCGAAATGTACATACATTTCAACATTATGATCACGTTATAAACAAGTAAGAAGGCTCCAGTCGAGACTACTCCACAGGAGATACCCTCTAAGCTGATATTCTACTCATTCTCCACTTCTTTTATGCACATATGCATACACACGCATTCACACTTACGTATAAACACGCAGTTAACAGAAACTAGCAAAGTCAATTAGAACGAAGAGAAGCGCGCAGACTCGTAGTCTACAGCCGTAGAGGGATTGACCGACTATGTCAACAAGTAAATCGAGCATTTACAGCACATTCCAAAGTGGTCATTGGTACATTGGACAAAGAATGCCCGCACTGCCCTGCCTTTAAATTTAAAAATGAGCCGATCGGGATGTGCTGCTCATCAGGAACTGATCTTCGCTGTTCTTGCAGTCAATGCGAAAATTCAATTTATGTTTTCAAATGACATCGTTTGGAGCAACGGAAATAGTTAAAAATACTGCTGCAAATGGTCAATAATTTAATTCCACATTCAAAATCAAAATCAAGTTTACCACAAAGTCGGTTCATTGCTACCAATGCCAAAGGAACCTTATAAATTTTTAGAAATTTACTTTATGGGTGGCGAGGACTTCGAACGCGCACTCGCCAATCCCGTGGATGCACGTTGCAACTATAATCACCTCAATTCAACTTTTGCAACGCGCATCGTCAGCGAGTAGGACGCTCTGTTGAATGAGCACAATGAATATTGTGCATTCCATTGCGCTGAGAGATTAATCTGAATTTTCTTTTAAATGTCACTATTATTATATATATATATATTATTCAGTATCAAAAAGAACTCACTTAAGAGCAACACGCACAAGCTGTTGCTAATAGCTATTAATTAGAATAAAGTCGAGCTTATACAAATCTTTTGTGGATCGCTAAATAAAGCCTCCACACTACAAAATGAAATAACTTATATCATTCAATAAATAATATATATGTATATATTATTCAATAAATAAATTCTCATAATATTGTCCACATTGCAGCCCAAACGCAGTCGCTGTTATCTGCGTAGCTAGCCCGTGCTTATACGTGGCGGATGTACATATCTGTACATGTGTGTATCAAATAAGTGCAGAATTATTGGAAATCAGTTCTTTGTGGGTTTCAGGGTATCTCCGAGCCGAGCAGTCTCGACTAGAGCATTCTTACTTGTTTCAAAATTTCAGTTCCCATTTTTAATGTATTCAGGGAATAAAAATATCCAAAATTATATTTTCAGATGGAGCCTCCTCGTCGGCGAATACCAGAATTAAAGCAGCGACCAAAGTCGGGTAATTGGAGTAGCTTTCATGGAACAATGTCATCTTCGCTTATGAGAAATCAAATGCTGAACAACAGTTACCACGAAGCACTCTCTTCTGGAACTCATACAAATTCTAATACAAATACATTAGAAACAAATTCTCCGATTGAGATAAGAGCGCAAAGCATCGATTCATTAGACCAAAATGACCCAAAAATTAAGAAAGAAGAAATTGATCGACTTAACAAACAACTTAAAATATTTGCCAAAAAGCAGGAACAGCTCCTTCGTGTTGCCTTTTACCTGCTGCTTAACATGGCCGAGAATGTAAAGCTTGAGGAAAAAATGAGGAGAAAAAACATTGTTAGAATGCTCGTCAAAGGACTTGATCGTCAAAACATTGATTTGCTCATATTAATAATCACGTTTCTTAAAAAACTGTCAATTGTTGGCGAAAATAAGGATGAAATGTGCGACTTAAATATTATCGCAAAACTACCAAGGTTATTTCAAAATTCACATACAGATTTGGTGCAAGTTACTCTTAAGCTAGTATTCAATTTATCGTTTGATGCGACTCTACGCCTAAAAATGGTTGCAGCTGGTTATTTGCCTATGCTAGTTATGTTTATCAACGACGAAAATCATCATGGCATTGCAGTTAAGATACTGTATCATATGAGCCTCGATGATAGGGTCAAGTCAATGTTCATTCACACGGAGTGTGTACAAATGGCCATAGATGCTATTATATTGAATCTTAATGTAAAAGTTGATCTGGATCTCATTGCTCTTTGTATAAATTTGTCATTGAACCGACGTAATGCACAAATTATGGTTGAAGGTCAGCGTCTGCACAGTCTTATGGATCGTTCGTTCAAGTACCAGGATGCTCTCTTGATGAAACTATTACGAAATATTTCACAGCATGAATCACTAAAACTTCAATACATAGACTATGTAGGGGATCTTGCACGTGTACTGACTATCTGTGAAGAGGAATCTTTCATTGTAGAGTGTTTAGGCTTATTAGGAAATCTAACATTAACTGACCTAGATTATTCGCAAATACTCCAAAACTTTCAGCTAATATCTTGGATACGAAAAGTATTAATACCCTGCGCAAGACTTGATGATATTGTTCTTGATACTATAGTTTATCTGGGAACATGTGCATGCGATGAGCTTTGTGCTCTCCTTTTCTGTCGCGCGAAGGTTGTGATTTCACTGATTGAGCTTTTAAAGGCCAAGCAAGAAGATGATGAGATTGTGCTACAAATCATTTTTGTGTTCCAACAGATTTTGAGACACGAAAGTACAAGGGAGTATATGATTAGGGAAACTGAGTCGCCTGCCTATCTTATAGATCTTATGCATGACAAGAATGAGGAAATTAGAAAAGTATGTGATTATTGTCTAGATATAATTGCAATTAGCGACAACGAGTGGGCAAAGCGTATCAAGGTGAGTTAATATTAGTTGATTACAAATATTTATTATTATTTCATTTCGTAATTTATCCTCTAAGTAAATATATCGTCAGATTCTGCACTTGTCGCACAAAGATAAAGATTTTTTATCTCTTGCTTGCACTTCGCGACTTCTGAAGCATTGCTGGGATTCCTTTTATAAATCCAATTGTTAGCCTTGTTGGGTAGCAAAAGCTTAAATGTAGACTTAAGAACTAAGAGCTAAGGGCTCTCGTTAACTTAAACATACATATATACTTCATCAGGTCGAGGTGAGCTGTAATGGAATTGTTAGGATATCCGTTTATATCATGTGATAAACAATATGTACAATAACGTAAATAACTCGCGAATAGGTAATGTTTATGGTAAAATTCTAATGATTACACAAGCGAAAGATTTTTGTTTTGGTAAGTGAGCGACTGGAGTGCTGAGTCTACTTTCCCTTGGGGGGAATAGAACTAAAGTTTACTTACATTTTTAATCCTCGAAGTATCTGATATTTTAATTATTTTTTTTATTCCGAGCAGCTAGAAAAGTTCCGAAATCACAACTCCCAGTGGCTTTGTATGGTAGAGTCGCAGCAGGAACGTGATAATGAACAGGATTACACAGAAAATAATGATAATGATAATGACTTGAACACGTTTATGCGATCAGAGTACTTACAAAATTGCGATTTCTACAACAGCTCGAATATCAACGAGTACGACATCGATAGTAACAGCATCAATAGCAACCATTTAGAAGGTTCCTTAAATTCAATTTATAGCAGGCCTGTGAGCACGTAAGTAATCAAATTAGATACTTTGTTTGCTAAGTAGATAATACTTTTTCTCATACAGATTTCGTCTTAGCCAGGATCTGGACGATATGTATAATATAACTTCCAGCTCCAAATCTCAAAGTTTCAATCAGGGCTGTAATGATAACATTTATATGTTTAAGTCGAACAAGTCATTAGATGCTGACGGCTTGAATGATAAGCTTATATAGTAAAAAATAAGACTATTCACAGCGTTGAGTATGTAAACTTCGTAATTACAAAAATGTTATAATTTTACAGCGTCTATATGCAGATGTTATATTGTACTATGTCTACATATGTTAACATACTTGCTGTCATACATATAAATTATTCACTTAGAGCGTTTTAATCAAATGTGTTTAGTATTTATTTTTAAATGATATATTATTTTTATTGTGATTTGTGATTAAACGTTTCTAGTCCTGGCATTCAACCAAAAATTCCATTGAAAAACTAGAAAGTTATGTGAAGTCGTTGCTTGCAAAATATGCGGCCCCTCAAAGTGGAATTATGGAGTTATGGGGGAGGACCAAAGACATCTGGTAAGCGATTCCTTCCTCAAGTAAGAGATCTAAATATTGCAGTAAGAAAACAAGGCATATCTCTTAAGCAAACATAGAGTAGAGGCGAAAATATAAACCATTAAATGTTGAGTCCGTGTTACTGTTTTCTCGTCAGTGTAATTCAAAATGTGCAAAGAAAACAAGTAAGAAAACTCTAGTCTGCTCGACTAGATACTACCATGAACCACTGACCAAAGAACACATAGATGAGACATGTAGAACAAACTTTTTCACCACCGAAAAAATTTGCATTAGGTACTACCACTAACCAGAGAACACATAGACTAGACAACTAGTGGAAAGCTTTTTGCACGCTTTTTTGAGGCTTTAACACCCCAGACTGCTTTGGACTCGCTCGGCTCCTTACTTTTAGGCTCGAGCTACGAAAAAATACGAACGCACAATCATTTCGCTTCATGTGCTCGACCGAGATGGTCAAATTTTGAACAAAAGATCCCTCTATGCTCAATGTTTCCCTTGCTCTCTCTCTCTCTCTCTCTCTCGATGCTCTCTGCTCTCTCGAATATGCATATGTATGTATTAGACGTCTGCATGAATGGCAAAAAAAGCACATTCAACTGTACAAAGTCATCATTGAATTGAGTGAAAACTTGTAAATTATTTCAAATAATTAATTAATAATATTCGAATTTAAAAACATAATTTTATTAATTCTATCAGGGTTGGAAGCTATTGAACATCGCTTTTCAGTAATTAAATAATTAATTAATTAAATTAAATAAATAATAAATCTGCAAATATCAACACAGAAAACATATATAGACGGTCACAACTACACATTTTGTTAGTAAAGCTAAAACACAAGCTTTAAACAAAACAAAACACAAAAACAACACGCTGGTATTTGCCGAAAAATACATATATTTTTTCCTGCAGGTTCCGCTTCCATTTCGCACGTCTGCTCACAATTTCTCAAAGCACAAAATGAATACACAAAATATTCATCGAACTACTTGAGTAGTTCGAGTGTTTTCGAAGTTTTCCTTTCACTTTCCTCTTCTTTCGTTATACTCAGTCATTCGGCATGAGACACAACATGTTCGTCTTGCGAAAAAGTAGTATACACATTCGTCTCATTCTGTCCTTTTCACTCAATCATATTCCACTCATTTCGAATGTACTCAATGTGGCTTTGTTACGAGTGTAATCATGCAGACGTCTAGTATGTATGCATGTGAGCACAAGCAGCAGCTCACGAAAATTGAAATTTCGTCGCAGCAAGAACCCATGCCTTCCCTTCTGTGTGAAGAGTATACCAAGCCGTTTGCCATGCTCGTGCAGAATGTTTGCGTTTTCGTTATTAATTGTGGGAAGGGTATGAAAGCGTTGGTGCTCATAATGAAAGTGCTTTCGCGACGAGCGTGCACGCACACACTCTCCCTTGCTACATGTACTATGAGCATTTGTATGCCTGTGTGCGAGGCTCTTGCCGCCTGTAGCAATTTTAAAGCCCAGTATTTGCATTAGGTCGATCTTGTGAACTCCTCACACTTACATACATATGTTTGATTGTGTGTACGCAGGGGCCGCGATGCTCACAAATGATGGGGTAATCATTGTAGAAGCATTAGAGTGCCTTTATATGTATGTGCGTGTGTGTATGTTTATGTGTGTATGCATGCGACATGAGCATTGGCATGTGCCTACGACATTTTAGAATTGTGTGAACGATTTTGGGTTTTATTTGAAGAGGCGCGCTTACATTTAAGTAGCTGACTAACTAAAGTAACAAGTGCACTTCCTATTACTTTTATAGGTATTTTTTAATTGCATGATTTTTATAACATCTAACAGATGCACCCTTTAAAATGGGTCTATTTGTCCCGTATATGTATGTGTGTATGTACATACATATGCTTCTTATTAAAAAGGTAAATTTCACCTGTATATGTGCAGGTGCAAGGGATCGAAAATCGCATTCCAATTTGCCCACTGGGATTAATCAGGTACTACATTTAAAAACAAAATCATTCTGATAGGCAAACCCACGATCATTGAAGTAAAATCATCTACTTAAATGTAAGCGCGCCTCTTCAATTAAAACCCTAAATCGTTCAATCAATTCCAAGTTGAGGTAGGCACACGCCAATGTTCATGTCCCATGCGTACACACAATCAAATGTATATACATACATACATACATACATATGTATGTGAGGACTTCACAAGATCGACCAAATGCAAATGCTGGACTGTAAAATTGCTACAGGCGGCAAGAGCTTCGCACACAGGCATACAAATGCTCATAGTACATGTAGCAAGCGAGAGTGTGTATGCATGCTAATCGCGAAAACATTTTCATTATGCGCACTAACGCTTTCATACCCTTCTCACAAATAATAACGAAAACGCATGGCAAACGGCTTGAAGAGTTCGGAATACACTTCACGTAAGGGAAGAAACGGCAGTCTAACGCGAAGAAATTTCAATTTTCGTGAGCTGCTGCTTCCCAGTGGCGGAAATGCCCATTATTTTGTCCATTACTCATGGATTACTTGCCGCCTGTGTACATGAAAAGATCGATTACAAGCTGCCTTACTTTTTTAAGGAATGGCCGCTTTTTCTCCCGGGTGCATGAAATTATTGAATTTTGTAATGCAGAAAGTAATGAGGTGACGAAGTTTCCTTCGGCTCTCCATTACCCATGCGTATACTTTTTACATATTGTAATGTATGTAGAAATTCCGCAACCTGAAGAAAACGCCTTATACATTTTCAAAATCGCTTATGGGTTAGTAATGTGCGTACATTACAACACAATATACCTGCAACCCATTTTCCCACTATATAAAATGGCTTACTTCTTAATGCAATGTAATTGGAGAAATAATTGATTACTAATTGAAAGATAGAAACGCTTGAGTAATGTAGTATTTTTTGTTTTAATTTTTAAATATTATTATTTATTATTTCTTAATATCTATAAATAAATGTATAGTCTTAAACTATGTCTTATTACTATTTTATTATATCTATCTTCATCAAAATCTAAAGCTATGTCTTATTATCTAGTTTGTCCTTATTATCGAACTTCTGCTTTGCCAGTCGACCTTTCTGGACCCGAAAGCAGTTTCTTATTGTACTTATATAGGTCTTCTTAGTGGACCCTTCGGTTTTTATAGCATCTGTAAATTAAACAATATTAATTTTTTTGTCATTAAAAATACATGTAAGATGATGTATACATACCAGATACTTCCCTTTAAATTTACGTCCGCACGGCTCAACAATAGCAGAAAAGTGACGCGCCGCGGCGGGTAAAACGAAAACAGAAATCATCACACATATGCATTTTTGAACTTGTATTTACACTCATTAACACTATACACACAAAAGAAATTGGCATAGACAAAGAAACCAAACGAAAGAAGGCACGCATTCCATGCAAAAAACGGTAAAGTCCAAAACGAAATTCGGCGATTTCGTCGCGACGCAACGAAAGACGAAAATCGTTTGTTGGTTAGCGGGGAAGGGGCATACAGAAACGAAGTTGACAAGAGCTCGATTCTGTCGTATGAGTAGCACTTTTTATTTTGTACATTACAAATGCGCTGAAAAAAATGTTCATAGGTAATGCATTACTTTTTTGTCGTATGTAATGCATTATTTCAACAGACCTCATTCAGGTCGTCGCCACTGGGTTGTGCTCACATGCATATATGCATATACATATTGAGAGAGCAGAGAGAGCGAGAGAGCAAGAAAAAAATTGAGCATAGAGCATAGCTCGCAAAAAACTGTTAACACTTTTTCGTTGTCTGCAAAAAAGTGTCTTTCAGTGACACAGGCAAAAAATACTCAGACAGAAAGTGTTTTTGTCGCGTCTGGCTTAGCTCTCTCGCGCTCTGAGGGAGATAGTTGTTTCTGTTTTCGTTTCCTCAAGTCAAACACTGATCGTTTGCTTGAGTTAAAGAAGTAACGGTAAGTTGCGTTTGTATGGGTAATCACGCGCGATTGCTGCGTTCTTTTTGTATGTATGTATGCGTGTATTTACATGCACACGAAGGCAAAAACATTTTCTGCTGAGTTTGTTAGTCAAAGTGTTTTTTGCTGAGAAGCTTTGTGTGAGGGAAAATTGTGTTAGTTTTATGCGACACTCATGTGAGAGCGTCACACGAATGAGTGATCGCATTGCGTCTGAGCGAAACAGATGCTAAAGAAAAAAGAGAGTGACGCTCAGAGAGAGACGTGTCTACACAATTTTTTTTTGGGTATGATGCGAGAAAGAGAATAAACGAAAAAACGCTCAACTCTCATTTGCAAGCTCTGGCATAGAGGCATCTTTTATTCAACATTTGACCATCTCGGTCGAGCGCATGAACAGGGTGACCGCGCCGGACCAAACGAAAAATACCAATTTGGTCTCAAAAATATACTATAAAATACTATTTCATATTTTACAAAATACCACTATAAATACCATAACAAATAAATCGTCTGGAAATTCAAATTATAATAAAATAATAACTGACTTATTATATATAGAAAAAATAAGGGTTTACCCATTGCAAAAAAAGTTTGTTGTTTATTTCATTTTAAAAAATTAATAATATTTCAGTCCAACATAAAACTAGAACATATGCATTCGTATTCAATTCCATATTCCAATATATATTTAAAGTCTTAAAATTAATTAAATGCTTAAAATTCATTTTGTAACATTTTCTTAAAATAAAATAATAAAGGAACTTCTTTGTTCAGTTTCTCAGTTTCTCAGTTTCTCTTAAGATCATTTAATTATATTTACTAGCCTTCTTCGTCAGAGCAGCTTAAATTCAATTTGTTGAAATTTTTACATCACACTTGTTCACTGGGCCTAAAATTATTGCACCCATTTTCGGGCAATGATTATTGTACATGTAATATATGTGATATATTTACATTTTTAAAGCGGTTTCGATTTTTCGTTTTGATTAAATTAATTTGAGAGAATATGCGTTCACACAACGGATTAGAAACGGGCAAAATTATTAAATCTTTGTTTTTGTGTAGCCGCATGCTGTTTAAGTGACGCCAGCCTACTCAAAATGTTAGTCTGGCACGCTTTGCAGTGCGCATCCATATTATTAGCCATTTTTCATTTTCCGGCATAGTCTCCCACTCAGCTCTATATTTTTGCTTATTGCTCATGTTTTCTATTTATTTGTTTTAAAATTAAGCAAGTCTTAAGCATTAAGCATTCGATTCATTAAGACTTAAAGAGTGACCAAACCGAAAATACCATATAATACCATAAAATCGAAGAAAAATGCTACTAAATACCTATATACCATTAAAATACTTTTGAGCAAAATCGGAGCTGATAAAATACCAAAAAGTATTTAAAATACCATATTCGGTCACCCTGTTGGGTAGCTCATGAGTAAGTGAGCCAAAATTAGAAAATTTTTGACAATAATGAGTAAAGCGTGAGTATAATATGACATGTGTATTTCATATATTGCAAAGCATTTAATAAAGTTAGTAGTGTTTTACGATAATTTTTTCGGCTGAAAATGTGTATAAAATAATTTTAATTATATATAATTATTTACGGATATAAACACATTTATAAACATGATTAGCAATAATAATAAATAAATGTACTTATGTACATACATATGTATGTTCATACATAGTACATCTGTGTAAAGTGGTTATGACAGTCCGTAAGACCGACCAAATGCAAATGCTGGGCTTTAAAATTGCTACAAGCAGCAAGAGTAACGCACGCAGGTCACAAATGCTCATACATGTATGTGGCAAGGGACTACAAGTGTGTGTGTGCATGCCCGTCGCGAGATCATATTCTTTATGCGCCTCAACGCATTCATACCCTTCCCATAAATATATATCGAAACGCTAACATTTTGTTTGCATGAATGTCGCAAACGATTTGAAGATTTCGGTATACTCTTTACTCAAAAGGAAAGAGCGGGGACCGTCGCGAAGAAATTTCAATTTTTGTGCGCTGCTGAGCTTCATGATTTGAGAGCCCACAGAGAGAGAGAGAGAGAGAGAGAGAGAGAGAGAGAGAGAGAGAGAGTTAGAGAGAGAGAGAGGGAGAGTAAGACAAAAAACGCAAAGCGCATGCATGACCATTTCGTTTGCGTGCTTAGAGCGCACTGATTTCGTCGTGCTATCTTTCATTACCCGAGCCAGCCAATACCAAGCCGAGCGAATACGAAGTTGGCCGGGACCTGCTACACAGATTTTGCGGCGTGGAAAAACGTTTCTCTACATGTCTAGTCTATGTGTTGTTTGGTCAGTGGTTATGATTAAGAAAGACAAGCATGTCCACATGCTTAGCTTTTAAGGCAGCTCGTGATAATCTGTCCAGCCACCAACACCAACGAAAATTTACCTAAAAATAAATACTTATTTTTATACTTAATTGCTTCTTATAAATGTATTTCTTACCAAAAAGAGCCGCCGACTTGCGAAGTTGCGCCAAAGTAATTGATGTGCAACGCACGATATCATCTCTATCGATAGTATAAAAAACAATCGATATGGACGCAGAAATATAAATATTCGATAGATCGATAGTTCAATCGATAGTTTTACAGCACTAGTGTGCACACGTATACAATATACTTGGGTAAAAGCAGCTCATTGAGGTGAACCGGCTCACTCGCTCTTTTTTGTGAAGTGAGCCAACTCACTCATGTGGCTCACCTGCTGATTTCCCATGTCCTCAAAATGAGTCAAAGTTTCGCTGTGCTTTCTAATTACCGACATTGAAAGTTTGATGAAATACACAATTCGCGGGAAAAAACGTTAACTTTGCGATTGAGAAGAACGCAAAATGAGCGAGTGAGCAAAAATGCGCTAGTCAACCAAAATGAGCTAGTGAGCCAAAATGAGCCATATAGAAGGAACTGCCTCACTGCCTCAGTTCAGTGAGCCATTCATTTTAGCTCACTCACTCATGAGCTACCCAAGTCTAGTATACAATACTGTTGAAGCTGCCTCACGTGCTTTTGTTAAATGGCCAAATACTTGATTATTATTTTTTGACTTAACGGAATTTAATGAAACTTTCAGCATATGATCTACATATTATATTGAATATTTAGGAAATTAAAAAAAAGATGGAAAATCATTCACAATTAGCTATAGTGGCATCTGACTTGAACTTGAATGTTTTTATTCGATAAAAACATAACGGGATGATTTATCGAATTTTAAAAGCAAACTCGACAACCGCGCTGTATATACGGTCATTAAAAAAATTCAAGTCTTTAACTCTTATATCTTCGGAAATCGACGCGTGCAAACATACGAACAGACGGACGGACAGACAGACCAAATCAACTCAGCTCGTCGCCCTGTTCAAGACTATATATACTTTGTGGGGTCTGCCACGCCTCCTTCTGCCTGTTACATACATTTCAACAAAACCATTATATCCTGATTTCCCATTGAAAATTGGTTCAGGGTATAACAAGTAAGAAAGCTCTAGTCGAGACTGCCCGACTACGAGATCCCCTGAACCCTTCGAGCAACTGATATTTCAATAATTATTCGCATATGCACACATACACTCACACACACAGACAAACGTATGTACGTATAAACACGCATTGCCTGCAGTATTGGCTTACTATGGGAAGCTCATTGTTTAATAACTTTTCTTGTGGATGAACTATCTTCATGAAACTTTTTCTTGTATTTGCCAAAGCACAAGTCTAGTATTTGAAATACGCCTTTTACAAATGTGATAGTGAGGGGTGAATTAGGGGTGGTGGGTAAATTTTGACAAAAATCGAAATTGCACATAATGCATATAAGTATACATTTAAAAATTGGAGACTCTAGCTTTAAAGATATAGGAGATATAATTTTATAGCTGATAAGGTTCGATAAGGTTTTTATCGATAAAAAATAACGGAATGAATTATCTATATTTTAGAAAAAAATTTTAAGTCTCTAGCTCTTATATCTTCTGAGATCGATGCGTCCGTACATACGGACGGAGGGACGGACAGACGGACAATGCTAAATCGACTCAGCTCGTCGCCCTGATCAAGAATATATATACTTTATAGGGTCTGCCACCCCTTCTTCTGCCTGTTACATACATTGAACAAAACCATTATACCCTGATTTCCTATTTTCAATGAGTTCAGGGTATAACAAGTAAGAAAGCTCTAGTCGAGACTGCTCGACTACGAGATCCCCTGAACCCTTGGAGTAATAGCTATTTCAATAATATTTCGCGTCTTCCAGCTTACACAAGAAACACACACA
Source organism: Drosophila mojavensis (assembly GCF_018153725.1). Lineage (NCBI taxonomy): Eukaryota > Metazoa > Arthropoda > Insecta > Diptera > Drosophilidae > Drosophila > Drosophila mojavensis. The sequence continues at coordinate 2,984,546 of NW_025318897.1, read as the reverse complement.
TACACACACACCGAAACACGCACACACACAAATACACACACACCGACACGCCACCCTAACATCTGAAGCGAAGATGCAGTTACTAAAAGTAGTGCATACTTTCGGGCTCTTGCTGTAGTTAAGCTGAGTTTAGGATACTGTGGTCTATAAACTCAAATTATATTAGTAGCCATTGCTCACTACAGGCTTCACGTCGTTGTCGGAGCAAAAAATGGATGCCAGGATGGAGGACGAGCTGCAAGCTTTCGCGCGTCGTTCCTTGTTGCAGAGATCACCGCAGCAACAACAGAGGGCGCTGCCGCAGCCGTCGACCTTTAATCAGTCCCCAGTGCCTGAGTGCCAGGCACCCAACTCACTAAAAGAAGCGTTAGCCCAAATAGGAGTTACTCTAGAGGGCTTGACTGCCTTATTTGGGGGTCAGCGGCATATTAATGCCCTAATGTGGAGCTGGCTAGGCTGGTCAATCTCCATAAGACGGCCGAAAAGCTCTGCAACCGACCGGTTAAAAACTGCGAGGTACAGACCATGCTGCTACAGAAAGTAGTGGAGAAAGCGAGCGCTAGTGCGATCTCAGGTAGCAATACGCCTAAGCGGTCGAGGGAAACTGCCACCGATCAGAGGAAAACACCCTCAAAAATGCCGAGGCCTAATAAAAGCGCAGCGAACCCAGCTACAGCTGAAAATTCAAATCTGGCAGGTCAACAGACAAGCCCGAACAGCTGGACAGTCGTTTAAGGACGCAAACCCATGCAAAAACGACCCAGAAGTGATTTCAGGCCTGAGTGGTTGCAGCTATGCGGACATGCTTCGTGTAGTCAAGACCGACCCAAATTTAAAGCATCTGAGCGGCGACGTTCAAGGCATTAGGAAGACAGCTAACGGGGATCTTTTCTTGCAACTGAGTAGGAAGCCGGAGTATAGCGTTGAGGCCCTGCACAAAGCTGTAGACAAGGCCTTGGGCAACCGAGCGGTAGTTAAAACACTTACCGAATCGGCTCAAATTGAGATTCGCGACCTAGATGAGGAGGCCATTGGGGTGGAGTTGAAGGATAACTCACTCCCCTTTGAGATTATCAAATCGCTTCGACCAGCCTTTGGTGGACAGCAAAGTGTTACGGTTGCTCTCCCAATTGGGAAAGCCAAAACTCTGCTCCAGCTGTCCAAAATTAGAATAGGATGGGTAGTATGCCGTATCCGAGCCGTGGACCAGCCCAAACGCATTTTCAAGTGCCTCGATTATGGACATATTGCAGCCAAATGCGGCAGAGACTGTGACCCAAAGGGTGCTTGTTTCAGGTGTGGAGAGATGGGTCACAATGCAAAAGCATGCACCAAGCCACCTAAATGTAGCCTCTGCGGCCGGAAAGGTGAAAAGCAGACGGACCACTCAGCAGGTAGCTTTAGGTGTCCATCCTACCGTGAAGCTGCGCGTAAAATGAAATGTTAAAGTTCCTCCAGCTTAACTAAAATCACTCTGTTGCTGCCCAAGATCTACTAGAGCAGACCATAAGAGAAAAATGCATTAACGTAGCCTTTCTCAGTGAGCCTCATCACTGTAGGACCATCTGCCATAGGACATGGTCAACAGACGCCAATGGCAAAGCTGTGTTGTGGGTATGTGGCAACTCAACGAATGTACTTTCGAATGTTAAATCATTCAATGGGTTCGTACGTGGCCGATGTGGTAACTTATGGCCCTACAGTTGCTACATTGCCCCCAGCAATCAGCTCAGTGAATTCACAACGGTGCTTGACGAGCTAGCCGAGGATGCTAGGGGTCGGAAGGCCATTATAGAAGGAGATTTTAACTCATGGGCGTTAGAATGGGGTAGCCACACAACAAATGCCAGAGGTCGTATCCTACTGGAGATCTTCGCGACACTTGATGTTGCACTGCTCAACACTGGTCACGAGTTCACTTTCAGTCGGGCTGGATACGAATCTATTATTGACATTACTTTTGTCACTCCTCTTCCGGGAAGCAACAGGGTGCCATTGCGATAGTTATACGGGCAGTGATCATACGGCACTTCTGTTCACAATAGGTGAGCCATCTGCCAGGGCGCCAAACTTGTGGAGGGGATCGTATCGGCTGCATACTTTTGATCCCCGGCCATCCCGTTTCAGAGGCCATCCAGTCTCTGGGCACAAGTGGTAATGCTAAGGCCAGAGCATGCCAAATGGTAGCCCAAATTAAGAGTGCCTGCAATAGGAGCATGTTACGTCGCAAGCAGTTCACGCGACAACAAGAGCCTACGTATTGGTGGAACGCACAAATAGGTGACATTCGACGCAAATGCATCCAGGCGAGAAGAATCTATCAGCGGACTCGCGGTAGGTCTACGTTTTTTGAGAAACAATTAGCTTACCAGGCAGCTAGAAGACAGCTGAAGAGGGCCATTCGGGCAAGCAAAAGAGAATGCTTTTTAGAGTTGTGCGACTCAGCCGAATATGACCCTTGGAGCAGGGCACATAAGATAGTAGTTAAAAGACTATACGCAGGTAAACAGGTGCAGCCTACGGATCGCTTGGAGCTTAAATCCATTCATGCCCCTGAGTCCGATTCTGCTGAGCAGGGCTCAACGAGCACTCAAATTGTTCTAGTTACAGACGAAGAAATCTTAGTAGCTCTCAGAGGTTTTAGATCTAACACAGCTCCAGAGCCGGACGGGATCCCAAATCGTGCGCTAAAGCTAGCCCTCGCCTTGCACCCTAGTACATTTGCCGAATTATACAACGAATGTTTAATGCAGGAGACGTTCCCTGCAAAAGGGAAGACCCAGAACTTGGTATTGCTAGCCAAGGCTGGCAAATCACCAGAGGAGCCATCTTCGTATAGTCCAATCTGTCTCTTAGACACCATGGGAAAGGTGTTTGAGAAACTGATCTGCTCTAGGCTGGAGACTGCGATTGCAAGCGCCGGAGGCCTGTCACCAAACCAATTTGGATTCCGGAAGGCCCGGTCAACAACGGACGCGCTTAACAAAGTTGTCGGTCTGGCCACTTCCGCTATTCAAGGCACCAGATGGAGGCACGGGACGAAGGAATACTACATCGTCGCGACCCTGGATGTAAAGAATGCTTTTAACACAGCTAGTTGGGATATGATACTGGATGCGCTCTCACAATATAATATTCCTAAATATCTAAAAGAGATAATAAAGAGCTACATCAGAGGAAGAACACTGGTATACAACACGAGTGAGGGTCCCCAAACTCATACAGTGTCAGCTGGAGTACCCCAAGGCTCAGTGCTGGGGCCTCTCTTGTGGAATATTATGTACGACGGCGTACTGCGCTTGGAAGTACCAGCAGGTGCGCACACCATTGGCTTTGCTGATGATGTAGCTGTCGTCGCCATAGGCAAGGAGCTTAAAGATACAGAGGATATGTGCAGCGAAAGTATCAATCGCGTATGAAACAGGTTGACAGGAGCTGGGCTCGAGCTAGCGGCACGCAAAACCGAAGTCGTCTTAGTAAGACGTCGCAAAAGAGTGGAAACTGCCAATATAAAGATGGGCAGCGTCACCATTGCGTCAAAGAGGGCGTCATGATAGACACAAGATTAACTCCTTCTTGTAATGAGCGTCATTAGGTCCGTCATCCTCTTTGCTGCGCCAATATGGGCAAGAGCGATGACAACGCCGAGCTACAGCCGGGGCATTTGTTCCACTTACAGACTGTGCGCAATAATGGTTTTGTTGAAATGTATGCAACAGGCAGAAGGAGGCGTGGCAGACCAGATGTGGGGTCCCAAATAATACATATATTCTTGACCAGGGCGACGAGCTGAGTCGATTTAGCTCTGTCCGTCTGTCCGTCCGTCCGTCTGTCTGTCTGTCCGTCTGTCCGTCTGTCCGTCTGTCCGTATGAACGCAATCTATTTCGGCGCTATTGAAGCTAGAGACTTGAAATTTGGAACACATACTCGTGTATATCTCCGATTTATAAAGTGTTAAAATTTTCCCGATCCGCCCACTAGGGGCGTGGCAAATCGGAAAATGCATTTTCCGATATACCAGAAATCATGTTTGTTGAAGAGCTAGAAAGCTGAAATTTGGTATGTAGGTCCGCGTTGACCACCCAAGATCACGAGCTATGGCGGATATATCTACGCCCATTGGGGGCGTGGCAAATCGGATAAAACTGTATCTCCTAAAGTTGTAAACCTAGAATGCTGAAATTTTGCACGTCAGCTAATGGTATGATTCTATAAAGTCTGAAGATAAATTATAGGTCTACGCCCGTTGGGGGCGTGGCAAATCGGACCTGAAGATATAGTGATTTTTTTAATTCTCCTATATTTTGGACACTATTGATGGCAGAGACCTCAAATTTTGTATATATACTCGGACTGATCACCCAAGACCAAAAAGTTTTGTCGGATATATGTCCGCCCACAGGGGGCGTGGCAAACCGCAAAAGTTTATATCTCCTAAAGTATAATAGCTAGAAGCTTCAAATTTGGATAGTTAAGTTACTGGTAGCCTCCTCTATCGATTCCCCAAAAATAATTTTTACGCCTCTTTAGGGGCGTGGCATATCGAAAAATACCCTGTAATTTTCACATTTTTTTAGGGTAAGCACTCAAACTTTGCAGTTAGGGTAACGTTATCTCTTTCTAAAAACTGACCAAAAATGAGGTGTCTACGCCCAGTTGGGGCGTGGCAAATCGGAAAAACCTGTATATTCTACAGTATTAGAACGAAACTTAACTACTAAATTATTGATGGGATGTGAATGAGTATTCCGCAGTCGGTAACGCCCGACTGCAACGTTCTTACTTGTTTACAATTAATTATTTTATTAATTTTCACACAACTGCGGTCGGTTGATTTTTGCTAGTGGCTACATATTCCTGTACAAGGTTTGATCCGTGGTTTGCTGTGGCTTTTATAATTGCTTTTTTAATTTGTGAAGTTTGGTGCAGCGTCGGTTTGCTATTTTTTGGCGCTCTCACCACTTCACTCTTTACACATTTGATTAGTGTGATTTTTTTTGCATACTTGCTCTCTCGATTTCGATCGTCGTTCTGTGATACTCTCTGTGTTTATTTCGTTACGCTCTGTAACGGCTGTTTGGTGTTGGACTCTCTCTCTCAACATAATCTTTCGTTCTGCTCTTTACTTTAATTTTTCTAAAATGTACAGCGCTGTAAGGGCTCAATTTTTATACCCTGATCCCATTTTCAATGGGAAATCAGGGTATAATGGTTTTGTTGAAATGTATGTAACAGGCAGAAGGAGGCGTGGCAGACCCCACAAAGTATATATATTCTTGATCAGGGCGACGAGCTGAGTTGATTTGGCCCTGTCCGTCTGTCTGTCCGTCTGTCCGTCCGTCCGTCTGTCCGTCTGTCCGTATGTATGAACGCGTCGATTTCAGAAGATATAAGAGCTAGAGACCTCAAATTTTTTTTTAAATGTCCGTAATTACAGCGCGCATATCAAGTTTATCATTAAAAATCGATAACTCATCCCGATCTTTTTTTATCGATAAAAACCCTTATCGAAAACCAGTTATAAAATTATATCTTCTACACCTTTATTGCTAGAGTCTCCAAATTTTTAATGTATGCTTATATGCAATTTATACAATTTCGGTTTTTGTTAAAATTTACCCCCCACCCTTAAATTCACCCCCTCACCAACACGTTTGTAAAAAGCGTATTTCAAATACTAGAGACTTGTGCTTTAGCAATTACATGCATATCCATGTCATAATCATAATCTGAAAGTTTCATGAAGATCGTACGTCCACAAAAAAGTTATTAAGCAATTAAGTTCTCATAGTAAGCGCTCACTGTCGCCCATGCGTCTTTATGCTTGTGTGTGTATATGTATGTAATTGTTTGTGTATGTGTGTGTGTGTGTGTGTGTGTGTGTGTGTGTGTGTGTGTGTGTGTGTGTGTGTGTGTGTGTGTGTGTGTGTGTGTGTGTGCGTGTGTGTGTGTGTGTGTGTATGCCTGTGTGTGTGTGCGTGCGTGTGTGTGTGTGTGTGTGCGTGTTTCTTGTGTAAGCTGAAAGACGCGAAAAATTATTGAAATAGCTATTACTCCAAGGGTTCAGGGGATCTCGTAGTCGAGTAGTCTCGACTAGAGCTTTCTTACTTGTTAAAACTGAAGAAGATTTCTAAGCAGCTATCCAGTGATATGGCTGCTTTTTTTTTATACCCTGAACCCATTGAAAATGGGAATTCAGGGTATAATGGTTTTGTTAAAAGTATGTAACAGACAGAAGGAGGCGTGGCAGACCCCACAAAGTATATATATTATTGATCAGGGCGACGAGCTAAGTCGATTTGGCCCTGTCCGTCTGTCTGTCCGTCCGTCCGTCCGTCCGTCCGTCCGTATGTATGAACGCGTCGATTTCAGAAGATATAAGGCCCGGTTGGCGTGGGCCTTAAGGCGGTCATCGAGTGGAAAGAGATCTGCCCTTCCACTGAATCCATATTGAGATCCCTATGCAAGCAAGAGTTTCGTACGAACCAGGGTCATCCAGTGATTTGGCGCAAGGCCTTGTTCTGTACGATCTGGATCTTTTGCCGGCTGCTCTTGGCGGCGACTCCCCAAACTTGCACACCGTACCTCCAGATTGGCGTGATTATGTGCGTTATTATCTTGCGCTTATTTGCTAACGACAGCTTGCTTTTGCTGTGTAGCAGCAGCTTGCTTTTGCTTGAGGCGGGCGCGGTGCCAGCAATCGCCAGAATGTGGGGCCTGAATGTAAACCGACTGTCCAAGTTGATCCCCAGATACTTCACCGTTCGGGCTTTTTCGAGGGCGGTACCGTTGATGAACACGGTGGCAGGTGCCTCCCTTCTTAGAGAAAAACATAAGCTCATGCTTTTGGTGGCGCTGATTATACTCATTCACGAAAGTGAATCAGTATATTGGTTTTGTGCAATGTCCGTCTTGCTGTCCGTCCGTCTGTCCGTCTGTCCGTCCGTCCGTCTGTCCGTCTGTCCGTATGAACGCAATCTATTTCGGCGCTATTGAGGCTAGAGATTTGAAATTTGGAACATATACTTGTGTATATCTCCGATTTATAAAGTGTTAAAATTTTCCCGATCCGCCCACTAGGGGCGTGGCAAATCGGAAAATGCATTTTCCGATATACCAGAAATCATGTTAGCTAAAAAGCTAGAAAGCTGAAATTTGGTATGTAGGTCCGCGTCGACCACCCAAGATCACGAGCTATGGCGGATATATCTACGCCCATTGGGGGCGTGGCAAATCGGATAACACTATCCCCTAAAGTTGTAAGCCTAGAATGCAGAAATTTTGCACGTCAGCTAATGTTATGATTCTATAAAGTCTAAAGCCTCTTAGGGGCGTGGCAAATCGGACCTGAAGATATCGTGATTTTTTATATTTTGCTATATTTTGGACACTATTGATGCCAGAGAACTCAAATTTTGTATATCTACTCGGGCTGATCACCCAAGGCCAAAAAGCTTTGTCGGATATATGTCCGCCCATAGGGGGCGTGGCAAACCGCAAAAGCTTATATCTCCTAAAGTATAATAGCTAGAAGCTTCAAATTTGGATAGTTGAGTTACTGGTATCCTCCTCTATCGATTCCCCAAATAGTTTTTACGCCTCTTTAGGGGCGTGACATATCGAAAAATACGCTGTAATTTTCACTTTTTTTGAGGGTAAGCATTCAAACTTTGCAGTTAGGGTACCGTTATCTCGTTCTAAAAACTGACCAAAAATGAGTTGTCTACGCCCAGTTGTGGCGTGGCAGATCGGAAAAACCTGTATTTTCTACAGTATTAGAGTATTACAGCGAAACTTAACTACTAAATTGTTCATGGGATGTGAATGAGTATTCCGCAGTCGGTAACGCCCGACTGCAACGTTCTTACTTGTTATACCCTGAACCCATTGAAAATGGGAAATCAGGGTATAATGGTTTTGTGAAAAGTATGTAACAGGCAGAAGGAATCATCGCAGACCCCATAAAGTATATATATTCTTGATCAGGACGACGAGCTGAGTCGATATAGCCCTGTCCGTCTGTCCGTCCGTCCGTCCGTCCGTCCCTCCGTCCGTCCGTCCGTCCGTCCGTCCGTCCGTCCGTCCGTATGAGCAAAAGGATCTCAGAAGGTATAAGAGCTAGAAAGCTGAAATTTGGCATGCATACTCGTGTATACCATAGGCAGTACAAGTTTGCTTTATTTTTTCGATAACTCATCCGATAACTTTTTTATCGAGAATAATCGAAAAATCGACTTGGTTTTTTCAGCCTAATTTGAACACTTTTAAATCTGGAGACTTCAAATTTGCGTTGTATATAGAGTTAATGGACACAAAGATTTTGTAATTTACAGATTTTGGATACCACGCCCCCTTCGCCCCCAATTTGTAAAAAACGCATTTCAAGTACTAGAGACTTGTGCTTTGGAATGTACACACATTTTAACCATATGCTTACGCTCTGAAAGTTTCATTAAGATTGTATGTCTACAAAAGAAATTATTCAACAAATAAATTCCCATAATATTGCCCACATTGCAGCGCAGCCCAAGCGCAGCCGCAGCGTAGTTAGCAGAGCGCAGCCTTATGCGTGCGTGTGGATGCATGTGTATGTATGTGTACATAGAAGAAATGCAGAATGATTAGAATATCAGCTGGGAGGGTTCAGGGTATCTCCTAGTCGAGCAGTCTCGACTGGAGCCATCCTACTTTTTTTATATTCCACTTGTTCGCCCGTTGTACGAAAGCGTCGATGAAAGCCTGGAGAATTTCCGCCGCTGCGGAGCTGGATTTTGTTGACACCATCACGCAGATATCGTCCGCGTAGGTTGCCACCAGGGTTGAATTTGAAGAAACTCCAAAGGCTGAAGCATCTGGTAGAGGAGCATCACCTATGAAGATGCAGAAAAGAAATGGAGCGAGGGTACTGCCCTGTGGTACGCCAGCGGCAATCGAGTATGTGGAGGACTGACTCGATTTAAATTTCACTCTGAAAGAACGACCATCCAAGTAGGATCGGATCAGAGCCAAGTAGTGCGAGGGCAGCTGTTCCTTAATCTTCTGCAGCAGTCCTGGGTGCCATATCCTATCGAAGGCCTGTTCGATGTCCAGTGCCTTTTGTTGTCGAAAGCCCTGAGGATGTAATCCGTCACTCTGTGGAGTTGCTCGGTTGTACCGTGTCCAGCGCGGGAACCAAACTGCTGAGCCGGAATGAGTTTTCTTGCCTCCGCTACTGCTACCAGCCGACGGATAACAAGTCTTTCCCAAACCTTCGATAAAGAAGGTAGGAGACTGATAGGTCGGTATGAAGCAGGGTCTTCCTCAGGCTTGCCAGTCTTGTGGATCATCACGACAAGCGCAATCTTCCATACTGCTGGAAAATACTGAAGCCTCGTTATGGCATTAAAGATTAATACTTTGCCTTCCATATTCCAGTGCATATGGGCATCTACACCTTCAAGATGACCTTAATGCATTTCAACATTGGTGTGTGGCAAACCAGTTGCACCTAAATTGCTCAGTGTATGACAATGACCTTCAGTCGTACCTCTCCTTATATTGTTGATTATAAAATTAATACCATTTCCTTAAAACGCATCTTTACAGTAAGAGATCTTGATGATTCTTTGACTGTAAACTTAATTTTAATCTTCATATTTCTACCATCATAAATGAAGCCAAAAGTGTGCTTGGCTTTATTAAACGTTGGTCTAAGGAATTTAAAGATCCATTTATTACCAAGCAATTATATATTTCGCTTGTGCGTCCCATCTTAGAGTATTGCTCAGTTGTATGGTCTCCGCAGCATAAACTGTATCAGGATCGTATCGAATCGGCTCAAAAACAGTTTCATCTCTTTGCTTTAAGGGACCTTAAATGGGACAGTAATGTACGATTACCGTCTTACCATAGTAGGCTCCAGCTCATTGATCTTCCATCGTTAATCAATCGCAGAACAATTTTAGGAATTGTCTTTCTGCACAAATTGATTAGCGGTGACATTGATTTGTCCTCTTTGCTGATGCGTCTTAATATTTCGGTTCCGTCCCGAACAACTAGACATTATCGTCCGCATAATTTACCTGTGCGCACTACGGATTATTCTTTGAATAGTGCGTTTTCTGTTCTAAGTGTTCATTTTAATAAATATTATCACGTATTTTCATTAGAGCAATCTCTTCCTAAAAAAAATCTCTTCTATTAGCTTATCTCAAGGAAACCACTCGCAATGCACAGGCATAAGCACTGGTATACATTTCGTTGCCAATGTTGTGTAGTGGTTTCTCGATCATATCCTATATTCCTATTTGTCTCTTGTTAACTCATTTCATTTAATTTCTTATTCTTTTCTCTTTTTACTATTTCTTTTAATATTGGTAATACTTTCCTCTTTATACCCTGAACCCATTGAAAATGGGAAATCAGGGTATAATGTGAATAACTTGTTGTGAAAAGTATGTAACAGGCAGAAGGAATCATCGCAGACCCCATAAAGTATATATATTCTTGATCAGGACGACGAGCTGAGTCGATATAGCCCTGTCCGTCTGTCTGTCCGTCCGTCCGTCCGTCCGTCCGTCCGTCCGTCCGTCCGTCCGTCCGTCCGTCCGTCCGTCCGTCCGTATGAGCAAAAGGATCTCAGAAGATATAAGTGCTAGAGAGCTGAAATTTGGCATGCATACACGTGTATACCATAGGCAGTACGAGTTTGCTTTATTTTCTCGATAACTCATCCGATAACTTTTTTATCGAGAATAATCGAAAAATCGACTTGGTTTTTTCAGCATAGTTTGAACACTTTTAAACCTGGAGACTTCAAATTTGCGTTGTATATTAAGTTAATGGATACAAAGATTTTGTAATTTACAGATTTTTGATACCACGCCCCCTTCGCCCCCAATTTGTAAAAAACGCATTTCAAGTACTAGAGACTTGTGCTTTGGAATGTACACACATTTTAACCATATGATTATGTTTTGAAAGTTTCATTAAGATTGTATGTCTACAAAAGAAATTTTTCAACAAATATATTCTCATAATATTGCTCACACTGCAGCGCAGTCGCTGCTTACTGCGCAGTTAGCAGAGCGCGTGCTTATAAATGCATGTGTATGTATGTGTACATAGAAGAAGTGCAGAATGATTAGAATATCAGCTTGGAGGGTTCAGGGTATCTCCTAGTCGAGCAGTCTCGACTAGAGCCTTCTTACTTGATCTTTACTAATACTTTTACCTTAAGATTTGTTATAATTTTAATTATATTAACTATAGTTAAGCTCTTTTAATATCTAATTTTAAGTTTTCCACTGTCTTTTCATAGTTTCAATAGTATCACTGACCACATTTGGCTGTGAAGTGGGGCATAGCTCGCCGGACTGACAAATAAAATACCCCCATCGGGTTGGTGATACTATTGTTATAATGTGTTGTAATTTTGATAGGCTATTTTAATTTTAATTGACTCTAGTTTTGTCAATAACTTTTAATAAATAAATAAATAAATCATGGAGAAGTTTTTGAAATATAATGTATTAATTGGACGTGAAATTTTTAGCCAAGGTTTTGGCGTAACTTTGGACGCTGACAAATTCCAGATTTACGAGACCAAAAGGGTAGATTCGCTTATAATAACCAATTATGGAGAAGTTATTACATTAAATAGTGAATTAGATGATTCAGATAAGGTAGCCTTTAGAAATATTTTAAAATGCTATTCTGATCGGTTTATTGATGGAATACCAAAGACTAAGGTCACCAGGGCAGTTGGAAATCAAACTAATAGATCAGCAAAGGACAGTACAGCGCCGGCCATATAGACTTAGTGAGGACGAAAAAAGCAGAGTGCGTTGTAAAATTGAACAATTACTTAAAGCTAAGATTATTCGTCCAAGTTGTTCACCCCCTGCTAGTCCATGATGTTAGTCAAAAAGAAGAATGGTACTTGTCGACTTTGTGTGGACTATCGCATGTTAAACGAAAATACAGTTACTGATAAGTACCACTGACCAGAGAACACATAGACTAGACATTTAATACAAAGTTTTTCAACACCGAAAAATCTGTCTCCTAGGGCCTATCAATTTCGTATTTGCTGGGCTCTTCACTTTTGGGTTCGGGCTATACACATATATGTATACACAGAGTATTGGGAGTGTGTGTGTGCATGCTCATACCCTTCCCACAAATAATAACGAAAACGCAAATATTTTGTACGATCTTGGTAAACGGCAGTCTAACGCGAAGAAATCTCAATTTTCTTGAGCTGCCGCTTGTGCTCACATGCATACATACATATACATATTTGAGAGAGCAGAGAGCAGAGAGAGCGAGAGAGCAAGAACAAAAATTGAGCATAGAGGCATCTTTTATTCAACATTTGACCATCTCGGTCGAGCGCATGAAGCGAAATGATTGTGCTTTCGAATATTTTCGTAGCCCGAACCTAAGAGTGAAGAGCCAAGCAAATACGAAATTGATAGGACCTAGGAGACAGATTTTTCGGTGTTGAAAAACTTTGTACTACATGTCTAGTCTATGTGTTCTCTGGTCAGTGTAAATACCCGTTGCCCCTCATCTCAGACCAAATTTCCAGACTTCGTGGTGCTAAATATTTTTCATGCTTAGATATGGCAAGCGGGTTTTAACAAATTCCAGTGCACAAAGACTCGATTGAACGCACGGCAATCGTAACGCCTGAAGGTCAAAAAGAGTTCTTGACAATGCCATTTGGTTTGGAAAATGTGTTTCAGCGGGCAATAATTAAGGCATTAGGGACTTTAGCTTATACTTATGCAATTGTATATTTATATCGATGATGTTCTCATAATAGCTGAAAGCAAAAAAGATGCGTTAGTTAGACTACAGACAGTACTAGACGTTTTAAAAAAGTCTGGATTTTCTTTTAATGTCACCAAATGTTTATTTCTCCCAACTAGAATAGAGTATCTATGATTTGAACTGAGCAATGGAGAAACAACAAACACACGAAAAATTCAAGACTAAGCTAAGACAGTTCATTGGGTTGGCCTCTTACTTTCGTCAATTTGTGTTAAACTTTTCACAGACACTTAAGCCCGTTAATATCTGACATCTAAGAAAAACACGCCAGTATTAATCATATTCGATCCAAAATACCCGATAGAGCTGCATACAGACGCAAGTTGTGTTGTCTATGGAGCGATACTGTTGCATAAAATTGACAACAAACCTCATGAGTATTACAGTAGGTGTACGTCTGCCGCCGAATCCAGGTACCATTCATACGAATTACAGACGCTAGCAGTGGTAAATGCACTTAAACATTCGACATTATTTGCAGGGACGTAAGTTTGTCAGCCGTACGAAAACAGATTTGACACCGAAGGTTCATAGATGGTGGCCATTTTTGCAGGCATTTGATTTCGAATTAGAGTATAGAAAAGGCGAGCTAATGGCGCATGTTGACTTTCATTCTCGGAATCCAATGCACAAAGAACACAAAAGTATCAATAAAATACCTGAATTGAGAACTAATTTAACTGAAGTCTCAGACAATTGGTTGATTTCAGAAAAACAGCGAGACTCTGAAATACAAGATATAATACAAAAGCTAAATTGTAATGAGTCACTAGGAAATCTGGACAATACATATGAATTGCAAAAAGGAATACTGCATAGAAAAATACAGCGAAATAGTAAGACCAAATGTTTACCGGTAATCCCAAGAGCTTTAGATGGGCAGTCATAAATCACGTTCATGAAGCAATTATGCATCTTGGACGGGAAAATATGCTAGACAAAGTTTATTGGTATTATTGGTTTGAAAACGTGTCAAAATATGTGCGTAGGTTTGTAGAAAATTGCATTACATGCAAAGTATCTAAGCCACCTGTGGGAAAAGTGCAGGCAGAGCTGCATCCCATTCCTAAGCAAGTAAAAGGCTCTAGTCGAAACTGCTCGACTAGGAGCTACCCTGAACCCTCTAATCTGATATTCTACTGTTCTGCACTTCTTTTATGCACAGATGCATCCACACGCACGTATAATCACGCGCTCTGCTGACTGCACAGTTAGCAGCGACTGCGCTTGGGCTGCGCTACAGTGTGGGCAATATTATGAGAATTTATATATTGAATAATTTCTTTTGTAGACATATAATCTTTCTTTACTTTCAGAGCGTAATCATATGGTAATAATGTGTGTACATTCCAAAGTACAAGCACTGACCAAAGAACACATAGATGAGACATGTAGAACAAACTTTTTCACCACCGAAAAAATGTGCATTAGGGACTACTCAACTTCGTAGTTGCTCGGCTCCGTCTCTTACGGCTCGAGCAGTGAAAATACAACACTACAAAGTCAGTTCGTTGCGAGCGCTGAAACGAGACATTACGATGTATCGCCGCTATGTCTTATTTTATTTTTTCTTACCTTCTCTTTCTGTTTCTCTATGCTCTCTCACATAACATACGTACCCAGTGGCGACGACCTGAATGAGGTCTGTTGAAATAATGCATTACATACGACAAAAAAAGTAATGCATTACCTATGAACATTTTTTTCAGCGCATTTGTAATGTACAAAATAAAAAGTGCTACTCATACGACAGAATCGAGCTCTTGTCAACTTCGTTTCTGTATGCCCCTTCCCCGCTAACCAACAAACGATTTTCGTCTTTCGTTGCGTCGCGACGAAATCGCCGAATTTTGTTTTGGACTTTACCGTTTTTTGCATGGAATGCGTGCCTTCTTTCGTTTGGTTTTTTGTCTATGCCTATTCCTTTTTTGTGTATAGTGTTAATGAGTGTAAATACAAGTTCAAAAATGCATATGTGTGATGATTTCTGTTTTCGTTTTACCCGCCGCGGCGCGTCACTTTTCTGCTATTGTTGAGCCGTGCGGACGTAAATTTAAAGGGAAGTATCTGGTATGTATACATCATCTTACATGTATTTTTAATGACCAAAAAAAATAATATTGTTTAATTTACAGATGCTATAAAAACCGAACGGTCCACTAAGAAGACCTATATAAGTACAATAAGAAACTGCTTTCGGGTCCAGAAAGGTCGACTGGCAAAGCAGAAGTTCGATAATAAGGACAAACTAGATAATAAGACATAGCTTTAGATTTATATGTAGATAGATATAATAAAATAGTAATAATACATAGTTTAAGACTATACATTTATTTATAGATATTAAGAAATAATAAATAATAATTTTTAAAAATTAAAACAAAAAATACTGCATTACTCAAGCATTTCTATCTTTCAATTAGTAATCAATTATTTCTCCAATTATATTGCATTAAGAAGTAAGCCATTTTATATAGTGGGAAAATGGGTTGCAGGTATATTGTGTTGTAATGTACGCACATTACTAACCCATAAGCGATTTTGAAAATGTATAAGGCGTTTTCTTCAGGTTGCGGAATTTCTACATTACAATATTTAAAAAGTATACGCATGGGTAATGGAGAGCCGAAGGAAACTTCGTCACCTCATTACTTTCTGCATTACAAAATTCAATAATTTCATGCACCCGGGAGAAAAAGCGGCCATTCCTTAAAAAAGTAAGGCAGCTTGTAATCGATCTTTTCATGCACACAGGCGACAAGTAATCCATGAGTAATGGACAAAATAATGGGCATTTCCGCCACTGGGTATGTATATGTATGTACATATGTGCAGACACAATCCAGCAGCGCACCAAAATTAAATTTTGTTCGCGACGATCCTATTTTCCCTTCTGAGTGAAGGGAATACCGAACTCTTAAATGCCCTTGTCGGGCTCATGCAAAATGTTTAGATTTTTATTATTAATAGTATAAAGGGTATGAAAGCGCTGGTGCGCATAAATAATAAGTTTTTGCTTACATGAGCTTGTGTGCCTGTGTACGAATATTGCCTTGGTTTATCAATATACTTGCGTTCAAAATGCCTGCTACAAATTTTAGCGCCTCTCCATTTAAAATTATTAGGTAAATTGCAAGCTTTTATCCACTTATTTAAATAAAATTCTTTTGATGGAAACGAAAATAATCTAACGGGAAAATTAACGGAACTTTTTCTATAACTCGCACCACACGCTTTAATTATACATTTCGCGCCATTACCTTGTGAATATTTTTTTTATTTACATTTTTCCCACCAGCAATTGATTTGTGTATGACACATGCTTCTGCCATAGTTTTAAAAAAAAACTTATATAAATTTTGGCACGATTAACAATAGAAAACACTGAAGTGATAATAAAAGGTCGTTTAGCACTCCCCTTTGCAGACTTAATTCGAAATCGCTCGCACAATTAAAAGCCCGTGGCAGACACACGCCAATGTTCACGTATTATGAACATACACACTTACAATATACCACAGGCAGCAAGAAAAGTTTCCCACACTAACACATAATGGCAAATACATGTAAAACGGGACTTCAACGGACGATTGATGAGAATATTGAGAAAGAATTGAGTTTCGCGACGCACACACACTGAATCCCATACTGTAAATGTGTGTGTGCATGTTCGTCGCGAAAATGTATTCTTTATGTGTACAACTGCCTGTGCAAATTGTAAAGCCCAAAATTTACCGCCGATCGACCTTGTGCAGTAAAAGCACATACATACATACATTTGCATATGTGTATGTATGTATGGAATGGGAAGATAATTGTCTCTCGATTTAATAGTTTGTAAATTATGTATGGTTTGCATTGGAGAGTGACTGTCAAATGGGCCTTTATGACTTAATATGACATGTGTAATTCATGTCCCATTTGAAGTTTTTATAGTCTGCAACCCGAAATATTCCAAAGCATGTACATATGTCATATGTACATACATACATACATACATATGTATACAGGTGAAACTTACAATTTTTAAAATAAGCATATGTATGTTCATACATATACAGGTCAAGATGACATAAAAATCATGCAAGTAAAAAAAAAATATCAAAAGTATTAGGAAGTGCACTTGTCACTTTAGTTGTCTAATTAAATAATGCTCTGTATGTACATAGATGCGATTCTGCAATTTGTATTTCGAACCCTAAATCGTTCAAACAATTCTAAGTTGAGGTAGGTCACGCCAATGCTCATATCCCATGCATACACACAAAGACATATGTACACATACGCACATGTAAAGGACAGAGGCATACAAATGCTTCTACAAGTGATATCCCATAATTGTGAGCATCGCATCTGATGCATACACACAATCAAATGTACATATGTATATACATGTATGTATGTAAGTTTGTGAGCACAAAATCGGCCAAATGCAAATGCTGGGCTTTAAAATTACTACAAGCAGCAAGAGTTACGCACACAGGCCACTAATGCTCATGTTTCCAGAGACTGCAAGTGTGTGTGTCTGTGTGCACACTCGTCGCGAAAGCATTTCCATGAGTATCAACGCTTTCATACCCTTCTCACGAATAACCATACAAACGCTTACATTTTGTTTGCATGAGCGTGACAAATGCTTTTATGATTTCGGTATACCCTTCACTCAAGAGGAAAGAGCTGGGATCATCCCGAACAAAATTCAATTTTTGTGCGCTGCTGAGTTCGGTGATTTGAGAGACTAAAGAGAGAGATAGAGTGAGAGAGAGAGTAGGACAAATAGCGCATAGCCTTGCTTCATATAAGAATGGGACCATTTCGTTTGAGCGCTCGCAACGAACTGACTTTGTAGTGTTGTATTTTCACTGCTCGAGCCGTAAGAGACGGAGCCGAGCAACTACGAAGTTGAGTAGTCCCTAATGCACATTTTTTCGGTGGTGAAAAAGTTTGTTCTACATGTCTCATCTATGTGTTCTTTGGTCAGTGGTACAAGTCTGTAGTACTTAAAATGCGTTTTTTACAATTTGGCGGCGAAGGGGCCGTGGTATCCAAAATTTGAAAAAGACAACTGTATAAACACAGTAAATCTGAAATCTCTAGGTCTAAAAGTGTTCAAATTAGGCTGAAAAAAAATCAAAATCAAGTTTCCGATCATTCTGATAAAAAAGTTATCGGATGAGTTATCGAAAAATATGATACACTTGTACTCCGTAAGGTACTCAAGAGTATGCATGCCAAATTTCAGCTCTCTAGCTCTTATAACTTCTGAGATCGACGCACTCATACGGACGGACGGACGGACGGACGGACGGACGGACAGACTGACAGGGCTATATCGATTCAGCTCGTCGTGCTGATCAAGAATATATATACTTTAAGGGGTATGCGAAGATTCCTTCTTCCCGTTACATAGTTTTTCACAAAACCAATTTCCCATTTTCGATGGGTTCAGGGTATAAAAAATGTTCAAAACCTTAAACTAGTTTTAAGCAAACCCTTTTAAATTACCGATGGAAGCATCGATGGTATCGATGTTTTTTTCCATCGCTTCAAAATCCATCGAGTGGGGCCACCATCGATGGATTCCCAACTCTACAAAAAAGAGCTAACAATTAGGAACTGCTTGCGAGTTCAGAAAGGTCGGCTGGCGAAGCAAAAATTTGACCACAAAACAATAAAGCAATAAATTAATATGTAGTTAGTTATAGACTGAGTGAATTTAGATTTTAAGAATGTAAATAATATTTAGGTAATACGACATAATAAATTATAATTATTATCATCTATATATATAAAAGAGAGTTGTGTTTAAAGTGCTCCTCCACGTATAAATCGAGATCTGCTGGATCAATTTTCGTGGTTTTTGATTTTTTGGATTTGTCTCCGCTACGAGTAGGATAGTAGATCTTAAAAATACTGAAAAAATTTGACGAATACTTGAAAAACGCGTTTTTTTTCCTAAAGATTCAAATTTCCATTTATACTCACAGTGATTGATACTAACAGTGACAATTTTCGGTCCTGCTCTCATATTATAGAATAGTATAGAACTAAATAAACAAGTGTAGTCCGTCTGTCTACGGCACAGCCTCAGGCGAACCTGACTATTCATAAACAAAGCACATTTGATACATCTCGAAAGTTCAGGTACTTGTTTGTCTCAAACATAAATTTGTGTAAATTATTTATATTTATATTTCTCGATTGTTTTATGTGGTTTTGTGCGAGGGCATATTCAGTATTACTATTAATAACAAGTAAGAAAGCTCTAGTCGGGACTGCTCGACTACGAACCCTTCGAGCAACTGATATTTCAATAATTATTCGCATATGCACACATACACGCACACACACAGACATACGACGCACGCATAAATACGCATTGGCTGCTTACTCTGGGAACTTAATTGTTTTATAACTTTTCTTGTGTATGGACTTTCTTCAAGAAACTTTCAGATTATGAATATAACATAGATATGCATGTATTTGCCAAAGCAGAAGTCCCTAGTATTTGAAATACGCCTTTTACAAATGTGAGGGTGAGGGGGTGAATTAGAGGTGGGGGGTAAATTTTGACAAGAACCGAAATTGTATATTATTATTATATTGAGTCTAGCTTTAAAGATGTAGCAGATATAAATTTATTACTGGTTTTCGATAATGTTTTTAATCGATAACAAAATAACGGGGTAAGTTATCGATATTTAAAGCAAAACTCGATATGCGCGTGGTATACACGGACCTAGGAAAAAAGTTCAAGTCTCTAGCTCTTATATCTTCTGAGATCGACGCGTTCAAACATACGGACAGACGGACAGACGGACAGGGCCAAATCGACTCAGCTCGTCGCCCTGATCAATAATATATATACTTTGTGGGGTCTGCCACGCCTCCTTCTGCCTGTTACATACTTTTAACAAAACCATTATACCCTGAATTCCCATTTTCAATGGGTTCAGGGTATAAAAAAAAAGCAGCCATATCACTGGATAGCTGCTTAGCAATCTTCTTCAGTTTTAACAAGTAAGAAAGCTCTAGTCGAGACTACTCGACTACGAGATCCCCTGAACCCTTGGAGTAATAGCTATTTCAATAATTTTTCGCGTCTTTCAGCTTACACAAGAAACACGCACACACACACACACACGCACGCACACACACACAGGCATACATACACACACATACATACACACACACACACACACACACACACACACACACACACACACACACACACACACACACACACACACACACACACACACACACACACATACACAAACAATTACATACATATACACACACAAGCATAAACACGCATGGTCGCAGTGTGCGCTTACTATGAGAAATTAATTGTTTAATAAGTTTTTTGTGGACTTACGATCTTCATGAAACTTTTAGAATATGATTATAACATGGATATGCATGTATTTGCCAAAGCACAAGTCTCTAGTATTTGAAATACGCCTTTTACAAAAGTGTGGGTGAGGGGGGTGAATATAGTGGTGGGGGTTAATTTTAACAAAAACCGAAATTGTATAAATTGCATATAAGCATACATTAAAAATTTGGAGCTTCTAACAATAAAGATATAGAAGATATAATTTTATAACTGGTTTTCGATAAGGTTTTTTATCGATAAAAAAAAGATCGGGATGAGTTATCGATTTTTAATGATAAATTTGATATCCGCGCTGTAATTACGGACATTTAAAAAACATTTAAATTCTCTAGCTCTTATATCTTCTGGAATCGACGCGTTCATACATACGGACAGACGGACAGACGGACGGACACACAGACGGACAGGGCCAAATCGACTCAGCTCGTCACTCTGATCAAGTATATACATATATTCTTTGTGGGGTCTGCCACGCCTCCTTCTGCCTGTTACATACATTTCAACAAAACCATTATACCCTGATATACCATTGAAAATGGGCTTAGGGTACAAAAAGTACGTGTATGTGTCAAAACACAAGTCTCTAGTATTTGAAATACGCCTTTACAAAGGTTATGGTGAGGGGGTGATATAGGGGTGGGATGTAAATTTAAACAAAAATCGAAATTCTATAAAATACATCTAAACCTACATTTAAAATTTGGAGACTTGAGCTCTAAAGATGTAGGAGATATAATTTTATAACTGATTTTCGATTAGGTTTTTTATCGATAAAAAATAACGGGATAAGTTCACGATTATTAAATTTCCATAGTAAGCACACACTGCAGTCCATGCGTACTTATGCGTGCATACTTATATGTGTCTGTGTGTTTGTTTCTTGTGTAAGCAGAAAGACGCGAGTAATTATTAAAATATCAATTCTTACAAGGGTTCAGGGGATTTCGATTTTTTGTAGAGCTTTCTTACTTCTTTTAACATGAAATTGCTGCTTTCGAAAGGCTTTCGAGGTAATTCCATTATATTATTAGTTACTTTATTGTAAGATAATAATGTTACTGATTGACCACTTTTAAGGTAATTACTGAAACTAGCTATATACTTGGCCGATCTCTGATGAAGTGCCCGTCAAGCTTCAAGCGGGATAACATAGTCAAATCTGAAAATATGACGTCACAATAGATCTGTTAGTTAACATTAAAAGTAACGGAACTGCTCTTTGCGCAACCTACTTTGTCTTTTAACACTGTGTGAGTGTGACATAATTATATACTATCGGCTCATTCAGGGCAGGGCATTAATTTATTAGTCAAGTTGACAAGCGGTCACCATACACGAGGCATGTCGGGAATACAGTAAAAATGACCCCCATATCAACAACCTCGGTACGCCCCTGTATGTATGTATAAGCAATATAAAACAGAGTAGCATGTCTTAATCAGAATTGATTGTTAAATGACGAGCCAGTAAGTTACGTTTTTCAGCGCTATTCCAAACAGAAATTTGATTTTGTTATTCATGTTTGTTGTTACCATGTTTAACATCAACCAAAGCAAAAAATTAGTTATACTAGACTGTGATGGTGGGAGTGACGATGCTTGGGCACTACTTCTACTTCTTCGCGCCGAGGAGTGCGGTATATTACAACTTTTGGCGGTAACCACAAACGGTTGTGGTAATACAACGTGCGAAAATGCCGCACGTAACATGAGACGTATACTGATGGCTTGCTCCAGAAAGGATGTAAGTACATGAAACTATCAAACAAATTGACAGTGATCTAATCATAGTACAGTCGACTCTCGTTATTTGAAACCTGCGATATTTCGAACCTCTCAAATATTCGATACTTCTTAATATTTTAAGGGTCCTTTGAATTTCGAAATTACGAGGGACAACTGTATACATACTGTATGCCTTGCAAATATTGTAAACCCCGCGTCGGACAGTGTGTATTCCATTTCTTCTATCACTAACACCGGATACGTAGTGTAAAGCTTTTTGCAATTTTTATACCCTAAACCCATTTTCAATGGGAAATCAGGGTATAATGGTTTTGTTGAAATGTATGTAACAGGCAGAAGGAGGCGTGGCAGACCCCACAAAGTATATATATTCTTGATCAGGGCGACGAGCTGAGTTGATTTGGCCCTGTCCGTCTGTCTGTCCGTCTGTCCGTCCGTCCGTCTGTCCGTATGTATGAACGCGTCGATTTCAGAAGATATAAGAGCTAGAGACTTCAAATTTTTTTTTAAAATGTTCGTAATTACACCGCGCATATCAAGTTTATCATTAAAAATCGATAACTCATCCCGATCTTTTTTTATCGATAAAAAACCTTATCGAAAACCAGTTATAAAATTATATCTTCTACACCTTTATTGCTAGAGTCTCCAAATTTTTAATGTATGCCTATATGCAATTTATACAATTTCGCTTTTTGTTAAAATTTACCCCCCACCCTTAAATTCACCCCCTCACCCTCACTTTTGTAAAAAGCGTATTTCAAATACTAGAGACTTGTGCTTTGGCAATTACATGCATATCCACGTCATAATCATAATCTGAAAGTTTCATGAATATCGTACGTCCACAAAAAAGTTATTAAGCAATTAAGTTCTCATAGTAAGCGCTCACTGCCGCCCATGCGTGTTTATGCTTGTGTGTGTATATGTATGTAATTGTTTGTGTATGTGTGTGTATGTGTGTATGTATGTGTGTGTATGTATGCCTGTGTGTGCGTGTTTCTTGTGTAAGCTGAAAGACGCGAAAAATTATTGAAATAGCTATTACTCCAAGGGTTCAGGGGATCTCGTAGTCGAGTAGTCGCGACTAGAGCTTTCTTACTTGTTTTTTCGAGCATTGCGTCCCACACAACTCCGTATTTGCACGGCTCTTCACTTTTAGTTTCGGGCTACGCAAATATACGAAAGCATAATCATACCGCTTCATGCGCTCGACCGAGATGTTCGACTGTTATACAAAATATCACCTATTCCCAATGTTCCCTTGCTCTCACTCTCTAGATGCTCTCTGCTCTCTCATGTATGCACGAAAATTGAAGTTTATAGCATACTGTAAGTATGCGAAAACATTTTCTTTATGCGCACCAACGCTTTAAATAAATAAATACCCTTCCCAAATTTAATAACGAAAACGATAACATTTTGCATGAGCATGGCAAACGATTTGAAGAGTTAGGTATACTCTTCACACAGAAGGAAAGAACGGGAGTTCTTCGTGAGCTGCTGCTTGTGCTCACATGCATATATGCATATACATATTTGAGAAAGCAGAGAGTATCGAGAGAGAGATAGAGCAAGGGAAACATTCACCGTAGAGGCATATTTTGTTCAATAGTCGACCATCTCGGCCGAGCGCATGAAGAGAAACGATTTCGTATTCCCATATTTTCGTAGCCCGAACCTAAAAGGGAGGAGCTGAGCAACTACGAAGTGGTCTGGGAACTAACGCTCGAAAAAAAGTGTGCGAAACGCTTTACACTACTTGTCCGGTAAATGTGTTATATCACTGACCAAAGAACACATAGACGAGACATGTAAAACAAACTTTTTCAACGCCGAAAAATGTGCATTAGGTACTACTCAACTTTGTATTTGCTCGGCTCCGTCTCTTGAGGCTCGAGCAGTGAAAATACAACACTACAAAGTCAGTTCGTTGCGAGCGCTCAAACGAAATGGTCCCATTCTTATTGAAGCGCAGCTAGTCGCTATTTGTCTTACTCTCTCACACTCTACAACAAAAATATAATCTAGAAATTCTAAAATACAGTCTAAAACAAGTAAGAAAGCTCTAGTCGAGACTGCTCGACTACGAGATCCCCTGAGCCCTTCAAGCAATAGCTATATCAATTATTTTTCACGTCTTTCTTCTTACACAAGACATACGCACACACCCACAAAAACACACACACGCATACACACACATACACATACACGCACCCACGCCTAAACACTCATGGGCTGTAGTGTGCACTTACTATGAGAACTTAATTGTTTAATAACTTTTCTCGTGAAATGGTATATAAGTATACATTAATGTAGGAGATATAATTTTATAACTGATTTTCGATAAGGATTTTTATCGATAAAAAAATATCGGGAGCAGTTAATGATTTTTAAAGCAAAACTCGATATCCGCGTGGTATACACGGACATTTTACAACAAAATTAAGGTCTCTAGCTCTTATATCTTCTGAAATTGACGCGTTCAAACATACTGACAGACGGACAGAGCTAAATCAACTCAGCTCGTCGCTGATCAAGAATATATACACTTTGTGGGGTCTGCCCCTTACATACATTTCAACGAAACCATTATACCCTGATTTCCCATTGAAAATGGGTTCAGGGTATAACAAGTAAGAGCTTTCTTATAGAATAGATTCCTTGAACCCTTCGAGCAACTGATATTTCAATAATTATTTGCATATGCACAGACACACGAAGGCATATGCACGCAACCATTAACACGCATTGGTTGCTAGTACTTAGTATTTAAAATACGCCCTTTACAAACATAGTGGATATTGGGGTGGGAGGTAAGTTTAAATAAAAATCGTACATATGAATCTACATTTAAAACTGTAGCTGTAGTTCTGTAGCTCTGAAGTTGTAGCAGATATACATTTATTAGTGATTCTCGATGCTTTAATCGATAACAAAATAACGAGAGAGTTTTCGATTTACTGCGATATACTCGATATCCGCGCTATATAACGGACATTAAAAAAACAAGTAAGAACGTTGCAGTCGGGCGATACCGATTGCAGAAGACTCATTCACAGCCCAAACGCTGTCAACCAGAGTATATAGTGCAATTTTCAAGTCTAGTGCGCAACAAAAAACAGGGCATGATCCCATTAAAATTGGAAAATCATCGATAGCTATTGCTATGATCATTGCATAATTGCATTCAAATTACATGCATACGTATATAATTTATACAATTTTGACTTTTAATAATATACATGTATTTATATCCATATATTGGATACCGGCTTCAAGCTAGCAGCAGATCAGCGCGATTTTACTATACATGTGCACACACTCATCGTCTATTCTATGCGTACAGACAGAAGCGCGCCTTTTCTCACATTCTTAGAATTTCGATTGATTTCTGGACTTTCCGTTACTGTAGTTTTGTCTGATGACGCTCTCTTATTAAGCTATTCTATTTTAACAGCTGAGTGCTCGAGCAAAGCAATGGCGCGGGTGCTAAGGGCGACGCAAGTAACGTTAGAGTAGGGAGGTTCGAACCTCTACTATGTTTTTTTTTTTTTTTCATACATATTTCGTTTTTTATAAAATAGATATTTTATTGGGAAGGTGCGAGCTTGACTGAATGGCACTTAATACTTTTCATTTTCTTAGTCGAATAATTTTATAAGTTTAAATTTGTTTCTTCTTAAATAGCCCTCAAATACATATATGCAAATACATACATATGTATATATGTAAGTCTGCACGCATAGCATCAAGCATTCCAGCCTTATACACGCGCTCATTTGCATGTGTGTATGTATGCACACATAAATGCGTACTCTAGCATATTCTAAGAATCTCGTTGCGATTGATTTGTCTTTGCATTGTGTTTGAATTTCCAGCCACCACTATGGCTTTTCTTTGCTATGTGGCGTCATAACAATAATGTGATTTCGTTTTAACTAGCGCCGACGATCTTTATTTTAGCTATTTTGACAAAACATGCTGTTTGGGTTGGGTGCGAGTTCAAATCCCGCGGAAAACACTTTTTTGTAAATTGCAAATTTTTGTTATTTTAGCTTTTTTTAAATTTTTTTAAATTCATAAAAATGTTTCCTTTTGTATTATGAATATCTATTAAGCTTATTTATATGTACAAATGCATAAATAGATGGCTGACGCATATAAATGTCGCAATACGGGCACTGTAAATGCCGATTGCCACGCCCCTAGTGGCCGTCGACTCCTCAATTTTAGCCAGTTCTTAGAACGAGCAACCGGATACCTAAATGCAAAATTTGAATTCTTACGCTCAAAAAATGTGAAAATTACAGGGTATTTTTCGATATGCCATGCCCCTAAAGAGGCTTAAGAATTATTTTTGGGGCATCGATAGAGGAGGCTACCAGTAACTTAACTATCCAAATTTGAAGCTTCTAGCTCTTAAACTGTAGGAGATATAAACTTTTGCGGTTTGCCACGCCCCCTATGGGCGGACATATATCTACTATAGCTCGTTAGACTTGGGTGATCAACCCGCGTATATATACCAAATTTCAGATCTCTAGCATCAACAGTGCCTAAAATATAGCAGAATTCGAAAAATCACTATATCTTCAGGTCCGATTTGCCACGCCCCTAAGGGGCGTAGATATAAAATTTTTTTAACCCATCTTCATAGAATTAAAACATTAGCTTACGTGCAAAATTTCAGCATTCTAGGTTTATAACTTTAGGAGATACAGTCTTGTCCGATTTGCCACGCCCCTAATAGGCGGAGATATATCCGCCATAGCTTGTGATCTTGGGTGGTTGGCGCAGACCTACATACCAAATTTCAGCTTTCTAGCTCTTCAACAAACATGATTTCTGGTATATCGGAAAATGCATTTTCCGATTTGCCACGCCCTTAGTGGGCGGATCGGGAAAATTTTAACACTTTATAAATCGGAGATATACACGAGTATGTGTTCCAAATTTCAAGTCTCTAGCTTCAATAGCGCCGAAATAGATTGCGTTCATACGGACAGACGGACAGATGGAAGGACAGCAAGACGGACATTGCACAAAACCAATATACTGATTCACTTTCGTGAATGAGTATAAAAATTTCAAGTTTCTAGTTCTTATATTTTCTGAGATCGACGCGTTTAAAGTTTGAACTTCAAACATACTATATGGGGTCTGCCACGCCTCCTTCTGCCTGTTACATACATTTCAACAAAACCTGATTTCCCATTGAAAATGGGTTCAGGCACTGACCTAAGAACACGACCACTGTGTGGGTATACAATTTCCGCTGCCCGCTGTTTTTGAATTTTTCCCGCAATTGGATTTTAAACAAGTAAGAAGACTCTAGTCGAGACTCCTCGACTAGGGGATACCCTGAACCCTTTCATCTGATATTCTAATCACTCTGCACTTCTTTTCGGCACACATACATACACGCACGTATTAGAACGCGCTCTGGTAACTGCACTGTAAGCAGCGACTGCGCTTGGGCTGCGTGTGGGCAACAATATAAGAATTTATTTGTTGAATAATTTAATTTCTAGACATACAATCTTAATGAAACTTTCAGAGCGTAATCATATGGTGAAATGAAAGGTATGTACATTCCAAAGCACAAGTCTCTAGTACTTGAAATACGCCTTTTACAAAGGTGAGGGTGAGGGAGTGGATATAGAAATTATATAAAATACATCTAAGTCTATATTTAAATTTTGCAAGCTTTAGCTCTAAGGGCGTAGGAGATATAATTAAATAACTAGCTTTCGATAAGGTTTTTTATCGATAATAAAATATCGGGAGTAGCTATCGATATATAGAGAAAAACTCGATATGCGCGTGATATACACGGACCTAGGAAAACAAATTTAAATCGACGAAATCGACGCGTTTAAACATACGGACAGACGGACAAGGCCAAATCAACTCAGCACGTCGCCCTGATCAAGAATATATATACTTTGTGGCGTCTGCCACGCCTCCTTCTGCCTGTTACATACATTTCAACAAAACCATTATACCCTGATTTCCCATTGAAAATGGGTTCAGGGTATAAAAAGCCAGATTTGACGGAAAAAAAAGCTGATTTGGCAACACTAACCAGAGAACACATAGACTAGACATCTACAACAAATTTTTTCAACGACGAAAAAATGCGCTGCAGAGACCTGACAACTTCGTATTTGCTCGGCTCGGTCTTTTGAGGCTCAAGCAGTGAAAAAAGGTCACGACAAAATCAGTGCGTTGCGACCGCTGCCATGAAATTCACACGTTCCCAAATGAAGTGCGGTTATGCGCTCTTTATCCCTTACTCATTCTCTCCCTCTCTTTTTGCTCTCTCTCTATGGTCTCTCAAATAGCAGCAGCGCACAAAAATTGAGAATTGTTCGCGACGATCCCAGCTCTTTCTTTTTGAGTGAAGGGTATACCGAACTCTTAAAAGCGTTTGCCACGCTCATACAAAATGTTAGTGTTCTCATGATTATTTCTAGCATTTGTGTGCCTGAGTACGGAGCTCTTGCTGCCTGTGCAAATTGTAAAGGCCAAAATTTACCGTTGGTCGGTCTCGTGAAGTGAGCACATGAGATGGGATGATAATTGTCTGGCGATTCAGTAGTTTGTCAATTTTGTATGGTTTGAATTGAGCTTTATGAATGAATGAGCCTTTATGACTTAATCAGTAATTTTGGCAATAAAGATAATCTTGATATGTGTATCTCATTTCCACTTGAAGTTTTTATAGTCCACTTGCGGAGTCCACTTTATAGTCCACTTGTCACCGAGCCGAGCAAATACGAAGTTGTCTGGTCTCTTCAGCGCAATTTTTCGTCGTTGAAAAAATTAGTTCTAGATGTCTAGTCTATGTGTTCTCTGGTTAGCGACAAATTAATGACATCTTATATTAAAATTTGCTTTTGTTGCTTAGGTACCAATTTATATGGGTGCAGTTGAACCTCTTGCTGGTTATGTTGATGCTGATAGGAAGTTATTCCATGGACGAGATGGATTCGGTGATTGCTTAAATGATGAAAACGGTTCGCATGTGTCCAGCTATGTGCAACCACAACATGCAGTTGTGGCCATACACAAGTTTTGCAAGGATCGACCTCAACAAATCACTATAATTTCGGTGGGGCCACTTACTAATTTGGCACTTGGCTACACTATGTATGGTGAATACTTTGGAAAATGTATCAAAGATATTTACATTATGGGTGGAAACTATCAAGGAGTCGGAAACTCATCACGATCCGCAGAGTTTAATTTCCATTCAGATCCAGAGGCTGCACATGCTGTGTTATTAAAAACCCGATGTCCAATTACTATACTGCCATGGGAACCGTGCACCAAAGAACGTTTCAACATACCTATTGTAAGTAGCAAAATTTCAATGAATGTTGCCTACGTTCTTTTTTACATATTTTAATATTAATAAGTTTTTCTTAGGACTGGCGACTGTATGAGTTTGGCAAATGTGCTACTGCTCACAAACATCATGCAATAGATATACTTAACAAAGTAGAAAACTCACAGTATGAGATCGATAATTGGAATCCCTGTGATGCTTTGTTAGTAGCTGCATGTCTTTTTGACAAGCAGTTTATTAAAAAGTCTAGTACTTGGCACGCTACCGTTGATCTTACAGGAACACACACTCGAGGCCAAATGGTTCTAGACCATTTAAGGGAATGTAAAAAGTTTCCAGAGAATGTTCGCATAATTGAATTTGTTGACGATGAATTTTTTAAACATATAGTAGAGTGGGTAGCTGGATTGCGTGTTACCTTAGACTAAAAATAAATAATAATAATATAGAACCTCTAACATCAAGACTAGCAAGGCTAAAAGGAATAATTTAATTTATCTATATAAAACATGTAAGTTGTAACCCTCGCTTTCCAAACCGAGTATATGTAAACTATAAAGCCGTTGTCAATAAAGTGTCAGTTGTCAATAAAGTGTTTTGTTTAATCATTTCTAAATTTAATTAACGTAACCATTAGAGAAAGATTTGAAAACTAAATGAAGTTTAACAAGTATGAAAGCTCTAGTCGAGACTGCTCGACTACGAGATCCCCTGAACCCTTCGAGCAACGGATATTTCAATAATTATTCACACATGCAACCACACACGCACACACAGACATACGCACGCACGCTTAAACACGCATTGGCTGCAGTGGTGGCTTACTATGAGAACTTAATTGTTTAATAACTTTTCTTGTTGATGTACTTTCTTCATGAAACTCTCAGATTATGATTATAACATGGATATACACGCATTTACTAAAGCACAAGCACTAACCAGAGAACACATAGATTAGACATCTAGAACAAATTTTTTCAACGACGAAAAAATGCGCTGCAGAGACCTGACAACTTCGTATTTGCTCGGTTCGGTCTTTTGAGGCTCAATCAGTGAAAATAAGGCACGACAAAATCACGTGGCAGCGGTCGCAGCGCACACGTTCCCAAATGAAGTGCGGTTATGCGCTCTTTTTCCCTTGCTCACTCTCTCCCTCTCTTTATGCTCTTTCTCTCTATGGTCTCTCAAATAGTAGCAGTGAAGGGTATACCGAACTCTTAAAAGCGTTTGCCACGCTCATACAAAATATTAGCGTTTTCATGATTATTTCTAGGAAGGGTATGAAAGCGTTGAGGCGCATAAAGAATATGATTTCGCGACGGGCATGCACACACACACGCTTGCAGTCCCTTGCTTGAGCATTTGTGTGCCAGTGCACATTGGGCCAGCGAGCCGATTTTTCGACGAAAATTAATGTTATAAAGCTAGGTTCTTGAAATTCGGTACATATGATAGTGTCGATGCATATAAAAATATATCTAAGTTTCAGACCGATCTGAACACGCCTTCCCTAGCCGCCTTTATGATTTTGGTTTCCTCTTATTGATACTTTACGGTAATTAATATTGCTACCACTCATTAAATTCAACAAATTTTGTAAATTTTTTTTAACCCTTATCTTTAATGTTAATAAGCTATAATAAAAAAAAAACAAGTAAGAAGGCTCCAGTCGAGACTGCTCGACTAGGAGATACCCTGAACCCTCTAAGCTGATATTCTAATCGTTCTGCACTTCTTTTATGCACACATACATACACATGCATCCACACGCACGCATAATCACGCGCTCTGCTAACTGCTCAGCTAGCAGCTACTGCGCTTGGGCTGCGCTGCAGTGTGGGCAATATTATGAGAATTTATTTGTTGAATAATTTCTTTTGTAGACATACAATCTTAATGAAACTTTTAGAGCGTAATTATATGGTTATATATGTGTGTACCTTCCAAAACACAAGTCTCTAGTACTTAAATGAGTTTTTTACAAATTGGGGGAGAAGGGGCGTGGTATCCAAAATCTGTATATTACAAAATCTTTGTATCGATTAACTTTATATACAACACAAATTTGAACACTCCAGGTCTAAATGTGTTCAAATTAGGCTGAAAAAACAAAATAAATTTTTCGATTATTCTCGATAAAAAAGTTATCGGATGATTTATCGAAAAAATAAAGCAAACTCGTACTGCGTATGGTACACACGAGTATGCATTTCAGCTCTCTACCTCTTGTAACTTCTGAGATCGACGCACTCATACGGACGGACGGACGGACGGACAGACGGACAGACGGACAGGGCTATATCGACTCAGCTCGTCGCGCTGATCAGGGATATATATACTTTGTTGGGTCTGCCACGCCTCCTTCTGCCCGTTACATACTTTTTCACAAAACCATTATAGCCTGATTTCCCATTTTCAATGGGTTCAGGGTATAAAAATAAGAATTCATTCAAAATGACTGTTGAAGTGGTGGCGTCGCCGATAAGGAAAAAGACCGGGTTGTAATTTCCTCGTCTTTATTTCTTAGATTAAAGCTGTGTTGCTCGTATAGCATTAGTAAAGATGTATGTCTCGTCAATACCAGGAGAGGCAAGTGAGGCAAGTGGGGCGAAGTCCCCAGCGGGGCGCTAAGTACCGCGAACCAGTAGGAGAACTGGGTTATGTTATTAACAGAATGCTGTTAACAACATAAC
This sequence comes from Drosophila mojavensis, assembly GCF_018153725.1. Classification (NCBI taxonomy): domain Eukaryota; kingdom Metazoa; phylum Arthropoda; class Insecta; order Diptera; family Drosophilidae; genus Drosophila; species Drosophila mojavensis. The sequence goes on along the minus strand of NW_025318897.1, from coordinate 2,952,538 downwards.
ATTGTGTGGTGCGGGAGGAGCAATTCTTGTTAATGGGATCTGGCATTAACATACTCCCCCTCCTTGCAAGGATTGCAAATTAAGACGTCGTGTCCAAGCTGGAGACCTCTTGCTGTGCGGATCAAGGTCGTCAGCGGAGCTGTGACCGCCTGTTTAGGAGTCGAGGCGGAGAGACGTGCTGATCCCTGGAGATGCAGGAGCGTGTGGTGATTCTGGCCACACGTTTTGCAACGTCCCTTGCTTCGGCAGGATTGCCCGGAGTGCTCGTGAGCCAAGCAGTTCGTACAGTACTTATGTGTAAGTACCGCACGCATCCGCTTCTCCTCTGAAAGGCCCAGAAAACGCTGGCAATTCCGGAGACCGTGGGCTCCTGGGCACACGCGGCACTGGAAGGAATTGGTACCGCGTGGCTTGCTGCTTTCTGATGACGGCGTCTTTATCTGGAAGATCGAATGAGTTGGAGGTAGAATTACTTGCTCGTTAAAACGCAACATGGAGGTTAGTTTGACATCACAAGGAGGACGAGGATCGGGTTGAAATGATGGGCCTGAATGAAGAATAGTATTCAGGCTGTCATTCAGTGCTGGACGGAGAGCATTGAAACCGACCCTCACTTTCGGAGTGGTGCTGCTTGGAGCTCGGAATGGAAGAGCTTCGTCAGATGATACGGTTGGCGGAGACTCAAGTTTCGCCTCTTCCGAAACAGAAACCTGAGTTGTGAAGGAGGAGACCGTTCCTGGTATCATCTGTGAAAGTGGGCCTGTCAGTACCCAACCGAAAACAGTCTCCAGACCTATAAGATGCCCACAAATATTAGGGTGATAACCTCCCTGAATGATAGTCGGAAGGATATCCGCGCCTATCAGGACATCAATTTCCGCACTCTTGTAAAACTCGGGGTCAGCTAGCTGAACTTTCGGAAGTTCGTTTAACAAGAGTTGCGGAACTGGGGACGAAGGGATGTTACCAGCCAGATTTGGAACGACGAGAGCAGAAGCCTTGATTCGCATTCTCGGCTTCAACGGAGAGCCAATATCAAAGTTGCATACCTTGTGTGCCTCAGCTGTCACTGCTTGATTCAGGCCGGAGACCTGAGTATGCACGGACTTGAAGGGAAACTTGATTTTTCGGAACAGTCGCTCAGAAATGAAAGTCGCTTCGGACCCTGAGTCGACTAAAGCACGGGCGGGATAAGTTGCGCCGAAATGGCATATATTAATCACCGCCGTGCCGAGGAGGACACCTCGTGTGTTGGCAGCCAGATACGATTGGACGTTGGACATAACTGGAGTATGAGTCGGAGTTATAGCTGTTGCTGATGCAGCAACGGTCCGAAGAGTATTATCCCTATGGAGTAGGGTGTTATGTCGACCATTGCACGTGAAACAGTTGTAAACACTGATACACTCTCGTACCTGGTGACCTTTAGCGAAACAGTTTAGGCAAAGTTTCTTTGATTTTATGTAAGTCTCTCGTTCATGAATGGATAGTTGAAGAAATTAAGGGCAGAATCGGATTGGATGATTCTCTCTTGAACACAGATCGCACTTTGTGCCGATTGTGTCCACTTGCGTTCTGAACGAGTTCAGTCGTTTGGGAAAGGCAGGGTTCGCAGATCTCGGAGTTGAGTTTGGAACTTTTGGAACCGAACGGTCACCTTCCATAGGCTCAAGAGCACGAGCGCGCTCGCTAAGAAAGTGACTAACGTCCTGCCAGGCTGGGATTTCTGTTTTTCGTGTCAGTGAATGCTCCCAGAGAGATCGAGTTTGTTCCGGCAAATTTGAAGTGCACAGGAACACAAGAATGCAATCCCAATTCTCAGTGGATATCTGAGCATGCTCGATTGCCGTGACACATCTGTGCATAGTGCTATGCAACTCTCTGAGAGCCGAGCCTGACTCCTTGGTGATCTTGGAAAGGTTGAGAAGGATTTTAAGCTGGCTGTTGACTAACAGCCGCTTATTTTCGAACCAATCACACAAAGAGACCCAAGCCGATGCAAAGCCGTCGTTTGTGAGAGGATACTCTGCGACTAGTGCGTTTGCATCGCCTGATGTTTTCGAATTAAGGTGGAATAGCTTTTCCACCGGAGTCAAACACGAATTGTTGATGTAGATCGCAGTAAAAGATCGCGGAATGTAGTCCAGCGCAAGTAGTCGCCGTGGAACACTTCCATGTCAACGGGTGGAAGGCGACAGCCTCCAGACGAGGCGAAAGGAGCGGACATAGGAGCGGGCGGTTTACTCGATGCGGAAAGTGTATCGATTTGCACCCCCAGGTGCGTCGTACACCGCTCATACACAGTATAGCAGTTGTCGAATTTAGCCTCCATGGCTTCAACTTCGCCACTGCTCGACCCTTGGCTCAACGCTCTGGCACAGATCTTATACTGCTGCTCAGCATCATCCCATAATGTCTTGACACGATCTCGGCGGATCTCGAAGGCCCGGAGCTGAGCCGCATGGGTGGCGTTAGAATCTCCGGGACCCTCGATGCGGGCTTCGAATTTAATGAGCCTATCCGCAGCCGCGATGAAATCGGACAAAGACATATCGACTGAACTTGCGGGCTTCGGACTGGACCGGGTAACGACTGGACTGCGCTTGAAAGTGCTGGTGGTCGGTAGTTTCCCGGACGGAATGGGGGATGCGGAAGCACTGCGCTTGATCAGACGCGAAGCTGGTACACTAAGTTGTGCTCGACCCGAACGATCAGACATGGATGCTAACTAGAAGTTAGCTGCTGGAAATTTCTGATATGGAGACAGAAATTCACTCAAAGAACAAAGTAATTCAGTTGACAAGAGCAAGAAAGTTGTCTACTGAACGTAAAGCAAATTAGAAAAGAATTATTGCCTTGTTAAGCAAGTAAAGCGAAAACAAAGAAAAAGAAAAGGTAAAAAATTTAATTTATTTAATTAGGATAAATTAAATAATCAAATCCTTAATTTGAAATTCGACTTTGTAATTAATTATTTTAATTAGGATACATTTAATAATTAAAAGGGTGGCTTTATATTTTGCCACTAACCAGAGAGCACATAGATGAGACAACTAGTGTAAAGCGTTTTGCACACTTATTTTCGAGCGTAATCTCCCAGACACTTCGTATTTGCTCGGCTCTTCGCTTTTAGGGTTCAGGCTACGAAAATATGGGAGGTCAAAATCATTCGTCTTCATGCGCTCGACCGAGATGGTCGACTATTGAACAAAAGATCTCTATGCGCTGAATGTTTCCCTTGCTCTCTCTCTCTCACGATGCTCTCTGCTCTCTCAAATATGTATATGTATGTATGCATGTGAGCCTCACATTGTGAGCACAAGCAGCAGCTCACGAAAATTGAAATTTCTTCGCTGCGAGAACCCATGCCTTCCCTTCTGTGTGAAGAGTATACCGAACTTTTCAAACCGTTTGTCATGCGTTTTCCTTATTATTTGTGGGAAGGGTATGAAAGCGTTGGTGCGCATAATTAAAATGTTTTCGCGACGAGCATGCACACACACACTGTCCCTTGCTACATGTACTATGAGCATTTGTATGCCTGTGTGTGAAGCTCTGGCTGCCTGTAGCAATTTTGAAGCCCAGCATTTGCATTTGTCGATCTTGTGAAGTGCTCACATACATATGTATGTATGTATGTATATACATTTGATTGTGTGTACGCATGGGAGGCGCTGCTCACAATTATGGGATATAACTTGTAGAAGCACTTGTATGCCTGTGTGCCTTTACATGTGCGTGTGTGTATGCATGGGAGATGAATATTGGCGTGTGCCTCCCTCAACTTAGAATGGTGTGAACGATTTTGGGTTTTATTTGAAGATTAATCAAGTACTACATTTAAAAAACAAGTAAGAACGTTGCAGTCGGGCGTTACCGACTGCGGAATACTCATTCACATCCCATCAACAATTTAGTAGTTAAGTTTCGCTCTAATACTGTAGAATATACAGTGGGGCGAAGTCCCCAGCGGGGCGCTAAGTACCGCGAACCAGTAGGAGAACTGGGTTATGTTATTAACAGAATGCTGTTAACAACATAACATTGTGTGGTGCGGGAGGAGCAATTCTTCTTAATGGGATCTGGCATTAACAATGACTATAAGTATTTTACATTTAAAAATGTTCCTAAGAGTTATCTTCTATATCAATTTCTATATATTTTCAAGCAGATATGCTAAAGCTTCATCCTCCGTTAGTCGAACTGAGAATTTTTCTAGTCTTATTAAGGTTACACGGAGTAAGAAATGTATTTTTTAACACAAGGGATGTATCTTTCTCGTTCGATTTTCAGCCGAAACCGCGGTGGCAAGGAGAGATGTGTGGTGACCCTGACTTACAGCTAAATCGGGAACAGTTTTCTCTGCTGGGAGCGTTAACATATTCAATGGGTGGGTAGGCGTTCAGCTGGTCTTGATGTTGAAGGTTTAGGATTTGAAGATAAAAATGAATTTAGTGTTATAGCCATATTGGACAAAAGCCATTCTGTTTTGTCTTAAATCTGGACATACATATATCACATTTCGCCAAATTCTTTTGTATGTAATGGTGAAAGCTTCTCACATTGGTGCTGATTTCATCCTTTTTCTTCGGGCTTCAGTCGAATTCTTTCAGTTTATCATAAATCCAACCCAAAACGGCAGATGCGCGGCGATTGTTTTGTATGTAGATCTCAAGCAGTTGCTCTTAGGCGAATTCAATCACAGCTACAACACATTTATATACATCGGAGCAAAATAAGAGCAAAATATAATAGGTAACGCCCGACTGCAACGTTCTTACTTGTTAGTTTTGCATGCATTTAATCAAAGCAGCTGACTGAAGGGCTGCCCAAAATTCATGGATGAATCAAAACAATTAAAACATTTAGATTCATCTAAGACAAAGTATATACTATGCAAGTTTTTATACCCTGAACCCATTCAGGGTATAATGGTTTTGTTGAAATGTATGTAACAGGCAGAAGGAGGCGTGGCAGACCCCACAAAGTATATATATTCTTGATCAGGGCGACGAGCTGAGTTGATTTGGCCCTGTCCGTCTGTCCGTATGTATGAACGCGTTGATTTCAGAAGATATAAGAGCTAGAGACTTCAATTTTTTTTTTAAATGTCCGTAATTACAGCGCGGAATTTATGCAATTTCGGTTTTCGTTAAAATTTACCCCTTCTCCTATATCCACCCCCTCACCATCACATTTGTAAAAGGCGTATTTCAAATACTAGAGACTTGTGCTTTGGCAAATACATGCATATACATGTTGTAATCATAATCTAAAAGCTTCATGAAGATCGTATGTCCACAAAAAAAGTTATTAAACAATTAAATTCTCCTAGTGTGGGGTCTGCCACGCCTCCTTCTCCCTGTTACATACATTTCAACAAAACCATTATACCCTGATTTCCCGTTGAAAATGGGTTCAGGGTATAAAAAGCAATTATAATAGCCACAGCAAACCGGTTGCATTTGTTATGGTTCCTGTTGGTACAGCTACAGAACATATGTCTACACGTTTCTCGATTACACGGTCGTTTCCTCGGGATCGTGCTTTTGGGCAAGCGGATGCGAAGTGCCCAATTTTTTTGCATTTGAAACATATAACTTTTGACCGGTCATTTGGCCCTTGCGTTGTACCCCCGATGAGACATTTCCCTTGGATTGGCGTTATCTGCCGAGCACAACATTTGGCATACTTATGTCCAGGCTAGAAGTTGAATTTCACTTGAAAGGGGTGTTTAAACTTCTTACGTTCGGAGCCTGCTGTAAATGCGTCATCGTCCAGGTGGCGTTTCCCAAATGTGTAAGCTTGTATTTGTTGTTGCATTTTATTTCGGATTTTTATATGGCTAGTAAATACCCCGAGCGTCAATTTATTAGCCAGGGCTAGTGGTACGGCGATTACTTCTAGGTCCTTGGATTTAGATTTTGTCATTCTCCAGACATTGGTCGTCCATTCGAAATTTTCATCAGTACGGCTGCAGACGTTTCGATGCCAACAAAGCGTTGAATGAAGAGATCTTTAAATTGTAACCATGTGATGCCGGCATAGCATATCTGGGACAACCATTGTGATGGACTTCCCTCTAGCGCCTCACTTAAAGTTATCATCAGCCCACTACCTTCGGGAATTCTAGCTGAGGCATCTGTACCAACTCCGTCAGGATTAAATTTTGGTAGGATTACGTGTGTTGCCTTTTCATTAACTGCCGATGATCTTGGTGTCTGCATATTTTTGATTATTTCTAAATGATATTGATTTTGCACTTGTAAAGCTGCCACGTATTCATCGTTAATAATATATGTAGGCACGGCGATATCTGATATCGGTGGCACAGTTATTTCGTTCGACCGATCTGTCATGATGACACACACTAAGAGCGTAGCGATTTCCAACTTGCGCGTAACACTGTCTGAACTCAACTGATCTTCTTATTCTCGCATCAGTACCTGCTTCTGTTGCTTTTCAAACGCAAGTTGGACTACACTCAGCGACAGCGCGACACCGTCGTCGTCTCGCTCAAAGGGCGCCACCGATATTCATAATTCTTGGAATTTCTAATAGACCAAATCTATTCACAGCAGCGACATGCAAGCACACGAACCGTGGCCAAGCTACATATGTATGTTCATGCTGCGACATATACATGTAAAATTTGGAGACTAGCTTTAAAGTTGTAGAATAAATAATTTTATAACTGATTTTCGATAAGGTTTTTTATGGATAAAAAATAACGAGGTGATAAACTCGATATCCGTGCTGTATGTACGGACATTTAAAACAATTTGAAGTCTCTAGCTCTTATATCTTCTAAGATCGACGCGTTCATACATACGGACGGACAGACAGACAGACGGACAGAGCTAAATCGACTCTGCTCGTCGCCCTGGTCAAGAATATACAAGTTAAGCGCACCCATACTAGAGTACTAGTGATTGGGGGACGCTGTGTTGGGTTCTTGTGAATATATAACAACTTTGTGTTCAATGAAATAATATATTTTATACAATTTGGATCAATAGGTTTAAACTCTCTCTAGTCCGAATATCAACTGAACTAAATCTGTTCAACTGGTTAGGTTCTCCCCTTGAATGTCTGACTGGACTCTCCAGCCTCCTTAGATTGTCGAAAGTCTTAACTCTTCCCCATCTAAATATCTGCGTCCCGCAGATCAGGGTGCATATGTCCATTATAACGATATTCATCCAATATAAATTGTCTAATATAATGATAATTATCCAATATAAATTGCCCAATATAATGATATTTATCCAATATAAATTTATTATCCAGAGTCCATAAATTAGCATAAAGAGGGCCGTCGATATCCACCTTCAAGTTAATTCAAAGCATTCATAGTTCCATACATTTAGTATTCATTTGTGGTTATATTTCATTCCGTCTGGCATCTCGGAAATCCCTATTACCATGAATGATCGAAACTAGGAAGGATATACCACTTGTAAAATGCTGTGGATGCTATGGGTGCTAAGGAAGTTAAGGAAGCTAAAATAAGATTATTGCAGTATAATTAAATGTGCTATGGGTGCTAGGAAGTCAAGGAAGTTAAAAGAGGATTATTACAATATAATTAAATGTGCATTTTCTTTTCTTTTTGTTTTTTCCTATTGTCTTAAATCTGATTTATGAAGAATTTTTCCAGTTTTTGTTTTGTTGATAATCATTAATTCCACGAGACACATATGTCCCTTGTACACCATTACTTCTTAATGAAATATTCTGTAAATTCACACAAATGGCATAAGCTTCCGGTAAATTTTTAGGTTTGCTAACTGTTGACATCCTCGGTATGTCACCGTTTAGTCCCCTTATGAAAACATCTAAAGCTCTATCTCTAAATGATTCTATTAATGCGGACAATACTTGCCTTTAAGGCCTGTAAAATTAAAGAAAACTGACTATTAACTTGCTTATAGTAGGTTTCCAAGTCGTTGTTGCCTTGAATCATTTGTTTCAATTCGTATTCCAAGGTTCGAACATCCCTTTTATTTATTCCGGAGACCGTGGGCTCCTGGGCACACGCGGCACTGGAAGGAATTGGTACCGCGTGGCTTGCTGCTTTCTGATGACGGCGTCTTTATCTGGAAGATCGAATGAGTTGGAGGTAGAATTACTTGCTCGTTAGAACGCAACATGGAGGTTAGTTTGACATCACAAGGAGGACGAGGATCGGGTTGAAATGATGGGCCTGAATGAAGAATAGTATTCAGGCTGTCATTCAGTGCTGGACGGAGAGCATTGAAACCGACCCTCACTTTCGGAGTGGTGCTGCTTGGAGCTCGGAATGGAAGAGCTTCGTCAGATGATACGGTTGGCGGAGACTCAAGTTTCGCCTCTTCCGAAACAGAAACCTGAGTTGTGAAGGAGGAGACCGTTCCTGGTATCATCTGTGAAAGTGGGCCTGTCAGTACCCAACCGAAAACAGTCTCCAGACCTATAAGATGCCCACAAATATTAGGGTGATAACCTCCCTGAATGATAGTCGGAAGGATATCCGCGCCTATCAGGACATCAATTTCCGCACTCTTGTAAAACTCGGGGTCAGCTAGCTGAACTTTCGGAAGTTCGTTTAACAAGAGTTGCGGAACTGGGGACGAAGGGATGTTACCAGCCAGATTTGGAACGACGAGAGCAGAAGCCTTGATTCGCATTCTCGGCTTCAACGGAGAGCCAATATCAAAGTTGCATACCTTGTGTGCCTCAGCTGTCACTGCTTGATTCAGGCCGGAGACCTGAGTATGCACGGACTTGAAGGGAAACTTGATTTTTCGGAACAGTCGCTCAGAAATGAAAGTCGCTTCGGACCCTGAGTCGACTAAAGCACGGGCGGGATAAGTTGCGCCGAAATGGCATATATTAATCACCGCCGTGCCGAGGAGGACACCTCGTGTGTTGGCAGCCAGATACGTTTGGACGTTGGACATAACTGGAGTATGAGTCGGAGTTATAGCTGTTGCTGATGCAGCAGCGGTCCGAAGAGTATTATCCCTATGGAGTAGGGTGTTATGTCGACCATTGCACGTGAAACAGTTGTAAACACTGATACACTCTCGTACCTGGTGACCTTTAGCGAAACAGTTTAGGCAAAGTTTCTTTGATTTTATGTAAGTCTCTCGTTCATGAATGGATAGTTGAAGAAATTGAGGGCAGAATCGGATTGGATGATTCTCTCTTGAACACAGATCGCACTTTGTGCCGATTGTGTCCACTTGCGTTCTGAACGAGTTCAGTCGTTTGGGAAAGGCAGGGTTCGCAGATCTCGGAGTTGAGTTTGGAACTTTTGGAACCGAACGGTCACCTTCCATAGCCTCAAGAGCACGAGCGCGCTCGCTAAGAAAGTGACTAACGTCCTGCCAGGCTGGGATTTCTGTGTCAGTGAATGCTCCCAGAGAGATCGAGTTTGTTCCGGCAAATTTGAAGTGCACAGGAACACAAGAACACAATCCCAATTCTCAGTGGATATCTGAGCATGCTCGATTGCCGTGACACATCTGTGCATAGTGCTATGCAACTCTCTGAGAGCCGAGCCTGACTCCTTGGTGATCTTGGAAAGGTTGAGAAGGATTTTAAGCTGGCTGTTGACTAACAGCCGCTTATTTTCGAACCAATCATACAAAGAGACCCAAGCCGATGCAAAGCCGTCGTTTGTGAGAGGATACTCTGCGACTAGTGCGTTTGCATCGCCTGATGTTTTCGAATTAAGGTGGAATAGCTTTTCCACCGGAGTCAAACACGAATTGTTGATGTAGATCGCAGTAAAAAGATCGCGGAATGTAGTCCAGCGCAAGTAGTCGCCGTGGAACACTTCCATGTCAACGGGTGGAAGGCGACAGCCTCCAGACGAGGCGAAAGGAGCGGACATAGGAGCGGGCGGTTTACTCGATGCGGAAAGTGTATCGATTTGCACCCCCAGGTGCGTCGTACACCGCTCATACACAGTATAGCAGTTGTCGAATTTAGCCTCCATGGCTTCAACTTCGCCACTGCTCGCCCCTTGGCTCAACGCTCTGGCACAGATCTTATACTGCTGCTCAGCATCATCCCATAATGTCTTGACACGATCTCGGCGGATCTCGAAGGCCCGGAGCTGAGCCGCATGGGTGGCGTTAGAATCTCCGGGACCCTCGATGCGGGCTTCGAATTTAATGAGCTTATCCGCAGCCGCGATGAAATCGGACAAAGACATATCGACTGAACTTGCGGGCTTCGAACTGGACCGGGTAACGACTGGACTGCGCTTGAAAGTGCTGGTGGTCGGTAGTTTCCCGGACGGAATGGGGGATGCGGAAGCACTGCGCTTGATCAGACGCGAAGCTGGTACACTAAGTTGTGCTCGACCCGAACGATCAGACATGGATGCTAACTAGAAGTTAGCTGCTGGAAATTTCTGATATGGAGACAGAAATTCACTCAAAGAACAAAGTAATTCAGTTGACAAGAGCAAGAAAGTTGTCAACTGAACGTAGAGCAAATTAGAAAAGAATTATTGCCTTGTTAAGCAAGTAAAGCGAAAACAAAGAAAAAGAAAAGGCAAAAAATTTAATTTATTTAATTAGGATAAATTAAATAATCAAATCCTTAATTTGAAATTCGACTTTGTAATTAATTATTTTAATTAGGATACATTTAATAATTAAAAGGGTGGCTTTATATTTTGCCACTAACCATAGAGCACATAGATGAGACAACTAGTGTAAAGCGTTTTGCACACTTATTTTCGAGCGTAATCTCCCAGACACTTCGTATTTGCTCGGCTCTTCGCTTTTAGGGTTCAGGCTGCGAAAATATGGGAGGTCAAAATCATTCGTCTTCATGCGCTCGACCGAGATGGTCGACTATTGAACAAAAGATCTCTATGCGCTGAATGTTTCCCTTGCTCTCTCTCTCTCACGATGCTCTCTGCTCTCTCAAATATGTATATGTATGTATGCATGTGAGCCTCACATTGTGAGCACAAGCAGCAGCTCACGAAAATTGAAATTTCTTCGCTGCGAGAACCCATGCCTTCCCTTCTGTGTGAAGAGTATACCGAACTTTTCAAACCGTTTGTCATGCGTTTTCCTTATTATTTGTGGGAAGGGTATGAAAGCGCATAATTAAAATGTTTTCGCGACGAGCATGCACACACACACTGTCCCTTGCTACATGTACTATGAGCATTTGTATGCCTGTGTGTGAAGCTCTGGCTGCCTGTAGCAATTTTGAAGCCCAGCATTTGCATTTGTCGATCTTGTGAAGTGCTCACATACATATGTATGTATGTATGTATATACATTTGATTGTGTGTACGCATGGGAGGCGCTGCTCACAATTATGGGATATAACTTGTAGAAGCACTTGTATGCCTGTGTGCCTTTACATGTGCGTGTGTGTATGCATGGGAGATGAATATTGGCGTGTGCCTCCCTCAACTTAGAATGGTGTGAACGATTTTGGGTTTTATTTGAAGATTAATCAAGTACTACATTTAAAAAACAAGTAAGAACGTTGCAGTCGGGCGTTACCGACTGCGGAATACTCATTCACATCCCATCAACAATTTAGTAGTTAAGTTTCGCTCTAATACTGTAGAATATACAGTGGGGCGAAGTCCCCAGCGGGGCGCTAAGTACCGCGAACCAGTAGGAGAACTGGGTTATGTTATTAACAGAATGCTGTTAACAACATAACATTGTGTGGTGCGGGAGGAGCAATTCTTCTTAATGGGATCTGGCATTAACAATGACTATAAGTATTTTACATTTAAAAATGTTCCTAAGAGTTATCTTCTATATCAATTTCTATATATTTTCAAGCAGATATGCTAAAGCTTCATCCTCCGTTAGTCGAACTGAGAATTTTTCTAGTCTTATTAAGGTTACACGGAGTAAGAAATGTATTTTTTAACACAAGGGATGTATCTTTCTCGTTCGATTTTCAGCCGAAACCGCGGTGGCAAGGAGAGATGTGTGGTGACCCTGACTTACAGCTAAATCGGGAACAGTTTTCTCTGCTGGCGGCGTTAACATATTCAATGGGTGGGTAGGCGTTCAGCTGGTCTTGATGTTGAAGGTTTAGGATTTGAAGATAAAAATGAATTTAGTGTTATAGCCATATTGGACAAAAGCCATTCTGTTTTGTCTTAAATCTGGACATACATATATCACATTTCGCCAAATTCTTTTGTATGTAATGGTGAAAGCTTCTCACATTGGTGCTGATTTCATCCTTTTTCTTCGGGCTTCAGTCGAATTCTTTCAGTTTATCATAAATCCAACCCAAAACGGCAGATGCGCGGCGATTGTTTTGTATGTAGATCTCAAGCAGTTGCTCTTAGGCGAATTCAATCACAGCTACAACACATTTATATACATCGGAGCAAAATAGAGCAAAATATAATAGGTAACGCCCGACTGCAACGTTCTTACTTGTTAGTTTTGCATGCATTTAATCAAAGCAGCTGACTGAAGGGCTGCCCAAAATTCATGGATGAATCAAAACAATTAAAACATTTAGATTCATCTAAGACAAAGTATATACTATGCAAGTTTTTATACCCTGAACCCATTCAGGGTATAATGGTTTTGTTGAAATGTATGTAACAGGCAGAAGGAGGCGTGGCAGACCCCACAAAGTATATATATTCTTGATCAGGGCGACGAGCTGAGTTGATTTGGCCCTGTCCGTCTGTCCGTATGTATGAACGCGTTGATTTCAGAAGATATAAGAGCTAGAGACTTGGTCGCCGAAGCCGTGGAGCGGAATTCGCACGCGCCTGCGCGTCTCAACGCTATCAGGGCGAACAGCATTGCACGATGGCAAAGAAAGTGGAATAGCTCAGCTAAAGGGCGGTGGACGCACAATTTCATCCCGGAGCTTGAACAATGGGTCAACCGCAAACACGGCGAGGTAAACTTCTACCTTACGCAGATCCTCTCGGCGTAGGTAGGTAAGGTAGCGCACAGTGCTTGCGAAGCAATGCTTTACGGTCGTCCCGCAAGCATCGCGCACTATCCTAGCCAACACACAACTTGCAACTTGTATTAAGATTGTCAATAAACGAATATAAAAAAAAAAAAAAAAAAAAAACACACACACACTGGCATATATACACACACACGCATACACACACAAGCACCCACGAATAAACACGCATGGATTGCAGTGTGCGCTTACTAGGAGAATTTAATTGTTTAATAACTTTTTTTGTGGACATACGATCTTCATGAAGCTTTTAGATTATGATTACAACATGTATATGCATGTATTTGCCAAAGCACAAGTCTCTAGTATTTGAAATACGCCTTTTACAAATGTGATGGTGAGGGGGTGGATATAGGAGAAGAGGTAAATTTTAACGAAAACCGAAATTGCATAAATTCCGCGCTGTAATTACGGACATTTAAAAAAAAATTGAAGTCTCTAGCTCTTATATCTTCTGAAATCAACGCGTTCATACATACGGACAGACGGACAGGGCCAAATCAACTCAGCTCGTCACCCTGATCAAGAATATATATACTTTGTGGGGTCTGCCACGCCTCCTTCTGCCTGTTACATACATTTCAACAAAACCATTATACCCTGATTTCCCGTTGAAAATGGGTTCAGGGTATAAAAAGCAATTATAATAGCCACAGCAAACCGGTTGCATTTGTTATGGTTCCTGTTGGTGCAGCTACAGAACATATGTCTACACGTTTCTCGATTACACGGTCGTTTCCTCGGGATCGTCCTTTTGGGCAAGCGGATGCGAAGTGCCCAATTTTTTTGCATTTGAAACATATAACTTTTGACCGGTCATTTGGCCCTTGCGTTGTACCCCCGATGAGACATTTCCCTTGGATTGGCGTCATCTGCCGAGCACAACATTTGGCATACTTATGTCCAGGCTAGAAGTTGAATTTCACTTGAAAGGGGTGTTTAAACTTCTTACGTTCGGAGCCTGCTGTAAATGCGTCATCGTCCAGGTGGCGTTTCCCAAATGTGTAAGCTTGTATTTGTTGTTGCATTTTATTTCGGATTTTTATATGGCTAGTAAATACCCCGAGCGTCAATTTATTAGCCAGGGCTAGTGGTACGGCGATTACTTCTAGGTCCTTGGATTTAGATTTTGTCATTCTCCAGACATTGGTCGTCCATTCGAAATTTTCATCAGTACGGCTGCAGACGTTTCGATGCCAACAAAGCGTTGAATGAAGAGATCTTTAAATTGTAACCATGTGATGCCGGCATAGCATATCTGGGACAACCATTGTGATGGACTTCCCTCTAGCGCCTCACTTAAAGTTATCATCAGCCCACTACCTTCGGGAATTCTAGCTGAGGCATCTGTACCAACTCCGTCAGGATTAAATTTTGGTAGGATTACGTGTGTTGCCTTTTCATTAACTGCCGATGATCTTGGTGTCTGCATATTTTTGATTATTTCTAAATGATATTGATTTTGCACTTGTAAAGCTGCCACGTATTCATCGTTAATAATATATGTAGGCACGGCGATATCTGATATCGGTGGCACAGTTATTTCGTTCGACCGATCTGTCATGATGACACACACTAAGAGCGTAGCGATTTCCAACTTGCGCGTAACACTGTCTGAACTCAACTGATCTTCTTATTCTCGCATCAGTACCTGCTTCTGTTGCTTTTCAAACGCAAGTTGGACTACACTCAGCGACAGCGCGACACCGTCGTCGTCTCGCTCAAAGGGCGCCACCGATATTCATAATTCTTGGAATTTCTAATAGACCAAATCTATTCACAGCAGCGACATGCAAGCACACGAACCGTGGCCAAGCTACATATGTATGTTCATGCTGCGACATATACATGTAAAATTTGGAGACTAGCTTTAAAGTTGTAGAATAAATAATTTTATAACTGATTTTCGATAAGGTTTTTTATGGATAAAAAATAACGAGGTGATAAACTCGATATCCGTGCTGTATGTACGGACATTTAAAACAATTTGAAGTCTCTAGCTCTTATATCTTCTAAGATCGACGCGTTCATACATACGGACGGACAGACAGACAGACGGACAGAGCTAAATCGACTCTGCTCGTCGCCCTGGTCAAGAATATACAAGTTAAGCGCACCCATACTAGAGTACTAGTGATTGGGGGGACGCTGTGTTGGGTTCTTGTGAATATATAACAACTTTGTGTTCAATGAAATAATATATTTTATACAATTTGGATCAATAGGTTTAAACTCTCTCTAGTCCGAATATCAACTGAACTAAATCTGTTCAACTGGTTAGGTTCTCCCCTTGAATGTCTGACTGGACTCTCCAGCCTCCTTAGATTGTCGAAAGTCTTAACTCTTCCCCATCTAAATATCTGCGTCCCGCAGATCAGGGTGCATATGTCCATTATAACGATATTCATCCAATATAAATTGTCTAATATAATGATAATTATCCAATATAAATTGCCCAATATAATGATATTTATCCAATATAAATTTATTATCCAGAGTCCATAAATTAGCATAAAGAGGGCCGTCGATATCCACCTTCAAGTTAATTCAAAGCATTCATAGTTCCATACATTTAGTATTCATTTGTGGTTATATTTCATTCCGTCTGGCATCTCGGAAATCCCTATTACCATGAATGATCGAAACTAGGAAGGATATACCACTTGTAAAATGCTGTGGATGCTATGGGTGCTAAGGAAGTTAAGGAAGCTAAAATAAGATTATTGCAGTATAATTAAATGTGCTATGGGTGCTAGGAAGTCAAGGAAGTTAAAAGAGGATTATTACAATATAATTAAATGTGCATTTTCTTTTCTTTTTGTTTTTTCCTTTTGTCTTAAATCTGATTTATGAAGAATTTTTCCAGTTTTTGTTTTGTTGATAATCATTAATTCCACGAGACACATATGTCCCTTGTACACCATTACTTCTTAATGAAATATTCTGTAAATTCACACAAATGGCATAAGCTTCCGGTAAATTTTTAGGTTTGCTAACTGTTGACATCCTCGGTATGTCACCGTTTAGTCCCCTTATGAAAACATCTAAAGCTCTATCTCTAAATGATTCTATTAATGCGGACAATACTTGCCTTTAAGGCCTGTAAAATTAAAGAAAACTGACTATTAACTTGCTTATAGTAGGTTTCCAAGTCGTTGTTGCCTTGAATCATTTGTTTCAATTCGTATTCCAAGGTTCGAACATCCCTTTTATCAGCATAATGCAATCGCCAAACTCGCTTAATTTCAGGCCAATCATCATTTTGTACACCGTACGATTACACTGAAACATCGGCAATTCCAATTACTTTTCCTCGTATATGTAAAATTATTGAGCGATACAGAGGTCTTTCCTTGATAATAGAATAATCTTCAAGTACGGACTCGATCCTGTTTACCCACGAGGCATATTGTGAAGGGTTTCCCTCAAATGTGGGCAACACTTTAACACAGTCCGGCAATGACGAAATTTCATTTAATTCAAGCTCCGAACGTGGACGGGCCAGTAAGGTTTGTTCCTCTATGAGAGACTGATTAGTATCCTCCTTTTCCAAACGATCCACTTTCCTATTCAATTGCTTCAAATCTTCCTTAAGATTCAAAAATTGATCGGCTAACACAGTTATTGCCGCGCTCAGCCCTTGCAACGTTCCATTAATATTTTTCATATTACTTGTTATCCGTTAATTTTACTATTATTATTCTATTTATATTGTAAGGTTACATTATTTTCCAGAGTCTCAGTCTGCCCAGGGCTATAACTCACAAGAAATGTGTAAGTAGATACGGGACTTTACGTGGTTAGAGAAATAGGAGAGGGTGGGGGAGTTATTATGTATTAAACGGCCACGCAGCCTGAACTCGCCGACCACGCCCACACGTTTGCACGTGGGAAGGCTGCAGCGATCGAGTGGCGCGATCAAGCGCACTCTAGATTGCTGGAGTCGGGGTTGCAAAGGCGTATTGCGGGGTATTAGTGGGGCTACTACGATTGGTAGACCGCGGATCGAGGAACGCCCAGCGTTGTCGCCGGCGTTCACTCCAGACCACGCGATTTTTGCATGCCAGAGTTTTAACCTTCTGGCGAACGGGATTTGACCTCGTTCTAACTACCTGTTAGTATTGTTATAATTGTTAGTGAATTATTGTTAGCAAACTAACTACAAATAAATGCGCAACTGTTTCTATATACTTTTCTTATTTTATTTCATATATTACCTTACACCTTCTACCCTTTGCCTATCAGTTCTCTATTTTTCTTTTTATCTTTCTCTTCTCCGACTGCTCAAACCGAGAGCTAAAAACTAACTGCTCAAACCGAGAGCTTTCACCACGCGACCAGCAATGCAATCCACCACCGCGAGCTTTCAAACCGCACGGTTGCATTGCTGATCGCGTGCCCGCCCACTAATTTGAATTTTGCTTACTGTCTAGAGTTAATAGCTATGGCACCTATATCTACTTAACTATCTTACAAACTAACGCTTAGTCTGCTTACTATCTAACTTACCATCTACCAAAAATATACAACAACTACAAGATATAAACTTAATGGCTACAAAAATCAATCCAATCCAACTTAATCGCTACGAGCATAATACAAATTCAAGATCAACCAAATACAATTCAATTCAATTCAATTCAATTCGTTAACTTAATCGCTACAAATATAATATAAACTTAACGACTATAATTCACTTCAATTCAATTCAACAACTTACTTGCTACAAATATCATATAAACTCAACAACTATAATTCAACATGTAAGGTGGGCAAAAGGCCACCTTACACCCCCCCCTTACTTCGACAAAGCAACCGTCACGCCCCCCGACGAGTTGACGGTCACCGTGTAGGAACGTTCCCCCGCCGCGACCCGGAAGCGGGTTCTCCTGTACTGCCGTCTACGCGTCTCCACCTCCCGCCTCAGGAGCTGGATCACCTCCGCACTCAGCTCGGTGCCAGCAGGGCGTACCCTCCAGTTGACGGGGATCAGCGGTAACATCCTTGTCGCCTCCACGTCCTCTGCGCCCAGCGCGTCCTCGAGGCTCACCTCCCATCCGTCCAACAGCTCGGCCATGTCTGCCAATAGGCGCCTCTCCTCGCTCGAGCGAGTCTCCGTCGACTCATCTCTACGCTCGTCGCGTTCTTGGCCGCTCCCAGACCGGCTTCACTTCCTGCTCTGCCGATGCGCGGACGGACCCTCGGCGCCATCCGTTGGTTTCCTTTGACCGGCGGGGGTGCAGGGGTCCGGTTTGCGCGCGGACACTGGTCGCCCTTTTCGTCGTCGCCGACGACGCTTACGCCTGGACGCCTGGCAGTGATCTGTCGGGCATTCTGCGCTGTACTGCGACGAGCGCGACAGGCGCCGGTTTTCAACCGTGCCCGGCGTATATCGCAACGAGATCCTGACGGATTCCGGCTGCTGGTCCCTCTCAACGTCGGCGCCAGTTCGGCGTTGGGGAATAGGGTCTGCGGTAGTATCCTCCTCAGGGTTCGCGTCCTCCACTTGGAATTCCTCATCGGAACTCCTCGACACGCTCAACTGCTCCACTTCTGCTTCATCCCGCGCCGCGGTCTCCGTCCATCCGGGCTGCCACGTTCACCGTCGAGCGGAGGACCGTGTGTACACGCCGGGGTGGCGCCCGCTCCTCTCGGTGACGGTTGTACTCCCTACCGAGTCTCGGGTCCCTTTGCCGACTCCGCGCCTCTTTTCTGGAGAACGGCTCCGTACTATCGCTGCTCGCGTCCTCGACTCGGACTGAGCCTTCGTCGTCACTGCTGATTTCAATGACATCCTCCATACTGCTACTTCCCTGCAAGTTCAGATTCTTTAGTCTTCTGTTTTTTGTTCGTGTTAATGACCGAAATGGCCCTCTAACTACTGCGTTAGTGTTAGCATTAATAGGGGCTCTACAGGGAAGTTAGTGGTTGGTGAGATGTGTAGATCTGTCAAGGACTTTGGTTGTCTTCGCCGGGGACAGCGGGGTTTGCTCCTCGTTCCCCGTTTCCCCGGTCTCGGTTTCCGGGATCGTGTCGCTTTCTTCATCTTCTTGATGGAATGGCTTCAACTGCGCAATGTTGGCCACCCTCCTCTTGCGTTCGCCCTCCTTCGTCAGGCGCACCACGTTGGGGGACAGGAACTTAACGACCTTGTAGGGGCCGTCGAATTTGGGCGCCAGTTTCGCCGCGAATCCTTCCACCGCGTTCGACAGTTGATATTGTCGTAACAGCACCGCCGAACGCAACGCTGGTCTCCAGTCACGCCGTCTCAAGTTGTAGTGCCTGCTTTGATCCTTTGATGCTCGCTGCAAGTTACTACGCACTATGTCAAAAATTTCCTTCATTTTGACTCCTTTGGCCTCGGGCTGGGTTTCTCTAGTCGCCGAACCGGGAGTGACTTCATCGTACAAAGCGGCGGGTAGGCGTGGTTCCCGCCCTAACATCAGAAACGCTGGAGTGAAGCCCGTGGAGTCGGCCACGCTCGAATTGACCGCCAGCGTTATCTCCGGCAACAGCTCGTCCCACGAGCTCTGGTGGCCTTCGATATATTGGGCTATCATAGTCTTCACCGTGCGATTCGTTCTCTCCGTCGGGTTCTCCTGTGGTGAATAAGGCGCTGTGTACTGGAGTGTCACCCCCAGGGATTCCATGAACGCCTTGAAACTTCTGCTTGCAAATTGTACACCGTTGTCGCAATCGAATGTCCTGGGTACTCCAAATCTGCCGAGTATACGTCCCGGAACGCCAGTTGTAGTAGGGCGGTAGTAGCTCTCCTCAACGGCACCAGCTCCACCCATTTAGCGAAAGCGTCGTGGAACACCAACAACATTGTGTTCCCACGCTTGGAACGAGGCAAAGGTCCCACGAAGTCTGCGCACAAGACCGCCATTGGCTCCGCCACCTGCCTGGTGAGCATATGCCCGGCCGGCTTTTGTTGCACGCATTTGAACCTTTGGCACGTTTCGCAACACCTCACGTACTTGGCGGCATCTCGAAACATGCCCGGCCAATAATACCTTTGTGCAAGTCGTGCTGCCGTTTTCCTCACACCTTGATGTCCGGCCGTGGGAGCGTCGTGACACTCCCTCATCACTCTGCCCCTCAAACTGCTAGGGACGCAGAGCTTCCACGGGATAAAATCCTCCTCGTCTATCCGATGGCCTAAATTCCGATATAACTGCCCGTTCTCCTCCACGTAATCCTGGAACTTCTCGGGCTCCTTTACGATCCTTTCACGCATCCTTTTTATCCACCCGCAAGGGGGATTTTCTTCCACGGCCTGCTCGCAACTGTCTATGGGCTGCCGGGACAATGCGTCTGCCACTACGTTTAAGCTTCCTCGACGATAACGTACGTCGAACTGGTATTGCTGCAACTCTAGCGCCCACCGAGCGATCCTGCCCGTGGGACTTTCTATGGAGTTGAGCCATTTCAGCGCTAGGTGATCCGTAACCACGTCGAATCTGTAGCCTTCCAGGTAGCATCGCATCTTTCGGATCGCCCAGACGATCGCGAGGCACTCCTTCTCCGTGGCCGAATAGTTTAGCTCCGCCTTCAGTAACTTCCGGCTGGCGTATGCTATCACTCGCTCCTGCCCCTCGACTTCTTGCGTCAGTACTGCGCCGAGGCCGTAGTCTCTGGCGTCGGTTTGCAGCACGAATTTGGCCGAGAAGTCGGGACAGGCCAGAATAGGCGCGGTTGTCAAACTCTCCTTGAGTTTCTGCAACGCCTCCTCCTGCTCCTCGCTCCAGATCCACTTCTGGCCCTTCTTTAGCAGCTTCGTCATCGGTTGTACCAGTGACGCGAAGTTTGGTACAAAGCGTCGATACCACGATGCCATTCCTAGGCACTGCCGCAGCTCCTTGAGAATGCAAACCGAATGGCATCACTCGCCATTGGAACAATCCTCTGCCTAGCACGGTGAACGCCGTGTACTCCCTGCTATCCGCCGCCATTGGGATCTGCCAGTAACCGCTCTTTAGATCCAGCGTGGATATGAATCGTGCGTGTCGTAACTTCTCCAAAATGTGAAGAATCCTCGGAACAGGGTACGCATCCGGGACTGAGTGAGCGTTGAGCTGTCGATAATCTACGCACATGCGCCAATCCCCAGTCTTTTTCTTGACCAAGACTATGGGTGCGCTGTGTGGGCTCTTCGACGGTTCAATCGCTCCAGCTTGAAGCAGCTCGTCCACCTGTTCGTCGATCACCTTTTGCATAGCCGGATTCATTCATCCGGATGCTATGCTCAGCGATGTGCGTCACGCCTCTGAGGTCCTCGAACAATGCCAACTCTGCCTCAAGAAATTCTTGCAATTCTTTCTCTAACTCGTCCGGCCACTCCTTGCTATTGGGCGCGGATCGTTCATGTCCTCCGTATTCGCTCTCTGCTGCTTCTCTTGTCAGTGGGCCGCCCTCGGGCTCACCTTCCCTCTCCAACTCGACTGATTTAAACTCCGGCGACCGCTCCTCGGGTCCGCTCCTCAAGTCCTCGCTCTGCTTCACAGCTCTCGCAGGAGGCCCAGCTCCCCTTTTGTCCTCCATTATCTCGCTTCTTTCCTTTTTATCTCTCCTTGTCGCTGGGAGACTCCCTCTAAGTCTCTCCTCCGGCGTTCCCTTTTCCATTCTTTTCCTCTTGTCTCTGTTCTCGTCGGGCGGTGTGCCTTGGCTCGACGCTTGCTGGACGCCGATCGTCGACACTGCGATTACCGACTTTGGGCCCTCTTTTGGCGTTGCGGCCTCGTGCAATGCCTCCGAGCCCAACTCCTTCACTCCCTCAACGAGCTGGCGTTGCTTTCCAAGACTGCTGTTGCCTTTCTTCACTCGTTGTTCACTTGACGCCGATGCTCCCTCTCCCACGTCGTCCACCATCCTCATCTCGAGCTCCGCGTTGCCGCAACGCACCGTAGTGCCGATGGGGCATAGGAAGTCCATGCCGAGGATGACATGGTCCAGCATGGTCGGCATTATCAGCAAATTTACTTCCGCCGTTTTTCCTGCCAGGCTCACATCTGTCCTCACCATCTCCGTCACGTCCAGTGCTGATCCATCGGCCAACCTGATCCGCGACTCAACCTGGCAACGCTCGCCTCCTATCGTCCGTCGGCGCGCGCAGCCTTCACTGACAAAACTGCGCGTGGCTCCAGTGTCGATCGTGGCGGTCATCCTTTGACTCCCGACCGTCACCGACGCGACGATCTTCCACTCCTTCACTCGGAGCGGGTTCCTCTCCTCATCTCCCGTGTTTAATTGGCGCCGCTCCGCTCTCTTGGAGGGCGCCCCTGGCCGTTTCCCGAGCTGTCTCGTTCGCAGCACTCCCTCGCAGTCCGGCCTCGCTGACCACAGTGTCGACAAAACAACACCTGTGCGTTATGACACTCTCGCGCGAAATGTCCGGGTTGTGCACATCGATAACAAACTCGGCTTGGCCTAGCTCCAGCGTCCTGGGCCATCATCCGGCTAGTTGCCTCCGCCGACTGTGTCGCCGCCGGCGTCTCTGTCCGCCCCTCAGCTTGTCCTCCAGATCGGGGATCAGATGTCTTTGCGCGGAAGGGATTACTCTGCCGCACCTCCACTGGCTTGGGCCAGATGGTCTCCACCGTAGCCTTCCTTCCTTGTTCTCTTTGTTGACTCCTCACGTTCTCGAACTCCGCGGCCATCTGGGTCAGCTGTGTTAGAGATGAGAAATCGTGCCTCCGTACGTACAATCTGTATTCCGGGGATGCGTTCTCGTAGGCCCTATTAAATTCTTGGGCCGGGCTGTATCTAGCCTGACGCATCAATAGACTCAGCTCAATCAAGTAGTCCTTGAAGGGTTCGCCTTCCCGCTGCCGGCGCGCCCGGATCTGGTCCTCCAAACGCTCGAGGTATTGGGGAGGTAAGAAGAAGTCCAAGAACTCCTTCTTAAATTCCAACCAGGGCACATCTCTTAGCCCGCTGGTCAGGAACCACTTGGCCGCCTTGTCTACCAACACCTCGCTCAGCGCCCTCGGCATCCTGTCCAGCTCGATCCCATAAGTTATGGCTCGCTCCTCCAAGATTTCGATGAAACCGAGGGGATCCGACCGACCGTCGTATTTCATTCCCCACTTCCTGACTTGCTCGGCGACATTCCAAGGCGGGTGCCTCTCTGGTGGCGGTGAGAGCGCTGGAGTCCGACGCTCAATACTCATCTCGCCTCCATTGCCGGATCCCTTCGACTTTTCGTCCCTCCGGCTCCCAGCCATGCTGCTCGCCGTCGGTACGCTAAGCCTCAGCGGCGCCGTCGAAATAGAACCACTCTCCTGGATCTTTCGCAGATCGGGCTCTGACTTCTGGTATGCGCGGCTGCCCATGCTCGACATCGCGCCTCCCGAAGAGAATCGTGCCTCCCATTCGGTCAGTCGCCCTTTGACTTCCGCCGAATAGCTACCGCCCTGGATGTAGGACGACAATCTCTTTCTTAAATCCTCCACGCGGCCCTCGTCGTCAAGGCCGAGATCTCGTGCAACCGCTATCAATTCTTCTTTGCAGCGCTGGTAAACCCAGCCGACGTTCAGTCCCGAACTGTGGGATGCCGCTCCTTCCATCCTTGATGCCTGGGTGCTCTGTGTCTTTGGTTACTTATACTAACGATCTCCAGTCGTTTAGCTCTTCTTTTCTCTCCTTTTCCTTTTTTTTTTTTTTATTTATTTATTTTTTTCCTTTTTTTTCTTCTTTATTTTCTTTATTCTTTCTTGTCTTCTTTTTCTCCTTTTTTTTCTCTTTTTGTTCTCCCTTTTTTTTATATTATATATTTATTTTTTTCCAAATTTTCTTATCTTATACAATTCTGTTTGCTTTTACTGTCTTAATCTATCTTATATTACACTTATTCTAGTTTTGGTTTACTTTTCTTTATTCGTCTTAATCTATTTTATTCTCTTTTATCTTATTCTTCTTAATGTACTTTCTTTTATTTCTTTTCCTTTATTTTCCTCAATTTACTTTACTCCTCTTTCTTTGCCCTTCTTGGTTTACTTTATTTTTATTTCGCTTTCTTTATTCTTCTTAATCTATTTTGTTTTATTTCGTTTTCTTTATTTTTCTTAATCTATTTTGTTTTATTTCTTTTTCTTTATTTTTCTTAATCTATTTTAGATTATTTTACTTTGTTTCATTTCTTTTTTTTTCTTTCAGTTTTACTTCTTAATTGATCTTATTCCCCTTCCTTTTTTCACTTTCCGTTCGCTCGTCCAACTCAACTTTATCCCTTTATCCTAGTTTGTTCGCTTTAACTTGCTTTGCTTTCACTACCGTTTACTTGACTTACTCCTCTTCTCTTTACTCTAGTTACTTTACTGGACTTTCCCGTCTCTGCTTATCCCGCCTTATTTTATCTCTTTACTCTTATCTTTATTACTCCGCTTTTATTCTGTTTCACTCCGCTTCAGTTCTCCTTGCTGTATTTTCTCTTCGCTTTATCTCATATATATTCACTTGACTTGACTTCGCTTTATCTTTGCTTTTACTTCGCTTCGCTTTATCCTACTTAACCTTGCTATGTTCCGCTTCGCTCCGTTCCAGTGCGTTATTTTATTTTATTTTATTTTATTTTATTTTATTTTATTTTATTTTATTTTATTTTATTTTATTTTATTTTATTTTATTTTATTTTATTTTATTTTATTTTATTTTATTTTATTTTATTTTATTTTATTTTATTTTATTTTATTTTATTTTATTTTATTTTATTTTATTTTATTTTATTTTATTTTATTTTATTTTATTTTATTTTATTTTATTTTATTTTATTTTATTTTATTTTATTTTATTTTATTTTATTTTATTTTATTTTATTTTATTTTATTTGATTTGATTTGATTTGATTTGATTTGATTTGATTTGATTTGATTTGATTTGATTTGATTTGATTTGATTTGATTTGATTTGATTTGATTTGATTTGATTTGATATGATTTGATTTGATTTGATTTGATTTGATTTGATTTGATTTGATTTGATTTGATTTGATTTGATTTGATTTGATTTGATTTGATTTGATTTGATTTGATTTGATTTGATTTGATTTGATTTGATTTGATTTGATTTGATTTGATTTGATTTGATTTGATTTGATTTGATTTGATTTGATTTGATTTGATTTGATTTGATTTGATTTGATTTGATTTGATTTGATTTGATTTGATTTGATTTGATTTGATTTGATTTGATTTGATTTGATTTGATTTGATTTGATTTGATTTGATTTGATTTGATTTGATTTGATTTGATTTGATTTGATTTGATTTGATTTGATTTGATTTGATTTGATTTGATTTGATTTGATTTGATTTGATTTGATTTGATTTGATTTGATTTGATTTGATTTGATTTGATTTGATTTGATTTGATTTGATTTGATTTGATTTGATTTGATTTGATTTGATTTGATTTGATTTGATTTGATTTGATTTGATTTGATTTGATTTGATTTGATTTGATTTGATTTGATTTGATTTGATTTGATTTGATTTGATTTGATTTGATTTGATTTGATTTGATTTGATTTGATTTGATTTGATTTGATTTGATTTGATTTGATTTGATTTGATTTGATTTGATTTGATTTGATTTGATTTGATTTGATTTGATTTGATTTGATTTGATTTGATTTGATTTGATTTGATTTGATTTGATTTGATTTGATTTGATTTGATTTGATTTGATTTGATTTGATTTGATTTGATTTGATTTGATTTGATTTGATTTGATTTGATTTGATTTGATTTGATTTGATTTGATTTGATTTGATTTGATTTGATTTGATTTGATTTGATTTGATTTGATTTGATTTGATTTGATTTGATTTGATTTGATTTGATTTGATTTGATTTGATTTGATTTGATTTGATTTGATTTGATTTGATTTGATTTGATTTGATTTGATTTGATTTGATTTGATTTGATTTGATTTGATTTGATTTGATTTGATTTGATTTGATTTGATTTGATTTGATTTGATTTGATTTGATTTGATTTGATTTGATTTGATTTGATTTGATTTGATTTGATTTGATTTGATTTGATTTGATTTGATTTGATTTGATTTGATTTGATTTGATTTGATTTGATTTGATTTGATTTGATTTGATTTGATTTGATTTGATTTGATTTGATTTGATTTGATTTGATTTGATTTGATTTGATTTGATTTGATTTGATTTGATTTGATTTGATTTGATTTGATTTGATTTGATTTGATTTGATTTGATTTGATTTGATTTGATTTGATTTGATTTGATTTGATTTGATTTGATTTGATTTGATTTGATTTGATTTGATTTGATTTGATTTGATTTGATTTGATTTGATTTGATTTGATTTGATTTGATTTGATTTGATTTGATTTGATTTGATTTGATTTGATTTGATTTGATTTGATTTGATTTGATTTGATTTGATTTGATTTGATTTGATTTGATTTGATTTGATTTGATTTGATTTGATTTGATTTGATTTGATTTGATTTGATTTGATTTGATTTGATTTGATTTGATTTGATTTGATTTGATTTGATTTGATTTGATTTGATTTGATTTGATTTGATTTGATTTGATTTGATTTGATTTGATTTGATTTGATTTGATTTGATTTGATTTTATTTTATTTGATTTGATTTGATTTGATTTGATTTGATTTGATTTGATTTGATTTGATTTGATTTGATTTGATTTGATTTTATTTTATTTTATTTTATTTGATTTTATTTGATTTTATTTGATTTTATTTGATTTTATTTGATTTTATTTGATTTTATTTGATTTTATTTGATTTTATTTGATTTTATTTGATTTTATTTGATTTTATTTGATTTTATTTGATTTTATTTGATTTTATTTGATTTTATTTGATTTTATTTGATTTTATTTGATTTTATTTGATTTTATTTGATTTTATTTGATTTTATTTGATTTTATTTGATTTTATTTGATTTTATTTGATTTTATTTGATTTTATTTGATTTTATTTGATTTTATTTTATTTTATTTTATTTTATTTTATTTTATTTTATTTTATTTTATTTTATTTTATTTTATTTTCACTGGTCTCGGCCTATTGTCCACTCCCACGATCAAAATCGCCTCGTGTCATATGCGCATCAGAAAAATCGCCTAGTGTCACATGCGCATTAGCAAAATCGCCTAGTGTCATATGCGCATAATTACACACATACGCTTGACCGATCGCTCTCTCTCTCTCAATTTGTTTTCTCACATACATATACACATATGTACCCTTGCCTATGCGCGCATAGTACCCTTCACTGTTCACTCTCTCTTAACCGAGCGCTGCGCATGTATATACATATGTACGCACGCATGCACCCACGCGCATACATATATACACTCCGCCGCTCACCCTCTCTTAACTAATTGTCACACATGCACATATATATGTATATATATCAGTGTTGCCAAATCAGCTTTTTTCCCGTCAAATCTGGCTTTTTTGAAAAGCCAATTGCGGGAAAAATTCCAAAACAGCGGACAGCGGGAATTCTGGATTTTTAAAAGAATAATTTGCTTTATTTCCGCTTTTTTATTTATTGAAGAAATTTTCGTATTTTGTATGGATAATTCGTATGAAGAATGAAGTTTTCTTCATTGTAGTTAAATTAAAACCAAATAGTTCAGTAATTCAATTTTCAATGAACGAACCAAGCGGTAATAATATGGAACTAACTAAACTAGGATATGATTTATATTTAATTCAGAACAACCTATTGTGAACAACAATATCGAACTTTTTGATTCTATGTAAATGAAACGAAAAGATTAAAAAATGTATGCAACTCTTTTGATAGCGTGTAGTACAAGAATTTATGTGTTGCCGACAAATTTTCAAATAGTAAAAAATGTCGATTCCTTTCCATGCATAAATATTTTTGGAGAACATTGATAGTATTGAACCCCAATATAAGAACATCCACTCAATTCAGTAGGAAACTACTCAAGACGCTACAGAGTTTTGAGTTGAGAAGCGTGTTCTAAGGGTTTGATAGGATATAAGAAATTTAGGAACTTGGCCACTTTTGCATTGTTTTCTTTGCCAATGCCCAAGTGGGTAACATTTTTCGTCAGATCAATACTGTGATGCTTAACTCAATTTCAAGCATCTGGTGAAACATATATTATAAAACTTCACAGATACTTGCGGTGTTTGAAGAAATGATGCCATGATTATGAGTTGTGAAAAATATATTTAAATATCAATCAAATCAAAGCAAAAAACATCTTTTTTTTCCGATTTTTTCCACAAAATTTCGGCTTTTTTAAAAGGTGTAGAAGATATAATTTATAACTTTTCGATAAGGTTTTTATCGATAAAAAAGATCGGGAGGAGTTATCGATTTTTAATGATAAACTTGATATGCGTGCTGTAATTACGGACATTTAAAAAAAAATTTGAAGTCTCTAGCTCTTATATCTTCTGAAATTGACGCGTTCATACATACGGACAGACGGACAGACAGACGGGCAGGGCCAAATCAACTCAGCTCGTCGCCCTGATCAAGAATATAAGTTAACGACAGACCCCACAAAAGGGCATTGCACCAGCCCAATTATATCACGGCTCCAGTGCATGCACTTTTGACACGTGCGCTTTGTCAGCAAAATACAACAGCAATGCAACCGCAACCGTGGGAGCCTATCGTCAGCAATAATAATAAGATCAATGCACTTGGCCAAATCACATTCTGGCCAACGTGTGCATTTCCGCCACGAGCGCCGAGTCAGCGCACCGATCAGCACCACCGTGAGAGCCATCGTGCCACAAGACACCTATCAGCAGCAACAGCAGTGACCACGGCGGCAGCGACGCCAATAGCAGCAGCGGCAGCTTTCATATAAATAGTACTTGTATAATTATTCTTAAGTTAGTTCTAATCCAACTCCGAAAGTGAATAAATGTTTTTTTAATCCAAAAACCGCTTTCGAATATTTAATTGGCGTCCGAGCAGGGACCCGCGATCGTTATCTTAGAAAGTTTACGCGTCGAAAAACATAGTACCAACTATTGTTCGCGAGAGCACCTATAACGAAATATAGCTGCTAGTGAACGCGACGAAAATCCTTAGTGCCCAATCCGCAGCTATCGAAACGTTAGTACCTAATCCGTAGCTAACGGGAGCATTCGAACGATCCGTGATAGTGCCTAATCCGCAGCTACACCGTGTCCGTGAAAGAGTGACTCTAACTACCTAAACGAGGTACGGTCGTTGGTCAAAAACATTGTTGCCACCCTATAAGTGTCCGCCCGTAGGGTACCGCGTAATCAGTGTGCGTCGCAGGATCTTTAGTAACGGATACACCACTAATACTGGAATCTGAGGAAAGAGAGCAATCCGGACCATCATCGCGGGAGTCAACAATGCTAAAAATTATATTGTAAGCATAGTGAATGAGATTTAAAAACGAGAAAAAACAAGTAAGAAAGCTCTAGTCGAGACTACTCGACTACGAGATCCCCTGAACCCTTGGAGTAAAATCTATTTCAATAATTTTTCGCGTCTTTCAGCTTACACAAGAAACACACACACACACACACACACACACACACACACACACACACACAGGCATGCATACACACACATACATACACACACATATACACACACATATACACACACACACACACACACACACACACACACACACACACACATACACATACACAAACAATTACATACATATACACACACAAGCATAAACACGCATGGGCGGCAGTGAGCGCCTACTATGAGAACTTAATTGCTTAATAACTTTTTTTGTGGACGTACGATCTTCATGAAACTTTCAGATTATGATTACAGCATGGATATGCATGTATTGGCCAAAGCACAAGTCTCTAGTATTTGAAATACGCCTTTTACAAAAGTGAGGGTGAGGGGGTGAATTTAAGGGTGGGGGGTAAATTTTAACAAAAACCGAAATTGTATAAATTGCATATAAGCATACATTAAAAATTTGGAGCTTCTAACAATAAAGATATAGAAGATATAATTTTAAAACTGGTTTTCGATAAGGTTTTTTATCGATAAAAAAAGATCGGGATGAGTTATCGATTTTTAATGATAAACTTGATATGCGCGCTGTAATTACGGACATTTTAAAAAAAATTTGAAGTCTCTAGCTCTTATATCTTCTGAAATCGACGCGTTCATACATACGGACAGACGGACAGACAGACGGACAGGGCGAAATCAACTCAGCTCGTCGCCCTGATCAAGAATATATATACTTTGTGGGGTCTGCCACGCCTCCTTCTGCCTGTTACATACATTTCAACAAAACCATTATACCCTGATTTCCCATTGAAAATGGGTTCAGGGTATAAAAAACAAGAAACATCAAACAATTAAGAAAAGAAGAAATAATCAAGAAATATTGAACTTTAACACTTAGTATTTAAGAAAACTCTAAAATTGTACTACTGAGCGACGTCTAGTTGCCGGTATAGCGTATGGCCCGTGAAGCCATACAATAATAGTCAGGAAGATCACTGCGTTGATCGCGTAGGAATTTCCTAACATAAATCAAGATTTCAAGAACATTTTCTGAAAACAAACCACCATCATTTTCCGATTTGATAAAAATTCTTTAAATCTGTCCGTGACCATTGACGAACTAAGGACTAGAGGTGACAAACTATCGATGGTGGGCCCCATCGATTGAGGACGATAGTAATTTCCAAACCATCGATAGCTGTCGATAGTACCATCGATTGTGGTCGATAGTCGCAATAAAAAACCGTGATTCTTAGCCTTAAAAATTTGAACACTTCAATTTTGAGAAATTACATTTTAAGATAAAAGCTGAATTGACTTAAAAGTTAAATCCTAAATACTATTAAGTTATGGTTTTTATTGTAGTGATCGATTTTTGTTGTCTGCAAATAAGTGTCATTCACTCACACAATAAAAAAGACTCAGACAGAAATTGTTTTTGTCCCGTATGATTTAGCTCGCTCGCGCTCTGAGCGAGACAGTTATTTCAGTTTTCGTTTCGCTCAAGTCAAGCACTGATCGTTTGCTTGAGTTAAATGAATTGAAATAATAAACAAGAGAGTTTTTGCAATGCGTTGTCAAAATACTTTTATCATCTATTGTATGTATGTATGTATTTGCATGCACACGATCATTTCTGTTGAGTTTTTTAGGCAAACTGTCTTTTGCTGAGAGGCTTTGTGTAAGCGACACTCTTTACGCGACACTCATTTGAGATCCTCACACCAATGAGTCAATGCGAAGCACTTAACCAAAACCGATTCAAAACAAAGCAAAGAGTGACGCTCATTGCGAGATTGTGTCTGCACAATCCTTTCGGTTATGTTATGAAGCAGAGCATATTCGAAAAAACGATCAACCATCATTTGCAAGCTATGATAAAAAATTAGGAAAAATTATAATTATTAATCACGCACCTTTGAAGATATTATCGTCCACTATCGATACATTGAATCATCGATAGTTCAGTCGCTCGATAGTGCCCAACCATCGATAGTGGCGATAGTGCCATCGATAGTTTGACACCTCTACTAAGGACCGCATTCTCTAAAATAAACATGCCACAAGCAGAAAATAAACTCCCATCCACCAGTACAGGTGCCATAAAACCAACTTACTTGACCGAACCAATTGAGAGTACGATAGAGAGATACCTTAGGAAGATATTGTCTGAGAAAGGTGACGAGTTACTTAATCCAGGTATAACCGTTTCAGTCGAGCAAGATCAGACGATTCTCCCAGAACACGAATCAACGAGTTAGACAAGTTACCAGACGTTGTAAGAGTTTTAAAAGACTTTTCTGGGAATAGAGCAGAATTCACTTCATGGCGCAAAAGTGTAGACAGGATATTTGAGGCCTACTCTACTGTACAGGGAACACCAAAGCACTATGGTATCTTAATGGTAGTAAGAAGTAAAGTAGTTGGCGAAGCCGATGCTGTATTAGAAGCGTATAATATCCCACTAAATTGGAAAGCCATATCCCAATGTCTCACTGATCATTTTGCAGATCGCAGAGATCTTAAGATACTGGAATACCAACTCTATACTCTTAGGCAGAATGGGCGATCAATAGACGAATTTTACCAAGCCGTTTATTATCATCTGTCTCTAATATTGAATCAGATAAACAACCATGATTCATCTACAGAAACAGTAAGAGCTATTACCAAGATTTATAGGGACAAAGCGTTAGATACGTTTATCAGAGGTCTCAACGGAGACTTACCAAGGTTATTAGCCATCAAAGAGTCAACTGACCTTAAACATGCCCTTCACTTGTGCCGACTGATTGAGAACCAGTCGATTAGAAATTCCGTTAATCCCATAAGAGCCACTTCGCTTCCTCCGAAGAACAATCATCAAAATAAAATTACTCAATCTTCATTTCGATATAATAACCCACATGTCCTAAATCAAACCAACTTCAATCCGGACTTGTACTATCCACCAAAGCCTAAGTTTAACCCCCAGAATTCAGGTTTCATACCAAGACCCATACACCAACAACCACTACAGTTCTTTAACGCACCACCAAGACCAATAGCTCCAAAGCCACAACCGGCTCCACAACCAATGGAAGTCGACTCGTCTACCAGAACCAGGAATGTGAATTATATGAATAGGCCAAATTATAACCAATTTGCTGGGAAAAGACCCTTATCTTCTAGGGCAGAAACCCCATCCCAACCACAGCGACAATTTCACATCAATACTGGGGAAACCCAAGTGCAGAACGTAGATGATGAGGCTAACGCTTACGCAAATGCATATGCAAACGCATACGCCACCGAAGCTTATGCCGAGGCATACGAGCATTGTATGAGTGAACAGGCTTACTATGCTGCTGCAGAGGAGCAAGGTATCGTCGAAACACCATACGAGAACGGAGCAACCACAGACAACCAGTTTCAAGTAGAAATTTCTGACATGTCCGACGTCAATTTTTTAGCTTAAATGTTACCTTACTTCCAATGCAAAACGAGGGACGGACAGGTACTGAACTTCCTCATTGATACTGGTTCCAACCAGAATTACATACAGTCTTCCCTAGTAACCAACGCAAAAAAGAACAAAGAAGCTCTTTTCGCTAATTCTATAGGCGGAAAAATAGCCATAACCCATCATACATTTCTGAATCTTTTTAACCTCAACACTCCAATCAGATTTTTCGTATTGCCCACTCTAAAAACTTTTCATGGTATTCTAGGCAATGATACAATGAAACAACTCAATGTTGTTATTGATGTCAGGAATGATATCCTTATAGTAAATGGCAGTAATAAATTCCGTATTAAGCAATAACCTGCACAAGCAGTTAACAATATAAAGGTCCGAACAAATCATATGTCCGATAGCCAGAAAAAAATAATAGATCGACTAATTCAAGAAACTAAACCCTTATTTGCAGACCCAGAGCAAAAATTAACTTACACGACTAAAGTAGTAGGAGAGATCCGAACCAATACCGATACTCCGGTTTACAGCAGGCATTACCCATATCCTATTGCACTAAAGCAAGAAGTCGAAAAGCAGATATCAGAAATGCTTGACGACGGAGTCATTAGACCCTCTAGATCACCGTATAACGCTCCAGTATGGATCGTACCAAAGAAATCTGATGCCTCGGGAAAAAAGAAATACCGATTAGTAATTGATTATCGCAAGCTAAATTTGGACACAATCTCCGACCGATACCCAATGCCAGAAATAGGGGACATCATAGCCCACTTAGGGGACAATAAATTCTTCACGGTCCTCGACCTCAAAAGTGGTTTCCACCAAATTCCTTTGAAGGAGACAGGCATAGAAAAGACAGCATTTTCTGTTAACGGAGGGAAGTACGAATTTACAAGACTACCTTTTGGTCTCAAGAATTCCCCTTCAATATTCCAAAGAACCTTAGATGATATTCTAAGGGATCATGTTGGAAAAATCTGCTATGTCTACATTGATGACATCATTGTTTCTAGCAAAACTGGAAACGAACATGCTCATCACCTAAAACAAGTCTTCACGACTTTACTTAACGCTAATATGAAAGTCCAAATGGACAAGTGCGAATTTTCCAAAAGGGAAGTAAATTTCCTAGGATTCACCATTTCAGACAGTGGCGTTAAGACAAATCCAGAAAAGGTTGAAGCGATTTCCAGATTCCCCATACCCAAAACTCTGAAAGAACTACGATCGTTCTTAGGCCTCTCCGGCTACTACCGCAGATTCATAAAAGATTATGCAAAACTAGCTAAACCTCTTACCACTCACCTCAGAGGTGAAGATGGTCGTATATCAGCAAAAGCATCAGATAAAGTTAGATAACAAGGCAATATAAGCATTCAACAAAATAAAGGAAACTCTTTGTTCTAATGACGTAATTTTAAAATACCCGAACTTCTCTAAAGAATTCCACCTAACAACCGATGCTTCGAATTACGCAATCGGTGCAGTCCTTGAACAAGAAGGCAGACCCATTACTTTTATATCACGAACATTGTCAAAAACAGAGGAGAACTATGCAACAAACGAAAAGGAAATGCTAGCCATAGTTTGGGCATTGTAAAACCTTCGAATTTACTTGTATGGATCTGCCAAAGTTATTATATTCACAGACCACCAACCAATAACCTTTGCTCTAAGTAATAAAAATCACAACGGGAAATTAAAACGTTGGAAGAGTTACTTAGAAGAATTCAATTACGAGTTAAAGTATAAGCCAGGAACCACTAACGTAGTAGCAGACGCTTTATCAAGGAACCCAATAAACGAAGTCAATAGTACAGAAACCACAGTTATGAGTGATGAAAGTTCGTCACACAATCTCATCCCCACAATAGAAACACCTATTAACGTTTTCAAAAATCAGCTATTCATAGTAATCGGCGAAAAGCACGATTATAAATTCGAAATTCCCTTCCCTACATACCATAAACATACAGCAACACAGCCCCACTTTACCGAAGAAGAATTAATTGACATTTTTAAGAAACGACTTGACCCAAGACTTATTAACGGTTTATTTACTCCAGAACATATAATGGGCAAAATACAGGAATTCTACCCACTTCACTTTTCCAATTATAAAATACGATACACTCAAAAAAAGGTAGAAGAC
This sequence comes from Drosophila mojavensis, assembly GCF_018153725.1. Taxonomy (NCBI): domain Eukaryota; kingdom Metazoa; phylum Arthropoda; class Insecta; order Diptera; family Drosophilidae; genus Drosophila; species Drosophila mojavensis. Next base: position 2,917,417 of record NW_025318897.1, on the reverse strand, counting down.
ATTACGAGCGTCGATGAACAGTATAAAATTATAACACAAGAGCATAGACGAGCACACAGAAATGCATCAGAAAATAAAGCCCAAATTCTAGAAAAATTTTTGTTCCTACAACTACACAAAAAAGTTAAAGAAATTACAAAATCATGCTTAACATGCAGGGAGTCAAAATACGATAGATACCCTCCACATCCCGCAATTCAAGCAACACCAATTCCCAAATTTCCAGGCGAAATCATTCATATAGATATTTATATAACAGAAAATAAGACTATTTTAACTAGCATCGATAAATTCTCGAAATACGTTCAAGTTAAGATTTTAAATTCAAGAGCTGCAGAGGATATAAAAATCCCATTAAGAGAAATCCTAATTGCATTCGGTATGCCCAAAACTGTAGTAATCGACAATGAGCGAGCTTTAAATTCAGCCTCTATAAAGTTTTTGCTGCAAGACCAACTAGGTATCGAAGTTTATATTACCCCTCCCTATAACTCAACAAGTAACGGACAAATAGAGAGATTTCACTCCACCCTGTCAGAAATAATGACTTGCCTAAGAAAAGACAATGAAGATATGAGTTTTACAGATACACTCTTTAAAGCAGTACAAGAATATAACGCCTCCTACCACTCAGTTACTAAAAGAAAACCAATAGAGATATTTTTCGGCACAACAGTTCAGGATAACCCAGAAAAAACAGAAGAGAATAGGAAAATAATATCCAACAAACTACTAGACAAACAAAAATATGACTTAAATTACCACAATAAAGAGAGACAGGGAACCAAAACTTACGAACCAGGGGAGATAGTCTATGTAAAAATAAACAAGCGCCTAGGTTCAAAACTCACACCCAAATACAAAAAAGAAACTGTAGCAGAAAACAGGAATTCAACCATTAGAACAGCTTCAGAGAAAATTATCCACAAAAATATCATTCGAACGTAACTTACAGGATATTCGCACCGCTATGTCTGGGTATAACCACAATCCTCGACTACTCACACTCTCAGTTAATTCCGATAAAGACAGGAACTTCGGCAATGCAGAACGGAGCACCTCACACCAGATGTACCCACTGCTAAATTATGAACTAAATAGCGTCAGAAATGACTTGCGTAGACTCAAACCCTCCATAAGAGTGGCAAGAGCAATTAATGCATTGGGAACAGCATGGAAATGGCTGGCTGGTACACCGGACCACAGTGACCATGAGGTTATAATTACAAAAATAAATGAGCAATTAGAAAATAATAATAAACAAGTAGTCATCAATAGAGTATTGCAAGATAGAATCAATGAAATCACACAAACCTCAAATAACATAATGAAAATTGTAAAAGATCATTCTAATATTCAAGAAGAAAAAATCACGTTTTTTAAATACAAGCTCCAAATCTTTAAAGACGATTTAACTAATTTAATTCATGCCATAGACTGGGCAAAAACAAATACAATAAACTCAATAATATTGTCAGAATTCGAAGTCAAAATAATAGAGCAGATACTAGAAAGAGAAAAAATCATGTTCTTAAATGCAGAAGAATTGTTAGAATTTAGCCAAATAAAAATCGCAAGTAATGGAAAAAATATACTATATATAATCAACATACCTTTAATCTCAAATGAAGTTTGTACAACCATGTTAATTAAGCCAATTAAAAGAAAAAATTATATCAATGAAATAAAATTCGAAAATATTGTAAAATGCGAAAATTCAATCTATGCTATAAGAGACTCATGTGAGTCGCATAATGAAAAAACAATTTGTAATAAAAATAAATTAGTCGACTTAAGAAATGATACTTGTACTCTGCCACTATTAAAAAGCCAACCTCCAAACTGCCGTGCTATCAAAAATCAATCAAGATCGACGAAGAGGAAGTAGAACTCCATGGTACCCTCCTGGTACAATTCGAAAACTCCACGAAGATGACATATACGAATCAAAAGTAATGTCCTTCGCAGAAGCCACCCCACCGCTATTTCAAATCATGGCGAAAACAAACAAGATCGACGAAGTCCTTTCACTGCAAATGCTCAAGGAAATAAATCTAAACAACACAAGAAAATTAGAAACCCTAAAGAGCAGCAACGATATAAGAGCAACAATCAATATAACTCTCTCTGGAAATCTACTGATAATTATGGCCGTAGTTGGATATTTGCTAAAACGAAAGACCCCAGCCACCACAGGCCAAGTCACAACACCCGAAGCAGAAAAGAGAGAAAATGATCAAGTTTTCTATATTGCGACCGAGGACGTCCGCATCTAAGGGGGGAAGAGTTAACGACAGACCCTACAAAAGGGCATTGCACCGGCCCAATTATATCACGGCTCCAGTGCATGCACTTTTGACACGTGCGCTTTGTCAGCAGAATACAACAGCAACGCAACCGCAACCGTGGGAGCCTATCGTCAGCAATAATAATAAGATCAATGCACTTGGCCAAATCACATTCTGGCCAACGTGTGCATTTCCGCCACGAGCGCCGAGTCAGCGCACCGATCAGCACCACCGTGAGAGCCATCGTGCCACAAGACACCTATCAGCAGCAACAGCAGTGACCACGGCGGCAGCGACGCCAATAGCAGCAGCGGCAGCTTTCATATAAATAGTACTTGTATAATTATTCTTAAGTTAGTTCTAATCCAACTCCGAAAGTGAATAAATGTTTTTTTAATCCAAAAACCGCTTTCGAATATTTAATTTATATATACTTTGTGGGGTCTGCCACGCCTCCTTCTGCCTGTTACATACATTTCAACAAAACCATTATACCCTGATTTCCCATTGAAAATGGGTTCAGGGTATAAAAATATAAGGAGCAGACGTTGGCAAGTCCGGGTTTTTTTTATCACCTGCTGGACTTGATAGTCAGCAACGCTTGGTTGTTGTATAAACGAGTGCAAAAAGAAAATGCATCGACAAAAAAAACTTTTAAGCTCATCAGAGTTTCGGCTAGATATGGCTGAAGTTTTGATAAAAGTAGACACAAAATCTAAAACTGGAAAGCGAAGTTATTCTGTTGAAAATGAATTGCAGAAAAAAAAAGCAGAGAGGTCCAACTCAACATGTACCAAATCAAATGGTGCGTCAAGATCAGGTTGGGCATTGGCCAACGTGGACTGACAACAGCAACAGATGCAAATATCCAAACTGCACTGGTTTTTCACAGATAATGTGCGAAAAATGTGGCGTAGCACTCTGCTTTAACAAAAGAAATAATTGTTTCAAAAAATTTCATTTACATTAAAATAACTCCACTTTTTTACTTAAATGTGTTATATAATTAATTAATAATAATATTAAACTAACTTTGAAAAATATTTGGTTTTACTTCTTACAATACACTATGAAATACTTCAATTATTTTCACCACAAGCCTATCTGTTGCATATATGCAACAATCCTTTTATCCTTAAATAAATGTCTAAAAAAGTAAAATTAAAAAAAAAAAAAGTTGAATTTTTTATTTTTATATTTTTATCTAATAAAAGAAACCGCGTCAAAATCGGACGTGGTGCCACATAAAGGGTTAAAAATGTCGGTATTTACAGCGCGGAATCGAGTTTATCACTAAAAGTCCATAACTCATCCCGTTCTTTTTTTATCGATAAAAAACTTTATCGAAAACCAGTAATAAAATTATATCTCCCACTCCTTTATTGCTAGTCTCCAAATTTTTTATGTTTTTGATAAAATTTACCCCCCACCCCTATATCCATCCCCTCACCACCATATTTGTAAAAGCGTTTTCCAAATACTAGACTTGTGCTTTGGCAAATACAAGCAAATCCATATTATAATCACAATCTGAAAGTTTCATGAAGATCGTATGTCCACAAAAAATTAATTTCTCATAGTAAGCGCACACTGCAGCCCATGCGTGTTTATGCATGTTTGTGTATGTGAGTGTGTGTGTATGCGTGTCGGTTTTTTTATTTTTTTTTTTTTTATATTTTGTTTATTTACAACTTTACTTATACATATAATACATTATGTGTTTAGATGGCTAAGGATAGCGCACGATGCTTGCGGGACAGCCGTAAAGCATTGCTTCGCAAGCACTTTACACTCCCTTAGTCTGGGACAGCTCGTCTTCGCTCGATTCTGCGAAGCTCCATCATAATTGTGGCCGCGAAGGTGCTTATGAGTTTCCAAGCTGCCTCCGATCCCAGCATAACGTTGACCATGTTGTCCGCTCTAAGGGAGCGGCCCACTGCTTCTTCCAGACAACGCCTCGCCTCTAGAAAGCGTCCACATTCGAATAAGACGTGGTTGGCGTCCTCCACCAGACCTCGTCCGCACCAAGAGCATTCGTCCATTTCTTCGTGGCCAAAGCGCTTTAAGTAGCTCCGAAAGCACCCAAGTCCCGAAAGAATCTGTGAAAGATAAAAATTAACCTCGCCGTATTTGCGGTTTACCCATGGCTCAAGCTCCTTAATGGGAGTATGTGTCCACCGCCCTTTAGTTGAGCTGCTCCACCTTCTTTGCCATCGGGCAATACTCATCGCTCTGATATCGTTTCGTCGTAGAGGCTCGAGTGCATTCCGCTCCACGGCTTCGGCGACAATGTCCTCTAGAGGCACAATACCGGCTATGACGAGTGCCGCGTCGTCAGAGACTGTTCTGAACGCGCAGCAGACTCTGATTGCGCACAGTCTGTAGGTGGCGCAAATGCCCCGGCTGTAGCTCGGCGTTGCCATCGCTCTTGCCCATATTGGCGCAGCATAGAGGATGACGGACCTAACGACGCTCATTACAAGGAGACGTGGTTGCTGTTTTGGTCCCCGCGTGTTAAGCAAAATTCTTGAGAGAGCTCTACAAGAATCAGCTGCCTTATTATGCACATATTCTAGGTGCTCGCGGAAAGTTAATCTTGTGTCTAACATGACGCCCTCTTTGACGCAATGGTGACGCTGCCGATCTTTATATTGGCAGTTTCCACTCTTTTGCGACGTCTTACTAAGACGACTTCGGTTTTGTGTGCTGCTAGCTCGAGCCCAGCTCCTGTCAACCAGTTTCGTATGCGATTGATACTTTCGCTGCACATATCCTCTGTATCTTTAAGCTCCTTGCCTATGGCGACGACAGCTACATCATCAGCAAAGCCAATGGTGTGCGCGCCTGCTAGAAGTTCCAAGCGCAGTACGCCGTCGTACATAATATTCCATAAGAGAGGCCCCAGCACTGAGCCTTGGGGTACTCCAGCTGACACTGTATGAGTTTGGGGACCCTCACTCGTGTTGTATACCAGTGTTCTTCCTCTGAAGTAGCTCTTTATTATCTCTCTTAGATATTTAGGGATATTATATTGTGATAGCGCATCCAGTATCATATCCCAACTAGCTGTGTTAAAGGCATTCTTTACATCCAGGGTCGCGACGATGTAGTATTGCTTCGTCCCATGCCTCCATCCGGTGCCTTGGATGGCGGAAGTTGCCAGGCCAGCAACTTTTTCTAGCGCATCTATTGTTGACCGAGCCTTCCGGAAACCAAATTGGTTGGGTGACGGGCCTCCGATGGAATTGATTGTGAGCTGCAAAACAGCAAGAGAAATGTGGATAAAATTGAACTCAGTGTATGATATGAAATCAGAAGAAAATTTATCGGCTATTCAGAAACAGTTTTTATACTCATTCACGAAAGTGAATCAGTATATTGGTTTTGTGCAATGTCCGTCTTGCTGTCCGTCCGTCTGTCCGTCTGTCCGTCTGTCCGTCCGTCCGTCTGTCCGTCTGTCCGTCTGTCCGTCTGTCCGTATGAACGCAATCTATTTCGGCGCTATAGAAGCTAGAGACTTGAAATTTGGAACACATACTCGTGTATATCTCCGATTTATAAAGTGTTAAAATTGTCCCGATCCGCCCACTAGGGGCGTGGCAAATCGGAAAATGCATTTTCCGATATACCAGAAATCATGTTTGTTGAAGAGCTAGAAAGCTGAAATTTGGTATGTAGGTCCGCGTTGACCACCCAAGATCACGAGCTATGGCGGATATATCTACGCCCATTGGGGGCGTGGCAAATCGGATAAAACTGTATATCCTAAAGTTGTTAACCTAGAATGCTGAAATTTTGCACGTCAGCTAATGGTATGATTCTATAAAGTCTGAAGATAAATTATAAGTCTACGCCCATTGGGGGCGTGGCAAATCGGACCTGAAGATATAGTGATTTTTTAAATTCTCCTATATTTTGGACACTATTGATGGCAGAGACCTCAAATTTTGTATATATACTCGGACTGATCACCCAAGACCAAAAAGTTTTGTCGGATATATGTCCGCCCACAGGGGGCGTGGCAAACCGCAAAAGTTTATATCTCCTAAAGTATAATAGCTAGAAGCTTCAAATTTGGATAGTTGAGTTACTGGTAGCCTCCTCTATCGATTCCCCAAAAATAATGTTTACGCCTCTTTAGGGGCGTGGCATATCGAAAAATACCCTGTAATTTTCACATTTTTTGAGGGTAAGCATTCAAACTTTGCAGTCAGGGTACCGTTATCTCTTGCTAAAAACTGACCAAAAATGAGGTGTCTACGCCCAGTTGGGGCGTGGCAAATCGGAAAAACCTGTATATTCTACAGTATTAGAGCGAAACTTAACTACTAAATTGTTGATGGGATGTGAATGAGTATTCCGCAGTCGGTAACGCCCGACTGCAACGTTCTTACTTGTTTGATTTCAAATGGATTGAAAGTGAGAGTGTGGACTACAATATTTCAAAGTTGGAAGTTTTGTGGAGCAAGATGAAAAATCTTGGAAGTGCTGTGCCTGAAACAATGTTAATGTCGCGAATCCTGTCATCTTTACCTCTAAAGTTTAACTATTTTCATAGTGCGTAGGATTCGGTCGAAGACAGCAAAAGAACATTGGACAATTTGACGACTCGTTTAATGACAGAAGAAATGCGGTCAAAAGAACAAGAAGTGGTACCTGAAGAGTCAACAGCGTTAGTTGCCGGCAACGGAAAAAATAAAAGAGAACATGAAAATAAGAAGAAAATTACGAAGTGCTATAACTGCGGCGTGATGGGACATCTGAAGAAGGACTGCTACAGGTGTTATATATGCAAGAAGAAAGGCCACAAGAGCAACACCTGTCACCAAAGGAGAAATGCAGGAAGTCAAGCGGAAAATAATCAAGGAGAATTGGGTGAATCATCGAGGAAAGGATTGATTGCGAGCAGGGACGGCAGAGAAGATGACGTGTGGGTGATCGACTCAGGAGCTTCTGATCACATGTCAAGGCGTCGAGATTGGTATTCTACTTATGAAGAATTTTTGGAGCCCCTGAGGATAGGCGTAGGTAACGGTAAATATATCACGGCGCACGGAAAAGGTAATATTGATATTGAAACTTATGTCAATAATAATAAAAGGGCGACGACAATGTTTGATGTTTTGTATGTTCCGGAAATAGTTTACAATTTATTTTCTATTATGTCAGCTATAAAAAGGGGTGTTGATTGTCTTATTAAAAATAAAGGAACACAGTGTTTGTTGAGACGTGATAATAAAATAATTGCAACGGGTTCTAGGTTCGGAAACTTATTAAAATTAGATGCGAATGTTTTGATGCCAAAATTGTGTAATTTAACAAGAAAAATAGAATCGAAAGAAAGTGATTCTTTACAAGTATGGCACGAGAGGTTTTGTCATCAAAACGTTCGACATGTTCGCGATTATTTGAAAAATAAGAATATTGATTTTCTAGAAAATGATTTCTTTTGTGAAGGATGTGCTTATGGGAAGCAGCATCGGCTAACATTTCACAAAAATATTGACCGTGCAACAAACACACGAGAGATAATTCATACTGATGTTTGCGGTCCGATAGAGGTAGAGTCTATTGGTAAAAAGTTGTATTTTGTTAGCTTTAAAGATGATTATTCAAGTTATCGGGAAGTTTATTTTATACGTCATAAGTCGGAAGTATTTGAAAAACTCCAAATTTTTATTCAGGCAGTTCAGAATCAATTTCATGAAAACATTAAAGAAATTCACAGCGATGGGGGTAGAGAATATATTAATAAAGAAGTTAAATTGTTCTTTAATAAGAAGGGAATAAAACATATTGTTAATGCTCCTTATACACCTGAACAGAATGGAGTTGCGGAACGTGAGAATAGAAATATTATTGAAGCTGCACGATCAATGTTGCATTCTAATTCTGAGTTACCATTATTTCTATGGGCAGAAGCAGTAAACACTGCAGTTTATGTAATTAACCGCACAGGTCCAACAAAACATGGGAATAAAACTCCATATGAGTTGTGGTTCAAGAAAGAGCCAGATATCGGAAATCTTAAAATTTTCGGGACTGAATGTTTTGTACATGTACCAAAAGAAAAAAGGAGAAAATTAGATAAAAAGTCTATTAAAGGATTTATAGTAGGATACGTAGGATAATTGCAAAGGATATCGTGTATATGTTCCAAATATGAGAGATGTAATTATAAGTAGAGATGTATGTTTTAAACCAGAAAACTTTACAGCTCAGTTTAAAAAACCTGAAATTTTAGTTGACAATTCTAAAAGTGAGACTAATGAAAGTGAATACGAAAATAATAAAATTGAAGATGAATCAACTGAACATAATAATAGTGAAATGGGTCGGCGATTGCGAGATAGATCACAGATTCGTATGACAGATTTTTATGGTTGCCCTGTTACATTTATTACACAAAGCTTGCCTTTAAATTATAATGAAGCGTTAAAGTCTGATGATAAAGAGTACTGGCAAACTGCGATGCAAGAAGAAGTTAATTCTTTACATGAAAATAGAACTTGGGTTCTTGTTCCAAAACCTGAAAATAAAAAGGTTATCAATGGGGTTTATACAAAGAAGCTCAATCCAGACGGCTCGGAAAGGTATAAAGCGCGTTTAGTTATTAAGGGTTATTCACAAAAGGAAGGGATCGATTATAAAGAGACTTTTAGCCCTGTAGTTAGATTTGATACCGTGAGATTCCTGTTAAGTGTAGCTGCTCAAGAAAATCTATTTCTTGGTCAGTTTGATGTAAAAACAGCCTTTTTATATGGTACTCTTAAGGAAAATATTTATATGCATCAGCCAGAGGGTTTCGAAGATGGTACCTCTTCTGTTTGCAAATTGTTGAAGAGTTTGTATGGGTTAAAACAAGCTCCGAGGTGCTGGACAGAGCATTTTGCAAATGTTATTAAAAATCTGGGATTTACACAAAGTATTGCAGATCCATGTTTTTATATATACTCTAAAAACAATGACAGAATTTTGTTAACGATTTATGTAGATGACGGGTTAATTGCTGCATCCAATGAATTTTTAATTGACAATCTATTTGAGAATTTGAGCAAGGAATTTAAAATAACAAATACAAAAAATGTAACATGCTTCTTAGGAATAGAAATACTGAAGCAGCCAAATGGTTCTATCTTCATATATCAAGGAAATTATATAAGGAAAATTTTAGAAAAATTTAATATGATAAATGCGAACATTGTCTCCACGCCAGTTGAATGTAATTATGATGAAAATGTATCTGAACAAAATAATTGTAATGCACCTTACCGCGAAGCAATAGGAAATTCAATGTTTTTACAAGTTGTTTCAAGGCCAGATATAACTTTTTCTGTTAATGTAGTTTCCCGAGAGCTAAAAAACCCGAAGCAGCATCACTGGACGTTAGTTAAGAGAATATTTCGTTATTTGAAAGGAACGATGGATTTGGGAATTTTATACAGTAAAAATAATAATATTTTTGAGACATATAGTGATGCTGATTATGCAGGTGATAAGAAAACTCGGATATCTACATCTGGAATTTTGTGTAAATATGCGAATGCTGCAATAACGTGGCAAAGTAAAAAACAACAATGTGTAGCTTTATCAACAACAGAAGCCGAATATGTAAGTGCAGCTCTAGCAAGTAAGGAAATGATATAGCTAAAGAAATTGTTTTTTGATTGTAACATTAATTTAAGTAACTACATCTTGTTTATAGATAATATAAGTGCGATTAAGCAAATCAAAAATCCTGAATTTCATCAACGAAGCAAACATATAGATGTTAAATATCATTTTATACGCGATTTATTTGAAAAAGGTGAAATAGATGTAAAATATGTAAAGAGTGAAGAACAAATCGCTGACATTTTTACTAAAGCTTTGCCAAAGCCCAAATTTTTATATCTAAGAGAGAAATTAGGAATGAAGAATAAAGAACAAATTTGTTATAGAGATGTTGAGTTTTAGGGAGGGTGTTGTGGAATGATCTCGAAAAAAACTCATCAACATCATCAAGTAAGCATTTGACCTAACGGTAAACACAGTCGTCGGCTGATCGCACATTTGTCTCTAGAATAAGAAATCGAATGTTCTGGATTATGTACATGCATACATTCCATATGAAATAGACGTAAACATAGAAGCATAAGGAGACATCCAGAACATTCGATATGGAATAGAAGTAAGTATATAAGCATGCTGTAAATCGAGCCAGAGTTAATTCTGCAAGTTCATTGTGTAAGATCAATGTCAGTGTGTCGGCTCGGTCAGTTAAGTTCAAATCGTCGCGGTACGTGAAGTAGTGTACTTGTTACTGAATATTTTTGTTGTGTTAAATAAACTTATTGCGTTGCACATACATATACCGTGTTTCATTTAAGAAAACCTCAACAATATATATTCTTGATCAGGGCGACGAGCTGAGTCGATTTGGCCCTGTCCGTCTGTCTGTCTGTCCGTCCGTCCGTCCGTATGTATGAACGCGTTGATTTCAGAAGATATAAGAGCTAGTGAACGAATACACTTTACTTTGATGGTGTTTAGTTTCGTATTGATCTTTATTCTTCTGAGCCTGGGTTTATATACCCAGACTCATGCATAATTTCAACCCTTAAATCTAGTGCGTCTATTGCTGAGTGTGTAAGGCTCAGCATTGGTCTATTGCATGTTCTTATCTTATCGCAGAGTTTGTAAGGCTCCGCGTGGTTCTATTATCTATTCTTATCCTATCGCTGAGGTTGTAAGGCTCAGCGTTCGTCTCTTACATATCTGACTCTGTGGTTGCAAGGGTTGGTGTCCATTTGTCTATTTATACAGTCCGTACATGTGACCCTTATCTTTTCCCAGCGCACTACATGCTAGTCGTTGAGTGCGTCGGAGGCATGTATACGATCTTCGTATATTCATATGTTCCCATACTTATCATATTTCTATGTTCATGCATGTGCATGAACATTCTGCGGGGGGCCAGAGAAAGTAATAGCTGACAATTCCTGTCCCTGGTTTCTTCTCTTAGTTGTGTACATGAGAAATAGAGATATGATAATTATTGATAATCTTGACAAAATGTCCATGCTTGCAATCCTTGAGGTCTCATGTTCGTACTTGAACATTCTGCGGGGCCCAGAGAATGTGACATCCAGATGAACCTTACTTTGGTCCTTTGCTCAGGTGGCGGTTCCCATGCCAAGTGAAGTCTTTATATTCCGTGAATATTTGTAGATGCTTTCTGAATTTGTTCTCCATATGCAGTAATCGTGTCATAGCGTGCTTGCGCGATTTTCCTGACTCGAAGTCTTTTTTAAATGGTATGGAGACTACTAGCCGGCCTTGGCCATCCCATTTATTGTTCTTTTTTGAACAGCTTGAGTTATTTTCCAGCTTCCAGAGGCGTTCGAGGTTATCCAGGCAAATCGTCGTTGTTGCGCTGATCACCTTGTTGTTTACTGCTCTAGCTATGTTCCCCGAAACAATCCATCCAAGTTCAGTTTTTTGCCCCAGTATACCGTTGACTTTTTTAACTTTTCCCAACATTATTGAGTGGAGTAAATCAACGCCAATCACAACATCGATTCTGCTGGGTTCATTGAAATGTGGGTCTGCCAGCTTGCAGCCCATCCAGTCCTTATTGATGTCCATTTCAATTTTCTTGCTCGGTAGAGCTCTTTGCAGTTTTGGCATAACAAGGGCCTCCGTTCTGGTGACGAATTTGCTTGTCATCCTTGGTTTGATTGCCAAGCAAACGCTGTTTTTTAGAACTTCAACATTTTGTGAAATTCCTTGTACTCCCAATTTCCGCTTGATTCGGCGCAGTTGTAGTCGTTGAGCGGCCTCTTCCGATATCAATGTCTTTTGCGAGCCTCCATCGATGAGGGCCCTTAGCTGCTCATATTTTCCGGACTTGTTTTTAATCCGAATAAGCGCAGTTGCCAACAACGTATCTTGTCCGTTGCTTTCTTTAAGACAATTGCTGCTGAAGGTCTCGTTTTCGTTCGCATCCTCGTGAAGCAGATTGTTGTGTGATTTGGTACAATACTTGCATGACCAATCCTTTTGGCACTCTTTCATGCTATGGGAACCTAGGCATTTAAAACATAGACCACTTTTAGTTACAAACTCCTTGCGTTTTTTAACTGGCTCTGCTTTAAATTTTGAACACCTGGTAATTTCTAGGTTGTCCAGGTTGCAAAAACGGCATCTTTTGTAGTTCGTTCTCTTTGCTTCAATAACCGTCTGGACGGCCCTTATCTGTACTGCGTCTATTGAATTGTATAGTTGATCAATAAACTCGAGTACATGTTTCAAGGACTGAATTTCTCTGGCCCTCTTTACATGTTGCTCGTAAAGTTGTAAGACTTCCGTCGAGAATCTTCGTAGCAAAATTTGAGCGATTAGTACATCAGCATCGTTACCAATTTGGGCTACTTCTTTAACGATGTGAATATTCTCATTTGCTGTATCCAAGAATTGGCGGATCCTGCTTTCATCATTGTTTTCTAGCAGTTCCATGTCCACTAGCTGGTTAACGGCGTTTGCGAATATCTTGCGCTTATTTTCATAGCGCTTACATATAAGTTCCCACGCCGAATTGTAGCTAGCAGCTGATCCACTTAACAAATGGCTCACTACCATTTGGGCATCTCCTTTGAGGCATGATTTCAGGTAGTTCAGCTTCCTTGTGTCGCTGATATCCTTCCTTTTGTGAACCATGTCGGAGAACAAGTTGAAGAACGTTGGCCATTCTTTGGGACTTCCATTAAATTGAGGAAGATCCGATTTTGGCATCTCTGGAACGTCTTCTTTCATACTGTGAAAGACACTTAACTTCCTGTTAAGTTTCTTCGACAATGTATGGACTTTAAGCTCCAATGCGTCTATGCCGTCGATTTCATGGGAAGGTATATCATATTTTACCTCCAAATCGGTAAGCGTAGACTGGACTTTATTCCAGAGGAACTCTAGTGTTTCTTTGCTATCTAGAGTTTCCTCCTGGTTGCTGACCTCTAGATTGGCATGCACCTCTTCAATGTGCCGCTTTAACACTAGAGCTCTTTTACTCACAAGTTCTACCAGATAGTCCAATGAGGTTGAACCACTTCGTGAAAACAGTACTTCCTTTTGAGTTTGCTGTTTCCTGGATACCTCAGTTTGCATATGCCAATTCTTGCTAGTGGATGGTTTGTCGGTATCTATATCGAGGTCGGTAGCTTCGACCTTCATCAGGGCCTCCTTGTAGATCCTGACTTTTTCCATTAATCCATCATATATTTTCTCAGTAAAATATATATGGTTTGGGGTACAGATTTTAGTCAGTGTAGAGTGGTTGGCAGTGAATTCTTCTGCCAACTTATCCACGACTTCTAACGCATCCTTATTAGCTATGGCCTTTATAGTTCTGTCATACAGGTCTGATTGCTTTTTTAGCATATCAATAGCCTTTCCTGACAGCATTTTGTTGCGGTTGTTGTAGTTTTTGTTTATTTGTGATTAATCTTCTTTTTGGCTTAACCCGTTGGAGGTGTTTTTGTTTTGATCGCCTTGTTGATCTTGCTGTGCCTCTACTCACAGCGTGGATCGGTAAGCCAAAGAAGAAACCACTTTTTTTTATTTAATATACAACTGTCACAACATTTGGTATTTGGTAGACTTGTGCTCCGGCTCGAAGGACCATGAACGAATACACTTTACTTTGATGGTGTTTAGTTTCGTATTGATCTTTATTCTTCTGAGCCTGGGTTTATATACCCAGACTCATGCATAATTTCAACCCTTAAATCTAGTGCGTCTATTGCTGAGTGTGTAAGGCTCAGCATTGGTCTATTGCATGTTCTTATCTTATCGCAGAGTTTGTAAGGCTCCGCGTGGTTCTATTATCTATTCTTATCCTATCGCTGAGGTTGTAAGGCTCAGCGTTCGTCTCTTATATATCTGACTCTGTGGTTGCAAGGGTTGGTGTCCATTTGTCTATTTATACAGTCCGTACATGTGACCCTTATCTTTTCCCAGCGCACTACATGCTAGTCGTTGAGTGCGTCGGAGGCATGTATACGATCTTCGTATATTCATATGTTCCCATACTTATCATATTTCTATGTTCATGCATGTGCATGAACAGCTAGAGACTTGAAATTTTTTTCCTAGGACCGTGTATATCACGCGCATATCGAGTTTTTCTCTATATATCGATAGCTACGCCCGATATTTTATTATCGATTAAAAACCTTATCGAAAGCTAGTTATTTAATTATATCTCCAGCACCTTTAGAGCTAGAGCTTCCAAATTTTAAATGTAGACTTATATACATTTTATACAATTTCGATTTTTGTTGTAATTTACCCCCCACCTTTATATCCACCCCCTCACCCTCACCTTTGTAAAAGGCGTATTTCAAGTACTAGAGACTTGTGCTTTGGTATGTACGAGTACATACAATTGAACATTATGATTATGTTCTGAAAGTTTCATTAAGATTGTACGTCAACAAATAAATTCTTATAATGTTGCTTACCCTGCAGCGCAGCCCAAGCGCAGTCGCTGCTTGCTACGCAGTTAGCAGATCGCGTTCTAATACGTTCGTTTGTATGTATGTGTGCAGAAAAGAAGTGCAGACTGATTAAAAAATCAGATTAGAGGGTTCAGTGAATCTCCTAGTCGAGCAGTCTCGACTGGAGTCTTCTTACTTGTTTAACTACTATCTTGGATGCTCTGCCCCAGGGGTCATATTCGGCTGAGTCGCACAACTCTAAGAAACATTCTCTTTTGCTTGCCCGAATGGCCATCTTCAACTGTCATCTAGCTGCCTGGTAAGTTAATTATTTCTCAAAAAACGTAGACCTACCGCGAGTCCGTTGATAGATTCTTCTCGCCTGGATGCATTTGCGTCGAATGTCACCTATTTGTGCGTTCCACCAATACCTAGGCTCTTGTTGTCGCGTGAAGTGCTTGCGACGTAATATGCTCCTATTGCAGGCACTCTTAATTTATGCTACTATTTGGCATGCTCTGGCCTTAGCATTACCAATTGTGCCCAGAGACTGGATGGCTTCTGAAAAGGGATGGCCGGGGATCAAAAGTATCTAGCCGATACGACTCCCTCCACAAGGTTGACGCCCTGACAGGTGGCTCACCTATTGTGAATAGAAGTGCCGTATGATCGCTGCCCGTATAGCTATCGCAATGGCTCCATGTTGCTTCCCGAAAAAGGGATGAGGTGACAAAAGTAGTGTCAATAACAGATCCATATCCAGCCCGACGGAAGGTGAACTCGTGGCCAGTGTTGAGTAGTGCAATATCAAGTGTCGCGAAGATCTCCAGTAGGATACGGCCTCTGGCATTTGTTGTATGGCTACCCCATTCTAACGCCCATGAGTTAAAAACTCCTGCTATAATGGCCTTCCGATCCCTAGCATCCTCGGCAAGCTTGTCAAGCACCGTTGTGAATTCACTGAGCTGCATGCTGGGGGCCAGGTAGCAGCTGTAGAGCCATAAGTTACCATATCGGCCGCGTACGAACCCATTGAATGACTTAACATTCGAAAGTACATTTGTTGAGTTGCCACATACCCACAACACAGCTTTGCCATTGGCGTCTGTTGACCATGTCCTATGGCAGATGGTCCTACTGTGATGAGGCTCACTGAGAAAGGCTACGTTAATGCATTTTTCTCTTATGGTCTGCTCTAGTAGATCTTGGGCAGCAACAGAGTGATTTTAGTTAAGCTGGATACGGCATACTACCCATCCTATTCTAATTTTGGACAGCTCGAGCAGAGTTTTGGCTTTCCCAATTGGGAGAGCAACCGTAACTCTTTGCTGTCCACCAAAGGCTGGTCGAAGCGATTTGATAATCTCAAGGGGTGTGAGCTATCCTTCAACTCCACCCCAATGGCCTCCTCATCTAGGTCACGAATCTCAATTTGAGTCGATTCGGTAGGTGTTTTAATTACCGCTCGGTCGCCTAAAGCCTTGCCTACAGCTTCGTGCAGGGCCTCATCGCTATGCTCCGGCTTCCTACTCAGTCGCAACAAATCAGATCACCCTTAGCTGTCTTCCTAATGCCTTGAACGTCGCCGCTCAGATGCTTTGAATTTGGGTCGGTCTTGACTACACGAAGCATGTTCGCATAGCTGCAACCACCCACGCCTGAAATCGCGATTGCGTCACTTCTGGGTCGTGTTTGCATGGGCTTGCGTCCTTTAACGATTGTCCAGCTGTTCGGGTTTGTCTGTTGACCTGCCTGATTTGAATTTTCAGCTGTAGCCCGTAGAGCCATTTGTTCTTTTGGGTTCGCTGCGCTTTTATTGGGCCTCTGCTTTTTTGAGGGTGTTTTCCTCTGATCGGTGGCAACTTCGACCGCTTAGGCGTATTGCTACCTGAGATCGCACTAGCACTCGCTTTCTCGACTACTTTCTGGAGCAGCATGGTCTGTACCTCGCAGTTTTTAGCCTGTCGGTTGCAGAGCTTTTCGGCCGTCTTATGGAAATTGACTAGCCTAGCCAGCTCCTCTCTCATTAGGGCATTAATATGCCGCTTACCCCCAAATAAGGCAGTCAAGCCATCTAGAGTAACTCCTATTTGGGCTAACGCTTCTTTTAGTGAGTTGGGTGCCTGGCACTCAGGCACTGGGGACTGATTAAAGGTCGACGGCTGCGGCAGCGCCCTCTGTTGTTGCTGCGGTGATCGCTGCAACGAAGAACGACGCGCGAAAGCTTGTAGCTCGTCCTCCATCCTGGCATCCATTTCTTGCTCCGACTACAACGACGTAAAGCCTGTAGTGGGCAATGGCTACTAATATAATTTGAGTTTACAGACCGCAGTATCTTAAACTCAGCTTAACTACAGCAAGAGCCCGAAAGTATGCACTACTTTTAGTAACTGCGTCTTCGCTTCAGATGTTAGGGTGGCGTGTCGGTGTGTGTGTATTTGTGTGTGTGTGTGTGTGTAAGCTGGAAGACGCGAAAAATGATTGAAATAACTATTGCTCCAAGGGTTCTGGGGATCTCGTAGTCGGCTATGATCTAGGTGCTGGACTGTAAAATTCCCTGTAGTACTGGAGGTGGCGATTGACTGTAGTTGAACCTTCCCCCCTACCTTCCCCACTAGTCCTTACATGGGTACTTACTTGACTGACCCTATGGTAAGCGAACGCCGAACCACCGAGCAACAAACTACATGCATGAAACGGCAGAAAACATAAACGAAAAAAAACGGTACTATCATCACATATATTTTTGGTGTTTTGCGAATAGTGCATAGTGAAGGAAAAAAACAATCTTTGCTTTCTGTCGCTGTTCCCTTCATAATTTACAAAAACAATTGTTATGGAAGTACCGTTTGTTTTTGTTTATGCTTTCTGCTCTTCCTCGATGTTCGAAGGCTGCTGCGTTCGCCCGTTGAGCAAATACAATCAAGCATTGCAAGTTGAGTGAAGTTTTCAAGCAGCAAACAAACGTAAATATTGTATTAATACATATGTATGTATGCAATTGCAACAAAATTTTAACAAATTAAAATAATAAAATAATCAAAATAAATAATAATAATAAAGAAAATAAATATGTATAGTGAATGACATTTAAGACGGCTGAAGCAGCAGCAGAAAGAAAAATACAGAAACAAATTGTATTGTGCTACGACGTAAGAAAATACTCCAGAAAGGGGAGAAAACAAAAAAAAATAATGAAAATGAAGTTCAAGTTGACGAATGATGGCGTTCAAGGCAAAGCTGCCTTAAAAAAAGAGAGCGCTTTCTATGACGTTTTAATTGGTAAGTATTATTTAATTCATTGCCGATTTAATTACAAAATTTAATCTTCACATTTGTTCCCTAGATGCAATAAATCTGGTTGATGGCAATGGATCGGCCGAAGAGCAACTGAGAAAGGCCATGCAGCTGCAGAAAAAGCGTTTTTTTTTTTTTTTTTTTTTTTAATTCATGCGTCAACAAACAAAAAACTGAAAATGAAATTATATAAATTAATGTACTATAGAAAAATATAATATAGAAAAAAAAAAAATATTTTAAAATAAAAAAAAAAAAATTTAAATATTTTTCGGTTGATTTTTCGGTGTTGAAAAACTTTGTACTACATGTCTAGTCTATGTGCTCTCTGGTCAGTGATTTAATATAGCAAAAATTTTCGATGGAACCATCGATAGTATCGATAGTTTGAGCCATCGTTGGGAAAACCATCGAGTACCGTCTCTATCAATGGCTCTCCAGCTATACTTTGAATCACATCAGCTGTTAGTTTTGTTTAGTTTTGGTAGATGGCGCTGCAGCAGAGAATCTATTTGAGTTTTGCCAACGCAGCTTCCAAAAATGAGGTGGTGCTGTGAGTAGCGGCATGACGCTCGATCGAGAAGTCGCGGTTCGAATCCCGATCGGTGCAACTGCTGTCAATTTTTATACTCATTCACGGTTTGAACTAGCATCCAAGCCAAATAGCAAGTTTGTCAAAATAACTAAAATGACAATCGCCAGCGCTTCTGCTTCACCACTCCGTCGTTTCGAACAACAGTAGTTAAAACGAAATCACATTATTGTTCTGACGTCATATAGCAAAGAAAAGCAAGCGTAGCGACTGGAAATTCAAAAACAATGCAAAGACAAATCAATCGCAACGAGATTCTTAGAATGTGCTAGAGTACGCATTTATGTGTACATACACACATACAAATGAGCGCGTGTAAGTTAAGTTCTTTCTTTATTAAAACGGGAAAAAATAAGATGTTTTGATATTTCGCTGTTTAAATGCAGTCCGCTTTATTGAAGAACAAATTTGCAACTAAATTACTTAAATCAATTCTATCCCTAGCTAAGCTGTGGTTCAGTCGACGACGTTGGCAGCGGCGTCGCTCGTGGTGTTGTTGAACCGTTGTGCAATTCTTCTTGGAATTGCTGGAGCTCTGGTTGGCGTGTGCAGGAAGTCCGCTAGACATGGTGTCAGCAGTTTTGGCTTATTGGTCTGATCAGCTTGTTACGTTTTATTTGTGTTGCAACAATTCCCATTGGGTTTTGTTGCAATGCAGAATATTTTTGTTTTTAACTTGAAAAATATATTTGTTGTTAACTCTTCCCCCTTTGATTTGAGCTTGTCCTCAAGCGATCATTAAAAGAAGGGAATGTCGTTGAACTGTATGTTTTCTATGGTTCGTCTTGGTGCCTCTGTTACTTTCTTTACCTGGCTATTGTCCAGTAGTAACGTAATTTTTTTCGCTCTCTTTATGTAGAGGAAGGCAATGACAATGATTATCACGACTATGCAGACCAATATTATGGATGATATTGCATGTGTCGTAAGTTTTAGGTGTTCTAATCTTTGGGTATTGTTGATGTGTAATGCCTGCAAAGCCTTTAGTGATAGAATTTGGAGTCGTCTCGATTCTTCTGGTGTCATCTGGATTATCGAAGAGCCGACTCTCAGTGTGCTGCTCTCTAGGTTGTTGAAAGTCCGGTTGCCAATTGAAATGGACTCGTTGGTAAAGCGAATGACATAGGTGCCGTTTAACCATGTACTTGTTGTGGTCGATGTCACCACTCCATCAAAGTTGTTGAGGATCAGAAGACCGTTGGCCACTTCTTCGATGGGTTCCACATGCTCGGCGTTACTGAACTCACACAGCGACTTTTCTCCATTGAGGAGCCTAGGCAAACATGTACTATTGCTAATGTTGACAATGTTATTTTTTGAACAAATCTTAATGTTATTATATTTTTTACAATTTTTTATAATTCCAAACATTACATTTTTTCGAGACAATATTTCTTTATACTCTATATTTATGATAGCGTTATTTTTTACGACTGGTTTCACAATTAGATTTTCATAATCATTTTCTTCTACGTTAGGTATTTTAATTACATAAAACAAAGTAGTAGTATTGTGAAATATGGCCACGTCTGAATATTCTAGCATTTCTTCTACAGATAATGAAGGCATTCTACCAGCTTTGAAGATTCTCTCTATTTCATCTATTTCTGCTTTTTTTAGTAAAAATGAGTTTATTACGTTAACTTTTGCCCATTGTATGGCATATTTTATATTAATAACCTCCTCTTTGATCAATCTAACTTGGTTCTGTAAACTTTCCGCTATATCGTGTGTGAATCTATCGTCTTTCCGTATATTGTTTGTAAGGGTATTGGTAACTGTGGTCAGCTTATTTAATCTTTGTTCTAACTGTGAGTTTATTATTACTTGTTTGTTATTGTTATCTATAACTTTATTAATATGTTCTTCTATCTGCACGAAGTCATCATGATCTGGGTTGCCTGCTATGTATTTCCAAGCTGTGCCTAGAATATTAATGGCCCTTGTGGTCCTCTTGTTAATGTCATAATCTATAGTGCGTAAAGTCAAGTGAGTTTGGTTAATTTCGTGGTGCAAGGTGTGGTATAAACTGCTAAATTTTAAATTTTTTTCTGTATGAAATTCTATTTGCTCTAAAGCTTCTTTAATTTTGCCTAAGTTAATGATGTGAATAATTCTTGTCGTCGTTGTTTGTATTTTGCCTAGTCCGTCGTAGATCGTTATGGTTTGTGCTGCCGTATGGTTCGTTATGTCCATATTCGGTTCGATAGGTTGTACCATCATCGCCATTATTACGAGTAGTCTATAAATGTCAAACGTTTTTAATATTACTTTTATGTATGACTCTATTTGTTGAGGTTAGTACTGTTGTGTTTCTGTCCTCTTTTACTGTTTCTTTTTTGTATCTGGGAGACAATTTAGTTCCTAGTCTGTTGTTGATCTTGACGTATATTTCTTGTCCTGGTGTGTAGGTACGTATTTCGTTGCGTCTTTTATTGTGGTTCTGTAAGTCTATTGTTTGTTTCTGTCTAAGTCTGTCAATGTTGTCTTGACTAGATTTTTCATATTGTTCTGGGTTCGTCGTTAGGTTTCTGCCAAAAAACAAATCTAGTGGTCGTCTGTTAGTCGTTGAATGAATGGTGTAGTTATAGTCGTATATTGATTTGTCAATTAATTCTTGAAAGGTTTTATATTCTTGTTTTCTCTTGTTACATCTCATAATGTCTGAAAGCGTAGAGTGAAATCGTTCGACTTGGCCGTTGACTGTGCTTTTATAAGGTGGAGTGTTATAAATTTCAATCCCTAATTGATCTCGCATCATGAATGTTATGGATGCTGAATTCAGAGATTTTTCGTTATCTATGACCACGAATTTCGGAACTCCATAATAAAATAAAATGTCGTGAAGTGGTTTTTTTATGTCCTCTATTGCTCTAGATTTGATGATGCGTCCTTGGGCTAGTTTCGAAAATTTATCTATTGCTGTCAGGACTAAGTTTTTGCCTGTCGTGTATATGTCTACATGAATTATATGTCCAGGATATTGAGGTATGGGTGTTTCATTTAGTTTAGGGTTGTTTGGTTGTCTGTCGTATTTTTCTTCTTTACAAACTTGACATTGTTTGACTAATGCCGCTATTTTCTGTTTCATTTTAGGGAAGTAATGGGTTTCTGATAATTGTTTTTTATTTTCTATTGCGTTTCGGTGAGCTCTATTGTGTATTTTTAATATATGTTCGTCCTGTTCAGTTTCGTTAGTCAAGTCCTTCACTTGTGTCTGGGTGAATCTGATTTTATAATTCCTAAAGTGTTTGGGGTATATTTGTTGAATTTGATTCATGATTTCTTCTGACGTTATTATTCCGTTAATTACAGAAGGATTTAAATACTTTTTTAATATCTGAACTAGGTTATTTTCCGTGAGCTCTTGTCTAGTTATTAGGTGTCTATGGAAAGTTGGGAAAGGAATTTGGAATTCATAGTCGTCTGTGTTTGCTTTGTTTAAGAATACTTGATTCTTGAATACGTTTATCGGGACCTCCATACTAGGTATTAGGTTATGACTTGAACTTTCTGCGCTATGCTGAGTGGATGTTACTGAATTGATTTGGTTTACTATGGGTATTCTTGACAATGCGTCTGCTACTGTGTTATCCCTGCCTGGTTTATAAAGGAGTTCATAATCAAACTCTTCTAGGTACGTTTTCCATCGTTTGATTCGAGCGTTGCCATTCCAACTGCTAAGCGAATGTGTAAGTGGTTGATGGTCTGTGTATATTTTTACTTTTGCCTTACCGTAAAGGTAATTTTTGAGGGCTTTTAGTGCCCAAATAATCGCCAACATTTCTTTTTCATTAGTGGCATAATTTTCTTCAGATTTTGACAATGTTCTTGAAAGGAAGCATATGGGTCGTTTATTCTGAGATAAGACTGCTCCAATTGCATAATTGGATGCGTCTGTTGTTAATTGAAATTCCTTATTAAAGTCTGGGTATTGTAAAATGACTTCATTGGATATTAGAGCGTTTTTGATTTTATCAAAGGAATCAATGGCTTCTTGATTGAGATTAATTAGTTTTTTTGAAGACTGGCTTTTGGACACTCGTCCATCCTCCCCTCTTAAAAGAGAGCTAAGTGGTTTTGCCAACTTAGCGAAATCTCTTATGAACCTTCTATAGTAGCTAGAGAGTCCGAGGAAAGATCTCAAATCTTTGAGTGTTTTTGGATAGGGATACTTGGCTATGGTTGCTATTTTGTCTGGGTTAGTCTCGACGCCTTTATCTGAGATGACAAAGCCGAGAAATTCTACTTTGTCTTTAAAGAACTCGCATTTGTCTAACTGACATTTCATGTTAGCTTCTTGAAGAGTTCGAAAAATTGTGTCAAGATTTTCTGCATGTGTTTCATTATCTTTGCTAAATATGATAATGTCGTCTATGTATATGAAGCATATCTTGCCGATATGATCACGAAGAATGTCATCTAACGCCCTTTGAAAAATAGAAGGTGCGTTTTTCAGACCGAAAGGGAGTCGTGTAAACTCGTATTTTCCGTTGTTTACGGAGAAGGCGGTCTTTTCAATATCTGCTTCTTTTAATGGAATTTGGTGGAAGCCACTTTTTAAGTCAAGCACTGAAAAAATTTTATTATTTCCAAGTTGTGCTAGTACTTCGTTTATTTCTGGAATAGGGTACTTGTCTGCTATTGTTTCTTTATTAAGCTTTCTGTAATCAATAACCATTCTATACTTTTTCTCTTGGGAAGCATCCATTTTTCTTGGGAACAATCCACACAGGTGAATTGTAGGGTGATCGGGATGGGCGAATAATTCCGTCCTCTAAAAGTTCTCGTATTTGTTTATGGACTTCGTCTTTTAAAGACATTGGGAATTGGTAAAATTTAGAATATATGGGTGAATCTGTTTTGGTTCGAATTTCTGCTTTTACATTGGTTGTGTAGGTTAATTTTTCGTTTGGGGTGGCAAATAAATTGGGGTATTTCGTAACTAACTGTTTTAATCTTTGTTTCTGTTCGATAGTCATGTGATCTGTCCGTGGTATGACAGTGTTAACTGCCTCGATTTTTTTTTGTCTAAGGGGTATAAATATGGTATCTTTAATTATTAATTGATTCTTGCTGCTATGGATTACAGCGTCTAATTCTTTAAGGCTGTCGTTGCCCAGAATTGCGTCAAATGCTTTTAACGTAGGTAATAGGAAAAATTTTACTTGGATATCTTGTCTGTCAAAGAGATTAGCGATTTTATGGTGAGTTATTTTTATATTTCCGCCGACTGTTACGGCTTCAAAAGGCTTTTGATTGGGAATCGGGTTAGAAACTAGTTTGGGCTAAGTATCTCTCCGCTTTTTGTCTTACATTCTATGTAAGGAAGCGAAGAGCTAGTTATTCTAAAAAATTGATGTTATCATGTTCAATGGGGCTCTCTTGTTCGTTGTCATCTTGTTCTATTTGTTGTGCGTACTCTTGTAGTGATTGCTCGTGTTCGGTCTGTTGTTCGTAGCTTTCGATGGTCTGTCCGTATTCTTCCATAGTTATGGAAGCGTTGTGGTAGTCATTGTCGGGATATTCCTCTCCCGTTTGAATATTAAAATTTCGTTGTCTTTTATCTGTTGTATTTGCTATTGGTGGGGGTCTTTTTCCTGGTTCAAAATTTGGCCTGTTCATGTAATTTACCATCCGTGTTTGGATGCTTTTGTCAACGTCCATTGGTTCGGGGCGTGGCTGTGGTTTAGGTGCTAATGGTCGGGGCGGTACGTTTGTCTGTTGAGGTTGCGTTTGGTAATATTGTTGTCTATGGTATTGGTGTCCCTGATTCATGGTATTTGGCCATGCATGTTGCATTGGCACTTGAGCTCTGAAACCAATTGGTACAGATCTCATCATCTGAGGGGGATTTTGTGCGTATTGAACCATACGCGGTGGCAACATGGGTGGTGTTGCGTTTCGAGCTACGCTTTTGTGACCTGTTTGATGGCTTTTATTGAATGCTATGTTTGTTCTATAGTTATGATTTTCTAATTTCAAACATAAATGGAGAGCTGAGGGAAGGTCTGTTGGTTCCTTTATGCTAAGAATACGTGGCAAGTCTCCTCTCAAACCTCTGATGAAAGTGTCTAATGCTTTTTCCCTGTACATTTTCGTCATGAGTAGTTCCGACTCTCTATTTAGTTCCATACATCAACTTTGTACTTTGTTCAATATTAAAGTCAGCTGGTTGTAGACAACCTGATAAAACTGTTCTACTGTCTGGTTGTTGCCCTGTATTAACATAGTCATCTCGTATTCTAATGTATTTATATCTCTTTTATCTGCATAGTGCAGTGTGAGACACTTGGAAATGGCACTCCAATTAAGGGGAACATTGTAAGATTCGAGGGCCGCGTCGGCTTGTCCGATGATCTTATTTCTCACGGTATGCAAAATACCATAGTACATTGGTGATCCAACTTGGCTTGCATATATGGAGAGTATGCGATCCACACTCTTTTTCCATGAGCTAAATTCGATTTTGTTGCCGGAAAATTCCCTAAGACTTTTGACAATGTCTGGTACTCTGTTAAGGTCGTTCAAATTTTGATTGTCGTTTATGGTCTGATCGTCCACGTCATTGAATTCTCTAGAAGGGTTAACTATTTGTCTCACTAGCGTCGGAAGTTGTTCTGTCAAAATTTGAGCGACAGTGGCTGCAATCAACTGTTCTGCGTTATTCGCCATGCCTCTGTTCTGCAAGTGTTCGTTCTGACGGTCTATATGTCGTTGTTGCTGCCTATTGATAATGTGTGCACCTACTTGGGGTTGTTCGACTAACACTGGGGGCCTAATCAAATTATTCTCGTTAGCCATACGTTATCAACTGTGACTTTGATCTATTGTTTTATGTTTACAGGTGGATTTTTGATTGAATTTAGTTAGTTAGTTAGTGTTAGTTTATGATTATCATTAGTACAACTTAATTTAATATAAAGAAATTTCTGATATAAAAAATTTTTTTTTTTTTTTTTTTTTTTTTTTTTAAATTTAAATTTAGCTTTTATTTTTATTTTGTATTAAGACCAGTGGCTGGTTTTTCCCTTCTACTTTGGAGGATCCCTTGGGAATCGCAAAGTTGGGTTATTTTATACTACTATTGTAGTCACTTTGAATTTGATCGCTTTACGCTTTTTTATTTTTTGTGTTTTTTTTTTTTTTAATATTTTATTTTTCTCTTTATTTTTCTAAAAATTTTCCTTAAATTTTCTTAAACTTGTTTGATTTTTATTTCTCTCAAAAATTTTTCTTATATTTTATTACACTTATTTAATTTTTATTTTTCTCAAAAACTTTTCTTATATTTTATTACACTTATTTGTTTTAGTTTTAGTTTTGTTAGTTTCTTGTTTCGTGTTCTTATGTTTCTAACTTACAATAATGATGATGTGGCGGTCTTCACTGCTGATCCGGATTTCATCCTTTTTGGTTGTACCTACTGGGGATCCTGCGACCAGACTCCGTTGAAGTATCCTGTGGGCGGGCCGTACAGGATTACCGTCCACCGATGGGCAATCGAACTATTACGTTCCAGACTACCTTTAACGAATTTCACCGAACGTCGAAGTTACGCGACGTGAGTTGCTTTGGTGATTTTCGGTCGCGCTCGTACAGGCGTTTTGCTGTGTTGTAACGCGATCGAATTTTCGTTTTATTTGAACCGACTCTGCTTTTAACTTGCAGTATCGCGCACGTACTAAACGTTTTGCTGTATTGCGCGCGAAGCCGGTCCCTGCTCGGGCGCCAGTTAAGTTCTTTCTTTATTAAAACGGGAAAAAATAAGATGTTTTGATATTTCGCTGTTTAAATGCAGTCCGCTTTATTGAAGAACAAATTTGCAACTAAATTACTTAAATCAATTCTATCCCTAGCTAAGCTGTGGTTCAGTCGACGACGTTGGCAGCGGCGTCGCTCGTGGTGTTGTTGAACCGTTGTGCAATTCTTCTTGGAATTGCTGGAGCTCTGGTTGGCGTGTGCAGGAAGTCCGCTAGACATGGTGTCAGCAGTTTTGGCTTATTGGTCTGATCAGCTTGTTACGTTTTATTTGTGTTGCAACAATTCCCATTGGGTTTTGTTGCAATGCAGAATATTTTTGTTTTTAACTTGAAAAATATATTTGTTGTTAACTTGTATAAGGCTGGAATGCTTGATGCATCATGCGTGCAGACTTACATATATATTGTATTTGCGTATATGTATTTGAGAGCTATTTAAGAAGAAACAAATTTAAACTTATAAAATTATTCGAATAAGAACAAGTAAGAAGGCTCCAGTCGTGACTGCACGACTGGGAGATACCCTGAATCCTATAAACTGATATTTGACTGATTCTGCACGTCTTTTATGCACACATGCATACACACGCACGTGTTTACAACGCGATCTGCTGACTGCGCAGTTAGCAGCGAATTTCTTTTGTAGACATACAATCTTATTGAAACTTTCAGAGCGTAATCATACACAGTAAATCTGAAATCTCTAGGTCTAAAAGTGTTCAAACACTAACCAGTACACATTACGGGACTGCAACGGGCGATTGATGAACATATTAAGAAAGAATTGAGTTTCGCGACGCACGCACACTAAAGCCCATACTGTAAATGTGTGTGTGCATGCTCGTCGCGAAAACATTTTCATGAGTATCAACGCTTTCATACCCTTCCCACGACCATACAACCATACAAACGCTTACATTTTGTTTGCATGAGCGTGACAAACGTTTTTATGATTTAGGTATACCTTTTACTTCAAAGGGAAAGAGCTGGGATCATCGCGAACAAAATTCAATTTTTGTGTGCTGCTGCTTTCGGTGATTTGCGAGACCAAAGAGAGAGATGGAGTGAGAGAGAGAGAGAGAGAGAGAGTAGGACAAATAGCGCATAGCCTTGCTTCATATAAGAATGGGACCATTTCGTTTGAGCGCTCGCCAGGGTGACCGCGCCGGACCAAACGAAAAATACCAATTTGGTCTCAAAAATATACTATAAAATACTATTTCATATTTTACAAAATACCACTATAAATACCATAACAAATAAATCGTCTGGAAATTCAAATTATAATAAAAGAATAACTGACTTATTATATATAGAAAAAATAAGGGTTTTCCCATTGCAAAAAATGTTTGTTGTTTATTTCATTTTAAAAAATTAATAATATTTTAGTCCAACATAAAACTAGAACAATATGCATTCGTATTCAATTCCATATTCCAATATATATTTAAAGTCTTAAAATTAATTAAATGCTTAAAATTCATTTTGTAACATTTTCTTAAAATAAAATAATAAAGGAACTTCTTTGTTCAGTCTTGCTAGTTTCTTTTAAGATCATTTAATTATATTTACTAGCCTTCTTCGTCAGAGCAGCTTAAATTCAATTTGTTAAAATCTTTACATAACACTTGTTCACTAGGCTTAAAATTATTGCACCCATTTTCGCGCAATGATTATTGTACATGTAATATATGTGATATATTTACATTCTTAAAGCGGTTTCGATTTTTCGTTTTGATTAAATTAATTTGAGAGAATATGCGTTCACACGACGGATTAGAAACGGGCAAAATTATTAAATCTTTGTTTTTGTGTAGCCGCATGCTGCCTAAGTGACGCCAGCCTACTCAAAATATTAGTCTGGCACGCTTTGCAGTGCGCATCCATATTATTAGCGCTCCTTCCCAGCCATTTTTCATTTTCCGGCATAGTCTCCCACTCAGCTCTATATTTTTGCCTATTGCTCATGTTTTCTATTTATTTGTTTTAAAATTAAGCAAGTCTTAAGCATTAAGCATTCGATTCATTAAGACTTAAAGAGTGACCAAACCGAAAATACCATATAATACCATAAAATCGAAGAAAAATGCTACTAAATACCTATATACCATTAAAATACTTTTGAGCTAAATCGGAGCTGATAAAATACCAAAAAGTATTTAAAATACCATATTCGGTCACCCTGGCGCTCGCAACGAACTGACTTTGTAGTGTTGTATTTTTACTGCTCGAGCCTCAAGAGACGGAGCCGAGCAAATACGAAGTTGAGTAGTACCTAATGCACATTTTTTCGGTGGTGAAAAAGTTTGTTCTACATGTCTCATCTATGTGTTCTTTGGTCAGTGGTTCATGGTAGTATCTAGTCGAGCACTCTCGACTAGAGTTTTCTTATTTGTTTTCTTTGCACATTTTGAATTACACTGACGAGAAAACAGTAACACGGACTCAACATTTAATGGTTTATATTTTCGCCTCTACTCTATGTTTGCTTAAGAGATATGCCTTGTTTTCTTACTGCAATATTTAGATCTCTTATTTGAGGAAGGAATCGCTTACCAGATGTCTTTGGTCCTCCCCCATAACTCCATAATTCCACTTTGAGGGGCCGCATATTTTGCAAGCAACGACTTCACATAACTTTCTAGTTTTTCAATGGAATTTTTGGTTGAATGCTAGGACTAGAAACGTTTAATCACAAATCACAATAAAAATAATATATCATTTAAAAATAAATACTAAACACATTTGATTAAAACGCTCTAAGTGAATAATTTATATGTATGACAGCAAGTATGTTAACATATGTAGACATAGTACATATGTACATATAACATCTGCATATAGACGCTGTAAAATTATAACATTTTTGTAATTACGAAGTTTACATACTCAACGCTGTGAATAGTCTTATTTTTTATACCCTGAACCCATTGAAAATGGGAAATCAGGGTATAATGGTTTTGTTGAAATGTATGTAACAGGCAGAAGGAGGCGTGGCAGACCCCACAAAGTATATATATTCTTGATCAGGGCGACGAGCTGAGTCGATTTGGCCCTGTCCGTCTGTCTGTCTGTCCGTCTGTCCGTATGTTTGAACGCGTCGATTTCCGAAGATATAAGAGCTAGAGACTTCAAATTTTTTTTTAAATGTCCGTAATTACAGCGCGCATATCAAGTTTATCATTAAAAATCGATAACTCATCCCGATCTTTTTTTTTATCGATAAAAAACCTTATCGAATACCAAATTTTTAATGTATTTTTATATGCAATTTATACAATTTCGGTTTTTGTTAAAATTTACCCCCCACCCCTAGATTCACCCCCTCACCCTCACTTTTGTAAAAAACGTATTTCAAATACTAGAGACTTGTGCTTTGGCAATTACATGCATATTTGTGTTATAATCATAATCTGAAAGTTTCATGAAGATCGTACGTCCACAAAAAAAGTTATTAAACAATTAATTTCTCATAGTAAGCGATCACTGCCGCCCATGCGTGTTTATGCTTGTGTGTGTGTGTGTGTGTTTGCCTGTGTGTGCGTGCATGTGTGTGTGAGTGTGTGTGTGTGTGTGTGTGTGCGTGTTTCTTGTGTAAGCTGAAAGACGCGAAAAATGATTGAAATAGCTATTACTCCAAGGGTTCAGGGGATCTCGTAGTCGAGCAGTCTCGACTAGAGCCTTCTTACTTGTTACTATATAAGCTTATCATTCAAGCCGTCAGCATCTAATGACTTGTTCGACTTAAACATATAAATGTTATCATTACAGCCCTGATTGAAACTTTGAGATTTGGAGCTGGAAGTTATATTATACATATCGTCCAGATCCTGGCTAAGACGAAATCTGTATGAGAAAAAGTATTATCTACTTAGCAAACAAAGTATCTAATTTGATTACTTACGTGCTCACAGGCCTGCTATAAATTGAATTTAAGGAACCTTCTAAATGGTTGCTATTGATGCTGTTACTATCGATGTCGTACTCGTTGATATTCGAGCTGTTGTAGAGATCGCAATTTTGTAAGTACTCTGATCGCATAAACGTGTTCAAGTCATTATCATTATCATTATTTTCTATGTAATCCTGTTCATTATCACGTTCCTGCTGCGACTCTACCATACAAAGCCACTGGGAGTAGTGATTTCAGAACTTTTCTAGCTGCACGGAATAAAAAAAAATAATTAAAATATCAGATACTTCGAGGATTAAAAATGTAAGTAAACTTTAGTTCCATTCCTCAAGGGAAAGTCTTATTTAATAGACTCAGCACTCCAGTCGCTCACTTACCAAAACAAAAATGTTTCGCTTGTGTAATCATTAGAATTTTACCATAAACATTACCTATTCGTGAATTATTTACGTTATTGTACATATTGTTTATCACATGATATAAGCGGATATCCTAAAATCATAACATCGGCCTTGCAGCATTTTTGAAAATCGATTATTCAACCATCTCAACATGGTTTTGTTCAAAATCGATCCACGTCCTCTAATTTACTTGAGTTTACTTCGCTTATTAATGATAGTTTCTCTAAAAAAATGCAAACTGATGTTATTTATACGGACTTCAGTAAAGCATTTGACTCAGTACATCATCACTTACTAATTCTTAAGCTTGAACGCTTAGGATTTTCACCTAGACTTGGATTTCATCCTATTTAATGGGTAGAACCTAAAGAGTATTTCTGAGAACAGCTATGTCTAAACTTATCTTTGTTTCGTCTGGTGTACCTCAGGGTAGCCATTTGGGTCCATTGCTTTTTTCCCTTTTTATAAATGACCTTCCTAGTTGTATCTCGTATTCTACTATATTTATGTATGCTGATGATGTAAAACTTTGCCATCCATATTCCAGTGCAAATGGACATCATCACCTTCAAGATGACGTAAATGCATTTCAACTTTGGTGTGTGGCAAACCAGCTGGACTTAAATCGCTTAAATTGTATGACAATGACCTTCATTCGTACCGTTCCTCTAATTGTTGATTATAAAATTAGCAATATTTCCTTAGAACGCATCTTTACAGTCAAAGATCTTGGTGTGTTTTTTGACTGTAAACTTGACTTTAATCTTCATATTTCTACCATCATTAATGGGGCCAAAAGTGTGCTTGGCTTTATTAAACGTTGGTCTAAGGAGTTTAAAGATCTATTTACTACCAAGCGCTTATTCACTTCGCTTGTGCGTCCTATCTTAGAGTATTGCTCTGTCGTATGGTCTCCGCAGCATAAACTGTATCAGGATCGTATCGAATCGGTTCAAAAACAGTTTCTTCTCTTTGCCTTAAGAGACCTTAGATGGGACAGTAATTTACGATTATCGTCTTATCATAGTAGGCTCCAGCTTGTTGATCTTCCATCGTCCTCTTTGTTGGGTCGTCTAAATTATTCGGTTCCGTCCCGAGCAACTAGACATTATCGTCCGTTTCATTTACCTGTGTGTACTAGGGATTATTCTTTGCACAGTGCGTTTCATGTTCTTTGTGTTGATTTTAATAAATATTATCACGTTTTTTCCATAGAGCTCTCTCTTTCTAAAATAAAAAGTTTACTTCTAGCTTATCTTAGGGAAATCACTCACAATGCCCAGGCATAATCATTGGTATACATTTTCGTTGCCAATGTTGTTTAGTGATTTCTAAATTCTATCCTATACTCTATTTTGGCTATTCCCCTATTCTTTTCTTTTTATTATGTCTTATTCTTTGTATTAACTTTTCGTGCAACTTCTTTTAATACCTTCCTTTTTCTTTTTATACCCTGAACCCATTGAAAATGGGAAATCAGGGTATAATGGTTTTGTTAAAAGTATGTAACAGGCAGAAGGAGGCGTGGCAGACCCCACAAAGTATATACACTTGCTCGCAGAACTCTGCGTACACTTGCAAACAAACCCCTATTTCTAAGTTTACATGTATATTGTATTTAATATAGAAGACTTAATGCAATACTTCTTTTTGTATAACAATTTTCATTTATTTATTAACATAATTATGTTTTCATTTTATTATTAAAACTAAACCTAATATAGAAAAAAATTATAAACAAAACACATTACCAAAAAATGACACCTCAAAAGTCTGCGTACATTTTAAGTTTGCTGCGTACAGCGCTGGAATTCACGATCACCGTTAGTTTTTGCATGTTTCTTTAATTCCTCTTCGCTCATTTGCGTAATTTGCTATCACTTTGAAAAGAAATTTGGCACGCGTTTCATCATGGAGCAAAAAGGGAAAGAAATATCGGTAGAAGTTCGTAAGCTTATATTAAAATATAGGTTAGAAGGCAAATCCTACCGAGAAATTGGTCTATTGGTAGGCAGAACTCATTCTTCGTGCCAAAGAGTCTACGACAATTATGTCTCATCGGGCTCTATATTGTCAAAGCCTCGTTCAGGCCGCCCACCCTTGCTCACGGAACGAGAGAAAAAACGTATTGTTCAATTGGTACCTCAAAATCCAATGATATCTGCTCACCAAGGACGTCTGGAAGTTGCAGAACGTTTCTCCAAAACTGTTTCTGAGCAAACCGTTCGACGCACTTGGAAAAAAGCGGGGGTATCATGGCCGCGTTGCACGTAGGAAGCCACATGTATCAGAGGTGAACAGGAAAAAGCGAATGGACTTCGCCAATGAGCACATTTCCAAGCCTTCTAGCTTCTGGAAAAGGGTAATTTTCTCAGATGAGAGCAAGTTTTGCCTATTTGGCATAAAAGGAAAGAAAATAGTATGGAGAAAAAGCGGAACAGCCATGGATAAGGAAAATTTATTGCCTACAGTAAAGCATGGTGGAGGTGGTGTAATGGTGTGGGGATGTATGGCGGCTAGTGGCGTGGGAAATCTCTCTTTTATAGAATCAACAATGGACCAGAAGGATTATATAAAAGTTCTTAGTGAGAATCTGCATCAGAGTGCCCAGAAATTGCACCTGGAGGACGAATTTTGCTTCCAACAGGACAATGATCCGAAGCATACAGCCCACAATGTAAAGCTCTGGCTACTTTACAATGTAAAAAGCCAACTCCGAACGCCTCCCCAGTCCCCAGACCTCAATCCTATTGAGCATCTATGGGACTTACTCGAGCGTAGGATTCGGCAGCACACCATAAGGTCTAAGAACATGCTGAAGGAGGTCATGATGGAAGAATGGGGCAAAATAACTGCAGAGGACACTAAAAAGCTGGTTGAGTCAATGCCTCGCCGTCTGGCTGAGGTGTTAAAACGAAAAGGGTATCCTACAAGATACTAACAACTAACAAATTCCAGCGCTGTACGCAGCAAACTTAAAATGTACGCAGACTTTTGAGGTGTCATTTTTTGGTAATGTGTTTTGTTTATAATTTTTTTCTATATTAGGTTTAGTTTTAATAATAAAATGAAAACATAATTATGTTAATAAATAAATGAAAATTGTTATACAAAAAGAAGTATTGCATTAAGTCTTCTATATTAAATACAATATACATGTAAACTTAGAAATAGGGGTTTGTTTGCAAGTGTACGCAGAGTTCTGCGAGCAAGTGTATATTCTTGAACAGGGCGACGAGCTAAGTCGATTTGGCCCTGTCCGTCTGTCTGTCCGTCCGTCCGTCCGTCCGTATGTATGTATGAACGCGTTGATCTCAGAAGATATAAGAGCTAGAGACTTGAAATTTTTTTTCCTAGGTCCGTGTATATCACGCGCATATCAAGTTTTTCTTTATATATCGATAACTACTCCCGATATTTTATTATCGATTAAAAACCTTATCGAAAGCTAGCTAAAATTTTAAATGTAGACTTATATGTATTTTATATAATTTCGATTTTTGTTGTAATTTACCCCCCACCCCTATATTCACCCCCTCACCATCAACTTTGTAAAAGGCGTATTTCAAGTAGTAGACACGTGTGCTTTAGAATGTGCACACATTTTTACCATATGATTACGCTCTGAAAGTTTCATTAAGATTGTACGTCTAGAAATTAAATTATTCAACAAATAAATTCTTATAATGTTGCCCACACTACAGCGCAGCCCAAGCGCAGTCGCTGCTTACTGAAGAAGTGCTGACTGATTAGAATATCAGATTAGAGGGTTCAGGGTATCTCCTAGTCGAGCAGTCTCGACTAGAGTCTTCTTACTTGTTATACCCTGAACCCATTGAAAATGGGAAATCAGGGTATAATGGTTTTGTTGAAATGACCCCACAAAGTATATATATTCTTGATCAGGGCGACGAGCTGAGTCGATTTGGCCCTGTCCGTCTGTCCGTCTGTTCTAATGTTTGAACGCGTCGATTTCCGAAGATATAAGAGCTAGAGACTTGAATTTTTTTTTATATGACCGTATATACAGCGCGGACGTCGAGTTTGCTTTTAAAATTCGATAAATCATCCCGTTATGTTTTTATCGAGTAAAAACATTCAAGTTCAAATCAGATGCCAATATAGCTAATTGTGAATGATTTTTCTTTTTTTTAATTTCTCAAATATTCAATATAATATGTAGATCATATGCTGAAAGTTTCATTAAATTCCGTTCAGCCAAAAATTAATAAAAAATAATCAAATATTTGGCCAATTAACAAACGCACGTGCAGCAGCTACAACAGCATCGTATGCGTGTTCACACATACATTCAAACTTCTTCTAGAAACATTCGTTGAAAAACATCAGCTGTTAGTTTCGTTTAGTTTTGGTAGATGGCGCAGCAGCAGTGAATCTATTTGAGTTTTGCCAGCGCCACCTGCAGGAGTGGGGTGGCTTGGTGTATTAGCTGCATGACTCTCGATCGAGAAGTCGCGGTTCGAATCCCGATCGATGCAACTGATGTTCATTTTTTTTAATTGTTTCAAAATATTTTTATATTTTCATAAATGAGTTTTCTATTTAATTTATATTTTTAAATACACCGAAATTGAAATTTTAACCATACTTAATATGCGTTTTTAATAGTTTGGTTATTCTAGCAGATTCTTAGAATCACATCAGCAGTTAGTTTCGTTCAGTTTTGGTAGATGGCGCTGCAGCAGTGAATCTATTTGAGTTTTGCCAGCGCCACTAGCATGAGTGAGGTGGCCTAGTGTGTTAGCTGCATGACGCTCGATCGAGAAGTTGTGGTTCGAATCCCGATCGGTGCAACTGATGTTAACTTTTTTAATTGTTTCAAAATATTTTTATATTTTATTAAATGAGTTTGGTATTTTATTTATATTTTTAAATACATCGAAATTGAAATTTCAGCCATACTAAATGGGCATTTTTATTTGTTGAGTTCAGGGTAGTATCTAGTCGAGCACTCTCGACTAGAGTTTTCTTACTTGTTTATTTACTATTTTTATACCCTGAACCCATTTTCAATGGGAAATCAGGGTATAATGGTTTTGTTGAAATGTATGTAACAGGCAGAAGAAGGCGTGGCAGACCCCACAAAGTATATATATTCTTGATCAGGGCGATAGGGAACAACGGGGGCAATGCTGAGGGTTTGGCCTCTCAGCGAACGGGCATAGCCGCGTTCTCTACTTTAACTACTTAATGCCGGGATGCGCCTCGGCCAAATGACGAAATATGCATCGAGGAGGGAAGGGGGGAAATGGGATCTACTAGCACCATTAGTTAGTTATTAGTTGCCTGATAGAAATAAAACACACACAGATTCACTTCTTCACAATCTCTTTATTTCACAACTCTTTTAATTTCTTAATGTCGCTATTAACTATGGTCGCGCTCACCCACTAGCCGTCAGTCTCGCTGTCGCTCACTAACTTTCAGTCTCGCTGTCACTCACTAATTTTCAGTCTCGCTGTCACTCACTAATTAAAAATTCTATCGCTCTCCAGCCGCCTCCACACCTCGGCCGCGCGCTCCGCGTCGGCAATGCAACTCACCACAGCTTCGGGCCCTTTGAACTTTTCGCCGCGAAAGTCGAAACCATGGTTGCATTGCCGATCGCTGCGACTTGCGCGGGCATTTGAAAACGACTTATGTGAGGTGGCTCATCGAGCCGCCTTACAAAATTTTTTTTAAATGTCCATAATTACAGCGCGCATATCAAGTTTATCATTAAAAATCGATAACTCATCCCGATCTTTTTTTATCGATAAAAAACCTTATCGAAACCCAGCTATAAAATTATATCTTCTACACCTTTATTGCTAGAGTTTCCAAATTTTTAACGTATGCTTAAATGCAATTTATTTCAAATACTAGAGACTTGTGCTTTGGCAATTACATGCATATTTGTGTTATAATCATAATCTGAAAGTTTCATGAAGATCGTACGTCCACAAAAAAAGTTATTAAGCAATTAAGTTCTCATAGTAAGCGCTCACTGCCGCCCATGCGTGTTTATGCTTGTGTGTGTATGTGTATGTAAATGTTTGTGTATGTGTGTGTGTGTGTGTGTGTGTGTGTGTGTGTGTGTGTGTGTGTGTGTGTGTGTGTGTATGTATGTATGTGTATGTATGTGTGTGTATGTATGCCTGTACGTGCGTGCGTGTGTGTGTGTGTGCATGTTTCTTGTGTAAGCTGAAAGACGCGAAAAATTATTGAAATAGCTATTACTCCAAGGGATCAGGGGATCTCGTAGTCGAGTAGTCTCGACTAGAGCTTTCTTACTTGTTTTATTAACTTTTATTTTTTTTTTTTTTTTATTTATTTATTTTTTTTAAAGAATTATTTTAATTATTATGTTAGATATACTTTCTTTTTATAGCTTCATTAGTATCACTGACCATATTTAGCTGTGAGACGTGGGCATAGCTGGCCAGACTGGCAAATAAAATACCCCCATCGGGTCGGTGTACTATTGAAATTATATTCTGTACTTAGTTTGGGCTTTTTTTTTAATTTAATTGACTCCCGCTTTAAGAAAATAAATAAATAAATAAATATACAATTCCATAAAAAAGGAAAATCTGGATATAATGTAGAAATATACAACATTTATTTATTATTAATTACGAGAACCATTACAGCTCACCTCGCCCTGATGAAGTATATATGTATGTATGTTTAAGTTAACGAGAGCCCCTAGCACTTAGTTCTTAAGACTACATTTAAGCTTTTGCTACCCAACAAGGCTAACAATTGGATTTATAAAAGGAATCCCAGCAATGCTTCAGAAGTCGCGAAGTGCAAGCAAGAGATAAAAAAATCTTTATCTTTGTGCGACAAGTGCAGAATCTGACGATATATTTACTTAGAGGATAAATTACGAAATGAAATAATAATAAATATTTGTAATCAACTATCAACAACTTTGATGAATTGTTTAACCTGTGTATGTTTCAGATGAACTCTATTTCAAACCATCTTAATCGTACTCTTGATCTTGTGTTTGTTAATCATGATTCGCTCATTAATGTCGCGAGATCAACTCCTTTCTCCTTACCTGAGGATATATATCACCCCACTTTAGAGGTTTTATTAACTATCGATAATCCTCCCTCTACTACTCCAATGCCTTCTAAACTTAGTCGCTGTTATCGTAAATGCAATTTCGTTTTGCTTAACGAACTAATTAATTCAACAGACTGGTCTATTTTATATGAGTCGGTTGATATTAATTTAGCAGCATCGTTTTTTTATTCTACCTTAAACTCTATTCTGGATGTTTGTGTCCCTCTCCGCCGTATTTCGCCAGTTTCAAATAAGCCACCTTGGTTCACCAAAACTCTTTCGAACTTGAGAAACATTAAAACTAAATGTTTTAAATATTACAAAAAGTCTGGTTCAAGTATTGACTGGTCCAAATATTCCATTGCCAAGTCAAACTTCAATATTTTAAATTCTAGCTGTTATGAGAATTATCTTACACGTTGCAAACGTCAGTTTACTCGAGATCCCAAACAATTTTTCTCATTTGTAAACTCGAAGCGTAAATCCTCTGGTTTGCCGTCCTCATTTGTCCTTGGAGGTGAAAAAACATGCAATGATCAGGATTCCTCTGATCTATTTGCTGATTTTTTTCAATCCACTTATTCTTCTGCTGATCTCTACAGCAACTCATATCCATATTCTCTTCCTGAATATGGATCTATAAATACTCCCAAAGTTACTGCATCCTCTCTGGCTGCAGCCATTAGGACATTGAAATCATCTTTCTCTCCTGGTGCTGATAATATTCCTAGTTGTGTGATTAAAGAGTGCAGTGTTTCTCTTCAGTCACAATTACTAAAATTGTTTAACTTGTCCTTGGATACTTCTGTGTTCCCTTCAATTTGGAAAGAATCTTTCATCATTCCCTTATATAAAAAAGGTGGAAGATCTGATATTTCCAATTATAGAGGCATCGCGAAATTATCTGCTATTCCGAAGTTATTTGAGAAAATCATAACATCGGCCTTGCAGCACTTTTGCATATCGATTATTCAACCATCTCAACATGGTTTTGTTCAAAATCGATCCACGTCCTCTAATTTACTTGAGTTCACTTCGCTTGTTAATGACAGCTTTTCCAAAAAAATGCAAACCAATGTTATTTATACGGACTTCAGTAAAGCATTTGACTCAGTTCATCATCACATACTAATTCTTAAGCTTGAACGTTTAGGATTTTCACCCAGTCTTGTCTCTTGGATTTCATCCTATTTAACGGGTAGAACCCAACGAGTCTTCCTGAGAACAGCTATGTCTAAACTTATCTTTGTTTCGTCTGGTGTACCTCAGGGTAGCCATTTGGGCCCATTGCTCTTTTCCCTTTTTATAAATGACCTTCCTAGTTGTATCTCGTATTCCACTATATTTATGTATGCTGATGATGTAAAACTTTGCCTTCCATACTCCAGTGCAAATGGACATCTTCACCTTCAAGATGACCTAAATGCATTTCAACTTTGGTGTGCGGCAAACCAGCTTGACCTAAATTGCTCAAAGTGTATGACAATGTCCTTCAGTCGTACCGTTCCTCTAATTGTTGATTATAAAATTAGCAATATTTCCTTAGAACGCATCTTTACAGTCAAAGATCTTGGTGTGTTCTTTGACTGTAAACTTAACTTTAATCTTCATATTTCTACCATCATTAATGAAGCCAAAAGTGTGCTTGGCTTTATTAAACGTTGGTCTAAGGAATTTAAAGATCCTTTTATTACCAAGCGCTTATTTACTTCGCTTGTGCGTCCTATCCTAGAGTATTGCTCTGTTGTATGGTCTCCGCAATATAAACTGTATCAGGATCGTATCGAATCGGTCCAAAAACAGTTTCATCTCTTTGCCTTAACAGACCTTAGATGGGACAGTAATTTACGATTACCGTCTTATCATAGTAGGCTCCAGCTAATTGATCTTCCATCGCTAACCAATCGCAGAACAATTTTAGGAATTGTTTTTCTGCATAAATTGATTAGTGGTGATATTGATTTGTCCTCTTTGTTGGGTCGTCTAAATTTTTTGGTTCCGTCCCGAGCAACTAGACACTATCGTCCGCTTTATTTACCTGTGTGCACTAGGGATTATTCTTTGCACAGTGCGTTTCATGTTCTTTGTGTTAATTTTAATAAATATTATCACGTTTTTTCCTTAGAGCTCTCTCCTCCTAAAATAAAAAGTTTACTATCAGCTTATCTTAGGGAAATCACTCACAATGCCCAGGCATAAGCATTGGCATACGTTTTTGCTGCTAATGTTGTGTTAGTGATTTCTCAATTCTATTCTTATACTCTATTTTTGGCTCTTCCATTACTCTTTTCTTTTTATTATTTCTTATTCTTTTTATTAACTTTTCTTGCAACTTCTTTTATTACCGTCCTTTTTCTTTTTCTATACTTTATCTCTTCTTATTTTATTCTTTTTTTCTATTTTTTTTTATTGTTTTTTTTTAACTCCTTTCATTTTATTTATTTATTTTTTTATTATTATTATTATTATTATTATTATTTTATTTTTTATTATTATTTTAAGAATTATTTTAATTATGCTAGATATTGTTTATAACCTACATTTTAATATTTTATTTTTTTAAGCTTTCTTACTAACACTTTCTTTTCATAGCTTCAATAGTATCACTGACCATATTTGGCTGTGAGACGTGGGCATAGCCGGCCGGACTGGCAAATAAAATACCCCCATCGGGTTGGTGTTACTATTGAAATTATATCGTGTATTTTGTATAGGCTTTTTATACCCTGAACCCATTTTCAATGGGAAATCAGGGTATAATGGTTTTGTTGAAATGTATGTAACAGGCAGAAGGAGGCGTGGCAGACCCCACAAAGTATATATATTCTTGATCAGGGCGACGAGCTGAGTTGATTTGGCCCTGTCCGTCTGTCTGTCCGTCTGTCCGTCCGTCCGTCTGTCCGTCTGTCCGTATGTATGAACGCGTCGATTTCAGAAGATATAAGAGCTAGAGACTTCAAATTTTTTTTTAAATGTTCGTAATTACAGCGCGCATATCAAGTTTATCATTAAAAATCGATAACTCATCCCGATCTTTTTTTATCGATAAAAAACCTTATCGAAAACCAGTTATAAAATTATATCTTCTACACCTTTATTGCTAGAGTCTCAAAATTTTTTAGGTATGCCTATATGCAATTTATACAATTTCGGTTTTTGTTAAAATTTACCCTCCACCCTTAAATTCACCCCCTCACCCTCACTTTTGTAAAAAGCTTATTTCAAATACTAGAGACTTGTGCTTTGGCAATTACATGCATATCCATGTCATAATCATAATCTGAAAGTTTCATGAAGATCGTACGTCCACAAAAAAGTTATTAAGCAATTAAGTTCTCATAGTAAGCGCTCATTGCCGCCCATGCGTGTTTATGCGTGGTTGCTTGTGTGTGTATGTGTGTGTGTATATGTGTGTGTGTATGCGTTTGTGTATGTATGCGTGTGTGTGTGTATGTGTGTCTGTATGCGTGTGTGTGTGTGTATGTATGCCTGTGTGTGCGTACGTGCGTGTGTGTGTGTGTGTGTGTGTGTTTCTTGTGCAAGCTGAAAGTCGCGAAAAAGTATTGAAATATCTATTGCTCCAAGGGTTCAGGGGATCTCGTAGTCGAGCAGTCTCGACTAGAGCTTTCTTACTTGTTTAAATTAAAATTGACTCTCGTTTTTGTCAATAGCTTTAAGAAATAAATAAATAAATAAATAAATAATATTAACTCACCTTGATACGCTTTGCCCACTCGTTGTCGCTAATTGCAATTATATCTAGACAATAATCACATACTTTTCTAATTTCCTCATTCTTGTCATGCATAAGATCTATAAGATAGGCAGGCGACTCAGTTTCCCTAATCATATACTCCCTTGTACTTTCGTGTCTCAAAATCTGTTGGAACACAAAAATGATTTGTAGCACAATCTCATCATCTTCTTGCTTGGCCTTTAAAAGCTCAATCAGTGAAATCACAACCTTCGCGCGACAGAAAAGGAGAGCACAAAGCTCATCGCATGCACATGTTCCCAGATAAACTATAGTATCAAGAACAATATCATCAAGTCTTGCGCAGGGTATTAATACTTTTCGTATCCAAGATATTAGCTGAAAGTTTTGGAGTATTTGCAAATAATCTAGGTCAGTTAATGTTAGATTTCCTAATAAGCCTAAACACTCTACAATGAAAGATTCCTCGTCACAGATAGTCAGTACACGTGCAAGATCCCCTACATAGTCTATGTATTGAAGTTTTAGTGATTCATGCTGTGAAATATTTCGTAATAGTTTCATCAAGAGAGCATCCTGGTACTTGAACGAACGATCCATAAGACTGTGCAGACGCTGACCTTCAACCATAATTTGTGCATTACGTCGGTTCAATGACAAATTTATACAAAGAGCAATGAGATCCAGATCAACTTTTACATTAAGATACAATATAATAGCATCCATCTATGGCAATTTGTACACATTCCGTGACAATGAACATTGACTTGACCCTATCATCGAGGCTCATATGATACAGTATCTTAACTGCAATGCCATGATGATTTTCGTCGTTGATAAACATAACTAGCATAGGCAAATAACCAGCTGCAACCATTCTTAGGCGTAGAGTCGCATCAAACGATAAATTGAATACTAGCTTAAGAGTAACTTGCACCAAATC
This sequence comes from Drosophila mojavensis, assembly GCF_018153725.1. Classification (NCBI taxonomy): domain Eukaryota; kingdom Metazoa; phylum Arthropoda; class Insecta; order Diptera; family Drosophilidae; genus Drosophila; species Drosophila mojavensis. The sequence continues at coordinate 2,874,955 of NW_025318897.1, read as the reverse complement.
TGTATGTGATTTTTGAAATAACCTTGGTAGTTTTACGATAGTTTTTAAGTCGCACATTTCATCCTTATTTTCGCCAACAATAGACAGTTTTTTAAGAAACGTGATTATTAATATGAGCAAATCAATGTTTTGACCATCAAGTGCTTTGACGAGCATTCTAACAATGTGTTTATACCCTGAACCCATTGAAAATGGAAAATCAGGGTATAATGGTTTTGTTAAAAGTATGTAACAGGCAGAAGGAGGCGCGGCAGACCCCACAAAGTATATATATTCTTGATCAGGGCGACGAGCGGAGTCGATTTGGCCCTGTCCGTCTGTCTGTCCGTCCGTCCGTCCGTCCGTCCGTATGTATGAACGCGTCGATTTCAGAAGATATAAGAGCTAGAGACTTGAAATTTTTTTTCCTTGGTCCGTGTATATCACGCGCATATCAAGTTTTTCTTTATATATCGATAACTACTTCCGATATTTTATTATCGATTAAAAACCTTATCGAAAGCTAGTTATTTAATTATATCTCCTACAGCTTTCGAGCTAGAGCTTCCAAATTTAAAATGTAGACTTATATGTATTTTATATAATTTCGGTTTTTGTTGCAATTTACCTCCCACCCCGATATCCACCCCCTCACCCTCACCTTTGTAAAAGGTGTATTTCAAGTACTAGAGACATGTGCTTTAAAATGTACATACATTTTCACCATATGATTACGTCCTGAAAGTTTCATTAAGATTGTACGTCTAGAAATTAAATTATTCAACAAATAAATTCTTATAATGTTGCCCACACTGCAGCGCAGCATAAGCGCAGTCGCTGCTTACTGCGCAGTTAGCAGAGCGCGTTCTAATACGGGCGTGTGTATGTACGTGTGCCGAAAAGAAGTGCAGAGTGATTAGAATATCAGATTAGAGGGTTCAGGGTATCTCCTAGTCGAGCAGTCGCGACTAGAGTCTTCTTACTTGTTTTCTCAAGCTTTACATTCTCGGCCATATTAAGCAGCAGATAAAAGGCAACACGAAGTAGCTGTTCCTGCTTTTTGCCAAATATTTTAAATTGTTTGTTAAGTCGATCAATTTCTTCTTTCTTAATTTTTGAGTCATTTTGGTCTAATGAATCGATGCTTTGCGCTCTTATCTCAATCAGAGAATTTGTTTCTAATGTATTTGTATTAGAATTTGTATGAGTTTCAGAAGAGAGTGCTTCGTAATAACTGTTGTTCAGCATTTGATTTCTCATAAGGGAAGATGACATTGTTCCATGAAAGCTACTCCAATTACCCGACTTTGGTCGCTGCTTTAATTCTGGTATTCGCCGACGACGAAGCTCCATCTGAAAATATAATTTTGGATATTTTTATTCCCTGAATACATTAAAAATGGGAACTGAAATTTTGAAACAAGTAAGAATGCTCTAGTCGAGACAGCTCGGCTCCGAGATACCCTGAAACCTTCAAAGAACTGATTTCCAATCATTCTGCACTTATTTGATACACACATGTACAGATATGTACACGTATAAGCACGGGCTAACTACGCAGATAACAGCGACTGCGTTTGGGCTACAATGTGTACAATATTATGAGAATTTATTTAGTGAATGATATATATATATTATTTATTGAATGATATAAGTTTTTTCATTTTGTAGTGTGGAGGCTTTATTTAGCGATCCACAAAAGATTTGTATAAGCTCGACTTTATTCTAATTAATAGCTATTAGCAACAGCTTGTGCATGTTGCTCTTAAGTGAGTTCTTTTTGATACTAACGGCCACGCGATCTGCTCCAAGAGATAAAGCTTGGCCATCTTAAAGCTTTTGCATTTCCGCCAATAAGCCAATAATGCACTTGGCTAAAACACATTCTGGTCAACGTGTGCATTTCCGCCACGAGCGCCAAGTCAGCGCACCGATCAGCACCACCGGGAGAGCCATCATGTCACAAGACACCGTAATAGTGCCTAATCCGCAGCTACACCGTGTTCGTGAAAGAGTGACTCTAACTACGTAAACGAGGTACGGTCGTGGGTCAAAAACATTGTTGCCACCCTATAAGTGTCCGCCCGTAGGGTACCGCGTAATCAGTGTGCGTCGCAGGATCTTTAGACACACCACTAATACTGGAATCTGACGAATGAGAGCAATCCGGACCATCATCGCGGTAGTCAATGATGCTAAAAATTATATTGTAAGCATAGTGAATAAGATTTAAAAACAAGAAATAAACAACAAACATTAAACAATTCACTTAGAAATTAAGAAAAACAAGAAATAAACAAGAAATATTGAACTTTAACACTTAGTATTTAAGAAAACTCTAAAATTGTACTACTAATGTGAATTATATGAATAGGCCAAATAATAACCAATTTGCTGGGAAAAGACCCTTATCTTCTAGGGCAGAAAACCCATCCAAAGAACAGCGACAATTTCACATCAATACTGGGGAAACCCAAATGCAGAACGTAGATGATGAGGCTAATGTTAATGAATATCATCTGTTACAATGCGACACGATATATCGATAAACGTGTGTACCATATCTAGCTGATAGGTACCACCTCTAAGTAAGTTAGTCACAAATAAACCTTTGCTACGAAAGCACACAAGCGCGGCATTTTATTTCTATATTTCAAAGCAGATAACTTCCAGCAACTCGGATAGAGAAGAGTCTCCATCGCAACAGGTTATGGGCCCAGGTTGCGAATATCTGTGTCTTTGAAATATAGTGGTTGTTATTAGTTATGAACTATTAACATTGGTGTGACTCAGGACTAATTGATAATAAGCTATGAGCGGGATTTATCAAATAGAAAAGTTGGACGAAGGCAATTATGACACTTGGCGCGTGCAAATGCGGAGTGTGTTGGTACACCAGGAGCTATGGAGTGTAGTATCAGGTGAAGTGCTACCAACGGATGCCCCGGAGAATGTGAATCGGCAGGCCAAAGATGAGAAGGCGCTGGCAGTGATCACATTGAGTGTGAAGGCTTCACAATTGGGCTATTTGAAGGATTGCAAGACGTCGTCCGAGGCATGGAATCGGTTGAAAGATGTCCATCAGCCAACTGGAGCAACACGTAAGGTTCAGCTCTACAAGAAATTGCTTTTCAAGCGCATGGAGCAAGGGCAAAGCATTTCGAATTACATAAATGAATTCGTGGGAATTCTGGATGCCCTTGGGACAGTAGGAATTGAGCTATGCGACGAATTGCGCAGTATTATTTTGCTGTCGAGTCTTCCAGAAAGTTTCGAAAATTTCGTTGTCGCCATAGAGACGCGCGACAGTCTGCCGGCCTTCAACGCTCTATGCATCAAAGTGAAGGAGGAGAGCGAGCGGAGGGAGAACGCAGAATGCGAAAAAGCGTATAGTGCAACTTACAAGCCAGCCGCGCAGAGAGCGCAAAAGCAGAGAAACAAAAATGTGGTATGTTTCAAGTGTGGCGAGCGCGGGCATATGAAGGCTGAGTGTAAGAAAGAGAGCGCAAGTGAGAAAAAGGCAGGAAGAAGAGAGAACAAGCAGTGCAGTTTATTTAATGCGGTGAGCGCAGATCATTTGAAAAAGAGTATGTGGTGTTTGGATAGTGGCGCGACAAGCCACATGTGTTGTGATAAAAGGTTATTCACAAAGTTTGAAAAACACACAGAAATGATCAGTCTGGCTGACTCTGGTTTGCTGAGAGCAGAGGGAAGAGGAGAAATAAAGCTAGAGACGGAATTATGCACGTTGCTGTTAAAAGATGTTCTCTATGTGCCGAAAATGAACGGGAACTTTTTCTCAGTGAGCAGCGCTGTGAAATATGATTGCTTTATTACGTTTGGGCAAACGTATGCAAAAGTAATGCAAAAGGGTGATTGCATTGTGAAAGCAAATAAAGTTGGCGACTTGTACATGTTTCAAGGAAAGCAAAATGGCTGTAATTCTGCGGTCAAGGCAGATGGTGTGCTATGGCATAAACGGTATGGCCATTTGAATGTAAATAGCTTGAAAGACCTGATCAAGAAAGGAATGGTGCGCGGTATTGAAAATATGGTTTTCAATGATAACATGAATTGTAAAACTTGCATGCTATGCAAAATTCATGTGCAGCCATTTCCTGATGCAACTGCCAATAGAGCACAAGGCATATTGGAGTTGGTTCATGCAGATGTGTGCGGGCCTTTTAGCACACAGTCTCTGGCTGGATCGAGGTACTTCTTAACCTTTATTGATGACAAGTCAAGGCGTATCTTCGTATATTTCCTTCGGAGGAAGGATGAAGTCTTCAAGAAGTTCGTCGAGTTCAAAACGTTGGTTGAACGGCAAACAGGCAAGCGTCTCAAATGTATCCGGAGCGACAAGGGAGGTGAATTCGTCAATAAGCCGTTTGATGAATACCTGAAGAGTCAAGGGATCGAGAGGCAGCTGGCAGTAGCATACACTCCACAGCAAAATGGCGTAGCTGAGAGAGCAAACCGCACTCTGGTGGAGATGTCAAGATGTATGTTGACGCAGTCAGGATTGGGTGAATCTTTGTGGGCTGAAGCAGTCAACACAGCCGTATATATACGAAATCGATCGCCAACCAGTGCTTTAGGCAGTATGACGCCTATGGAAGCGTGGACTGGTAAGAAACCTTTTGTCGGTCATCTAAAAACGTTTGGTTCAATTGCAGTGGCTTTGGGCAAGGGTCCAAGAAAGAGCAAACTGCAACCAAAAGGCAAGGAATACCGGATGATTGGGTATTCGGTAGCAAGCAAGGGCTATCGTTTGTACGACCCAATAACTCACCAGGTGGTTGAGAGGCGAGATGTTCTTTTCGACGAGACTCAAGATGACGACGATTCATTTGTATGTGTGTTGCCAAATGCGAATGCTACCATTCAGCCTGGTAGCGGAAATGATGATTCTGGCAGCAGTGGACGCAGCAGCGATCGGGACAGCAGCCATGGGCGTAGCAGCGATCGAGAGAGCAGCGTTGGACACAGCAGCGATCGGGAGAGCAGCGTTGGACGCAGCAGCGATCGAGACAGCAGCCATGGGCGTAGCTGTGACAAAGATAAAGTCAGCGTGGACGAATCTGCGAATGTTCCTCGCATTGGTCCTGGCAGACCAAGGCTGATTCGAACCGGCAAGCCAGGCCGACCTCGAAAGCAGCACAACGTACTTGGGGCTCTAGTTGCCAGCGACGTAAAGGTTCCATCATCCTATGAGGAGGCGATGAAGAGTGCTCATGCATCAGATTGGTGCGATTCGATGAAACGGGAATATGACGCACTGATGGCCAACCGGACATGGCAATTGGCAGATTTGCCGAAAGGACAGCGAGCTGAAGAAGGCGATATATGGATTGAAACAATCAGGAAGGGAGTGGAACACAAAACTAAATGATGTCCTGATTGGTTTGGGTTTCGTGGCCTGCGAAAACGAGCCCTGTCTCTACCAACATATGGGGAAGGATAATTTGTGTTTAATCCTGGTATATGTTGATGAGATACTGATAGCATGTCAATCCAAAGAGGACCTGGTTAGCATCAAATCGGCGATTTCGAATTCGTTTGAATGTGTCGACAAAGGCGTGCCTGAACTGTTCTTGGGCATGGAGGTGATGCGTGAAGATGAGCTTGGGCCTATCACCATAGGCCATTCGCAATACATCAAGGGATTATTGCAAACTCGTGATCCAGAAAAAGCATATTGATATTGGATATCATTTTTGTACGTCAAGTAGTTGACGAGGGTCAAATTAACTTAAAGTATGCTTGTACAACAGATATGATTGCGGATATCATGACAAAGAAGAAGAACAAGCATGTTAAATTACTGAAATGTTAAGTTTGAAATTAATTATGTTAAATGTTAAGTTAATTTGAAATGGATTATGTAAACTGAATTTGTAATCATGATCGCATTGAGGAAGGGTGTTAATGAATATCATCTGTTACAATGCGACACGATATATCGATAAACGTGTGTACCATATCTAGCTGATAGGTATCACCTCTAAGTAAGTTAGTCACAAATAAACCTTTGCTACGGAAGCACACAAGCGCGGCATTTTATTTCTATATTTCAAAGCAGATAACTTCCAGCAACTCGGAGAGAGAAGTGTCTCCATCGCAACAGCTAACGCTTACGCAAATGCATATGCCAACGCATACGCCGCCGAAGCTTATGCCGAGGCATACGAGGAGTGTATGAGTGGACAGGCCTACTATGCTGCTGCAGAGGAGCAAGGTATCGTCGAAACACCATACGAGAACGAAGCAACCGCAAACAACCAGATGCCAGCAGAAATTTCTGATTTGTCTGACGTCAATTTTTTAGCTTAAATGTTACCTTACTTCCAATGCAAAACGAGGGACGGACAGGTACTGAACTTCCTCATTGATACTGGTTCCAACCAGATTTACATACAGTCTTCCCTAGTAACCAACGCAAAAAAGAACAAAGAAGCTTTTTTTGCTAATTCTATAGGCGGAAAAATAGCCATAACCCATCATACATTTCTGAATCTTTTTAACCTCACCACTCCAATCAGATTTTTTGTATTGCCCACTCTAAAAACTTTTCATGGTATTCTAGGCAATGAAACAACTCAATGTTGTTATTGATGTCAGGAATGATATCCTTATAGTAAATGGCAGTAATAAATTCCGTATTAAGCAATTACCTGCACAAGCAGTTAACAGTATAAAGGTCCGAACAAATCATATGTCCGATAGCCAGAAAAAAATAATAGATCGAAGCTAAACCATTATTTGCAGACCCAGAGCAAAAATTAACTTACACGACTAAAGTAGTAGGAGAGATCCGAACCAATACCGACACTCCGGTTTACAGCAGGCATTACCTATATCCTATTGCTCTAAAGAAAGAAATCGAAAAGCAGATATCAGAAATGCTTGACGACGGAGTCATTAGACCCTCTAGATCACCGTATAACGCTCCAGTATGGATCGTACCAAAGAAATCTGATGCCTCGGGAAAAAAGAAATAACGATTAGTAATTGATTATCGCAAGCTAAATTTGGTCACAATCTCCGACCGATACCCCATGCCAGAAATAGGGGACATCATAGCCCACTTAGGGGACAATAAATTCTTCACGGTCCTCGACCTCAAAAGTGGTTTCCACCAAATTTACAAGACTACCTTTTGGTCTCAAGAATTCCCCTTCAATATTCCAAAGAGCCTTAGATGATATTCTAAGGGATCATGTTAGAAAAATCTGCTATATCTACATTTATGACATCATTGTTTTCAACAAAACTGAAAACGAACATGCTCATCACCTAAAACAAGCCTTCACGACTTTACTTAACGCTAATATGAAAATCCAAATGGACAAATGTGAATTTTTCAAAAAGGAAGCAAATTTCCTAGGATTCATCATTTCAGACAGTGGCGTTAAGACAAATCCCGAAAAGGTTGAAGCGATTTCCAGATTCCCCATACCCAAAACTCTGAAAGAACTACGATCGTTCTTAGGCCTCTCCGGCTACTACCGCAGATTCATAAAAGATTATGCAAAACTAGCTAAACCTCTTACCACTCACCTCAGAGGTGAAGATGGTCGTATATCAGCAAAAGCATCAGATAAAGTACAGATAAAGTTAGATAACAAGGTAATAGAAGCATTCAATAAAATTTATTTATTTATTTATCTTAGAGTTAGAGTTAATTAAAATTAAAACTAACTTAAATTTTTAAAGCGCTGGCTGCATGGGCCTTCGGCTTATCGGATTAAGAATATTTTAACATTTTTTAACATATTTACATATTTTACTTATAATGGGTTTTAAAGGTTTATAGGATGTGGTAGAGGTTTGATTTCTTTAGGTATTTTATTATTTGGGGAATGTTGGTTGATGTTGGGTTTGATAACATTTTTCAGGGGCATACGTTTTTGAAGATTTCTTTTCTTATGTGGGATGTTGCAGTGCAGTTTTTTAGTATGTGTTTTATGTTTAGGTCGGATGTTGAGTTGCAGTTTGGACAGGGTGGTATATCGTCAGGGTTGATGTAGTGTTGTTGGGTGAATCTTGTGTGTCCTAATCTGAGCCTTAGAATTTTTATTTGATCTATGCGTGTTATATCTTTTTGGTTTAAATTTTTTAGGTAGTGTTCTGTGTGTGAAAGGTTGCTGTTTAATTGTTGGTACCATGTATTGCAGTGGTCTATGTTATTTATGAGTTTATGAATTAAGTTATTTTTTAGAAATTTGTTTATATCTGTGGAGTTGAAGTTGGGAGTGTAATGGAGTGGGGAATTAATTGTGGATTTGGCGGTTTGGTCAGCAAGTTCGTTGCCTTTATGTTGCAGTGGCTCGGGATCCAGAGGAGTTTTATTTTGGTTTTGGTTAGGGTTAGGATTGTTCTTATTAATGTGGGATAAAAGTTGTTGTTGTTTATGTTGCCGATTGATTTGATTGCTGATAAGGAGTCAGAGCATATTATGAAGTTTCCTTTTTTATTTCTTATCAGTTTTATGGCTTCCAGAATGGCTATTATTTCTGCAGAGAGGATGGAGGAATAATGTGGAAGGATACCTGCTTTTAAAACTTCTGTTTCGGTTTTTATGGCAAATGTAGCTGTCTTATGTTGTAATGAGCCGTCTGTGTAGATGAAATTGTGTCTTTGGTGTTTGTATTTTATGTCTAGAAACATTTTTTGGTATATTTCTGGTGATGTGTTGGATTTTCTAAGGTCGTTTAGTGAAGTGTTGATGTTAGAGGGAGGGTATAGCCATTGGGGTGTGATAGGTTGGTTGTTGAGTAGGGGAAGGTGGGGAATATTATGCTCTTTGCAGGATGTTATGGTTCTTTCTATTGCGGATTGTAATTTCTTTATGTTGTGGTGTTTAATTTGTTTGGTATACTTTTGGATTGGGGAGTTTGCGCTGTGTAAAATGGTTTTGAATGTTTTTGCTGTCATGAGGTCTCTTTTTTGTTCTATTGTGGGTATATTGGCTTCGAAAAGCAGATTGGCTATTGGTGTTGAGGGAAGGGCTCCTAGGGCTGCGCGTATTCCTGCATTAAGTGCTGTTTTTAGTTTGTTAAGAGACGATTTAGGGGCGTGTCCATATATGAATAAGGCGTAGTCAATTTTGGCTACGAGTGTTGCCTTTGCTATGTTAACCAGTGTGTGGGTGTTACAGTTAAATTTGGGGCTGGCTAAGCATTTTATTATGTTGAGTTTTTTGTTAAGGGATGGTTGAATGTATTTTATGTGTGAGTTCCATCTGTATTTGTTGTTTATTGTTAGGCCTAGAATTTTGAGGTTATTTACTTCGGGAATTGTTATGTTGTTTGAGGAAATTTTGCATTTGCAGTTTTGTTTCCTACAAATATGTAGGTGTTGGCATTTGTCTAGGGATAGTGATGCTCCTGAGTATGAGCACCATTGTTGGATGTTTGCAAAAAAGGAGTCAAGGTTGCATGTTTGGTTCTTTTGTCTATTGAGGGGAATTATTAGGAAAAAATCGTCTGCATAGGCACTAGATTGGATTTCTTTTTGTAGGCTAATAATGTGGGAAAGTTTGTTGTAAGCAATTAGGAAAAGGATAACTGATATGGGTGATCCTTGGGGAATCCCGTTAAAGACTGGGAGGGGGTGACTGAATGTGTTTTTTATTTTGATTTTGATTTTCCTGTTGGACATAAAGTTTTTGACGAAGTTTATCATTTTGGGGCCCATTTCCCATTCTATTAATTGGTCGACTATGGAGTGCACTCCGACCCTGTCGAAAGCTTTTGAAAAATCAAGAGCAATGACAGAGGAGTGCTTTTTGGTGCGCAGCGACTTTGTTAAAAGATAGTCTGCTATGAGCAGACCATCTGAAACAGACTTGCCGCGTTTGAATCCTGTTTGATTAGGGTGGATCAAATTGTTTTTGGTGACGAACCACCAAAGGCGTTTTGCAATAATTTTTTCTAGAGTTTTTGCGAGACAGCAGTTTAGGGAAATTGGTCTGTAGTTTGTGATTAATGTCTTGTGTGAGTTTGACTTCAGGATGGGGATCACTAGGCTGGTTTTAAAGGATTGTGGTATGAAGTTATAGAATATGTTGTTAAAGAGGTTTTTGATACGGGTTTTGACTGTGTTGGAGCTATTTTTAATCATAGGGTATGATATTCTATTGATGCCGGGTGTGGTTCCTTTAAGTGAGTGTAATGCGGAAAGGAGTTCGATTTGGGATATGTCGGATTCTATGATTTGTGCTGAGGGGTGGGGTATGTAGTTTGTTGATCTGTTTGAGTATTTGTTTGTTATGAAGGTTTGTTTAAAGTTGTCATCTTTGGATTGGTTAGACCAGTGTTGGGCGAATAGTTGGGCTATGGAGATTGGGTCTATTGTGGGTAGGTTGTTGGATGGGTTGGTTATGCAATGGATTTGCTTGACTGGGTTAAGTCCGCAGAAACGGCGGATGTTGGCCCAAATTTTGTCGGAGGGGGTGTTGTGCTGTATTGTGGAGGTGAATTCGTTTGCGGCTTTGATTTTAGATAGTTTAAGTTCCCTGCGAAAGATTGCGTTGGCTCTTTTGTAGTTGATTAAGTTGTCAGTGTTATTGATGTATTTGAATATTTTCCATGTTTTTTGTTTATTTGCTCTAAGTACGCTAAGTGTTTTGTTCCACCAAGGTGTATTTTTTTTGAAGTGGTTGGGGGAGGTTTGTGGTATATTATGGTGGGCTGATTGGAGAATGATTTTGGTAATGTTTGCAGTTTCTTTGTTTATGTTTGAGCATATTGGCACGATTTCGTCTTTATCGTGGGTATATTGGGTGAAGGATGGCCAATTGGCTTCTTTTATTTTAAAATAGGGGCGAAAGGAGTTGTTTGTTTTTGACTGGGAGAATAGTGAAATAAGGATTGGGAAGTGGTCGCTGCCGTGAAGGTCATCGATAATCTTCCAATTAGCGAAGGGTGTAAGTTTAGGTGAGCATAAGGATAGGTCTGTGTGTGTGAATGTGTTGTGTGTTGAGAAGTGTGTTGGAGATCCGTCATTAAGGATGTGTAGGTTTGCATTCTGAAGGAATTTGTGAAGGTTTTTACATCTCTTGTTTGTTTGTGGTGAGCCCCAGCTGTTATGCCAACTGTTGAAATCACCTACAATAATCTGGCTATTGTTGGTTGTATCGATGTTGTCGTTTAAAGATTTAGTGGAAAAATTTTTGTTAGGGGAAATATATATTGATGTTATTCGAATTTTTCTTTTTGATTCTATTTCTATGGTAAGTGATTCAAAGTAGCCGGTTTGGTTAATCTGGGTATGGCCAATAGATTGGTGGACTAATATGGCTGTGCCACCGAACCTGTTGGAAGCTGTATTGGTGAAAATTAGGTAGTTAATTGGGATTGGTACAGGTATGTGTGTATTATAATAGTGTGTTTCTTGAAGGCATATTATTTGTGGTGAGTGTTTTTTTATAATAGTTAGGAGTTCGTTGTAGTTGTTAGTGTATCCTTTTATGTTCCATTGTAAAATCTTAAGCATTGCTATAAATAAGTATAAGTTTTCGTGTTTAAGTATCTAAGAGTGTTTAAGTGTTTAAGTTTTAAGTTGATTTAGCTACTTTGTTTATATAGATTCACTATCGCTGTTGTTTGTTTGTTGGTTCTTAGTTAAAGTTTTGGGTTTTGTCTTTGTTTTTGTGGATTTAAAATTGGTAGAGAGGGTGTTAGTTTTGGGATCTTTAGAAAATATTTTTAATTTTAGATTGCTGGTCTGTTGTGATGTATATGTTGTGTTTGCCAGATTACAGTCGGTTTCCATGTCCTCTGTTGTAGTCTGTTGATTATTATGTTCTTTTTGGTGCATTGATCGTGTTTCTGTTACTTTTATTGAGTTGGCTGGTGGATTGTAAATCGATATTGGTGTGGAAGTTGATGGTTGTAGCGAGCAGTCTTCTGAGTATGTGTTTAGATTCCTGGAGAGTGTGTTGGTTGGACGGGTGTTTCCTGTGTGTGCAGTCGGGAGTGTGAGTATTTTAGCATATGTGTTTCCCAGTTGTTGACTGTGTCTTGTAAAGTATATGTTAAGTGCTGTTTTGTGATCCACTTTTTCGGTTATTTTTATAGCTGTTAATTCTTGTTGTTTGCGGAATGTGGGGCATTGTCGATCGAGAGGTGAGTGTTGATGGTCGATTTCAGGGTTATTTTTGCAGTTAAGGCATTTTTTGATGTTCTTGCATTGTTCGATTCCGTTTGTGTGTGTTTGTTCAGAGCAGTTTTTGCATGATTCTGAGTTTTTGCAGGCTGAAGTAGGGTGACCAAAGCGAAGGCAGTTTTTGCATCTGAGTGGAAGTGGTATGTATGGCCGGATCCGTACGGTTTCGTATCCGATTCTGATGGTTTCTGGTAGTTTAAGTGTTGCGAACGTTAACGTAATAAGCCCTGTTTCGGTAAGTTTGACGTTATTGTCTGCAGTGTTTGTTGTTTGGTGGGCAGCGTTTGATTGTTTTTTAAATATTTTTTTAACTTCTGTTACCTTTTGTGGTTTTAATTCTTGTAATATATCGTTTTCGTCTATGTCCCTTAGTTCGTTGCAATAGATAACTCCTTTTGTGAAATTTAATGCTTTGTGTTCTGATGCGATAATGTTGAAGTCTGTCATTTTAGTTAGCTTTAATAGTTTTATAGCTTGCAGTTTGTTTTTGGTCTTTACTAGGAGCGAGCCGTCTCTTGTTTTTTTTGCAAGATTCGACTTCACCTCCGCAAGTGTAGTCTATTGTTTTTTTGATTATAAAGGGAGACAGTTTTTCGAATGTGCAGTTATCATCGCGTTTTAGTATTATATATTTCGGTTCGCCCAGTTGTGTGTTGTTGTTTCTGTTGATTTTGTGTATGTCTGGTGGATCGAGCATGTTTGTTGTTGTTGGGCTGAAGCCCGGCTTAACGGTTTGCAACGTGCGATTTGTTTTTGTCTTTGTTTTCTTTTGTGTTTGAGTTTTGTTTGAAGAGTTTTACTAATACTTTTAGATGCACTGGCGTTAAGCGAGTTTTAATGTATTGCGACACGTCTTATCTCTGCGGGAGTTGAGGTGTGACTGCATTCAATAAAATAAAGCAAACTCTTTGTTCTAATGACGTAATTTTAAAATACCCAAACTTCTCTAAAGAATTCCACCTAATAACCGATGCTTCGAATTACGCAATCGGTGCAGTCCTTGAACAAGAAGGCAGACCCATTACTTTTGTGAAGCATTACATAACACATATGTTTATCTTAAGCAATTTAGATATACCCGTCGTATTCATAGCGTAGGGTAGTCTGCATGGCAACAGCAACAATAAAACGACGCAATATCGAACGGTGACAATGACAAACGGACAGCAACAGAAAACGACACCCACAAAAAAAAAAAAAAAAAAAACGGCAATCGAGTACAGCCTGCACCACGCATCGAAAAACACCAATAACAACAAAAACAAGCAAGGGAGTAATAGCGTTGCAACGAACAACAACAACGACAAAACGGACGCGGACAGAATACAATTTTGGAAATCTAACGGCGCATCTCTTGCGTCGTCGTTGACGCGTTTGCGATAAAGAGCATAAGAGTAATGCACGCATTCGAAATAATTAAGAGCGAAAACTGCACCAAGAAACTCTCACGCAATGCAAACTTACGCTTTTAAACGTAAGGCAGCAGCAAATAACGAGGAGCGCGAAGCAAGATCGATAGCGAAAGCTCCGCTTAAACATAGCGAATGCCAATGCAACGCAATTGCATAGCTCTTTCTCAGCGCCTAAACGCAGCGACGCCGCCGCAGGCAGAAGCTCTGAGCAACAAAGGCTTAGCGCCAATTGCCGAAAATTTAATTAGATCACTTATCTTTGGACCCACGTAGCAGACGGACGTCAGCGGAAAATAATAAAATTATAGACTATGGACAGTGACGCGGACAGAGCTCGCCGGTAAACCGACGGGAATTACATTCCCACCCGTTAATATTTTGTTGTTTTTTTTTTTGTCGTAAGAGTGCCTTATGGTGGGGCCTATAGCGAGTTTCGAGGAATTAGAGTTAAAGTTTAAGTGAAAGTGAAATAAATTGTGAAAACATAAAATACATAACATAAGTTAGTGAATTGATAGTAGTGCGAAAAACGAGTCGCCGCGTTTGGGAGGCAGTGGACGACGGTGATTGCATGAAGGACTCTGAGCCAGGGCGTGGAATGCGAGCCGCCGGCCTACTGCCTTCCCTGACTCGGTGACTCGTGTGTCGCCGTAGCCTGCCGGGACGGCACGACCTGGTTATGAGCGTTATACGCCAGAGCCGGATTGCGGGGGCCTCCGGTTTGGGTACGCGTCGAGAGAGGGATTGCCGCGTGTGTCTTCGTGAACGAGGTTGGCCAATTCGGGGTTCGGTGCAGCGGAATCGCGCCGAAGGCTCTGAGCGTTATACGCCAGAGTCTGACGTAAGAAACCGCCTGCACCCAAGAATCTTACCGTAGCCTGGCGAGAGTCACACAACCCGATTCTGAGCGTTATACGCCAGAGCCGGCTGGCAATAATGGTCAGTGTGGCTACGCTTCGAGAGTTAGTTTGCTTTCCGTGTCGTCTGGAATGGGCGCTGCCAACTCTAGGCACGGAGCAGCGGAGTCACGCCGAGGTCCTCTGAGCGTTATACGCCAGAATCCCAAAGCGAGAAACCGCTGACAACTGAGTGTCTCACCACAGCACGACGGGAGCTACACAATCCGACACTGACACTGGCAGCAACCCGTTTGGCTGCGGGCGAGAACGGGGTGGTGTTGCGTAGCTTCGTGGGGAAGATTTTTCGGATTCTAGGTGGGATACAGTGGAATCACACTGAAGACTCTGAGTGCCATACGCCAGAGCCCGACGTGAGAAACTACTGGTTTCCAGGCACCGCACCGCGGCCCAGTGAGGGTGGCACAGCTCAGCCCGGAGTGTTATACGCCCAGGCTGGGTTGTAACCACGGCTGGCTTGGCTGCGCGTTGAGAGGCAGGGGAACGTGTGCGAGGGGACCAGCAACTGGTCAACTCCGGGAGTCAGGGCGCGGCGGGGACGCATGAAAGATTCCGGGCGTTATACGCCAGAATCTGGACTGGGAAGCCGACGACGTTCTGCCCTCCGGGGTTGGCCATAGGTGTCTCGCCGCCGCCCGCGACATTGGTCACACTATTCCACGCCGAGTGTCATATACCGGAGCGGGATCGTGGGGAATCCGCGTGGCTGGAGGCAAGATAGGCTGGGGTTAGCTTTCGAGACAACCGGCCATGGCACATAGTGGGTGCAGTGTGACCCAGCTCCGAGTGTTATGCACCATAGCTGAGACGACACACTGGTCGGTTGTCGGTGGCGAGGGCGGCCTATCGGTTCTCGGGAGTACCCAGTGTGGCGCACCAACACATAGCGGGTGCAATGCGACGCGGCGCTGAACGTTATACGCCAGAGCCGAGTCGAGGTGGCGGTCCACGCGGTTATTCCCGAGGCTGGGCCATCGTCCTCTAGGCATTCAATCGCAGCATACGGCAGGCATCACGCGTTTCCCCAGCACTGTGTGTTATACACCAAGGCTGGGTCATAGTGGTGGTCAGTGTGGCTGCGTGAATGGCATGTGTGCCATAGTTATCCCGCTTCTGAGCGTTATACGCCAGAGAGGGACTGTAATTTGCTTCCGTTCTCCAAGTTTCAAGCTTTCAAGTTTTCGAGTTTTCACGCTTTCAAGCTTTCAAGTTTCTTGTGCCCCAATCACGGATAGCTCGGCCATTTCGGCCATTTCTCTGGTCTCGGCAATTTACAAATATTCTTGTAAAGGAACCTGGGGAAGACTGAGAGTTGTACCCCGGCCATTGAAATCACTTCTTTACAAGTGGCGCCCGAGCAGGGACCCGGGATTAATGAGGATGGTTTCTTTCTGGGATTAAAGCCCCGTTGGAAAGAACCACATAAGGCCCCAGAAATTTGAGAAAAAAAAAACTAGGCAGTAGGTGAACCATGAAAATAGCGACAACCTAGAACCGAATAGAGGCAAAATGGCCGGTGAAACGGCAAAATGGCGACTATGAGGCATCGAAAACTCATTCGAGAGCGCCAGAGAAAATAGCACGTGACGGCACCGTTAGGGAGAGACAGACGACGGACAGAGAGAGAGAGAGATCGGACAGAATAGCCGAACCGAACTCGGCAGCATCGGAGACACGAGGCATCGACGAAGAGTATAAAAGCAGCGAGCGCAACATAACAGGGGAACACTCTTCTACCAACGCTCGACGCGCACACACCCCAGCGGAGGAATTCGTCAAGAAAATTATCATCGTAGGACATCGAAGAAATTATTTGCAAGGAATTCATCGTGGGATGTTCAAGGAATTAACTGGAATCATCATCGTGGAATTATCATCGTGGGATATTCAAAAATTCACCATCGTGGGATATTCAAAGAATTAACTGGAATCATCGTCGTGGAATTATCATCGTGGGATATTCAAGAAATCACCATCGGGGAATACTCGAGGAATTATCATCGTGGAATATTCAAGGAATTCCTCGTGGAGTTTAAATTATCATCGTGGGATATTCAAGGAATTAATCGTGGAGGATAAATAATCATCGGGGGATGCGGATTATCGTCGTGGTACACCCCAAGTATTAGCATCGTGGAAAGTAAACTATCGTCGTTTGACAATCACACCATCGTCGTGGGGTATCAGTCACCGTCGTAAACCAACCATCATCGGGGGGTATCAGTCATCGTCGTAAGCCAACTATCCTCGGTAGGTATCAGTCATCGTCGGGGCTCTCAACTATCGGCTAGGAGTAGATCAACTATCGTCGGGGAACCATTAAACTATCGTCAAGGACTATCAACAAAAACAGCGGGCCAAGGACTACGTTTTGTTTTAACCACAAGAAACACCCTGAAATACAAAAGGGTCGAATTGTCGCGACGGTGGTGGTCAATGGACACCAGCTGGATGGCACCATCGACACAGGGGCGACAAGGAGCTTCGTCGGGGCGGATACGGCAAAGAGGTTGAAATTAGCGTATGTAGCCGGGGGTGTTTGCACTCGAGTCGCGCGAAATTGACCGCACCGTTACAGCCGACATAAGGCTGGGGAGCTCGGGGAGTCACGATCCCGATACTCGTCTTGCCGACGTTAGTGGACGAGCTAATCTTAGGTATGGACTATATGGCAGCCATGCAGACCACTATCCAGTGCGGGAAACATCGAGCGATCATTAGAGAGGAGGTTCAGACGACTACACCGGCGGTCCACCGAGGAGTCTCCCTTCGGCCCACATCGACGGGAAATCAACATGACGGCACTCCGACAACCTCAGTCACCCAGACAGGACAGAACGAGGAACCCGAGGACCAGGCAGCAGGTACCCCGATGAGGAGGAAAAGGGAAGTACACGAACCAATTCCGGAGAACCTACCCACAGGCCAGGACGTAGAGAACCCAGTCATGGATAACCCAGAAGTAGCGTTTTTGACGGAAGAGCTCGACCGATTCTATGAGCTCAAAGGGACCACCAACATCGCGGATAAATAACTATGAAAGATGACCGACCCATCAAACAACGTTATTATCCAAAGAATCCAGCCATGCAAAAGATCATCAACGAGCAAATAGATGAGTTGCTGGCACAGGACTGTATCGAACCTTCACGAAGTCCCCACAGTGCGCCGATAGTATTAGTACGGAAGAAGAACAACAAATGGCGCATGTGCGTGGACTAACGGCAACTAAATGAGCGATCCATTCCCGATGCGTACCCACTCCCCAGAATGACGCACATCCTGGAAAAACTGCGGCACGCTAATTATATATCGACGCTGGATCTAAAAAATGGCTATCGGCAAATTCCGATGGCTAAGGAGAGTCGGGAGTGTACGGCGTTTACGGTACCGGGACGAGGCCTTTTCCACTGGAAAGTAATGCCGTTCGGGTTGCATTCCGCTCCAGCCACCTTCCAACGCGCTTTGGACAGTATCATCGGGCCCGAAATGGAACCTAACGCATTCGCTTACCTGGACGACATCGTGGTGGTAGCAGAGCCTCTTAAGGAACATATGCGAGTCTTGCGGGAAGTATTCCGGCCAACCTTAGGCTCAACCCGGACAAATGCGCATTCTTCAGGAAAAGTATTATTTACCTGGGACACGTAATCAGCGACCGGGGAATCCACACCGACCCGGACAAAATCCTAGCTGTGCAGAATCTGGAGCCACCCACCACCGTGAAGGAGCTCCGACAGTGCGTCGGACTAGCATCATGGTACCGGCGGTTCGTCCCAAATTTCGCCGATGTGGTACAGCCAATGACCGCACTCCTGAAAAAGGAGTATAAGTGGGAATGGGGTACCCCGCAACAGGCCGCGTTCGAGGATTTGAAACAGAAATTGACAGAAGCGCCATTGTTGGCATGTCCAGATTTCAACAAGCCTTTCACCCTGCAAACGGACGCTAGCGATCATGGCTTGGGAGCCGTACTAACACAAGTGGAGGATGGACAGGAAAGGGTGGTGGCATATGCCAGTCGACGACTAGCCCCACCAGAAGTGAATTACACGACCACCGGAAACTTTGCATCCCGCGGGATTCTCGAGCTAGAGTCCTTCGAGAGTGTCACGACCAACCAACGGCAGGCCACCTGGGGATAAGAAAGACAGCGACGAGAGTAGCGCAGCGCTACTACTGGCCTGGCTACTTCCGAAATGTGGCCATCCACGTTCGGCATTGCCCGACGTGTCAACAATACAAGGTCAGTCAACGACAGGCGGCAGGCAAGATGCTGACCCGCCAGATAATGGAGCCATTCCACATGGTATGCGCAGATTTCGTGGGACCACATCCCCGCTCTAAGTCCGGACATACGATGCTATTGATTCTATTTGACCACTTCAGCAAATGGGTTGAGCTTGTTCTGTTGCGCAGAGCAACCTCCTCCATATTGGACACCGCTACCGAATCAGCCGGAACCGCACCGGGCCACCAGTCGACGAACTCGCGGACTATCCCCTCGGCAAGGGGGGAGTTGTGAAGAATCACATTTTCGTCCCCCAACCCCGGAAAAAACTGTCCCCTTTATTTTTTATCTCAATAACATAGTGGAAAGGAAATTACATATGTTTATCTTAAGCAAGTTAGTTATACCCGTTGTATTCATAGCATAAGGTAGTCTGCATGGCAACAGCAACAATAAAACGACGCAATATCGAACGGTGACAATGACAAACGGACAGCAACAGAAAACGACACCCACAAAAAAAAAAAAAAAAAAAACGGCAATCGAGTACAGCCTGCACCACGCATCGAAGAACACGCAAAAACACCAATAACAACAAAAACAAGCAAGGGAGCAATAGCGTTGCAACGAACAACAACAACGACAAAACGGACGCGGACAGAATACAATTTTGAAAATCTAACGGCGCATCTCTTGCGTCGTCGTTGACGCGTTTGCGATAAAGAGCATAAGAGTAATGCACGCATTCGAAATAATTAAGAGCGCAAACTGCACCAAGAAACTCTCACGCATTGCAAACAGCGACGTCACGGCGAGCAGAATTGAAAGCTCTTACGCTTTTAAACGTAAAGCAGCAGCAAAGAACAAGGAGCGCGAAGCAAGATCGATAGCGAAAGCTCCACTTAAACATAACGAATGCCAATGCAACGCAATTGCATAGCTCTTTCTCAGCGCCTAGACGCAGCGACGCCGCCGCAGGCAGAAACTCTGTGCAGCAAAGGCTTAGCGCTAATTGCCGAAAATGTAATTAGATCAATTATTCGGCCAATTCGGGGTTCGGTGCAGCGGAATCGCGCCGAAGGCTCTGAGCGTTATACGCCAGAGTCTGACGTAAGAAACCGCCTGCACCCAAGAATCCTACCGTAGCCTGGCGAGAGTCACACAACCCGATTCTGAGCGTTATACGCCAGAGCCGGCTGGCAATAATGGTCAGTGTGGCTACGCTTCGAGAGTTAGTTTGCTTTCCGTGTCGTCTGGAATGGGCGCTGCCAACTCTAGGCTCGGAGCAGCGGAGTCACACCGAGGTCCTCTGAGCGTTATACGCCAGAATCCCAAAGCGAGAAACCGCTGACAACTGAGTGTCTCACCACAGCTCGACGGGAGCTACACAATCCGACACTGAGCGTTATACGCCAGGGCCGCATCATGGCAGCAACCCGTTTGGCTGCGGGCGAGAACGGGGTGGTGTTGCGTAGCTTCGTGGGGAAGATTTTTCGGATTCTAGATGGGAGGCAGTGGAATCACACTGAAGACTCTGAGTGTCATACGCCAGAGCCCGACGTGAGAAACCACTTGTTTCCAGGCACCGCACCGCGGCCCAATGAGGGTGGCACAGCTCAGCCCGGAGTGTTATACGCCCAGGCTGAGTTGGCAAGGGAACGTGTGCGAGGGGACCAGCAACTGGTCAACTCCGGGAGTCAGGGCGCGGCGGGGACGCATGAAAGATTCCGGGCGTTATACGCCAGAATTTGGACTGGGAAGCCGACGACGTTCTGCCCTCCGGGGTTGGCCATAGGTGTCTCGCCGCCGCCCGCGACATTGGTCACACTATTCCACGCCAAGTGTCATATACCGGAGCGGGATCGTGGGGAATCCGCGTGGCTGGAGGCAAGATAGGCTGGGGTTAGCTTTCGAGACAACCGGCCATGGCACATAGTGGGTGCAGTGTGACCCAGCTCCGAGTGTTATGTGTGTTATGCACCATAGCTGAGACGACACACTGGTTGGTTGTCGGTGGCGAGGGCGGCCTATCGGTTCTCGGGAGTACCCAGTGTGGCGCACCAGCACATAGCGGGTGCAATGCGACGCGGCGCTGAACGTTATACGCCAGAGCCGAGTCGAGGTGGCGGTCCACGCGGTTATTCCCGAGGCTGGGCCATCGTCCTCTAGGCATTCAATCGCAGCATACGGCAGGCATCACGCGTTTCCTCAGCACTGTGTGTTATACACCAGGGCTGGTTCATAGTGGTGGTCAGTGTGGCTGCATGAATGGCATGTGTGCCATAGTTATCCC
Source organism: Drosophila mojavensis (assembly GCF_018153725.1). Taxonomy (NCBI): domain Eukaryota; kingdom Metazoa; phylum Arthropoda; class Insecta; order Diptera; family Drosophilidae; genus Drosophila; species Drosophila mojavensis. Next base: position 2,853,952 of record NW_025318897.1, on the reverse strand, counting down.
GCTTCTGAGCGTTATACGTTATCAAGTTTTCAAGCTTTCAAGTTTCTTGTGCCCCAATCACGGATAGCTCGGCCATTGGCCATTTCTCTGGTCTCGGCAATTTACAAATATTCTTGTAAAGGAACCTGGGGAAGACTGAGAGTTGTACCCCGGCCATTGAAATCACTTCTTTACACTTTTATATCACGAACATTGTCAAAAACAGAGGAGAACTATGCAACAAACGAAAAGGAAATGCTAGCCATAGTTTGGGCATTGCAAAACCTTCGAATTTACTTTTATGGAACTGCCAAAGTTATTGAATTCACAGACCAGCAACCAATAACCGTTGCTCTAAGTAATAAAAATCAAAACGGGAAATTAAAACGTTGGAAGAGTTACTTAGAAGAGTTCAATTACGAGTTAAAGTATAAACCACTAACGTAGTTGCAGACGCTTTATCAAGGAATCCAATAAACGAAGTCAATAGTACAGAAACCACAGTTAAGAGTGATGAAACTCAATAATATTGTCAGAATCCGAAGTCAAAATAATAGAGCAGATACTAGAAAGAGAAAAAATCATGTTCTTTAATGCAGAAGAATTGTTAGAATTTAGCCAAATAAAAATCGCAAGTAATATACTCTATATAATCAACATACCTTTAATCTCAAATGAAGTTTGTACAACCATGTTAATTAAGCCAATTAAAAGAAAAAATTATATCAATGAAGTAAAATTCGAAAATATTGTAAAATGCGAAAATGCAATCTATGCTATAAGAGACTCATGTGAGTCACATAATGGAAAAAAAATTGTAATAAGAATAAGTTAGTCGATTTAAGAAATGATACTTGTACTCTGCCACTATTAAAAAGCCAACCTCCAAACTGCCGTGTTATCAACAATCAACACGTACCCAATCACGAACAACGATTTCAATGGATCAATCAAGATCGACGAAGAGGAAGTAGAACTCCATGCTACCTTACTGGTACAATTCGAAAACTCCACGATACGCATCGAAGATGACATATACGAATCAAAAGTAATGTCCTTCGCAGAAGCCACCCCACCGCTATTTCAAATCATGGCGGAAACAAACAAGATCGATGAAGTCCTTTCACTGCAAATGCTCAAGGAAATAAATCTAATCAACACGAAGAAATTAGAAACCCTAAAGAACAGCAACGATATGAAAGCAACAATCAATATAACACTCTCTGGAACCCTACTGATAATAATGGCAGTAGTTGGATACTTGCTAAAACGGAAGACCCCAGCCACCACAAGCCAAGTCACAACATCCGAAGCAGAAAAGAGAGAAAATGCTCAAGTTTTCTATATTGCGACCGAGGACGTCCGCATCTAAGGGGGGAAGGATAACGACAGACCATACAAAAGGGCATTGCACCGGCCCAATTATATCACGGCCCAGTGCACGCACTTTTGACACGTGCGCTTTGTCAGCAAAATACAACAGCAACGCAACCGCAACCGTGGGCGCCTATCGTCAGCAATAATAATAAGATCAATGCTAAAACACATTCTGGTCAACGTGTGCATTTCCGCCACGAGCGCCGAGTCAGCGCACCGATCAGCAACACCGTGAGAGCCATCGTGTCACAAGACACCTATCAGCAGCAACAGCAGCGACACCAATAGCAGCAGCGGCATTTTTCATATAAATAGTACTTGTATAATAATTCTTAGGTTTAGTTCTAATCCAACTCCGAAAGTGAATAAATGTTTTTTAAATCCAAAAACCGCTTTCGAATACTTAATTTATATAATAATATTGACATTTAAAAGAAAATTCAGATTAATCTCTCAGCGCAATGGAATGCACAATATTCATTGAGCTCATTTAACAGAGCGTCCTACTCGCTGACGATGCGCGTTCCAAAAGTTGAATTGAGGTGATTATAGTTGCAACGGACATCCACGGGATTGGCGAGTGCGCGTTCGAGGTCCTCGCTTCCCATAAAGTAAATTTCTAAAAATTTATAAGGTTCGTTTGGCATTGGTAGCAATGAACCGATTTTGTGGTAAACTTGGCCTTTGATTTTTAATGTGGAATTAAATTATTGACCATTTGCAGCAGTATTTTTAACTATTTCCGTTGCTCCAAACGATGTCATTTGAAAACATGAATTGAATTTTCGCATTGACTGCAAGAACAGCGAAGATCAGTTCCTGATGAGCAGCACATCCCGATCGGCTCATTTTTAAATTTAAAGGCAGGGCAGTGCGGGCATTCTTTGTCCAATGTACCAATGACCACTTTGGAATGTGCTGTAAATGCTCGATTTACTTGTTGACATAGTCGGTAAATTCCTCTACGGCTGTAGACTACGAGTCTGCGCGCTTCTCTTCGTTCCAATTGTCTTTGCTAGTTTCGCTCATCTCATTTGGTGGTAAACAGTAACAGTACCTTTTATACTAATAAAACACGTATAAAATGTGCATGAATAATTTTTTTACATGAAAGCATGACCGAAAACTGTCACTGTTATCATGCCTACTGAGTAAATTCTCAATGACAATGCATAGATCCTCAATAGTGTAGCAGGCTACTAGCCTATGTTATATTAAATTAAAGGTAACAGCTAGAGGTGACAAACTATCGATGGTGGGCCCCATCGATTGAGGACGATAGTAATTTCTAAACCATCGATAGCTGTCGATAGTACCATCGATTGTGGTCGATAGTCGCAATAAAAAACCGTGATTCTTAGCCTTAAAAATTTGAACACTTCAATTTTAAGAAATTACATTTTAAGATAAAAGCTGAATTGACTTAAAAGTTAAATCCTAAATACTATTAAGTTATGGTTTTTATTGTAGTGATCGATTTTTGTTGTCTGCAAATAAGTGTCATTCACTCACACAATAAAAAAGACTCAGACAGAAATTGTTTTTGTCCCGTATGATTTAGCTCGCTCGCGCTCTGAGCGAGACAGTTATTTCAGTTTTCGTTTCGCTCAAGTCAAGCACTGATCGTTTGCTTGAGTTAAATGAATTGAAATAATAAACAAGAGAGTTTTTGCAATGCGTTGTCAAAATACTTTTATCATCTATTGTATGTATGTATGTATTTGCATGCACACGATCATTTCTGTTGAGTTTTTAGGCAAACTGTCTTTTGCTGAGAGGCTTTGTGTAAGCGACACTCTTTACGCGACACTCATTTGAGATCCTCACACCAATGAGTCAATGCGAAGCACTTAACCAAAACCGATTCAAAACAAAGCAAAGAGTGACGCTCATTGCGAGATTGTGTCTGCACAATCCTTTCGGTTATGTTATGAAGCAGAGCATATTCGAAAAAACGATCAACCATCATTTGCAAGCTATGATAAAAAATTAGGAAAAATTATAATTATTAATCACGCACCTTTGAAGATATTATCGTCCACTATCGATACATTGAATCATCGATAGTTCAGTCGCTCGATAGTGCCCAACCATCGATAGTGGCGATAGTGCCATCGATAGTTTGACACCTCTAGTAACAGCACTATGGTTAACCATCGATAGATACACATCTATCGATAGTTAACCATATCGGTGGCTGGGGAGGTTGTCGATATGTGACGTGCCATTTTGAGTAATAGAAGAAGAGGAGGTAGATCGATACATTTTAAGCTGGATTGTGAACAAGAGAAGACGTGAGTGAAATTAAGAAATTAAGAGATTAAGAAATAAAGAAATTAAGTGAAAGGCCTACTACAATCTCAGAAGTGGGATAAAGTGCACAAATTTTCAAGTTAAACAATATGAATTTAAGACTAGTCGAAGTATCTGTGGTGCAGTTAAAAAATTGGCTAGCTGCATTGGGCTTGTCGACCCAAGGGTGCAAGACTGAACTTGTCGCTCGCCTCAATGGCGTGTCCGCAAATTTGCGCGGCAGCGCCCCCGAATTGGAACAGAGTGAGGAGGACTCAGCTCAAACTGGAGTATCTCAGACATTGCAAATGCAACAAGAGGAAATAGACAGGAACGAAGAAGTTTTGCGAGAGCTAAGCGAGCAGATCGACGCAGCGAACAAGCAGCTAAAAAATTTTCACACACGACATTTTGACAGAGACGGCAACAGCAAGCGTGACGAAATTAACGATGCAGAAGCTGAATTCGAGGAACGCGCTACTGACGCGCGCCAAAAGGGCGCCGGTGAAAGTTGCGTAATAAATGAAACGAACAATGATGAGGTGATGTCAATGATGTTCAAATTAGCTAAAGAAATTATGGCGGAATTCACCGGGGAGGAGTCTATTATCTGTATCTTATTATATCAGCTAACGGACATGCAAAAAAAAGCTGCTGTGCATGGCCAAATTAAAAGGGAAAGCCATGCAGTGGATACATGAGGATCCATCGAGGATTGTACAACCGTTGAGCACACTACTGGATGGATTGGCAGCAGCATTCGAAAGCAAGATATCCAAGGCCGAAATGCGTCGGGCACGTATATGGAATGTCGACGAGAAGTTTACCCTGTATTATGAAGAAAAAACACGTTTAGCAAGGGAAACCCATTTAAATGTAGACGAGCTACTGGATGGTCTCATTGAAGGAATCCCAAATGCAGTTTTACGCGCGCAGGCCAGGATACAGTGCTTTGAAGACCCCAGCAAATTGGTAAGGGCTTTTGCAGAGGTGCGTCTGCCACGGCAACGATCTACTGGAGGAAAATGGACAACAGCAGTGGGACTAAGGCTCGATAATGCAATGAAGGAGACGCGTTGCTTCAACTGCAACTATAAGGAACATTGGGCAAGAGATTGTCAGAAGCCCAAGAGGGAGAAGGGTACGTATTACCACTTAGGCGCTAAGGACCAATGCACGCAGAGGAAGAATGATATATGAAACAATTTCGTAAGATTAGTCAATATATATTTTAAGACCAAAGATAAAACGTCAATTATTGCAGAATGCCTCATAGATTCAGGAAGTCCCATTTCGTTTATTAAAAAATCGTGTGTTCCATTTGGAATAAAACTTGAAGCACACGCAGAAAATTACTTTGGGCTAAATGAAAGCCAGTTGAATGTTATTGGAAAAACATTTGTTCATGTTTTCAAGAAGTTAAAAAAAAAAAATGTTTGGTTAATAGTTGTGTCTGATGAATCTATGAGGTGGGGAGTAATTTTAGGAAGGGATTTCATGGAAGCTTGTAATTTGTACGTTGACCCAAACGCTCTGAGGATGATTTCAGTGGAAAGAACAGCCAGCACGTTGGTCGAATCGAAGCCTATTATAGCAAAACTTAGAAAAAACGATGATGCGGCAAAAGGAAAATTAAGTACGTTAGAGAAAAAATTGTTAGAAAATGAAGAATTAGAAGAGAAATTGTTAGATAAATTGTTAAAAAATGAAGAATTAGAAGAGAAATTGTAAGCTAAATGGTCAAATAATATAGAGTTAGAAGAAAAATTATTAGGCAAAGAAGAGAACGACAGTTCAAAAGAGTGCTTAGAAAAGTCAATGGAAATAAATAGCAAAACCATTTTTGACGATAATTTTGAAAACAGGATGCTTCAAATTAATATGGTTGAAGGAGACAATGAAAAAGAGACATATATTATCGGTGAAAACATTAGTTATGATGTACGAGAAAAACTAATTAGATTGCTGAAAGTGGCATATGTAGCTGCTGAAAAGCCAGTGAAACCTAAGAACAAATGTGAATTGAGAAAGCAAAACCGTTTAGCTGTTCACCAAGAAGGTTATCATACACTGAAAAGGAAAAATTACAGATAATGTTAATGCCAGATCCCATTAACAGGATTGCTTCTCCCCCACAGAGCCCGATTATGCTATTAACAGCTTTCCTCCCTAACCTCTGCGGATCACTTATAGGCCAAGAGACAATCTTCGGCTGGATTCTTACGGGTCCAGTCACAAAGAAGCCTCCGCTTTCACGACTAGGGTTACCGTTCTCCACGATGAAAAACTCGACCACCTCATCACCAAATTTTGGGAGGTGGAGAATCTCCCCAAGGTAGCCAGTGAGCCGGACTCTGCGTGTGAGGATAACTTTGTCCGAACCACACGGAGAGACAAGTCGGATCACCCTGACTTAGGTCACTCCCGATCCATCGCTCTGGGGCAGTTTCTCAAGAATGAGAGCAGATTGTCCAAGAATCCGACACTTAAGGCCGAATACGAAGCTATCCTGCAAGAGTATCTCGATTTGGGTCATATGAGGCCAGTGCTCTCACATTGCAATCCTGCAGTGAGTAACTTTTACCTGCCACCAAAGTGAGGGTGGTGTTCAATGCATCGTGCCCATCTTCCAATGGGAAGAGCCTGAATGATATTCTTCATCCAGGCCCGGTCCTTCAGTCCGACCTCACGATGCAAATCCTCAAATGGCAATTCGCACAACGTGACTTGAAGGTCGGCGACATGGTCATCGTGAAAGACGACAATGTCGCCATCAACGAGTGGCGGCTCGGCCGTGTCCACCTCACGCACCCAGGAGATGATGGGAAGGTCCAAGTGGCGGACATTCTCACCTCCCGGGGCATTGTCCGTAGACCCGTCCATAAGTTGGTCATCCTACCAACGGACGATAACACCGCTGTGATGTCCAACTAACCATGTATGTGCATCTAATTCCACCACTTACCACCCCGCACATCTCTCCTTTTCAGCTATGCCATCAGCTGTTCAATCCGTGGAGACACTTGGCATCAACTCTTTCCGATGCCGCGTGTGTAGAGGGGTCCACGCTCTGCGGAAGTGCAGGCGTTTCCTGGGCCTTCCGGCCGAAAAACGTCTTCGCGCCGTGCTAATTAATAAGTACTGCGCGAATTGTCTGGCGCACCAGCACTCCGGGCAATCCTGCCGAAGCAAGGCCAAATGCAAGACGTGTGGCCAGAGCCATCACACGCTGCTGCATCTGCCTGGAGCTCGTCGCCGACAGCGACGTCGTCCCGCTGCAGCCCGTATCAGCGGGCCCACCTCCTCCGCCCTCGCCGGGACACCTGCACCACAAAAAGGATCCCGCAAAGGACGACGCCACCAGGCAGCATCCACCACCACGAGGGAAGTTACGCCGCCGCTGAGCACGCTGATGCAGCACAAGGCCGTTAGCATCCTGCCCACGGCAATTGTCATTGTGCAAACGGACCAGAAGAATTTCGATGTGAGGGCGTTGATCGATCCGTGTAGCCCTACTACTCGGATCCATGCTTCATTGGCAAGGGCCATGGGTCTTTCCGCCACTAGCGTGGGTCCGGGAGAGGTTTGCACGGCGACCATCTGTTCGAAAACATCCGATTTCCATATTAATGCTATCCTGCAATTAGACCCGCAGCTCAATTGCCGGACGCCAATCCGGTCGATCGAGCACGCAGCCAATCCGGCTGGGATTACGCTCGCCGACGGCAATTGGGCTCGACCCAGTACGGTGTCTGTTGTGCTGGGGGCTGACGTGTATTCTCACGTCATCCTTCCAGGAATCGTCCCCAGCACTGACGGTCGTCCCATGGCCTAGAACACCGTCTTCGGGTGGGTCCTTTTAGGTTCCTACCAATAATCTGCACAGATATACAGATAATGTTAGACGAATACCTTAGAGATGGCATCATACAACCTAGTTGCTCAGAGTATGCTTCGCCAATTGTATTGGTAATGAAAAAAACAGGAGACCTAAGAATGTGCGTTGATTTTAGAAAACTCAACAAAATCATGATCAAAGATAATTATCCTTTGCCGTTATGTTTTCACTAAGCTTGACCTTAAGAATGGATATTTTCATGTTTTTGTAGAGAAAGAGTCCGTAAAATACACATCGTTTGTTACGCCGTTAGGACAGTTTGAGTTCTTGAGAATGCCTATGGGATTAAAAACTGCTCCGCAAATTTTTCAAAGGTTCATTAATGATATATTTGCAGATTTAATAAAGGAAAGCAAGGTAATCGTATATATGGATGATATAATGATTGCCAGCGAAAATGTGTCCGAGCATCTCAAGATACTAGAAGAGGTTTTAAAACGATTAGGATAAATGCGAATTTTTGCAGAGCAAGGTTAAATAATTGGGGTTTGTAATATCAGAAGATGGCATTAAAGCAGATGATAAGGGATTAGAAGCGGTAAAAAATTTCCGCATACCTAATAAAGTTCAGGCAGTGCAAAGTTTTCTCGGGTTGTGTTCATATTTCATTTTCAGACTTTTCAACTTTGGAAAAACCGTTGTATGACTTATTGCGGAAAGATAGGAAACTCCAATGTGAAGAAAAGGAACTCAATTGTATTTTATGCTTGAAGGATAAACTGTTAAAAGCAATGGTATTAGCGTTATATAATCATAAAGATGACATAGAATTGCATTGTGATGCCAGTGCGTTGGGATTTGGAGCAGTGCTTTTACAAAAAAAAGAACACGGAAAGCTGCATCATGTATTTTATTTTTCAAAGCGAACGACAGAAACGGAAGCAAAATATCATAGTTTCGAGCTGGAAACCTTAGCCATTATTAATGCACTTAGGAGATTTAGAATATATTTGCAAGGCAGGAAATTTAAAATAGTAACGGATTGCAATTCTCTAACTTTAACATTAAATAAAATAGATCTTAACCCTAGAATTGCAAGATGGGCATTGGAAATGCAAGAGTTTGATTACGAATTAGTGCACAGGGCTGGAAGTCAAATGCAGCATGTAGATGCATTGAGTAGATATAATAATATCATTATGGTAACAGAAGCAAATAGTTTTGAGACTAATTTAATTATTTGCCAAACAAAAGATGCAAAGTTACAAGAAATTAGAAAATTGTTAGAGAAACGAGAGCCCAAATTATTTGAAATGAGAAATGGTGTTATATTTAGGAAGACAAACAATGGCAGACTATTATTTTATGTACCAGAAAAGATGGAAGAACATGTATTGTAACAAGTAAGAACGTTGCAGTCGGGCGTTACCGACTGCGGAATACTCATTCACACCCCATCAGCAATTTAGTTTCTAAGTTTCGCTCTAATACTGTAGAATATACAGGTTTTTCCGATTTGCCACGCCCCAACTGGGCGTAGACACATCATTTTTGGTCAGATTTTAGAAAGAGATAACGGTACCCTAACTGCAAAGTTTGAATGCTTACCCTCAAAAAATGTGAAAATTACAGGGTATTTTTCGATATGCCACGCCCCTAAAGAGGCGTAAAATTTATTTTTTGGGGAATCGATAGAGGAGGCTACCAGTACCTCAACTATCCAAATTTGAAGCTTCTAGCTATTATACTTTAGGAGATATAAACTTTTGCGGTTTGCCACGCCCCCTGTGGGCGGACATATATCCGACAAAACTTTTTGGTCTTGGGTGATCAGTCCGAGTATATATACAAAATTTGAGGTCTCTGCCATCAATAGTGTCCAAAATATAGGAGAATTTAAAAAATCACTATATCTTCAGGTCCGATTTGCCACGCCCCCAATGGGCGTAGACTTGTAATTTATCTTCAGACTTTATAGAATCATACCATTAGCTGACGTGCAAAATTTCAGCATTCTAGGTTTACAACTTTAGGAGATACAGTTTTATCCGATTTGCCACGCCCCCAATGGGCGTAGATATATCCGCCATAGCTCGTGATCTTGGGTGGTCAACGCGGACCTAGATACCAAATTTCAGCTTTCTAGCTCTTCAACAAACATGATTTCTGGTATATCGGAAAATGCATTTTCCGATTTGCCACGCCCCTAGTGGGCGGATCGGAAAAATTTTAACACTTTATAAATCGGAGATATACACGAGTATGTGTTCCAAATTTCAAGTCTCTAGCTTCAATAGCGCCGAAATAGATTGCGTTCATACGGACAGACGGACAGACGGACGGACGGACAGACGGACAGACGGACGGACAGCAAGACGGACATTGCACAAAACCAATATACTGATTCACTTTCGTGAATGAGTATAAAAATATCACGATGAATTAGGGCACATTGGAAGGGACAAGATGCTTAATGCAATAAGTAAATTATATTGGTTCCCCAATATGAAAAAGAAAATTTTAGAACATATTGAAAATTGTTTTGAAATGCATAGCATTCTCGCCTGGAACGGGCAAAGCAGAAGGGTTGCTGCATAGCATTCCAAAAGGAAATAAACCTTTCCAAATAATTCATATTGACCATTATGGACCAGTGGATAGTGGCAGATCGAAGAAATAAATTTTTGCAGTAGTAGATGAGTTTACAAAGTTTGTCAGATTATTCACTACTAGAACAACAAGCACTAAGGAAGTAGTAGAGGCGTTGGGAGAATATTTTAGAACATACAGTAAGCCAGAATGTATTGTATCGGATAGAGGAAGTTATTTTACGTCAACGGAATTTGACCAATTTTTAGAAGAAGCAAAGGTAAAGCATATTAGGATTGCAACAGGATCGCCACGAGCGAATGGTCAGATGGAGCGAATAAACAGAAGTTTAGGTCCGATGATAGCTAAACTAATAGAAGTTGATAATGGACAGCATTGGGATACGATAATTGAGAGAGTGGAATACGTTTTGAATAACACTCAACATTGTAGCGCCAAGCAATTGCCAAGCGTAATGTTATTCGGAATAGCGCAAAATGGGGAAATTAGTGATAGTTTAGGAGGACAATTAGAGAAAATAACAGGATTAGATACATACAGTTCACAGAATTTAGAAGATATTAGAGAACAGGCACAACATTATCAATCTGCATCACAAGCACGGAACGAAGAGAACTTCAATAATGCTAGAAAAGCTGCAAACGTATACAAGCCAGGAGATTATGTAATGGTTAAAAATTTCGACAGTACGGTGGGAATATCAAGAAAATTAATACCTAAATCCAAAGGACCATATGTCATAGATAAAGTACTGAAGAACGATAGGTGTTTGATAAAAGACGTTGATGGCTTCCAATTATCCAGGAATCCTTATCAGGGCGTTTGGAGTACAAACAATATAAGACATTGGATAAAAGCATAAGAGAGATAATGACTCGTATTGTGAATATTTATGACATAACTAGTGTGCAACATTTAATTAATAATTTAATTTTCAGAACATGTAAATATATATCTATAAGAATTTTTTAAAGAATTTAAGTATCAAATATGTAAATAGTTATACAAAATTAACAGAGATAGAGGGCTATCTCAGAGTCAGGATGGCCGAATTGTAGCAGGCTACTAGCACTAACCAGAGAACACATAGACCGGACAAGTAGTGTAAAGCGTTTTGCACACTTTTTTTCGGGAGTTATCTCCCAGACACTTCGTATTTGCTCGGCTCTTCACTTTTTGGGCTCGGGCTACGAAAATATACGAAAGCACAATCATTTCGCTTCATACGCTCGACCGAGATGGTCGACTGTTGAACAAAAGATCCCTCTGCGCTAAATGTTTCCCTTGCTCTCTCTCTCACACGATGCTCTCTGCTCTCTCAAATATGTATATCTATGTATGCATGTGAGCACAAGTAGCGCTAACGAAAATTGAAATTTCTTCGCAGCGAGAACCCATGCCTTCCCTTCTGTGTGAAGAGTATACCGAACTTTTCAAACCGTTTGCCATGCGTTTTCGTTATTATTTGTGGGAAGGTTATGAAAGCGTTGGTGCGCATAATGAAAATGTTTTCACGACGAGCATGCACACACACACTGTCCCGTGCTACATGTACTATGTACTGCATGTGAGCTCAAGTAGCGCTAACGAAAATTGAAATTTCTTCGCAGCGAGAACCCATGCCTTCCCTTCTGTGTGAAGACTATGCCGAACTTTTCATACCGAACTTTCATACCTTTCCCACAAATAATAACGAAAACGAATGGCAATCGGTTTGAAAAGTTCGGTATACTCTTCACACAGAAGGGAAGGCATGGGTTCTCGCTGCGAAGAAATTTCAATTTTTGTGAGCGCTGCTTGTGCTCACATGCATACATACATATACATATTTGAGAGAGCAGAGAGCATCGTGAGAGAGAGAGAGCAAGGGAAACATTCAGCGCAGAGGGATCTTTTGTTCAACAGTCGACCATCTCGGTCGAGCGCATGAAGCGAAATGATTGTGCTTTCGTATATTTTCGTAGCCCGAACCCAAAAAGTGAAGAGCCGAGCAAATACGAAGTGTCTGGGAGATAACTGCCGAAAAAAAGTGTGCAAAACGCTTTACACTACTTGTCCGGTCTATGTGTTCTCTGGTCAGTGGTTATATGTTTGCTAAATTGTATACAAAATTTATTGATTTAATTTAATTGCAATAGAAAGAAAAGAAAAATGGTTCAGTTTTTGGGAAGAAAACGTAAGTACAATTGATATATCCTATTGGAAAAGCTTGGAATCATAGCTTGCGTGTTTTAGGCGCGGCGGGGGTTGACTCCGATGAAGAAAATAAGACCGTGGGAACCCCAAAAAAATCCGAAGTGTGGAAATATTTTGAAAAAGGAAAGGATGGTTGTGCGGTGTGCAGAAAGTGCTTTAAGGTCTGCAAAACAAGTGGAAATACAACAAACGTTAAAAATCACTTAACACGCATGCATCCATCGCTGCAAGAGAGTGAATTGGCACCCAAGTTCGGTAGCATTTTGCACTTTGTAAATAAAAAATATGAGGCAACGTCCGCTGAGAGTGAGAGGATGTTTAGCAAAGCTGGAATGATTGCTAATTCCAGAAGGGCGTCATTTAACCCGGAAACAGACAACAAACTAACTTTTTTAAATAAAAACCAATGGGTTTTGTAATTTTTATTTTTTTTTCAAACTGCCATGGAGGCAATTGTTTTTGTTATTATTATAATATAATTTTAAGGAGCATAGTGAATTTGAGCTTTAATGAATTGCTGTTTTAGGTTTAAGTTAATGAAAAATAATTTGTTATACGACTTTGTTCGGTTGAATAAATTTGTTTTTGTTTGATGCTGTTGCTTTTATTTTAATCTTGAAATGGTTGCCATTTTATCCATTAAGAAGTCATAATTAATATAAATATTATAATAGATATGCAAGAAAATTAACATTTAAAAGAAGTGTTCGATATATCGTTTTTATCGATCCTTTTTCTCTGAAAATATCGTGACTATCGATATTACGGAATATCGATTCTTTTGCAGCACTAGACCACTTCGTTTGAGCGCTTGTAGCGCACTGACTCTGTCGTGCAATATTTTCAGTGCTCAAACCTCCAGCGACCGAGCCGAGCAAATACGAAGTATAGTGGTCGACCAACTTAACATTTTCTGTTGTAGAAAAGTTTGTTCTACATACATATAGCCTCTGCGCAAAGATTAATATAATATTACCAGAAATTTGATCAAAAGAAGAAATAAAAAGATTTGATATTGATGTTTATAAATTAAAATTAATTCGCATGGGCATTTTGAAATACAAAAATAATTGCATAATAATAGCATAATACATCAGAATTGTGACAAAAGAAATATAATATTAAATGGAAATAATCTCATACAATTTGGAAATTGTAAAATCGAAATCTTAAAAGACACATTTTCAAATGAAAAAATTTAATTTTACGACCTATAAACTTATAAAAACACTTGATCATTTAACAATAAAAAATTTTGAAAATTTAAAAGAAATCACAGAATTGTAATAAGAAATAATTAATAGTATTATGGTAATAATTTTAATCATTGTTATATGTTTTATGATTTATATAAACTTACGTTGCAAAAAGCAAAACATAAATATTAATTTAAACAGAATTCAGGAGAATTCATACTCTAAGAGGGGAGGAGTTATACCATCAGCATCATGTCCCACAGCATCAGCTAACACCATACCATTAGCTTCATTACCAATAACTACAATTGACACAAAAGGTTTACATTCTTCTTTAATGTAAAAAATTCATTAACCATAAGTGTCACAAGAATTAGAAAATATAGGACCAGAAGTGTCATAAGAATTTCGGACACTTATTGCAAACCACTTAACTCCAATATTTACAGAGCTAAATCGACTCAGCTTGTTGCCCTGAGGAAGAATATATATACTTTGTGGGGTCTGCCACGCCTCCTTCTGCCTGCTATATACATTTCAACAAAACCATTATACCCTGATTTTCAATGGCTTCAGGGTATATAAAGACCTCTTCTTTTAATAAAGAGGAGGAATTTTAAACCCACGTTATTTTCTTTATTATCGACGCTTACACTCTAAGAATTACAATTAATGATGAATCCTTCTTGTGCAAATCATTCATCTCTTTAGAGAATGGAAGATGCAAAAATTTGCTGTAGTATTTGCGGCAATTTGGTGAGGTCCAAACATACAAAGCTCTGTCCCATAGGCATTTCATTTTCAATTCTAGAAGAAATCACAAAATAATTGGACAACATTTCATTTCATTTGATATGATAAAAACTTACTTGTTGGCCTCTTCTGCGAAACTTCCAATAAAAATAACATATCCCTTAACCTTAGGTTCACTGCCACTAAGAGCTTCAGCTAAATCTTTTGGCGAAATAGCGTAGCGTGCGAGATTGGCATCACTAAGAAGAACGACAACCCCATTGTCATAATCAACTTCTGCTCCCAGAACGGAACAAGCTTCTCGTGCCGCTTTTAGGGTGCTATCACCGGACCAACAAAATTGGGAATGAGCATGCATCATACGTATTATTTCAAAGCGCTCCTTTGCGTTTTTAGGGCAGTTGCCCACAGGGACAAATGGAAGCTCCCAGCCTTCACCACTATGTCCAACAATATCGAACACAATTTTTTTCTCGTAACCCTCGAAAGCTTCCATAACCATAACTACTGCTTCCAATTGGCGGTCTAGCCGTCCATCATAGCCATTGAATCTTAGAAAACGTATTAAATAAAAGATATAGCATTGTTGAAAGGATTAATACCTGTACATCGATCCTGACACATCAACCACAAGTTTAAGTCGATTCGGTTTCTCATGGATGTTATTCGACCAGGGATTCGCATCGATACGTCGCCTGTAAATATTTTTCTCTCCTGCGATACCTTCAATAAGACGAGTGTCATCGACGTCACCATGACATTGGTACTTCTGCCATTGGCGTTCATTATCTTTAGTTTGCATAGCCTCTAAAATGCTTCTTAACTGTTGTACTTGTTTTTGGTTGGCTTTACTGAACTGAGCATACAAACTATAGTCGAGAGCAGACATTTTTATCTCTTTTAATTTTTGTTCATATGCCTTTCGGTTCATTTCACGTGCGGCTCGCTTTATTTCTTGTGGAATATTAGCTTTTTCTTCATCACTCAATTGATGAACAGTATGACCCTTGTCAAAACGAAAGGGCCCACCTTTGCCACCAAGTCCTGCTGTATCGCGTCCGCCGCTACCACCGGCCCATGTGTTGCCACCTACATGGGGCGCATTTTTAGGATCTAATTTGCCGAATTTAGGACCTGACACATCCAACCCGCTGTGGCGTTCGATACTCAATTTAATCTTATGTTTCTTACGCAGATTTTGCATTTCATTTCTTGCATATACATCGATCGACAGACCGTGTTTAGCCAGAACGTTGGTGATTTGCTCCAAAGTCTCCGGATTGTACCGATCAAAATCAAATACATTTCCTACCAGTTCAGACATATCTTCCTTAGGATAGCGCTCCAAATGTTTAACAATGCTAATGACTTCCCTCGTAGAATACGGATAATTAAGTAGCCCCTCGTCCGCCATACTACGAAGCTCACCAAAGGCATTTACCAACATTGTGAGAGTTTTAATAGGTAGTGATGGTCCATACCGCTGTAGGAGGTATATTTCCGATCGTGGTGTGGGATTATCGATGGCATGGCAACTGAAAACGTCGCCTACTGCCGCAAAGAAATCATTACCTAAAAATGGGTACCCTGGCCGGTTTGCTAATACAATAACTCTGAAGTTTGCGTGCGTTTCAATTAAATTAGGGCTTTTTGCACAAGCCCCAAATGGGACAATCATACGACCATCTGAAAGCACCATCTCGCCGCGCTCAATTAAAGTGCGAAGAATGCAGGAAACATTGACTGGTGCTTTGTCCGCCTCGTCTATAACGAGCACATGACCAAACTTCACTGCTTTTACTAGGGAACTATCTTGAAAGACCACTTTCCCATCGCTTAGCGTTGATTGTACTGTTAGGCTATGCACAGTAGTATCCCTATGTAGCTGTAAATACTCACGGGGACGGCGCATGAGCTCAAGTAAACGATCTACGAGTTTGTTTTTGCCCACGCCCTGATTGCCCACTAAAAGCAAATGTTCACCGATGATAAAGTCCTGAAGGAGGCGTTCGAGCATCATAACGTGCTGTGGCATATCATAGAATAGTGTGCTGGGCACTTTTGATTGCTGATCCCGTGATATCTCTGACAGCTCCATTTCTGTTTCTCCAATTCGTAGTTTATTGTTCACTACACTAATTAGCCGTCCCTCTTCATCATTGCACCAATTTTTTTTTGTACATTTGTCAATTCCTGCCTCCATCATTGCCTCTTCTAAAACTGTACGAGAAAGTGAGGGCATAAATTTCATAAGAAATGTATGTTGCAAAATATCATAAATGTCGTTCAGATTGCTTGATGGATATGCTTTTAAGCGTCTACCAATTTTTATTAATCGGCGTGTTGATAACGTCTCAGCTAGGCCATAAAGTAATGGATTTTTTGAGTTTCGTAATAGTTGTGCCAGCATCATTAGCTTATTCATATTAGGATGCAATTCGCCGCACAATTGAATTAGCAATTCTTGCTCTTCATTCTGTTGCAGTGGCCGCAGCTCCTGATAGAGGAACATGCTTAACAATTGTGGTGTCAGCCAATTAAATTGAGCATTTTTCGATTTCAAAGGCTCGCCCAATGCAATAATGCGAAAACTATCTGGTATAGGGAGCACATTACGCTCAGACAGCTGACTTTTGCTAAATCCATCTTGCAGAAGCGCTTGATAGCGATCCTGACGAAGCAATCTTGTGCCATCACATAATTGTACTTCGCGATCATGAATTAATCTAGGGATGACCAAATAAATAAAAAATATAATTATATAATATGAAATTGAAAAAAAAGTTTTGTAAGTTATGCGTAACACGCAACCACGCACAATAAAGAAAGGTAATTTCAGGGGAGTCCAAAATTCAAATTCAAAGTTCTTACTAATACGCCAAGAACCTTCGCAAAGTTTAATTGTCGAGTGTTTGACATAAAACTGTATGGGAATCATTCGAAATATAAAGAGAAATATAAACATATGACTCGTGATAACTATGAATTAATGAGAGTTTTAAAATATCGCAGGTTTAAAATAACGAGAGTCGACTAGTGTGTACAGTCGACTCTCGTTATTTTAAACCTGCGATATTTTAAAACTCTCATTAATTCATAGTTATCACGAGTCATATGTTTATATTTCCAACAAAACCAAGGAAGAAAGCTCTAGAGCTAGTCGACTAGTCGAGACTGCCCGACATGCACAGAAATTGAAAATTGTTCGCGACGATCCCAGCTCGTTCCTTTTGAGTGAAGGGTATACCGAAATCATAAAAGCGTTTGTCACGCTTATGCAAAGAAAATGTAAGCGTTTCGATGGTTATTGTTGTGAAGGGTATGAAAGCGTTGATAAGCATAAAGAATATGATTTCGCGACGGGCAAGAACACACACACTTTCAGTCTCTGGAAACATGTGTGAGCATTTGTGGCCTGTGTGCGTAACTCTTGCTGCCTGAGCAAATTGTAATGCCCAACATTTACCGTTGATTGGCCTTTGAATGAGCACATACATTTGCATACATACATATGTGTATGTATGTATGAGATGGTACAATAATTGTCTGGCGATTCAGTAGTTTGTAAATTTTGTATGCTTTGCATTATAGAGTGACTGTCAAATGAGCCTTTATGACTTCATAAGTAATTTCGACATGCGTATTTCATTTCCACTTGAAGTTTTTATAGTCCACTAGCCAAAGATCATTGTGCCACTGGTTGGTTGGTGTTACGAATATCCACTTCACGCAGATGTATATGTACATATTTACGTAAATTTTTATACTAATTTAATAAACATATTAGTGTACCCCGATAAAATTTTTCGGTTGAAATTTGAATAAAATATTTAATTATAATTATATACAATATATTGGCATGTCGAAATTACTTATGAAGTCATAAAGGCTCATTTGTCAGTCACTCTACAATGCAAAGCATACAAAATTGACAAACTACTGAATCGCCAGATAATTATTGTACCATCTCATACATACATACACATATGTATGCAAATGTATGTGCTCACTCAAAGGCCAATCAATGGTAAATGTTGGGCACTACAATTTGCTCAGGCAGCAAGAGTTACGCACACAGGCCACAAATGCTCACACATGTTTCCAGAGACTGCAAGTGTGTGTGTTCTTGCCCGTCGCGAAATCATATTCTTTATGCTTATCAACGCTTTCATACCCTTCACAACAATAACCATCGAAACGCTTACATTTTCTTTGCATAAGCGTGACAAACGCTTTTATGATTTCGGTATACCCTTCACTCAAAAGGAAAGAGCTGGGATCGTCGCGAACAATTTTCAATTTCTGTGCGCTGCTGCTATTTGAGAGACCATAGAGAGAGATAGAGTGAGAGAGAGTAGGACAAATAGCGCATAGCAGTGCTTCATATAAGAATAGAACCATTTCGTTTGAGCGCTTGCAGCACACTGATTTTCTCGTGCAATATTTTCACTGCTTGAGCCTCAAGAGACTGAGCCGAGCAAATACGAAGTTGTGTAGTCTCCTCAGCGCATTTTTTCGGTGTTGAAAAAGTTTGTTCTACATGTCTAGTCTATGTGTTCTCTGGTCAGTGATAGAACATAGACATGCATATACTTGCCAAAGCAGCTTCGAAGATGTAGCTGATATAAATTTATTACTGGTTTTCGATAATGTTTTTAGTCGATAACAAAATAACTGGGCAAGTTATCGATATTTAAGGGCGTGCTATACACGGACCTAGGAAAAAAAATTTCAAGTCTCTAGCTCTTATATCTTTTGAGATAGACACGTTCAAACATACGGAGAGACGGATAAAGCTCAGCTCACCACAGACTCAGCTCGTCACCCTGGTCAAGAATATCTACATATTTTATGGGGTCTGCCACGCCTCCTTCTGCCTGTTACATATATTTCAACAAAACCATTATACCCTGATTTCCCATGTTCAGGGTATAAAAATTACTTGTCGAAGAGAAAGCCCTCACTCTACATAGAGTTTCATTCATCCATATAATATATTCTGGACTGATTCACCTCCAAGCTGTTTTCAAAGCCTATTGTATACTGAAAGGCGTTATGTGCAATTATTCATTAGGCAATGTTTCGTTATCTACCGTTGCAGAACTGGAACTGTGCTTCTATGAAGTCTTTGAATGCCATTTAGTATTGCCACTGATCCGGTCTTAGCTGCTCTGATCAATGGAGAATCTCTCCAGATTGTGTCTCCTACTTCATTAGTAACGCGCTGTTGAATAAGATCCCGAGACGTCATGTCTTCATAAAGCATCATTGGTTCAGGGATTTGGTTTACTATGCGTAAAAGCTCGGTTATTAATGTTGTTTTTCCAACACCTTTTTCGCCTAATAAACAAACGTCTCCAACTACATAGGATTGTAGCAAAGCAGCAAGTACTTGGCGCTGATGCGGCAAATCGACAAATTTTCCGTTTAATAGTGTAGAGGATCTGCATGGCATGCTTATTAGAACCTCGTCCAGATGCACATCAACAACCAAAGCTTTAGCACAACTACTTATACGTTGTACATCTTTTGTGCGAATACGTTTAAACGACATATTCGTAAACATTTCTTCGACTCGCTTTTGCTGCTCTTGTATTAGTATAGAACTGTAGGGATAGAGAGATACCAAGACGTCGTACATGGTAAGCTGCGGATTATTTTCCTAAAAGCAAAATTTTAACTAAATACTTCAATGAGAAGATAATTTCAGTTTATGCTATACCATCATTTGAACGCCTTGACGTAAATTATGAAATGGGAAATCTGGGAGTTTAAGTTCTTCGCTAGCTGCTTGAAGTGTAAATGCACATTTAAGCAACTGTTTTAGTGCTGAGGGGGACACACAAGTCGAGAATTTCTGTAGATTCTCGTAGAGCTCTTCAAATGTGCATGATATTATGTTTCGCGACTGAAAGCGTGATCGTAGTGGTGGATCTAGGGGCGTGCCCTTATATTTCTGTGTGGGAAGTCCTATTGCCACTACTCGAAAGTCTTCTGAAACACGAAGTAAGCCCCAGTCGTCCAACTGTCGTTGACTATGTGTCTGAAATTTTAGAGTAAATTTATAGTTTCATATGAGCTTAAAGCATTCTTAAAGGCACACCTGTAGCAACTTATCGTAACGACTCGATGCCATAAGAAATTGACCACTTTCCAGGTGCATTTCACGATTCTCGAGGAGATTGTTTAGTACCGGCAATACATTCCGTTCGGCATGCTCAACGCCGTCCAGTATCAGCACTCGTCCATGCAAGGCAGCGCGAACTGCAGCCTGGTCATGGTATTTGGCAGACTTACCATTAATCTCCCTACGTTGCTTAATATCGCTTTCGGTAGTATCGCGACTTAGTGCAACATATTCAAATTCGCGTTCCGTAATTTCTAGAAATTGCATGACCAGGTGTCGACTCACTGGTCCTGGTCTACCCAAGAGAAACATGTCTTGTTGCAGAGAATCTTTTTGTAACATCCAACGAAGGTGATGAAGTGTTGTTTGATCTAATTTAGCTGTCCCATCTTCTCCATAAGTTACTATAAAATTACTTATTGAAAATGAGATGGAATTTTATATTAAATAAAACTTTTATAGCAAGAATTTAAACAAGTAAAAAAGATATAGTCGAGACTGCTCGACTAGGAAATCTCCTGAGCCCTTCGAGCAATAGCTATTTCAATCATTTTTCGCGTCTTTCTTACGCAAGAAACACGCACACACAAAAACTCACACACGCATACACACACACGCATGCACACACACATACACACTTGGGGCAGGGCATATAAGATAGTAGTTAAAAGACTATACGCAGGTAGACAGGTGCAGCCTACGGATCGTCTGGAGCTTAAATCGATTGTGGAAACGCACTTTCCAGAAAGTTTAAGCTCCATTCACGCCCCTGGATCCGAGTCTGCTGATCAGGGCTCAACGAGCACTGAAATTGTTTTAGTCACAGAGGAAGAAATCATAGTAACTCTCCGGGGTCTTAGAACCAACACTGCTCCAGGGCCGGACGGGATCCCAAATCGTGCGCTAAAGCTAGCCTTCGCCTTGCACCCTATTACGTTCGCTGAATTATTTAACGAATGTCTAATTCAAGAGACGTTCCCGGCAAAATGGAAAGCCCAGAACCTGGTGTTGCTACCCAAGGCCGCCAAACCGCCAGATGAGCCATCTTCATACAGACCGATCTGTCTCTTAGACACCATGGGAAAGGTGTTCGAGAAATTGATCTGCTCTAGACTGGAGACTGCGATTACTAGCGCCGGAGGCCTGTCACCAAATCAATTTGGATTCCGGAAGGCCCGGTCAACAACGGATGCGCTAAACAAAGTTGTTGGTCTGGCCACTTCCGCCATCCATGGCACAAGATGGAAGCATGGGACGAAGCAATACTGCATTATTGCGACCCTGGATGTAAAGAATGCCTTGAATATAGCTAGTTGGGATATGATACTGAATGCGCTGTCACAATATAATATCCCTAAATATCTTAAAGAAACAATAAAGAGCTACTTCAGAGGAAGAACACTGGTATACAATACGAGTGAGGGTCCCCAAACTCATACAGTGTCAGCTGGAGTACCCCAAGGCTCAGTGCTGGGGCCTCTCCTATGGAATATCATGTACGACGGCGTACTACACTTGGAACTACCAGCAGGTGCGCACACCATCGGCTTTGCTGATGATGTAGCTGTCGTAGCCATAGGAAAGGAGCTCAAAGATACAGAGGATATGTGCAGCGAAAGTATCAATCGCATACGAAGCTGGTTGATTGGAGCTGGGCACGAGCTAGCGGCACACAGAACTGAAGTTGTCCTAGTCAGCAGTCGCAAAAAAGTGGAAACTGCCAATATAAAGATCGGCAGCGTCACCATTGCGTCAAAGAGGGCGATAAAGTATCTTGGCGTCATGATAGACACAAGATTAACTTTCCGCGAGCACTTAGAGTATGTGCATAAAAAGGCAGCTGTTTCTTGTAGAGCTCTCTCGAGAATTATGCTTAACACGCGGGGACCTAAACAGCAACGACGTCTCCTTCTAATGAGCGTCATTAGGTCCGTCATCCTCTATGCTGCGCCAATATGGGCAAGAGCGATGGCAACGCCGAGCTACAGCCGGGGCATTTGCGCGATCTACAGACTGAGCGCAAACAGAGTCTGCTGCGCTTTCAGGACTATCTCCGATGACGCGGCGCTCATCATAGCTGGTATAGTACCACTGGAGTACTTGGTCGCCGAAGCCGTGGAGCGGAATTCGCACGCGCCTGCGCGTCTCAACGCTATCAGGGCGAACAGCATTGCACGATGGCAAAGAAAGTGGAATAGCTCAGCTAAAGGGCGGTGGACGCACAAGCTCATCCCGGAGCTTGAACCATGGGTCAACCGCAAACACGGCGAGGTAAACTTCTACCTTACGCAGATCCTCTCGGGACATGGATGCTTTCGGAGCTATTTGAAGCGCTTTGGCCACGAGGAATCTGACGAGTGCCCCTGGTGCGAGCGAGGGCATGTGGAAGACGTCAACCACATTCTTTTCGAATGTGGACGGTTCCTGGAGAAGAGGCGTCGTCTGGAAGAGGCAGTGGGCCGCTCCATCAGAGCGGACAACATTGTCAACGCCATGCTGGAATCGGAGGAAGCTTGGGAACTAACAAGCACCTTCGCGGCCACAGTGATGATGGAGCTCCGCAGAGTCGAGCGAATGAGATGACGAGCTGTCCCAGGCTAAGGTAGCGCACAGTGCTTGCGAAGCAATGCTTTACGGCCGTCCCGCAAGCATCGCGAACTATCCTAGCCAACACACAACTTGCAACTTGTATTAAGATTGTCAATAAACGAATATATAAAAAAACAAGTAAGAACGTTGCAGTCGGGCGTTACCGACTGCGGAATACTCATTCACATCCCATCAACAATTTAGTAGTTAAGTTTCGCTCTAATACTGTAGAATATACAGGTTTTTCCGATTTGCCACGCCCCAACTGGGCGTAGACACCTCATTTTTGGTCAGTTTTTAGAAAGAGATAACGGTACCCTAACTGCAAAGTTTGAATGCTTACCCTCAAAAAATGTGAAAATTACAGGGTATTTTTCGATATGCCACGCCCCTAATGAGGCGTAAAAATTATTTTTGGGGAATCGATAGAGAAGGCTACCAGTAACTCAACTATCCAAATTTGAAGCTTCTAGCTATTATACTCTAGGAGATATAAACTTTTGCGATTTGCCACGCCCCCTGTGGGCGGACATATGTATATCCGACAAAACTTTTTGGTCTTGGGTGATCAGTCCGAATATATATACAAAATTTGAGGTCTCTGCCATCAATAGTGTCCAAAATATAGGAGAATTTAAAAAATCACTATATCTTCAGGTCCGATTTGCCACGCCCCCAATGGGCGTAGACTTATAATTTATCTTTAGACTTTATAGAATCATACCATGAGCTGACGTGCAAAATTTCAGCATTCTAGGTTTACAACTTTAGGAGATACAGTTTTATCCGATTTGCCACGCCCCCAATGGGCGTAGATATATCCGCCATAGCTCGTGATCTTGGTTGGTCAACGCGGACCTACATACCATATTTCAGCTTTCTAGCTCTTCAACAAACATGATTTCTGGTATATCGGAGAATGCATTTTCCGATTTGCCACGCCCCTAGTGGGCGGATCGGGAAAATTTTAACACTTTATAAATCGGAGATATACACGAGTATGTGTTCCAAATTTCAAGTCTCTAGCTTTAATAGCGCCGAAATAGGTTGCGTTCATACGGACAGACGGACAGACGGACGGACGGACAGACGGACAGACTGACGGACAGCAAGACGGACATTGCACAAAACCAATATACTGATTCACTTTCGTGAATGAGTATAAAAAACACACACACATACACACATAGGCGCAGCGAACCCAAAAGAACCAATGGCTCTACGGGCTACAGCTGAAAATTCAAATCAGGCAGGTCGACAGGACGCAAGCGCATGCAAAAACGACCCAGAAGTGACGCAATCACGATTTCAGGCGTGGGTGGTTGCAGCTATGCGGACATGCTTCGTGTAGTCAAGACCGACCCAAATCTAAAGCATCTGAACGGCGACGTTCAAGGCATTAGGAAGACAGTTAAGGGGGACTTTTTGTTGCAACTGAGCAGAATGCCGGAGCATAGCGCTGAGGCCCTTCACGAAGCTGTAGGCAAGGCCTTGGGTGACCGAGCGGTAGTTGAAACACTTACCGAATCGGCTCAAATTGAGATTCGTGACCTAGATGAGTTAGCGAGCAAAGAGGAGATCTTGGATTAGGGCGGAGTTGAAGGATTGCTCACTCCCCATTGAGGCTATCAAGTCGCTTCGACCGGCTTTTGGTGGACAGCAAAGAGCTACGGTTGCTCTTCCAATTGGAAAAGCCAAAACTCTGCTCGAGCTGTCCAAAATCAGAATTGGATGGGTTGTATGCCGTATCCGCGCCGTGGATCAGCCTAAACGCTGTTTCAAGTGCCTTGATTACGGTCATATGGCAGCAAACTGCGGCAGCGACTGTGACCTAAAAGGCGCCTGTTTCAGGTGTGGAGAGATGGGTCACAGTGCAAAAGCATGCACTAAGCCACCAAAATGTAGCCTCTGCATCCGGAAAGGTGAAAATCAGACGGACCACTCAGCAGGCAGCTTCAAGTGCCCATCCTACCACGAGGCTGCTCGTAAAATGAAATGTTAAGGTTCCTTCAGCTTAATTTAAATCATTGTGTTGCTGCCCAAGATCTTCTAGAGCAGATCGTAAGGGAAAAATGTATAGACGTAGCATTTCTCAGCGAGCCTCACCACTGTAGAACCAGCTGTCCTAGGACATGGGCAACAGATGCTAATGGCAAAGCGGTGTTGTGGGTATGTGGCAACTCAACGAACGTACTTTCGAATGTTAAGTCATTCAATGGGCTCGTACGCGGCCGATATGGTAACTTATTACTTTACAGTTGCTATCTGGCCCCCAGCATGCAGATCAATGAATTCACGACGGTGCTCGACGAGCTTGCCGAGGATGCTAGGGGTCGGAAGGCCATTATAGCTGGAGATTTTAACTCCTGGGCGTTAGAATGAGGTAGCCTCACAACAAATGCCAGAGGTGGTATCCTACAGGAGATCTTCGCACACTAGATATTGCACTGCTCAAAACTGACCACGAGTACACCTTCAGTCGGGCGGGATACGGATCTATTATCGACATTACTTTTGTCACTTCATCCCTCTTTCGGGGAGCAACATGGAGCCATTGCGATAGCTATACGGACAGCGATCATACGGCACTTCTATTCACAATAGGTGAGCCACCTGCTAGGGCGTCAACCTTGTGGAGGGAGTCGTATCGGCTAGATACTTTTGATCCCGCGGTCTTTTCAGAGGCCATTCAGTCTCTGGACACAATTGGTAATGCTGAGGATAGAGCACGCCAAATGGTAGCCCAATTACAGAGTGCCTGCAATAGCAGCATGTTACGCCGCAAGCAGTTCACGCGACAACAAGAGCCTACGTATTGGTGGAATGCACAAATAGGTGATATTCGTCGCAAATGCATCCAGGCGAGAAGAAGCTATCAACGGGCTCGGGGTAGGTCTACGTTTTTCGAAAAACAATTAGCTTACCAGGCAGCTAGAAGACAGCTGAAGAAGGCCATTCGGGCAAGAAAAGAGAATGCTTTCTAGAGTTGTGCGACTCAGCCGAATATGACCCCTGGGGCAGGGCATGTAAGACAGTAGTTAAAAGACTATACGCAGGTAAACAGGTGCAGCCGACGGATCGTCTGGAGCTTAAATCGATTGTGGAAACGCTCTTTCCAGAAAGATTAAGCTCCATTCATGCCCCGGAGTCCGAGTCTGCAAATCAGGGCTCAACGAGCACTCAAATTGTTTTAGTTACAGACGAAGAAATCTTAGTAGCTCTCAGAGGTCTTAGAACCAACACAGCTGCAGGGCCGGACGGGATCCTAAATCGTGCGCTAAAGCCTCTTAGACACCATAGGAAAGGTGTTTGAGAAATTGAACTGCTCTAGACTGGAGACTGCTATTGCTAACGCCGGAGGCCTATCACCAAATCAATTTGGATTCCGGAAGGCCCGGTCAACAACGGATGCCTTAATGTTGTTGGCCTGGCAACTTCCGCCATCCAAGGCACCAGATGGAAGCACGGGACGAAGCAATACTGCATCATCGCGACCCTGGACGTTAAGAACGCCTTCAACACAGCTAGTTGGGATATGATACTGAATGCGCTATCACAATATAATATCCCTAAATATGTAAAAGAGTTAATAAAGAGCTACTTCAGAAGAAGAACATTGGTATACAACACGAGTGAGGGTCCCCAAACTCATACAGTGTCCGCTGGAGTACCCCAAGGCTCAGTGCTGGGGCCTCTCCTATGGAATATCATGTACGACGGCGTACTGCGCTTGGAAGTACCAGCGGCTGCACACACCATTGACTTTGCTGATGATGTGGCTGTCGTCGCCATAGGTAAGGAGCTTAATGATACAGAGGATATGTGCAGCGAAAGTATCAATCGCATACGAAGCTGGTTGACAGGAGCTGGGCTCGAGCTTGCGGCGCACAAGACGGAAGTCGTCCTAGTAAGCAGTCGCAAAAAAGTGGAGTGCCAATATAAGGATAGGCAGCGTCAGCATCGCGTCAAAGAGGGCGATTAAGTATCTTGGCGTCATGTTAGACACAAGATTAACTTTCCGCGAGCACTTAGAATATGTGCATAAAAAGGCAGCTGCTTCTTATAGAGCTCTCTCAAGAATTATGCTTAGCACGCGGGGACCTAAACAGCAAGGACGATTTCTTCTAATGAGCGTCATTAGGTCCGTCATCCTCTATGCTGCGCCAATATGGTCAAGAGCGATGGCAGCGTCGAGCTACAGCCGGGACATTTGCGCGATCTACAGGCTGAGCGCAATCAGAGTCTGCTGCGCTTTCAGGACTATCTCCGATGATGCGGCGCTTGTCATAGCCGGCATGGTGCCACTGGAGTACCTGGTTGCCGAAGCCGTGGAGCGGAGTTCGCACGCGCCTGTTCGACACAACGCTATCAGGGCGAACAGCGTTGCACGATGGCAAAGAAAGTGGAATAGCTCTGCTAAAGGGCGGTGGACGCACAAGCTCATCCCGGAGCTTGAACCATGGGTCAACCGCAAACACGGCGAGGTTAACTTCTATCTTTTGTAGATTCTCTCGGGCCATGGATGCTTTCGGAGCTATTTGAAGCGCTTTGGTCACGAGGAAACTGACGGGTGCCCCTGGTGCGGGCGAGGGCATGTGGAAGACGCCAACCACATCCTTTTCGTATGTGGACGGTTCCTGGAGGAGAGGCGTCGTCTAGAAGAGGCAGTGGGCCACTCCATCAGAGCGGACAACATAGTCAACGCCATGCTGGAATCGGAGGAAGCTTGGGAACTAACAAGTACCTTCGTGGCCACAGTGATGATGGAGCTGCGCAGAGTCGAGCGAATGAGAAGACGAGCTGTATCAGGCTAAGGTAGTGCATAGTGCTTGCGAAGCAATGCTTTACGGCCGTCCCGCAAGCATCGCGCGCTATCCGAGCCACCACTCAACTTGCAACTTGTAGTATAATAAGATTGTAAATAAACGATAAAAAAAAAAAAAAAAACATACACACATACACAAACATTTACACACACACACATACACACACAAGCACATAAACACACATGGGCTGCAGTATGCGCTTACTATGAGAACTTAATTGTTTAATGACGATCTTCATGAAACTTTCAGATTATGATTATAACACGGATATGCATGTATTTGCAAAAGCACAAGTCTCTAGTATTTGAAAAACGCTTTTTTCAAAAGTGAGGGTGAGGGGGTGGACATAGAGGTGGGGGGGGTAACTTTTAACAAAAACCGAAATTGTATAAATTGCATATTAGCATACATAAAAAATTTGGAGACTCTAGCAATGAAGGTGTAGGAGATATAATTTTATAACTGCTTTTCGATAAGGGTTTTTATCGATAAAAAAGATCGGGATGAGTTATCGATTTTTAATGATAAACTTGATATCCGCGCTGTAATTACGGACATTTAAAAAAAAAATTGAAGTTTCTAGCTCTTATATCTTCTGAAATTGACGCGTTCATACATACGGACAGACGGACAGGGCCAAATCGACTCAGCTCGTCACCCTGATCAAGAATATAATACTTTGTGGGTCTGCCACGCCTCCTTCTGCCTGTTACATACATTTCAACAAAACCATTATACCCTGATTTCCCATTAAAAATGGGTTCCGGGTATAAAAAAAAAAAAAAGGAAAACTGAGTGCATTTAATTAAAAATATTGAAAAAACTTCAATAACCAAATATAAACCTCGATTTTGCTGAACGAAATTATTGGCACAATTAGTATTTTTTGGGTTTTTTTTTTTAACAATTAGACCGTATGGGCAAAATCGTTTTGGCAATTTCAGTATACACTGCGCGTCATCAGGTTAGCGCCATCTTTAAATTCATCTTCAAATTGTTTTTATATTGTACTACATATATTTCTCTTTAAAGTAAAAAAAACAGCGTGCAGTAAAAACAAACACTAAAAAGATCTGCTGCTGCTCATACCGCTCTATCACATTTGTTTTACTCTCATCTCGCTCTGTTCTCATCTTGCTATGATTTCATCTCGCTCTCTGTTTTCAGCTATCGCTTTCGCCATCTGTTTTCAGCTATCGCTTTCGCCATCTGTTTTCAGCTATCGCTTTCGCCATCTGTTTTCAGCTACCGCTACGGCAGAGCGTAGCACATCATTTCGTTTTGTACTATTGCTATCGCTACAGATTCTAACAGAACAAACTACGAGAGCAGAGCAGAGCACAAACTTTTTATTGTTACGCTACCGATCTGCTGCGGCTCTCGTCAAAAATGAGAGCGATAGCGAGAGCAAAACTACGGAGTAGCGTAGCATTTTCAAACGCTGAAAAAAACAATGGCTTACTATGGGAACTTAATTGTTCAATAACTTTTCTTGTGGATGTACTTCATGAAACTTTCAGATTATGATTATATTATGGATATGCATGCATTTACCAAAGCACAAGTCTCTAGTATTTGAAATAAGTGCACGCATTCTTTGCGAAAATAAAGAAGAATAGAAAATAAAACATCCCGCACTTTATTTTGTTATGAGAGATTTCTCATATGATGATAATAAAATCAAAACTAAAACAAGTAAGAAAGCTCTAGTCGAGACTGCTCGACTACGAGATCCCCTGAACCCTTGGAGCAATAGATATTTCAATAATTTTTCGCGACTTTCAGTTTACATAAGAAACACGCACACACACACACACACACGCACGTACGCACACACAGGCATACACACGCATACAGACACACATACACACACACGCATAAATACACAAACGCATACACAGACATACACACACACATACACAAACACATACACACACAAGCAACCACGCATAAACACGCATGGGCTGCAGTGTGCGCTTACTATGAGAACTTAATTGTTTAATAACTTTTTTTATGGACGTACGATCTTCATGAAACTTTCAGATTATAATTATAACATGAATATGCATGTAATTGCAAAAGCACAAGTCTCTAGTATTTGAAATACGCTTATTACAAAAGTGAGGGTGAGGGGGTGAATTTAGAGGTGGGGGGTAAATTTTAACAAAAATCGAAATTGTATAAATTGCATATAAGCATACATTAAAAATTTGGAGACTCTAGCAATAAAGGTGTA
The DNA here is from genome assembly GCF_018153725.1 of Drosophila mojavensis. NCBI lineage: Eukaryota > Metazoa > Arthropoda > Insecta > Diptera > Drosophilidae > Drosophila > Drosophila mojavensis. The sequence goes on along the minus strand of NW_025318897.1, from coordinate 2,823,933 downwards.
GAAGATATAATTTTATAACTGGGTTTCGATAAGGTTTTTTATCGATAAAAAAAGATCGAGATGAGTTATCGATTTTTAATGATAAACTTGATATGCGCGCTGTAATTACGGACATTTTAAAAAAATTTGAAGTCTCTAGCTCTTATATCTTCTGAAATCGACGCGTTCATACATACGGACAGACGGACAGACGGACAGACGGACAGACAGACGGACAGGGCCAAATCAACTCAGCTCGTCACCCTGATCAAGAATATATATACTTTGTGGGGTCTGCCACGCCTCCTTCTCCCTGTTACATACATTTCAACAAAACCATTATACCCTGATTTCCCATTGAAAATGGGTTCAGGGTATAAAAATAGAAAATTATAAATAGGTAACAAAAAAACGACAAAAGCTAACATTACTCATTTTTTAGGCTGTTAAGAAACTGTTTACACATTGCGTTTTCCACTTCTGTTTTGCTCTTTATCTTTGAAATAACGGTGCTTTACCGTAATCTTTGCTATGTGCGTCTCTCAATGCATGTTTCTTTTTGCATATTTTTCACTTTGGTTGTAAAATTGACAGAGTAAGCTTCTAAAAGTTAATAACAATAATTTTTAAAATGCCTGGAAAGAGATTAAGTTTCGATGTGATCCAATTAATTTATTATAACCACACATTGGGAAAATCTGTTGTCTGATTAGCTGAAGAGTTTTCTGTATCTCGAAAAACTCTTTATAATGTCATAAATCGAGCTGAAAATGAAGGCAGACTGGAGCAAAAGGGTGGACGTAAAACAATTTTTTTACCGTATAGACCGCCTAATTTGCAGAAGGTTGACCGAAATCCGCAAATCTCAGTACGGACACTTGCCAGAGAACTACAGGAAGAGTGTGACTTAGTCGTATCGCATGAAGAGTTGCTCGTATGAAACCGCTGCTTAATATTGAGAAGCGCTCAATTTCGCTGTAACAATGATTGGACAGCCGTCAGAATACTGGGAAAATGTTTTACTTTGTGACGAGTCCAAGGCATTAACTGCATTAGAAAACAAAAACATTGTTCCAACAATAAAATTTGGAAAACTTTCTGTAATGGTTTGGGGTACATATCTCAACGGGGAGTTGGACAACTGGTGTTTATAGAGGACACTCTGAATGCTGCTCAATATCTCCAAATTTTGAAAAATAATTTAAAGCCAAGTGCAGAAAAATGAGGCTTTATTAATAACAATAAGCCTAATTTCAAATATTATAAAGATAATGATCCCAAGCGCAAGGAGTATAATGTGAGGTCTGGCTGTTCTATAATTGTAGCAGAGTTATCGATACACTACCCCAGAGTCCCGATCTGAACCCCATTGAACCTGTGTGGGCTTACTTAAAAAAACAAGTGGGAAAACAGGGTCCAAAAACCGCGCACAACTGAAAGCTGCTATTTTAGAAGAGTGGCAAAGAATACCCATCGAATTCCACGAAAAGCTGGTCGATTCGATGAAAAACCGCCTCCAGCATGTTTTAAATGCTACGGGAGGTCATACTAGATATTAAAGTTAGCATAGTTTATTTTAAGTTCTATGTAATGTAAAAAAGTAGGTAAATTTAATATTTTGTATAAACTGTTTCTTGACAGCCTAAAAAATGAGTAATGTTAGTTTTTGTTGTTTATTTTGTTATCTATTTCTAATTATATATATATATATATATATATATATATATATATATATATATATATATATATATATATATATTTTTTTTTTTTTTTTTTTTTTTTTTTTTTTAAATAATTAAACTTAAAATTGATTATTAAACAGCGTTGCAAAAAAAACGTTTTTTTTTTTTTAATGGTTGTTATATTTGCATCTAAAGTGAACAAATGTATTTCTTTCGCAGTGCGTAGTGTTTATTGACAAACTGTATATATGTACTTTGTAAGATCTACCACGCCTCCTTCTGCCTGTTACATACAGTTTGACACGAAAGTGTTTTCACTTGGGAAAAAAATAGCAATTTTGTTCTTTGACATTAAAAAAAAACTACTAAATGTGATATTTCTAATTTTTTTTAAATTACATTATGTTTTCCAATTTGTTGTCTTACAAAAATAACTTTAAAAAAATTAAAAAACTCTTAACATAGGCTTAAATAACAATAACAACATAAAAGATATTCAAATTCAACTGACACGAAAGTGTTTGCACACATGCTATTCTATATTTGTTCTTACTGCTAAATTCGTATTTACCGTTGTTTTCGGCGATTTCAATGTGCACAGCTGTGGCTAATGCTATGTTCTGAACAATTTCGTCATATTTTGTAAGAATCGATTCAATCTTCAAAAAATTTAAACAAATTAAGAATGACAGGGAAGCGATTGTCATTTGACATTATTCAATTGGTTTATTATAACCACTCCATAGGAAATTAATGGCGGAGATAGCAGAAATGTTTATAATATCGAAGAGGACCATTTACAATATTTTAAGCCGCGCAGAAAACAACGAAACACTGGAGCCAAGGCATTCAACTGGACAACCTCGGGCGTTAACAGATAGGGCCGAGCGTATTCTGGCCAGGAAAGTTAATGATAACCCAACAATTTCGACCAGAACGCTTGCCAGGGAGCTGCAGGAAGAATGTCGTATTGACATATCCCGCGAAAGTGTCCGCAGAGCCCTAAAAAGGAACGAGTTTGCATACCGAGTTGCGCGGAAAAAAACCATTGTTGTCGTCGAATCATGAGAAAAGACGTCTAACATTCGCCAGGATGCATGTGGGACATGTGGATTCATATTGGGATGAAACCATATTTTGTGACGAGAAGAAGATGATGTTGTATTACAACGATGGACCCAGCCGTGTTTGGCGAAAGCCGTTGAAAGCCCTTGAACGGAAAAATATAATTCCCACTATTAAGTTCGGAAAACTTTCAGTGATGGTCTGGGGGTGTATTTCTAGTAAAGGAGTTGGAGAATTGTGCTTTATCGAGAGTACAATGGATGCGAAACAGTATTTGGAGATTTTACGCACGAATCTAGTATCCAGTGCCCGCAAGTTTGGATTTTTTAGGGATGGTAAACCAACATTTAGGTTTTACCAAGATAATGACCCCAAACACAAAGCTAACATAGTCAGGTGCTGGCTTCTCTACAATTGTGCAAAGGTGTTGGATACTCCTGCACAAAGTCCCGACCTTAATCCCATAGAGAATCTGTGGGCTGATCTAAAAAAAAAGGACAGCCAAGCGAGGTCTAACAAACAAAAGCGATTTGAAAGCCTGTATATTAGAGGAATGGGAGAAGACACCGGTGGAATATGTGCAAAAACTAATCAATTCTATGAGTAGACGGTTGGAAGCGGTCATTGAAGCCAATGGGGGTCATACTAAATATTAATTTTGATACTTAATATAATTAATAGTGCCTTATTTTGAATACTTTATTTTTGTGCAAACACTTTCGTGTCAGTTGAATTTGAATATCTTTTATGTTGTTATTGTTATTTAAGCCTATGTTAAGAGTTTTTTAATTTTTTTAAAGTTATTTTTGTAAGACAACAAATTGGAAAACATAATGTAATTTTAAAAAAATTAGAAATATCACATTTAGTAGTTTTTTTTTTTTAATGTCAAAGAACAAAATTGCTATTTTTTTCCCAAGTGAAAACACTTTCGTGTCAAACTGTATGTATGTACATTTCCACAAAACCATTATACCCTGATTTCCCATTTTCAATGGGTTCAGGATATAATTAAAGTGATGTGTGTTTTCCTCTCTCATCTTGAGGCTTCTTTTGAGGCTAAATTTTTTTTAATTCATAACTCTTATTTGCGATTCCTGTATTATATGAATAATCTACATATGTATATAAATCTTACCATACTTGCGTGGCACCAAATGCCCTTTCTTGGGCTTTGTTAAACGTGCGTGTACATCACCAATAGTTATTATCTTGTTATCTGGTGCTTTTCTTATATTTATTGCCATTCCGTAGGCCCGACTCCTTGCAGTGTTTTTATGGGTATGACGCAACAGATAGCTGCCACGTGCAAATAGATTCAATACCATGGTAGTTTAAGAGAAGGGATTAGAGATCCGAAGAGTGAAATCGTAGATCATTTAAGACAAGGAAACATTAAATTTCGTAAACTAAACTGAAAGATGATTAGTAATTTTCAATTTAACAATGTTCATATAGTACTTTGATTTTCCAAATAACTTGATACTTTTATAAATTAGCTTGTGTAAATATAAATAAAATTATGCAGAATAAGTAACTATAACATATATTTAATTATATTATTAATTAATTAATAATCCGAAGTAACTATAGAATGTCAGCTGCGCTTCGAGATGAGAAAACTAAGTTTGTGTTAATGGATGTCTCTAATTCCATATCGTATAGCATTCAGTCATTTACATCACTGACCAAGCAACATATAGAGTGGTTCACATCAGGGCTGCCAGTTTAGCAATTTAGTTGCTAGATCTGGCAACTTTTAAGAACATTTAGCAATTTTTTTTTTAAATGCTATTAGTCACAAATCTAGCAATTTTAAATATTTGTTTAGCAATTTTAGCAATTTTATTATAAAAATATCAATTTTCATACTGTGGTTCAGGGTTTTTTCATTTTGTTTATCTTTTTATCGACTACAAAATTCCGCTTAGTGGTGGCTCGGAACTTGTATTTGACTCAGTGGTTCGATGACATATACAACGATTACGCTTTACCACTAACCAGAGAACACATAGACTAGACAACTAGTGGAAAGCTTTTTGCACGCTTTTTTTGAGGCTTTAACACCCCAGACAGCTTTGGACTCGCTCGGCTCCTTACTTTTAGGTTCGAGCTACGAAAAAATACGAACGCACAATCATTTCGCTTCATGCGCTCGACCGAGATGGTGAAATTTTGAACAAAAGATCCCTCTATGCTCAATGTTTCCCTTGCTCTCTCTCTCTCTCGATGCTCTCTGCTCTCTCGAATGTGTATATGTATGTATGCATGTGAGCACAAGCAGCAGCTCACGAAAATTTAAATTTCGTCACAGCAAGAACCCATGCCTTCCCTTCTGTGTGAAGAGTATACCGAACTTTTCAAACCGTTTGCCAAGCTCCTACAAAATATTTGCGTTTTCGTTATTATTTGTGGGAAGGGTATGAAAGCGTTGGTGCTCATAATGAAAGTGCTTTCGCGACGAGCGTGCACGCACACACTCTCCCTTGCTACATGTACTATGAGCATTTGTAAGCCTGTGTGCGAGGCTCTTGCCGCCTGTAGCAATTTTAAAGCCCAGTATTTGCATTAGGTCGATCTTGTGAACTCCTCACACTTACATACATATGTTTGATTGTGTGTACGCAGGGGCCGCGATGCTCACAAATGATGGGGTTATCATTGTAGAAGCATCTGAGTGCCTTTATATGTATGTGAGTATGTTTGTGTATATTTATGTGTGTATGCATGCGACATGAGCATTGACGTGTGCCTACGACAACTTAGAATTGTGTGAACGATTTTGGGTTTTATTTGAAGAGGCGCGCTTACATTTACGTAGATGATTCCAAAACAGCGCGCAGCGGGAATTGTGGATTTTTTAATGAATAATTTGCTTTATTTCCGCATTTTTATTTAATGAAGAAATTTTTTCTCGACCGGGTCGAGCGCATGAAGCGAAATGATTGTGCGTTCTTATATTTTCGTAGCTCGAACCTAAAAGTGAGGAGCCGAGCGAATCCGAAGCTGTCTGGGGTGTTAAAGCCTCAGAAAAAGCGTGCAAAAAGCTTTCCACTAGTTGTCTAGTCTATGTGTTCTCTGGTTAGTGCTTTAGCCAAATCAGTTTAATAAAATATTAAATAAGAAATAGGATGAGCTTTCATACGTTAAACTCAATATCAACCAAAGGGAAAAGATTTAAAGAAATACAGAAACTAATATTTTTAAAAATTTACATCCGAATTGAGCCGAGATAACAGATGATGTTTTGATTACAGAGTTTTTCTAAACTGCCTCAAATCGATCGCAACCAAGGAATATTTAAATTATGAGACCGGAGAGTCTGTAGAATTTCTATTGGCAGATTTATTACACTGACCAAACAACACATAGACTAGACATGTAGAGCAACGTTTTTCCACGCCGCAAAATCTGTGTAGCAGGTCCCGGCCAACTTCGTATTCGCTCGGCTTGGTATTGGCTGGCTCGGGTAATGAAAGATAGCACGACGAAATCAGTGCGCTCTAAGCACGCAAACGAAATGGCCATGAATGCGCTTTGCGTTTTTTGTCTTACTCTCCCTCTCTCTCTCTAACTCTCTCTCTCTCTCTCTGTGGGCTCTCAAATCATGAAGCTCAGCAGCGCACAAAAATTGAAATTTCTTCGCGACGGTCCCCGCTCTTTCCTTTTGAGTAAAGAGTATACCGAAATCTTCAAATCGTTTGCGACATTCATGCAAACAAAATGTTAGCGTTTCGATATATATTTATGGGAAGGGTATGAATGCGTTGAGGCGCATAAAGAATATGATCTCGCGACGGGCATGCACACACACACTTGTAGTCCCTTGCCACATGCATGTATGAGCATTTGTGACCTGCGTGCGTTACTCTTGCTGCTTGTAGCAATTTTAAAGCCCAGCATTTGCATTTGGTCGGTCTTGTACATGTATCATTTGATTGTGTGTGTGTTCACATGGGATGCGATGCTCACAATTATGGAATAGCACTTGTAGAAGCATTTGTATGCCTGTGGGCTTTTACATGTACGTGTGTGTATGTGCATATGTGTATGCAGGGGACATGAACATTGGCGTGTGCCTACCTCAACTTGGAATTGGTTGACCAATTTAGGGTTCGCATTGCAGAATCGCGTTTCTATTTAAGTACCTTTTAATTTGTATCAATGATCGTGTGCTTGCCTACCGAAGTCATCAATTCATAAAAACAATTGTTTTAAATAGGAATTTGTTTGATATTATTTGATTAACTTAATAAATATAAAACATAAACTTCAATATATGTATATGTATTAACAATAAATAAACAATAAACAAATCAATAATAAAAACAAAGATAATTCAATAACATTGGAATAATATAATTTGTAAATTTATATGTACATATGTTTGTCCGCTCAAGCCAGTCCATTTCCCTTCATTGCACTTCTTCTTGAAGAGTACATATACCAGACTGTTGAAAGAGTTTACAAGACAATGTAAGATTTTAAGATTATTGTTATTTGTATGAAGGATATACGAATGTTCTGTGCTTAATGAATATGTGTTTACTTACATGTATACATATCTAATTACATATGTATTAAGGCTGCAAATCCATCGATGCAGACTATTGATAGTATCGATGGATTTGGGCTTTCATGATATATCGATGGTTTTTTTCATCCATCGATAATTTACTACTAGGTGGCGCAAAGAGACGCATGTAAGCATTTTCCGGAATATACATATATAACATAACATATATATATAAACATTAAGTTAATAATATTATTATATTGTGATTAGCTTTTATAGCTATATTTCAATGATATTTGGTGGTTCTTCGTAAGAATGTATGGATACATTTTTAAGGCCATCAAACTGATGTTTAAAGTGCAAGTTTGTTTTTTATTATATTATGTACATTTAAGATGGCGCTTCTGCTTCGCGTTCTACTGTGGCGCACTTTGATAATTCTAAGTCTTCCACAGCTGCTGCTAGTATTACTAGATTTTTGCCCACCGCTTCTGAGGATGACGCATCCAATTTTATCCATATGTAATACAATATATATGTTATTAGATATACAACCATCACATAAATATCCGATTACTATTGTATTGTCTTCTTATACAAAATTGCACGAATCATTTTATGCTGGATGTATGATCGAAATTATTTAAAATTTATTCATTTGTAAAAACTTCAAATCTTCGATGGAACTATCGATAGTATCGATGGCTCATTCCATCGATGGATAAATCTATCGAGGGTAACCTCTACCGATGGTTTTGCAGCCCTAATATGTATGTACATATGTATGTGAGAATCGCTATGCTGCTGAAATATTCCTATGAAATATTGTAAGTAAGTATATATGTATGTACATGCATACATACATATGTATGTATATACATATATATACGTACTTTCTTACATACATACATATAATAAGGCTTGTGCCTGCCAAGGGCTTTTAATTGTGCAAACGATTTTGGATTAAATCTGCAGAGGGAGTGTTAACGACCTTTCATTAAAACCTCACTGTTTTCTACTGTTAAGAATTGTGCCAAAATTAATATAAAGTAAAGTTCCCTATTGATGTATTATTTTTAATTTCCTTTTACTTATGCTGGTTTTACCAACAATTTTTTCAGTTTGCCATTTACAATTCTTCCTAATAAGAATTAAGACAAACTGATTAAGAATAAATTTCCTATGCTCAAAACAAGGGTGGGTGGGAGAAAACCATTCAGTATCTAAAGACGATTTTGCTGTAGCGTGCATGCAGTACAGAACAATTTTCTCTTTGATACGTGGCATATATGGTTTCTTTTCAAAAATGGTCTTAAACGTTTCGAAATGCAGTTTTATCATATTATAGAAAAGGTCAGAAGGGGCTTTCAACTTAAGATATTTATTTATATAATGATAATTTTTATTGAGTATTAAATACTCAGAAGAGCACTGCATTTCATCTGATGACTTTAAAAGATTTGTACATACTTCACAATCTGTTCTTTGCAACAGCTTGTGTAGAAGATAGCCAGCAAAATATCGCAATGCATTTTCATTAAAAGCATTTTGTATATTAGCAATCGTGACAATTCTATTTCTAAATCAGCATCAGGTTCAATATCTGTAGCAGTATGACGTGAATTACATTGGTCATGAAATACAGATAGTTGAGACCCACTATCTTCTATGATATTGGCCAACATGAGATCCTCATCTGGAATGCAATTTCCAGACACAGATGCTGATGTTAATATTTTCATAGATAACATTCTTGATATTATAGAATTAAATTCAAAAATGGTGGGATTGGTATTTGTCGCTCCCCGACTTCTAATTAAATAAAATAAATTTTCTAATGGGTCTTGGTTCAATTTGGATGTGGCAATAAAGAAAAGATCATTGTTGTCACTCCAAATATTTTCTGCCAAAGCAATTACCGATGAGATTGTAATTATCATCCCATCAATGCAATACACTTTGTGTGGATAATGCAGATTTTTGAAATAATCACGCATTTCCAGAAGGTATTCGTGAATATTATTTTTCTCCCTAGGAGCACATCTATAAGGATTGCTATCAAATAGCACATGACTATTTAAGCAATCAAAAAGGTTATTAATTTTATCTATAAATATTGCCGTTGCAACTGCACTGTCTTTGCAATCGGCAAACCCACCTGTTTCGACAACAGTGCGTATCGCAGCAGCTACACTGTGGCTAAAGATTTGTGTTGCTAATTTCACTTTCATTTTTTCAAAGCAATTCGGACTGACATGCTTTAAGGTTAATTTCGGACATAAACGTGTTAAATTCTTGGTTTCAGTTTCATATAATTTTCTAATTATTCCCCATGAAACTGTACCTTCTGGTGTTGAAATATTCTTCTTTAAAAGAATATTTCGAAGGGATTTAACTAGATGCGGTGCATCAAATATGGCAAAAATTTTTTCACCATTAACCTCAAAGCTATGATTATTGAAATCAATACCCCATCTATTAAACACTGCTCTATTATTGGATCCCTGATCGCAAACAACGGCTTTGACATTGAGCCCTAATGCTTGCGACAGTCCAATATTTTCTTCAAATTTTTTTTTTAGGTCAGTATGATTTATGCCACGGGCTGAAACCGTATAGCTTAAAACATACTTCCAGTTCTCAAAAAGCCCCCTAACAAGGAAAACACAGACTTGCTGTCCTAAAAACCTACTTCGTTTTACACCATCGTTTTCAAATCCCTGTATCTCGTCAAGAGATGAATTGTACTGAAGCCCTCTTTTTACTTTGAGCTCATCGCAAACTAATACGGCATATTTTCTCAACAATGCCCTGCAAATTTTCTAATAAGTCTGGATTAAATCCAGGAACTAAATTTTTCAAAATCGCCCATCGATTTAAAGATTTCTTACATGGGAGTCTTAAATTAAGAACATCCCTAAGATAATCCATATGTCCTAGCTGAATAAAAATTAATATTTTGGGCAGTTGCCCTTTCAGCACTATTATAGACATGATTATTTTTCAAAAGCATTCTACATAATACTTTTGAATTTTCAGAAACATGAGGTAAATTGTTAATTGTCGTGAAGACATTAACATGCTTTTTTACCTTTCTAATTCTATAATAAATGTTTCTGTGTCTAGAGGCATTTTTTAAAGCTAAATATTTCTTCTTTAATTTAAGGAATTCTTGCTGAGATTTTTTGAGGTCTACTCCCATATCATAGTATTTGTTCCTATAATATAGCTCATTTTGCTCTCTTTTCAAACAATTTGAGCAAAAAGAAGACCTACCGGCACTTAAATCTTGCCACAATTGATTTTTTAAGCTATTGTCAAAGCTCAAAAAATTCTCCAAATTATCTTCCTCGTCACTTGGATTTGGAATGTTGCTGATCGGATGCTGCTGTTCTGTGTCAGATGGCTTCACAAAGCCATCCACTACTTTGTCTAAACTTTTCTTTGTATAGCTATAAGGAATAATATTTTCTTCCTGAAAATCTATTGAATAAATGTCATCACTTACGTCAGCATTATTATTTGAGAGCAAATTTGAATTGCCCAAATTTAAAGTTGGAACTGCATTAACTCTTAAAAAACGTTTACCAATATATTTCCGTTCAAAATGCCTGTTACATATTCTAGACCTTTTTGGGTCGAAATTATTTGGTAAATTACATGCTTTAATCCACTTGTTTAACTGAAATTCTTTAGACGGAAACGCAAATAATCTAACCGGAAAATGCATGGAACTCTGCCTATAACTCGCACCACACGTTTCAATTATGCATTTCCCGCCATTTCTTCGTGAACATTTTTTGACATCATCAGTTGATTTTTTTATAACACTTGTCTCAGCCATAGTTTTAAAAAAAACTTTAATAATTTTGGCACGATTCTTAGCAATAAAAAGCACACAAAGTAATAAAAAAAGGTCGTTTAACACTCCCTTCTGCAGATTTAATTCGAAATCGCTCGCACAATTAAAAGCCCGTGGCAAGCACAAGCCAATGTTCACGTATTATGAACACACATACTTACAATATTCCACAGGCAGCAAGAATAGTTTCCCATACTAACACATAAGGGCTCATACATGCATGTAAAACGGGACAGTAACTGATGATTGACGAAAATACTGAGAATGAATTGAGTTTCGCGACGCACGCACACAAAAGCACATACACGTGCCAAGGATGTAAATGTGTGTGTGCATGCTCGTCGCGAAAATGTATTCTTTCTGTGCAGAACAGGCTGTGCAAATTGTAAAGCCCAAAATTTGCCGTTGGTCTGCCTTGTGAAGTGAGCACATGCATACATACATTTGTGTATGTGTATGCTTGTATGGGATGGCAAGCTAATTGTCTCTGGATTTAGTAGTTTGTAAATTTTGTATGATTTGAATCGTAGGGTGACTATCAAATGGGCCATTATGACTTAATTAGAAATTTTTGAAAATAATGAGTAAAGCTTGAGTATAATATGACATGTGTATTTCATATATTGCAAAGCATTTAATAAAGTTAGTAGTGTTTTACGATAATTTTTTCGGTTAAAAATGTGTATAAAATAATTTTAATTATATATAATTATTTATGGATATAAACACATTTATAAACATGATTAGCAATAATAATATATAAATGTACTTATGTACATATGTATGTATGTTCATACATAGTACATCTGTGTAAAGTGGTTATGACAGTCCGTAAGACCGACCAAATGCAAATGCTGGGCTTTAAAATTGCTACAAGCAGCAAGAGTAACGCACGCAGGTCACAAATGCTCATACATGCATGTGGCAAGGGACTACAAGTGTGTGTGTGCATGCCCGTCGCGAGATCATATTCTTTATGCGCCTCAACGCATTCATACCCTTCCCATAAATATATATCGAAACGCTAACATTTTGTTTGCATGAATGTCGCAAACGATTTGAAGATTTCGGTATACTCTTTACTCAAAAGGAAAGAGCGGGGACCGTCGCGAAGAAATTTCAATTTTTGTGCGCTGCTGAGCTTCATGATTTGAGAGCCCACAGAGAGAGAGAGAGAGTTAGAGAGAGAGAGGGAGAGTAAGACAAAAAACGCAAAGCGCATTCATGGCCATTTCGTTTGCGTGCTTAGAGCGCACTGATTTCGTCGTGCTATCTTTCATTACCCGAGCCAGCCAATACCAAGCCGAGCGAATACGAAGTTGGCCGGGACCTGCTACACAGATTTTGCGGCGTGGAAAAACGTTGCTCTACATGTCTAGTCTATGTGTTGTTTGGTCAGTGTTTATTATCAATGTAAACATTTAAAATGTATAATGTTAAAATATCAATTATTTTCGTTTTGCTTTTCATGAATATGAAATGTTTGTTACAATATTTGTACGCGTATCTATCTATTACAATATTAAAAAAAACAATTCTAAAATATTAGCTTATTTTTCAGCTAACTGTTTCTGAGATTCAGCTTATTTTTGCTTAGTTTTGTCCTGATTCAGCTATTTTTTCTCGGGAAAAAACGGCAACACTGGATGCTCAATGTTTCCCTTGCGCTCTCTCTCTCTCTGTCAATGCTCTCTGCTCACTCAAGAGTAGGACAAATAGCGAAAAGCTGCGCTTAATATAAGAATGGAACCATCTCGTTTGAGCGCTTCCAGCGCACTGACTTTGTGGTGCAATATTTTCACTGCTCGAACCTCCAGCGACCGAGCCGAGCAAATACGAAGTATAGTGGTCGACCAACTTAACATTTTCTGCTGTAGAAAACTTTGTTCTACATGTCTAGTCTATATGTTCTATAGTCAGTGGTTAAGTATATGATTTTATTTCAATGATCGTGGGTTTTCCTATCAGAATGAATTTTTTTTTATGTAGTACCTGATTAATCCCTGTATGTATACAAAGAAAACATCGATAGTCATTATCAAACATCGATGTTTTCGTAAAATGTGATACATCGATACATCGAAAATATCATAGATGTTTTTACCACCTTTAGTTCATACTAGTATAATAGTAAACGGAAACAGAATCCTCAAGAAGTAACTTTGCCTTTTATTTACCAAACGACTCTAAAATGAAAACATCATATTTTGTATAACAAATATAGATTAATATGATTCTGTATATCAGTATTCTATTTTGCATCGATCAGACAATTGGATTCATACAATCGCCGGTACCGAATGTACTTTTATTATTGACTGATGATCAGGACGTAGAGCTACATGGCTTGCATCCACTACAAAAAACTACAGAATTGCTTACTGAGTATGGTACAAAGTTTACGAATGCATATACAAGCACACCACTCTGTTGTCCTGCGCGAGCAAGCCTATTAACAGGTCAGTATGCGCATAACCATCTGACTTTTAATAATTCGATAAATGGTGGTTGCAATGGGCATCATTGGCGTACACTATCTGAGCTACGCACATTGCCAGTGTTGTTGCAAAAGCATGGATATCATACATTTTTTGCTGGAAAGTATTTAAATCAGTTTAAGGGCGCTGAAGTTCCGCCCGGTTGGGATAAGTTTTATGGCCTTCACGGAAACTCTCGCTACTATAACTATACAATACGTGAAAATAGAAGAAATGTCAGCTATGCGGATATTTATTTAACTGATATGTTAAGAGACCGAACGTTAAAATTTATTCATAATGTGAGAAAAGGCCAGAATCCCTTTTTTGCAATGATTTCACCCCCAGCCGCTCACGCGCCTTTCACTCCAGCACCGCGGCATAAAGGTGTATTTTCCCATGTCCGAGCGTTACGTACTCCAAGTTTTAACGCTCCTAGTAAAGGTATGTCTTGCTTGATATTATATATTTAAACTTATTTTATTTCTGCAGATAAACATTGGCTGGTTAGAACAGCCAAGCGTTTGCCGAATTCCACTGTGCTCACAGTTGATAAGTATTTCCAAAAACGCTGGGAAACACTTCTCGCAGTTGATGAAATGATGGTGGCCATAATAACATTACTTAAGAAATATCAATGCCTCGATAATACTTATATCATTTACACTTCTGATAATGGTTATCACTTGGGTCAGTTTGCACAGCCGTTTGATAAACGACAACCTTATCAGACTGACATTAAGGTGCCATTACTTATTCGTGGACCAGATGTACCTGGCAGTATTTTAATGAACTTCGCTGTTAGTTTGGTAGATCTGATGCCTACCATTTTAGAATGGGTCGGCTTATCAGTCCCCAATTATGTTGATGGCCGCTCTTTTAAAGATGAGTTGCTACAGCTGCATCCGGCGAAACGACAATCACAACATCGAGTATTGCTCGTTGAGTATTGGGGTGAAGGAAATGACGAAACATATAATTCAGAGTGTCCAGGGAAGCAGACAGACCATTTAGCGCAATGTACGCTAGATGCAGATTGTCATTGCCAAGATGCGTGGAACAATACATACACGTGTATTAGAGATTTTCGGTATAAGCTGGATCGCATTTATTGTGAGTTCTATGATACCGAGGTAACTATGTTGAATATTTATTAATTACGATATATATTATACGAATATTTATTATATATTACGATAATAAATTGTACTTTTTTTGTCTAGAATTTTATTGAGGCATATGACTTGATCCAAGACCCCTATCAATTAAAGAATATCGGTTATGAACTACTTCCAAGTGAACGTACTTTATACGGATTTTTAATAGGAAATCTCACAGTATGCGCAGGAAAATCGTGCCATATTAACTATTAATTATTTTTTTTTTTTCATTAACTAATACGAGCCGCGCTCACAAAGTGCTGCATTAGCGATTTTGGTTCACAGTCACAATCAACATTGGTAATTATGTATTTAGCTTTAATTTGATTTGAATAAGGCAATTTAATATTAAAAATTAAAGTGATACCTTCAAAAATGCAAATTAGTTTGTAAGGGGGGTGGATTTGGTTTGATTAAAAATACTGTGGAATCGGGTTATAACGACTTCACTTAAAGCGTTTAACCGGTTATAACGACGTAAATTCGATGGTTTGGCTGGTCCCCAAACAAACTTATATGAAAGAGACACCGCCTAGTACGTTTCCACTTTTAACAATCCGCTTAGCCCGACGATTTTCTTACCGGCTATTACGACGCACAGTAGGGCCTCTGCCGGCAGAGCGTGGCAAAAATAAGTAAAGTCATAATCACCGATTTTGGATTTTTTGATGCCATTGTGTGGAAAGGCTTTAGCTCGTCAGCATCTCTCCTCTTCGCATTTCACTACAAATTGATAAACATCAACAAAAACCCAATTAATCGTCAAAATAGTATGTTTAATACATTTTATAATAAAAAAACACAATTCAAACGCTTTACATTTTTACATTATAATTTCTTTCTTACATTACAATTTTTTTGTTTAAAAAAATTATTTAAAAAATTTGTTGCGTATAACATATAACTAACAGAAATATGCGTTAAATACTCAAGAAAAAAAAAAGAGGAGAAAACTGAGTGCATTTAATCACTAACCAGAGAACACATAGACCGGACAAGTAGTGTAAAGCGTTTTGCACACTTTTTTTCGGGAGTTATCTCCCAGACACTTCGTATTTGCTCGGCTCTTCACTTTTTGGGTTCGGGCTACGAAAATATACGAAAGCACAAACATTTCGCTTCATGCGCTCGACCGAGATGGTCGACTGTTGAACAAAAGATCCCTCTGCGCTGAATGTTTCCCTTGCTCTCTCTCTCTCTCACGATGCTCTCTGCTCTCTCAAATATGTATATGTATGTATGCATGTGAGCACAAGCAGCGCTCACAAAAATTGAAATTTCTTCGTAGCGAGAACCCATGCCTTCCCTTCTGTGTGAAGAGTATACCGAACTTTTCAAACCGTTTGCCATGCGTTTTCGTTATTATTTGTGGGAAGGGTATGAAAGCGTTGGTGCGCATAATGAAAATGTTTTCGCGACGAGCATGCACACACACACTGTCCCTTGCTACATGTACTATGTACTGCATGTGAGTACAAGTAGGCTAACGAAAATTGAAATTTCTTCGCAGCGAGAACCCATGCCTTCCCTTCTGTGTGAAGAGTATACCGAACTTTTCAAACCGTTTGCCATGCGTTTTCGTTATTATTTGTGGGAAGGGTATGAAAGCGTTGGTGCGCATAATGAAAATGTTTTCGCGACGAGCATGCACACACACACTTACAGTATGCTGCATGTACTATGAACATTTGTATGCCTGTGTGCGAAGCTCTTTCTGCCTGTAGCAATTTTAAATCCCAGCATTTGCATATGGTCGATCTTGTGAAGTGCTCACATACATATGTATGTATGTATGTATATACATTTCATTGTGTGTACGCATGGGAGGCGCTGCTCACAATTTTGGGATATAACTTGTAGAAGCACTTGTATGCCTGTGTGCCTTTACATGTGCGTGTGTGTATGTGTTTGTATGTATGCATGGGAGATGAACATTGGCGTGTGCCTCCCTCAACTTAGAATGGTGTGAACGATTTTGGGCTTTAATTGAAGAGGCGCGCTTATGTTTAAGTACCTGTTTTGATTCAATGATCGTGTGTTTACCTATCAGAATGAATGTTTTTTTAAATGTGGTACCTGTTTAATCCCAGTGGGCAAAATGGGATGTGTTTTTTGAACCCTTGCACTTGTGCATACATACGCAGGTCAATTTGACACTTTTTTAAAAAGATGAATACGTAAACAGGTCAAATTGATCATTTTTACAAAGATTTGTATTAATCAGGTACCACCTTTTTAAAAAATATTCATTCTGATAGGTAAACACACGATCATTGAATCAAAACAGGTACTTAAACATAAGCGCGCCTCTTCAATTAAAGCCCAAAATCGTTCACACCATTCTAAGTTGAGGGAGGCACACGCCAATGTTCATCTCCCATGCATACATACAAACACATACACACACGCACATGTAAAGGCACACAGGCATACAAGTGCTTCTACAAGTTATATCCCAAAATTGTGAGCAGCGCCTCCCATGCGTACACACAATGAAATGTATATACATACATATGTATGTGAGCACTTCACAAGATCGACCATATGCAAATGCTGGGATTTAAAATTGCTACAGGCAGAAAGAGCTTCGCACACAGGCATACAAATGTTCATAGTACATGCAGCATACTGTAAGTGTGTGTGTGCATGCTCGTCGCGAAAACATTTTCATTATGCGCACCAACGCTTTCATACCCTTCCCACAAATAATAACGAAAACGCATGCCAAACGGTTTGAAAAGTTCGGTATACTCTTCACACAGAAGGGAAGGCATGGGTTCTCGCTACGAAGAAATTTCAATTTTTGTGAGCGCTGCTTGTGCTCACATGCATACATACATATACATATTTGATAGAGCAGAGAGCATCGTGAGAGAGAGAGAGAGCAAGGGAAACATTCAGCGCAGAGGGATCTTTTGTTCAACAGTCGACCATCTCGGTCGAGCGCATGAAGCGAAATGTTTGTGCTTTCGTATATTTTCGTAGCCCGAACCCAAAAAGTGAAGAGCCGAGCAAATACGAAGTGTCTGGGAGATAACTCCCGAAAAAAAGTGTGCAAAACGCTTTACACTACTTGTCCGGTCTATGTGTTCTCTGGTTAGTGATTTAATTTAATTTCGGGGAGTGTATATACAGTGACGAACTAAATTATTGCCTTTTTAAACTTGATAGCAATTTTTTAAGTGTTTTTTTTAAACGTTTTTTAATAAAACAAAAAATTGACTAAAAGAATTGTTTATTTTTTAAGTTATACAGTAAAAATATTGCGAAAAACTTCAATAACCAACAAGTAAGAAAGCTCTAGTCGAGACTGCTCGACTACGAGATCCCCTGAACCCTTGGAGTAATAGCTATTTCAATAATATTTCGCGTCTTTCAGCTTACACAAGAAACACGCACACACACACACCCACACACACACACACACGCACGCACGCACGCATACACAGGCATACATACATACACACACACATACACACGCATGGGCGTATGTGTTTAATAACTTTTTTTGTGGGGTCGAATATAGGGGTGGAGGGTAAATATTAACAAAAACCGAAATTGTATAAATTGCATATAAGCATACATTAAAAATTTTGAGACTCTAGCAATAAAGGTGTAGGAGATATAATTTTATAACTGGTTTTTTTATACGGTTATTTATCGATAAAAAAAGATCGGGATGAGTTATCGATTTTTAATGATAAACTCGATATCCGCGCTGTAATTACGAACATTAAAAAAAAAGTTGAAGTCTCTAGCTCTTATATCTTCGGAAATCGACGCGTTCAAACATACGGACAGACGGACAGACAGACGGACAGGGCCAAATCAACTCAGCTCGTCGCCCTGATCAAGAATATATATACTTTGTGGGGTCTGCCACGTCTCCTTCTGCCTGTTACATACATTAAACAAAACCATTATACCCTGATTTCCCATTTCCAATGGGTTCAGGGTATAAAAATAAACCTCGATTTTGCTGAACAAAATTATTGGCACAATTAGTATTTTTTGTTTTTTTTAACAAATAGACCGATTGGGCAAAATCGTTTTGGCAATTTCAGTATATACTGCGCGTCATCAGGTTAGCGCCCCCCTTTACACTCATCTTCAATGCTAAATAAAATCAAAACCATCAGAGCTCCATATTTAAATTATTATACCCTGAACCCATTTTCAATGGGAAATCAGGGTATAATGGTTTTGTTGAAATGTATGTAACAGGCAGAAGGAGGCGTGGCAGACCCCACAAAGTATATATATTCTTGATCAGGGCGACGAGCTGAGTTGATTTGGCCCTGTCCGTCTGTCTGTCCGTCTCGTCCGTCTGTCCGTCCGTCCGTCTGTCCGTCTGTCCGTATGTATGAACGCGTCGATTTCAGAAGATATAAGAGCTAGAGACTTCAAATTTTTTTAAAATGTCCGTAATTACAGCGCGCATATCAAGTTTATCATTAAAAATCGATAACTCATTCCGATCTTTTTTTATCGATAAAAACCCTTATCGAAAACCAGTTATAAAATTATATCTTCTACACCTTTATTGCTAGAGTCTCCAAATTTTTAATGTATGCCTATATGCAATTTATACAATTTCGGTTTTTGTTAAAATGTACCCCCACCTCTAAATTCACCCCCTCATCCTCACTTTTGTAAAAAGCGTATTTCAAATACTAGAGACTTGTGCTTTGGCAATTACATGCATATACATGTTATAATCATAATCTAAAAGTTTCATGAAGATCGTACGTCCATAAAAAAAGTTATTAAGCAATTAAGTTCTCATAGTAAGCGCACACTGCAGCCCATGCGTGTGTATGTGTGTTTATATGTGTTTGTGTATGTGAGTGTGTGTATGCGTTTGTGTCTGTATGCGTGTGTGTGTATGTATGCCTGTGTGTGCGTACGTGCGTGTGTGTGTGTGTGCGTGTTTCTTGTGTAAGCTGAAAGACGCGAAAAATTATTGAAATATCTATTGCTCCAAGGGTTCAGGGGATCTCGTAGTCGAGCAGTCTCGACTAGAGCTTTCTTACTTGTTTTTATATTGTACTACATATATTTCTCTTTAAAATAATAAAAACCAGCGTGCAGTAAAAACAAACACAAAAAAGATCTGCTGCTGCTCATACCGCTCTAGCAGATTTGCTCTGTTATTATCTCGCTATGTTCTCATCTGGCTCTGTTATCATCTTGCTATGATATCATCTCGCTCTCTGTTTTCAGCTATCGCTTTCGCCATCTGTTTTCAGCTACCGCTACGGCAGAGCGTAGCACATCATTTCGTTTTGTACTATTGCTATCGCTACAGATTCTAACACAACAAACTACGAGAGCAGAGCAGAGCACAAACTTTTTATTATTACGCTACCGATCCGCTGCGGCTCTCGTCAAAAATGAGAGCGGTAGCGAGAGCAAAACGAAAAACTACGGAGTAGCGTAGCATTTTCAAACGCTGAAAAAAAAAACAATGGCTTACTAATTGTTCAATAACTTTTCTTGTGGATGTACTTCATGAAACTTTCAGATTATGATTATATTATGGATATGCATGCATTTACCAACGCAGATGGAGAGGGGGTGAATATAGGGGGGGAGGGGGTTAAATTTTAACAAAAATCGAAATTATATAAAATACATATAAGTCTACATTTAACATTCAATGGCTTCAGGGTATAAAAATGTAACAAAAATTTGGACATCAGATTAGCGCTCCTGCGACAAATTCAATTTATTTAAGTTGATGGCCAAAAATAACACCTGTATATTAAGTTAGTATTATTTTTAAGTAATATTAGTAGAGCGTGGTGTCGCCTTGTTTGAAAAATCCGAATGGAATTATCAAGTTGTTCAATATAATTCTATGGTTGACCAAGCGATTATCTCTGTCCTTGTACTATACTGCTTTCCTTGTACTCATACGCTTTCATGACCAACCATCCCCAGACGTTTTCAATGATATTAAGGTCGGGTGAGTATGGTGGCCACTCCATGAGATCAACTTTTTGGCCCTGAATCCAGAACTTCACGGATCGAGCGGTCTGAATTGGATTATCATGCTGAAAAATCGAATGCCGGTTTTCAGACAGGTTTTATAAATGCGGAACAGCAGTTTTAAGCACGGTGCTGTAGTGCTATGCGTTCATGCGCGATGTCAAAAATTGAAGTTTGCAGGTGCCGTAGTAAGATATTGCTACCTACACCAATGCCACACCACCCCCCCCGCCGCCACGGCTTGGAAACCGTTCCAAATGATGTTCTTCTATGCGGAGGTCCCGGAAATAATAATTATAGCCATAAGTCCCTTCCAAATTCAATTTTTCTCATCAGAAAAGACAAGATGCTGCCATTGGGTAGACCATGTTATGTCATGTTACTGTGTATTTCTTTTCTCAGCACATCGACTGTTTTTCTGTTTTTCCTGTCTTTTCAGCTATTTTATGGTAGCATAGTCCAGATTCAAAGCATGCCTCAATCTTTCATTTTTTAACCAACGATAAAACTGTTTCTTTACCCATACTATAAATACATTGAGTACTTTGAGCTTCACAAGAAATTTGGTGAGTGTAATTGCCAAAATAAGCAAGATAGCTACAATTGCATTTGTGGGCGCTAATCTGATGACGCCAAATAAGTGCACGTATTCTTTGCGAAAATAAAAAAGAATAGAAAATAAAACATCTCGAACTTTATTTTGTTATGAGAGACATCTCATATGATGATAATAAAATCAAAACAAAAACTAAAAAGTTGCGTGTAATAGGCAAAGAGAAAATAGTATAAGTATATATTTAAAATTTGGAGACTCTAGCTTTAAAGATGTAGGAGATATAATTTTAAAACTGATATTCGATAAGGTTTTTTTTATCAATAAAAAAAATAACGGGACGAGTTATCGATTTTTGGTGATAAACTCATTATCTGCGCTCTATATACGGACATTAAAAAATATTTGAAGTCTCTAGCTCTTATATCTTCTGAAATCGACGCGTTCAAACATACGGACAGACGGACGGACGGACGGACAGACAGACAGACGGACAGGGCTAAATCAACTAAACTCGTCGCCCTGATCAAGAATATATATACTTTGTGGGGTCTGCCACGCCTCCTTCTGCCTGTTACATACATGTCTTTATTTGTTGAATAATATCTTTTGTAGATATACAATCTTAATGAAACTTTAGAGCGTAATCATATGGTTAAAATGTGTGTACATTCCAAAGCACAAGTCTCTAGTCCTTGAAATGCGTTTTTTACAAATTGGTGGCGAAGGGGGCATGGTATCCAAAATCTGTAAATTACAAAATCTTTGTATCCATCAACTTTATATACAACGCAAATTTTATGCCTATAGGTCTAAAAGTGTTCAAATTGGGCTGAAAAAACAATGTCGATTTTTCGATTATTCTCGATAAAAATTTATCGGACAAGTTATCGAACAAATATGATAAACTTGTACTGCCTATGGTATACACGAGTATGCATGCCAAATTTCAGCTCTCTAGCTCTTATATCTTCTGAGATCCTTTTGCTCATACGGACGGACAGGGCTATATCGACTAAGCTCGTCGTCCTTATCAAGAATATATATACTTTATGGGGTCTGCGATGATTCCTTCTGCCTGTTACATACTTTTCACAAAACCATTATACCCTGATTTCCCATTTTCAATGGGCTCAGGGTATAATAATAAGAGACGAGAGGAAAAAAAAACCAAAGGAGAAAAGAATAAAATACCATAAGCGAAAAGAATAAAATATGAAAAGAGAAAAGAAAAGAAAACTAGACTAAGCGGGCAAAGAAGAATAAACGAATGATCTATAGAAAAGAAAAAAGAAAAATAAAAGTAGGATAAATCGGAGTAATAGTATAAGATTAGTGTAAGCGGAGCGGAAAAGCAGACCATCCAGACATCAACGATGGAGGGAGGAGTATCCCACAATCAGGGGCTAAGCGTCGGCTAGGTTTACCAGCTTAGTAACGACGAGATAATATCAATAGCTCGCGATCTTGGGCTCGACGATGAAGGCCGTGTCGATGACCTGAGGAAGAGGTTGTCTCGTTTATCCAGGGCGGCAATTATTCGGCGGAAATCAAGGGGCGACTAGCAGATTGGGAGGCGCGTTTCGCAAATGAGTCAGGATTCTCTTTGGCATGCGCAGCGACGAGCATGGGCAGCCGCGCTTATCAAAAGTCAGAGCCGGATCTACGGAAAGTTCAGGAGCGCGACCCCCGTCGCAGTCGGAAAGGCACCCGCCTTGGAGCGTAGCTGAGCGGCCCAAAAAGGGGGGATGAGGTACGACGGACGGTCGGATCCCCTTGGCTTTATAGAAATCCTGGAGGAGCGGGCGATCACGTACGGAATCGAGCTTGACCGGATGCCCAGGGCGTTGAGCGAGGTACTGGTGGACAAGGCGGCCAAATGGCTCCTAACCAGCGGGTTAAGGGACGTGTCCTGAATAGAGTTTAAGAAGGAATTCCTTAATTTCTTCTTGCCGCCTCAGTACCTAGAACGTTTGGAGGTTCAAATTCGGGCGCGTCGCCAGCGCGAAGGCGAACCCTTCAAGGACTACCTGATCGAGCTGCGATTTCTGATGCGTCAGGCTAGGTACAGCCCGGCGCAAGAGTTAAACAGGGCCTACGAAAACGCATCCCCGGAATATAGGCTATATGTACGGCGGCACGATTTCTCATCCCTCACACAGTTGACGCAGATAGTAGCTGAATACGAAAATGTGCAGGATCAGCGAAAGGAACAGAAGAGGAGGATTGCGATGAAGACTGCCTGGTCCAATCCGACGGAGGGCAAGCAGGGCAATCCCTTCCGCGTGCAGGCGGTTGACTCCCGTTTTGGAGGACAGGCCGCGGGCCAGACGACGATGGGCCAGGCGACGACGCCAGCGGTAACATTGCCAATGGAGGCGACGAGTCGGATGATGACTCAAGACACGTTTTGCCGGCGCTGTGGACGACTAGGCAAAAGCACAAAGGAGTGCTGCGAGAAGAGCAATGCGGGAAACGGCCAGGGGCGCCCTCCTCAGGAGCGGAGCGGCGCCGTCTAAACAACAAAGAGGAAGTGAAGTGGAGGACGGGAAGATCGTCGCGACGGTGGTGATCGGAGGTTAAAAGATGACCGCCACGATCGACACTGGGGCTACGCGCAGCTTCGTAAGTGAGGACTTCATGCAGCAACGGACGATGCGAGGCGAGTTCTATGACGTGGAGTCGAGGATCAAGCTGGCTGACGGGTCAGCGTTGAATGTTAAGAGGATGATAAGGACGAACGTGGGTCTAGCCGGGAAGACGACGAAGGCAATATTATGCCGACCATGTTAGACCAAGTCATACTTGGTATGGATTTTTTGTGCGCCATAGGCACCACAGTGTGTTGTGGCGACGCCAAATTGGTGATGAGGATGGTGGAAGACACGGCGGAAGGAAAATCGTCGACGGATAGGCGAGACGCACAGGGGAAAGCAGTCAATCAAGAGGGCAGGACTGTCCTGTGAAGGGGAGAAAGAGCAGCGGGGTGTCAGAAGCAGAGCAGAAGGAGTGGCCGGACGAGCTGGAGGACGAGATAAAAGAGTTTTTAGAGGCAGAATTGGCGCTCTTCGAGGGACTCGAATGAGTGACGCACATAGCCGAGCATAGCATCAGGATGAGGGACGACAAGACTTTGAAACAGAGGTATTACCCCAGGAATCCGGCTATGCAGAAAGTGGTCGACGAACAGGTGGACGAGTTGCTTCCACCTGGGGCCATTGAGCCGTCGAAGAGCCCACACAGCGCACCCATATTCATGGTCAAGAAGAAGTCCGGGGAGTGGCCCATGTGCATCGATTATCGGCAGCTCAATGCCCATTCCATCCCGGATGCGTAACCTGTTCCGAGGATCCTCCATATTTTGGAGAGGTTACGACATGCACGGTTCATATCCACGCTGGATCTAAAAAATGACTACTGGCAGATCCCGATGGCGGCGGATAGTCGAGAGTGCACCTCGTTTACTGTGCCGGGATGGGGACTGTTCTAATGGCGAGTGATGCCATTTGGTTTTCATTGGGCGGGGGCGACGTTCCAGAGGGCACTGGATACGGTGATAGGGTCCGACATGGAACCCCAAGCGTTTGCGTATCTGGACGACATTGTGGTCATCGGGGCGACGAAGGAACGGCACGTGGCCAACCTGAAAGAAGTTTTCCGGCGATTGAGGGCGGCCAATCCTAGAGTAAACATGAAGAAATGCAGTTTCTTTTTGGCGTCTCTCGGACACATGATAAGCGGAGAAAGGATCTGTACCGATCCCGCAAAAGTCGAGGCCATTCGGAGCCTCCCAGCACCGTCGAATCTGAACGAACTGCGGCAATGTGCAAGGAAATGTGTTTCGCCGCTGGAGAACCCGACGGAGAGGACAAATCGCACGGTGAAGACCATGATAGCTCAATATATCGAAGGCCATCAAAGCTCGTAGGACGAGCTGCTGCCTGAGATAACGCTGGCGGTAAACTCGAGCGTGGCCGACTCCACGGTCTTCACTCCGGCATTCCTGATGTTAGGGCGGGAACCACGCTTGCCCGCCGCATAATATGATGAAGTCACTCCCGGTTCGGCGACGAGAGAAACCCAGCCCGAGGCCAAAGAAGTTAGAATGCGGGAAGTTTTCGACATAGTACGCAGCAATCTGTAGCGGGCTTCTAAAGATCAGGGGAGACACTACAACTTGCGCCGGCGTGATTGGAGGCCGACGCTGGGCTCGGCGGTCCTGTTACGACAGCATCAACTGTCGAACGCGGCAGAAGGATTTGCGGCGAAACTGGCACCCACATTTGACGGTCCTTACAAGGTCGTCAAGTTCATCTCCCCCAATGTGGTTCGCCTGGTGAAGGAAGACGAGCGCAAGAGACGGGTGGCTAACATCGCACAGCTAAAACCGTTCCACCACGGAGAGGAGGGGGATGACAAGATCCCAGAAGCTGAGGACGGGGAAAACGGCGGACGAGGCGCGGTCAGCGCGGTGACGAAGAGGTGTCTTGAAGACCCGTCAGTCTCGGGAATCACTAAACTTCCCCACAGTAACCCCCTACTAACGTTAAACGATAAACAAAACTATATATTCAAACACTCTAAATTTGTCGAAGATATCAGTACCGACGACACCGAGCCGTTTCCCGGTGAAGGGGCCTGAGGGCGACAGCGAGATCCCCGGTCGGGCAGGGAGTATTACCGCCAACGGGAGGGGCAGGAGCAACCTGCACACGGTGCACCGTTCAGAAGTAAACGAGGTCTCCCGACTAGAAGGCGCCCGAGACCCACCTTACATGGGTTATGTAGATATAGTTTTGGTAGTAAGTAAGACTTAGATATAAGAATAGAGCACAGTTATGATTTTGATTTTGGATCCAATTAGATATAGTTTTGGCAGACTTAGATATAAGGATGAATATAATTTGTAATTATGATTTTTGATTTTTTAGTACGTAAGCGTAATATTAAGTGTAATCATTAAGTATAATTATTCTTATATATAATTCGTAATAATGAATTTTGATTTTGTAGTACGTAAGCGTAGTATTAAGTATAATTATTAGGCAGCAATTAGGCGTAGCAACTAGCTTTTAAGAGGGGACAATAATTTGAATATTGGGCGGCCGCGATCGACAATGCAACCGTGCAGCTCAGAAGCTCGCGGTGGTGAAGAGGCTTCGAACCTCTCCTACACTCTAACATAACTTGCGTCGCCCTTAGCATACTCGCTACTGCTTTGCTTGATCAGCCAGTTGCTAAAATAGAATAACTTAATAACAGAACGTCATCTGAAAAAACTACAGTAGCGGCTAGAAAATCCAGAAATCAATCGAAATTCTATGAATGAGCGAAAAGGCGCGCTTCTGTTTGTACGCATAGAATACACAATAAGTGTGCACATTTATAGGAAAATCGCGCTGATCTGCTGCAAGCTTGAAGCCGGTATCCAGTATATGGATATAAATATATAACAAGTAAGAAAGCTCTAGTCGATACTGCTCGACTACGAGATCTCCTGAACCCTTGGAGTAATAGCTATTTCAATAATTTTTCGCGTCTTTCAGCTTACACAAGAAACACGCACACACACACACACACACACACACACACGCACGCACACAGGCATACATACACACACATACATACACACACACATACACACACACACACACACACATACACAAACAATTACATACATATACACACAAGCATAAACACGCATGGGCTGCAGTGTGCACTTAATTGTTTAATAACTTTTTTTATGGACGTACGATCTTCATGAAACTTTTAGATTATGATAATAACATGAATATGCATGTAATTGCCAAAGCACAAGTCTCTAGTATTTGAAATACGCTTTTTACAAAAGTGATGGTGAGGGGGTGTATTTAGAGGTGGGGGGTAAATTTGAACAAAAACCGAAATTGTATAAATTGCATATAAGCATACATTAAAAATTTGGAGACTCTAGCAATAAAGGCGTAGAAGATATAATTTTATAACTGGGTTTCGATAAGGTTTTTTATCGATAAAAAAGATCGAGATGAGTTATCGATTTTTAATGATAAACTTGATATGCGCGCTGTAATTACGGACATTTTAAAAAAATTTGAAGTCTCTAGCTCTTATATCTTCTGAAATCGACGCGTTCATACATACGGACAGACGGACAGACGGACAGACAGACGGACAGGGCCAAATCAACTCAGCTCGTCACCCTGATCAAGAATATATATACTTTGTGGGGTCTGCCACGCCTCCTTCTCCCTGTTACATACATTTCAACAAAACCATTATACCCTGATTTCCCATTGAAAATGGGTTCAGGGTATAATAAAAATCAAAATTGTATAAATGATACATGTAATTTGACAATCCTAGCTGCAATGATGCAATGATGATAGCAAGAGCTATCGATGATTTTCCAATTTTAATGGGATCATGCCCTGTTTTTTTTTGCGCACTAGACTTTAAAATGGCACTATATACTCTGGTTGACAGCGTTTGGGCTATCGCCCGAGTGCAACGTTCTTACTTGTTTTAATTGCATGCACCTGCATATGTATTTATGTATGTATGTATGTCGGAGCACTATTTTCTTCACTCATCGTTTCGCGCAGCGAGTTTCGACCGCACTCGAATTTTAAACACAACTGCCCTGTGTCTCTCAATTATTCTTTGTGCCTACTATCGAACCTCACTCGGCGACAGCGACACAACGCTGTCGCCCCGCTAAAACGGTACTTTTTAAGCGACAACAATTGGCTGCTGCAATATGATGAAAATAATTCTTGCAAAATAGTCGAAAACTACAACCACACACATAAAACCTCATTACGCACCGATGCTACAACCACACGCATAAGTACGAAGGCATACAGAAAAGGGAAAATATGCAAGTATGTAGGTAGAAAGCACAATTACAGTGCGCGCCAACATATTAATTCTACTTGCTTCGACATATACATATATATGTATCGAAAATCGCATCACTTTTTTCCCACTGAGCTTAATCAGGTACTACATTTATTTAAAAATGCATTCTGCATTGAAATCAGGTGCTTAACGATAAGCGCGAATTACCCGCCAGTCACTATACCACACACAGATATGTGTATGAGTTACTCGCCGGCCACTGTGCCACAGAGTATTGGGAAGAGCACTTGTCACTTTAGTTAGTCGGCTAAAATAAATATAAGCGCGATTTTAAATATAAGCGCGCCTCTTCAATTAAAACCCAAAATCGTTCACACCATTCTTTACAAGTTATTTCCCATAATTGTGAGCATCGCAGCCTATGCGTACACACAATCAAATGTATGTATATACAGACATGCATACATATGTATGTAAGCACTTCACAAGATCGACCAAATGCAAATGCTGGACTGTAAAATTGCTACAGGCGGCAAACGCAAATATTTTGTACGAGCTTGGTAAACGGTTTGAAGAGTTCGGAATACTCTTCACACAAAGAGCAGAGAGAGCGAGAGAGCAAGCACAGAGATTGAGCATAGAGGCATCTTCTATTCAACATTTGACCATCTCGGTCGAGCGAATGAAGCGAAATGATTGTGCTTTCGTATATTTTTGTAGCCCGAACCTAATAGTGAAGAGCTGAGCGAATACGAAATTGATAGGCCATAGGAGACAGATTTTTCGGTGTTCAAAAACTTTGTATTGCATGTCTAGTCTATGGGTTCTCCCTTCAGTGGTGTAGCTTTAAAGATGTAGGAGATATAAATTTATTACTGGTTTTCCATAATGTGTTTAATCGATAACAAAAGAACGAGGCAAGTTATCGATATTTAAAGCAAAACTCGATATGCGCATGCTATACACGGACCTAGGAAAAAGATTCAATTCTCTAGCTCTTATATCTTATGAGATCGACGCGTTCAAACATACAGACAGACGAACAGAGGTAAATCGACTCAGCTCGTCGCCCTGATGAAGAATATATATACTTTAAGGGGTCTGCCACGCCTCCTTCTGCCTGTTACATACATTAAACAAAACCATTATACCCTGATTTCCCATTTCCAATGGGTTCAGGGTATAATAATAGCAAATTGTAGAAAATGCAAACAGATAAAACCAAACTTTCAATTTACAGAAATACCAGATTCTAAAAACCAAATTCTACATTTCTACGTATACTCAGCAGATTTGGAGTACCTAGGACAGTCGTCTTCGACAGCGGCATACAATTTGCAAGCAGCAGTTTCAAGGCGTTCATAGAATCCCTGGGGGTGACACTCCAATATACAGCGGCTTATTCGCCGCTGGAGAACCCGACGGATCACACGGTGAAGACCATGATAGCTCAATATATCGAAGGCCATCAAAGCTCGTAGGACGAGCTGCTGCCTGAGATAACGCTGGCGGTCAACTCGAGCGTGGCCGACTCCACGGGCTTCACTCCGGCATTCCTGATGTTAGGGCGGGAACCACGCTTGCCCGCCGCATAATATGATGAAGTCACTCCCGGTTCGGCGACGAGAGAAACCCAGCCCGAGGCCAAAGAAGTTAGAATGCGGGAAGTTTTCGACATAGTACGCAGCAATCTGTAGCGGGCTTCTAAAGATCAGGGGAGACACTACAACTTGCGCCGGCGTGATTGGAGGCCGACGCTGGGCTCGGCGGTCCTGTTACGACAGCATCAACTGTCGAACGCAGCAGAAGGATTTGCGGCGAAACTGGCACCCACATTTGACGGTCCTTACAAGGTCGTCAAGTTCATCTCCCCCAATGTGGTTCGCCTGGTGAAGGAAGGCGAGCGCAAGAGACGGGTGGCTAACATCGCACAGCTAAAACCGTTCCACCACGGAGAGGAGGGGGATGACAAGATCCCAGAAGCTGAGGACGGGGAAAACGGCGGACGAGGCGCGGTCAGCGCGGTGACGAAGAGGTGTCTTGAAGACCCGTCAGTCTCGGGAATCACTAAACTTCCCCACAGTAACCCCCTACTAACGTTAAACGATAAACAAAACTATATATTCAAATACTCTAAATTCGTCGAAGATATCAGTAGCGACGACATCGAGCCGTTTCCCGGTGAAAGGGCCAGAGGGCGACAGCGAGATCCCCGGTCGGGCAGGGAGTATTACCGCCAACGGGAGGGGCAGGAGCAACCTGCACACGGTGCACCGTTCCGAAGTAAACGAGGTCTCCCGACTAGAAGGCGCCCGCGACCCACATTACATGGGTTATGTAGATATAGTTTTGGTAGTAAGTAAGACTTAGATATAAGAATAGAGCACAGTTATGATTTTGATTTTGGATTCAATTAGATATAGTTTTGGCAGACTTAGATATAAGGATGAATTTAATTTGTAATTATGATTTTTGATCGCGATCGACAATGCAACCGTGCAGCTCAGAAGCTCGCGGTGGTGAAGAGGCTTCGAACCTCTCCTACACTCTAAAAAACTTGCGTCGCCCCTAGCATACTCGCTACTGCTTTGCTTGATCAGCCAGTTGCTAAAATAGAATAACTTAATAACAGAACGTCATCTGAAAAAAACTACAGTAGCGGTTAGAAAATCCAGAAATCAATCGAAATTCTATGAATGAGCGAAAAGGCGCGCTTCTGTTTGTACGCATAGAATACACGATGAGTGTGCACATTTATTGGAAAATCGCGCTGATCTGCTGCTAGCTTGAAGCCGGTATCCAGTATATGGATATAAATATATAATAAAAATCAAAATTGTATAAATGATACATGTAATTTGACAATCCTAGCTGCAATGATGCAATGATGATAGCAAGAGCTATCGATGATTTTCCAATTTTAATGGGATCATGCCCTGTTTTTTTTTGCGCACTAGACTTTAAAATGGCACTATATAAAATAAGTTATGACTCTCGCTTAGGCTGAGAGAATAAAAGAACTTTTAATTTACGGCTGGTGCCGGAGTAATGAATTTATCGTGACGTTTTCTCGTGAATACAAAACAGAACTAAGACTAAAGTGTGGGACAGTGAATCGGCGTGCCGATTTGCTCGACAATAATGCTGACACACGCACACAAATGTAAGGAGTCAGATTACTGTTGCTGTCCGCTGTGGTTAGGGCGCTGAATTTAATACTGTTTCGTCAGCACCATGTCACAAGCGTCGGCAAGTGAGAGAGAAATATGCTTATGCTATGTTTGTGTTAACTACTCTCCCCTTAAGATTTTGACCGACCTCGTTCAAACTAAAATTTTCAATCACCCCCTGGATCTCGTGCGAGGCTCGTCTTCTCCTCCAGACTAAGTAGATGAGTGTGGAGCCACTGATGATGACGCTGATCCCGGTGACAATGATAAGCCAGATTTTGGGTGACCCGGCAGATTGGACCTCTTCTTGGAGCTCTTGGATGACGCGTAGGCTGTGGTGATTCATCCTCTGAAGGAGTGGCATGCTGAGGACTGGGTCGTGGCTGATCACGTTGAGAAGAGGTGACACGGCGATGCCTGGTTTCTTGCTAAGGGCTTCGCTCTGGTTCACGTACTTGGTCCCGTTGATTATGGCCGGCGTTTCGAAAGTGACGAGGAAGGTGCCGTTTACTGATATTGTTGGGTCGTCGTCCGTGGTCACCTGGGCCGGGCTTTCGTTTATGATTAAGAACGAACGTCGTCGACTTGGGTGACAGTCTCCAAGTGGCTGGGTTGTGTGCGGCAGAGTGCCACGGATCCCGAATGTAGTCCACGGGCGCAAGTGTCATGTACCGCCAGCTTGCAGAAGGGCGCATATGTGGTTGCTGCGCAGCTAGTGACCAGTGCCTCGTTGTCACACTCCGCTACGGTGTCATCCAGCTGTAGCACGATGTGTTCGTGCGAGACCGGGAAAATGCTGACCTTCTTACATATAGACTTAATCATGGGATAATCTATGATTATGTGTATTATGTTATCGGACTGTAGTACCCTTATGTTGGAAGCTTTCATCAGACAGACAATGGGGACAGATGTGGGGTGCTCAGTTAATATTGACTCCAAATCTTGATTATCAAATATTGTGGGATTTATTATGTTTGACCTCGCCAGCGTTACTGTGAGCATTAAATTTTGAATCTCTGTTATAAGCATCCTGTTCCTAGCTAGAAGAGCTTCATACAAGTGGGGCGTGTCAATTTCGTGTTTCGTGAGTGGGAGTAGTCGGTGATCCGAGCTTTAGCAACTGTAATAAGAAGTAGGGACACGACGAGGAGCCTGTCCGGAGAGAAGTGATTAATTCTAGATGTTTTTTTTTTTTTTTTTTATACTCATTCACGAAAGTGAATCAGTATATTGGTTTTGTGCAATGTCCGTCTTGCTGTCCGTCCGTCTGTCCGTCTGTCCGTCCGTCCGTCTGTCCGTCTGTCCGTATGAACGCAATCTATTTCGGCGCTATTGAAGCTAGAGACTTGAAAATTGGAACACATTTTCGTGTATATCTCCGATTTATCCGCCCACTAGGGGCGTGGCAAATCGGAAAATGCATTTTCCGATATACCAGAAATCATGTTTGTTGAAGAGCTAGAAAGCTGAAATTTGGTATGTAGGTCCGCGTTGACCACCCAAGATCACGAGCTATGGCGGATATATCTACGCCCATTGGGGGCGTGGCAAATCGGATAGAGCTGTATCTCCTGAAGTTTTAAACCTAGAATGCTGAAATTTTGCACGTCAGCTAATGTTATGATTCTATAAAGTCTAAAGATAAATTATAAGTCTACGCCCATTGGGGGCGTGGCAAATCGGACCTGAAGATATAGTGATTCTTTAAATTCTCCTATATTTTGGACACTATTGATGGCAGAGACCTCAAATTTTGTATATATACTCGGACTGATCACCCAAGACCAAAAAGTTTTGTCGGATATATGTCCGCCCACAGGGGGCGTGGCAAACCGCAAAAGTTTATATCTCCTAAAGTATAATAGCTAGAAGCTTCAAATTGGATAGTTGAGTTACTGGTAGCCTCCTCTATCGATTCCCCAAAAATAATTTTTACGCCTCTTTAGGGGCGTGCCATATCGAAAAATACCCTGTAATTTTCACATTTTTTGAGGGTAAGCATTCAAACTTTGCAGTTAGGGTACCGTTATCTCTTTCTAAAAACTGACCAAAAATGAGGTGTCTACGCCCAGTTGGGGCGTGGCAAATCGGAAAAACCTGCATATTCTACAGTATTAGAGCGAAACTTAACTACTAAATTGTTGATGGGATGTGAATGAGCATTCCGCAGTCGCTAACGCCCGACTGCAACGTTCTTACTTGTTTTTTTTTTTTTATTTTTTTTATTTACGATTTTTGCAATTTTTTTTTTTTTTGTTATTTTTCTTTTTATTTATATATATATATATATGTATATATATATATATATATATATTTTTTTTTACTTCAAGTTGTCCTTGTGGACCACCCTCCCCTTAATAAGAACAGACGTTCCTAGGTCTGCCTGCACTTTTTCCTCTGAGCATAAGGGGGTAAGTTTGTTTCCCAACCTATTGTTGCTCTTCACTAAAACCGTCTCTCCGACTTCAAACACCCTGTTCTGTCTGGTCGGGTTGCACCTGTTCATGTTGTTCTTTTGTGCGTGTTCGAGTTTTCGCTTTATATTTTCCGCGATTTCCTCTGAGACTGAGTACATGACCTCGATTGGGCTCATGTCAGTTGTTGAATGTATTGTCCGGTTGTATTCTGTTGTCGCTCTTAGGATGAGCTCAACGGTATCGTCAATTTTTTTTGTCTAGCTTCATGCATCTGGCTATTTCCGCCAAGGTGCTGTGGAAGCGTTCGACTTGTCCGTTAGAAACGCTGTGCAGAGGGGGCGTGTTTACGACGTCTATGTTGTAGCCGTTTTTTAGAAGAGACGTGATTGTCTCGGAATTGAATGCCGCCTCGTTGTCGCAGCAGATTGTTTTGATTCTGGGGAACAAGTTTACTAGCAGCAAAATGGGCGTCTTGACGTCTACTATCGTCCGGGACGTTATTGGATATACCACGGCCATTTTCGAGAATTTGTCTAAGCAAGTTAAAAACATTTTCTTGTCGGTGGAGAAGATGTCGATGTGCAACATTTCGCCGACATATGAGGGGATCGGGGTTAAACCTAACTCCTGTTTTTTCGGGTGTCGGTCATACTTTGCCTTGGCGCAAACTCTACAATTCGCTACCACCTCATTAGCTATTTTTGTCATTTTAGGGAAGAAGTAATCCCTAAGAATGTGTTTGATGTTTTCCTGCACTGCCCTGTGAGCTCGATTGTGCTCGGCCTCAACTATTTCTCTTTGTTCCGACTTGTCTGTAATGTCTGAGACAAAATTCTTGCAGTATAAGAATTTTGTGTTTGGGAATGACTTGACCAACTCATGTTGGACTGCCGCCAACGTTGGCAAATCGCAGTGAAGGGCGTTAACCACGCTCGGGTTCACGACGTCTTTGATGTCATTTATGACTCCGTCTTTTTCTGTGAAGTGGATGATGTGGCGGTTTTTCTCGCCGAAAAGTATGAACTTACGATATCTTGGGAACTGGGCCTGTTCTAGCACTATCTGGTTTCTAAAGCAATTTAAGGGTTTTTCCGTCGTTTCGACCGTGTAGGTCAGGGACAGCTCACTGTGTATTGTGGCTGCATCGGACATGGCCTCTTCCTGAAGAGCATTGATGTTCTGTCTTGAAAGGGCGTCTGCAACGAAGTTTTCCTTGCCTGGCTTGTAGTGTATCTTAGCGTTATGTTCGTCTATGTACGCTTTCCATCTCTTAATTTTTGCGTTGGGGTTCCTATCTGAAACAGCGAAGGTAAGAGGCTGGTGATCATTATAGATGTTGATGTCTCGAGTTCCGTACAAGTAGTGCTGTAGTTTACCTAACGCCCACACGATGGCCAACAGCTCTCTTTCGTTTGTAGCGTAGTTGGTCTCGCAATCTTTTAGAGTCCTCGAGATCATTGTAATGGGCTTTGCTTCTTGGGATAATACTGCCCCTATGCCGTATGAGCTGGCATCCGTCGTCAGGTCAAATGGTTTTTTAAAGTCCGGGTACCTCAGGATGACATCCTCCGATGCCAAGACATCCCTTAGTTTCTGGAACGCGTGCCTCTGCGCGTCGTCGAAATTCACGATGGTTTTCCGTGAGAGATGCTTGCTGACGGATCCGTTTTCGTTTTTCATTATTGCCGTCAGCGGTCTCGCTATGGCAGCAAAATCTTTTATGAAGCATCTGTAATAACTGGCCAGTCCCTGAAACGACCTCAGCTCGTAGAGGTTCTTTGGTTCTGGGAATTCTTTTATTGCTTTAATCTTTTCGGGGTCGGATTTTGCTCCTCCCATGGTAACTATGAATCCCAAGTACTCAACGCTTTGTTTAAAGAACTGCGTTTTTTCCTTTGAGACTTTCATGTTAGCGCGGCATAAGCTTTTGAGAACCCAGTCTATGTGCCTGACATGCTCCTTTTCGTTTTCGGAAAAAATTATGACGTCGTCTACGTACACATAGCACGACTTTCCGATTTGTTCTCGTAGGACGTCGTCGATTGCCCGCTGAAAGATACTGCCCGCATTCTTCAGGCCAAAGGGCAACCTACAAAATTCATACTTTCCTCCATTTACGGAGAACGGTGTTTTTTCTCTGTCCTGCTCTGCTAAATATATCTGATGGTACCCGGATTTTAGATCCAAGGTCGTGAAGTATTTAGCTTTGCCTAAGTTGGCCAAGATCATTGAGATGTTCGGCATCGGGTATTTGTCTGCGATGGTCTTTTCGTTCAGTTTCCTGAAATCGATGACGAGTCGCTTTTTTCTGATACCCTCTTCATCGTATCCCTTTTTATCAACGACCCATGTCGGGCTCTTATATGGGGATTTTGATGGCCTTATGATGCCGTTGTCTAGGAGATCCCTGATCTCTTTAGTGACGAAGTCGGCCACTCCCATTGGATGTGGGTACAATTTGGAGTAGATGGGCTGGTCGTCTTCTGTGCGTATCGTCGCTATGACCGAAGTGTTGAACGGCAGTGCCTCGTTAGAGGTCGAAAATGCCTTGATGTTCTTCAGAATCATTTTTTTAAAATCCTCTTTTACCATCTCGGGTACCACGATATCGTTGACGTTAGTGAAATTAACGTTGTCACAGAAGTGATGCCGTAACTTTTCGTTAGTTTGCCCATAATTAATTGTACCTTTCTCAATGTCCAATGTTGCTCCTACTTGCGTTAGCAGGTCGAAGCCTATTATGGCGTTGAACGGCTGAAGTGATTCCAATAGGTAAAATTGAGCTGTTGTTCCAAAAATGTTTACTGTACACTTTTGGCTGATTTTGTTAGATCCATGAACGGAGCTAACTGTGAAGGGGGAGTCGACGGGTTTTATGTTTTTCAACTCCTGTATGGGTTGAATGTAATTCTTCGCCGCCCCTGTATCGATTAGGATTCTTACTGTTCTCCCAGCCAACTGCCGCTCGATGAACGGTAGCCGGGAGTGACCCCTAAAAAATTGACCAGGTCGTTGTCTCCTAGGGAGTCGGAGTCGTCTAGTATTTCGCCAACAGCTTCGGCTGCAGCTTCATCTTACTCGTTATGCTGAACCACTTGGTTCAATCTTTGTCGCCTGGGGCCAGTGTGTCGTTCTGACGAATTGGGTCTCTTCGCGGCTTGTCCATTGTCGGATTGCTGTGCGGGTCTGTCCCTCCAGTTTGTTGGCTGACGGACCTTGGACATTGACGGGTCTACATCCATCGGCTCCGACTGCTGGGGCGGTTTCGGCTGTTGCTGCGCGTGATCGCCGCTTTGAGGTTGTTTCCCTTGTTTTTTTTACGAAGTGTGGGTTCTTCTCTTGGTTAGGGTTATTATTCCTACCGTGTTTGTCCTGTCTGGTTTGACTTTTGTTGTGCTCATTCGAATGAGCTCTTCCATCACCCTCGCGTATGACGCAGCGAAGTTGCTGCGCTCAATGCTAGCTTCGGCTTCTCGGGCTAGGGCCAAGGCGGCGGGCAAGTCGCCGGGTTGGGCTGGGAAGACGATGGCCTTGAGGGATCTTTTTAAACCCGAAATGAATGCGTGAAGGGCATCTGCCCTGACCTCGTTGTTTAATAAGGTCGCCATGGCGGCTTCGTGTGTCATGATGATTTTGTTGGTTACCAACGTTAGCTTGCGTTCTACGTCGTCGTAGTACTGCATGAGAGAAGAATCGCCCTGTCTGACCATTTCCAGGTTTTGGCGGAGGAGCCTTAGTGAGGTCTTGTCCGCGTACGTGCAATCCAGCCTGGCAATGATCGCGTCAAAATTAAGAACCGTGTTGTGGGACGTAAGCAGGGCTCTTGCGTTTCCCCTAATCTTATTTCTAATTATGGTCACAGCTTGGTAATGAACGCTGTTAGTAGAGTGGGACCTAAATAGCTCGTAAGCGTCTGTTGCTGACTGCCGCCAGGCAACATAGTCTTCTTGAGCCCCGTCGAAGTCGGGCATTGACTTTACCACGTCTAGCGAGATTGGGCATTGGACTGTGGGGTCGACCACTATCCTTTGGTATACTTGAATTTCTGGGGCCGCGACTCGCAAGGTAGAAACTTGCTGTCTTAAAGCGTCGAGCTGCGCATCGAACGCCTGCTTCTGGGCCAGCAACGCTGCCTGCACTATCCGATCGACACCTGCGGCGTCCATGGTTGGCTGAGGGGGAAGTTGAGGGGCAAAACCTACAACGCTATTGTCAAAATCTTCGAGGTTATCGTCAGATGGGAGAGGGCTGGACTCTTCGTCGCTAATAATCTCTCTTTTCACTTCTCTATACGGGCCTGCGAAACTCAATAGCAACCTACACAGAATCACGAATCGACATTCAGCTTGTATTTTTTTTTTTTTTTTTTACACGGATAAATGCTTTGTTAAAGAATGGACACAGTACGCTTGTCGAGTTAATATTAAATATTTTTTTTTTTTTTTTGGTCTGGAGTGAATTAACTGAGCACGCCACTTACATGTTTATTTGAAGGGGCGCTTGACTGTTCCTGGTGTTTCTGGCTCTCTGCTGACGTCGTCGTAGTCTTCTGAGTGGATTGCTTGCTTTAAGTGTGTTTAACATATGCACTTATTAATTGAGAGGGTTCTCGTGAGTACTTTTATTACGTTGGGCGCCAAATAAGTTATTTTCCAAGTTGACTCTCGCTTAGGCTGAGAGAATAAAAGAACTTTTAATTTACGGCTGGTGCCGGAGTAATGAATTTATCGTGACGTTTTCTCGTGAATACAAAACAGAACTAAAACTAAAGTGTGGGACAGCGAATCGGCGTGCCGATTTGCTCGACAATAATGCTGACACACGCACACAAATGTAAGGAGTCAGATTACTGTTGCTGTCCGCTGTGGTTAGGGCGCTGAATTTAATACTGTTTCGTCAGCACCATGTCACAAGCGTCGGCAAGTGAGAGAGAAATATGCTTATGCTATGTTTGTGTTAATTTATACTCTGGTTGACAGCGTTTGGGCTATCGCCCGACTGCAACGTTCTTACTTGTTTTACTTGCATGCACCTGCATATGTATGTATGTATGTATGTCGGAGCACTATTTTCTTCACTCATCGTTTCGCGCAGCGAGTTTCGACCGCACTCGAATTTTATACACAACTGCCCTGTGTCTCTCAATTATTCTTTGTGCCTATTATCGAACCTCACTCGGCGACAGCGACACAACGCTGTCGCCCCGCTAAAACGGTACTTCTTAAGCGACAACGTGCAAATAACCAATCACAGCTCAAGTATTGGCTGATGCAATATGATGAAAATAATTCTTGCAAAATAGTCGAAAACTACAACCACACACATAAAACCTCATTACGCACCGATGCTACAACCACACGCATAAATACGAAGGCAAAATCAGGTGCTTAACGATAAGCGCGAGTTACCCGCCAGTCACTATACCACACACAGATATGTGTATGAGTTACTCGCTGGCCACTGTGCCACAGAGTATTGGGAAGAGCACTTGTCACTTTAGTTAGTCGGCTATTTAAATATAAGCGCGCCTCTTTAATTAAAACCCAAAATCGTTCACACCATTCTTTACAAGTTATTTCCCATAATTATGAGCATCGCAGCCTATGCGTACACACAATCAAATGTATGTATATACATACATGCATACATATGTATGTAAGCACTTCACAAGATCGACCAAATGCAAATGCTGGACTGTAAAATTGCTACAGGCGGCAAACGCAAATATTTTGTACAAGCTTGGTAAACGGTTTGAAGAGTTCGGAATACTCTTCACACAGAGAGCAGAGAGAGCGAGAGAGCAAGCACAAAGATTGAGCATAGAGGCATCTTTTATTCAACATTTGACCATCTCGGTCGAGCGAATGAAGCGAAATGATTGTGCTTTCGTATATTTTTGTAGCCCGAACCTAATAGTGAAGAACCGAGCAAATGCGAAATTTATAGGCCATAGGAGACAGATTTTTCGGTGTTCAAAAACTTTGTATTGCATGTCTAGTCTATGGGTTCTCCCTTCAGTGGTGTAGCTTTAAAGATGTAGGAGATATAAATTTATTACTGGTTTTCCATAATGTGTTTAATCGAAAACAAAAGAACGAGGCAAGCTATCGATATTTAAAGCAAAACTCGATATGCGCATGCTGTACACGGACCTAGGAAAAAGATTCAACTCTCTAGCTCTTATATCTTATGAGATCGACGCGTTCAAACATACAGACAGACGAACAGAGGTAAATCGACTCAGCTCGTCGCCCTGATCAAGAATATATATACTTTGTGGGGTCTGCCACGCCTCCTTCTGCCTGTTACATACATTAAACAAAACCATTATACCCTGATTTCCCATTTTCAATGGGTTCAGGGTATAATAATAGCAAATTGTAGAAAATGCAAAGAACTTAAGTATAGTATATAAAACAGATAAAACCAAACTTTCAATTTACAGAAATACCAGATACTAAAATCCAAATTCTACATTTCTACGTATACTCAGCAGATTTGGAGTACCTAGGACAGTCGTCTTCGACAGCGGCATACAATTTTCAAGCAGCAGTTTCAAGGCGTTCATAGAATCCCTGGGGGTGACACTCCAATATACAGCGGCTTATTCGCCGCTGAAGAACCCGACGGATCACACGGTGAAGACCATAATAGCTCAATATATCGAAGGCCATCAAAGCTCGTAGGACGAGCTGCTGCCTGAGATAACGCTGGCGGTCAACTCGAGCGTGGCCGACTCCACGGGCTTCACTCCGGCATTCCTGATGTTAGGGCGGGAACCACGCTTGCCCGCCGCATAATATGATGAAGTCACTCCCGGTTCGGCGACGAGAGAAACCCAGCCCGAGGCCAAAGAAGTTAGAATGCGGGAAGTTTTCGACATAGTACGCAGCAATCTGTAGCGGGCTTCTAAAGATCAGGGGAGACACTACAACTTGCGCCGGCGTGATTAGAGGCCGACGCTGGGCTCGGCGGTCCTGTTACGACAGCATCAACTGTCGAACGCGGCAGAAGGATTTGCGGCGAAACTGGCACCCACATTTGACGGTCCTTACAAGGTCGTCAAGTTCATCTCCCCCAATGTGGTTCGCCTGGTGAAGGAAGGCGAGCGCAAGAGACGGGTGGCTAACATCGCACAGCTAAAACCGTTCCACCACGGAGAGGAGGGGGATGACAAGATCCCAGAAGCTGAGGACGGGGAAAACGGCGGACGAGGCGCGGTCAGCGCGGTGACGAAGAGGTGTCTTGAAGACCCGTCAGTCTCGGGAATCACTAAACTTCCACACAGTAACCCCCTACTAACGTTAAACGATAAACAAAACTATATATTCAAACACTCTAAATTCGTCGAAGATATCAGTAGCGACGACACCGAGCCGTTTCCCGGTGAAGGGGCCAGAGGGCGACAGCGAGATCCCCGGTCGGGCAGGGAGTATTACCGCCAACGGGAGGGGCAGGAGCAACCTGCACACGGTGCACCGTTCAGAAATAAACGAGGTCTCCCGACTAGAAGGCGCCCGCGACCCACCTTACATGGGTTATGTAGATATAGTTTTGGTAGTAAGTAAGACTTAGATATAAGAATAGAGCACAGCTATGATTTTGATTTTGGATTCAATTAGTAATTTTTTTTTTTTAGTACGTAAGCGTAGTATTAAGTATAATTATTAAGCAGCACTTAGGCGTAG
The DNA here is from genome assembly GCF_018153725.1 of Drosophila mojavensis. Lineage (NCBI taxonomy): Eukaryota > Metazoa > Arthropoda > Insecta > Diptera > Drosophilidae > Drosophila > Drosophila mojavensis. The sequence goes on along the minus strand of NW_025318897.1, from coordinate 2,782,512 downwards.
CAACTAGCTTTTAAGAGGGGACAATAATTTGAATATTGGGCGGCCGCGATCGACAATGCAACCGTGCAGCTCAGAAGCTCGCGGTGGTGAAGAGGCTTCGAACCTCTCCTACACTCTAACATAACTTGCGTCACCCTTAGCATACTCGCTACTGCTTTGCTTGATCAGCCAGTTGCTAAAATAGAATAACTTAATAACAGAACGTCATCTGAAAAAACTACAGGAGCGGCTAGAAAATCCAGAAATCAATCGAAATTCTATGAATGAGCGAAAAGGCGCGCTTCTGTTTGTACGCATAGAATACACAATGAGTGTGCACATTTATAGGAAAATCGCGCTGATCTGCTGATAGCTTGAAGCCGGTATCCAGTATATGGACACAAATTAGACGTCTGCATGAATACATTCATAACAAAGTCACATTGAGTACATTCGAATTGAGTAGAATAAGAGTGAGTGAAAAGGACAGAATGAGACGAATGTGTATACTACTGTTTCGCAAGACGAACATGTTGTGTCTCATGCCGAATAATTGAGTATAACGAAAGAAGAGCAAAATGAAATGAAAACTTCGATAACATTCGAACTACTCATTTTGTGCTTTGAGAAATTATGAGCAGGCGTGTGAAATGGAAGCGGAAGCTGCAGGAAAAAATGTATGTATTTTTCGGCAAATACCAGCGTGTTGTTTTTGTGGTTTGTTTTGTTTAAAGCTTGTGTTTTAGTTTTACTAACAAAATGTGTGTTTGTGACCGTCTATATATGTTTTCTGTGTTGATATTTGCAGATTTAATATTTGTTTGGTTTAAATATATAAAATATAGGAGAGTGCGTTGCTTAAAAGCGACGAAATAAAAAAAATGTTACAAAGTGGAGTGTACAGCTTAACAGATAAAATAAATATAATAGATAATAAATATATAAGTTAAAAATTCCACAACAAAAAAATACATTGCACACATATTTCTTTATTTTTTGCTCTTTCTTTTAACAGATAACACACGCAGAAGAAAACAGCTGACAATATTCGAATGTATTCAATATACAACATTTAATAGCTTCTGCTGCTCACTCACTCACTTCGTTTCTTTTCGGGTATATTTTTGTGCAGCCGAGAGAAACACGACTTCAGTCACTCACTCAATTCAATGATGACTTTGTACATTTGAATGTGCTTTTTTTCCATTCATGCAGACGTCTAATATAAATATATAATAAAAATCAAAATTGTATAAATGATACATGTAATTTGACAATCCTAGCTGCAATGATGCAATGATGATAGCAAGAGCTATCGATGATTTTCCAATTTTAATAGGATCATGCCCTGTTTTTTTTGCGCACTATATACTCTGGTTGACAGCGTTTGGGCTATCGCCCGACTTAGAAAGAGTGAACTGGGGAGAGCGCCAACAAATAGAAACACTAAAGCAAAAATGCAAATAATGAAACTAATGAACCGACACTGCACACAAAGCTTCACAAATTAAAAAAGCAAATTATTAAAAACACAGTGAACAACGGATCAAACCTTGCACAGGAAAATATAGATATTTGCTATATACAACCGAACCGCAATTATGTGAAATTTAATAAGAATAATTAACTAAGAAAACAAGAATAATTGAAGAGCACAATAGTAAACACGTCTGTTAACTCTCACTGAGAACTCTCTCTTGCATGCACCTGCATATGTATGTACATATATATGTCGGAACACAATTTTCTTCACTCATCGTTTCGCGCAGCGAGTTTCGACCGCACTCGAATTTTAAACACAACTGCCCTGTGTCTCTCAATTATTCTTTGTGCCTATTATCGAGCCTCACTCGGCGACAGCGACACAACGCTGTCGCCCCGCTAGAACGGTACTTCTTAAGCGACAGCATGCAAATAACCTGTTGGCGAGTATTTGTGCGCGAGTGGATGAGAAGAACCGCAACGTTTGGTTGTTCAAGTGAGACTGATTTTATTATGCTTCTTAATAGCTAAGTACATGATAGCGTTGCCACTAATATGAGAATTGCCATATCCACACTCTTCCTCAATTCTTATATTTTCATTAGGCCGATCAACGCTATACATTTCATATGTTTTACTCTTGATAAATTCTTAGTTAATACATCGGAAATCATTTCATTTGATGGACAATAAGATAAATCGATTAACTTATTTTCATAACAATTTCGTATATGGTGATATTTAGTATCAATATGTTTGCTTCGTGTGTGATGTATAGGATTCTTCACAAGATTTAACGCGCTTACATTATCTTCATAAATTCTTATACAGTTTCTCTTAAAATACGGATTCATTTCGCATATTAGCTTTCTTAAATAAATCGCCTCCTTTGCAGCATCAGAGAGCGCCATATACTCCGCCTCAGTACTGCTCAGTGCCACCGACTTCTGTTTCTTCGAGGTCCATGAAACCTCCCCACATGAAGGCATATGCTGTGAAAGACTTTCTATCAGTTGAGTCTCCAGCCCAATCTGCATCTGCAGAGCCAGCAATCTCCTCTCCTGTCTTCTCGTAGACTAACGCTAGATCTGCTGTGGTGTGCAGATACCTCAAAACTTGCTTTGCTGCTGCAAGATGTTCGCTATGTGGATTCGAATTCCGTTGTGCCAGCTTGCACACCAAATGTAAGATGTCTGCATAGCGCAATATACATTAGCGAACCAATCACAGACTGATACTCTGTGATATCAACGCGCTTACACGACTCTCTCTCGCAGTTTACTTGGAAGTTAGCTTCCAATGGTGTTGACGTGGTGCGGCAATTAGACATGCCCATCTCATTGAGTAGACCCACTATATGCTTCTTTTGGCTCACACGAATCGCACCAGTCCTTCCTTCTCGTTGGATTTCAAGGCCCAAGAAGTTCGTCACTTGACCCTTGTTTACTACCTGAAATTCAGAAGATATAGCTTTTTTAGTAGCTAGCATCTCATCCATGTTTGAACACGCCAGTAACATATCATCTACGTATACTGCAATCAGGTTTATCGTCTGGTCATCTGAGCACTAGGTATACAGACATGGCTCGCTCTCGCATGCCCTGCATCCCATTTTGGTTAGAACGCCATCCAACTTAGTGTTCCAAACCCGACCAGCTTACTTCAGGCCGTACAGCGACCTTTTAAGCTTCAGCACACATCCAGAATGGTCGTCGTAGAGTTCTGGCTGTTGCATGTAGATATCTTCTTCCAGAATGCCGTTTAGGTATGCCGTCGAAACATCAAGTTGATGTACATAAAGCTCGTATTCTGCAGCCATAGCCAAGATCATACGTATTGTACTGTAGCGCACTACTGGAGAATACGTCTCTTTGAAGTCTATGCCATACCTTTGGCCGCATCCTTTTGCAACCAAGCGCGCTTTGTAGCGCTCAACTTCTCCAGATGAATTCGTCTTTAAAGTAAACACCCATTTGCAGCCTATGGACTTCTGACCATGTGGTAACAGAACCAGGTCCCATGTGTCATTACACATCAATGCGTTATACTCTTCCTGCATTGCCGCTCTCCATTCATCTGCTTGTGGACTCGATTGTGCTTGCTGCACGGTTAAAGGAACTTTAATGTTATTGCTTAACATTACATTTGTCATGTTGTATTGTCTAGTTGGCCGTCCCTTCAAGCCCGTTCTGACTATTTTAGGCCTACCTGGCCCTCTTCTTGGCTGTTCAACTTCGTCAGCATCATCGTCAGGTTGCTCCTCTGTACTGGAATGATCTTCTTGTATACCTTCCTGATCAGCATTATCATCTTCAACCATTATCGTAGCGCTAGCTTTCTCGGTTGACTCACGTACGCTATCCTCGATGAAATAAACGTCTCTGCTAATCTTCACGTCACCTGTGTTCTTGTCGAACAGTCGATATGCCTTTGACGACTCGGAGTATCCGACCATAGTATACTCTTTTCCTTTCTCCTGGAACTTCTTCTTTGGACCCTTTTCCAGTGCAATTGCTGTACATCCAAACACTCTCAAGTGCTTGACAACTGGCTTCAGCCCTGTAAACGCCTCGAAAGGTATTATGCCATCCAGAGCTTTCGTTGGTGATCGGTTTCTTAGATATGCAGCGCACGCGACTGCCTCCGCCCAGAAATTCTCGTTTAATGCTGCACTATTAAGCATTACTCTTGCCATCTCAACCAGTGTCCGATTGCAGCGCTCAGCAACACCATATTGCTGCAGGGTATACGTTGCACTCAGCTGCCGTTTAATACCAGCCAACTTAATATATTCGTCAAAATCTTTGTTGACATATTCTGTGCCATTATCACTTCTAATGATTTTCACTTTCTGACCTTTCTGACGCTCTAACATCGTTACATGTTCTTTAAATATCTTGGTCACCTCAGACTTTTGTTTCATAAAGTAAACATGTATGTAACGGCTCTTATCGTCAATCATTGTGAGAAAGTATCTGGCGCCGCCATTCGATACTTGCCTTATAGGTCCACACACGTCACTATGTATCAACTCACATATTTGTTTTGATCTATTCTTTGAATCTAAATGGTCTAGCGTGACATTTACTTTTCAAGCAATTTATATAACTAAAATGTTCTATGTCAGAGCTTACTGCCAATCCACGCACCATATCTTTGCTTTTCAGTTCACGAAGGCTCTGCACATTTAAATGGCCGTATCGTGCATGCCATTTCTTGATATCATCAGCACCTTTTGATAAACACAACTTTTCATTATTTTTTGTTTCACACAGAAACAGTCCGCTGATTCTTTTGGCAATTAATATGAATATATTTTTGCTGTCAAAAACTTTGCCAAAACCTGAATTAAATTCAACAGAGCAGCTATTGGCAACTGCCTTTCCAACTGATATGAAATTACACTGTAGCCCTGGTACAAATAACACGTCTTTTAGAGTAATTTCAAAGCCACACAGACTATTGATAACTACTGTGCCTCTGCCACAAGCCGTCGTAAAATTATTTGTGTTGCTCAAAGTTATAAGCGTGGGATCTGCAACGTAAGCATTGTTACGTTCTTGTCCACGCCGCAGCTTAAACGCTAAAATGTATATGCCTTCTGCATACACACATACAGCAGGCTATATACTCCCATTCTGCCGTTGCTTTTAGCGACAGAATTCTTTATGTAAACTCTATGTATTTTAGGCTAAGATTTAATTTGAATAAAATACGGAGGGCATTCGCTGCTCAACGACCAAACCAAACGGTCCACGTTTTATTTGATTACATGGCGACCGTGACAGGACTCACTCAAGTGCCTGTTTTATATTTTGATTTAAAAACTATAAGTGTTATGTGGCTGCATACCTTTTGGCTGTTCTTGGTGGACAAGGATGGCCGTAAATTCAACCAGGGCAAGATTTTCAAATAAGTTGCAAACACAATATATCTAATCGAGATAACAACAACAACAGCAGCAACAGCAGCAACAGCAGCGCAATAGCGCAACAAGAACAACAGCAACGACAAAAATAACAGCAAATGCAACAATAACAACAACACATCAGTAAAAACAACAACAGCGACAGCAGCAGCAGCAACATCAGCAACAATCATCTATAAATATAGAAGCCTGTGCGAAGACCAGCACCGGCCACGCCCAGCGCGCCAAGCTGGGCCCCCGAACCAAATGACAACAACAACAATGAGCCGCAGCAACAGCGGACATAATCAACTATAAATAAAGGAAGCCTGTGCGAAGACCAGCACCGGCCACGCCCAGCGCGCCAAGCTGGGCTCTGGAACCGACAGTGCTACAAAGAGCACGCACCTTAATATTTAATTAGAGCTAATAATATTTATAAATGAATATATATGAATATATATGAAATGAATTTTAGACAGGAAGACCACTGCGTTGGTCGAGTAGGAACAAGGCAATAAGAAAAATAATAATAAATAAAAAAAAAATAATAATAAGAAAAATAATACATGATACAAATTTGGAATAGAAATTTAAAAAAAAAAAAAAAAAAAAGTAAGAAGACTCTAATCGAGACTGCTCGACTAGGAGATACCCTGAACCCTCTAATCTGATATTCTAATCAGTCTGCAACTCTTTTCGACACACATACATACACACGAACATATTAGAACGGGCTCTGCTTACAGCGAACTTACAGCGACTGCGCGTGAGCTGCGCTGCGGTGTGTGCAATATTGTAAGAATTTTTTTGTTGAATATTTTAATTTCTAGACGTACAATCTTAATGCAACTTTCAGAGCGTAATCATAGAGTGAAAGTGTATTCCAAAGCACAAGTCTCTAGTACTTGAAATACGCCTTTGACAAAGGTGAGGGTAAAGGGGTGAATATAGAGGTGGGGGGTAAATTACAACAAAACCGAAATTATAGAAAATACATATAAGTCTACATTCAAAATTTGCAGTTTCTAGCTCCAAAGGTGTAGGAGATATAATTAAATAACTAGCTTTCGATAAGGTTTTTAATCGATAATAAAATATCGGGAGTAATTATCGATATATAAAGAAAAACCTGATATGCGCGTGATATACACGGACCTAGGACGGACGGACGGACGGACGGACGGACAGACAGACAGACGGACAGGGCCAAATCGACTAAGCTCGTCGCCCTGATCAAGAATATATATATGTCGGAACAGTATTTTTATCAGTCATCGTTTCGCGCAGCGAGTTTCGACCGCACTTGAATTCTGGACGCAACTAACTTGTGTCTCTCAATTATTCTTTGTGCCTACCATCGAACCTCACTCGGCGACAGCGACACAACGCTGTCGCCCCGCTAAAACGGTACTTCTTAAGCGACAAAATACAAATATTGGCTGATGCAATATGATGAAATCCATTCTTGGAAAATAGCCGAAAACTACAACCACACACATACAACCTCATTACACACCGACACTACAACAACACGCATAAGTGCGAAGGCATACAGAAAAGGGAAAATATGCGAGTAGGTAGTAAGCGCAATTATAGTGCTCGCCAACATATTAATACTACTTGCTTCGACACGGCCATCCTGACTCTAACACGCCCTCGTGTGTGAAATAATAACATTTAAGTCTTTCTTTTCTTTTCTTGTTTCTTCATATTTCCTTTTTTAACCAAACGATATACATCATTCCTTACAAAATCGATCCTCCCTTCATGTAACCTGTCAACTCGTATCAACCCATCATTACAACAATACACTTCCATACAATTCATACAAAGCATCAGCCTCCATGTATTACCAAAACACCTTAACACAATTATAATCTCCATTCATTATCACCATTTATATTTCTTTGATGAGTAGTTTTGTTAGCATTCTTCTTTAAGCATTATTTACTCCATTTCATTCAACATTATATAATCAAATGCCCCACACGCCATGATCAAAACTACATCAGTACGTTTTGCACTTGTGCTTGCATTATTATATAATCCAGTACTCTGCCATTTTCTTTGGCCAGCCGTACTCTTCACTCTCTTTAGTGACTTCACTCTCCTTCACTTTCTTTAGTGACTTCAACATTCTCAACCTTTTTATTCTCACTGTCTTTTTCAACAGTTTCTCAATACCTTACTGTCTCTTGCAACAGTTTCTCAATACATTACTGTCTCTTCCAACAGTTTCTCAGAACATTACTATCTCTTCCAACAGTTTCACTTTCAATATCATTCATATGATCATCACAACATTCCGGATTCAACGACATACTTCCACTCCATCTGGCAACTTCCTCATATCATCATGAGTATGATTGTATTTTCTATTATTTAACTATTTGTTCCTATTATTAATTTTCTAACAATTCAGATGCTTACAACTGTCCTCTAAACTTTAAATTTAACTTTGTTCGAAAGCTTTCTTAATTTTTTAAAAACACAGAGAGATCTTTCAAAACAAAAGAGCATAATACTTTTAACTTGTACATTTGCTTTAAAAACCTTTTTTTTTTTTTTTTTTTTGTTTGTTTATTTATTTTTTTGAAACAAGTCTCACTACGGCCATTCTGACATTTACACGTCCTCGTGAGTACAAAGTATAAATGAACAAGGCAAACTAAGTCATTCCATTGACAGAGTTTCCAACATAAAATAATTATAGCAAAGGCATTTTACTAGCTGACTACTCTTACATGAAGATTACTTAGATCTTCAGGACAACAGCTTACCTAAAATCCTACTGTCAGTGACTACCAGCGAGTCGATAGGGTAACACATTAACTCATGTTCCTAACAGCGCTAGCAAACCAATGACATGTTTATCATTAAGACTCTGAGGTATAGTGTCTGATGTCCACAGTGTGTCTCACATGTTACGTTCCACTACTCTTCCTACTCACTACTGACGTCTCTTTCAACGCCTTCATTTCTTTCTTCTCAACTGTCCTCACCCTTTAAGACTTTCTTTACTCATTTACCAAAATAAATTACAAGTGAAATACAAAAAGCTGATTGACATCAACATTTAACCCCTGGGAATCAAAGCAAGGATCGAGCCTCGGCCAAAGAATTGCAACTTATTCACAAAATGAATTCCGTCAGAATCTCTGCGCTGTTCAGCCATATGATACTTACTAATGCATGAGAGATTTCTAGAAAATAAGTCAACATTACCCATTCTTCTTCCCTCTATGTACTGCAAATCAAATGAAAACATCTATAAATTAGCACACCATCTTTCTGTCCTGTAAAATATGTTACGTTTAGTTCTTGATGCCTAATTAACAATCAATAAAAACGACAATATTTGTGTCCGTCCAATAATAATAATGAAAATGCTGTATAGCAGCACCGACAGTAATTGTAGTTGGCAAAATGACACTAATGACACCAATGACACCAAAATGAAACTCAACAAACAAACTCGAGATATAATTTTTTTTTTTTTTTTTTTTTTTTTTTTTTTTGGGCTCCATCGAAAGATTTTAAATTTTTATACATTACACATTTTGCACGTTCCAGTACTACGACTGGCCTTCAACGTATTAAATGAATTACAAACAAATTTTGTACTTAGCTTTTCTCTCAATGAACATTCGGGAACCTCCTGGAATCTCATTTGCCGCATGCAAGCATCCGCACATTACACATGGCGGCGGCGCTCCACTGCTCTACGCACTTTTTTTATTTTTTTGTCTTTTGTAATTTTTGTGCCACTTTTCACTCTATCTCTCGCTTACTCATTGCCAAGCAAGAAAAAAAACACACCGCAAGCCACATGAACATGCACGAACATGATCCTCCTCGCTGCGCTATTAATTGTTGTGAAGTTGCACCAATTCAAATTGCTCGTCAGATGCCGGCTTTTACAAGTTAATCAAATTAACAAATTTTAATTTTATTGTTTCATTTCTCATACTGAGTCGCGAGCCAGATCCCACTTCTGATGTCGGAACAGTATTTTTATCAGTCATCGTTTCGCGCAGCGAGTTTCGACCGCACTTGAATTCTGGACGCAACTAACTTGTGTCTCTCAATTATTCTTTGTGCCTACCATCGAACCTCACTCGGCGACAGCGACACAACGCTGTCGCCCCGCTAAAACGGTACTTCTTAAGCGACAAAATACAAATATTGGCTGATGCAATATGATGAAATCCATTCTTGGAAAATAGCCGAAAACTACAACCACACACATACAACCTCATTACACACCGACACTACAACTACACGCATAAGTGCGAAGGCATACAGAAAAGGGAAAATATGCGAGTAGGTAGTAAGCGCAATTATAGTGCTCGCCAACATATTAATACTACTTGCTTCGACATATACTTTGTGGGGTCTGCCACGCTTCCTTCTGCCTGTTACATACTTTTAACAAAACCATTATACCCTGATTTCCCATTTTCAATGGGTTCAGGGTATACAAAATATACACTTCTATATATATATATATATGAGAATGAATTATATTCTTAAATTAAAGATATGAAAAATGAAAAGAAAAACAAGTAAGAAAGCTCTAGTCGAGACTGCTCGACTACGAGATCCCCTGAACCCTTGGAGCAATAGATATTTCAATACTTTTTCGCGACTTTCAGCTTACACAAGAAACACGCACACACACACACACACATGCACGCACGCACGCACACACAGGCATACATACACATACACACACATACATACACACATACACACACACACACACACACACACATACACAAACAATTACATACATATACACACACAAGCATAAACACGCATGGGTGGCAGTGAGCGCTTACTATGAGAACTTAATTGCTTAATAACTTTTTTGTGGACGTACGATCTTCATGAAACTTTCAGATTATGATTATGACATGGATATGCATGTAATAGCCAAAGCACAAGTCTCTAGTATTTGAAATACGCTTTTTACAAAAGTGATGGTGAGGGGGTGAATTTAGAGGTGGGGGGTAAATTTTAACAAAAACCGAAATTGTATAAATTGCATATAAGCATACATTAAAAATTTGGAGACTCTAGCAATAAAGGTGTAGAAGATATAATTTTATAACTGGGTTTCGATAAGGGTTTTTATCGATAAAAAAATATCGAGATGAGTTATCGATTTTTAATGATAAACTTGATATGCGCGCTGTAATTACGGACATTTTAAAAAAAATTTGAAGTCTCTAGCTCTTATATCTTCTGAAATCGACGCGTTCATACATACGGACAGACGGACAGACGGACAGACAGACGGACAGGGCCAAATCAACTCAGCTCGTCACCCTGATCAAGAATATATATACTTTGTGGGGTCTGCCACGCCTCCTTCTCCCTGTTACATACATTTCAACAAAACCATTATACCCTGATTTCCCATTGAAAATGGGTTCAGGGTATAACTAGGCGCAGTGGAGTCTTACATAGGATAAAAAAACGTAAGGCCGAACTGCATAGACTACTGTATGGATCCCAACAGCTAAGTTGGGATACGTCAGTAAAATTACAGGCGGAGATCGAATTTCTCGACTCCGAAGAGAAAAAAATAAAACAAAACAAATCTGCCAGTGTAGATAAGATTAACGTTACCAAAAATATTGAAAAACTGGCAGATAGAGTAGAGGTTGCCAAGCCACAACCCATGAAACAATTGCCCGTACTAAAAAAGAGGTGTCCAGCAGACTGCGAGGGCCCTCTTTATAGTCCTTATTGCGTCTATATATGCACAGAGGTGCGTAAATGACAAAAAAAAAAAATAAATTTTGTTTTGACTTAAGAGAAATTCGAAAATAAATTTATTTATAGTATAATTATAAGATTAAATGATTAGAATATATAAAAAACTTTCTTTTTATTAAAAAAAAAAAACCATAATAATAAACAAAATAAGAAAATTTACGTTGAAGCGTAAAAATGGGAGGCAAAACCTCAAAGGCTGCTGATAATACAGCAAATGTAGTCAATGTCGTAGAAGTCATGGATACCACACCACATCTAGAAACGCATACACTGCTACTAGCTCTCTTGGTGGCCTTAACGGCCTTAAATCTATTAATGAAAGCGTATCTGTTGTACAAGCGTACACTAAAGAAACGGTATCTGAGTCGTGCAAACGATTTAGATAAAGTTTAAACATACGAATATTATCTGACATATTGTAGAATTCGCCAAATAAAATAGTTCGTAATTCGAAATTCTCTAAAATGATCGGAAAAATATATGAAATTTATAACAAAGACCCGAATTTTAGAATAAACTTGTTGACAATATTACAACGGCATTTCGAATTCATTACAGTATCTAATTTCGAAAATGAATATACATTTGGAAGTATCGCAAGCCCGCTATTTGGCCTAACTCAAATAGAAAAAGGCAAAGCACTTAGCACATTACCTTATGTAATGGTTAAAACCATAGTTGAGGAACATCCAATACTTGGTTCGGCTACGATACTACTTGTACGATTGCATCGATAAGATGCAGTCATAAACAAAAAACAATACGAACTATAATTGATGGAATGGTCAGAAATTGTGACCAACATCAAAAAACAGCGTGTAGAGTTTGACAAATCGCTTAAGTGCCTCAATAAGAGCGCCTCGATAACAATTCAAACAAAAATAAAACATGTGCAAAATTTGGTTGAAGTCTACAACAACATTCGTCAGATAGTTTGTGATAACATACCAAGACTTACGCAACTGCACCACACTCAAGTAAATGATGTACTTAAAAGGCTACGGGAAAACCTTCTATACATCTCGGAAAGGCACAAAAAAGATATATTCGTAACGAATATTCTTAATACGCCCGCTACTTTCCATGTGTCTGAAATTGATATAAAAATATCACAAGACACAATGGCCCAAACTGTCGTAGATTTCTTAAAGTTAGCTTCATCGCTCATGCCAGAGTTCGATGGAAAAGCTGAAAATCTACGTAGTTTCGTGGATCTTATTTATTGGTTATTCATTATGCATTAACGCACTTCAATTTTTTTCTATTATAATTAATAACATTTAAAACTAAAGAAAACTAAAATAACTGGCCTCTTCCATGTCACAGCATATTTCGTGCACTTCACTTTCAATGACTTTATTGTCCAAAAATTCTTAAATTAGGATTTTTTTTTATCTCTTTATTGGTTTATCACCTCTTTTAAGCGTGATTCCATCAAGTTTAACAATTTTCGGGTGACTTCTCTGGAGATTTTTGGCCATTCCTCTAATAGGGCCGTTTTGAGGTTATTTTGATTAGATATTTACCTTTACTGAATGGCCACGCACAATTTGCCCACAAATTTTCTATAACGTTTAGGTATGACCACTGGGCTAGTGGATTGACCACATTTGGACAGCTCCAGATCAACCAGGACTGGACAATACCCGGTTTATGGTTTTGATTATTAGCCTGATAAAATCGGGATCGCCATTCAAGCCCCTGGTTATCGGCATTTTGGAGCGAATTCTCCTTTAAAAAGGATAGGTACATATTATTGTTCATATTACCATCTATGAAAACTAAGTTTCCAACTCCCGTACCTGACTTACAGGCAAAACCATGCAACTGCCACCGCCATAGCTCATAGTTGGTTTTAGGTGCTGATCTTGGGGCTCGGTATTTGCTTGGCGGCAATCATATTGGAACCCATCCGACGAAAATATATTAAATTTCGATAAAAACATTACGGGATGATTTATCGAATTTTAAGCAAACTCAACATCCGCGTTTCAAAATTTCAAGTCTCTAGCTCTTATATCTTCGGAAATCCACGCGTTCAAACATACGGACAGACGGACAGGGCCAAATCAACTCAGCTCGTCGCCCTGATCAAGAATATATATCAGTGTTTGAAAAGCTGACAGTCACAGTAGCAACAGTCGTAAAATTTTGTCTGTGCTGTGCTTCTGCAGCCAACAGTTTCGCAGTTCCGTTATTACTTGAACTGTTGCTGCGAGCATTTTCGACAGTCGCAGTCGCAGCAAAAGCAAAAAAATTTTTTGATCAGCAGCGCAGCGCTTCGAACTGCGTTCACTGGCGACAGTCGCAGTCGCAGCTATAGAAAAACTGTCGACTGCCGAACAGCACAGCAGACAGCTTCCACAGTTTTTGCTTTGCTTTGTGCGTCATGAACGAAATGAATGAAAATTAACAACATTTTAATTATTTATTTATAATGGCGATTATTTATTTTTATACTCATTCACGAAAGTGAATCAGTATATTGGTTTTGTGCAATGTCCGTCTTGCTGTCCGTCCGTCTGTCCGTCTGTCCGTCCGTCCGTCTGTCCGTCTGTCCGTATGAACGCAATCTATTTCGGCGCTATTGAAGCTAGAGACTTGAAAATTGGAACACATTCTCGTGTATATCTCCGATTTATAAAGTGTTAAAATTTTCCCGATCCGCCCACTAGGGGCGACGCAAATCGGAAAATGCATTTTCCGATATGCCAGAAATCATGTTAGTTAAAGAGCTAGAAAGCTGAAATTTGGTATGTAGGTCCGCGTCGACCACCCAAGATCACGAGCTATGGCGGATATATCTCCGCCCATTGGGGGCGTGGCCAATTGGATAAAACTGTATCTCCTAAAGTTGTAAACTTAGAATGCTGAAATTTTGCATGTCAGCTAATGTTATGATTCTATAAAGTCTAAAGATAAAATAAGAAGTCTACGCCCATTAGGGGCGTGGCAAATCGGATCTGAAAATATAGTAATTTTTTAAATTCTGCTATATTTTGGCCACTATTGATGCCAGAGATCTCAAATTTGTTATATATACTCGGGCTGATCACCCAAGACCAAAAAGCTTTGTCGGATATATGTCCGCGCACAGGGGGCGTGGCAAAAGTTTATATCTCCTAAAATATAATAGCTAGAAGCTTCAAGTTTGGATAGTTGAGTTACTGGTAGCCTCCTCTATCGATTCCCGGAAACATAAATTTTACGCCTCTTTAGGGGCGTGGCATATCGAAAAATACCCTGTAATTTTCACATTTTTTGAGAGTAAGCATTCAAGTTTGCAGTTAGGGTATCTCGTTCTAAGAACTAACCAAAAATGAGGTGTCTATGCCAAGTTGGGACGTGGCAAATCGGAAAAGCCTTTATATTCTACAGTATTAGAGCGAAACTTAACTACTAAATTGTTGATGGGATGTGAATGAGTATTCCGCAGTCGGTAACGCCCGACTGCAACGTTCTTACTTGTTTTATTTTTGATTTGATTTTCCGTCGGTTGCTTTGAAGCCGTCACAAATTGGGTTTAAAATATTTCGAATATTATCAGAATTTAACACATTGAACGGTATGGAGTCCTCCGTAACGAGCCCAATGTATGACCTTATTAGTTGCTTTTTGTTCATTTCAATTTTAATTTTTTTTTTCGTATAATTTTAGACGACGAACAAATAGAAGAGTTTTCCGACAGTTCGGAAGGAGGAGTCGTTTTCAAATGATGTACATTGACAACATGAGCTTTTAAATTTGAAATTCGATTGGTTTTAAGTTTGCTTTTGCATGTTTTACATGTAGCAACATTGGTATCAAAATACATTGTTCATTTTTGCTGTTGCTCGGATGCACATTAATACAAGACTACGCCTACGATCTGTCTCATTGCTACAAAGTATGCCGCAAGTGACTTCGGCAATTACAGTTACAAAAGTTACCAAAACAAAGCATAGCAAAAACTGTGGAAGCTGTCTGCTGTGCTGTTCGGCAGTCGACAGTTTTTCTCTAGCTGCGACTGCGACTGTCGCCAGTGAACGCAGTTCGAAGCGCTGCGCTGCTGATCAAGAATTGTTTTTTGCTTTTGCTGCGACTGCGACAGTCGAAAATGCTCGCAGCAACAGTTCTAGCATTCTCAAAACTGCCGAAGCTGTTGATTCCCGAAGCGCTGCGTTGCTGATCAAAATTTTTTTTTTGCTTTTGCTGCGACTGCGACTGTCGAAAATGCTCGCAGCGACAGTTCAAGCAATAACAGAACTACGAAAACTGATCGCAGTTTTTTAAACACTGATATATATATTTTGTGGGGTCTGCCACGCCTCCTTTAGCCTGTTACATACATTTCAACAAAACCATTATACCCTGATTTCCCATTGAAAGTGGGTTCCGGGTATAAAAATAAAATATATAATTTCTTTTTTTCTCAATTGCAACATTTATTTAATATTTTACTAATTCAAGTTTGTATCCCCGACAGATTAAACAAGTAAGAAAGCTCTAGTCAAGAAACACGCACACACACACGCATACACACACATACACGAATACACACACACACATACACACACAAGCACCCACGCATAAACACGCATGGGCTGCAGTGTGCGCTTACTATGAGAACTTAATTGTTTAATAACTTTTTTTATGGACATACGATCTTCATGAAACTTTTAGATCGTGATTATAACAATGCAATGCGTGCACTTGCCAAAGTACAAGTCTCTAGTATTTGAAATACGCTTTTTACAAAAGTGAGGGTGAGGGGTTGGATATAGGGGTGGAGGGTAAATTTTATTAAAAATTGTATAAAATGCATATAAGTACACATTTAAAATTTGACGACTCTATCATTAAAGATGTAGGAGATATAATTTTATAACTGGGTTTCGATAAGGTTTTTTATCGATAAAAAAAGATCGAGATGAGTTATCGATTTTTAATGATAAACTTGATATGCGCGCTGTAATTACGGACATTTAAAAAAAAAATTTGAAGTCTCTAGCTCTTATATCTTCTGAAATTGACGCGTTCAAACATACGGACAGACGGACGGACAGACAGACGGACAGGGCCAAATCGACTCAACTCGTCGCCCTGATCAAGAATATATATACTTTATGGGGTCTGCCACGCCTCCTTCTGCCTGTTATATACATTTCAACAAAACCATTATACCCTGATTTCCCATTTTCAATGGGTTTAGGGCATAAAAAGTCAGCATACTCATACGCACACTAACGCAAGCACATCGAGAACACCAATTTACATTTATTCTGGATTAATTAAATCAGCATACTAATACGCACACTAACGCACACTAATTGAGAACACCAATTAACATTTATTCTGGTTTTTTCAATCCCATAAGGAAAATTGTTAGTATTAAGAAGAAAATTGTATCACTAACACATTGCATATCACCAGCATCGCATTAACTTCATTAACATGCTTAATATCAACGCGATCTCTTCACGTCTTCAAATATGGCGAACCAGTAGCGACGTTGAGACAGGGCAGCGGAAGGAGAGTGGATGGATACTTCAACCTGATCCACATAGTAATATGGATGAAATTGAAGCGGCCATCGAGGCGACGAGGAATGAAGCACGAGAACTAAACGCAGGGCAAATCCGAGTTTTGACGTTCTATTACCCAGAACCACACGAAGCCAAACGTCTGCAACAATCACCGGTGATACGGAACATCGTGCTGCACAGGCAAAAGGCATCACTTCCCAACATATCTCGGCAGCGACAGCGGCCGTAGCCGCTCTGCTGCTACGACGTCGACCTCGTAACCGCGAAAAATACAGGCTGACGAATGGCAGTCCGTATTTGGCAGTTGAGCCAAATGAGACGATGCTCAAAATAACAACGAATATTAACAATGCAGTACAAAATTATAACGACTTAAATCTAAATATTCTGATGTGTTTTATTCTTTTGGCTAATTGAATCTTGGAAAACTGAATCACGATAAGCATACCCTTGGATGTGGCCGCCGCTAGAGTGATATGGCGTCACGAAACTTAACTTGAATATCTATTAAGCTTATTTATATGCACAAATACATAAATAGATGGCTGACGTATATAAATATCGCAATTTGGGCATTATAAATGCCTATTGCTACGCCCCTAGTGGCCGTAGACTCCTAATTTTTGGCCATTTCCATTTCCAGAACGAGCTACCAGTAACCTAATTGCAAAATTTGAAATCTTACGCTCAAAAAAATGTGAAAATTACACGGTATTTTTCGATATACCACGCCCCTAAAGAGGCGTAAAAATTATTTTTGGCGTATCGATAGAGGCTTCCAGTAATTTAACTGTCAAAATTTTAAGCTTCTAGTTCTTAAACTGTAGGAGATATAAACTTTTGCGGTTTGCCACGCCCCCTATGGGCGGACATATATCTATCATAGCTCGTTGGACTTGGGTGGTCAACCCCCGTATATATACCAAATTTCAGGTCTTTTACATCAATAGTGCCTAAAATATAGCAGAATTCGGAAAATCACTATATTTTCCGGTCCGATTTGCCACGCCCCTAGTGGGCGGATCGAGGAAATTTTAACACTTTATAAAGATATACCCGAGTATCGATCGAGCGTCACGCTACTCACTGCGCCACCTCACTTTTGGAAGGTGCGTTGCCAAACTGAAATAGATTCACTGCTGCAGCGCCTTCTAGCAAAACTAAACTATAGATGTTTGAATATATGTATGTGTGCACACGTATACGAAAACTGTTGTAGCTGCAGCACGAGCGTTTGACAATTGCCCAAACATTTTATTATTTTTTAACGTCGATTGACTTAACGGAATTTAATGAAACTTTTAGCATATGATCTACATATTATATTGAATATTTGAGAAATTTAAAAAAATGAAAAATCATTCACAAAGTTTTTATTCGATAAAAACATAACGGGATGACTTATCGAATATTAGAAGCAAACTCGACATCCGCGCTGTATATACGGTCATTTAAAAAAAAATTCAAGTCTCTAGCTCTAATATCTTCTGAAATCGACGCGTTCAAACATACGGACAGGCGGACGGACGGATAGGCAGACAGACGGACAGGGCCAAATAGACTCAGCTCGTCGCCCTGATCAAAAATATATATACTTTGTGGGGTCTAGCACGCCTTCTTTAGCCTGTTACATACTTCTAACAAAATCATTTCACCCTGATTTTCCATTTTCAATGGCTTCATGGTATAACAAGTAAGAAAGCTCTAGTCGAGACTGCTCGACTACGAAATCCCCTGAACACTTCTAAGAATTGATATTTCAATAATTATTCGCGCCTTTCTGTTTACACAAGAAACACACAGACACACATAGGCATGCACGCATAAACACGCATGGACTGCAATGTGGACTCACTATGGGAACTTAATTGCTTAATAACTGTTCTTATTCTGGGTTTAAACAATCTGTTTCCACCATACCGATCGCATATGAAAATTTTGGTACTCTTAGCTGGCCGACTGATCTGTATTGACTCGAACACTTGGGGGCATAACTGCACAACTGGCACTTTGTATATGTTTGTGATTCCTATCTCACTTCGAAGTTTATACGAGGATTTATTTCGATGCTCGCTAGCTAGGGGAGATAGCCTCCTCTACCCTAATTTCATATTTGCGTGCTTAGTACAATTCCGAATATCTAGTACCGTTTTTATACCCTGAACCCATTGAAAATGGGAAATCAGGGTATAATGGTTTTGTTAAAAGTATGTAACAGGCAGAAGGAGGCGTGGCAGACCCCACAAAGTATATATATTACTGATCAGGTCGACGAGCTGAGTCGATTTGGACTTGTCCGTCTGTCTGTCCGTCCGCCCGTATGTATGAACGCGTCGATCTCAGAAGATATAAGAGCTAGAGACTTGAAATTTTTTTCCTAGGTATATCACGCGCATATCAAGTTTTTCTTTTTATATCGATAACTACTCCCGATATTTTATTATCGATTAAAAACCTTATCGAAAGCTAGTTATTTAATTATATCTCCTACACCTTTAGAGCTAGAGCTTGCAAATTTTAAATGTAGACTTATATGTATTTTATATAATTTCGATTTTTATTGTTATTTACCCACCCCCCCCCACCACTATATCCACCCCCTCACCCTCACCTTTGTACAAGGCGTACTAGAGTACTAGAGACTTGTGCTTTGGAATGTACATACATTTTCACCATATGATTACGCCCTGAAAGTTTCCTTAAGATTGTACGTCTAAAAATTAAATTATTCAACAAATAAATTCTTATAATGTTGCCCACACTACAGCGCAGCCCAAGCGCAGTCGCTGTTTACTGCGCAGTTAGCAGAGCGCGTTCTAATACGTGCGTGTGTATGTATGTGCGTCGAAAAGAAGTGCAGACTGATTAGAATATCAGATTAGAGGGTTCAGGGTATATCCTAGTCGAGCAGTCTCGACTAGAGTCTTCTTACTTGTTATACCCTGAACCCATTGAAAATGGGAAATCAGGGTATAATGGTTTTGTTGAAATGTATGTAACAGGCAGAAGGAGGCGTGGCAGACCCCATAAAGTATATATATTCTTGATCAGGGCGACGAGCTGAGATCCGTCTGTCTGTCCGTCCGTCTGTCCGTATGTATGAACGCGTCGATTTCAGAAGATATAAGAGCTAGAGACTTGAAATTTTTTTTTTAAATGTCCGTAATTACAGCGCGCATATCAAGTTTATCATTAAAAATCGATAACTCATCCCGATCTTTTTTTATCGATAAAAAACCTTATCGAAACCAGTTATAAAATTATATCTTCTACACCTTTATTGCTAGAGTCTCCAAATTTTTAATGTATGCCTATATGCAATTTATACAATTTCGGTTTTTGTTAAAATTTACCCCCCACCTCTAAATTCACCCCCTCACCATCACTTTTGTAAAAAGCGTATTTCAAATACTAGAGACTTGTGCTTTGGCTATTACATGCATATCCATGTCATAATCATAATCTGAAAGTTTCATGAAGATCGTACGTCCACAAAAAAGTTATTAAGCAATTAAGTTCTCATAGTAAGCGCTCACTGCCACCCATGCGTGTTTATGCTTGTGTGTGTATATGTATGTAATTGTTTGTGTATGTGTGTGTGTGTGTGTGTGTGTTTATGTGTGTATGTATGTGTGTGTATGTGTATGTATGCCTGTGTGTGCGTGCGTGCGTGCATGTGTGTGTGTGTGTGTGCGTGTTTCTTGTGTAAGCTGAAAGACGCGAAAAATGATTGAAATAGCTATTACTCCAAGGGTTCAGGGGATCTCGTAGTCGAGTAGTCTCGACTAGAGCTTTCTTACTTGTTATACCCTGAACCCATTGAAAATGGGAAATCAGGTTATAATGGTTTTGTTAAAAGTATGTAACAGGCAGAAGGAGGCGTGGCAGACCCCACAAAGTATATATATTCTTGATCAGGGCGACGAGCTGAGTCGATTTGGACTTGTCCATCTGTCTGTCCGTCCGTCCGTCCGTATGTATGAACGCGTCGATTTCAGAAGATATAAGAGCTAGAGACTTGAAATTTTTTTCCTAAGTCCGTGTATATCACGCGCATATCAAGTTTTTCTTTATATATCGATAATTACTCCCGATATTTTATTATCGATCAAAAACCTTATCGAAAGCTAGTTATTTAATTATATCTCCTACACCTTTGGAGCTAGAAACTGCAAATTTTGAATGTAGGCTTATATGTATTTTCTATAATTTCGGTTTTGTTGTAATTTACCCCCCCACCTCTATATTCACCCCTTTACCCTCACCTTTGTCAAAGGCGTATTTCAAGTACTAGAGACTTGTGCTTTGGAATACATTTTCACTCTATGATTACGCTCTGAAAGTTGCATTAAGATTGTTTGTCTAGAAATTAAAATATTCAACAAAAAAATTCTTATAATATTGCACACACCGCAGCGCAGCTCACGCGCAGTCGCTGTAAGTTCGCTGTAAGCAGAGCGCGTTCTAATATGTTCGTGTGTATGTATGTGTGTCGAAAAGAATTGCAGACTGATTAGAATATCAGATTAGAGGGTTCAGGGTATCTCCTAGTCGAGCAGTCTCGATTAGAGTCTTCTTACTTGTTTTAAATTGTTTCCTACGGCTATAAAAATACTTAATTGGTCTCACCAAAGTAATTCTTTATTTTTTAAACCGTTTTTATTTAACATGCGAAGCGGATATGCATTTTTGTATCCATAATTATATACATTGAATTAGTTAAGTTATGTAAACATAATAATATATTTGAATTCATACTACAATAAGAAAGTAACTTCATAATCTGTTGCCTATATTTATGATGGTTGTATTCATAAATATCCCAATGTTGCATATGTCTTGACAAATGTTCCGTCGCTGGTGTTAACATTTCTATAATAATGGAATTCAAGGGTTACGTCAATGAATTTCTTGTAATATATTTTTATACTTACTCATCTTCCCAGGGACATACTGCGTTATGTTCGGCCTCATCAGTATATGTTAACGCAGGGATGTCAGGCTTTTCAGTTATTTTATCTCGTTCGTCAAATGAGCTTAACTTCTTAGTTGCAGAATTTCGTTTTTTACGCCGCCGACAAACTTCATCGTTGTTTAATACAGGAGTTGGAGTTTTGGCAGCTGCAGACTCATCTAAGGGTTCATCATCCACTATATCGACTTCTAGTACAGCGAGCGGTGCCAATGAAGGAGCCGGTGTCGGTGCAGGTGCTGTGCAGCCAAGATATCTCTCGGTTTCTATAATATCGTAGTCGAAGACTACGTCCTTATTACTAAAATGCATTCCTTCTTGATACTCATCAGTAGTGGGTGACAGTTCAACCTCATTTTCCTGAATATGATAATCAATTTTTTCTTCGACAGTAATTTCCGAGCATACATTTATCTTATTAACGCTTCCTAATTTCTCTTTGTTAATGAGATGAGAATTATTTTTAGGGTCACTTTCTTTCGTAAATATATTGATTGGTGGACCGGAAACAAGCTCTTGTAGCGTGTTACTATTTTTGTAGACGGAAGACTCAATCAGTTCAATTTTAACTTCTTTAATGACATCTAACTCTGATTCAAGTTGACGATTAATGTTAGTTGTCGATGTACTTGTGGTAATGCTATGTCTAGTATTCCTTTCGTTCTCTAATTGACTCGTTGGTGTCGGCGAGGTTAGGTGATGTTCACTGGCTTCTAGATCAATAATTTCGCTCTCCTTACTTAATAAATTAATGTTTCTTGCTTGCGATACTCTCGGTAATGATTCTGACATGGATAAAGGCTGATCACTATTTTGTGACATTGATTTACCTTCCGCATTACTTATAGTTAGTAGATCTTCTGCAATGATAATTCCACTATTATTATCAACACATGCACCGCGAATTTTCGGGGATTGTAAATTTAAGTTTACGATGGGTACCGATGAGGTCAAAGAAGAACTGACGCGTTTCGTCTCATTTTCACTGCTGAAGAAATGTGGAAAAAGAAACAGTTAGATAAATTAGACTTTTATGGTCTTCGTATTAACAATCCACAATAAAAGTAAAATTGAGCTAATCATAGAAAATAAATACAAAGAGTTAAGTTTTTGTTTCATGCTTCATTAACCCTTCTTCGATCAGAGTATGATAGTTTTATTAAACGTGTTAATGCCCGATTCCAATAAGACGTTCCGCTGAGTACTTGCTCTCTAACCCTTTTTCTAGTTACTTGTTACTCGTTGAATTGACACTACGCATATTACATACTGCTTAACACAAGTAAGAAAGCTCTAGTCGAGACTGCTCGACTACGAAATCCCCTGAACCCTTCTAAAAATTGATATTTAAATAAATTTTCGCGCCTTTCTGCTCACACAAAATAAACAAGTAAGAAAGCTCTAGTCGAGACTGAACGACTACGGGATCCCCTGATCCCCTTCGAGCAACTGATATTTCAGTAATTATTCGCATATGCACAGTTTATGGTTTAATAACTTTTTTGTGGATGGACTATATTAATGAAACTTTCAGATTATGAATATAACATAGATATGCATGTATTTGTTAACGCACAAGCTCCTAGTATTTGAAATACGCTACTTATAAATGTGAGGGTGAGGGGGTGAATTAGGGGTGGGGGTTATATTTTGACAAACCCGAAATTGTATAACACGCATTGTGAGGAGCAATATAGGTATGCACGTATGAGTGTATATGAACGTACGTATTTGTTGTGCGTTTATATGCATACACGTGCATATACATGTTGCTCCACACAGCGACGCGAATACTGTAGGAGCGACCCTCGCACTGGAAAGGGGGTCAAAGTCCTGTTAGAGGCGGTCGCTTTCGCTCCTACAGATTCAGCAATGGGTTCGCGTCGCACGCACGACGATCATCGGGGACCGTTAGCCGAGGTGCCGTTCGGGCAGTGAACATTTTCACTCGCATGGCAACAACGGTACTTCGGCCAATGGGAGGCTGCCACGCGATTTGGCGGGAAAGTGGCGTCACCCAGATCACGCCACTTTACCGTTTTTATGGGCACGAGCAACAAAAAGGCCCCGCTCCAGAGCCGAACAGGCCCCGTTACCACACGAAGCAGGGCCTGTGGCTGGGGTATAAAAGGCCACCAGCAGCTCCATACGCGCGGTCGAAACTATAGTGAAGAGAAGATATAAAGTGAAAGTCGAAGTGCGTGAAGAAAGTGCCAAAGTGAAGTGAAAGTCAACGCGAGTGGTAAATCAGGACTCCCAGGACATCGTGGGAACAGCAAGGACATCGTGGGAACAGCAAGGACATCCAGAGGGAATCCTTGCGGATCATCAGCGGCACCGATCACGACATCGGTGCATATTAGCGGCTTAAGTGACGCCTGCACATCTGAGAAAGTTCACGTAGCCGTGCGCAAGAGAAGTGTTTGTGAGTGAAACGTAGCTAGCGGTGTGCTGTGAACGAGTGGGATAGTAGGAGAGGCCTGTATATCTGAGCGAACCGCCAGAGTTTACAGATCGAAATCCTGGCGTTTCCCGAATCGTCCCGGTGAACTAGCGTGTTTTAGCACAACACTCTCCCAGCCGGAGTGCGTTGAACCAGCACTCAGTAGGTGTGCTTCGCTAAAGCCAACCAGCGAACCAGCTTAAATTTAAGTGACGTGTACATTTCAAACTTATTAAGAGAATATACATTTACGCTATAAAACCTAAATTCACAAGTGACTAATTAATATCGCAGGGGCTTCAACAAATAAATTTGTTGGCACGAATCCACAGTCAGCTGAAACTAGCCGAGCTTAGACTCGGGATAAACCGAAGGTTCGTTACAGCATATAAGTATACATATAAAATTTGGAGAGTTCAGCTTTACTGGTTTTCGATAATGCTTTTAATTGATAACAAAATAACGGGGCAAGTTATCTAATTTTAAAGCAAAACTCGACATGCGCGTGCTATACACGGACCTAGGGAAGAAAATTTCAAGTCTCTAGCTCTTATATCTTCTGAGATCGACGCGTTCATACGGACAGACGGACAGGGCCAAATCGACTCAGCTCGTCACCCTGATCAAGTATATATGTACTTTGTGGGGTCTGCCACGCCTCCTTCTGACTGTTACATACATTTCAACAAAACCATTATACCCTGATTTCCCATTAAAATGGGTAAACAAAAAAAGTTATTAAACAATTAACTTCTCATAGTAAGCGCACACTGCAGCCCATGCGTGTTTATGCGTGGGTGCTTGTGTGTGTCTGTGTATGTTTGTGTGCGTGTGTTTTTATACTCATTCACGAAAGTGAATCAGTATATTGGTTTTGTGCAATGTCCGTCTTGCTGTCCGTCCGTCCGTCTGTCCGTCTGTCCGTATGAACGCAATCTATTTCGACGCTATTGAAGCTAGAGACTTGAAATTTGGAACACATACTCGTGTATATCTCCGATTTATAAAGTGTTACAATTTTCCCGATCCGCCTACTAGTGGCGTGGCAAATCGGAAAATGCATTTTCCGATATACCAGAAATCATGTTAGTTGAAGAGCTAGAAAGCTGAAATTTTTTATGTATGTCCGCGTCGACCACCCAGGATCACGAGCTATGGCGGATATATCTCCGCCCATTGGGGGCGTGGCAAATCGGATAAAACTGTATCTCCTAAAGTTGTAAACTTAGAATGCTGAAATTTTGCATGTCAGCTAATGTTATGATTCTATAAAGTCTTAAGACTTAAGAAAAATTAGAAGTCTACACCCATTAGGGGCGTGGCAAATCGGACCTGAAGATATAGTGATTTTTCGAATTCTGCAATATTTTGGATACTATTGGTGCCAGAGATCTCAAATTTTGTATATATACTCAGGCTGATCACCCAAGACCAAAAAGCTTTGCCGGATATATGTCCGCCCACAGGAGGCGTGGCAAACCGAAAAAGTTGATATCTCCTAAAGTATAATAGCTAGAAGCTTCAAATTTTGATAGTTGAGTTACTGGTAGCCTCCTCTATCGATTCCTCAAACAAATATTTTTTATGCCTCTTTAGGGGCGTGGCATATCGAAAAATACCCTGTAATTTTCACTTTTTTTGAGGTTAAGCATTCAAACTTTGCAGTTAGGGTACCGTTATCTCGTTTTAAAAACTGACCAAAAATGAGGTGTCTACGCCCAGTTGGGGCGTGGCAAATCGGATAAAACCTGTACATTCTACAGTATTAGAGCGAAGCTTAACTACTAAATTGTTGATGGGATGTGAATGAGTATTCCGCAGTCGGTAACGCCCGACTGCAACGTTCTTACTTGTTTTTTTTTTTTTATATATTCGTTTATTGAAGATCTTAATATTTTACAAATTGCAAGTTGAGTGGTGGCTCGGATAGCGCGCGACGGCCGTAAAGCATTGCTTCGCTAGCACTATGCGCTTCCTTAGCCTGGTACAGCTCGTCTTCTTATTCGCTCGACTCTGCGGAGCTCCATCATCACTGTTGCCGCGAAGGTGCTTGTTAGTTCCCAAGCTTCCTCCGATTCCAGCATAGCGTTGACTATGTTGTCCGCTCTGATGGAGCGGCCCACTGCCTCTTCTAGACGACGCCTCTCCTCCAGGAACCGTCCACATATGAAAAGGATGTGGTTGGCGTCTTCCACATGCCCTCGCCCGCACCAGGGGCGACGAGTCAGTTTCCTCGTGACCAAAGCGCTTCAAATAGTTCCGAAAGCATCAATGGCCCGAGAAGATCTGCGAGAGATAGAAGTTAACCTCACCGTGTTTACGGTTAACCCATGGTTCAAGCTCCGGGATGAGCTTGTGCGTCCACCGCCCTTTAGCTGAGCTATTCCACTTCCTTTGCCATCGTGCAATGCTGTTCGCCCTGATAGCGTTGTGTCGCACAGGCGCGTGCGAACTCCGCTCCACGGCTTCGGCGACCAGGTACTCCAGTGGCACCATGCCGGCTATGACAAGCGCCGCATTATCGGAGATAGTCCTGAAAGCGCAGCTGACTCTGATTGCGCTCAGTCTGTAGATGGCGCAAATGTCCCGGCTGTAGCTAGGCGTTGCCATCGCTCTTGACCATATTGGCGCAGCATAGAGGATGACAGACCTAATGACGCTCATAAGAAGAAATCGTCCTTGCTGTTTAGGTCCCCGTGTGTTAAGCATAATTCTTGAGAGAGCTCTATAAGAAGCAGCTGCCTTTTTATGCACATATTCTAAGTGCTCGCGGAAAGTTAATCTTGTGTCTAACATGACGCCAAGATACTTAATCGCCCTCTTTGACGCGATGGTGACGCTGCCTATCCTTATATTGGCAATCTCCACTTTTTTGCGACTGCTTACTAGGACGACTTCCGTCTTGTGCGCCGCTAGCTCGAGCCCAGCTCCTGTCAACCAGCTTCGTATGCGATTGATACTTTCGCTGCACATATCCTCTGTATCATTAAGCTCCTTACCTATGGCGACGACAGCCACATCATCAGCAAAGTCAATGGTGTGTGCAGCCGCTGGTACTTCCAAGCGCAGTACGCCGTCGTACATGATATTCCATAGGAGAGGCCCCAGCACTGAGCCTTGGGGTACTCCAGCGGACACTGTATGAGTTTGGGGACCCTCACTCGTGTTGTATACCAGTGTTCTTACTCTGAAGTAGCTCTGTATTATCTCTTTTAGATATTTAGGGATATTATATTGTGACAGCGCAATCAGTATCATATCCCAACTAGCTGTCTTGAAGGCGTTGTTAACGTCCAGGGTCGCGATGATCCAGTATTGTTTCCCGAGTCTACTAATCAGGGCTCAACGAGCACTCAAATTGTGTTAGTTACAGACGAAGAAATCTTAGCAGCTCTCAGAGGTCTTAGAACCAACACAGCTCCAGGGCCGGACGGGATTCCAAATCGTGCGCTAAAGCTACCCTCGCCTTGCACCCTAGTACGTCCGCCGAATTATTCAACGAATACTTAACACAAGTGACGTTCCCTGCAAAATGGAAGACCCAGAACCTGGTATTGCTACCCTGGCTGGCAAACCACCAGACGAGCCATCTTCATACAGATCGATCTGCCTCTTAGACACCATAGGAAAGGTGTTTGAGAAATTGATCTGCTCTAGACTGGAGACTGCTGCGATACATTGTTGTTTGCCGTTTTATGTATCTCTTTGGTGGTGGTTGTTTTATATGTCGCTGTGTGTTTTGTTGTTGACTGTTTTGCATGCCGCTGTGTGTTTTGTTGTTGGCTGTTTTGCATGCCGCTGTGTGTTTTGTTGTTGGCTGTTTTAGATGTTGCTGTCGCTTTTGTTGTTGGCCGTTTTAGATGTCGCTCGCTTTGACATCTTCGTGCGCTAGCGATCGCTGAGCAGCCGACGTAGGCCCTTGACCCTTGCCTACGCTCGCTTGTTCTCGCTTCGCTGTGTGTGTAGAAATTTTTTCGCCTGGAATGCGTGCGGTTGTTGCCGAGTGCGCATGCACTGTAGGTGGATGCTGCTTGCACCTGCACTGCTTGTTGTATTGCATTGCGCATGCACTGGCAGCTAAGCTTTAGGTACTGAACTGTACACTGCTTGTTGCCATGCGCGCGCAATTTGAACATTTGTTGTTGCGCAATTATACAGTTAATTTCCCGGTGGAAAAAAAACGAAACAGCTTTATTGCTCACCCGTGTCTCCTCTCCACGACTTGAGATCCGCCACATCCGCCGTCCTGGTCCGTTTCTCTGCCTCCGACCTGATCTGACAGATAGCTGGGGACACAAAACTGGCCACTATATATGGGTCTCCATAGCGTGGTGCCAGTTTTGCTGCAAAGCCCTCAGCGGCATTAGACAAGTGGCGTTCCCTTTCCCACACCTTGTCACCTACGGCCAGTTTCCACTGCCGCGTCCGTAGTTTCGGTCCAGGTTTCGGCGCACTTTATTCAGCCTCTGCCCTGCTGCATGCGGCTGACCAGTCTTTCAGTTCTGACACCGCTCGCAACGCTGCACGTACGCCCGCGCATCCCGATACATACCGGGCCAGTAGTATCGTGCGGCCACCCGAGCAATTGTTTTCCGGCTCCCAAGGTGGCCAGCGGCGACTGCATCGTGGCTCTCTTCCATTAGTTGCTTGCGCCGCTCCGTTGGCACACATAGCTTCCACGCCGCCACACTTTTGTGGCCGGCTTGATGCGGACTGTGCCGATATAAGTTTCCAGACTCTTCGCGATAGTCTGGCCACTTTTGTGGTGCTTTGCGCAGCTCCTGGCGCAGCTTGGTGAGCCAACGACATCCTGTCCCAGCTGGCGTCTCCTTACTAGCGACCAAGCGGCTCGCCTCTTTCTCCAGAAGCTGCCGTGAGAGTGCATCTGCTACCACATTTCGCCTGTCTTTCCTGCGTCGAAGATACCGTTGCTTATTGGTCTTGTTGGGTGCCCTTCACCTCCTTATCCACATAAAGCGGTTCTTGACTATCCATAGTCACCTCCAGTGGCGTCTTGGGACCCGCTTCCATGCTTACAGCAACCATCGATAACTTCGCTTCCAGTTGGCGGCTTGGTTTGGGATCTCTTGGCCCAATTTACAGCGCCAAACCGCCACACTCCAGTGTGGTGCCTATACTAGCCAAGAAATCCCAGCCTAGCACCAAATCGTCGATCACTCCTGGCAGGATCAGCAACGGTATCTGGATTTGCTGATTTCCCAGGCTGATCGTCGTCTCCAGCTGCGAGTCCACCTGACTGCAACTGCCGTCCGCCAAGCGTATGCGCCGCCGTGTGGCGCGCACCACGCCCCCTCCTCCGAGCCTCTCAGCGAGCCTCTCACTGATGAAGCTGCTCGAGGCTCCCGTATCAATCGTGGCCTTCTGCTGTGAGACTCCAATGGCCACGATCGCTGTCAGCCGGCTGCCTTCGTCCTGAAGACTGCTGCTCCCGCTCGCCCCTGGATGGCGGGTGCCGCTGCTCGTTTCCCGACTGGCAGCAGCTAGCAGTTCGCACTCCGATGCGCGATGCCCTTTTTGGCCGCACATTCGGCAAGCCCTGGCTGGATTTGGGATGTGCGTCCTTGGTCCTGATGCGCCTGTCCTTGGCGCAGGAGAAGGCTTCGCCTCATCATCCATGCGACGATACTCCGCGTCGTCTCCAGCGTCATCCATGGCCATCAATCGCGTCCGGCCAGGCCGGACCAGTTTCAGCAGCTTCATCACCCACGCCGTCCAGTGTCGGTTGTTGGCCTCATCGCCCTCGGGATCATGACCAACTCCAAACCATATGTTTCAGCCGACCACTCCACTTGCTCCAGGAACTCCAAAGGCTTTGTAGTGCCATCACTTGTTTGGCACCTTTGGATACTCCTGAGCTGTGGTGCCGAGCCCTCGTGGCCTTATATCAGGTTGCAGGGTGGATGTGGCTCCCATATCACCTTGCCGCGTATCTTGCAGGCACGCAGCTGCACTAGTGGAGGGCACATACAGCCGCACCACATGCGCAAGCTATGCCTTCAGATCGTCCTCCGTGACGGCGGTCGTTGCCTCATCCCTGAGTGAGGCACGGCGTCCATGCAGTCGCTCCAGCTCGGCGATCCTCAGTGAGTAAGGAATGCTTCCTTCATTCCTCTCAACCCACTCGCCAAACTACCTCCGCATAACGTCATAAATACTAATTAAACTCTTATCGCAGGGCCCCACGTTGGGCGCCAGTTGTAACGAACCTTCGGTTTGTCCCGAGTCTAAGCTGGGCTAGTTTCAGCTGACTGTGGATTCGTGCCAACAAATTTATTTGTTGAAGCTTCTGCGATATGAATTAGTCACTTGTGATTTAGTTTATATATATATATATAGTCTTGAATATAGGAATAAATTTACACGTCACTTATTGTATGATCTCATGCTGGTTCGCTTTAGCAAGGCACAACGGCTGAGTGCTGGTTCAACGCACTCCGGCTGGGAGAGTGTTGTGCTAAAACACGCTAGTTTCAGTGGAACGATTTGGAAAACGCCAGGATTTGGGTCTGTGAACTCCGGCGGTTTGCTCATCTATACAGACCTCTCCTACTATTCCACTCGCTCACAGCAAAACACTAGCTTCGTTTCACTCACAACACTTCTCTTTTTACGCACGGCTACGTGAACTTACTCAGATATGCCGGTCTCGCTTAAGCTGCTGGGCTGCACCATCTCTCTGACTGACGGACGGACCCCGTATGGAGCTGCCGGTGGCCTTTTATAGCCCAGCCACAGTCCCTGCTTCGGGTGGTAACGGGGTCTGTTCGGCTCTTGAACGGGGCCTTTTTGCCGTTCGTGCCCATAAAAACGGTAAAGTGTCGTGATCTGGGTGACGCCACTTTCCCGCCAAATTGCGTGGCAGTCTCCCATTGGCCGAAGTACCGTTGGTTCCCTGCGAGTAGAAGTGTCCACTACTCTCACCCGGCCCGAACGGCACCTCGGCTAACGGTCCTCGATGATCGACGTGTATGCGACGCGAGCCCATTGCTGAATCTGTAGGAGCAAAAGAGGCCGACTATAGTTGGACCACTAACCAGAGAACACATAGACCGGACAAGTAGTGTAAAGCATTCATGCATTTTAAAAAAACATTCATTCTGATAGGTAAACCCACGATCATTGAATCAAAACAGGTACTTAAACATAAGCGCGCCTCTTCAATTAAAGCCCAAAATCGTTCACACCATTCTAAGTTGAGGGAGGCACACGCCAATGTTCATCTCCCAAGCATACATACAAACACATACACACACGCACATGTAAAGGCACACAGGCATACAAGTGCTTCTACAAGTTATATCCCAAAATTGTGAGCAGCGCCTCCCATGCGTACACACAATCAAATGTATGTACATACATACATACATATGTATGTGAGCACTTCACAAGATCGACCAAATGCAAATGCTGGGATTTAAAATTGCTACAGGCAGAAAGAGCTTCGCACACAGGCATACAAATGTTCATAGTACATGCAGCATACTGTAAGTGTGTGTGTGCATGGTCGTCGCGAAAACATTTTCATTATGCGCACCAACGCTTTCATACCCTTCCCACAAATAATAACGCAAACGCATGGCAAACGGTTTGAAAAGTTCGGTATACTCTTCACACATAAGGGTAGGCATGGGCTCTCGCTGCGAAGAAATTTCAATTTGTGAGCGCTGCTTGTGCTCACATGCATACATACATATACATATTTGAGAGAGCAGAGAGCATCGTGAGAGAGAGAGAGCAAGGGAAACATTCAGCGCAGAGGGATCGTTTGTTCAACAGTCGAGCATCTCGGTCGAGCGCATGAAGCGAAATGATTGTGCTTTCGTATATTTTCGTAGCCCGAACCCAAAAAGTGAAGAGCCGAGCAAATACGAAGTGTCTGGGAGATAACTCCCGAAAAAAAGTGTGCAAAACGCTTTACACTACTTGTCCGGTCTATGTGTTCTCTGGTTAGTGGTTGGACCTTGACTCCTTTCCAGTCGCGAGGGTCGCTCCCACAGTACTCGCGTCGCTGTGTGGAGCAACATGTATATGCACGTATATGCATATAAACGCACAGCAACTACGTACGTTCATATACATTAATACGTGCATACCAATATTGCTCTTCACAAGCTTAAGTAACAATTTTAACAAAAACGGAAATTGCAGAAATTGCATATAAGCATACATTAAAAAAAAAATTAGGAGACTCTAGCAATAAAGGTGTAGAAGATATAATTCCCAAATTCTTTTCTTTTTATTATTTATTATTCTTTTTATTAACTTTTCTTGCAACTTCTTTTATTACCGTCCTTTTTCTTTTTCTATACTATATCTCTTCTTACTTTATCTTTTTTTTTTATACCCTGAACCCATTTTCAATGGGAAATCAGTGTATAATGGTTTTGTTGAACTGTATGTAACAGGCAGAAGGAGGCGTGCAGACCCCATAAAGTATATGTATTCTTGATCAGGGCGACGAGCTGAGTTGATTTGGCCCAGTCTGTCTATCTGTCCGTCTGTCCGTCTGTCCGTATGTATGAACGCGTCGATTTCAGAAGATATAAGAGCTAGAGACTTCAAATTTTTTTAAAATGTCCGTAATTACAGCGCGCATATCAAGTTTATCATTAAAAATCGATAACTCATCCCGATCTTTTTTTTATCGATAAAAAACCATATCGAAAACCAGTTATAAAATTATATCTTTTACTTGTTTTAATTCTTTTTATACCCTGAACCCATTTTTAATGGGAAATCAGGGTATAATGGTTTTGTTGAAATGTATGTAACAGGCAGAAGGAGGCGTGGCAGACCCCACAAAGTGTATATATTCTTGATCAGTGCGACGAGCTGAGTTGATTTGGCCCTGTCCGTCTGCCTGTCCGTCTGTCCGTCTGTCCGTATGTATGAACGCGTCAATTTCAGAAGATATAAGAGCTAGAGACTTCAAATTTTTTTTAAATGTCCGTAATTACAGCGCGCATATAGTGTTTATCATTAAAAATCGATAACTCATCCCGATCTTTTTTTATCGATAAAAAACTTTATCGAAAACCAGTTATAAAATTATATCTCCTACACCTTTATTGCTATAGTTTCCAAATTTTTAATGTATGCTTATATGCAATTTATACAATTTCGGTTTTTGTTAAAATTTACCCCCCACCCCCATATCCACCTCCTCACCCACTCTTTTGTAAAAAGCGTATTTCAAATACTAGAGACTTGTGCTTTGGCAATTACATGCATATCCATGTTATAATCATAATCTGAAAGTTTCATGAAGATCGTACGTCCACAAAAAAAAGTTATTAAGCAATTAAGTTTTCATAGTAAGCGCTCACTGCCGCCCATGCGTGTTTATGCTTGTGTGTGTATGTGTATGTAAATGTTTGTGTATGTGTGTGTGTGTGTGTGTGTGTGTGTGTGTGTGTGCTTGTGTGTGTGTGTATGTGTGTGTGTATGTATGTGTGTGTATGTATGCCTGTGTGTGCGTGCGTGTGTGTGTGTGTGTGTGCGTGTTTCTTGTGTAAGCTGGAGGACGCGAAAAATTATTGAAATAGTTATTACTCCAATGGTTCAGGGGATCTCGTAGTCGAGTAGTCTCGACTAGAGCTTTCTTACTTATTATTATTTTTTTTTTTATTATTTTAAGAATTATTTTAATTATGTTAGATATAGTTAATAACCTACATTTTAATATTTTACTTTTTTAAGTTTTCTTACTAACACTTTCTTTTCATAGCTTCAATAGTATCACTGACCATATTTGGCTGTGAGACGTGGGCATAGCTGGCCGGACTGGCAGATAAAATACCCCCATCTGGTTGGTGTTACTATTGAAATTATATCCTGCACTTTGTATAGGCTTTTTTAAATTAAAATTGACTCTCGTTTTGGCAATAGCTTTAAGAAATAAATAAAACAAGTAAGAACGTTGCAGTCGGGCGTTACCGACTGCGGAATACTCATTCACATCCCATCAACAATTTAGTAGCTAAGTTTCGCTCTAATACTGTAGAATATACAGGTTTTTCCGATTTGCCACGCCCCAACTGGGCGTAGACACCTCATTTTTGGTCAGTTTTTAGAAAGAGATAACGGTACCCTAACTGCAAAGTTTGAATGCTTAACCTCAAAAAATGTGAAAATTACAGGGTATTTTTGATATGCCACGCCCCTAAAGAGGCGTAAAAATTATTTTTGGGGAATCGATAGAGGAGGCTACCAGTAACTTAACTATCCAAATTTAAAGCTTCTAGCTATTATACTTTAGGAGATATAAACTTTTGTGGTTTGCCACGCCCCCTGTCGGCGGACATATATCCGACAAAACTTTTTGGTCTTGGGTGATCAGTCCGAGTATATATACAAAACTTCAGGTCTCTGCCATCAATAGTGTCCAAAATATAGGAGAATTTAAAAAATCACTATATCTTCAGGTTCGATTTGCCACGCCCCCAATGGGCATAGACTTATAATTTTATCTTTAGACTTTATAGAGTCATACCATTAGCTGACGTGCAAAATTTCAGCATTCTAGGTTTACAACTTTAGGAGATACAGTTTTATCCGATTTGCCACGCCCCCAATGGGCGTAGATATATCCGCCATAGCTCGTGATCTTGGGTGGTCAACGCGGACCTACATACCAAATTTCAGCTTTCTAGCTCTTTAACTAACATGATTTCTGGTATATCGGAAAATGCATTTTCCGATTTGCCACGCCCCTAGTGGGCGGATCGGGAAAATTTTAACACTTTATAAATCGGAGATATACACGAGTATGTGTTCCAAATTTCAAGTCTCTAGCTTCAATAGCGCCGAAATAGATTGCGTTCATACGGACAGACGGACAGACGGACAGACGGACGGACAGCAAGACGGACATTGCACAAAACCAATATACTGATTCACTTTCGTGAATGAGTATAAAAATAAATAAATAACTGGTTTTCGATAAGGTTTTTTATCGATAAAAAAGATCGGGATGAGCTATCGATTTTTAATGATAAACTCGATATCCGCGCTGTAAATACGAATATTTTAACCAAAATTTTGAAGTCTCTAGCTCTTATATCCTCTGAAATCGACGCGGGCCAAATCGACTCAGCTCGTCACCCTGATCAAGAATATATATACTTTGTGGGGTCTGCCACGCCTCCTTCTGCCTGTTACGTACATTTCAACAAAACCATTATACCCTGATTTCCCATTCAAAATGGGTTCAGGGTATAAAAACAAGTGGTAACACATTATATGTGGCGTCGCATATGAAAAGCTATCACTATGATGCTTATACGATGCACTACAATGTGCGGAAAAGGGGGAGCTTGAGATGTACCGCAACTTGCCGCACACTTCTAGGGAAAGCAATGCAATAATTTTTTTGATTTCTCATAAGGCGGTTATGCCTGGAGTATCGAAGATCGCATTAGGCAACGTGCCTATCCACCCCTGGTAGCTCAGTGCTTTTGGAGCGACTTGCTCGGCAATAAATTGTGTTCTCAGCGAGTCACGACATCGTATGACGGATACTCATATGACAGAACGCGTTTTTATACTCATTCACGAAAGTGAATCAGTATATTGGTTTTGTGCAATGTCCGTCTTGCTGTCCGTCCGTCTGTCCGTCTGTCCGTCCGTCCGTCTGTCCGTCTGTCCGTATGAACGCAATCTATTTCGGCGCTATTGAAGCTAGAGACTTGAAATTTGGAACACATACTCGTGTATATCTCCGATTTATAAAGTGTTAAAATTTTCCCGATCCGCCCACTAGGGGCGTGGCAAATCGGAAAATGCATTTTTCGATATACCAGAAATCATGTTAGTTAAAGAGCTAGAAAACTGAAATTTGGTATGTAGGTCCGCGTTGACCACCCAAGATCACGAGCTATGGCGGATATATCTACGCCCATTGGGGGCGTGGCAAATCGGATAAAACTGTATCTCCTAAAGTTGTAAACCTAGAATGCTGAAATTTTCCACGTCAGCTAATGGTATTTCTATAAAGCCTTAAGATAAATTATAAGTCTACGCCCATTGGGGGCGTGGCAAATCGGACCTGAAGAAAAATCACTATATGATTTTTTAAATTCTCCTATATTTTTGACACTATTGATGGCAGAGACCTCAAATTTTGTATATATACTTGGACTGATCACCCAAGACCAAAAAGTTTTGTCGGATATATGTCCGCCCACAGGGGGCGTGGAAAACCGCAAAAGTTTATATCTCGAAAGTGAAATAAGTATATTGGTTTTGTGCAATGTCCGCTTTGCTGTCCGCCCGTCTCTCCGTCTGTCCGCCTATCCGTCTGTCCGTATGAACGCAATTTATTTCGGCGCTATTGAAGCTAGACTTGAAATTTGGAACACATACTCGGGTATATCTCTGATTTATAAAGAGTTAAAATATTCTTGATCCGGGGGCGTGGCAAATTGGAAAATGTATTTTCCGATATGTCAGAAATCATATTAATTGAAGACCTAGAAGCTGAAATTTGGAATATAGATCCGCATCAACCACCCAAGATCATGAGCGGATATATCTCCGCCCATTGGGGGCGTGGCAAATTGGATAAAACTGTATCTCCAAGAGTTCTACAGCTAGAGCGCTGAAATTTAGCACGTCAGCTAATGTTATGATTCTATAAAGTCTAAAGGCAAAAATTTATGTCTATTATTATTTATTAGGGGCGTGGCAAATCGGACCTGAAAATATAGTGATTTTTTAAATTCTGCTATATTTTAGACACTATTGATGCAATCGTATATATACTCGGGCTGACCATCCAAGACCAAAAAAGTTTGTCGAGTATATGTCCGCCCACAGGGGGCGTGGCAAACCGCAAAAGTTTATATCTCCTACAGTTTAAGAGCTAGAAGCTTCAAATTTTGATAGTTTAGTTACTGGTAGCCTCCTCTATCGATGCCCCAAAAATAATTTTTACGCCTCTTTAGGGGCGTGGCATATCGAAAAATACCCTGTAATTTTCACATTTTTTGAAGGTAAGAATTCAAATTTTGTCATTTAGGTTACCGGTTGCTCGTTCAAAGAACTGGCTCAAAATGAGGAGTCTACGGCCTTTAGGAGCGTGGCAATCGGCATTTATTGTGCCCATATTGCGGCATTTATATGCGTCAGCCATCTATTTATGTATTTGTAGACATAAATAGGCTTAATAGGCATTGATAGCACGGAAGGAAACATTTTTATAACATTAATAAAATATAAACAAGTAAGAAAGCTCTAGTCGAGACTGCTCGACTACGAGATCCCCTGAACCCTTGGAGCAATAGATATTTCAATACTTTTTCGCGACTTTCAGCTTACACAAGAAACACGCACACACACACACACACACACACACACACACACACACAGGTATACATACACACACACGCATACAGACACACATACACACACACACGCATACAGACACAACGCATACACACACACACATACACACACACATACACACACACATACACATACAAGCAACCACGCATAAACACGCATGGGCTGCAGTGTGCGCTTACTATGAGAACTTAATTGCTTAATAACTTTTTTGTGGACGTACGATCTTCATGAAACTTTCAGATTATGATTATGACATGGATATGCATGTAATTGCCAAAGCACAAGACTCTAGTATTTGAAATAAGCATTTTACAAAAGTGAGGGTGAGGGGATGAATTTAAGGGTGGGGGGTAAATTTTAACAAAAACCGAAATTGTATAAATTGCATATAAGCATACATTAAAAATTTGGAGACTCTAGCAATAAAGGTGCAGAAGATATAATTTTATAACTGGTTTTCGATAAGGTTTTTTATCGATAAAAAAAGATCGGGATGAGTTATCGATTTTTAATGATAAACTTGATATGCGCGCTGTAATTACGAACATTTTAAACAAAATTTGAAGTCTCTAGCTCTTATATCTTCTGAAATCGACGCGTTCATACATACGGACAGACGGACAGACGGACAGACGGACGGACGGACAGACGGACAGACGGACAGACAGACGGACAGGGCCAAATCAACTCAGCTCGTCGCCCTGATCAAGAATATATATACTTTGTGGGGTCTGCCACGCCTCCTTCTGCCTGTTACATACATATCAACAAAACCATTATACCCTGATTTCCCATTGAAAATGGGTTCAGGGTATAAAAAGCTAAAATAACAAAAAAAAATTGCAATTTACAAAAACGAACAACAGTAATTAAAACGAAATCACATCATTGTTATGAAGCCACATAGCAAAGAAAAGCCAGAGTGGTGGCTGGAAATTCAAAAATAATGCAAAGACAAATCAATCGCAACGGGATTCTTAGAATATGCTAGAGTACGCATATATGTGTACATACATACACACTTACAAATGAGCGCGTGTATAAGGCTGGAATGCTTGATGCTATGCGTGCAGACTTACATATATATATGTCGGAACAGTATTATTGTCGGTCATCGTTTCGCGCAGCGAGTTTCGATCGCACTTGAATTCTAGACGCAACTACATAACTTGTGTCTCTCAATTATTCTTTGTGCCTACTCTCGAACCTCACTCGGCGACAGCGACAGCGACACAACGCTGTCACCCCGCTAAAACGGTACTTCTTAAACGACAACATGCAAATATTGGCTGATGCAATATGATGAAATCAATTCCTGGAACTAAGTTGAAAACTACAACCACAATCATACAACCTCATTACACATCGACACTAAGTCGCATACAGAAAAGGGAAAATATGCGAGTAGGTAGTAAGCACAATTACAGTGCGCGCCAACATATTAATACTACTTGCTTTGACATATACATACATTCATATGTATGTGTTTGCGTATATGTATTTGAGGGCTATTTAAGAAGAAACAAATTTACACTTTTAAAATTATTAGACTAAGAAAAAGAAAAGTATTAAGTGTCATTCATTCAAGCTCGCACCTTCCCATAAAATATCTATTTTATAAACAAGTAAGAAAGCTCTAGTCGAGACTGCTCGACTACGAGATCCCCTGAACCCTTGGAGCAATAGATATTTCAATACTTTTTCGCGACTTTCAGCTTACACAAGAAACACGCACACACACACACACACACACGCACGTACGCACACACAGGCATACATACACACACACACATACAGACACACATACACACACACACGCATACATACACAAACGCATACACACACACATATACACACACACATACACACACAAGCAACCACGCATAAACACGCATGGGCGGCAGTGAGCGCTTACTATGAGAACTTAATTGCTTAATAACTTTTTTGTGGACGTACGATCTTCATGAAACTTTCAGATTATGATAATGACATGGATATGCATGTAATTGCCAAAGCACAAGTCTCTAGTATTTGAAATACGCTTTTTACAAAAGTGAGGGTGAGGGGGTGAATTTAAGGGTGAGGGGTAAATTTTAACAAAAACCGAAATTGTATAAATTGCATATAGGCATACCTAAAAAATTTTGAGACTAGCAATAAAGGTGTAGAAGATATAATTTTATAACTGGTTTTCGATAAGGTTTTTTATCGATAAAAAAGATCGGGATGAGTTATCGATTTTTAATGATAAACTTGATATGCGCGCTGTAATTACGAACATTTAAAAAAAAATTTGAAGTCTCTAGCTCTTATATCTTCTGAAATCGACGCGTTCATACATACGGACAGACGGACAGACGGACGGACGGACAGACGGACAGACAGACGGACAGGGCCAAATCAACTCAGCTCGTCGCCCTGATCAAGAATATATATACTTTGTGGGGTCTGCCACGCCTCCTTCTGCCTGTTACATACATTTCAACAAAACCATTATACCCTGATTTCCCATCAAAATTTTGTGTAGCTCTTAAACTGTAGGAGACATAAACTTTTGCGGTTTTAGCCCGAGTATATATACAATATTTGAGGTCTCTAGCATCAATAGTGTCCAAAATATAGCAGAATTTAAAAAATCACAAAATCTTCAATCCCGATTTGTCACGTCCCTAATGGGCGTAGACATAACACTTTTGTCATTAGACTTTGTATACATTATACATTAGCTTACGTGCAAAATTTCAGCGTTCTAGCTGTAAAAACTCTTGGAGATACCGTTTTATCCAATTTGTCACGCCTTCAATGGGCGTAGATATATCCGCCATAGCTCGTAACCTTGGGTAGTCGATGCGGATCTCTAAATTTCAGCTTTCTACCTCTTCAACTAACATGGTATACCGGAAAATGCATTTTTCGATTTGCCACGCCCGTGGGCGAGAAAATTTTAAGATTTTATAAATCGGAGATATACACAAGCTCCAAATTTAACAAGTAAGAAGGCTCCAGTCGAGACTGCTCGACTAGGAGATACCCTGAACCCTCCAAGCTGATATTCTAATCATTCTGCACTTCTTCTATGCACACATACATACACATGCACTTATAAGCACGTGCTCTGCTAACTGCGCAGTAAGCAGCGGCTGCGTTTGGGCTGCGCTGCAGTGTGGGCAACATTATATGAATTTATTTGTTGAATAATTTAATTTCTACACGAACACTCTTAATTAAACTTTCAGAACATAATCATAATGTTCAAATGTATGTACATTCCAAAGCACAAGTCTCTAGTATTTGAAATGCGTTTTTTTACAAATTGGGAGGGGGGCGTGGTATCCAAAATCTGTAAATTACAAAATCTTTGTGTCCAAATTTAAAGTCTCCAGGCTTAAAAGTGCTCAGACTAGGCTGAAAAAACCAAGTCGATTTTTCGATTATTCTCGATAAATAAGTTATCGGATGAGTTATCGTAAAAATAAAGCAAACTCGTACTGCCTATGGTATACACGAGTATGCATGCCAAATTTCAGCTCTCTAGCTCTTATATCTTCTGAAATCCTTTTGCTCATACGGACGGACGAACAGACGGACAGGGCTATATCAACTCAGCGCATCGCGCTGATCAAGAATATATATACTTTATGGGGTCTGTCACGCCTCCTTCTGCCCGTTACATACTTTTCACAAAACCATTATACCCTGATTTCCCATTTTCAATGGGTTCAGGGTATAAAAAGAAAACTGCGTTTATACGGACGGACAGCAAGACGGACATTGTACAAAACCGATATACTAGTTCATTTTCGTGACTGAGTATAAAGGCAAGTAAGAAAGCTCTAGTCGAGACTGCTCGACTACGAAATCCCGTGAACCCTTCGAGCAACAGCTATTTCATTCATTTTTCACATCTTTCTGCTTACACAAGACACACGGACACACACACACACGCACACACAAACACGCACACACATACACGGACGAGGTCTGGTGGAGGACGCCAACCATGTCTTATTCGAATGTGGACGCTTCCTAGAGGAGAGGCGTTGTCTGGAAGAAGCAGAATCGCAGAATCGAGCGAAGACGTGCTGTCCCAGTCTAAGGGAGTGTAAAGTGCTTGCGAAGCAATGCTTTACGGCCATCCCGCAAGCATCGTCCGCTGCCCTTAGCCACCTAAACACATATTGTATTATATAAGTGCAGTTGTTAATAAACGAATGAAAAACAAGTAAGAAAGCTCTAGTCGAGACTGCTCGACTACGAGATCCCCTGAACCCTTGGAGCAATAGATATTTCAATACTTTTTCGCGACTTTCAGCTTACACAAGAAACACGCACACACACACACACACGCACGTACGCACACACAGGTATACATACACACACACGCATACAGCCACACATACACACACACACGCATACAGACACAAACGAATACACACACACACATACACACACACATACACATACAAGCAACCACGCATAAACACGCATGGGCTGCAGTGTGCGCTTACTATGAGAACTTAATTGTTTAATAACTTTTTTTATGGACGTACGATCTTCATGAAACTTTTAGATTATGATTATAACATGAATATGCATGTAATTGCCAAAGCACAAGTCTCTAGTATTTGAAATACGCTTTTTACAAAAATGAGGGTGAGGGGGTGAATTTAGAGGTGGGGGTAAATTTTAACAAAAACCAAAATTGCATAAATTACATATAAGCATACATTAAAAATTTGGAGACTCTAGCAATAAAGGTGTAGAAGATATAATTTTATAGCTGGGTTTCGATAAGGTTTTTTATCGATAAAAAAAGATCGAGATGAGTTATCGATTTTTAATGATAAACTTGATATGCGCGCTGTAATTACGGACATTTAAAAAAAAATTTGAAGTCTCTAGCTCTTATATCTTCTGAAATCGACGCGTTCATACATACGGATACGCGTTCAGCTCGCTGATTTCCCATTGAAAATGGGTTCAGGGTATAACAAGTAAGACTCTAGTCGAGACTGCTCGACTAGGAGATGCCCTGAACCCTCCAATCTGATATTCTAATCACTGTGCACTTCTTTTCGGCACACATACATACACACGCACGTATTAGAACGCGCTCTGCTAACTGTGCAATAAGCAGCGACTGCGCTTGGGCTGCGCTGCAGTGTGGGCAACATTATATGAATTTATTTGTTGAATAATTTAATTTCTACACGAACACTCTTAATTAAACTTTCAGAACATAATCATAATGTTCAAATGTATGTACATTCCAAAGCACAAGTCTCTAGTATTTGAAATACGGTTTTTACAAAGGTGAGGGGGTGGAAATAGGAGTGGGGGGAAATTTTGACAAACATCAAAATTGTATAAAATATATATAAGTCTACATTTAAAATTTGGAAGCTCTAGCTCTAAAGGTGTAGGAGATATAATTAAATAAATAGCTTTCGATAAGGTTTTTAATCGATAATAAAATATCGAGAGTATTTATCGATATTTAGAGAAAAACTTGATATGCGCGTGATATACATGGACCTAAGAAAAAAAATTTCAAGTCTCTAGCTCTTATATCTTCTGAGATCGAGGCGTTCATACACACGGACGGACGGACAGACCGACGGACAGGGCCAAATCGACTTAGCTCGTCGCCCTGATCAAGAATATATATACTTTATGGGGTCTGCGATGATTCCTTCTGCCTGTTACATACTTTTCACAAAACCATTATACATTGATTTCCCGTTTTCAATGGGTTCAGGGTATAACAAGTAAGAAAGCTATAGTCGAGACTGCTCGAATACGAGATCCCCTGAACCCTTGGAGCAATATCTATTTCAATAATTTTTTCGCGCCTTTCAGCTTACACAAGAAATACGCACACACACACACACACGCACGCACACACACACGCATACACACACACATACACACACACACAAAGGCATACACACATACACAAACACATACACACACATACACAAACACATACACACACATACACAAACACATACACACACAAGCACCCACGCATAAACACGCATGGGCGGCAGTGAGCGCTTACTATGAGAACTTAATTGCTTAACTTTTTTTGTGGACGTACGATCTTCATGAAACTTTTAGATTATGATTATAACATGGATATGCATGTAATTGCCAAAGCAAAACAAAAGTGAGGGTGAGGGGGTGAATTTAGAGGTGGGGGTACATTTTAACAAAAACCGAAATTGTATAAATTGCATATAAGCATACATTAAAAATTTGGAGACTCTAGCAATAAAGGTGTAGAAGATATAATTTCATAACTGGTTTTCGATAAGGGTTTTCATCGATAAAAAAAGAT
The DNA here is from genome assembly GCF_018153725.1 of Drosophila mojavensis. Taxonomy (NCBI): domain Eukaryota; kingdom Metazoa; phylum Arthropoda; class Insecta; order Diptera; family Drosophilidae; genus Drosophila; species Drosophila mojavensis. The sequence continues at coordinate 2,738,712 of NW_025318897.1, read as the reverse complement.
CGGGATGAGTTATCGATTTTTAATGATAAACTTGATATACGTGCTGTAATTACGGACATTTAAAAAAAATTTGAAGTCTCTAGCTCTTATATCTTCTGAAATTGACGCGTTCATACATACGGACAGACGGACAGGCAGACGGACAGGGCCAAATCAACTCAGCTCGTCGCCCTGATCAAGAATATATACACTTTGTGGGGTCTGCCACGCCTCCTTCTGCCTGTTACATACATTTCAACAAATCCATTATACCCTGATTTCCCATTGAAAATGGGTTCAGGGTATAAAAACAAAAAATTTATTACGATAGCAATAGTTTAGATTGGAGATAGGGTTCTACTCATTAACGAAACAGGTCATAAGTTAGATTTTAAATATACAGGACCATACAAAGTAGAAAGCATAGGAAAAAACGATAATATAACAATTTCAAATAATAACAAGTAAGAAGACTCTAGTCGAGACTGCTCGACTAGGAGATACCCTGAACCCTCTAATCTGATATTCTAATCAATCTGCACTTCTTTTCGACACACATACATACACACACACACACGTATTAGAATGCGCTCTGCTAACTGCGCTTGGCCTGCGCTGTAGTGTAGGTAACATTATAAGAATTTATTATACGTAATTTCTATACGTACAATCTTAATGAAAGTTTCAGGGCGTAATTATATGGTAAAAATGTATGTACATTCCAAAGCTCGTGTCTCTAGTACTTGAAATACGCCTTTTACAAAGGTGAGGGTGAGGGGGGTGGATATAGGGGGTGGGGGGTAAATTACAACAAATATCGAAATTATATAAAATACATATAAGTCTTCATTTAAAATTTGCAAGCTCTAGCTCTAAAGGTGTAGGAGATATAATCAAATAACTAGCTTTCGATAAGGTTTTTGGTCGATAATAAAATATCGGAAGTAGTTATCGATATATAAAGAAAAACTTGATATGCGCGCTGTAATTACGGACATTTTAAAAAAAATTTGACGTCTCTAGCTCTTATATCTTCTGAAATCGACGCGTTCATACATACGGACAGACGGACAGGGCCAAATCAACTCAGCTCGTCGCCCTGATCAAGAATATATATACTTTGTGGGGTCTGCCACGCCTCCTTCTGCCTGTTACATACATTTCAACAAAACCATTATACCCTGATTTCCCATTGAAAATGGGTTCAGGGTATAAAAATCAAGAACAGGAATGATCAACCTGCTTGATAAAAGACAAAAAAAAAAAAAAAAAAAAAAAAAAAAACTTTGGATACGTAATATAACTAAGAAAATAACTCCATTAAAATTACGTTATTTTTTCAAAAGGAGGGAGATGTAGTATGTCCACTTTATCAAATGTTCACTGTACTCAGTAACATACATATATACATATACAAAGAATGTCACAAATACATTGTTACAATTAAACTGCAATATTCATAAATAACTCGCAGTCACAACATAAGAGGTAACATTATCACTCTCAAGTGCATGTGCCTTAACAGAGCGCGAGTACTAACTCCGCTGAGTCGGCATACTTTACATGCGCGACTGTTTCGTAAACAAGTGGACACATTACCCCCTCTCCGTCTGCGACTCTCGCCAGACCCTTAAGCTAACACATAAACACTTATACCTAAGCATATATGTATATGTACGAAGCCGCTCCGCTGCTGGCGTAACCGGCAGCGCAGCTATGCGGCTCTAACCATAAGAATATAATGAATAAAGAACATTCGTCAGTGCCATCGTATAAATTCTTTTTATGTTAAAACTGCGGCAATTCCTCATCAACAGTAGAGGTGGGGGGTCAATTTTAACAAAAATCGAAATTGCATAAATTGCAGATAAGCATACATTAAAAAAATGGAGACTCTAGCAATAAAGGTGCTGAAGATATAATTTTATAACAGGTTTTCGATAAGGGCTTTCATCATTAAAAAAGGATCGGGGTGAGTTTTCGATATTTAATGATAAACTCGATATCCGCGCTGTAAATACGGACATTTAAAAAAAATTGAAGTCTCTAGCTCTTATATCTTCTGAAATCGACGCGTTCATACATACGGATAGACGGACGGATAGACGGACAGGGCCAAATCGACTCAGCTCGTCACCCTAATCAAGAATATATATACTTTGTGGGGTCTGCCACGCCTCCTTCTGCCTGTTACATACATTTCAACAAAACCATTATACCCTGATTTCCCATATAAAATGGGCTGTCCGCTCTGATGGAGCGGCCCAGTGCCTCTTCTAGACGACGACCTCCTCCAGGAACCGTCCACATACAAAAAAAATGTGGTTGACGTCTTCCACATGCCCTCGCCCGCACCAGGGGCACTCATCAGTTTCCTCGTGACCAAAGCGCTTCAAATAACTCCGAAAGCATCCATGGCTCGAGAGGATCTGCGAAAGGTAGAAGTTAACCTCGCCGTGTTTGCAGTTAACCCATGGTTCGAGCTCCGGGATGAGCTTGTGTTCACCCTGATAGCGTTGTGTCGCACAGGCGCGTGCGAATTCCGCTCCACGGCTTCGGCGACCAGGTATTCCAGTGGCACCATGCCGGCTATGACAAGCGCCGCATCATCGGAGATAGTCCTGAAAGCGCAGCAGACTCTGATTGCGCTCAGTCTGTAGATCGCGCAAATGTCCCGGCTGTAGCTCGGCGTTGCCATCGCTCTTGCCCATATTGGCGCAGCATAGAGGATGACAGACCTAATGACGCTCATTAGAAGAAGACGTCGTTGCTGTTTAGGTCCCCGCGTGTTAATCATAATTCTTGAAAGAGCTCTACAAGAATCAGCTGCCTTTTTATGCACATATTCTAAGTGCTCACGGAAAGTTAATCTTGTGTCTAACATGACGCCAAGATACTTAATCGCCCTCTTTGACGCGATGGTGACGCTGCCTATCCTTATATTGGCAGTCTCGACTTTTTTGCGACTGCTTACTAGGACGACTTCCGTCTTGTGCGCCGCAGCCGCAGCCCAGCTCCTGTCAACCAGCTTCGTATGCGATTGATACTTTCGCTGCACATATCCTCTGTATTTTTATGCTCCTTGCCTATGGCGACGACAGCCACATCATCAGCAAAGCTAATGGTGTGTGCAGCCGCTGGTACTTCCAAGCGCAGTACGCCGTCGTACATGATATTCCATTGGAGAGGCTTCAGCACTGAGGTTGGGGTACTCCAGCTGACACTGAATGAGTTTGGGGACCCTCACTCGTGTTGTATACCAGTGTTCTTCCTCTGAAGTAGCTCTTTATTATCTCTTTTAGATATTTAGGGATATTATATTGTGACAGCGCATTCAGTATCATATCCCAACTAGCTGTGTTGAATGCGTTCTTAACGTCCAGGGTCGCGATGATGCAGTATGGCTTCGTCCCGTGCCTCCATCTGGTGCCTTGGATGGCGGAAGCTGCCAGGCCAACAACTTTTTCTAGAGCATCCGTTGTTGACCGGGCCTTCCGGAATCCAAATTGATTTGGTGAGAAGCCTCCGGCGCTAGCAATAGCAGCCTTCAGTCTAGAGCAGATCAATTTCTCAAACACCTTTCCTATGGTGTCTAAGTGGCAGATCGGTCTGTATGAAGATGGCACGTCTGGTGGTTTGCCAGCCTTGGGTAGCAATTCCAGGTTCTGGGTCTTCCATTTTGCCAGGAACGTCTCTTGTACTAAGCATTCGTTGAATAATTCGGCGAACGTAGGATCAGGCATTCGTTAAATAATTCGGCGAAGGTACTTGGGTGCAAGGCGAGGGCTAGCTTTAGCGCACGTTTTGGGATCCCGTCCGGCCCTGGAGCTGTGTTGGCTTTAAGACCTCAGAGAGCTAATAAGATTTCTTAGTCTGTAACTAAAACAATTTGAGTGCTCGTTGAGCCCTGATTAGCAGACTCGGACTCCGGGGCATGAATGGAGCTTAATCTTTCTGGAAAGAGCGTTTCCACAATCGATTTAAGCTCCAGACGATCCGTCGGCTGCACCTGTTTAACTGCGTATAGTCTTTTAACTACTATTTTATACGCCCTGCCCCAGGGGTCATATTCGGCTGAGTCGCACATTTCTGGAAAGCATTCTCTTTTGCTTGCCCGAATGGCCTTTTTCAACTGTCTTCTGGCTGCCTGGTAAGCTAATTGTTTTTCGAAAAACGTAGACCTACCCCGAGCCCGTTGATAGCTTCTTCTCGCCTGGATGCATTTGCGTCGAATGTCACCTATTTGTGCATTCCACCAATACGTAGGCTCTTGTCGCGTGAACTGCTTGCGACGTAACATGCTGCTATTGCAGGCACTCTGCATTTGGACCACCATTTGGCATGCTCTGGCCTCAGCATTACCAATTGTGCCCAGAGACTGAATGGCCTCTGAAAAAGCCGCGGGATCAAAAGTATCCAGCCGATACGATTCCCTCCACAAGGTTGACGCCCAGGCAGGTGGCTCACCTATTGTGAACAGAAGTGCCGTATGATCGCTGCCCGTATAGCTATCGCAGTGGCTCCATGTTGCTTCCTGGACGAGGGATGAAGTGACAAAAGTAATGTCAATTACAGATCCGTATCCAGCCCGGCTGAAGGTGAACTCGTGGCCAGTGTTGAGCAGTACAACCCCGCTACCCCATTCTAACGCCCATGAGTTAAAATCTCCTGCTATAATGGCCTTCCGACCCCTAGCATCCTCGGCAAGCTCGTCAAGCGCCGTTGTGAAACCGTATTGGCCACGTACGAACCCATTAAATGACTTAACATTCGAAAGAACATTCATTGTGTTGCCACATACCTACGACACCGCTTTGCCATTAGCATGTGTTGCCCATGTCCTAGGGCAGCTGGTTCTACAGTAGTGAGGCTCACTGAGAAATGCTACGTACATTTTTCCCTTATGGCTACATTTTGGTGGATTTGTGCATGCTTTTGCACTGTGACCCATCTCTCCACACCTGAAACAGGTGCCCTTTAGGTCACAGTCGCTGCCGCAGTTTGCTGCCATATGACCGTAATCGAGGCACTTGAAACAGCGTTTTGGCTGGTCCACGGCGCGGATACGCCATACAACCCATCCAATTCTGATTTGGGACAGCTCGAGCAGAGTAGAGAGAGCAACAGTAGCTCTGTGCTGTCCCCCAAAAGTCTGTCGAAGCGACTTGATAGCCTCAATGGGTGAGCTATCCTTCAACTCCGCCCTAATTGCCGCCAAGATCTCCTCTTTGCTCGCTAACTCATCTAGGTCACGAATCTCAAGTTGAGCCGATTCGGTAAGTGTTTTAACTACCGCTTGGTCACCCAAGGCCTTGCCTACAGCTTCGTGAAGGGCCTCAGCGCTATGCTCCGGCTTTCTGCTCAGTTGAAACAAAAGATCCCCCTTGCTGCCTTCCTAATGCCTTGAACGTCGCCGCTCAGATGCTTTAAATTTGGGTCGGTCTTGACCTCACGCTGCAACCACCCACGCCTGAAATCGCGATTGCGTCACTTCTGGGTCGTTTTTGCATGGACTTGCGTCCTTTAACGACTGTCTAGCTGTAGCCCGTAGAGCCATTGGCTCTTTTGGGTTCGCTACGCTTTTATTGGGCCTTGGCTTTTTTGACGGTGTTTTCCTCTGATCGGTGGTAACTTCCCTCGACCGCTTGGGAGTATTGCTACCTGAGCTCGCACTAGTGCTCGCTTTTCCCACTACTTTCTGGAGCGGCATGGTCTGCACCTCGCAGTTTTGAACCGATTGGTTGCAGAGCTTTTCGGCCGTCTTATGGAGATTGAGCAGCCTAGCCAACTCCTCCCTCATTAGGGCATTAATATGCCGCTGACCCCTAAATAAGGCAGTCAAGCCATCTAGAGTAACTCCTATTTGGGCTAACGCTTCTTTTAGTGAGTTGGGTGCCTGGCACTCAGCCACTGGGGACTGATTAAAGGACGACGGCTGCGGCAGCGCCCTCTGTTGTTGCTGCGGTGATCGCTGCAACGAGGAACGACGCGCGAAAGCTTGCGACTTCCGACTACAACGACGTGAAGCCTGTAGTGGGCAATGGCTACTAATATAATTTGAGTTTACAGACCGCAGTATCTTAAACTCAGCTTAACTACAGCAAGAGCCTGAAAGTATGCACTACTTTTAGTAACTGCGTCTTCACTCCAGATGTTAGGTTGCTGTCTTTGCTGAGACTTAGCAACTCACCAAAGTTAGTGAGCAGCTGATTGTCTGCTGCAATTTCCAGCACTACTAACAGCTGTTAGAGTGAATGCACCTGATTTTTATTAATTGCGCAAGTGTGACGCCTAGTGACAAAACTTTTCCCGCTTGAAAAAGAAAAGGAAAGAGAAAAGCCCTGACGCCAAAACAATGTCGCTATTGCCCCCCTCTCTTGAACCACTGGATTCTACCACCGGGGTACTCCACGAACCGCCGCGCAGTAAGTCTCTTTCGAGGTCGCTGGGTACGTTGCGCCCACAGCATACACGTTTTCTTTAGATATTTCCACTTTCGCAGGGAAAAACTCGGAACAAGCTATAGTCAACTATGGATCACAATAACATCGACCGCACTCCACGAAAACGCAACTCGATGCTTGTGTGTGTGTATGCGTGTGTGTGTGTCCGTGGTTGTGTCTTGTGTAAGCAGAAAGGCGCGAAAAATGGTTGAAACAGCTATTGCCCGACGGGTTCAGGGGATCTCGTAGTCGGGCAGTCTCGAAGAGAGCTTTCTTACTTGTTTTCATATGGCATTAATTTTTTTTAAATCGCTTAAAGTCACTTTTTTGATTTTTGTCACGCCACGCCGGCAGAATTGCCACTGTGCGTCGATTGACTTAACGGAAGTTAATAAAACTTTCAGCATATGATCTATATATTCTATTGAATATTTGACAAATTTAAAAAATGAACAATCATTCACAATAGTGGGCTAGGGTGACCATCTGAGCCGAAGCTCATTCCGGGACTGTCAACAACAACCAACCAACCACCAGTAACTTATTTCTTTCGCCTGACCACTGTGTCTTTAGTAAGGAAAAAAAACCTTTCGAAATTTGCGCATTGTGCGCTGGAATCACATGCAGGATCTGAGCTATTTTTAATACTTCCGAGTAACAGCACGAGTGTACGTTTGTTGCAAATAATTGTATTACCTTATCTGCGTTGTTTTTCTAAACAACATTCTTGACTTGTCTCGACACAAACTTCTTCAAGTTTTCATTTTGTCAAAATAATTTTTTTTTTATCGAAACAATAGAAAACCGGGACAATTTCGTGTCAGGTCGGGACACCGGGACATTACCTCCGAAAGCGGCACATGTCCCGGAATTTCAGGACGGATGGTCACCCTATACTGGCATCAACTTGAACTTGAATGTTATTATTCGGTAAAACATAACGGGATGATTTATCGAATTTTAATCGCAAGCTCGACATCCGCGCTGTGTGCACGGTGATTTAAAAAAATGGAGGTCTTATATCTTCTGAAATCGACGCGTGCAAACATACTGACAGACGGACACGGCTAAATTAACTTAGCTCGTCGCTCTGATCAAGAATATATATACTTTTTAGGGACTGTCACGCCTGCTTCTGCCTCTTACATACATTTCAACAAAATCATTATACCTAAATTTCGTATTTAAAATGGGTTCAGTGTATAAAAAGCGGGCATAAAGCTTCACACTGCGAGTCCGGTATATGTGTATATAGTTAGTGGTTATATCAAAACATGTTTAAAAATATATCGGCGGTACGGACGGTACGGCATTATTTTAATACTTATTCACGAAAGTGAAATAAGTATATTGGGTTTGTGAAATTTTCGTCTTGCTGTCCATCTGTACTGTGTACATCCGTATCGACCACCCAAGGGGGGCGTGGCAAATCGGATAAAACTGTATCTCCTTGACTTTTAGAGCTAAAACGTGAGCTAGTGTTATGATTCTACGATTATAGATTAATCAAGAAATGATGTCGACGCCCACTATGGGCGTGGCGAATCGGACCTGGAGATATAGTGATTTTTCAAATTCTGCTTTATCTTGGGGAGTATTAATGCTAGAGACTTGAAATTTAGTATATATACTCGAGCTGACCACCCAAGACCAAAAAGCTTCGACGGATATATGTCGGCTTACAGGGGCGTGGAAACCGCCGCAAAAGTTTATATCTCCTAAAGTTCAAGAGCTAGAAACAATTTATATAGTTTAATTACTAGTAACCTCCTCTTTCGATGACCAACAAATTGTTAGGGGTGTTCTATGAACTGGCCAAAATTGGTAAATTGCGGATAACTGCATTTTCTACATTATTAGAGCTAGAAACTTAAAACTTAGCTACCAAATTGCTGATGTGGTGTCAATAGGTATTCTGTAGTTGGTAACGCCCGACTGTAACGTTCTTACTTGTTTATCCGTATGATTGAAATAAAATAAAAAAGTCCACGAACTTTATTTTGTACATAAAATAAGATACCTGTGCATTAATGAAACGGAAGCACGACGTTGCTCAGTTAAATTTTTTGTTGTAATCCTTATACACGCCTGGGCATTATCTATGGTATTCTGATGTCGTATGCAAAAGTTCCGTTGTCTACGTTCAATAACTTCACAGCATTCTAAATTGCTATTTTAAGAGTTAGCTTATTAGATACAAATATTTGATTAATTTATTTACCTGGTAAATTGCTTTGACAGCTGCACCGCATTGTCATCATATGGCCGATGATAAGGAACTGCGATAATTCCGTTATTAGATGAAATCGAGATAACATCAGAAGTTAAATTTAAAGTTGATTCGTCCCATGGACATATAGACTTATCTGCCGGTGCTGGTAAGACGTCCCCAGTAGTTTCTAACTGAACGAACTTTATGCTCGGTGATTCTCTGCGTAATATAAGAACAAATTTTGAAAATATTTAATATGTATTTCAGATATGCATATTAAACTTTCAGTAAGTAAACTTATGGTGGTCTCCTGTCGTTTAAGATACTGTGCATCAAGCATGGCAGTGGTATAGTTGGGTCAATGTTAGGTCAATGTACGCCATCTTTTAATTGCGTAGGCTCGAGTCCCGCCAATGTTAAGTGCTATAACTTTTGCCAGCCATGTTATTCGACTTTCTTTTTTCCAGAAACGTATGTATTACCGAAAGTATTTAACATATTTTTATATCCTCTGCTCTCTCAAATATATAGTGCTTAGTGATTTTTATACCCTGAACCCATTTTCATTGGGAAATCAGGGTATAGTGGTTTTGTTGAAATGTATGTAACAGGCAGAAAGAGGCGTGGCAGACCCCACAAAGTATATATATTCTTGATCGGGGCGACGAGCTGAGTTGATTTGTCTGTCTGTCTGTCCGTCTGTCCGTATGTATGAACGCGTCGATTTCCGAAGATATAAGAGCTAGAGCTTCAAATTTTTTTTTTAAATGTCCGTAATTACAGCGCGCATATCAAGTTTATCATTAAAAATCGATAACTCATCCCGATCTTTTTTATCGATAAAAAACCTTATCGAAAACCAGTTATAAAATTATATCTTCTACACCTTTATTGCTAGAGTCTCCAAATTTTTAATGTATGCTTATATGCAATTTATACAATTTGGTTTTTGTTAAAATTTACCCCCCACCTCTAAATTCCCTCCCTCACTCTCACTTTTGTAAAAAACGTATTTCAAATACTAGAGACTTGTGCTTTGGCAATTACATGCATATTCTTGTTATAATCATAATCTGAAAGTTTCATGAAGATCGTACGTCCATAAAAAAGTTATTAAGCAATTAAATTCTCATAGTAAGCGCACACTGCAGACCATGCGTGTTTATGCGTGGGTGCTTGTGTGTGTATGCGTGTTTGTGTTTTTTTTTTTTTTTTTTTTATTCATTTATTGACAAACTTATATAACAAATTGCAAGTTGCGTGGTGGCTAGGATAGCGCGCGGTGCTTGCGGGACGGCCGTAAAGCATTGCTTCGCTAACACTATGCGCTACCTTAGCCTGGGACAGCTCGTCTTCTCAGTCGCTCGACTCTGCGGAGCTCTATCATCACCGTGGCCGCGAAAGTGCTTGTTAGTTCCCAAGCTTCCTCCGATTCCAGCATGGCGTTGACTAAGTTGTCCGCTCTGATGGAGCGGCCCACTGCCTTTTCCAGACGACGCCTCTCCTCCAGGAACCGTCCACATTCGAAAATAATGTGCTTGGCGTCTTCCACATGCCCTCGCTCGCACCAGGGGCACTCGTCAGATTCCTCGTGGCCAAAGCGCTTCAAATAGCTCCGAAAGCATCCATGACCCGAGAGGATCTGCGTAAGGTAGAAGTTAACCTCGCCATGTTTGCGGTTAACCCATGGTTCAAGCTCCGGGATGAGCTTGTGCGTCCACCGCCCTTTAGCTGAGCTATTCCACCTTCTTTGCCATCGTGCGATGCTGTTCGCCCTGACAGCGTTGAGTCGCGTAGGCCCGTGCGAATTCCGCTCCACGGCTTCGGCGACCAAATAATCCAGTGGCACCATACCGGCTATGACGAGCGCCGCGTCATCGGAGATAGTCCTGAAAGCGCAGCTGACTCTGATTGCGCTCAGCCTGTAGATCGCGCAAATGCCTCGGCTGTAGCTCGGCGTTGCCATCGCTCTTGCCCATATTGGCGCAGCATAGAGGATGACCGACCTAATGACGCTCATTAGGAGGAGACGTCGTTGCTGTTTAGGTCCCCGCGTGTGAGCATGATTCTCGAGAGAGCTCTACAAGAATCAGCTGCCTTTTTATGCACATATTCTAAGTGCTCGCGGAAAGTTAATCTTGTGTCTATCATGACACCAAGATATCTTACCGCCCTCTTTGACGCAATGGTGACGCTGCCGATCTTTATATTGGCAGTTTCCACTCTTTTGCGACTGCTGACTAGTACAACTTCGGTCTTGTGTGCCGCTAGCTCGAGCCCAGCTCCTGTCAACCAGCTTCGTATGCGATTGAGACTTTCGCTGCACATATCCTCTGTATCTTTGAGCTCCTTTCCTATGGCTACGACAGCTACATCATCAGCAAAGCCAATGGTGTGCGCGCCTGCTGGTAGTTCCAAGCGCAGTACGCCGTCGTACATGATGTTCCATAGGAGAGGCCCCAGCACTGAGCCTTGGGGTACTCCAGCTGACACTGTATGAGTTTGGGGACCCTCACTCGTGTTGTATACCAGTGTTCTTCCTCTGAAGTAGCTCTTTATTATCTCTCTTAGATATTTAGGGATATTATATTGTGACAGCGCATTCAGTATCATATCCCAACTAGCTGTGTTGAAGGCATTCCTTACATCCAGGGTCGCGATGATGCAGTATTCCTTCGTCCCGTGCCTCCATCTGGTGCCTTGAATAGCGGAAGTGGCCAGACCGACAACTTTGTTAAGCGCGTCCGTTGTTGACCGGGCCTTCCGGAATCCAAATTGGTTTGGTGACAGGCCTCCGGCGCTTGCAATCGCAGTCTCCAACCTAGAGCAGATCAGTTTCTCAAACACCATTCCCATGGTGTCTAAGAGACAGATCGGTCTGTACGAAGATGGCTCATCTGGTGGTTTGCCAGCCTTGGGTAGCAATACCAGATTCTGGGCTTTCCATTTTGCCGGGAACGTCTCTTGGATCAGGCATTCGTTAAATAATTCGGCGAAGGTACTTGGGTGCAAGGCGAGGGCTAACTTTAGCGCACGATTTGGGATCCCGTCCGGCCCTGGAGCTGTGTTGGTTCTAAGACCTCGGAGAACTACTGATATTTCTTCCTCTGTAACTAAAACAATTTCAGTGCTCGTTGAGCCCTGATCAGCAGACTCGGACTCATTCATTCTCTTTTGCTTGCCCGAATGGCCTTCTTCAGCTGTCTTCTAGCTGCCTGGTAAGCTAACTGTTTCTCAAAAAACGTTGACCTACCGCGAGCCCGTTGGTAGCTTCTTCTCGCCTGGATGCATTTGCGACGAATGTCACCTATTTGCGTATTCCACCAATACGTAGGCTCACGTTGTCGCGTGAACTGCTTGCGGCGTAACATGCTGCTATTGCAGGCACTCTGTATGTGGGCTACCATTTGGCATGCTCTGGCCTCAGCATTACCAATTGTACCCAGAGACTGAATGGCCTCTGAAAAGACTGCGGGATCAAAAGTATCTAGCCGATACGACTCCCTCCACAATGTTGGCGCCCTGGCAGGTGGCTCACCTATTGTGAACAGAAGTGCCGTATGATCGCTGCCTGTATAGCTATCGCAATGGCTCCATGTTGCTCCCCGAAAGAGGGATGAAGTGACAAAAGTAATGTGGATAACAGACCCGTATCCCGCCCGACTGAAGGTGTATTCATGGCCAGTGTTGAGCAGTGCAACATCTAGTGTCGCGAAGATCTCCAGTAGGATACGACCTCTGGCATTTGTTGTGGGGCTACCCCTTTCTAACGCCCATGAGTTAAAATATCCTGCTATAATGGCCTTCCGACCCCTAGCATCCTCGGCAAGCTCGTCGAGCACCGTCGTGAATTCACTGAGCTGCATGCTGGGGGCCAGATAGCAACTGTAAAGCCATAAGCTACCATATCGGCCACGTACGAACCCATTGAATGACTTAACATTCGAAAGTACGTTCGTTGAGTTGCCGCATACCCACAACGCAGCTTTGCCATTAACGTCTGTTGACCATGTCCTAGGGCAGCTGGTTCTACAGTGGTGAGGCTCACTGAGAAAAGCTACATCTATACATTTTTCCCTAATGGTCTGCTCTAGAAGATCTTGGGCAGCAACACAATGATTTAAGTTAAGCTGCAAAAACCTTAACATTTCATTTTACGAGCAGCTTCACGGTAGGATGGGCACTTGAAGCTGCCTGCTGAATGGTCCGTCTGCTTTTCACCTTTCCGGATGCAGAGACTACATTTTGGTGGCTTGGTGCATGCTTTGGCACTGTGACCCATCTCTCCACACCTGAAACAGGCGCCCTTTAAGTCACAGTCGCTGCCGCAGTTTGCTGCCATATGACCATAATCGAGGCACTTGAAACAGCGTTTAGGCTGCTCCACGGCTCGGATACGGCAAACTACCCATCCTATTCTAATTTTGGACAGCAGAGTTTTAGCTTTCCCAATTGGAAGAGCAACCGTAGCTCTTTGCTGTCCACCAAAAGCTGGCCGAAGCGATTTGATAGCCTCAATGGGGAGTGAGCTATCCTTCAACTCCACCCTAATGGCCTCCAAGATCTCCTCTTTGGTCGCTAACTCATCTAGATCGCGAATCTCAACTTGGGCCGATTCGGTAAGTGTTTTAACTACCGCTCGGTCTCCCAAGGCCTTGCCTACAGCTTCGTGCAGAGCCTCAGCGCTATGCTCCGGCTTCCTACTCAGTTGCAATAAAAGGTCCCCCTTAGCTGTCTTCCTAATGCCTTGAACGTCGCTGCTCAGATGCTTCAAATTTGGGTCGCTTTTAGCTACACGAAGCATGTCCGCATAGCTGCGACCCCCTACGCCTGAAATCGCAATCGCGTCAGTCCTGGGACGTTTTTGCATAGGCTTTCGCCCTTTAACGACTGTCCAGCTGCTCTGGTTTGTCTGTCGAGCGGCCTGGTTTGAAGTTTCAGCTGTAGCCCGTAGAGTCATTGGTTCTTTTGGGTTCGCTGCACTTCTATTGGGCCTCGGCTTTTTTGAGGGAGTTTTCCTCTGTTCGGAGGCAACTTCCCTCGACCGCTTGGGAGTATTGCTACCTACTGTAGCACTAATGCTCGCTGCCTTAACGTTTTCGCCTGCTTTTTTAAGTGGCGTGGTCTGCACCTCACAGTTTTTAACCGAACGGTTGCAGAACGCTTCGGCCGTCTTGTGAAGGCTGACCAGCCTAGCCAGCTCCTCTCTCATTAAGGCATTTATATGCCGCTGACCCCCAAATAAGGCAGACAAACCCTCTAGTGTAGCTCCTATTTGAGCTAACGCTTCTTTTAGTGACTTGGGTGCCTGGCACTCAGCCACTGGAGCCTGGTTAGAAGTCGACGGCTGCGCCAACGCCCTCTGTTGTTGCTGCGGCGATCGCTGCAACGAGGAACGACGCGCAAAAGCTTGCAGCTCGTCCTCCATCATGGCATCCATTTCTGCTCCGACTACCACGGCGTGAAGCCTGTAGTGGGCAATGGCTACTAATATAATCTGAGTTTACAACCCGCAGTAACTTAAACTCAACTTGACTACAGCGAGAGCCCGAAAGTATGCACTACTTTTAATAACTGCTACTTCACTCCAGCAGCTAGGTTGCTGTCTTTGCTAAGGCTTAGCAACTCACCAACGTTAATGAGCAGCTGATTGCCCGATGCAATTTCCAGCACTACTAACAGCTGTTAGAGTGAATGCACCTGATTTTTATTATTGCGCAAGTGTGACGCCTAAAGTAACAAAATTTACGCGCCCACAAAAGACAAGAAAAGGAAGAAGCCCTGACGCCAAAACAATGACGCTATCGCCCCCCCTCTCTTGCGCCACCGAATTATACCGCTTGGGAATTCCACGAACCGCCGCGCAGTAAGTCTCTGGTAGTTTTTTTGAGGTCGCTGGGTACGCCGCGCCCACAGCAAACACGTTGACTTCAGTTCTTTCCACTTTCACAGGGGAAAACACAGTTCAAGCTATTGTCTACGATGGATCACGATGACATCGACCGCACTCCGTGAAAACGCAACTCGAACTCTCTATGCGTGTTTGTGTGTGTATGTGTGTGTGTATGCGTGTGTGTGTATGTATGTCTGTGTGTGCGTACGTGCGTGTGTGTGTGTGTGTGTGTGCGTGTTTCTTGTGTAAGCTGAAAGACGCGGTAAATTATTGAAATAGCTATTGCTCCAAGGATTCAGGGGATCTCGTAGTCGAGCAGTCTCGACTAGAGCTTTCTTACTTGTTTTCGGTTTCCGACTGCACCAATTAAGTAAACTGCAAAATAGTTTGCTAAAAAAAATAATAACTTCACGGACACGACGTGTATTCTTCAGTGGTCAGAATCAACTCACTCGTTTATTCGAAATGTACTCAATATAAATGTTACATAAAGTGCTTAGTCTACATAAATATGTATGTTGTGTCGGCATTACATGAATTTGGGGCATGGCATTTTTGGTTGCGACACCGGATACGCACGCACGCACGCACACGCAGGCATACATACATACATACACACACACACACACACACACACACACACACACACACACACACACACACACACACACACGCACACACGCAGGCATACATACATACATACACACACACACACACACACACACACACGCACGCACACACACAGGCATACATACATACACACACACACACATACACATAAACATTTACACACATACACACACAAGCAAAAACACGCATGGGCGGCAGTGTGCGCTTACTATGAGAACTCAATTGTTTAATAACTTTTTTTGTGGACATACGATCTTCACGAAACATTCAGATTATGATTATAACATAGATATGCATTCTAGTATTTGAAATACGCCTTTTACAAATGTGACGGTGAGGGGGTGAATATAGGGGTGGAGGGTAAATATGTAAAATATGTAATAGATTCTTATCTTATCGCTGAGTTTGTAAGGCTCCGCGTGGGTCTATTAGCTATTCTTATCCTATCGCTGAGGTATTGGTCTATACCAATGCTGAGCCTTACACACTCAGAAAAATTGCCGACCACGCCATAGACCCAAACCAAATTTATGGTTGGGAAACGAGACCGCAAACATCAAAGCAAGATATGTTTTCATTTGGTTGGTCGAGCCCAATAGAGATGTTGATAAGCCTTGTGAACGAAAGAGCTCAAAGAGTAAGGCTGCACATTTTTTCTGGCCAACATTGAGCTCAGCAACCAGGATGAAATCTATAGCTACAAAGATACGCTAGATTTCCTCTGGAAGAAAGTCCAGTCAATACTGAAAGATTTGGAAGTAAAATATGAAAGGCCTGCCTACGAAATCGAGTACATAGACGAACTGGAAGTCAAAATGTACACAGTGTCAAAAAAACTGGAGAGGAAAATAAGTGCACTGCAAATCGTGAAAGAAGACACTCCAAAGCGACCGAAACCGACACTTCCTCACTTCAATGGAAGTCCTAAGACGTGGCCAACGTTCTTCGAGCAGTTCACCAAAATAATTCACAACAGAAAGGATATCAGCGACAAGACGAAACTGATATACCTCAAAATGTATCTTAAAGGAGAAGGTCAACGGGCTATAAGCCATTTCTCAATTGGAGTGGGTAACTACAAATCAGCGTGGGACTATTTATGCAAGCGCTACAAACGGTATTTGTCTTTGGACATGGAACTGCTGAAGGATAATGATGAAAGCAATATCCGCAAGTCCCTCCAATAATAATGACAACGTCACAGCTGATGAGATGACCGCATGTCAGGCTGCTTTGATGAAAGAGATCAATAAAAAAGATCTGGGCTCCACCAACTCCGACAAAGGATCCGGAGCACATAGAAGATGCGGACGAGAATGGAATTTCTGCCACAACTTCGACATCGACGTTGAGTATCACTGAAGATACATCAACAGATATCCAATTAAAGCTGCAAGTACAATTGGAATTTGCAGCAACATATTAAAGGAAACAACCATAACCACTATAAGCGAAACAATAGGCACAATAAGGCATCAGCATCAACAGAAGGACATCCATCACTTGGAGGCTTTAGCTTCGGCAACAATGAAGCGATCGACAACTTCAAACGATGGCACCTACAAGCCACAGAAGTTCTTTAAAAAGGCACAACTTCATTTGGCATGTGCACATCACATTCTCTGGGCCCTGCAGAATGTTCAGGCACGAACATAAGGATTGCAAGCATGATCATTTCGTCAAGAATATTATCAATTATTAAATTTGTATTTGTCCTGTATATTGTTAAGAAATCCACAGATAGTAGTTCTGGACGTTACACACTTTGGCCCCCCGCAGAATGTTTACGCATAAACATATGAATATACGAAGATCGTATACATGCCTCCGACGCACTCAACGACTAGCAGGTAGTGCGCTGGGAGAAGATAAGGGTCACATTTACGGACTCTATAAATAGACAAATGGACACCAACCCTTGCAACCCCAAAGTTAGATATGTAAGAGACCCACGCGAAGCCAGCGATAAGATAAGAACATGCAATAGACTGTAGTGTATGCACATACGAGTTCTGATTACTCAATATAAATATGAGCGGCAACACTTAGCTAGCCGAATATGCATAGGGCATTGCCTTTGTCACTCAGCGACAGCGTGCCAAGTCCCGCACACATTTCAAGTGCAAACGTAATATGATATGCACTCATTGCATTCATCGCTTAGAGCCGAGTCAGCATGTTTCCCATACTGACCGCTAATATACATATGTGCATGCATAACTCACACTCTCTGCCCGTCTTACATTTTGTTACTTTACTTATATATAATGTATTATATAAAACGGCTGCTCTGCCGCTGCGCCGACAGCTAGCAAGCCTTTAGCTAAGAGAACCAAATATCATTCAATAAAAGACATTGCTAAAGAACACATGCATATATCAAACCTATGCTTATAATACAAGACCAATGCTGAGCCTTACACACTCAGCAATAGACGCACTAGATATAAGGGTTGAAATTATGCATGAGTCTGGGTATATAAACCCAGGCTCATAAGAATAAAGATCAATACGCAACTAAACACCATCATAGTCAAGTGTATTCGTTCAGTACATGTAATCTACATTACAAATTTGGCGACTCTTAATGATGTAGTAGATATACATTAATTTGTTGGTTTTCGATAATGTTTTTAGTCGATAACAAAATAACGGGGCGAATTATCAATTTTTAAAACAAAGCTCGATATCCGCGAGGTATACACGGAGGCCTCTAGGTATTGTATCTTCTGAAATCGACGCGTTCAAACATACTGACAGACGGACAGACGGACGGACAGACAGACAGACGGACAGGACCAAATCAATTCAGCTCGTCTCCCTGATAAAGAATATATATACTTTGTTGGGTCTGCGCCTCCTTCTGCCTGTTACATACATTTCAACAAAACCATAGTACCCTGATTTCCCATTGAAAATGGGTTCAGGGTATAAAAAAAATTGAATATGGTGAAAACGAATTATTTGAACTTTCAAAATTGAACAACCAATGAAATTTGTACCATAAAATTATAAAAACAAGTGGTAACACATCAAATGTAGCGACGCATATGAAAAGCTATCACTATGATGCTTATACGATGCACTACAATGTGCGGAAAAGGAGGAGCTTGAGATGTACCGCAAGTTGCCGCACACTTCTAGGGAAAGCAATGCAATAATTTGTTGGATTTCTCATAAGGCGGCTATGCCTGTAATATCGAAGATCGCATTAGGTATCGTGCCTATCCACCCCTGGTAGCTCAGTGCCTTTGGAGCAACTTGCTTCGGCAATAAATTGTGTTCTCAGCGAGTCACGATGTCGTATGACGGATACTCATATGACAGAACGCGTTTTTTTTTTTTTATCTTTGAGTACCAAATTCTGGAGTTAGGCGGTCCTTATCACCTTAATAAAAAAATACATATTTTCTCCTTTTTTTTTTTTTTTTTGGGAATTAAAAAAAAGTCGAAAAAATAGATATATCGATTTTTTTTAAAGTTGGATATAAAATATAATACTGATTTTTTTTTTTTTCAAAACATAAAATATTTTCGATACGATATTTTAAAAGTATTCGACAGCCCTACAATAAGACCAATAATAAACGAAGTTTGGTCACATTTTGACAAACTAAAGAATATGTTTGCCAAATGTCGCAATTGCGGAAGAGAGTACCGTACAAGCGGCAACACTTCAAATTTGATTGAGCACTTAAGGCGTGTACATTCCTTGATTATAAACGACCACGTTGAAACAACTGCTCCAAAATTGAACCAATATCTTTTACGTACGAAACATACGGCGCCAACTTGGCAAAAAAAAGGCATGTATTCAAATGATTGCGCTTGAATTAGAGCTATTTAGTGTTGTGGAAAATATTGGATTTAGAGCATTTGTTTGTAATATGGATCCAAAATATATTTTGCCCAGCCGGAGATACTTGAAGGACGTTGTGATTGGGATACATTCGACAAGATCACAACCGTTGTAATGGACAATGCAGCCAGCATGATACAAGCGTGCGAAATAAAATTAAAAAAAAAAAAAAATACTTTCCTTGCTTCACAGACACGCCACCACGATTTAATGGCTGAAGGACTATATTATGCAAATTTTTAGCAGTGCTAAGAGAATTTTCGCGTTCTTTAAGAGCAGCCCTGTTTGCCAACGCCACGTTTAAGAATGCTCAAAATACGGACAATCCTTTAAATTTGTTGCAAGAAGTACCGACAAGGTGGAATCGCAAAATGCGCCACTCCCCTATCTCAGGACCACTTCCACATAATACACGATTTATGCTCTGTGTTGGAACCATTTGACACTGCAACAAAGTACACATCGGCCTCAAAACCCGTAACGGCTTCGCTAATCATACCGGCAATATTGACACTGACCAAACCTTTGGAGTTGCTGTCGTTAAATATGAAGAAAGATAAGCAAGCGCTCTGCTATCTGCACAGTGCACTATGGGTAAAAAGTCAGATTTTTTGGCATAAATAAAAAAAAAAAATTTTTCAGTATCCGTCAACTGTTTTCATATTCTCATTTAGAAAGCTCCAGCCGACTTAAAAACCATTTTTATAAAATTTTGCGGACTACCCATAAAGTTTTAAGCTTCGTCAAAGGTAGCTCATTCAAGGTTACATGGTAAATTGAAGAAAGCGCGGGAAATGATGCTCTACTTTCAACGTGTGTAAATCTTTGGGTGTTTGAAATAGTATACAATATTTTTTATGGAAATGATTCAGGAAGCTTTATTAAATAAGATGAGTGAAAAATTTTGTTGTAGTTCTGTGACTTATCGTCCAATTGTGCAAAGTGTTGCTATTGTGCATTTGTAGATAAAAACTAATATTCATATGTGTGCTTCGTTAGATATAACTTTTGATCCCTCAAAGGTATTTGAAATGTTTAAATTGGATGCTGTGTGTAAATCTTTGCTAAATCCAATAATAACAAGTAAGAAAACTCTAGTTCAGAGTGCTCGACTAGATACTACCCTGAACCCAACATATAAAAATGCCCATTTAGTATGGCTGAAATTTAAATTTCGATGTATTTAAAAATATAAATAAAATACCAAACTCATTTAATAAAATATAAAAATATTTTGAAACAATTAAAAAAGTTAACATCAGTTGCACCGATCGGGATTTGAACCACAACTTCTCGATCGAGCGTCATGCAGCTAACACACTAGGCCACTTCACTCCTTCTAGTGGTGCTGGCAAAACTCAAATAGATTCACTGCTGCAGCGCCATCTATCAAAACTAAACAAAACAAACTGCTGATGTGATTCTAAGAATCTGCTAGAATAACCAAACTATTAAAAACGCACATAAAGTATAGTTAAAATTTCAATTTCGGTGTATTTAAAAATATAAATTAAATAGAAAACTCATTTATGAAAATATAAAAATATTTTAAAACAATAAAAAAAAATTAACATCAGTTGCATCGATCGGGGTTCGAACCGATCTCGATCGAGCGTCATGCAGCTAACACACTAGGCCACCCCACTCCTACTAGTGGCGCTGGCAAAACTCAAATAGATTGACTGCTGCTGCGCCATCTACCAAAACTAAACGAAACTAACAGCTGATGTGATTCAACGAATGTTTCTAGAAGAAGTTTGAATGCATGTGTGCACACGCATACGATGCTGTTGTAGCTGCTGCACGTGCGTTTGTTAATTGGCCAAATATTTGATTATTTTTTTATTAATTTTTGACTGAACGGAATTAAATGAAACTTTCAGCATATGATCTACATATTATATTGAATATTTGAGAAATTAAAAAAAAAGAAAAATCATTCACAATTAGCTATAGTGGCATCTGATTTGAACTTGAATGTTTTTACTCGATAAAAACATAACGAGATGATTTATCGAATTTTAAAAGCAAACTCGACATCCGCGCTGTATATACGGTCATTTAAAAAAAAAAATCAAGTCTCTAGCTCTTATATCTTCGGAAATCGACGAGTTCAAACATACGGACAGACGGACAGATGGACAGGCGGACAGACGGACAGACAGACAGACGGACAGGGCCAAATCGACTCAGCTCGTCGCCCTGATCAAGAATATATATACTTTGTGGGGTCTGCCACGCCTCCTTCTGCCTGTTACATACATTTCAACAAAACCATTATACCCTGATTTCCCATTTTCAATGGGTTCAGGGTATAAAAAGACTTCTTGCTCATTCTTGCTCCTTCACAAAATAATCGACATGTTGCAATTACAGATGAGCTCTGCAATTCCATGCTGCTAGAAGTGCGGAGCAGCAACAAGCGACAACAAAGCGCTATAAAAAATTATTTCGTTAAAAAATAAGTAAAGAGAAAATATCGGACGATAAATATAAATCAATTAACTATAAAGTAAAAAAAATTGTTGGATTTATCAAGTATCATTTAACAAAATGCAATCGATTGCTGATTAGAGTCAAGTATCAAGGTCAATGCGTACGCCAGATCACCTAAAAGAGCAGGTTGGAAGCAATTAAATTATAACGATGCTGGTCCACGATTAAAAGAGAAATCGGCTTCTGAGCTTGCCTCAGAGTATGATAACACGACGCCTTTCTGCATTAGTTTCGTTTAAAAAATTAACGGCAACGCAGCAAGAAGAGTTGTTTTTTTACCATTTTAAATTTTGACCCATAAATCTTATCAACCGTTTCTATAATATTAATTGCTATCTCTTGCGAGCATAAGGTGAACTGCGGGAAATTTAAAGCTCTGTGTGAGAAAACATTCAATTTGTGTTTGTTATATTATATTTTATATATAATATTTTTGCTATCCAATGCCCCCAACTATCCACCACACTTTGGTGCATGGGCATCAAATAATGGACATCTGCATACTTCCAGTTGAGAGCTTGAGAGAGCAAATCTGAAGCACGAAATAAAATTACAAAAACAATCGAAAATCCCATGCTAGGAAGTGCAGGCGATTACAAAATATAAGTGGCGTATTCAATAGAGCACTAGACTCATCAGACCCACTTATTTCTAGTCTCAGTTTGAAAGAACGAGCTCGCCAAATGAGAAAAAAAGGAAATGCCTACAGAAGATATTGCGCTTCTAGAGGCATATAGTTTCGAACCTTCTGCAGCATTTGGAAGAATTCCTAGTTCAACCAAAAGCGAAAAAGAGGAAGATGATACTTAAGACACCTATGAAAAGAAATATTGAATGAATTGTATTGAGTTGGAATAAGAAACTTATAACTAAAATAATATTCACGGTAAAAGCTTGTCTGGGACTAGAATTTTCGTTGCAATAACCGGATGGATGCTATAAGCGAAAGGGGTGGGGGCGTGGCTCTATTAAAAAAAACAAACCCGAAATTATAAAAAATTCATAGCTTCTATCACTTCAGGGACAATTAATGCCAAAAATTCGGTCTTTTTACCCATAGTGCAGTGTGGGCAATATTAGGAGAATTTACTTGTGGAATAATTTTGTTTGTTGTAGGACTATCATGAAACTTTTAGAACATGATCACAATGTTTAAAGGTGTGTACATGTGTGTACAAAGCACAAATCTCTAGTACTTGAAATACGTTTTTTACAAATTGAGGACGAAGAGGGTTTGGTATCAAAAATCTGTAAATTACAAAATCTTCGTATTCATCAAATGTATACACACATCAAATGAATGAAGTCTCCAGGTATAGTATTGTTTAAATTAGGCAGAAAAAACGATCCCAATGTATTATTCTCGATAAAAAAGAAATCGGATGAGTTACCGAAAAAATATGATAAATTTCCTGTTTTACAAATCTCTAGCTCTTATATCTTCTGAGATCAACGCAGTCATACGGACGGACAGACAACTCAGCTCGTCGTCTTGATAAAGAATATATATACTTTATGGGGTCTGCGATCATTCCTTCTGCCTGTTACATACTTCTTTCAAAACCATTGTTGAGCTATCGAGAATCATCGAATTGCTTTAGACATTAAACACGATTGTATACTTAACGATTATTATTAATGATTATTAGTTATACCACTAATTAGAGAACACATAGACTAGACATGTAGAACAAACTTTTTCAACACCGAAAAATCTGTCTAGTAGCTACCAACAACTTCGTATTCGCTCGGCTCGGTATTAGCTGGCTAGGGTAATGAAAGAAAGCACGAGGAAATCAGTGCGCTACAAGCACGCAAACGAAATGGTTCTGTTGTATGCGCTCTGCGTTTTTTTGTCCTACTCTCTCTCTCACACTCTATCTCACTCTCTCTCTCTATGGTCTCTCAAATGATCAAGCTCAGCAACGCACCAAAACTGAAATTTGTTCGCGACGATCCCAGCTCTTTCCTTTTGAGTGAAGAGCATACCGAAATCTTAAAAGCGTTTGCCACGCTCATGCAAACAAACTGTAAGCGTATGAAGGGTATGAAAGTGTTGCTGCGCATAAATTTTATTTCGCGACGGGCATGCACACATGCCTGTAGCAATTTTAAAGCAGCCCAGCATTTGCATTTGGTCGGTCTTACGTATGTATATAAGTACATTCATATATTATTATAGTTAATCATGTTTATAAATGTGTGTATATCCATAAAATACTAATACTTAAATAAAATCATAATTTATACACATTTTCAACCGAAAAAATGATCGTGATACACTAACAAGTTTATTGAATGCTTTGCAATATATCGGGTTGCGACTATAAAATCTTCAAGTGGGACATAAATTATAATGTACTCATTATTGCGAAAATTATTGATTTAGTCATAAAGGCCCATTTGATAGTCAGTCTACAATTCAAACCATACAAAATTAACAAACTATGAAATCGAGAGATAATTATCTTCCCATCTCATACATACACACACATATGCAAATGTGTGTATGTGCTCACTTCACAAGGTCCATCGACGGTAAATTTTGGGCTTTACAATCTGCACAGGCAGTTGTACACATAAAGAATACATTTTCGCGACGAGCATGCACTCACACATTTACAGTATGGGCTTTAGTGTGCGTGCGTCGCGAAACTCAATTCTTTCTCAATATGTTCGTTAATCGTCCGTTGCAGTTTTACATGTATTTGCCACTATGTGTTAGTGTGGGGAAACTATTCTTGCTGCCTGTGGTATATTGTAAATGTGTATGGTCATAATACGTGAACATTGGCGTGTGCCTACCCCGGGCTTTTAATTGTGCGAGTGGTTTCGATTTAAATCTGCAAAGGGGAGTGCTAAACGACCTTTTATTATCACTTCAGTGTTTTCTGTTATTAGTCGTGCCAAAATTTATATAAGTTTTTTTTTAAACTATGGCTGAAACAAGTGCTATAAAAAAATCAACGGTAGGTGTCAACAAATCTTCACGAAGAAGTGGCGAGAAATGCATAATTGAAACGTGTGGTGCGAGTTATAGGAAAAGTTCAATTCATTTTCCCGTTAGCTTATTTCCGTTTCCGTCTAAAGATTTTTATTTAAACAAGTAAGAAAACTCTAGTCGAGAGTGCGCGACTAGATACTACCCTGAACCCAACAAATCAAAATGCCCATTTAGTATGACTAAAATTTCAATTTCGATGTATTTAAAAATATAAATAAAATACCAAACTCATTTAATAAAATATAAAAATATTTTGAAACAATTAAAAAAGTTAACATCAGTTGCATCGATCGGGATTCGAACCGCAACTTCTCGATCGAGCGTCATGCAGCTAACACACTACGCCACCTCACTCCTGCTAGTGGCGCTGGCAAAACTCAAATAGATTCACTGCTGCTGCGCCATCTACCAAAACTAAACGAAACTAACTGCTGATGTGATTCTAAGAATTTGCTAGAATAACCAAACTATTAAAAACGCACATAAAGTATAGTCAAAATTTCAATTTCGGTGTATTTAAAAATATAAATTAAATAGAAAACTCATTTATGAAAATATAAAAATATTTTGAAGCAATTAAAACAAGTAAGAACGTTGCAGTCGGGCGTTACCGACTGCGGAATACTCATTCACATCCCATCAACAATTTAGTAGTTAAGTTTCGCTCTAATACTGTAGAATATAAAGGCTTTTCCGATTTGCCACGTCCCAACTTGGCATAGACACCTCATTTTTGGTTAGTTCTTAGAACGAGATACCCTAACTGCAAACTTGAATGCTTACTCTCAAAAAATGTGAAAATTACAGGGTATTTTTCGATATGCCACGCCCCTAAAGAGGCGTAAAAATTATTTTGTGGGGAATCGATAGAGGAGGCTACCAGTAACTCAACTATCCAAATTTGAAGCTTTTAGCTATTATACTTGGGGAGATATACACTTTTGCGCTTTGCCACGCCCCCTGTGGGCGGACATATATCCGACAAAGCTTTTTGGTCTTGGGTGCTCAACCCGAGTATATATATCAAATTTGAAATCTCTGGCATCAATACTGTCCAAAAAATAGCAGAATTCGAAAAATCACTATATCTTCAGGTCCGATTTGCCACGCCCCTAATAGGCGTAGACTTATAATTTATCTTCAGACTTTATAGAATCATACCATTAGCTGACGTGCAAAATTTCAGCATTCTAGGTTTACAACTTTAGGAGATACAGTTTTATCCGATTTGCCACGCCCCCAATGGGCGGAGATATATCCGCCATAGCTTGTGATCTTGGGTGGTCGACGCGGACCTACATACCAAATTTCAGTTTTCTAGCTCCTTAACTAACATGATTACTGGTATATCGGAAAATGCATTTTCCGATTCGCCACGCCCTTAGTGGGCGGATCGGGAAAATTTTAACACTTTATAAATCGGAGATATACACGAGTATGTGCTCCAAATTTCAAGTCTCTAGCTTCAATAGCGCCGAAATAGATTGCGTTCATACGGACAGACGGACGGACGGACAGACGGACAGACGGAGCGACAGCAAGACGGACATTGCACAAAACCAATATACTGATTCACTTTCGTGAATGAGTATAAAAATTAACATTAGTTGCACCGATCGGGATTCGAACTAAACGAAACTAACAGCTGATGTGATTTAAAGAATGTTCCCAAAGAAGTTTGAATGTATGTGTGCACACGTATACGATGCTGTTGTAGCTGCTGCACGTGCGTTTGTTAATTGGCCAAATATTTAATGATTATACTCATTCACGAAAGTGAATCAGTATATTGGTTTTGTGCAATGTCCGTCTTGCTGTCCGTCCGTCTGTCCGTCCGTCCGTCTGTCCGTCTGTCCGTCTGTCCGTATGAACGCAATCTATTTCGGCGCTATTGAAGCTAGCGACTTGAAATTTGGAACACATACTCGTGTATATCTCCGATTTATAAAGTGTTAAAATTTTCCCGATCCGCCCACTAGGGGCGTGGCAATTCGGAAAATGCATTTTCCGATATACCAGAAATCATGTTTGTTGAAGATCTAGAAAGCTGAAATTTGGTATGTAGTTCTGCGTTGACCACCCAAGATTACGAGCTATGGCGGATATATCTACGCCCATTGGGGGCGTGGCAAATCGGATAGAGCTGTATCTCCTGAAGTTGTAAACCTAGAATGCTGAAATTTTGCACGTCAGCTAATGTTATGATTCTATAAAGTCTAAAGATAAATTATAAGTCTACGCCCATTGAGGGCGTTTAAAAGCGGACCTGAAGATATAGTGATTCTATAAATTCTCCTATATTTTGGACACTATTGATGGCAGAGACCTCAAATTTTGTATATATGCTCGGACTGATCACCCAAGACCAAAAAAGTTTTGTCGGATATATGTCCGCTCACAGGGGGCGTGGCAAACCGCAAAAGTTTATATCTCCTAAAGTATAATAGCAAGAAGCTTCAAATTGGATAGTTGAGTTACTGGTAGCCTCCTCTATCGATTCCCCAAAAATAATTTTTACGCCTCTTTAGGGGCGTGCCATATCGAAAAATACCCTGTAATTTTCACATTTTTTGAGGGTAAGCATTCAAACTTTGCAGTTAGGGTACCGTTATCTCTTTCTAAAAACTGACCAAAAATGAGGTGTCTACGCCCAGTTGGGGCGTGGCAAATCGGAAAAACCTGTATATTCTACAGTATTAGAGCGAAACTTAACTACTAAATTGTTGATGGGATGTGAATGAGTATTCTGCAGTCGGTAACGCCCGACTGCAACGTTCTTACTTGTTTTTAATTAATTTTTGACCGAACGGAATTTAATGAAACTTTCAGCATATGATCTACATATTATATTGAATATTTGAGAAATTTAAAAAAAATTAAAAATGAATGTTTTTACTCGATAAAAACATAACGGGATGATTTATCGAATTTTAAAAGCAAACTCGACGTCCACGCTGTATATACTGTCATTTCAAAAAAAAATTGAAGTCTCTAGCCCTTATATCTTCGGAAATGACGCGTTAAAACATACGGACAGACGGACAGACAGACAGACGGACAGGGCCAAATCGACTCAGCTCGTCGCTCTGATCAAGAATATACATACTTTGTGGGGTCTGCCACGCCTTCTTCTGCCTGTTACATACATTTCAACAAAACCATTATACCCTCATTTCCCATTGAAAATGGAATCAGTGTATAAAAAGAGCAAAATGAGGTATACATCGTTAAAAATATTACGAAGTTTTTTTATTGATAAAAAAAGATCGGGATGAGTTATCAATTTTTAATGATAAACTTGATATCCGCGCTGTAATTACGGACATTTAAAAAAAAAATTTGAAGTCTCTAGCTCTTATATCTTCTGAAATCGACGCGTTCATACATACGGACAGACGGAGAGACTGACGGACAGACATACGGACATTGAAAATGGGTTCAGGGTATAAAAATCAGGTTTATAAAAGCGCTGAAAAAGTTATTTCCCAAAATATTCATTTTTATTCAGCCAGAGCTCTGTTCTTAATTTGAGACTCCCCTGTAAGAAACAATTAAATCGATGTGTGATTTAAAAAAATTTAGTTCCTGGATTTAATCCAGAATTATTAGAAAATCTGCAGGGCATTATCGAAAAAATGAGCGCCAAGGGAAAATATGCCGTACTAGTTTGCGATGAGCTCCAAGTAAAGAGAGGTCTTCAGTACAATTCATCTCTTGACGAGATACAGGGATTTGAAAACGATGGTATAACAAGTAAGAAAGCTTTAGTCGAGACTACTCGACTACGAGATCCCCTGAACCCTTGGAGTAATAGCTATTTCAATAATTTTTCGCGTCTTTCAGCTTACACAAGAAACACGCACACACGCACACACGCACACACACACTCACACACACACACACACACGCACACACACACAGGCATACATACACACACATACATACACACACAGATACACACACACACACACATACACAAACATTTACATACATATACACACACAAGCATAAACACGCATGGGCGGCAGTGAGCGCTTACTATGAGAACTTAATTGTTTAATAACTTTTTTTATGGACGTACGATCTTCATGAAACTTTCAGATTATGATTATAACATAGATATGCATGTAATTGCCAAAGCACATTTGAAATACGCTTTTTACAAAAGTGAGGGTGAGGGGGTGAATTTAAGGGTGGGGGGTAAATTTTAACACAAACCGAAATTGTATAAATTGCATATAAGCATACATTAAAAATTTGGAGACTCTAGCAATAAAGGTGTAGAAGATATAATTTTATAACTGGTTTTCGATAAGGGTTTTTATCGATAAAAAAAGATCGGGATGAGTTATCGATTTTTAATGATAAACTTGATATGCGCGCTGTAATTACGGACATTTTTAAAAAAATTTGAAGTCTCTAGCTCTTATATCTTCTGAAATCGACGCGTTCATACATACGGACAGACGGACAGACAGACGGACAGGGCCAAATCAACTCAGCTCGTCGCCCTGATCAAGAATATATATACTTTGTGGGGTCTGCCACGCCTCCTTCTGCCTGTTACATACATTTCAACAAAACCATTATACCTTGATTTCCCATTGAAAATGGGTTCAGGGCATAAAAAGAAGTTTTTAGGACAGCAAGTCTGTGTTTTTCTTGTTAGGGGCTCTTTGAGAACTGGAAGTATGTTTTAAATTTTGCCAAAAATCGAAATTGTATAAAATGCATATAAGTATACATAAACAAGTAAGAACGTTGCATTCGGGCGTTACCGACTGCGGAATACTCATTCACATCCCATCAACAATTTAGTGGTTAAGTTTCGCTCTAATACTGTAGAATATACAGGCTTTTCCGATTTGCCACGCCCCTAATGGGTGTAGACTTATAATTTTATTTTTAGACTTTATAGAATCATAACGTTAGCTGACATGCAAAATTTCAGCATTCTAGGTTTACAACTTTAGGAGATACAGTTTTATCCGATTTGCCACGCCCCCAATGGGCGGAGATATATCCGCCATAGCTTGTGATCTTAGGTTGTCGACGCGGACCTACATACCAAATTTCAGCTTTCTAGCTCTTCAACAAACATGATTTCTGGTATATCGGAAAATGCATTTTCCGATTTGCCACGCCCCTAGTGGGCGGATCGGGAAAATTTTAACACTTTATAAATCGGAGATATACACGAGTATGTGTTCCAAATTTCAAGTCTCTAGCTTCAATAGCGCCGAAATAGATTTCGTTCATACGGACAGACGGACAGACGGACGGACGGACAGACGGACAGACGGACGGACATTGCACAAAACCAATATACTGATTCACTTTCGTGAATGAGTATAAAAATTTGGAGACTCTAGCTTTAAAGATGTAGGATATAAATTTATTACTGGTTTTCGATAATGTTTTAATCGATAACAAATTAACGGAGCAATTTATCGATATTTAAGGCAAAACTCGATATGCGCGTGCTATACACGGACCTTGGAAGAAAATTCAAGTTTCTAGCTCTTATATCTTCTGAGATCGACGCGTTCAAACATACGGACAGACGGACAAACGGACGGACGGACAGACGGACAGAGCTAAATCGACTCAGCTCGTCACCCTGATCAAGAATATATATACTTTGTGGGGTCTGCCACGCCTCCTTCTGCCTGCTACATACATTTCAACAAAACCATTATACCCTGATTTCCTATTGAAAATTGGTTCTAAAATCAACGCGCTCAAACATACGGACAGACTCAGCTCGTCGCCCTGATCAAGAATATATATACTTTGTGTGGTCTGCCACGCCAACGTCTTCGACTGCAAAATTATAAGAATTTATTTATTGAATAATTTAATTTCTAGACGTACAATCATAATGAAACTTTTTGAACATAATCATATTGTTCAAATGTATGTACATTCCAAAGCACAAGTCTCTACTATTTGAAATACGCCTTTTACAAAGGTGTGGGTGAGGGGGTGGATATAAGAGTGAGGGTTACATTAAAACAAAAATCGAAATTATGTAAAGTGCATATAAGTCTGCACTTAAAATTTGCAAGCTCTAGCTCTAAAGGTGTAGGCGATATAATTAAATAACTAGCTTTCGATAAGGTTTTTAATCGATAATGAAATATAGTTAGTATATAGTAGTAGATATACACGGACCTAGGAAACAAAATTTCAAGAGTCTAGCTCGTATATCTTCTGAGATCCACGCGCTCATACATACGGACGGACGAACAGACAGACATTTTTTATGGCTAAAATTTCAATTTTGATGTATTTAAGAATATAAATAAAATGCAGAACTCACTTAATAAAATATAAAAATATTTTGAACCAATTAAAAAAATTAACGCCACCTCACTTTCGGAAGCCGTTTTGGCAAAACTCAAATAGATTCACTGCTGCAACGCCATCTACCAAAACTAAACCAAACTAACAGCTGATATGATTCAAAAAATGTTCTAGAAGAAGTTTGAATGTATGTGTACACGCGTATACGAAACTGTTGTAGCTGCTGCACGTGCGTTTGTTAATTGGCCAAATATTTTATTATTTTTTATTATTTTTTGACTTAACGGAATTTAATGATACTTTCAGCATATGATCTATATCTTATAATGAATATTTGAGAAATTAAAATAAATTATAAATCATTCACAATTAGCTATAGTGGCATCTGACTTGAATTTGAATGTTTTTATTCGATAAAAACATAACGGGATGATTTATCGAATTTTAAAACCAAACTCGACATCCGCGCTGTATATACGGTCATTTAAAAATAAAATGCATGTCTCTAGCTCTTATATCTTCGGAAATACAGACAGACGGACAGGGCCAAATCAACTCAACTCGCCGCCCTGATCAAGAATATATATACTTTGTGGGGTCTGCCACGCCCCCTTCTGCCTGTTACATACATTTCAACAAAGCCACTATACCCTGATTGCCCATTTTCAATGGGTTCAGGGTATCACAATATTCGATTTTTAAGCAAAACAAATATTCTGACATAAATATATTTTGTATACAAAAAATATCGATATATTGATATTTTGATATATTTTCGACAGCCCTAATTTATAGATGTGGGGGAATAATTCTATACCTGATTTTCCATAAGGCTTTCAATCGATATCGGAGTAGTTATCGATTTTTAGCAGCAAACTCGATATCCACGCTGCATATACAGACTTTTTAAAAAGCATTTCAAATCTCTAGCTCTTATAGGGACAGGTTCATGAATACGGATGGACACACGGACAGACAGATAAACGAACAATGCTTGATTAATTCAGCTCATCACCCTGATTAAGAATATCGGGTCTGTCACGCTTTCTTCTGCCTGTTATATACATTTCCAAGAAAATAAATCTACCCAGATTTCCAATTTCAATGGGTTCATGGTATTCAACGTAACGTAAAAGTAATGGATTCAAGCAAATACCAAGTTGTCTGGGAGTTAACAGTCGAATTTTAGTGTGTAAAAATTTTAATTCTACATGTCCAGTCTATCTATTATATATACAGTTGCTATAGTAGCTTACCTGTACGGAAGCTCACACAGATTATTTTGTGAGTGAGAATGCGGCACTTTAGAACTAGTCGTCTTATTAACAGCAATGATTGCTAGCTCAAGTGCCGAGCCAGTAAGACTGCGGTCACTACCACGTCGTCGCGCTAGATTACCAGAAGGCGCAGTTGTATCAGTGCAAATACCACAAGCTGTACTGCCTGTCGTCGTGCTTTTAATCACGTCGCCTAAATTTGGTTGATTTGAAAGAGCGGCAGTCATTTTCTTCTTAGCTCCACTTACAGCACCAAAATTAAAGAATCTTTTTTTATGCGAAGGTTGGATACCACTATCAATAAGTCGTTTGTAGTGATCGGAACGTATAAAACGGGGATAACAATCCTTTTTCAACAGAAGCATGTAAATATGTTCTGAAGCGGAGTCAAAGGTGAAACGCGATGGATTCTTAAGACCACGTAGTACACTTTCCATGGTTTTTCCATCAATATTGATTTCACAAGGTGCTCCAGGCTTAAGAAACTCTCTGAAACAAAAAATTAAGCATGATTACCCGTCCATTTATGAAAAAAAAAATTCTTACTCAAATATCTCGTTAACTGTGCGGGCTACTTGAGAGTGAGCAGTTCGACGGAGACGATTTACTGCAATCCAGAAACGTATGTTTTCGTGAGAGTACTCTCTTTCTAAAAAATTTGTAAACTCCTGCAACCCTGTGGGATCAGAAACTAATTCCTCTATAGAAATAGCCCAGCGCTTTACGCGCTTTTCAGTAGGTATGTCGACAAAAGTACTATTCAGTTGCCAAAAAGTAACATCTTCAGTAACCCAAGGATTAGAGGGAAGCGGTGGCTGTAGAAAAAAATCATATTCGCTGAATGTCTCCGAGTAGCAAACAAGAGATTCACATGCTTGAGACATTTTCATTCGTGTTCCACTTAGCGTTTTGCTCAGAAATTCCACTTCACGTTGTATATCATCGACAGTCTTTTTTTTGTTATGTTTCTGGCCCTGACGATCTCGTGATGGGATAGGGCACGGCTCAAGGGGAGTAAATTGACCGGGTGGTGGACGATGTACACGCCAATAAGCACGTTCTTGTGAGTCACCTACAATTTTATCACCTTTCTTACGCTCCTTGGCCAGCCGTACTTGCTCCTCGGCCTGCATTGAAATAAAGTCCCATTTGCCTTTAAGGTTTTTATGGAGTGAAGCGAAAGCTTCGGCCTCATAATCTTCTAATGCATGGCGCTGCTTATTACGAAGTGAACGTTTTGCCAAATAAATAGCATACTCCACATTGTCCGGTGCCTTGTGCTGCCACGGCCAATAATAAGGAGTTTGGAAGCGATAAAGAGATGAGTCGTCTTTAACAGTCAGAGACTTTGAATCACTGACAGGGAAAAAGTAGCCATGTAGGCACAGCTGATTGGCAATGTTTAATGCCTCCGACTCCTCTATTTGTAAATGATCCATAAGCCACTCAATTAAATCATAGCCTGCATTATAAAAAAAATGTCGTTATTTGTAGTTTCAAAGCTTTTTTTGTTAAGTGTCGGACTTACCCATGAAAGCATATGGAATAGACGTAAGAAACATCTTTTGTTGTCGAACTGGCACACCATGCTCCTGATCCTGCATTTCTCGTACTAGGACTTCCATCTATTAAAGCAAAAATATTCAGTATTTGGTTAAATGTAAAAATTCTTACTGGAACAGATTAAAACAAGTATGAGATCCCCTGAACCCTTTGAGCAACAAATAAAAAAATAAAATAACGGGCAAGTTATCGATTTTCAAAGCAAAATACGATATCCGCGTTGTATACAGGGACCTAGGAAAAAAATTCCAAGTCTCTAGCTCTTATATCTTCTCTGATTTCCCATTTTCAATGGCTTCCGTGTATATCACGCTCATATCGAGTTTTTCTCTATATATGGATAACTACTCCCGATTTTTTAATTTCGATTAAAAACCTTATCGAAAGCTAGCTATTTAATTATATCTCCGCACTTTTACAGCTAGATCTTGCAAATGTAGACTTATATGTATTTTATATAATTTCGGGTTTTGTTGTAATTTCCCCTCCACCTTTATATACACCACCCCACCCACACCTTTGTAAAAGGCGTATTTCAAGTAGTAGAGACTTATGCTTTCTAATGTACATAAATTTTCACCATATGATTATGCTCTGAAAGTTTCATTAAGATTGTACGTCTAGAAATTAAATTATTCAACAAATAAACTCTTATAATGTTGCCCACACTGCAGAGCAGCCCAAGCGCAGTCACTGCTTACTGCTACCACTAACCAGAGAACACATAGACCGGACAAGTAGTGTAAAGCGTTTTGCACACTTTTTTTCGGGAGTTATCTCCCAGACACTTCGTATTTGCTCGGCTCCTCACTTTTTGGGTTCGGGCTACGAAAAAATACGAAAGCACAATCATTTCGCTTCATGCGCTCGACCGAGATAGTCGACTGTTGAACAAAAGATCCCTCTGCGCTGAATGTTTCCCTTGCTCTCTCTCTCTCTCACGATGCTCTCTGCTCTCTCAAATATGTATATGTATGTATGCATGTGAGCACAAGCAGCGCTCACAAATTGAAATTTCTTCGCAGCGAGAGCCCATGCCTACCCTTATGTGTGAAGAGTATACCGAACTTTTCAAACCGTTTGCCATGCGTTTTCGTTATTATTTGTGGGAAGGGTATGAAAGCGTTGGTGCGCATAATGAAAATGTTTTCACGACGAGCATGCACACACACACTTACAGTATGCTGCATGTACTATGAACATTTGTATGCCTGTGTGCGAAGCTCTTGCTGCCTGTAGCATTTTAAATCCCAGCATTTGCATTTGGTCGATCTTGTGAAGTGCTCACATACATATGTATGTATGTATGTATATACATTTGATTGTGTGTACGCATGGGAGGCGCTGCTCACAATTATAGGATATAACTTGTAGAAGCATTTGTATGCCTGTGTGTGCCTTTACATGTGCGTGTGTATGCCTGGGAGATGAACATTGGCGTGTGCCTCCCTCAACTTAGAATGGTGTGAACGATTTTGGGTTTTATTTGAAGAGGCGCGCTTATGTTTAAGTACCTGATTTCATTCAATGATCGTGGGTTTGCCTATCAGAATGAATGTTTTTTAAAAATGTGGTACCTGATTAATCCCAGTGGGCAAAATGGGATGTGTTTTTTGAACCCTTGCACTTGTGCAAGTTAACAACAAATATATTTTTCAAGTTAAAAACAAAAATATTCTGCATTGCAACAAAACCCAATGGGAATTGTTGCAACACAAATAAAACGTAACAAGCTGATCAGACCAATAAGCCAAAACTGCTGACACCATGTCTAGCGGACTTCCTGCACACGCCAACCAGAGCTCCAGCAATTCCAAGAAGAATTGCACAACGGTTCAACAACACCACGAGCGACGCCGCTGCCAACGTCGTCGACTGAACCACAGCTTAGCTAGGGATAGAATTGATTTAAGTAATTTAGTTGCAAATTTGTTCTTCAATAAAGCGGACTGCATTTAAACAGCGAAATATCAAAACATCTTATTTTTTCCCGTTTTAATAAAGAAAGAACTTAACTGGCGCCCGAGCAGGGACCGGCTTCGCGCGCAATACAGCAAAACGTTTAGTACGTGCGCGATACTGCAAGTTAAAAGCAGAGTCGGTTCAAATAAAACGAAAATTCGATCGCGTTACAACACAGCAAAACGCCTGTACGAGCGCGACCGAAAATCACCAAAGCAACTCACGTCGCGTAACTTCGACGTTCGGTGAAATTCGTTAAAGGTAGTCTGGAACGTAATAGTTCGATTGCCCATCGGTGGACGGTAATCCTGTACGGCCCGCCCACAGGATACTTCAACGGAGTCTGGTCGCAGGATCCCCAGTAGGTACAACCAAAAAGGATGAAATCCGGATCAGCAGTGAAGACCGCCACATCATCATTATTGTAAGTTAGAAACATAAGAACACGAAACAAGAAACTAACAAAACTAAAACTAAAACAAATAAGTGTAATAAAATATAAGAAAAGTTTTTGAGAAAAATAAAAATTAAATAAGTGTAATAAAATATAAGAAAAATTTTTGAGAGAAATAAAAATCAAACAAGTTTAAGAAAATTTAAGGAAAATTTTTAGAAAAATAAAGAGAAAAATAAAATATTAAAAAAAAAAAAAACAAAAAAAAAACAAAAAATAAAAAAGCGTAAAGCGATCAAATTCAAAGTGACTACAATAGTAGTATAAAATAACCCAACTTTGCGATTCCCAAGGGACCCTCCAAAGTAGAAGGGAAAAACCAGCCACTGGTCTTAATACAAAATAAAAATAAAAGCTAAATTTAAATTTAAAAAAAAAAAAAAAATTTTTTTATCTCAGAAATTTCTTTATATTAAATTAAGTTGTACTAATGATAATCATAAACTAACACTAACTAACTAACTAAATTCAATCAAAAATCCACCTGTAAACATAAAACAATAGATCAAAGTCACAGTTGATAACGTATGGCTAACGAGAATAATTTGATTAGGCCCCCAGTGTTAGTCGAACAACCCCAAGTAGGTGCACACATTATCAATAGGCAGCAACAACGACATATAGACCGTCAGAACGAACACTTGCAGAACAGAGGCATGGCGAATAACGCAGAACAGTTGATTGCAGCCACTGTCGCTCAAATTTTGACAGAACAACTTCCGACGCTAGTGAGACAAATAGTTAACCCTTCTAGAGAATTCAATGACGTGGACGATCAGACCATAAACGACAATCAAAATTTGAACGACCTTAACAGAGTACCAGACATTGTCAAAAGTCTTAGGGAATTTTCCGGCAACAAAATCGAATTTAGCTCATGGAAAAAGAGTGTGGATCGCATACTCTCCATATATGCAAGCCAAGTTGGATCACCAATGTACTATGGTATTTTGCATACCGTGAGAAATAAGATCATCGGACAAGCCGACGCGGCCCTCGAATCTTACAATGTTCCCCTTAATTGGAGTGCCATTTCCAAGTGTCTCACACTGCACTATGCAGATAAAAGAGATATAAATACATTAGAATACGAGATGACTATGTTAATACAGGGCAACAACCAGACAGTAGAACAGTTTTATCAGGTTGTCTACAACCAGCTGACTTTAATATTGAACAAAGTAGGATGTATGGAACTAAATAGAGAGTCGGAACTACTCATGACGAAAATGTACAGGGAAAAAGCATTAGACACTTTCATCAGAGGTTTGAGAGGAGACTTGCCACGTATTCTTAGCATAAAGGAACCAACAGACCTTCCCTCAGCTCTCCATTTATGTTTGAAATTAGAAAATCAGAACTATAGAACAAACATAGCATTCAATAAAAGCCATCAAACAGGTCACAAAAGCGTAGCTCGAAACGCAACACCACCCATGTTGCCACCGCGTATGGTTCAATACGCACAAAATCCCCCTCAGATGATGAGATCTGTACCAATTGGTTTCAGAGCTCAAGTGCCAATGCAACATGCATGGCCAAATACCATGAATCAGGGACACCAATACCATAGACAACAATATTACCAAACGCAACCTCAACAGACAAACGTACCGCCCCGACCATTAGCACCTAAACCACAGCCACGCCCCGAACCAATGGACGTTGACAAAAGCATCCAAACACGGATGGTAAATTACATGAACAGGCCAAATTTTGAGCCAGGGAAAAGACCCCCACCAATAGCAAATACAACAGATAAAAGACAACGAAACTTTAATATTCAAACGGGAGAGGAATATCCCGACAATGACTACCACAACGCTTCCATAACTATGGAAGAATACGGACAGACCATCGAAAGCTACGAACAACAGACCGAACACGAGCAATCACTACAAGAGTACGCACAACAAATAGAACAAGATGACAACGAACAAGAGAGCCCCATTGAACATGATAACATCAATTTTTTAGAATAACTAGCTCTTCGCTTCCTTACATAGAATGTAAGACAAAAAGCGGAGAGATACTTAAAATACTAATAGACACAGGTTCGAACAGAAACTACATACAGCCCAAACTAGTTTCTAACCCGATTCCCAATCAAAAGCCTTTTGAAGCCGTAACAGTCGGCGGAAATATAAAAATAACTCACCATAAAATCGCTAATCTCTTTGACAGACAAGATATCCAAGTAAAATTTTTCCTATTACCTACGTTAAAAGCATTTGACGCAATTCTGGGCAACGACAGCCTTAAAGAATTAGACGCTGTAATCCATAGCAGCAAGAATCAATTAATAATTAAAGATACCATATTTATACCCCTTAGACAAAAAAAAAATCGAGGCAGTTAACACTGTCATACCACGGACAGATCACATGACTATCGAACAGAAACAAAGATTAAAACAGTTAGTTACGAAATACCCCAATTTATTTGCCACCCCAAACGAAAAATTAACCTACACAACCAATGTAAAAGCAGAAATTCGAACCAAAACAGATTCACCCATATATTCTAAATTTTACCAATTCCCAATGTCTTTAAAAGACGAAGTCCATAAACAAATACGAGAACTTTTAGAGGACGGAATTATTCGCCCATCCCGATCACCCTACAATTCACCTGTGTGGATTGTTC
Organism: Drosophila mojavensis; assembly: GCF_018153725.1. NCBI lineage: Eukaryota > Metazoa > Arthropoda > Insecta > Diptera > Drosophilidae > Drosophila > Drosophila mojavensis. The sequence continues at coordinate 2,699,988 of NW_025318897.1, read as the reverse complement.
CCAAGAAAATGGATGCTTCCCAAGAGAAAAAGTATAGAATGGTTATTGATTACAGAAAGCTTAATAAAGAAACAATAGCAGACAAGTACCCTATTCCAGAAATAAACGAAGTACTAGCACAACTTGGAAATAATAAAATTTTTTCAGTGCTTGACTTAAAAAGTGGCTTCCACCAAATTCCATTAAAAGAAGCAGATATTGAAAAGACCGCCTTCTCCGTAAACAACGGAAAATACGAGTTTACACGACTCCCTTTCGGTCTGAAAAACGCACCTTCTATTTTTCAAAGGGCGTTAGATGACATTCTTCGTGATCATATCGGCAAGATATGCTTCATATACATAGACGACATTATCATATTTAGCAAAGATAATGAAACACATGCAGAAAATCTTGACACAATTTTTCGAACTCTTCAAGAAGCTAACATGAAATGTCAGTTAGACAAATGCGAGTTCTTTAAAGACAAAGTAGAATTTCTCGGCTTTGTCATCTCAGATAAAGGCGTCGAGACTAACCCAGACAAAATAGCAACCATAGCCAAGTATCCCTATCCAAAAACACTCAAAGATTTGAGATCTTTCCTCGGACTCTCTAGCTACTATAGAAGGTTCATAAGAGATTTCGCTAAGTTGGCAAAACCACTTAGCTCTCTTTTAAGAGGGGAGGATGGACGAGTGTCCAAAAGCCAGTCTTCAAAAAAACTAATTAATCTCAATCAAGAAGCCATTGATTCCTTTGATAAAATCAAAAACGCTCTAATATCCAATGAAGTCATTTTACAATACCCAGACTTTAATAAGGAATTTCAATTAACAACAGACGCATCCAATTATGCAATTGGAGCAGTCTTATCTCAGAATAAACGACCCATATGCTTCCTTTCAAGAACATTGTCAAAATCTGAAGAAAATTATGCCACTAATGAAAAAAAATGTTGGCGATTATTTGGGCACTAAAAGCCCTCAAAAATTACCTTTACGGTAAGGCAAAAGTAAAAATATACACAGACCATCAACCACTTACACATTCGCTTAGCAGTTGGAATGGCAACGCTCGAATCAAACGATGGAAAACGTACCTAGAAGAGTTTGATTATGAACTCCTTTATAAACCAGGCAGGGATAACACAGTAGCAGACGCATTGTCAAGAATACCCATAGTAAACCAAATCAATTCAGTAACATCCACTCAGCATAGCGCAGAAAGTTCAAGTCATAACCTAATACCTAGTATGGAGGTCCCGATAAACGTATTCAAGAATCAAGTATTCTTAAACAAAGCAAACACAGACGACTATGAATTCCAAATTCCTTTCCCAACTTTCCATAGACACCTAATAACTAGACAAGAGCTCACGGAAAATAACCTAGTTCAGATATTAAACAAGTAAGAAAGCTCTAGTCGAGACTGCTCGACTACGAGATCCCCTGAACCCTTGGAGCAATAGATATTTCAATACTTTTTCGCGACTTTCAGCTTACACAAGAAACACGCACACACACACACACACACGCACGTACGCACACACAGGTATACATACACACACACGCATACAGACACACATACACACACACACGCATACAGACACAAACGCATACACACACACACATACACACACACATACACATACAAGCAACCACGCATAAACACGCATGGGCTGCAGTGTGCGCTTACTATGAGAACTTAATTGTTTAATAACTTTTTTTATGGACGTACGATCTTCATGAAACTTTTAGATTATGATTATAACATGAATATGCATGTAATTGCCAAAGCACAAGTCTCTAGTATTTGAAATACGCTTTTTACAAAAGTGAGGGTGAGGGGGTGAATTTAGAGGTGGGGGGTAAATTTTAACAAAAACCGAAATTGTATAAATTGCATATAAGCATACATTAAAAATTTGGAGACTCTAGCAATAAAGGTGTAGAAGATATAATTTTATAACTGGGTTTCGATAAGGTTTTTTATCGATAAAAAAAGATCGAGATGAGTTATCGATTTTTAATGATAAACTTGATATGCGCGCTGTAATTACGGACATTTTAAAAAAAATTTGAAGTCTCTAGCTCTTATATCTTCTGAAATCGACGCGTTCATACATACGGACAGACGGACAGACGGACAGACGGACAGACAGACGGACAGGGCCAAATCAACTCAGCTCGTCACCCTGATCAAGAATATATATACTTTGTGGGGTCTGCCACGCCTCCTTCTCCCTGTTACATACATTTCAACAAAACCATTATACCCTGATTTCCCATTGAAAATGGGTTCAGGGTATAAAAAGTATTTAAATCCTTCTGTAATTAACGGAATAATAACGTCAGAAGAAATCATGAATCAAATTCAACAAATATACCCCAAACACTTTAGGAATTATAAAATCAGATTCACCCAGACACAAGTGAAGGACTTGACTAACGAAACTGAACAGGACGAACATATATTAAAAATACACAATAGAGCTCACCGAAACGCAATAGAAAATAAAAAACAATTATCAGAAACCCATTACTTCCCTAAAATGAAACAGAAAATAGCGGCATTAGTCAAACAATGTCAAGTTTGTAAAGAAGAAAAATACGACAGACAACCAAACAACCCTAAACTAAATGAAACACCCATACCTCAATATCCTGGACATATAATTCATGTAGACATATACACGACAGGCAAAAACTTAGTCCTGACAGCAATAGATAAATTTTCGAAACTAGCCCAAGGACGCATCATCAAATCTAGAGCAATAGAGGACATAAAAAAACCACTTCACGACATTTTATTTTATTATGGAGTTCCGAAATTCGTGGTCATAGATAACGAAAAATCTCTGAATTCAGCATCCATAACATTCATGATGCGAGATCAATTAGGGATTGAAATTTATAACACTCCACCTTATAAAAGCACAGTCAACGGCCAAGTCGAACGATTTCACTCTACGCTTTCAGACATTATGAGATGTAACAAGAGAAAACAAGAATATAAAACCTTTCAAGAATTAATTGACAAATCAATATACGACTATAACTACACCATTCATTCAACGACTAACAGACGACCACTAGATTTGTTTTTTGGCAGAAACCTAACGACGAACCCAGAACAATATGAAAAATCTAGACAAGACAACATTGACAGACTTAGACAGAAACAAACAATAGACTTACAGAACCACAATAAAAGACGCAACGAAATACGTACCTACACACCAGGACAAGAAATATACGTCAAGATCAACAACAGACTAGGAACTAAATTGTCTCCCAGATACAAAAAAGAAACAGTAAAAGAGGACAGAAACACAACAGTACTAACCTCAACAAATAGAGTCATACATAAAAGTAATATTAAAAACGTTTGACATTTATAGACTACTCGTAATAATGGCGATGATGGTACAACCTATCGAACCGAATATGGACATAACGAACCATACGGCAGCACAAACCATAACGATCTACGACGGACTAGGCAAAATACAAACAACGACGACAAGAATTATTCACATCATTAACTTAGGCAAAATTAAAGAAGCTTTAGAGCAAATAGAATTTCATACAGAAAAAAATTTAAAATTTAGCAGTTTATACCACACCTTGCGCCACGAAATTAACCAAACTCACTTGACTTTACGCACTATAGATTATGACATTAACAAGAGGACCACAAGGGCCATTAATATTCTAGGCACAGCTTGGAAATACATAGCAGGCAACCCAGATCATGATGACTTCGTGCAGATAGAAGAACATATTAATAAAGTTATAGATAACAATAACAAACAAGTAATAATAAACTCACAGTTAGAACAAAGATTAAATAAGCTGACCATAGTTACCAATACCCTTACAAACAATATACGGAAAGACGATAGATTCACACACGATATAGCGGAAAGTTTACAGAACCAAGTTAGATTGATCAAAGAGGAGGTTATTAATATAAAATATGCCATACAATGGGCAAAAGTTAACGTAATAAACTCATTTTTACTAAAAAAAGCAGAAATAGATGAAATAGAGAGAATCTTCAAAGCTGGTAGAATGCCTTCATTATCTGTAGAAGAAATGCTAGAATATTCAGACGTGGCCATATTTCACAATACTACTACTTTGTTTTATGTAATTAAAATACCTAACGTAGAAGAAAATGATTATGAAAATCTAATTGTGAAACCAGTCGTAAAAAATAACGCTATCATAAATATAGAGTATAAAGAAATATTGTCTCGAAAAAATGTAATGTTTGGAATTATAAAAAATTGTAAAAAATATAATAACATTAAGATTTGTTCAAAAAATAACATTGTCAACATTAGCAATAGTACATGTTTGCCTAGGCTCCTCAATGGAGAAAAGTCGCTGTGTGAGTTCAGTAACGCCGAGCATGTGGAACCCATCGAAGAAGTGGCCAACGGTCTTCTGATCCTCAACAACTTTGATGGAGTGGTGACATCGACCACAACAAGTACATGGTTAAACGGCACCTATGTCATTCGCTTTACCAACGAGTCCATTTCAATTGGCAACCGGACTTTCAACAACCTAGAGAGCAGCACACTGAGAGTCGGCTCTTCGATAATCCAGATGACACCAGAAGAATCGAGACGACTCCAAATTCTATCACTAAAGGCTTTGCAGGCATTACACATCAACAATACCCAAAGATTAGAACACCTAAAACTTACGACACATGCAATATCATCCATAATATTGGTCTGCATAGTCGTGATAATCATTGTCATTGCCTTCCTCTACATAAAGAGAGCGAAAAAAATTACGTTACTACTGGACAATAGCCAGGTAAAGAAAGTAACAGAGGCACCAAGACGAACCATAGAAAACATACAGTTCAACGACATTCCCTTCTTTTAATGATCGCTTGAGGACAAGCTCAAATCAAAGGGGGAAGAGTTAACAACAAATATATTTTTCAAGTTAAAAACAAAAATATTCTGCATTGCAACAAAACCCAATGGGAATTGTTGCAACACAAATAAAACGTAACAAGCTGATCAGACCAATAAGCCAAAACTGCTGACACCATGTCTAGCGGACTTCCTGCACACGCCAACCAGAGCTCCAGCAATTCCAAGAAGAATTGCACAACGGTTCAACAACACCACGAGCGACGCCGCTGCCAACGTCGTCGACTGAACCACAGCTTAGCTAGGGATAGAATTGATTTAAGTAATTTAGTTGCAAATTTGTTCTTCAATAAAGCGGACTGCATTTAAACAGCGAAATATCAAAACATCTTATTTTTTCCCGTTTTAATAAAGAAAGAACTTAACTTGCATACATATGCAGGTCAATTTGGCACCTTTTTAAAAAGATGAATACAGGTAAACAGGTCAAATTGACCCTTTTTACAAAAATTGCATACCAAAATTGCCCAAATTGACCCTTTTTTAAAAAGAGACATCCGTTGATGTCGTAACCGTAAACAATAAATAAATAACAAAATGTACTATATGTTTATGTTTTATATTTATTTATTCAAATGTATTATTGTCGAATAATTTTTAATTTGGTTTTACTTAGATTACTAGTTTTACTAACTATGCTATCTGTTAACCATTTACAATTTTTTCTTATTAAAATTAACACAAATTGATTAAGCAAGAATTTTCGATGGTTAAAGCAAGGGTGGCTAGGGGAAAACCATTCATTATGAGAGATTGACTTAGCTGTAGCGTGCATGCAGTGCAAAACAATTTTTTCTTTAAGTTTTGCTATGAATGGCTTCTTTTCGAAAATTTTCTTAAATATTTCAAAATGAAGTTTTATTAACTCATAAAAATGATCAGAAGGGGCTTTCAACTTAAGGTATTGGTTTATGTAATGGAAATTTTTATTGAGTATTAAATACTCAGAAGAACACTGCATTTCATCCGAAGATTTTAAGAGATTTGAACAAATTTCGCAATCAGTTTTTTGTAATAATTTGTAGAGAAGATACCCAGCAAAATATCGTAATGCATTTTCATTGAAAACATTCTGAATATTTGCAATGGTTGCATCTAATGACAATTCAACCTCAACATCTGGATCTAAAGGTTCTTGTTCTACAGATGAATTCGTGGCACACTGCTCATGAAATACTGGTAGATTTGATCCGCTATCCTTTATTATATTAGCTAACATCAGATCTTCATCTGGAATACAATTTCCAGAAATAGAAGTAGATGTCAAAATTTTCATTGAGAGCATTTTAGATATAATAGTATTAAATTCAAAAACTGTTGGGTTTGTATTAGTTGCTCCCCGACTTCTAATTAAATAAAATAAATTTTCTAAAGGGTCTTGGTTCAATTTGGATGTGGCAACAAAGAAAATATCACTGCTGTCGTTCCAAATATTTTCCGCTAAAGCAATTATAGATGAGATTGTAATAATCATCCCATCAATACAATATACTTTTTGTGGATACTTTAGGTAATGAAAATAATCTCTCATTTCCTGAAGATATTCATGGACATTATTGTTTTTCCTAAGGGCGCATCTGTAAGGATTACTATCAAATATTACATGACTGTTTAAACAATCAAAAAGGTTATTAATTTTGTCAATGAAGATTGCTGTTGCAAGAGCACTATCTTTACAATCAGCAAACCCGCCTGAATCTACAACAGTGCGTATCGCAGCAGCTACACTGTGGCTAAAAACTTGTGTGGCAAATTTGACTTTCATTTTCTCAAAACAATTTGGACTGACATGTTTTGGAGTCAATTTCGGGCATAGGCGCGTCAAATTTTTAGTTTCAATTTCATATAATTTTCTAATTATATTCCACGAAACTGTGCCCTGAGGTGTCGAAATATTATGTCTTAAAAGAATATTTCTTAGCGATTTAACAAGATGTGGTGCATCGAATATCGCAAATATTTCTTTCTCGTTAATAGAAAAACTAGGGTTGTTGATGCCTATGCCCCATCTATCAAAAACGGCCCTATTATTGGAACCCTGATCACAAACAATGGCTTTGACCTTAAGCCCCAATGCTTGTGACAGTCCAATATTGGCCTCAACTTTAGACTTAAGATCGGAGTATTTAATTCCATTAGCCGAAACAGTATAGCTTAAAACATATTTCCAATTTTCAAAGAGACCCCTTATAAGGAAAACACAGACCTGTTGACCTAAAAACCTACTTCTCTTCTCGCCATCATTTTCAAACCCCTGTATCTCGTCAAGAGATGAATTGTACTGCAGACCTTTCTTTATTTTGACTTCATCAAAAACTAAAACTGCGTATTTTCCCTTCTCGCTCATTTTTTCAACGATGCTCTGCAGATTTTCTAATAATTCTGGATTAAATCCAGGTGCTAAGTTCTTAAATAGGGCCCATCGATTTAACGATTTCTTAGATGGGAGTCTTAAATGAAGAACGTCTCTAAGATAATCGTACGCTCTGGCAGAGTAAAAATTAATATTTTGTGCGAGAACCCTTTCAGCACTATTATAAAAATGGTTATTTTTCAAAAGCATTTTGCATAATACGTTTGATTGTTCGGAAACATGTGAAAAATTATTAATTGTTGTGAAGACATTAGCAGGTTTCCTGACCTTATTATTCTGTACAGTTTAGTTCAGTCCAGATTTGTAACATGACAGAGAACAGTTTATTTCGAAAATAAATCAAGAAACTTTAAAATTCAACAACCTTGTTTGTTTGAACAAAGTACTAATCACCAATTGTCGGAGGATACACCCAAAATCGTTCACACCATTCTTTACAAGTTATATCCCATAATTTTGAGCATCGCATCCTATGCGTACACACAATCAAATGTATATACATACATATATACATATGTATGTGAGCACTTCACAAGATCGACAAATGCAAATGCTGGGCTTCAAAATTGCTACAGGCAGCCAGAGCTTCACACACAGGCATACAAATGCTCATAGTACATGTAGCAAGGGACAGTGTGTGTGTGCATGCTCGTCGTGAAAACATTTTCATTATGCGCACCAATGCTTTCATACCCTTCCCACAAATACTAACGAAAACGCATGACAAACGGTTTGAAAAGTTCGGTATACTCTTCACACAGAAGGGAAGGCATGGGTTCTTGCTGCGAAGAAATTTCAATTTTCGTGAGCTGCTGCTTGTGCTCACATGCATACATACATATCAGTGTTGCCAAATCAGCTTTTTTCCCGTCAAATCTGGCTTTTTTGAAAAGTCGATTGCGGGAAAAATTCCAAAACAGCGGACAGCGGGAATTCTGGATTTTTTAATGAATAATTTGCTTTATTTCCGCTTTTTTATTTATTGAAGAAATTTTCGTATTTTGTATGGATAATTCGTATGAAGAATGAAGTTTTCTTCATTGTAGTTAAATTAAAACCAAATAGTTCAGTAATTCAATTTTCAATGAACGAACCAAGCGGTAATAATATGGAACTAACTAAACTAGGATATGATTTATATTTAATTCAGAACAACCTATTGTGAACAACAATATCGAACTTTTTGATTCTATGTAAATGAAACGAAACGATTAAAAAATGTATGCAACTCTTTTGATAGCGTGTAGTACAAGAATTTATGTGTTGCCGACAAATTTTCAAATAGTAAAAAATGTCGATTCCTTTTCATGCATAAATATTTTTGGAGAACATTGATAGTATTGAACCCCAATATAAGAACATCCACCCAATTCAGTAGGAAACTACTCAAGACGCTACAGAGTTTTGAGTTGAGAAGCGTGTTCTAAGGGTTTGATAGGATATAAGAAATGTAGGAACTTGGCCACTTTTGCATTGTTTTCTTTGCTAATGCCCAAGTGGGTAACATTTTTCGTCAGATCAATACTGTGATGCTTAACTCAATTTCAAGCATCTGGTGAAACATATATTATAAAACTTCACAGATACGGCTTGCGGTGCTTGAAGAAATGATGCCATGATTATAAGTTGTTAAAAATATATTTAATTATCAATCAAATCAAAGCAAAAAACATCAGCTTTTTTTCCGATTTTTTTCACAAAATTTCGGCTTTTTTTAAAGTATCTTCCCACTAAAAACAGCTTTTTTGGCTCAACAAAAATTGGCAACACTGATACATATACACATTCGAGAGAGCAGAGAGCATCGTGAGAGAGAGAGAGAGCAAGGGAAACATTCAGCGCAGAGGGATCTTTTGTTCAACAGTCGACTATCTCGGTCGAGCGCATGAAGCGAAATGATTGTGCTTTCGTATTTTTTCGTAGCCCGAAACGAAAAAGTGAGGAGCCGAGAAAATACGAAGTGTCTGGGAGATAACTCCCGAAAAAAAAGTGTGCAAAACGCTTTACACTACTTGTCCGGTCTATGTGTTCTCTGGTTAGTGGTTCAGGGGAGGGATGCAGAACTATCGATAGTGAGGCCATCGATTTTTTTCACATCCGATAGTGAAAACCATCAATACTATCGAAAATTTAAAATAATTACAATTTACTCCATTTTTTCTTAAAGTCTGCATTTATAGAACGGTACTAAAAAATGTTTCTGACTTCATTTACAGCTATTATTTATAACTGTTGTATATTTTTATAAAACGAAAACAAAAATCAATATTTGAAGCAACTTAAAAATAGATTCATTCATAATTTTCATAGCAGTAATAGGTAAATATGTAATGGAATGTAATATAAGATAAAAAAGGAAAAAAAAAAAACAATATTCAAACTTAAAAGTATTTAAACAACTTAAACCGAAAATCTTCAACAAATATAATATTACAGCTATCCATCTAGGAGCCAGATGTTTTTATTTAAGAACAGTAAGACGTCCACATATTTTGTTTTAAGGCGGGACCGATGTGTGTCAATAATTTAACCAGCTTTACTGAAAGTTCTCTCCGACTCGGTGGAGCTTGCCGGAACGCAAAGGTACTTGCGAGCGCACTGTGCGACGTGACTAAAATGTTGCGCATTAATCTGCAATGTTTTAAATGTTTAGATTGTTATTTTTATAAATTTCATTACAAATTTACCTTCCAGTACTCCAAGGGGTCAATATCATGATCAGCATTTCTCTCCTCAATGTATTGCCTCATGGCGCTTATTGCATCTGACATACAAGTTCGTTGTTTCCGCTGAATTCTATCGGCCAAAAATGTAAGAACATTGTCAGGGTGCGTTGGCTGTAAATCAGTTACTGGGTCATTTTTTCAACATTTATTATGCTCTTCACTTCCGTTTCTAAAATTGTCGAGGCTTCTTGAGCATTGACAGCATTTCCAAAAGCTTCGTTTTTGAACCTTGGGTCCAACATTGTGACCAAGCGTGGAACGGTTCTGGTTTGATAATGTGACAGTCTTATTTTGATCCGATTTTTAATAAAAGTGCAAGTTTCGGAATCAATTGAAATCCTCATTTTTTGTCTTAAGTCCATCCATGGTGCATCCCAAGCCAAAAACACATGGTATGATTAATGACACTGATACTGCCTTTACTCCTGATGCTTTTTTGGTGACTTCGTCAAAATGTTTTAAAATGTCGCATAAGTCTGCGATGCAATCATATTGGTCGTTATTCAAAGTTGATGGTGCTTTTGAACAATTTAAAAGGACGTGACCGATATCATCCCTGACCAATAATATCCGTTGCATCATATGTAAAGCGCTATTCCATGTAGTGGGAACTTCTTGAATAAGACTGTATGGGTTTTCCCGCTCTTGAGCATTCTTAAGTTTAGCATACTGAATAGAACTACTATTGAAATATGTCACAATTTGTTTTACAGTGCGTATTAAGGATTTTATATTTTCAAGAGACAAATCATCCTGCACCAATAAATTGATACAATGCGCAAAGCAGGGTAAATGATTTTTTGCAAGAATTTCACAGGCTTTGACCATGGAATTCGCATTGTCTGTGACTAACTGAGCCACTGAACTAGTTCTTTCAATATTACTTATTTTGGCACACAAGCGCGTAAGGCTCATTTTGCGTTCTTCGGGATTGGCGTTCGCCAACTTAACGTTCACTTTTTTTAATGTCAGACTATCGATAGACGAAAATAATATCGAGGTATAGCCGTTTTAGAAAACCATCGATAGTATCGATAGTACCATCGATTGTTTTCCCTAGTTCAGGGTATCTCCTAGTCGAGCAGTCTCGACTAGAGTCTTCTTACTTGTTCAATTTGTTGTCTTACAAAAATAATTTTAAAAAATAAAATAAAATAAAAACAAGTAAGAAAGCTCTAGTCGCGTCTTTCAGCTTACACAAGAAACACGCACACACACACACACACACGCACGCACGCACACACAGGCATACATACATACACACACACACACACGCACACGCACGCACACACAGGCATACATACATACATACACACATGAGAAATTAACTGTTTAATAATTGTTTTTGTGGACATACGATCGTCATGAAACTTTTAGATTATGATTATAACATAGATATGCATGTATTTGCCAAAGCACAAGTCTCTAGTATTTGAAATATTTGATACATGCTGGTGAGGGGGTATATATAAGGGTGGGGGGTAAATTTTAACAAAAACCGAAATTGAATAAAATGCATGTAAGGAAACATTTAAAATTATACACGGACCTAGGAAATCGGACGGACGGACGGAAATCTGGGTATAATGGTTTTTTTGAAGGCAGTAGGAGGCGTGGCAGACGCCGTATGAACCCATTTTTTCAGGGCTATTCAAGTGTATACCCTCGATTTATAAATTGTTAAAATTTTCCCGATCGCCCACTAGGAGCGTGGCAATGCGTGTGTGTGTATGTATGCCTGTGTGTTTTTATACCCTGAACCCATTTTCAATGGGAAATCAGGGTATAATGGTTTTGTTGAAATGTATGTAAAAGGCAGAAGGAGGCGTGGCAGACCCTACAAAGTATATATATTTTTGACCAGGGCGACGAGCTGAGTTCATTTGTTTGAACGCGTCGATTTCCGAAGATATAAGAGCTAGAGACTTGAGCGCGGACGTTGAGTTTGCTTTTAAAATTCGATAAATCATCCCGTTATGTTTTTATCGAATAAAAACATTCAAATTCAAGTCAGATGCCACTATAGCTAATTGTGAATGATTTTTAATTTATTTTAATTTCTCAAATATTCATTATAAGATATAGATCATATGCTGAAAGTATCATTAAATTCCGTTAAGTCAAAAAATAATAAAAAATAATAAAATATTTGGCGAATTAACAAACGCACGTGTAGCAGCTACAACAGTTTCGTATACGCGTGCACACATACATTCAAACTTCTTCTAGAACAATCTTTGAATCACATCAGCTGTTTGGTTTAGTTTTGGTAGATGGCGCTGCAGCAGTGAATCTATTTGAGTTTTGCCAGCGCAGCTTCCAAAAGTGAGGTGGCGTAGTGAGTAGCGGCATGACGCTCGATCGAGAAGTCGCGGTTCGAATCCCGATCGGTGCAACTGATGTTAATTTTTAATTGCTTCAAAATATTTTTATATTTTGATAAATGAGTTTTCTATTTAATCTATATTTTTAAATACACCGAAATTAAAATTGTAACCATTCTAAATGTGCATTTTAAATAGTTTGGTTATTGTAGCAGATTCTTAGAATCACATCAGCAGTTAGTTTGGTTTAGTTTTGCTAAATGGCGCTGCAGCAGTGAATCTATTTCAGTTTTGAAAGTGAGGTGGCGTAGTGAGTAGCTGCGTGACGCTCGATCGAGAAGTCGCGGGTTCGAATCCCGATCGGTGCAACTTACGTTAATTTTCTTAATTGTTTCAAAATATTTTCAAATTTTATTAAGTGAGTTTTGTATTTCATTTATATTTTTAAATACATATATCGAAACTGAAATTTTAGCCATACTAAATGGGCATTTTTATTAGTTGGGCTCAGGGTAGTATCTAGTTGAGCACTCTCAACTATAGTTTTCTTACTTGTTAATTTTGTGATTATAAATGAATAGGATAGTTTCGATTTTCATCTGCTTTTCTTCAACGTAAGTATCAGTCTTTATTATTCTAATGCGCTCGTTTTTGTTTTTGTTGCTGATTCTAATTTATCATCCTCCCAAGTAAACCATTGTTTAATTGAGCTGAGTCTCTGTCTGCTTTGAGGGGCTTGCCCCTTTGAGTAAATACTTGTAACAGTGCACGTTTGGCTTCGAGCCAGTCAAGGCTTTTCACTTGTACTAACATCACAAATTTTTAATAAATGTCAATACATGTTAGATAAGTTTTATTCTATGTTATATAAATACTTCCGGTGTTAATTCAAATTGGGCGTTAGTATTTCTGTGTTCTGTTTTCGACAATTGGTAAACATCGCATTGATTAATAATGTTTTGTATTAATTTACCAGAGTCTGGGAAATAATAACTTTCTTTGAAAAGTCTTAACATTTCTATCTGGTGGAAACCTTTTGCAAGATCGATCGTCGTAAAATACTGATTTCGGCAATATTTAGGATGGGGAATTTATCGTTTATAGTGATGTCGTTGAATCCTCGATATTCCACGACAACTCAATATTTTTGATTCCCTGAAACATCTAGTTTTTTGGGCACAACCCATAAGGGGCTGAAATATGACAAATTACTTTCCCTGATAATCCCTTGCTAAAGCATTTCCTGAGCTTGAGCGTCTATTTCTTGCTCGGCGGCGAACGGATAACTGTAGGGTTTTTTGTTAGCGGAATTATTGCGAATGGTTTCAATTCTATGCTTGGTTTGATTAGTAAAGCTTAATATTTGGCTTTCGCGATACTGAATGTCAACAAACTGTTTTAAAAGCTTAAGCAAATTTGCCTGTTTTTCTTTATTAAAGTGATCGAGTCGGTATTGAAGCTGCTCGTCTACTGAATTTTCAGTTGCGTAAGTAAGCTCTGGAGTAATTGTAAAATTTTTATTATTGTCAGGAAAATCAAGTTGGTGAGAAAATGTTTTTTTGATTATTATAATTTGGTTTACCCTGAGTCTAAGCTGGGATAGTTTCAGCTGACTATGAGTTCGTGCCAACAAATTTATTAGTTGAAGCCCCTGCGATAATAATTATTTACTTGTGATTTATGGTTTAACAACGTGAAGTATATTTTCTTGAATAAGTTTGTAATTTGACACTTCACTTAGGGTAAGGCGACTCGCTCTCGATTCGCTTTCGCAGGGCACAGTTGCTACAGGACGCCGAGTACTGGCTCAGCGTACTCCGGCTGTGAGAGTGTTGTGCTAAGACACGCTAGTTTCACTTGAACGATTTAGAAGACGCCAGGATCTGTAAACTCCGGCGGCTCGCTCGGATGTACAGGACACTCCTACTATTCGACTCGCTCACAGAACACTAGCTTCGTTTCACTCACAACACTACTCTTACGCACGGCTACATGAACTTACTCATTCCTGTATCTGCAGGCCTCGTTTAAGCTGCACGTCTGTCCTCGTCCGCACCAATGTCTTCGTTGGTGCCGCTGGCGATACTGATTGCCTTTTATCCTGTGATAGTCGTTGCCAGGATTCCCTCTGGATGTCCTTGCTGCTCCAACGTTGTCCTGGGAGTCCTTCGATGTCCTTATCTGCCACTCTCGTTGACTTTCACTTGTCACTTTTATTCTCGGCACTATTTTCACTGTATATCTTGTTTACGGTCTCTGAATCCCTATATGGAGCTGCCGGTGGCCTTTTTATAGCCCATCCATAAACCCTGCTTCGTGTGTTAACGGGGCCTGTTCGGCTCTGGAGAGGGGCCTTTCTGCCGCTCATGCCCATAAAATCGGTAAAGTGGCGTGATCTGTGGTGAAGCCACTTTCCCGCCAAATCGCGTGGCAGCCTCCCATTGGGCGATGATGCCCTGCGAGTGAAAGTGTCCACTACTAGCACCAAGCCCGAACGGCACCTCGGCTAATGGTCCTCGACGCGAGCCCATTGCTGAATCTGTAGGAGCGAAAGAGGCCGACTATAGTCAGTCCTTGACCCCTATCCAGAAGCGAAGGTCGCTCCTACAGTACTCGCGTCACTGTGTGGAGCAACATGTATGTGCACGTATATGCATATAAACGCACAGCAAATGCGTACGTTCATATACACTAATACGTGCATACCTATATTGCTCCTTACACTCCCCTCTTCCTTTGGGAAAACACGAGACCATCGTGTTTAAATTTTGGCCCCCTCCTAGATGGCGCCGCTCCATTTTGCGCAACTCTATCCCGCGCTGCTCAATTTTGCGCTGATCGTTTCTTTTAACGCTCTGTTAACGCCATCATCAGCAATGTTCGCAAGTGGACATCGGTGTCTAATCTTTAGCGGCGGTACGTTAGTGTGCCACTTCTTTTTCGCGCACAATTCCAACAAAGCTGCTGGCCAGTGCGCGAGGATCGCCTGCGAAGCTTTTCCGACGCCCAAAGTTCCACAGCCCGTGGAGCCAGTCGCGTGGCAGGCGTCTGCAACCGCACTCTCTCAGCAAGCAGCCACATGTCCGACTGCATGTCCAGTGTATGCGAAGGGTCGCCGCTGCCTCTGCCGACGCCGGGCGCTATTGAAAAACTCACCTGTTGGCTTTACAGATCCCGGTGGCATTGGCACCTGTATGTGCGGCGGCCACCGACTTCACTATTTCCCTCGTCGTCCTCTCCGTCCAGCTACTCTCCTGGTTGCTGCTGAGACTCCGTTGCGGCACTGCAGACAAATTTTCGGATTGCTGTTGGGAGCTGGCCACATCGATGTCGTTCGAAACTGCCACCGGTGCCGAACTTTGACGCCGTCAGGCATTTTGCGGCTCACTCCTCATTCGCGTCTATTCGGCACAGGTAAGCCGCTGGCCTGTACGCGAGGATCGGCCAGCAAATCGCACCTACGCCTCAGCACGGGCAACCGATTGGACTCGTCCCGTGGCAGGGATCGATAGTGAGCCGATCTCCCAACGGGCAACCCAAACTTATGGTTGCATGCTCCTCGTCTCCACTTGGAACACTTCACGGCGTGTGGACGGCGCACTCGAGCGCCGTCGGTCCACTCTGATAATTCATCCACAAGAAGCCCGGCCCGATGCCCACATGCCCATTTATACCCTCAGCTGCCTCGCCGCCGGCTGTGTAGACGGCAGCATATAACGGTTCCTGTGTGCTCTCTATCCAGCCTGCTCTAGCCTTCCCCACCTTATTGTTGGTACGGTATTGCTCTGATACCGTTTTTCGTGCGCTCAGTTGAGCACGCATACACAGCTATTCTGCGGCCAAGCATCCATATGCAAGCTCTGCTGCTTTGCATTGTTGTTGGCCGTTTTATGTATCTCTTTGTCGTCGGCTGTTTTATGTTGTTGGCTGTTTTATATACATATGTCTGCCCGTTTTGGCTGTTTTAGGTGTCACTCGCTTTGACACCTTCGTACCGCTTCGTGCGTTAGCGATCGCTGAGCAACCGACGTAGGCCCTTGACCCTTGATTTTGTGAGCGTGCAGCGTTTTCTCTTGCTGGAATATAGGCTGCTTATTGTTCTCTTCCCTTTTTACTTTCGTTACAAAAATGCATTTTTGGCCGCTCGCAATTATTCAGATGTGCGAATTTTGTTGTCGGGTCCGCATGGACTGTATATGGATGCTGCTTGCGCATGCACTGCTTGTTGTTGTATTTAGTGCATTGCGCATGCACTGACAGCTAAGTTTTAAGTGCACTACTGTACACTGCTTGCTGTCGTGCGCGCGCAATTTGAACAATTTGTTGTTGTGCACCCATATACAGTTAATTTGTCGATGGCAACTGTGATTTTCCAGCCACAGATATGCTACGACGACAAAGTTGTGCATTTTAAGCAAAATTTGGCTGCTTTTTTCAGCTTCTTTTTTCTATGCTTATATAAGAAGCAATACACTTTGCTATGTATTCACTCCCTTTTTTCGAGAAAAAAAAAAAAAACAACTCTCCACGACTTGAGATCCGCCACATGCGGCGTCCTGGTCCGCTTATCCGCCTCCGACCTGATCCGGCAGATGACTGGGGATACGAAACTGGCCACTATATATGGGCCTCCATAACGTGGTGCCAGATTTGTCGCGAATCCCTCTGCGGCATTGGACAAGTGGCGTTCTTTTGCCCACACCTTGTCCGCTACGGCCGGTTTCCACTGCCGCCTCCGTAGGCTATCATGCCGCGCCTAATCTTGTCCAGTTTGCTCCAGGTTTCGACACCCTATCTCAAACACTTCACGCATCTTGGTGGCTCTCTCCATTGGGCTCTGTGCCTCCGGCTCTGTGCCTATAGTCTGTGCATCGAACAGAGATTTGGGTAGCCTTGGCTTTTGCCCTTGATAAAGGCTGCCGTATACCCTGTAGATGCTGACACGCCGCTGTTGACCACCAACGTCAACTCCGGCAACACGTCATCCCAGCATCTCTGGCCACTTCCAGCGAACTGCGTAATCATTGTCTTCACCGTTCCGTTGGGCCTCTCAGTGGGATTCTCCTGAGGCATGTTTGGTGCCGTTAGCTGGTGACGCACACCAAGCTTCTCCAGGAACACCTTAAACGCCCGTGAATTGGGTGCCATTGTCTGTAATGAGCACCTTTGCCGTGCCAAATCGCGCCAAGATCCGCTCTCGAAATGCCTTTTGGAGAGCCGCTGTACTCACACTCCGCAGCGGCACCATCTCCGTCCATTTCGAGATGTGGTCGATGAAGACCAAGAGCATGGTGTTCCCGTTCTTTGATCTCGGCACACACTGTTGCACATGGCTACTCGGGCACCTGTGTCAGCATTTGCCCAGCAGCTTGCAGCTGATTGGGCTTATATCGCTGACACACTTCGCAGCGCTACACTTATGTCTGCACATCTCTGTGCATGCCAGGCCAGTAATACCGTTTTCCGGTTCCCAAGGTGGCTAGCGGTGGCTGCGTCGTGATTCTCCTCCATCACTTGCTTACGCCGGTCCGCCGGCACTCACAATTTCCATGCAGCCACATCCTCGTGGTCGGCTGGATGTGGGATATGCCGATTTAAGTTTCCAAACTCTTCCATATAATCTGGAAACTTATGTGGCGCCTTTTTTAGCCCCTGAGGTAGCTTGGTGAGCCAGCGACATCTTGTCCCGAAGTCGTATTGCTGCAACTCCAGTGCCCATCTGGCAAGCCTTCCCGATGGACTCGCGATGGAATTGAGCCACTTCAGAGCCATATGGTCAGTGACCACTACGAATTTGTAGCCTTCCAGGTATAGTCTGAGTTTCCGTATAAACCAGAATATAGCCAGACACTTTTCTCAGTAGTTGAGTAGTTCTTTTCAGCACTGTTCAGTGTCCGGCTGGCATACGAAATGACGCGCTCTCCTTTCTCCGAGATCTGCGTCAGGATTGCTCCCAGCCCATAATTGCTTGCATCCGTTTGCAAGCAAAACGGCTTCGAGAAGTCAGGACACGCCAACACCGGCGACACCGTCAGCTTGGTCTTCACGGTCTCGAACGCCTTTTGCCGCTCCATCCATTCCCACTTCGTGCCCTTTTTGGGCAGTGCATTGAGCGGATGCACTGTTGCGGCAAAATCTGGCACGAAGCGGCGGTACCATGAAGCCACGCCCACGTATTGGCGTAACTCTTTTTCGTTTTTGGGTGGCTTCAGCTCCGCGATAGCGGCCTCTTTCTCTGGATCCATGCAAATGCCATCCTCCGTGACTTTGTGACCCAGATACTTTAGCTCCTTCTTGAAAAAATCGCCCTTGTCGACGTTGATTTTCAAGTTGGCTGCCCGCAGTCGCCGGAACACCTCTCGTAGCTTGTTCATATGCTCCTGTCGCGTTCGGCCGATGACGATGATGTCGTCCAGGTAGGCAAAGGCATGGGGCATCATTTCTGGGCCGATAACTTGGTCCAGTGCTCGCTGAAATGTTGCCGGCGCAGAATGGACTCCAAATGGCATCACCTTCCACTGATAAAGCCCCTTTCCTGGCACCGTGAATGCCAGTGTCAGTGGACTGCTGGCCTTCTCCATAGGTATCTGCCAATACGCATCCTTCAAATCCAGGCTGCTGATGTAGTGCGCCTCTCGCAGCTGATCCAAAATGTGATGCACACGCGGCAAAGGGTATGCATCTTTAATGGATCTGCTGTTCAGCTGTAGAAAATCCACACATAGCCGCCACTTCCCATTTTTCTTGCGAACCATGACAATCGGCGCGCTATGTGGACTCTTCGAGGGCTCGATACAGCCGTTGGCCAGCAGCGCATCCACCTGCATGTTGATCTCCGCCTGCATTTTTTGATTTTTGGGAAAGTAGCGCTGCTTTATGGGCCTGTTGTCCTGCATCCTGATCCGGTGCTCCGTGATCCTGGTGGTGCCTTTCACATGCTGGAACTTCTCCAGCTCATGCCTCAGAAAAGCGTCCACCTCTGGGTCTTTGTGCATAGGCGTTGGCTGCTCCATGTTCGTCTCTGGGTCCGCCTCCACACTGGCCACAGCCACGGACAGCTTCTCCTCTGACTGTCCGTTCGCAGTAGTGATGTAAAAAATCATCCATGCATCGAGCATCGATGCAATTTTTACCGATGTTTTCTGATGTTTTCGCTGATACCGATGTTGAAAGATGCATCGATATTTTGCAAAACAGCATTATCTGCGAATGCAGTTAACCCCATTTGAAATCAACCGTTTGTCCTTTTGGGAAGGTATGAAAAGTACCTATCCTAATTTATTCGAAATTGCAATCATATTTTGTCCGTTGATGGCATCTTCTGTTCCCTCCAAAATAATATGTAATTCTGTTTAATTTTAGTGAAATGTATCAAACTGCTATGAAATGATATACATATATCCTATGTTAAAAATTTTAAAGTTAGGCCTTAAGCAAAATACTGCTATGAAAACTCATTTTTATACCCTGAACCCATTTTCAATGGGAAATCAGGGTATAATGGTTTTATTGAAATGTATGTAACAGGCAGAAGGAGGCGTGACAGACCCCACAGACAGTATATATATTCTTTATCAGGGCGACGAGCTGAGTCGATTTGGCCCTGTCCGTCTGTCTGTCCGTATGTTTGAACGCGTCATTTCCGAAGATATAAGAGCTAGAGACTTCAATTTTTTTTTTTTAAATGACCGTATATACAGCGTGGACGTCGAGTTTGCTTTTAAAATTCGATAAATCATCCCGTTATGTTTTTTTTTTCGAGTAAAAACATTCAAGTTCAAGTCAGATGCCACTATAGCTAATTGTGAATGATTTTTAATTTTTTTAAATTTCTCAAATATTCAATATAATATGTAGATCATATGCTGAAAGTTTCATTAAATTCCGTTTAGTCAAAAATTAATAAAAAATAATCAAATATTTTGCCAATTAACAAACGCACGTGCAGCAGCTGCAACAGTATCGTATACGTGTGCACACATACATTCAAACCTCTTCTAGAACATTCACATCAGCTGTTAGTTCGGTTTAGTTTTGGAAGATGGCGCTGCAGCAGTGAATCTGAGTTTTACCAGCGCAGCTTTCAAAAGTGAGGTGGCGCAGTGAGTAGCGGCATGACGCTCGATCGAGAAGTCGCGGTTCGAATTCCGATCGGTGCAACTGATGTTAATTTTTTTAATTGTATCAAAATATTTTTTATTTTAAAAAACGAGTTTTCTATTTAATCTATATTTTTAATTACACTAAATTGAAATTTTAACCATACTAAATGTGCGTTTTTAATAGTTTGATTATTCTAGCAGATTCTTAGAATCACATCAGCAGTTAGTTTGGTTTAGTTTTGCTAGATGGCGCTGCAGCAAAGCGGCTTCCGAAAGTGAGGTAGCGTAGTGCGTAGCTGCGTATTTCATTTATATTTTGAAATACATCGAAATTGAAATTTTAGCCATACTGAATGGGCATTTTTATGAGTTGGGTAGTATCTAGTCGAGCACTCTCGACTAGAGTTTTCTTACTTGTTTTAATTTTTTTTTTTTTGTAAATAATAACGCCATGAGAGCACCAGTAAAAAAGTAAACAAGTAAGAACGTTGCAGTCGGGCGTTACCGACTGCGGAATACTCATTCACATCCCATCAACAATTTAGTAGTTAAGTTTCGCTCTAATACTGTAGAATATGCAGGTTTTTCCGATTTGCCACGCCCCAACTGGGCGTAGACACCTCATTTTTGGTCAGTTTTTAGAAAGAGATAACGGTACCCTAACTGCAAAGTTTGAATGCTTACCCTCAAAAAAAGTGAAAATTACAGGGTATTTTTCGATATGCCACGCCCCTAAAGAGGCGTAAAAATTATTTTTGGGGAATCGATAGAGGAGGCTACCAGTAACTCAACTATCCAATTTGAAGCTTCTTGCTATTATACTTTAGGAGATATAAACTTTTGCGGTTTGCCACGCCCCCTGTGAGCGGACATATATCCGACAAAACTTTTTGGTCTTGGGTGATCAGTCCGAGCATATATACAAAATTTGAGGTCTCTGCCATCAATAGTGTCCAAAATATAGGAGAATTTATAGAATCACTATATCTTCAGGTCCGCTTTTAAACGCCCTCAATGGGCGTAGACTTATAATTTATCTTTAGACTTTATAGAATCATAACATTAGCTGACGTGCAAAATTTCAGCATTCTAGGTTTACAACTTCAGGAGATACAGCTCTATCCGATTTGCCACGCCCCCAATGGGCGTAGATATATCCGCCATAGCTCGTAATCTTGGGTGGTCAACGCGGACCTACATACCAAATTTCAGCTTTCTAGCTCTTCAACAAACATGATTTCTGGTATATCGGAAAATGCATTTTCCGATTTGCCACGCCCCTAGTGGGCGGATCGGGAAAATTTTAACACTTTATAAATCGGAGATATACACGAGTATGTGTTCCAAATTTCAAGTCTCTAGCTTCAATAGCGCCGAAATAGATTGCGTTCATACGGACAGACGGACAGACGGACGGACGGACAGACGGACGGACAGCAAGACGGACATTGCACAAAACCAATATACTGATTCACTTTCGTGAATGAGCATAAAAACAATAAATAAAAGACTTAAGAAAGCTCTAGTCGAGACTGCTCGACTACGAGATCCCCTGAGCCCGTGGAGCATTAGCTATTTCAATAATTTTTTCGCGTCTTTCTGCTTACACAAGAAACACACACATACATACACACACACACACGCAGTGTGCGCTTACTATGAGAACTTAATTGTTTAATAACTTTTTTGTGGACATACGATCTTCATGAAACTTTCAGATTATAATTATAACAGTCTCTAGTATTTGAAATACACCTTTTACAAAAGTGAGGGTGAGGGGGTGGACATAGAGGTGGGGGGTAAATTTAAAAAAAAACCGAAATTGCATAATGTAATTACATAAAAGTTGACCGTTTGGTTTGATCGTTGAGCAGAGAATGTTCTCCGTATTTTATTCAAATTAAATCTTAGCCTAAAATACATAGAGTTTACATAAAGAATTCTGTCGCTAAAAGCAGCGGCAGAATAGAGGTAAATAGCATGTCGTATGTGTGTGTATATATGTTTGTATGTACATGCAGAAGGCATATACATATATTCAGGTGTTTAAGCTACGGCGTGGACGAGAACGTAACAATGCTTACGTTGCAGATCCCACGCTGCAGGTCAGTCTATACATAAGTGACCGATCATATTACGGCACTTATGTATAGCTGTTATAATATAAATAAAGCAACAAAGTGTTGCTATGTTGTGAGCATCATACTCTTACTTATATTTTGGGCATACGTCAACTTCATATATTGTATACACTACAATACTGTGAGCATATGCTATATGACATACAACATACTACAATAAATTGCATATAATTGCATATACATTAAAAATTTGGAGACTCTAGCAATTAAGGCGTAGAAGATATAATATTTTATATCTGGTTTTCGATAAGGTTTTTTATCGATAAAAAAGATCGGGATGAGTTATCGATTTTTAACGATAAACTCGATATCCGTGCTGTAAATACGGACATTTTAAAAAATTTGAAGTCTCTAGCTCTTATATCTTCTGAAATCGATGCGTTCAAACATACGGACGGACGAACGGACAGACAGACGGACAGGGCCAAATCGACTCAGCTCGTCACCCTGATCAAGGATATATACACTTTGTGGGGTCTGCCACGCCTTCTTCTGCCTGTTACATACATTTCAACAAAACCATTATACCCTGATTTCACATTGAAAATGGGTTCAGGGTATAAAAATACATCGAAGCATCCAACATCGATGCTTGATTTTGAAAATATTGATGGACATCGACATCGATGTTTTCATTCAAATTTACATCACTACTTTGAAGCTCTCGTCTACCATCTGCCTCCGGCGTTAGACGTCACCCTCCAGCTTCTCCAGATAACCTCTGGGCAAGAAGAACTCTTGCGCACAAACGCTGCCCATGCCGTCCAGTGCCGATTGTTGGCCACGTACCACTTTAAGGCCACGCCTTTTAGCAGCTCTGGCATCGCCCTCGGGATCATGTCCAACTTCAAGCCATATGTTTCAGCCGGCCACTCCACTTGCTCCAGGAACTCCAAAGGCTTTGTGGTGACATCAGCGGAAGCTCCACTCCCTCACTTGCGCGCATCTGCGCTAGTGGAGAGCACACACAGCCGCGCGACGTGCGCAAGCTCTTCCTCCAGATCATCCTCTGTGGTTACCTCATCCCTGAGTGAGGCACGGCGTCCATGCAGTCGGCTCGACGATCCTCAGTGCGTAAGGAATGCTTCCTTCATTCCTCTC
Organism: Drosophila mojavensis; assembly: GCF_018153725.1. NCBI lineage: Eukaryota > Metazoa > Arthropoda > Insecta > Diptera > Drosophilidae > Drosophila > Drosophila mojavensis. Next base: position 2,676,281 of record NW_025318897.1, on the reverse strand, counting down.
AACCCACTCGCCAAACTGCTTCCGCATAACGTCCAGTGTGTCCGGCTAGCTCAGTCGGTAGAGCATGAGACTCTTAATCTCAGGGTCGAGGGTTCGGGCCCCACGTTGCGCGCCAGTTGTAACGAGCCTTCGGTTTATCCCGAGTCTAAGCTGGGATAGTTTCAGCTGACTGTGAGTTCGTGCCAACAAATTTATTTGTTGAAGCCCCTGCGATAATAATTATTCACTTGTGATTTATGGTTTAACAACGTGAAGTATATTTTCTTGAATAAGTTTGTAATTTGACACTTCACTTAGGGTATGACGACTAGCTCTCGATTCGCTTTCGCAGGGCACAGTTGCCACAGGACGCCGAGTACTGGCTCAACGTACTCCGGCTGGGAGAGTGTTGTGCTAAGACACGCTAGTTTCACTTGAGCGATTCAAAAGGCGCCAGGATCTGTAAACTCCGGCGGTTCACTCGGATGTACAGGCCACTCCTACTATTCGACTCGCTCACAGCACACTAGCTTCGTTTCACTCACAACACTACTCTTACGCACGGCTACGTGAACTTACTCACTCCTGTATCTGCACGTCTTTCCTCGTCCGCACCAATGTCTTCGTGGGTGCCGCTGGCGTTGACTTTCACTTTCGGCACTATTTTCCCTCTATATCTCGTTTACGGTCTCTGAATCCCTATTTGGAGCTGCCGGTGGCCTTTTATAGCCTAGTCACAGGCCCTGCTTCGTGTTTTAACGAGGCCTGTTCGGCTCTGGAGAGGGGCCCTTCTGCCGCTCGTGCCCGTAAAATCGGTAAAGTGGCGTGATCTGGAGTGAAGCCACTATCACCCAGCCCGAACGGCACATCGGCTAACGGTTCTCGATGATCGTCGTGTGTGCGACGCGAGCCCTTTGCTGAATCTGTAGGAGCGAAAGAAGCCGACTATAGTCGGACCTTGACCCCTTTCCAGAAGCGAGGGTCGCTCCTACAGTACTCGCGTCGCTGTGTGGAGCAACATGTATGTGCATGTATATGCATATAAACGCACAGCAAATGCGTACGTTCATAAACACTAATACGTGCATACCTATATTGCTCCTCACAATATGGTCATGGTGTGGTATAAGATATTAATTGTTGACAATTTCGTTAGTTTTTTGCTGGGATGGAGTGTTATTGTATGAAGTTATTTTAGTATTATTTATTTCTTTATTAGAGGGTCTATCAGGATTGATATTTTAATTTGATTTCTTACTATTTTGTACGTAAATTAAGTTTACATTATCTTCATACATGCCTTCTGGTTGGGCAACACATTTTATTTATTTGCCAAAGCACAAGTCTCTAGCAGTTGAAATACGCCCTTTACAAATACAGTCGACCCTCGTTATTTCGAAATTCAAGGGACTCTTAAAATATTTCGAATTATCGAATGTTTGAAATATTAAATGGTTCGAAATTTTAAGAGAAAATAAATAAAACTTCGAATTATCAAAGGTTTTAATTTAGCGTAATGTACATATGCTCAAATTAATTAAGCTTTATAAAGAACTCATTTATACTGGTTTGCTTCGAAGCACATTGCTTCTGCTCAGACTTTTCAATAATTTTTTTAAAGACAAAAAGTGCCTGATATGCTGTTTCATCAGTTTCGTTTTGTAGACAAAAGCTTTGTAAGTTATCCAATGAGGCTCTTGCTACCTTAACTGACACCGTTGCCAAAGGGTCTGATGTATCGTCTTCATCTTCATCGATGCTCTTTTCATTCGTATCTGTCGCAGATAAAATTTCGTCATCGGTTAGGGATCCTGAAATATCCACTTGAACATAGTCTTTTGCAACTTCGCTTTTCTTCTCGCCTCCTTCTACTTTTCCAATTAGTTTCTTCTTTTCAGCAATCGTCAAACTTTTATACTTTTTAGGACTCATTTAATAAAAAATTTTAATATGTATACTAACGAAGCGATTCGTGCGGAAGCGAGTATCAAAATGTGCCTATGTTTTATGCGTAACACACAACCACGCACAGTATAGTTAGTTTCAGGGGAGTCCCAAATTGTCGAGTGTTTAACCATATGAGTACGAATTATCGCGTCTTAGCAATGATTTTTTAGTTCAAATTACTGAGTGCATAAAAATGTATGGACTTAATTCGAAATATAAAGAGATTTTGTAGGGGACTCGTGATAACTTTGAATTAATAAGTGGTTCGAAATAACGCAGGTTTGAAATAACAAGAGTCGACTGTATGTGGGTAATGGGGCTGATAAAGGGGTGGGGGGTAGATTTTAACAAAAACCGAAACTGGAAGGTGGAATTTTGACCGAAATAAGTTAAAATAACATTATATAATAAAAACAAGTAAGAAAGCTCTAGTCGAGACTGCTCGACTACGAGATCCCCTGAACCCTTGGAGCAATAGATATTTCAATACTTTTTCGCGACTTTCAGCTTACACAAGAAACACGCACACACACACACACACGCACGTACGCACACACAGGCATACATACACACACACACGCATACAGACACACATACACACACACACGCATACATACACAAACGCATACACACACACACATACACACACACATACACAAACACATACACACACAAGCAACCACGCATAAACACGCATGGCCGCAGTGTGCGCTTACTATGAGAACTTAATTGTTTAATAACTTTTTTTTATGGACGTACGATCTTCATGAAACTTTGAGATTATGATTATAACATGAATATGCATGTAATTGCCAAAGCACAAGTCTCTAGTATTTGAAATACGCTTTTTACAAAAGTGAGGGTGAGGGGGTGAATTTAGAGGTGGGGGGTAAATTTTAACAAAAACCGAAATTGTATAAATTGCATATAAGCATACATTAAAAATTTGGAGACTCTAGCAATAAAGGTGTAGAAGATATAATTTTATAACTGGGTTTCGATAAGGTTTTTTATCGATAAAAAAGATCGAGATGAGTTATCGATTTTTAATGATAAACTTGATATGCGCGCTGTAATTACGGACATTTTAAAAAAATTTGAAGTCTCTAGCTCTTATATCTTCTGAAATCGACGCGTTCATACATACGGACAGACGGACAGACGGACAGACGGACAGACAGACGGACAGGGCCAAATCAACTCAGCTCGTCACCCTGATCAAGAATATATATACTTTGTGGGGTCTGCCACGCCTCCTTCTCCCTGTTACATACATTTCAACAAAACCATTATACCCTGATTTCCCATTGAAAATGGGTTCAGGGTATAAAAAAAAATATAATAAATAAATAAAATAACAAGTAAGAAAGCTCTAGTCGAGACTGCTCGAATACGAGGTACCCTGAACCCTCTAATTTTATATTCTAATCACTCTGCACTTCTTTTCGGCACATATATATACACACGCACGTATTAGAATGCGCTCTGCTAACTGCGCAGTAAGAAGCGACTGTGCTTGGGCTGCGCTGCAATGTGGGCAACATTATAAGAATTTATTTCTTGAATAATTTAATTTCTAGACGTCCAATCTTAATGAAACTTTCAGCGCGTAATCATATGGAGAAAATGTAAAATAAATATAAATGTAAAATAATATAAATATAAAAAATGAAAATTCCAAAGCACAAATCCCTAGTATTTGAAATAGGCCTTTTACAAATGTGAGGATGAGGGGGTGAATTAGGGGTGGCGGGTAAATTTTGATAAAAACCGAAATTGTATAAAATGCATATAAGTATACATTTAAAATCTGGAGACTCTAGCTCGAAAGGTGTTGGAGATATAATTAAATAACTAGCTTTCAATAAGGCTTTTAATCGATAATAAAATATCGGGGGTAGTTATCGATATATTGAGAAAAACTTTATATGCGCGTGATATACACGGACCTAGGAAAAAATTTCAATTCTCTAGCTCTTATATCTTTTGAGATCGACGCGTTCAAACATACGGATCTGGAGTGCGCTTGATCGCGCCACTCGATTGCTGCCGCCCTCCCGCGTGCGAACGCGTGGGCGTGGTCGGCGAGTTCAAGCCGCGTGGTCGCCTAACCTATAACAACTCCCCCTCTCCCATTTCTCTAGCTCTGTATTGTCCCGCACTAACTTATAAATTTCTTGCAAGTTGTGGTCCTGGGCAGCCTGAGACTCTGACCCCGGCTGGAAAATTAATGTGACATTGCAAGTGGTGCCCGAGCAGGGACCGCGGGGCTGGAGAGAGTGTGGCAGACGGGCGGCGTAAAAACCCGCCGGCATACCCAACTAGAGGCGTTGGGCAATAAAGGTAATCGTAGAGTTATTGGTGGCGGTTATTTTGAATATATGCAGTGTGCGTATAAAAGTAGCGAAAATCGAGAACATTGGTGGTAAAGTGTAAAAATTAATAAGCGAAGATACCCTACGACGGCCACGGGGTCGGGGGTTAGAAATTTCGGTAAGCGACTAGCGAAAAAAAAAACGGTTACGGCGCCGAAAATACAGTGCGCGCGAAAAATGCTGCGCAGAAGCGCAAGTCGAATACGCACATGCACAAGCATGTGCACGCGCGGGGGCAGCATAGCGTGTGTCGCCGAAATCTAGCAAAAGAAGAAGAAGGGTGAGCAACGAGTAGTGGTAAGAGCAGAGCATACCCCAAGAGTAAGTAACAGAAAAAAAAGTGGCCAAAGTGAACGAAATATAAATATAACTGAGATTATGGATGCCACTGCAATTGCTTAATGAAACTAATAATTGAATATAAAAGTGGCTACCAATGAACAAAACGAAAAACAAGGGTCGCGATAATAGTAAGAAGAAAAGTAAAAGCATTTAGTGCCGACTGGAAGTGAACATACCCGGTGATAAGAAAGCGTAATTGTGAAAGAGTATTCAATAATGCGCATAGACAAGTGTGCATATGTATATATATATAAGTGCATGTGAGAATTAGCGGAGAGAGAATAAATAGTGAAGGGTATTCATGTATGTGCGCATAGGCAATCGTGCGTATATATGTATGTGTATGTGAGACAATTAGTTAAGAGAGTGTATATATGTATGTATGTGCGCGGATGCATGCGTGCTTATATATGTATTTATTTTATTTTATTTATTTATTTCTTAAAGCTATTGACAAAAACGAGAGTCAATTTTAATTTAAAAAAGCCTATACAAAGTACAGGATATAATTTTATTTGCCAGTCCGGCCGGCTATGCCCACGTCTCACAGCCAAATATGGTCAGTGATACTATTGAAGCTATGAAAAGAAAGTGTTAGTAAGAAAACTTAAAAAAATTAAATATTAAAATGTAGGTTATTAACTATATCTAACATAATTAAAATAATTCTTAAAATAAAAAAAATAAAAAAAAAATAATAATAATAATAAAATAAATAAATAATAAAAAGAGTTAAAAAAACAATAATAAAAAAAAAAAAAAAAGATAAAGTAAGAAGAGATATAGTATAGAAAAAGAAAAAGGACTGTAATAAAAGAAGTTGCAAGAAAAGTTAATAAAAAGAATAAGAAATAATAAAAAGAAAAGAGTAAGGGAAGAGCCAAAAATAGAGTATAAGAATAGAATTGAGAAATCACTAACACAACATTAGCAGCAAAAACGTATGCCAATGCTTATGCCTGGGCATTGTGAGTGATTTCCCTAAGATAAGCTGATAGTAAACTTTTTATTTTAGGAAGAGAGAGCTCTAAGGAAAAAACGTGATAATATTTATTAAAATTAACACAAAGAACATGAAACGCATTGTGCAAAGAATAATCCCTAGTGCACACAGGTAAATGAAGCGGACGATAGTGTCTAGTTGCTCGGGACAGAACCGAAAAATTTAGACGACCCAACAAAGAGGACGAATCAATATCACTACTAATCAATTTATGCAGAAAAACAATTCCTAAAATTGTTCTACGATTGGTTAGCGATGGAAGATCAATTAGCTGGAGCCTACTATGATAAGACGGTAATCGTAAATTACTGTCCCATCTAAGGTCTCTTAAGGCAAAGAGAAGAAACTGTTTTTGGACCGATTCGATACGATCCTGATACAGTTTATGTTGCGGAGATCATACGACAGAGCAATACTCTAAGATAGGACGCACAAGCGAAGTAAATAAGCGCTTGGTAGTAAAAGGATCTTTAAATTCCTTAGACCAACGTTTAATAAAGCCAAGCACACTTTTGGCTTCATTAATGATGGTAGATATATGAAGATTAAAGTTAAGTTTACAGTCAAAGAACACACCAAGATCTTTGACTGTAAAGATGCGTTCTAAGGAAATATTGCTAATTTTATAATCAACAATTAGAGGAACGGTACGACTGAAGGTCATTGTCATACACTTTGAGCAATTTAAGTCCAGCTGGTTTGCCACACACCAAAGTTGAAATGCATTTAGGTCATCTTGAAGGTGATGATGTCCATTTGCCCTGGAGTATGGAAGGCAAAGTTTTACATCATCAGCATACATAAATATAGTGGAATACGAGATACAACTAGGAAGGTCCTTTATAAAAAGGGAAAAGAGCAATGGGCCCAAATGGCTACACTGAGGTACACCAGACGAAACAAAGATAAGTTTAGACATAGCTGTTCTCAGCAAGACTCTTTGGGTTCTACCCGTTAAATAGGATGAAATCCAAGAGACAAGACTGGGTGAAAATCCTAAGCGTTCAAGCTTAAGAATTAGTATGTGATGATGTACTGAGTCAAATGCTTTACTGAAGTCCGTATAAATAACATCGGTTTGCATTTTTTTAGAAAAGCTGTCATTAACAAGCGAAGTGAACTCAAGTAAATTAGAGGACGTTGATCGATTTTGAACAAAACCATGTTGAGATGGTTGAATAATCGATTTGCAAAAATGCTGCAAGGCCGATGTTATGGTTTTCTCAAATAACTTCGGAATAGCAGATAATTTCGCGATGCCTCTATAATTGGAAATATTAGATCTTCCACCTTTTTATACCCTGAACCCATTTTCAATGGGAAATCAGGGTATAATGGTTTTGTTGAAATGTATGTAACAGGCAGAAGGAGGCGTGACAGACCCCACAAAGTATATATATTCTTGATCAGGGCGACGAGCTGAGTTGATTTGGCCCTGTCCGTCTGTCTGTCCGTCTGTCCGTCCGTCCGTCTGTCCGTCTGTCCGTCTGTCCGTATGTATGAACGCGTCGATTTCAGAAGATATAAGAGCTAGAGACTTCAAAATTTTTTTAAAATGTTCGTAATTACAGCGCGCATATCAAGTTTATCATTAAAAATCGAAAACTCATCCCGATCTTTTTTTTATCGATAAAAAACCTTATCGAAAACCAGTTATAAAATTATATCTTCTACACCTTTATTGCTAGAGTCTCCAAATTATTAATGTATGCCTATATGCAATTTATACAATTTCGGTTTTTGTTAAAATTTACCCCCCACCCCTAAATTCACCCCCTCACCCTCACTTTTGTAAAAAGCGTATTTCAAATACTAGAGACTTGTGCTTTAGAATGTGCACACATTTTTACCATATGATTACGCTCTGAAAGTTTTATTAAGATTGTACGTCTAGAAATTAAATTATTCAACAAATAAATTCTTATAATATTGCCCACACTGCAGCGCAGCCCAAGCGCAGTCGCTGCTTACTGCGCAGTTAGCAGGCGCGTTCTAATACGTGCGTGTGTATGTTTCGAAAAGAAGTGCAGACTGATTAGAATATCAGCTTAGAGGGTTCAGGGTATCTCCTAGTCGAGCAGTCTCGACTAGAGCTTTCTTACTTGTTATACCCTGAACCCATTGAAAATGCGAAATCAGGGTATAATGGTTTTGTGAAAATGTATGTAACGGGCAGAAGGAGGCGTGGCAGACCCCATAAAGTATATGTATTCTTGATCCGTATGAGTGCGTCGATCTCAGAAGTTATAAGAGCTTGAGAGCTGAAATTTGGCATGCATACTCGTGTGTACCATACGCAGTACGAGTTTGCTTCATTTTTTCGATAATTCATACGAGAACTTTTTTATCGAGAATAATCGAAAAATCGGCATTGTTTTTTCAGCTTAATTTGAACATTTTTAGACCTGGAGTCTTCAAATTTGCGTTCAAATTTGCGTATATAAAGTTAATCGATACAGAAATTTTGTAATTTATAGATTTTGGATACCACGTCCCCTTTCCCACCAATTTGTAAAAAACGCATTTCAAGTACTAGAGACTTGTGCTTTGGAATGTACACACATATTCATCATATGATTACACTTTGAAAGTTTCATTAAGATGTTATGTCTAAAAAAGAAATTATTCAACAAATAAATTCTCATAATATTGCCCACACTGCAGCGCAGCCCAAGCGCAGTCGCTGCTTACTGCGCAGTTAGCAGAGCGCAGGCTTATGCGTGCGTGTGGATGCATGTGTATGTATGTGTGCATAAAAATGCAGAATGATTAGAATATCAGCTTAGAGGGTGCAGGGTATCTCCTAGTCGAGCAGTCTCGACTTGAGCCTTCTTACTTGTTTATATAAGGGAATGATGAAAGATTCTTTCCAAATTGAAGGGAACACAGAAGTATCCAAGGACAAGTTAAACAATTTTAGTAATTGTGACTGAAGAGAAACACTGCACTCTTTAATCACACAACTAGGAATATTATGGCTGCAGCCAGAGAGGATGCAGTAACTTTGGGGGTATTTATAGATCCATATTCAGGAAGTGAATATTGATATGAGTTGCTGTAGAGATCAGCAGAAGAATAAGTGGATTGAAAAAAATCAGCAAATAGATCAGAGGAATCCTGATCATTGCAAGTGCAAATGAGAAAAATTGTTTGGGATCTCGAGTAAACTGACGTTTGCAACGTGTAAGATAATTCTCATAACAGCTAGAATTTAAAAGATTGAAGTTTGACTTGGCAATGGAATATTTGGACCAGTCAATACTTGAACCAGACTTTTTGTAATTTTTAAAACATTTAGTTTTAATGTTTCTCAAGTTCGAAAGAGTTTTGGTGAACCAAGGTGGCTTATTTGAAACTGGCGAAATACGGCGGAGAGGGACACAAACATCCAGAATAGAGTTTAAGGTAGAATACAAAAACGATGCTGCTAAATTAATATCAACCGACTCATATAAAATAGACCAGTCTGTTGAATTAATTAATTCGTTAAGCAAAACGAAATTGCATTTACGATAACAGCGACTAAGTTCAGAAGGCATTGGATTAGTAGAGGGAGGATTATCGATAGTTAATAAAACCTCTAAAGTGGGGTGATATATATCATCAGGTAAGGAGAAAGGAGTTGATCTCGCGACATTAATGAGCGAATCATGATTAACAAACACAAGATCAAGAGTGCGATTAAGATGGTTTGAAATAGAGTTCATCTGAAACATAGACAGGTTAAACAATTCATCAAAAAGATAGTGATCAATTGTCGGAATAAAGTAATTTGCATTACAAGTTGAAGACCAAGAAGTGTTCGGAATATTAAAATCACCCAAGAAGACAATCTCTATCATTTACATGTTCATTAACTTCTTTAATACAATTTATGTGGTTAGCATAAACTTGTACATCAGAAGAGGGAGGGATATAAGAACATGTGATGTACAATGAGCACGATGGGAGAGTTAATTTAACCGCTATAATCTCCACATTATGAAGGGACGAAAAGGTAAACAATTCAGAGTGGATAATGGACTTAACCGCAATTAACAACCCACCACCTCTGCGCGACGAACGGTCGAGTCTATAAATAGTGAAATTACTTGAAAGAATTTCACTATTATGAATATTATTACTTAGCCATGTTTCAGTGAAAGCGATAATATCATATTGTACACTGAAACTATGCAAGAAAAGACTTTTAAGTTTTGAGTTTAAGCCACGTACATTTTGATATGTGTGTAATTATGCGCATATGACACTAGGCGAATTTTTAGACTCATTCACGAAAGTGAAATGAGTATATTGGTTTTGTGCAATGTCCGTCTTGCTGTCCGTCCGTCTGTCCGTATGAACGCAATCTATTTCGGCGCTATTGAAGCTAGAGACTTGAAATTTGGAACACATACTCGTGTATATCTCCGATTTATAAAGTGTTAAAATTTTCCCGATCCGCCCACTAGGGGCGTGGCAAATCGGAAAATGCATTTTCCGATATACCAGAAATCATGTTTGTTGAAGAGCTAGAAAGCTGAAATTTGGTATGTAGGTCCGCGCCAACCACCCAAGATCACAAGCTATGGCGGATATATCTCCGCCCATTAGGGGCGTGGCAAATTGGACAAAACTGTATCTCCTAAAGTTATAAGCCTGAAATTTTGCACGTAAGCTAATGTTTTAATTCTATGAAGATGGGTGAAAAATTATATATCTACGCCCCTTAGGGGCGTAAAAAATCAGACCTGAAGATATAGTGATTTTTCGAATTCTGTTATATTTTAGGCACTATTTATGCTAGAGATCTGAAATTTGGTATATATACGCGGGTTGATCACCCAAGTCCAACGAGCTATGGTAGATATATGTCCACTCATAGGGGGCGTGGCAAACCGCAAAAGTTTATATCTCCTACAATTTAAGAGCTAGAAGCTTCAAATTTGGATAGTTAAGTTACTGGTAGCCTCCTCTATCGATGCCCCAAAAATAATTTTTAAGCCTCTTTAGGGGCGTGGCATATCGAAAAATACCCTGTAATTTTGACAATTTTTGAGCGTAAGAATTCAAATTTTGCATTTAGGTAACCGGTTGCTCGTTCTAAGAACTGGCTAAAATTGAGGAGTCGACGGCCACTAGGGGCGTGGCAATCGGCATTTACAGTGCCCGTATTGCGACATTTATATGCGTCAGCCATCTATTTATGCATTTGTACATATAAATAAGCTTAATAGATATTCATAATACAAAAGGAAACATTTTTATGAATTTAAAAAAATTTAAAGGAAGCTAAAATAACAAAAATTTGCAATTTACAAAAAAGTGTTTTCCGCGGGATTTGAACTCGCACCCAACCCAAACAGCATGTTTGTCAAAATAGCTAAAATAATGGTCGTCGGCGCTTCAGCCTACAGCACCACCGCGTCGTTTCGATCAATAGAAGTTAAAACGAAATCACATTATTGTTATGACGCCACATAGCAAAGAAAAGCCAGAGTGGTGGCTGGAAATTCAAAAACAATGCAAAGACAAATCAATCGCAACGAGATTCTTAGAATATGCTAGAGTACGCATTTATGTGTGCATACATACACACATACAAATGAGCGCGTGTATAAGGCTGGAATGCTTGATGCTATGCGTGCAGACTTACATATATACATATGTATGTATTTGCATATATGTATTTGAGGGCTTTTTAAGAAGAAACAAATTTAAACTTATAAAATTATTCGACTAAGAAAATGAAAAGTATTAAGTGCCATTCAGTCAAGCTCGCACCTTCCCAATAAAATATCTATTTTATAAAAAACGAAATATGTATGAAAAAAAAAAAAAAACATAGTAGAGGTTCGAACCTCCCTACTCTAACGTTACTTGCGTCGCCCTTAGCACCCGCGCCATTGCTTTGCTCGAGCACTCAGCTGCTAAAATAGAATAGCTTAATAAGAGAGCGTCATCAGACAAAACTACAGTAACGGAAAGTCCAGAAATCAATCGAAATTCTAAGAATGTGAGAAATGGCGCGCTTCTGTCTGTACGCATAGAATAGACGATGAGTGTGTGCACATGTATAGTAAAATCGCGCTGATCTGCTGCTAGCTTGAAGCCGGTATCCAATAATAACCCAGGATAAGTAAGTTAAAAAAAAAAAAAAAAAAAAAAATGAGAGAAAAATGAATAAAATCAATAAAGAAATAAAGTTAGGAAAAAAAAAAAAAACAAGTAAGAAAGATATAGTCGAGACTGCTCGACAACGAGATCCCCTGAACCCTTGGAGCAATAGCTATTTTAATAATTTTTCGCGTCTTTCAGCTTACACAAGAAACACGCACACACACACACATGCACGCACACACAGGCATACATACCCACACACGCATACACACACACATACACACACACATACACACACACACGCATACACACACACACGCATATACACACAAACGATTACGGTCATATGGCAGCTAACTGCGGCAGCGACTGTGACTTAAAGGGCGCCTGTTTCAGGTGTGGAGAGATGGGTCACAGTGCCAAAGCATGCACCAAGCCACCAAAATGTAGCCTCTGCATCCGGAAAGGTGAAAAGCAGACGGACCACTCAGCAGGCTGCTTCAAGTGCCCATCTTACCGTGAAGCTGCTCGTAAAATGAAATGTTAAGGTTTTTGCAGCTTAACTTAAATCATTGTGTTGCTGCCCAAGATCTTCTAGAGCTGACCATTAGGGAAAAATGTATAGATGTAGCTTTTCTCAGTGAGCCTCACCACTGTAGAACCAGCTGCCCTAGGACATGGTCAACAGACGTTAATGGCAAAGCTGCGTTGTGGGTATGCGGCAACTCAAAGAACGTACTTTCGAATGTTAAGTCATTCAATGGGTTCGTACGTGGCCGATATGGTAGCTTATGGCTCTACAGTTGCTATCTGGCCCCCAGCATGCAGCTCAGTGAATTCACGACGGTGCTCGACGAGCTTGCCGAGGATGCTAGGGGTCGGAAGGCCATTATTATATTTTAACTCATGGGCGTTAAAATGGGGTAGCCCCACAACAAATGCCAGAGGTCGTATCCTACTGGAGATCTTCGCGACACTAGATGTTGCACTGCTCAACACTGGCCATGAATACACCTTCAGTCGGGCGGGATACGGGTCTGTTATCGACATTACTTTTGTCACTTCATCCCTCTTTCGGGGAGCAACATGGAGCCATTGCGATAGCTATACAGGCAGCGATCATACGGCACTTCTGTTCACAATAGGTGAGCCACCTGCCAGGGCGCCAACATTGTGGAGGAAGTCGTATCGGCTAGATACTTTTGATCCCACGGTCTTTTCAGAGGCCATTCAGTCTCTGGGTACAATTGGTAATGCTGAGGCCAGAGCATGCCAAATGGTAGCCCAAATACAGAGTGCCTGCAATAGCAGCATGTTACGCCGCAAGCAGTTCACGCGACAACATGAGCCTACGTATTGGTGGAATACGCAAATAGGTGACATTCGTCGCAAATGCATCCAGGCGAGAAGAAGCTACCAACGGGCTCGCGGTAGGTCAACGTTTTTTGAGAAACAATTAGCTTACCAGGCAGCTAGAAGACAGCTGAAGAAGGCCATTCGGGCAAGCAAAAGAGAATGTTTTTTACAGTTGTGCGACTCAGCCGAATATGACCCTTGGGGCAGGGCATATAAGATAGTAGTTAAAAGACTATACGCAGGTAAACAGGTGCAGCCTACGGATCGTCTGGAGCTTAAATCGATTGTGGAAACACTCTTTCCAGAAAGTTTAAGCTCCATTCACGCCCCTGAGTCCGAGTCTGCTGATCAGGGCTCAACGAGCACTGAAATTGTTTTAGTTACAGAGGAAGAAATATCAGTAGTTCTCCGAGGTCTTAGAACCAACACAGCTCCAGGGCCGGACGGGATCCCAAATCGTGCGCTAAAGCTAGCCCTCGCCTTGCACCCAAGTACGTTCGCCGAATTATTTAACGAATGCCTCATCCAAGAGACGTTCCCGGCAAAATGGAAAGCCCAGAATCTGGTATTGCTACCCAAGGCTGGCAAACCACCGGATGAGCCATCTTCGTACAGACCGATCTGTCTCTTAGACACCATGGGAAAGGTGTTTGAGAAACTGATCTGCTCTAGGCTGGAGACTGCGATTGCAAGCGCCGGAGGCCTGTCACCAAACCAATTTGGTTTCCGGAAGGCCCGGTCAACAACGGACGCGCTTAACAAAGTTGTTGGTCTGGCCACTTCCGCTATTCAAGGCACCGGATGGAGGCACGGGACGAAGGAATACTGCATCATCGCGACCCTGGATGTAAGGAATGCCTTCAACACAGCTAGTTGGGATATGGTACTGAATGCGCTGTCACAATATAATATCCCTAAATATCTAAGAGAGATAATAAAGAGCTACTTCAGAGGAAGAACACTGGTATACAACACGAGTGAGGGTCCCCAAACTCATACAGTGTCAGCTGGAGTACCCCAAGGCTCAGTGCTGGGGCCTCTCCAATGGAACATCATGTACGACGGCGTACTGCGCTTGGAACTACCAGCAGGCGCGCACACCATTGGCTTTGCTGATGATGTAGCTGTCGTAGCCATAGGAAAGGAGCTCAAAGATACAGAGGATATGTGCAGCGAAAGTATTAATCGCATACGAAGCTGGTTGGCAGGAGCTGGGCTCGAGCTAGCGGCACACAAGACCGAAGTTGTACTAGTCAGCAGTCGCAAAAGAGTGGAAACTGCCAATATAAAGATCGGCAGCGTCACCATTGCGTCAAAGAGGGCGATAAGATATCTTGGTGTCATGATAGACACAAGATTAACTTTCCGCGAGCACTTAGAATATGTGCATAAAAAGGCAGCTGATTCTTGTAGAGCTCTCTTGAGAATCATGCTCACACGCGGGGACCTAAACAGCAACGACGTCTCCTCCTAATGAGCGTCATTAGGTCGGTCATCCTCTATGCTGCGCCAATATGGGCAAGAGCGATGGCAACGCCGAGCTACAGCCGAGGCATTTGCGCGATCTACAGGCTGAGCGCAATCAGAGTCAGCTGCGCTTTCAGGACTATCTCCGATGACGCGGCGCTCGTCATAGCCGGTATGGTGCCACTGGAGTATTTGGTCGCCGAGGCCGTGGAGCGGAATTCGCACGGGCCTACGCGACTCAACGCTGTCAGGGCGAACAGCATCGCACGATGGCAAAGAAGGTGGAATAGCTCAGCTAAAGGGCGGTGGACGCACAAGCTCATCCCGGAGCTTGAACCATGGGTTAACCGCAAACATGGCGAGGTTAACTTCTACCTTACGCAGATCCTCTCGGGTCATGGATGCTTTCGGAGCTATTTGAAGCGCTTTGGCCACGAGGAATCTGACGAGTGCCCCTGGTGCGAGCGAGGGCATGTGGAAGACGCCAACCACATTCTTTTCGAATGTGGACGGTTCCTGGAGGAGAGGCGTCGTCTGGAAGAGGCAGTGGGCCGCTCCATCAGAGCGGACAACTTAGTCAACGCCATGCTGGAATCGGAGGAAGCTTGGGAACTAACAAGCACCTTCGCGGCCACGGTGATGATGGAGCTCCGCAGAGTCGAGCGACTGAGAAGACGAGCTGTCCCAGGCTAAGGTAGCGCATAGTGCTTGCGAAGCAATGCTTTACGGCCGTCCCGCAAGCACCGCGCGCTATCCTAGCCACCACGCAACTTGCAATTTTTTATTTTGTCAATAAATGAATATAAAAAAAAAAAAAACACATACACAAAATCATACACAGACAAGCACCCACGCATAAACACGCATGGGCTGCAGTGTTGGCTTACTATGAGAACTTAATTGTTTAATAACTTTTTTTATGGACGTACGATCTTCATGAAACTTTCAGATTATGATTATAAGATGGATATACATGTAATTGCTAAAGCACAAATCTCTAGTATTTGAAAAACGGTTTTTACAAAAGTGATGGTGAGGGGGTGGATATGAGGATGGGGGGTAAATTTTAACAAAACCGAAACTGCATAAATTGCATATTAGCATACATAAAAAATTTCGAGACTCTAGCAATAAAGGGGTAGAAGATATAATTTTATAACTGGTTTTCAATAAGGTTTTTTATCGATAAAAAAAGATCGGGGTGAGTTATCGATTTTCAATGATAAACTTGATATGCGCGCTGTAATTACGGACATTAAAAAAAAATTTGAAGTCTCTAGCTTTTATATCCTCTGAAATCGACGCGTTCATACATACGGACAGACGGACAGACGGACGGACAGACAGACGGACAGGGCCAAATCAACTCAGCTTGTCGCCCTGATCAAGAATATATATACTTTATGGGGTCTGCTACGCCTCCTTCTGCCTGTTACATACATTTCAACAAAACCATTATACCCTGATTTCCCATTGAAAATGGGTTCAGGGTATAAAAAAAATAAACAAAAGTAAGATAATCTGAACTAGATTAAGACGAAATAAAGAAAGCGATATAAAACAAAATAGATTAAGAAGAATAAAGAACGCGAAATGAAACAAATTAGATTAAGAAGGATAAAGAAAACGAAATAAAGAAAACAAAATAGATTAAGATGAAATAAAGAAGAAAAGTAAAAGAGAACAAAATAGATTAAGACGAATAAAGAAAAGTAAAGCAAAACTAGAATAAGTGTATAAAGACAGAGAAGAGAATAAAGAAGTAAAATAAGATAGATTAAGACGGTAAAAGCAAACAAAATTGTATAGAATAAGAAAATTTGAGAAAAACAAGTAAGAAAGCTCTAGTCGAGACTACTCGACTACGAGATCCCCTGAACCCTTGGAGTAATAGCTATTTCAATAATTTTTCGCGTCTTTCAGCTTACACAAGAAACACACACACACACACACACACACACACACACACACACACACACACACACACACACATACACACACACACACACACACACACACACACACACACACACACACACATAACAAACATTTACATACATATACACACACAAGCATAAACACGCATGGGCGGCAATGAGCGCTTACTATGAGAACTTAATTGCTTAATATCTTTTTTTGTGGACGTACGATCTTCATGAAACTTTCAGATTATGATTATAACATGAATATGCATGTAATTGCTAAAGCACAAGTCTCTAGTATTTGAAATAAGTCTCTAGTATTTACAAAAGTGATGGTGAGGGGGTGAATTTAGAGGTGGGGGTTAAATTTTAACAAAAACCGAAATTGTATAAATTGCATATAAACATACATACATACAAATTTGGAGACTCTAGCAATAAAGGTGTAGAAGATATAATTTTATAACTGGTTTTCGATAAGGTTTTTTATCGATAAAAAAAAGATCGGGATGAGTTAACGATTTTTAATGATAAACTTGATATGCGCGCTGTAATTACGGACATTAAAAAAAAAATTGAAGTCTCTAGCTCCTATATCTTCTGAAATCGACGCGTTCATACATACGGACAGACGGACAGACAGACGGACAGGGCCAAATCAACTCAGCTCGTCGCCCTGATCGTTCTGCCTGTTACATACATTTCAACAAAACCATTATACCCTGATTTCCCATTGAAAATGGGTTCAGGGTATAAAAAGAGAGATAGAAAAAAAAGAGAAAAAAGGAAGAAATGAAAATGAAAAGAAATGAAGAAAATAGATTAAGTGAGCGAAATAGAGCGAAATATAGAATAAGTGGATAAAAATTGAGTAAGCAAAACAAGTGGAGAATATTAGTATAAGCTAACAAGGAAGCAGAGTATCCAGGCATCACGAATGGAAGGCGGAACATCCCACAGTTCGGGACTAAGCGTCTGCTGGGTCTTCCAGCGCTGTAAAGAGGAATTGATAGCTGTAGCACGGGATCTCGGCCTCGAAGACGAGGGCCGCGTGGAGGATCTGAGAAAGAGATTGTCGTCGCTCATCCAGGGCGGCAACTATTCGGCGGAAATGAAAGGGCGGCTAGTTGAGTGGGAGGCGTGCTTCGCAAAAGAATCAGAATTCTCTCTGGGAGGTGCAGCGACAAGCATGGGCGGCCGCGCCTATCAGAGGTCAGAGCGGGATCTACGGAAAGCTCAAGAACGCGACCCCCTCTCGACAGCATCGCTGAAGCTGAGTGTACCCACGGCGAGTGGTACGACTGGTAGCTGGAGGGATGAGAGGCCGCGGGAATTCTGTTTTGGCGACGAAGACAAGGTGCTCGCACCGGCACCGAAGGCAGATCGTCGGATTCCTGTCCCTTCTCCGCCGCCGGAAAGGCACCCGCTGTGGAGCGTAGCTAAGCAGGTTCGAAAATGGGGGATGATGTACGACGAACGGTCGGATCCCCTTGGTTTTATTGAAATTCTGGAGGAGCGGGCGATCACATACGGGATCGAACTCGACCGGATGCCGAGGGCGCTAAGCGAGGTGCTGGTAGACAAGGCGGCCAAGTGGTTCCTAACCAGTGGGCTAAGAGACGTGCCCTGGTTGGAATTCAAGAAAGAGTTCCTGGTCGCATCCCCGGAATATAGGCTATACGTACGGAGGCACGACTTTTCATCCCTTACACAGTTGACACTAAAGGCTGCAGAATTCGAAAACGTGCGGAATCAGCGGAGGGAACTAGAGAGGAGGACAACGGTGGAGACTGTCTGGCCCAAGTCAGCGGAGGCGCGGCAGAAAAACCCTTTCCGCGCCTGATCCCCAGTCCGGAGGACAGGCCGGGGGGCAAAGCGGGACGCCGGCGACGACACCTTCAGCGGCGGCGACTACCCGGATGATGGCTCAGGACGCTGGATCCAGGCCGAGTCGGGTCTGTTATCGATGTGGACAACTTGGACACTTTTCGCGAGAATGTCGTAGCGCGCCGGTGTTACTCTGCCGACACTGTGGACAGCGAGCTGGAATGCGAGGGAGTGTTGCGAACAGGGCGGCGCGGGAAACGGCCAGGGGCGCCCTCCAAGGGAATGGAGCGGCGCCGATTAGATACTGAAGACGAAGAGAGGTACCCGCTCCGAGTAAAAGAGTGGAAGATCACCGCGACGGTGGTGGTGGGGGGGTCAAAGGATGACCGCCACGATCTACACCGGGGCCACGCGCAGTTTTGTCAGCGATGATTGCGTGCGCAAACGGACGATGCGGGGCGAGCGTTGCCAGGCGGAGTCGCGAATCGTCTGGCCGATGGATCAGCGCTGGACGTGACGAAGATGATGAAGACGGATGTGAGTCTGGCTGGGAAGACGGCGGTAGCGAACCTGCTAATAATGCTGACCATGCTGGACCATGTCATCCTCGGCATGGACTTTCTATGCGCCATCGGTACTACGGTGCGTTGCGGCAACGCAGAGCTGGAGATGAGGATGGTGGACGACGTGGTAGAAGGAGCGTCGCCGTCGAGTAGACAAGGAGTGGAGAAAGGCAGCAACGGTTTTAGAGGGCAAGACCAGCTCGCTAAAGGAGATGCGAAGGAGTCGGGCCCAGAGGTGTTGCGCGAGGCCTCGACGCCAAAGGAGGACCCAAGGTCGGCGATCGCGGTGTCGACAGTTGGAGTTCAGGGTGCGTCAGGGCACGCCGCCCAACGAGAAGGGAGGTGAGAGGAAATGGATGAAGAGAAGCAGAAACAAGAGGAAGCGAATGAACAAAGGAACGCCAAAGGAAGGGCTTGGAGAGGATCTTCCGGCGATAAGGAGGAAGAGACAAGACACTGGATCACAAAAAAAGGAGCTGGGCCTCCCGCGAGAGCTGTGAAGCAGAGCGAGGATTCAAGGTACGGACCCGAGGAGCGGCCACCGGAGCTTAGATCAGTTGAGTTGGAGAAGGAAGGTGACCCCGGAGGCAGCCCGCCGACGGGAGAAGCATCAGAGAGTGAATATGGAGGAAATTAACGATCCGCGCCCAGTAGCAAGGAGTGGCCGGATGAGTTGGAGGAAGAACTGCAAGAGTTTCTAGAAGCGGAGCTGGCATTATTTGAAGACCTCAGAGGCGTGACGCACATTGCTGAACATAGCATTCGGATGAAGGACGACCAGCCTTTGAAGCAAAGGTACTACCCTAAGAATCCGGCTATGCAGAAAACGATCGACGAATAGGTGGACGAGCTACTTCAAGCTGGGGCTATTGAACCGTCGAAGAGCCCACACAGCGCACCCATAGTCTTGGTCAAGAAAAAGACTGGAGATTGGCGCATGTGCGTAGATTATCGACAACTCAACGCCCACTCGATCCCGGATGCGTACCCTGTTCCGCGGATCCTTCACATTTTGGAGAGGTTGCGACACGCACGGTTCATATCCACGCTGGATCTAAAGAGCGGCTACTGGCAGATCCCGATGGCGGCGGATAGTAGGGAATACACGGCGTTCACTTTGCCAGGCAGGGGACTGTTCCACTGGCGAGTGATGCCGTTCGGTTTGCATTCGGCGGGGGCGACATTCCAGAGGGCACTGGATACAGTCATCGGGCCCAACATGGAGCCTCACGCGTTTGCGTACCTAAATGACATAGTGGTCATCGGAGCGACGAAGGAGCAGCATATAGCCAACCTGAAGGAAGTTTTCCGGTTGTTGAAGGCGGCCAAGCAAAGGTCAACAGGAAGAAATGCAGTTTCTTCCGGGAGAAGTTGGCATATCTAGGCCACATGATAAACAGCGAGGGGATTTGCACTGATCCCGCGAAAGTCGAGGCGATCCGGAGTCTCCCATCGCCTTCGAATCTCAAGGAATTG
The DNA here is from genome assembly GCF_018153725.1 of Drosophila mojavensis. Classification (NCBI taxonomy): domain Eukaryota; kingdom Metazoa; phylum Arthropoda; class Insecta; order Diptera; family Drosophilidae; genus Drosophila; species Drosophila mojavensis. The sequence goes on along the minus strand of NW_025318897.1, from coordinate 2,655,925 downwards.
CGGCAATGCCTAGAGATGCCATCCTGGTACAGACGCTTCGTATCAAATTTCGCGTCGCTGGTACAACCGATGATGAAACTTCTCAAGAAAGGTCAGAAGCAGGAGGAGGCATTGCAGAAGCTCAAGGAGAGTTTGACGTCCGCGCCTATCCTGGCCTGTCCCGACTTCTCGGGCAAATTTGTGGTGCAGGCCGACGCCAGCGACTACGGCCTCGGTGCAGTGTTGACGCAAGAAGTCGAGGCTCAAGAACGGGTGATAGAGAGTTATCGAAGGCCGAGCTGAACTACTCGGCCACGGAAAAGGAGTGCCTCGCGATCGTTTGGGCGATCCGAAAGATGCGTTGTTACCTGGAGGGCTACAGATTCGACGTGGTCACGGATCACCTGGCATTGAAATGGCTCAACTCCATAGAAAGTCCCACGGGCAGGATTGCTCGATGGGCACTAGAGTTGCAGCAATATCAATTCGACATACGTTATCGTCGAGGGAGCTTAAACGTACGCACTGTCCCGGCAACCCCTAGGCAGTTGTCAACAGGCAGTGGAAGATGGTCCCCTTTGCGGGTGGATACGGAAAATGCGCGAGAGGATTGCGAAGGAGCCTGAGAAGTTCCAGGATTACGTGGAGGAGAATCGGCAGCTATATCGGCATTTGGGTCATCGGATAGACGAAGAGGATTTTATCCCATGGAAGCTCTGCGTCCCTAGCAGTTTGAGGAGCAGAGTGATGAGGGAGTGCCACGACGTTCCCACAGCCGGACATCAAAGAGTCAGGAAAACGGCTGCACGACTCGCGCAGAGGTACTATTGGCCGGGCATGTTCCGGGATGCCGCCAAGTACGTGAAGCGCTGCGAGACGTGTAAAAATTCAAATGCGTACAACAAAAGCCGGCCGGGCAGATGCTGACCGGGCAAGTGGCGGAGCCAATGGCGGTCTTGTGCGCAGATTTCGTGGGACCTTTACCTCGTTCCAAGCGTGGGAACAATGTTGTTGGTGTTCCACGGCGCTTTCGCTAAGTGGGTGGAGTTGGTGCCACTGAGGAAAGCCACCACAGCGTTGTTGCAGCTGGCGTTCCGGGAACGTATACTCAGCAGATTTGGAGTACCTAGGACATTCGTCTTCGACAGCGGCATACAATTTGCAAGCAGAAGCTTCAAGGCGTTCATGGAATCCCTGGAGGTGACACTCCAGTATACAGCGCCTTATTCGCCGCAGGAGAACCCGACGGAAAGAACGAATCGTGAAGACAATGATAGCTCAATATATCGAAGGCCATCAAAGCTCGTGGGACGAGCTGCTGCCGGAGATAACGCTAGCGGTCAACTCGAGCGTGGCTGACTCCACGGGTTTCACTCATGCATTCTTGATGTTAGGACGGGACAACCGCCTACCCGCCGCATTGTACGACGAAGTCACTCCCGGTTCGGCGACGAAGGAGATCCAGCCCGAGGCTAAAGAAGACAGAATGAGAGAAGCTTTCGACATCGTGCGCAGCAACCTGCATCGGGCGTCGGGGGATCAAGGTAGGCACTACAACTTGAGACAGCGCGACTGGAGGCCAGCGCTGGGCTCGGAGGTCCTTTTGCGACAGCATCAGCTGTCGAATGCGGCGGAAGGATTCGCAGCGCAAAGTCGTCAAATTCATCTCTCCCAATGTGGTGTGCCTGAAAAGGGAAGGCGAACGCAAGAGGAGGGTGGCCAACATAGCGCAGCTGAAACCATTTCACCGAGTAGGAGTGGAGGAGATCGAAGTGATCTCGGACGAAGAAGCAGTGGCTGAGGCGCGGCCAGCGTCGCTTGCCGACGATGATGGAGAAGCGCCCGGCAAACACGACCAATCGCGTTAACAACTAACTTCCCCGTTAACACACCTATTAACGCTAACACTAACGCAGTAGTTAGAGGACCATTTCGGTCATTAACACGGACAAAAAAACAGAAGACTAAAAGTTCTGAACTTACAGGGAAGTACGAAGATGGAGGAGGTCATCGAGATCAGCAGTGATGACGAGGGCTCGATCCGGGTCGAGGACGCGAGCAGCGACAGCGCGGAGCCGTTCTCCCAGGAAGAGGCGCGAAGTCGGCAAAGGAACCCGAGGCTCGGTAGGGAATACTACCGTCGCCAAGAGGAGCGGGCGCCACGCTGACTCATGCATACGGTCCTCCTCTTGACAATGAACGTGCCAACCCGGATGGACGGCCTCATACAACTAATACAGGCCAAGTACACAACTGTATACATCCAGGTACCCAGGGGAACGACGCCACCACTCGTGGAGGAGCCACCATCTCCTCCCCGCCCACCGGTAGCCCGGAGTCGGCTGCGCAGAGATGCTCGGAGGACGGAGCATCGTCGAGATGGGCGACTCCGACACCGTGGACGACGAGTGAGGAGGAAGAGACCCCGGCTGGGGAGGCACGGCAGCAGGGAGCATTGTCCCTTCGTCGACAACCCCGCCCCGGGGACCGCGGCGCGGGGCAAAGAGGAACATGCCAGCGCGTTTCCACGAACTGGTGGGCAAGGAACGAAGAGGTGTGAAGAAGCAGTCCGGGTCGAAGACGCAAGCCCTGGGGAGAGTGGCACCGCAAGCCCCCTTCCCTGACGCCGGACTAGCGTGGACGTCGAAAATGACCATCAGCCGGACTCCGCCAGGATCACGTTGCAATACACGCCGGGCACGGTCGAGAACCGTCGCCTATCGTGCGCGTCTCACTCCAGCGCAGAGCGCCCGACGGACCACGGCCAAGCGGCCGAGCGCAGGCGTCGTCGGCGGCAACGGCGAGGACGACCGGTTTCCGACCGCAAACCGGGCCCCGCATTCCTACTAGCCATCTGTCGCTTTGATGCCGCCGAGTTTTCATCTACATATCGGCAGCGCCGGAAGGAGAGCAAGCCCGAGAGCGGTCAAGAGCGCGGGATGAGTCGGCGGAGACTCACTCGAGCGAGGAGACGCGTTTATTGGCAGACATGGCCGAGTTGCTGGACGGCTGGGAGCTGAGTCTCGAGGAGGCGGTCGGCGAAGAGGACGTAGAATCGGGGAGGATGCTGCCTTTGATCCCTATCGACTGGAGGGTACACCCTGCCGGTACCGAATTGAACGCGGAACTGATCCAGCTTCTGAGGCGGGAGGTGGAAACGCGCAGACGGTGACCCGCTTCCGGGTCGCGGCAGGCGAGCACGCCTACACGGTGACAGTCAACTCGTCGGGGGGTGTTGTCATTTCTCTGTCGAATAAGGGGGCCTATTTGTCCACCTTACATTATACCCATTTTTAGTAGAGAGGAGTTTGAATTAGGAATTATATTTTTTGTTTGTAGTGAATAAGTTGAATATTCTGAAGTGTAGCAGTATTTTGGTTTTAGTAGAGAGAAGTTTGGATTCGGAATTATATTTTAGTTTGTAGTAAATAAGCGGAAACGGTTGAACTATGTTTTGTTTTATTTTGAAGTGACGCAATTGAAGTCGTCGATTTATATTTTTTGTTCATAGATAATGAGTTGAATTATGAAGTCATATTTTGGTAGAGAGTAAGTTAGGCAATAAGTATAATAAGCATTAGTTTGTAAAATAGCACTAAGTAGTTAATAAGTAGTCATAAGTGTTATAGCAGTTAGTTTTAGAACATAAGAAGAAATTCAAATTAGTGGGCGGGCACGCGATCAGCAATACAACCGTGCGGCTCGAAAGCTCGTAGGGGTGAATTGCATTGCTGGTCGCGTGGTGAAATCTGCACAGCAGCAGAAAGGGATTGAAAGCTGCGTGCAAGATTTAGTTAGTTTTGAGCTCTCGGAGTGAGCAGACGTCCGCAAAAATCGAATCGGCAAATTGGTATTAGAATTGAGGTTAAGCTTGGGAGCCTCATAATAAAGTAAGCACATGTAAAAATGGTCGTGTATTCATTTATTGTTAGTTCATCTAGCTTATTGACTCTTGATACTAACTGCAATAAACAAAAACAACACTAACTGGTAGTTTGAACGTGGTTACGACCCGTTCGCCAGAAGGGTAGTGAAAATCGCGTGGTCTGTGAGTGAACGCCGGCTGCAACGCTAGTCGTTCTTCGACCCGCGATCTATCATTTGTAGTGGCCCCACTAACTCCCCACAGCACGCCTTCGCAACCCCGACCCCTGCAATCTAGAGTGTGCTTGATCGCGGCACTCGATTGCTGCCGCCCTCCCGCGTGCGAACGCGTGGGCGTGGTCGGCGAGTGCAGGCCGCGTGGTCACCTAACCTATAACAACTCCCCCTCTCCCATTTCTCTAACTCTGTATTGTCCCGCACTAACTTATAAATTTCTTGTAAGTTATGGCCCTGGGCAGACTGAGACTCTGACCCCGTCTGGAAAATTAATGTAACCTTACAACGCGTTCAAACATACGGACAGACGGACGTCATCAGCGACAGGGAGAAAGGTTTAAAGATAATTTGATTGAGCTCAGGCTGTTAATGCGCCAGGCAAGGTACAGCGCGGCGCAAGATCTGCATATGGTGTATGAAAACGCGGCCCCCGAATATAGATTGTATGTGAGGCGTCATGACTTCACGAAGTTGACACAGCTGACTCAAATGGCGACAGAATATGAGAACGTCCAAAACCAGAGAAGGAGCTGGGAGAGGAAATCGGGTGCGAGCCATTCGAGGGCGCCTTGGACGGGGCCAACTGACAGTCAGTCTGTAAACCCGTTCCGTATGCAAGCGCCGGAGCCGCGGGCTGAGCGGCAAGGCCTGGACCAAGTCGCAGCAACAGCAACCCCGCCAACGGAGGCGGTGCACCGCATGATGGCCCAGGATGCCGGATTCGGTTTCGATCCGCGTCGGGTGCTCTACCGATGTGCGCAAGTTGGACACTTCGCAAGGGAATGTCGTAACGCGCAGGTACTGTTTTGTCGACGATGCGGAAGAAGAGGGTGGAGCACACATGAATGTTGCCTACAGACGGATGCGGGAAACGGGTAAGGGCGCCCTTCCATGGAGAGGAGCGGCGCCAATTAGCCCCAGAGGAGGGAGGCATATACGCGTTGAAGGTAAAGGAAGGGAAGATCGTCTCGGCGGTGAGGATTGGAGGTCAGAGGATGACCACAACAGTCAACACTGAGGCCACGCGCAGTTTCATGAGTGAAGACTGTGTGCGCCAAAAGGCGGTCGAAGGAGAGTCACAGGAGATGCGGTGTAATTAAATAAAAGTTGACCGTTTGGTTTGATCGTTGAGCAGAGAATGTTCTCCGTATTTTATTCAAATTAAATCTTAGCCTAAAATACATAGAGTTTACATAAAGAATTCTGTCGCTAAAAGCAGCGGCAGAATAGAGGTAAATAGCATGTTGTATGTGTGTGTATATATGTTTGTATGTACATGCAGAAGGCATATACATATATTCAGGTGTTTAAGCTACGGCGTGGACGAGAACGTAACAATGCTTACGTTGCAGATCCCACGCTGCAGGTCAGTCTATACATAAGTGACCGATCATATTACGGCGCTTATGTATAGCTGTTATAATATAAATAAAGCAACAAAGTGTTGCTATGTGGTGAGCATGATACTCTTACTTATATTTTGGGCATATGTCAACTTCATATATTGTATACACTACAATACTGTGAGCATATGCTCCCTCTCCTCCCCTTTTTTAAAAAAATAAGGTAAATAATGTAGTTATTTAAAACAAGTAAGAACGTTGCAGTCGGGCGATACCGATTGCAGAAGACTCATTCACAGCCCAAACGCTGTCAACCAGAGTATATAGTGCAATTTTCAAGTCTAGTGCCCAGCAAAATACACGGCATGATGCCATTAAAATTGGAAAATCATCGATACCTATTGCATTCAAATTACATACATATATAATTTATACAATCTTGATTTTTATTATATATTTATATCCATACATTGGATACCGGCTTCAAGCTAACAGCAGATCACCGCTATTTTCCTATGCTTGTGCACACACTCATCGTCTATTCTATGCGTACAGACAGAAGCGCGCCATTTCTCACATTCTTAGAATTTCGATTGATTTCTGGACTTTCCGTTACTGTAGTTTTGTCTGATGACGCTCTTTTATTAAGCTATTCTATTTTAGCAACTGATTGCTCGAGCAAAGCAGTGGCGCGGGTACTACGGGCGATGCAAGTAATGTTAGAGCAGAGAAGGTTCGAACCTTTACTATGTTATTTTTTTTCATACATATATCGTTTTTTATAAAATAGATATTTTATTGGGAAGGTGCGAGCTTGACTGAATGACACTTAATACTTTTCATTTTCTTAGTCGAATAATTTTATAAGTTTAAATTTGTTTCTTCTTAAATAGCCCTCAAATACATATACGCAAATACATACGTATGTATATATGTAAGTCTGCACGCATAGCATCAAGCATTCCAGCCTTATACTCGCGCTCATTTGTATGTGTGTATGTATGTACACATAAATGCGTGCTCTAGCATATTCTAAGAATCGCGTTGCGATTGATTTGTCTTTGCATTGTTTTTGAATTTCCAGCCGCTACACTGGCTTTTGGTTTTAACTATTGTTGATAGAAACGACGCTGTGGTGCTGTAGGCTGTAGCGCCGACGATCTTTATTTTAGCTATTTTGACAAACATGCTGTTTGGGTTGGGTGCGAGTTCAAATCCCGCGGAAAACACTTTTTTGTAAATGGCAAATTTTTGTTATTTTAGCTTTTTTATATTTTATTAATTTTATAAAAATGTTTCCTTCCGCGCTATCAATGCCTATTAAGCCTACTTATGTGTACATATACATAAATAGATGGCTGACGCATATAAATGTCGCAATACGGGCACTGTAAATGCCGATTGCCACGCCCCTAGTGGCCGTAGACTCCTCAATTTTAGCCAGTTCTTAGAACGAGCAACCGGTTACCTAAATGCAAAATTTGAATTCTTACGCTCAAAAAAAGTGAAAATTACAGGGTATTTTTCGATATGCCACGCCCCTAAAAAGACTTAAAAATTATTTTTGGGGCATCGATAGAGGAGGCTACCAGTAACTTAACTATCCAAATTTGAAGGTTCTAGCTCTTAAACTGTAGGAGATATAAGCTTTTGCGGTTTGCCACGCCCCCTATGGGCGGACATATATCTACCATAGCTCGTTGGACGTGGGTGGTCAACCCGCGTATATATACAAAATTTCAGGTCTCTAGCATCAATAGTGCCTAAAATATAACAGAACTCGAAAAATCATTATATGTTCAGGTCCGATTTGCCACGCCCCTAATGGGCGGAGATATATCCGCCATAGCTTGTGATCTTGGGTGGTCGGCGCGGATCTACATACCAAATTTCAGCTTTCTACTTCAACAAACATGATTTCTGGTATATCGGAAAATGCATTTTCCGATTTGCCACGCCCCTAGTGGGCGGATCGGGAAAATTTTAACACTTTATAAATCGGAGATATACACGAGTATGTGTTCCAAATTTCAAGTCTCTAGCTTCAATAGCGCCGAAATAGATTGCGTTCATACGGACAGACGGACGGACAGCAAGACGGACATTGCACAAAACCAATATACTCATTTCACTTTCGTGAATGAGTCTAATAAAAATTATTATTATTATTTGTTTTTTTATACCCTGAACCCATTGAAAATGGGAAATCAGGGTATAATGGTTTTGTTAAAAGTATGTAACAGGCAGAAGGAGGCGTGGCACACCCCACAAAGTATATATATTCTTGATCAGGGCGACGAGCTGAGTCGATTTGGCCCTGTCCGTCTGTCTGTCCGTCCGTCCGTCCGTCCGTCCGTATGTATGAACGCGTCGATCTCAGAAGATATAATAGCTAGAGACTTGAAATTTTTTTTCCTAGGTTCGTGTATATCACGCGCATATCAAGTTTTTCTTTATATATCGATAACTACTCCCGATATTTTATTATCGATTAAAAACTTTATCGAAAGCTAGTTATTTAATTATATCTCCTACACCTTTAGAGCTAGAGCTTCCAAATTTTATATGTAGACTTATATGTATTTAATATAATTTCGATTTTTGATGTAATTTACCTCCCACCCCTATATTCACCCCCTCACCCTCACCTTTGTAAATGGCGTATTTCAAGTACTAGAGACGTGTGCTTTAGAATGTGCACACATTTTTACCATATGATTACGCTCTGAAACTTTCATTAAGATTGTACGTCTAGAAATTAAATTATTCAACAAATAAATTCTTATAATGTTGCCCACACTGCAGCGCAGCCCAAGCGCAGTCGCTGCTTACTGCGCAGTTAGCAGAGCGCGTTCTACTACGTGCGTGTGTATGTATGTGTGCCGAAAATAAGTGCAGACTGATTAGAATATCAGATTAGAGGGTTCAGGGTATCTCCTAGTCGAGCAGTCTCGACTAGAGTCTTCTTACTTGTTTTTCTATACGTTATGTTGTATTCTTAAGACAAAATATTTTATGTTTTTACATATATATGAAATTTTTTTTTTTTACAAAAAAAAGTTGTTTTTTTTTTTTGTATTATATTATATATGAGGAAACAAATTTTTTTTTTGTATTTTTTTTTTTTTTAATTTTATATTTTAACAATGTATTGCAAATTTTGCTTTTGTCTTTTTTTTTTTTGTACCCTGAACCCATTGAAAATGGGAAATCAGGGTATAATTGTTTTGTTAAAAGTATGTAACAGGCAGAAGGAGGCGTGGCAGACCCCACAAACTATATATATTCTTCATCAGGGCGACGAGCTGAGTCGATTTGGCCCTGTCCGTCTGTCTGTCCGTCCGTCCGTCCGTCCGTATGTATGAACGCGTCGATCTCAGAAGATATAAGAGCTAGAGACTTGAAATTTTTTTTCCTAGGTCCGTGTATATCACGCGCATATCAAGTTTTTCTTTATATATCGATAATTACTCCCGATATTTTATTATCGAAAGCTAGTTATTTAATTATATCTTCTACACCTTTGAAGCTAGAGCTTCCAAATTTTTAATGTAGACTTATATGTATTTTATATAATTTCGATTTTGGTTGTATTTTACCCCCCACCCCTATATCCACCCCCTCACCGTCACCTTTGTAAAAGGCGTATTTCAAGTACTAGAGACGTGTGCTTTGGAATGTACATACATTTTTACCATATGATTACGCTCTGAAAGTTTCATTGAGATTGTACATCTAGAAATTAAATTATTCAACAAATAAATTCTTATAATGTTGCCCACACTACAGCGCAGCCCAAGCGCAGTCGCTGCTTACTGCGCAGTTACGTGCGTGTGTATGTATGTGTGTCGAAAAGAAGTGCAGACTGATTAAAATATCAGATTAGAGGGTTCAGGGTATGTTTTTTATTTAATTTGTTTTTTAATTTAAAAAAAAAAAAATAAATTCATTTCATTGTTCAAGCGATGATGGTAATAGTAAAATGATAATTATTATGTAAATATTTTTAAAATATTTTTATTTTTATTCATTTTGATTATCTTTAAATTGGTTGATCATACCAATTGTATGTCTTCATCTGTTTCCATGTCCGTAATGAACGTCTTCATTGGACCGTACTTCAGAAAAAAAATTTGAATATTGCTTTGGCAACAGTTGTTGCACTTTTATTTGCAATTTCAGACAGTAAAATTATCATTGTGTGTAAACAGTATCGCTTCTCGATCGTTATTAACTATTATTAGGGTCACCGGCTTGAGTAGCGCTACTCTAAAATATGTTATTGCCCTTATTATTAAAAGAGTATGTTGAAACTAGTTCAAAGATCTTTTGCACGGTGCCTCTTGAGTTGGCTGATTATATATACAGCGGCTTGTCATGCAAGCCTTTGGAAAATCTGACCTAAGTCGAGAATTCCATTGGAGTACAAAATCGCTAACATCAATTCTTGCTATAATTTCTTCATGTTTCTAAAAACATGTCGATTTGTTATATGCAAGGCCACTACTTTTCATATTTCGTCATTACAAATGACGTTGGGCTTAGAAGCGTTTGTTAAGAGATTGCATAGGCAAATCTTCTTGAACATATCCTGCAGGAATTTACTGTTTACACGAATAAGGCTGGCGGACGGGTCGTCGCTAGACGTGACGAGAACAATGAAGGTGATCGTGACTCTCGCGGAAAAAGCAGTGCAAATGACGGTGCTCTTCATGTCGACTATGTTGGATCACATCGTATTAGGAATGGATTTCCTCTGCGCTGTGGGGGCGACGCTACGTTGCGGTGACACGGAGGACAGAAGAGACGTCGAAAGAGAGCAGCCACTCTGGGGACGAAGAGGCGCTCGCTCGACGTGCGAGCTGTGAAGGGGAGAGGAGGTTGAGCCCCGAGGCGCGGTGCTAGACCCCGCCGTCGGGGAAAGGGAAAGCTCGGGCAGACGCAAGGTCGCAGATGGCGCCGAATATTTGCGCGGAGGCAGACAGGAAGGCAGGCGAGCGGCTTGATGGGCAACCGGGAGAGCACCCCCCGATACAAGAAGCAGTGGGTCCGGAAGAAGAAGATGACGCGGGGCTTTCCCCCGTGGGATGGCCAGAGGACTTGGAACCCAACTTGAAGGAGTTCCTGGAGACCGAGCTTGCACTCTTCGACAAGCTCAAGGGGGTGTCTCACGACACGGGACACAGCATCAGGATGCGAGACATTAAGCCGCTCAAACAAAGGTACTACCGGAAGAGCCCGGCCATGCGAAAAGTAATCAACGAGCAGGTCGACGAACTACTCAGGGTCGGAGCCATTGAGCCGTCGAAAAGCCCGCACAGTGCGCCCATAGTCTTGGTCAAGAAGAAGACTGGAGAATGGCGCATGTGCGTGGATTACCGGCAGCTCAACGCCCACTCGATACCGGGCGCGTATCCGGTTCCTAGAATCAACCACATCCTAGAAAGATTGCGACAAGCCCGCATCAAAAAAGTGTGCAAAACGCTTTACACTACTTGTCCAGTCTATGTGTTCTCTGGTTAGTGGTACATATTACAGGCCTGCACGAATGCATTTGAAGCGCTAAACGATAGGGCTGCAAATCCATCGATGGTGGCTCCACTCGATAATTTCTCCATCGATGGAAAAAACTATCGAGTATATCGATGGCTCCATCGAAAATTTAAAAGGCTGATGGAGAAGATATTATGAAATTTGACTACTATTCAAATTTTTACATTATTTACATTTAAATATTTCGCAATTTATATTGTATTTGAATTTTCAAAATTTTTCATTTTTGTGTCATTTTAAACAATATTATATTTAATTGATTTTCTCAAATATAATTCTTCTTATTAGTATAAAACAATAACAACAAGTTAGAAGACTCTAGTCGAGAGTGCTCGACTAGGAGATACCCTGAACCCTCTAATCTGATATTCTAATCACTGTGCACTTCTTTTTGGCATACATACATACATACGCACGTATTAGAATGCGCTCTGCTAACTGTGCAATATGCAGTGACTGCGCTTGGGCTGCGCTGCAGTGTGGGCAACATTATAATAATTTATTTGTTGAATAATATAATTTCTAGACGTACAATCTTAATGAAACTTTCAGAACAATATTATAATGCTCAAATGTATGTACATACCAAAGCACAAGTCTCTAGTATTTGAAATACGCTTTTTACAAAGGTGAGGGTGAGGGGGTGGAAATAGGAGTGGGGGATAAATTTTAACAAAAACCGAAATTGTATAAAATATATATAAGTCTACATTTAAAATTTGGAAGCTCTAGCTCTAAAGGTGTAGGAGATATAATTAAATAACTAGCTTTCGATAAGGTTTTTAGTCGATAATAAAATATCGAGAGTAGTTATCGATATAAAAAAAAAACAACTTGATATGCGCGTGATATACACGGACCTAGGAAAAAAAATTTCAAGTCTCTAGCTCTTATATCTTCTGAAATCGACGCGTTCATACATACGGACGTACGGACGGACGAACGGACGGACAGACAGACGGACAGGGCCAAGTCGACTTAGCTCGTCGCCCCGATCAAGAATATATATACTTTATAGGGTCTGCCACGCCTCCTTCTGCCTGTTACATACTTTTAACAAAACCATTATACCCTGATTTCCCATTTTCAATGGGTTCAGGGTATAAAAACAATAAAAAAGGTATTCATTTTCAAACAACCGCTCTGTCGATATTAACTTTTTTTATGATGACATTTCATATGTCATGGCATTTTACAAATTTATCTATTTTATTTAAATGAGATGAATCATTTGATCTCACTGGATGAGCACTTTTGAGATGCTCTAGCGAATTCGTATTGCCGTATTGCCACTTGTTCTGTATTCTTTTTCGCAAAGGCAACACTTGGCAAACATTTTGTGTTGGCACTTGTCAAAGTGTATCCAAACCTGAGATGTCTTTATTCTTTTTTTCGCCTCATCAGCATCAAACATGCCGACCATGTATCAGTATATTGGTTTTGTGCAATGTCCGTCTTGCTGTCCGTCCGTCCGTCTGTCCGTCTGTCCGTATGAACGCAATCTATTTCGGCGCTATTGAAGCTAGAGACTTGAAATTTGGAGCACATACTCGTGTATATCTCCGATTTATAAAGTGTTAAAATTTTCCCGACCCCCGGCGTTTCAAATCGGAAAATGCATTTTCTGATATACCAGAAATCATGTTAGTTAAAGAGCTAGAAAGCTGAAATTTGGTATGTAGGTCCGCGTCGACCACCCAAGATCACGAGCTATGGCGGATATATCTCCGCCCATTGGGGGCGTGGCAAATCGGAAAACCCTGTATATTCTACAGTATTAGAGCGGAACTTAACTACTAAATTGTTGATGGGATGTGAATGAGTATTCCGCAGTCGGTAACGCCCGACTGCACCGTTCTTACTTGTTTTTTGTTTCGTTTCATTTGTCTAAGAGCTGGGATCGTCGCGAACAATTTTCAATATCTGTGCGCTGCTGCTATTTGAGAGATCATAGAGAGAGAGCATAAAGAGAGGGAGAGAGTGAGTAAGGGAAGAGGAGCGCATAACCGTACTTCATTTGGGAACGTGTGCATTTCGTGGCAGCGGTCGCACTGATTTTGTCGTGCCTTATTTTCCCTGCTTGAGCCTCAAAAGACCGAGCTGAGCAAGTACGAAGTTGTCTGGTCTCCCAGTACATTCTTTCGTCGTTGAAAAAATTTGTTCCAGATGTCTAGTCTATGTGTTCTCTGCTTAGTGCTTGCATTTAAACAACTAATTATACCCTGAACCCATTTTAAATGGGAAATCAGGGTATAATGGTTTTGTTGAAATGTATGTAACAGGCAGAAGGAGGCGTGGCAGACCCCACAAAGTATATATATTCTTGATCAGGGCGACGAGCTGAGTTGATTTGGCCCTGTCCGTCTGTCTGTCCGTCTGTCCGTCTGTCCTTATGTATGAACGCGTCGATTTCAGAAGATATAAGAGCTAGAGACTTCAATTTTTTTTAAAATGTCCGTAATTACAGCGCGCATATCAAGTTTATCATTAAAAATCTATAACTCATCCCGATCTTTTTTTATCGATAAAAAGCCTTATCGAAAACCAGTTATAAAATTATATCTTCTACACCTTTATTGCTAGAGTTTTCAAATTTTTAATGTATGCTTACATGCAATTTATACAATTTCGTATTTTGTTAAAATTAACCCCCCACCTCTAAATTCGCCCCCTCACCCACACTTTTGTAAAAAGCGTATTTCAAATACTAGAGACTTGTGCTTTGGCAATTACATGCATATTCATGTTATAATCATCTGAAAGTTTCATAAAAAAAGTTATTAAACAATTAAGTTCTCATAGTAAGCGCACACTGCAGCCCATGCGTGTTTATGCGTGGGTGCTTGTGTGTGTATGTGTTTGTGTATGTGAGTGTGTATATGCGTTTGTGTCTGTATGCGTGTGTGTGTATGTATGCCTGTGTGTGCGTACGTGCGTGTGTGTGTGTGCGTGTTTCTTGTGTAAGCTGAAAGACGCGAAAAATTATTGAAATATCTATTGCTCCAAGGGTTCAGGGGATCTCGTAGTCGAGCAGTCTCGACTAGAGCTTTCTTACTTGTTTGAATTGTTCGCTAACTTTTAAAACAAATCTTTCGAAAATTTCTGACAGCGCGCTATGGGCGATTTGTCGATTTTGGCGACATAAAGTCGAAAAATAAAGCTAGGAGCCTATTTTTATACCCTGAACCCATTGAAAATAGAAAATCAGGGTATAATGGTTAACTGAAAAAGTATGTAATGGGCAGAAGGAATCATCGTAGACTCCATAAAGTATATATATTCTTGATCAACACGACGAGCTGAGTCGATATAGCCCTGTTCGTCTGTCCGTCCGTCCGTCCGTATGAGTGCGTCGATTTCGGAAGTTATAAGAGCAAGAGAGCTGAAATTTGGCATGCATACTCGTGAGTACCATACGCAATAAAAGTTTATCATATTTTTTCGATAACTCGTCCGATAACTTTCTTATCGAGAAAAATCGAAATATTGATTTGTTGTTTTCAGCTTAACTTGAACACTTTAAGAACTAAAGACTTCAGATTTACTGTGTATATACTGTTGATCGATACAAAGATTTCGTAATTTACAGATTTTGGATACCACGCCCTCTTCTCCCCCAATTTGTAAAAAACGCATTTCAAGTAGTAGAGACATGTTCTTTGGAATGTATGCACATTTTTACCCCATGATTGCGCTCCAAAAGTTTCATTAAGATTTATGTCTACAAAAGAAATTATTCAATAAATAAATTCTCATAATATTGCCCACAATGCAGCGCAGCCCAAGCGCAGTCGCTGCTAACTGCGCAGTCGGCAGAGCGCGTGCTTATACGTACGTGTGGAAACATGTTTATGTATGTGTGCATAAAAGAAGTGCAGAATGAGTAGAATATCAGCTTAGAGGGTTCAGGGTATTTCCTAGTCGAACAGTCTCGACTAGAGCCTTCTTACTTGTTGTACCCTGAACCCATTTTCAATGGGAAATAGGGTATAATGGCTTTGTTGACATGTATGTAACAGGCAAAAGGAGGCGTGGCAGACCCCTTGATCAGGGCGACGAGCTGAGTTGATTTGGCCCTGTCAGTCTGCCTGTCTATCCGTCTGTCAGTATGTTTGAGCGCGTCGATCTCAGAAGATATAAGAGTTAGAGACTTGAAATTTTTTTTCCTAGGTCCGTTTATAGCACGCGCATATCGAGTTTTGCTTTAAATATCGATTACTTGTCCCGTTATTTTGTTATCGATTAAAAGCATTATCGAAAATCGGTAATAAAATTACAGTCTCAACTAGAGCTATCTTACTTGCTATACCTAAAAGCTTCAACAGATCAGCTGATTTTAAGGCGTTCCATAAAGAAAGAATTGACTCCCGGTACAAAAAAAATGTTTTTCCATCTAATTGGAGTGCTAACAATTAAGGAATAGCAAATTTTTCTTAATATTTCAGCATACATTTTTAGACTTTATGCTACCTATCACGGAAAATCACCCATAGTGCAGCGGTTTAAATACCATGAAACTGGGATATCAAGGTAAAATGGGTTTGTGAACAGAAGGATGGGTAGCAGACATAAAGTATATATATTCTTGGTCAGGATGTCGATCTGAGTAATTTGAATACTCTTAAGCCTAGAGACATGAATAAACAAATGAGTTCTCATAATGTAGCCCACACAGCAATCCAAGCGCAGTCGCTGCTAACTGCGCAGTTAGCTGAGCTCGTGCTTATCCGTGTGTTGGAAGATTAAAATATTGCATGAATGAAGCGTAGAATGATTAGAATATTAACTCTTTGCAAGTTTCAGAAGATCTCGTCTGCAATAAGTTTACTCATTTTTGCTTTAATAAACACATTAGTGCGTATATTAAATTTTAATTAATATATAAAACAGATCATGTAGAGTTCAAGGAATCTTTTAATTAATCGGGGACCTAAATTCCTACACGGCTCAGATCAACCATACTCACCTTATCGAATGCCATTGGACGAGAAAGCTTTTCAATGGTTTGCTGCTGGGGTAGTTGTGAGGATCCACTAAATCCAGTATCACTAGTGTAGTTGGGCTGATGATATGACCCAATTGCTGCTGGACTTGTAGGCTGCTGGTGGTGCATATGGGGATGATGTTGTGCATAGTTATGTCCCAAGGAACCTCCACTCAAAGCAGTGGTATTAATGGTTGCTGAACTGGAACTCAACGCAGAACACCTTTCACCATTCGCATTGGTACTGGCACTGCGAGTAAGAGCTGTTAACGTGGCAAAACTTTTTTTTGTCGAGGATTGCATGAACGACTGATGTGAAATTAATGGCTGTGGGTTCTTTGTATATTGTGATATTCGCACCAAATGTTCCTGCGTTTGCTTTTGTGTTTCTATATTATGCTCTGTTGTTGACGTTGGCAACGTTTCAACAGTGATAAACGGATTGCAAAGAACCAACTGTTGTTCTCTGTTCGGTTGTAAGCGACCAGGTGGCTCCATTGCTCTTTTTGCAGAAATTTCTCAGATATACGTATGTTTCTTTGCTTACTCAGATTAGTTCTATTTTTTGTAAATATTTTTCATTTATACATTTTTTTCAAAATTTTTATTTAAAGCTGCTCAATGTTACTATCCAAATTCCTGCATATATGCTGAAATAATTAGAACAAACGTTATTAGAACGTTATTAAACGTTATTACATACAATGTAAGTATATTTGAAGCAAATAAATATCTGCACCCTAATTAGCAGTTACAAGGCATTGTCTGTATTATATAATGAACATGAAAAATTCAAAGTAATTTAAACAAGTAAGAAAGCTCTGCTCGAGACTGTCCGATTACGAGATCCCCTGAACCTTTCGTGCAACTGATATTTCAATAATTATTCGCACATGCACACACACACACACACACAGACATACGCACGCAGGCAGAAACCCGCATTAGCTGCAATGCACTGCACCCCTGTAGTGGTGGCTTACCATGGGAACTTAATTGTTTAATAACTTTTGTTGTCGATGGACGATCATGAAACTTTTAGATTATGAATATAACAAAGATATGTATGTATTTGCCAAAGCACAAGTCTCTTGTATTTGAAATACGCTTTTAAAATATGTGGATGAGGGCGGTGAATATAGGAGTGGGGGGTAAATTAAGACAGAAATTCTATAAAGTACATACAAATCTATATTGAAAATTTGGCGACTCTAGCTTTAAAAATGTTGCAGATATAAATTTATTACTGGTGTTCGATAATGTTTTTAATAGATAATAAAATATAGGGACAAGCTATCGATTTTTAAAGCAAAACTTGATATTCGCGTGTTATATACGGACCTAGGAAACAAATTTCAAGTATCAGACGGGCGGACGAACAGACGAACAGACAGACAGAGCTAAATCGATATGTTTGTAAAAGGAGCTTAAAATACATGCATATCTATGTTATAATCATAATCTAAAAGTTTCATGAAGATCGTATGTCCACAAAAAAAATTATTAAACAATTAAGCGCGCGATGCTTACGGGACGGCCGTAAAGCATTGCTTCGCAAGCACTGTGCGCTACCTTAGCCTGGCACAGCTCGTCTTCATATTTGCTCGACTCTGCGGAACTCCATCATCACTGTGGCCGCGAAGGTGCTTGTTAATTCCCAAGCTTCCTCCGATTCCAGCATGGCGTTGACTATGTTGTCCGCTCTGATGGAGCGGCCCACTGCCTCTTCCAGACGACGCCTCTCCTCCAGGAACCGTCCACATACGAAAAGAATGTAGATGGCGTCTTCCACATGCCCTCGCCCGCACCAGGGGCACTCGTCAGATTCCTCGTGGCCAAAGCGCTTCAAATAGCTCCGAAAGCATCCATGGCCCGAGAGGATCTGCGAAAGGTAGAAGTTAACCTCGCCGTGTTTGCGGTTAACCCATGGTTCGAGCTCCGCGATGAGCTTGTGCGTCCACCGCCCTTTAGCTGAGCTATTCCACTTCCTTTGCCATCGTGCAATGCTGTTCGCCCTGATAGCGTTGTGTCGCACAAGCGCGTGCGAATTCCGCTCCACGGCTTCGGTACTCCAGCGGCACCATGCCGGCTATGACAAGCGCCGCATCATCGCTCAGTCTGTAGATCGCGCAAATACCTCGGCTGTAGCTCGGCGTTGCCATCGCTCTTGACCATATTGGCGCAGCATAGAGGATGACAGACCTACTGACGCTCATTAGAAGAAGACGTCGTTGCTGTTTAGGTCCCCGCGTGTTAAGCATAATTCTTGAGAGAGCTCTACAAGAATCAGCTGCCTTTTTATGCACATATTCTAAGTGCTCGCGGAAAGTTAATCTTGTGTCTAACATGTTGCCAAGATACTTAATCGCCCTCTTTGACGCAATGGTGACGCTGCCTATCTTTATTTGGCAGTCTTCACTTTTTTGCGACTGCTTACTAGGACGACTTCCGTCTTGTGCGCCGCTAGCTCGAGCCCAGCTCCTGTCAACCAGCTTCGTATGCGATTGATACTTTCGCTGCACATATCCTCTGTTTCTTTAAGCTCCTTGCCTATGGCGACGACAGCCACATCATCAGCAAAGCCAATGGTGTGCGCACCTGCTGGTACTTCCAAGCGCAGTACGCCGTCGTACATGATATTCCATAGGAGAGGCCCCAGCACTGAGCCTTGGGGTACTCCAGCTGACACTGTATGAGTTTGGGGACCCTCACTCGTGTTGTATACCAGTGTTCTTCCTCTGAAGTAGCTCTTTATTATCTCTTTTAGATATTTAGGGATATTATATTGTGACAGCGCATTCAGTATCATATCCCAACTAGCTGTGTTGAAGGCGTTCTTAACGTCCAGGGTCGCGATGATGCAGTATTGCATCCTCCATCTTGTGCCTTAGATGGCTGAAGTTGCCAGGCCAACAACTTTTTCTAGAGCATCCGTTGTTGACCGGGCCTTCCGGAATCCAAATTGATTTGGTGATAGGCCTCCGGCGCTAGCAATCGCAGTCTCCAGTCTAGAGCAGATCAATTTCTCAAACACCTTTCCTATGGTGTCTAAGAGGCTTTAGCGCACGATTTGGGATCCCGTCCGGCCCTGGAGCTGTGTTGGTTTTCAGAGAGCTATTAAGATTTCCTCGTCTGTAACTAAAACAATTTGAGTGCTCGTTGAGCCCTGATTAGCAGACTCGGACTCCGGGGCATGAGCTTAAACTTTCTGGAAAGAGCGTTTCCACAATCGATTTAAGCTCCAGACGATCCGTCGGCTTCACCTGTTTACATGCGTATAGTCTTTTAACTACTATCTTATATGCCCTGCCCCAAGGGTCATATTCGGCTGAGTCGCACAACTCTAGAAAGCATTCTCTTTTGCTTGCCCGAATGGCCTTCTTCAACTGTCGTCTGGCTGCCTGGTAAGCTAATTGTTTTTCGAAAAACGTAGACCTACCCCGAGCCCGTTGATAGCTTCTTCTCGCCTGGATGCATTTGCGTCGAATGTCACCTATTTGTGCATTCCACCAATACGTAGGCTCTTGTTGTCGCGTGAACTGCTTGCGGCGTAACATTTGGAATGCTCTGGCCTCAGAGTTACCAATTGTGCCCAGAGACTGAATGGCCTCTGAAAAAGCCGCGGGATCAAAAGTGTCCAGCCGATACGATTCCCTCCACAAGGTTGACGCCCTGGTAAGTGGCTCACCTATTGTGAACAGAAGTGCCGTATGATCGCTGCCCGTATAGCTATCGCAGTGGCTCCATGTTGCTTCCTGGACGAGGGATGAAGTGACAAAAGTAATGTCAATTACAGATCCGTATCCAGCGACTGAAGGTGAACTCGTAACCAGTGTTGAGCAGTGCAACATCTAGTGTCGCGAAAATCTCCAGTAAGATACGGCCTCTGGCATTTGTTGTGTGGCTACCCCATTCTAACGCCCATGAGTTAAAATCTCCTGCTATAATGGCCTTCCGACCCCTAGCATCCTCGGCAAGCTCGTCGAATGCCGTTGTGAAAACATTGAGCTGCATGCTGGGGGCCAGGTAGCAGCTGTAGAGCCATATGCTACCGTATTGGCCACGTACGAACCCATTGAATGACTTAACATTCGAAAGAACATTCGTTATGTTGCCACATACCCACAACACCGCTTTGCCATTAGCATCTGTTGCCCATGTCCTAGGGCAGCTGGTTCTACAGTGGTGAGGCTCACTGAGAAATGCTACGTCTATACATTTTTCCCTTATGTTCTGCTCTAGAAGATCTTGGGCAGCAACACAATGATTTAAGTTAAACTGAAGGAACCTTAACATTTCATTTTACGAGCGTAAAAAAGTTATTAAACAATTAAGTTCTGATAGTAAGCGCACACTGCAACCAACGCTTGTTTAGGCGTGAGTGTATGTCTATGTGTGTGTCTCGACTAGAGATCGTACTTGTACATCCTACCTCGCGGTAGGATGGGCACTTGAAGCAGCCTGCTGAGTGGTCCGTCTGCTTTTCACCTTTCCGGATGCAGAGGCTACATTTTGGTGGCTTAGTGCATGCTTTTGCACTGTGACCCATCTCTCCACACCTGAAACAAGTGCCCTTTAGGTCACAGTCGCTGCCGCAGTTTGCTGCCATATGGCCGTAATCAATTGAAACAGCGTTTAGGCTGATCCACGACGTGGATACGGCATACAAACCATCCAATTCTGATTTTGGACAGCTCGAGCAGAGTTTTGGCTTTTCCAATTGTAAGAGCAACTGTAGCTGTCTTCCTAATGCCTTGAACGTCGCCGCTCAGATGTTTTAAATTTGGGTCGGTCTTGACTACACGAAGCATGTCCGCATAGCTGCAACCACCCACGCCTGAAATCGCGATTGCGTCGCTTCTGGGTCGTTTTTGCATGGGCTTGCGTCCTTTAACGTCCAGCTGTTCGGGTTTGTCTGTCGACTTTCTTTTAGTGAGTTGGGTGAGTTGGCACTCAGCCACTGGGGACTGATTAAAGGTCGACGGCTGCGGCAGCGCCCTCTGTTGTTGCTGCGGTGATCGCTGCAACGAGGAACGACGCGCGAAAGCTTGCGACTTCCAACTACAACGACGTGAAACCTGTAGTGGGCAATGGCTACTAATATAATTTGAGTTTACAGACCGCAGTATCTTAAACTCAGCTTAACTACAGCAAGAGCCCGAAAGTATGCATTACTTTTAGTAACTGCATCTTCACTCCAGATGTTAGGTTGCTGTCTTTGCTAAGACTTAGCAACTCACCAAAGTTAGTGAGCAGCTGATTGTCTGCTGCAATTTCCAGCACTACTAACAGCTGTTAGAGTGAATGCACCTGATTTTTATTAATTGCGCAAGTGTGACGCCTAGTGACAAAACTTTTCCCGCTTGAAAAAGAAAAGAAAAGAGAAAAGCCCTGACGCCCAAACAATGACACTATTGCCCCCCTCTCTTGCACCACTGGATTCTACCACTAAGATACTCCACGAACCGCCGCGCAGTAAGTCTCTGGTAGCTTTCGAGGTCGCTGGGTACGTTGCGCCCACAGCATACACGTTTTCTTTAGATATTTCCACTTTCGCAAGGAAACAAGCTATAGTCAACTATGGATCACAATTACATCGACCGCACTCCACGAAAACGCAACTCGATGCTTGTGTGTGTGTATGCGTGTGTGTCCGTGTGTGTGTCTTGTGTAAGCAGAAAGGCGCGAAAAATGTTTGAAACAGCTATTGCTCGAATGGTTCAGGGGATCTCGTAGTCGGGCAGTCTCGACTAAAGCTTTGTTTTATCAATTTTTATAGAATCGTAATATTAGCTCACATGCAAAATTTAAGCGTTCTAGCTTTACAACTTTAGGAGATACAGAGTTGTCTGATTTGCCACGCCCCTACTGGGCTTCGACACTTCGTTTTTGGTCAGTTCTTAGAACGAGATAACGGTACCCTAACTGCAAAGTTTGAAGGCTTACCCTCAAAAAATGTGACAAATACAAGGTATTTTTCGATATGCTACGCCTCTAAAGCGTAAAAATTATTTTTGGGTCATCAATAGAGGAGTTTACTGGTATCTTAAATATCTAAATTTGAGGAGATAAAAACTTTTGCGGTTTGCCACGCCCCCGTGGGCAGACATATATCCGATAAAGCTTTTTGATCTTGGGTGATCAGTCCGAGTACATATACAAAATGTTAGGTCTCTGGGATCAATAGTGTCCAAAATATAGCCGAATTTAAAAAATCACTATATCTTCAGATCCGATTTGACACGCCCCTAACCTTAATCATAATTTTAATCATCACATTAATCATAGCATTAGCTGACGTGCAAAATTTCAGCGCTCTAGCTGTAAAACTTTTGGAGATACAGTTTTAACCGATTTGCCACGCCCCCAATGGGCGTAGATATATCCGCCACTGTTTGTGATCTTGGATGGTCAATGCGGATCTATGTTCCGAATTTCAGCTGTATAGCTCTTCAACAAACATGATTTCTGGCATATCGAAAAATGCAAGCGTAGATACATAATATTTTCACCCATCTTTGTAACTTTAGGAGATACAGCTTTATCCAATTTGCCACGCCCTCAATGGGCGGAGATATATCCGCCATAGCTCGTGATCTTGGGTAGTCGACGCGGACCTACATACGAAATTTTAGCTTTCTAGCTCTTTAACTAATATGATTTCCAAATTTCAGCTGTCTAGCTTTTCAACAAACATGATTTCTGGCATATCGAAAAATGCAGGCGTAGATAATTAATATTTTCACCTATCCTTGTAACTTTAGGAGATACAGTTTTATCCAATTTGCCACGCCCCCCAATGGGCGGAGATATATCCGCCACAGCTCGTGATCTTGGGTAGTCGACGCGGACCTACATACGAAATTTCAGTTTTCTAGCTCTTTAACTATTATGATTTCTGGTATATCGGAAAATGCATTTCCCGATTTGCCACGCCCCTAGTGGGCGGATCGGGAAAATTTTAACACTTTATAAATCGGAGATATACACGAGTATGTGTTCCTAATTTCAAGTCTCTAGCTCCAATAGCGCCGAAATAGATTGCGTTCATACGAAACAGACGGACGGACAGCAAGACGGACATTGCACAAAACCAATATACTCATTTCAGTTTCGTGAATGAATTAACATAAGTTGCACCGCTCGGGATTCGAACCAGCTACTCACTACGCCACCTCACTTTCGGAAGCCGTTTTGGCAAAACTGAAATAGATTCACTGCTGCAGCGCCATCTAGCAAAACTAAACCAAACTAACTGCTGATTCTAAGAATCCTAGAGTAACCAAACTATTAAAAACGCACATTTAGTATGGTTAAAATTTCAATTTCGGTGTATTTAAAAATATGAATTAAATAGAAAACTCATTTATCAAAATATAAAAATATTTTGAAACAATTAAAAAAAAAATAACATCAGTTGCACCGATCGGGATTCGAACCGCGACTTTTCGATCGAGCGTCATGCCGCTACTCACTACGCCACCTCACTTTTGGAAGCTGCGCTGGTAAAACTCAAATAGATTCACTGCTGCAGCGCCATCCACCAAAACTAAACCAAACTAACAGCTGATGTGATTCAAAAAATGGTCTAGAAGAAGTTTGAATGTATGTGTGCACGAAACTGTTGTAGCTGCTGCTCGTGCGTTTGTTAATTGGCCATATATTTTATTATTTTTTGACTTAACGGAATTTAATGATACTTTCAGCATATGATATACATATTTTAATGAATATTTGAGAAATTAAAAAAAATTAAAAATCATTCACAATTAGCTATAGTGGCATCTGACTTGAACTTGAATGTTTTTATTCGATAAAAACATAACGGGATGATTTATCGAATTTTAAAAGCAAACTCGACATCAGCGCTGTATATACGGTCATTTAAAAATAAAATGCAAGTTTCTAGCTCTTACATCTTCGGAAATCGACGCGTTCAAACATACGGACAGACGGACAGACAGAAAGACGGACAGGGCCAAATCAACTCAACTCGTCACCCTGATCAAGAATATATATACTTTGTGGGGTCTGCCACGCCTCCTTCTGCCTGTTACATACATTTCAACAAAACCATTATACAGTCGACTCTTGTTATTTAAAACCTGCGTTATTTTGAAGCACTTATTAATTCAAAGTTATCACGAGTCCCCTACAAAATCTCTTTATATTTCGAATTAAGTCCATACATTTTTATTCACACAGTAACTCGAACTAATAAATCATTGCTAAGACGCGGTAATTCGTACTCATATGGTTAAACACTCGACAATTCGAATTTGTGAAGTTTCTTGGTGTGTTAGTAAGAGCTTTGAATTTGAATTTTGGGACTCCCCTGAAACTAACTATACTGTGCGTGGTTGTGTGTTACGCATAAAACACATTTTGATACTCGCTTCCGCACGAATCGCTTCGTTAGTATACATATTAAAATTTTTTATTAAATGAGTCCTAAAAAGTATAAAAATTTACGATTGCTGAAAAGAAGAAACTAATTGGAAAAGTAGGAGGTGAGAAGAAAAGCGAAGTTGCAAAAGACTATGTTCAAGTGGATATTTCAGGATCCCTAACCGATGGTGAAATTTTATCTGCGACAGATACGAATGAAAAGAGCATCGATGAAGATGAATGCGATACATCAGACCTTTGGCAGCGGTGTCAGTTAAGAGCATATGTATATTACGTTAAATAAATACCCTTGATAATTCGAAGTTTTATTTATTATTCTCATTCACGAAAGTGAATCAGTATATTGGTTTTGTGCAATGTCCGTCTTGCTGTCCGTCCGTCTGTCCGTCTGTCCGTCAGTCCGTCTGTCCGTATGAACGCAATCTATTTCGGCGCTATTGAAGCTAGAGACTTGAAATTTGGAACACATACTCGTGTATATCTCCGATTTATAAAGTGTTAAAATTTTCCCGATCCGCCCACTAGGGGCGTGGCAAATCGGAAAATGCATTTTCCGATATACCAGAAATCATGTTAGTTAAAAAGCTAGAATGCTAAAATTTGGAATATAGATCCGCATCGACCACCCAAGATCACGAACTATGGCGGATATATCTCCGCCCATTGGGGGCGTGGCAAATCGGATAAAACTGTATCTTCAAGAGTTTTACAGCTAGAGCGCTGAAATTTTGCACGTCAGCTAATGATATGATTCTATAAAGTCTGAAGATAAAATGATAAGCCTACGCCCATTAGGGGCGTGGCAAATCGGACCTGAAGATATGGTGAATTGTTACATTCTGGTATATTTTGGACACTATTGATGCTAGAGACCTCAAACTTTGTATATATACTCGGGCTGATCACCCAAGACCAAAAAGCTTTGTCGGATATATGTACGCCCACAGGGGGCGTGGCAAACCGCAAAAGTTTATATCTCCTAAAGTATAATAGATTAAATTTGGATAGTTGAGTTACTGGTAGCCTTCTCTATCGATGCCTCAAAAAATAATTTTTACGTCTTTTTAGGGGCGTGGCATATCAAAAAATACCCTGTAATTTTCACATTTTTTGAGCGTAAGAATTCAAAATTTGCATTTAGGTTACCGGTTGCTTGTTCTAAGAACTGGCCAAAAATGAGAAGCTTACGCCCAGTAGGTGCGTGGCAAATCGGAAAAACCTGTATATTCTACAGTATTATAGCGAAACTTAACTACTTAATTGTTGATGGGATGTGAATGAGTATTCCGCAGTCGGTAACGCCCGACTGCAACGTTCTTACTTGTTTTCTCTTAAAATTTCGAACCATTTAATATTTCAAACATTCGATAATTCGAAAAATTTTAAGTCTCTTGAATTTCGAAATACCGAGAGTCGACTGTACCTTGATTTCCCATTGAAAATGGGTTCAGGGTATAAAAATACTTTATTGCAATTCGAGGTTGAATTATAACTAACTCAAGAGCAATTATACAAGTACTATTTATATGAAAGCTGCCGCTGCTGCTATTGGCGTCGCTGCCGCCGTGGTCAGTTGCTGATAGGTGTCTTATGATGGCTCCCACGGTGGTGCTGCTCGTTGGGCTGACTCTACGCTCGTGGCGGAAATGAACACAGAATGTGTTTTGGCCAAGTGCATGATATTATTATTGCTGACGATAGACTCCCACGGTTGCGATTGCGTTGCTGTTGTACTTTGCTGACAAAGCGCACGTGTCAAAAGTGCATGCACTGGAGCCGTGATATAATTGGGCCGGTACATTGCCCTCTTGTAGGGTCTGTCGTTAACTTATATATACGCCCATTGGGAGCGCGGAAAATCAGACTCTGTATCTCCTAAAGTTGTAAAGCTAGAACGCTTAAATTTTGCATGTGAGCTAATATTACGATTCTATAAAAATTGATAAAAAAAAAATGAGAAAGCTCTGCTCGACTATGAATTCCCCTGAACACTTCGAAGAATTGATATTTCACAATAACTCTTCACGTCTTTCAGCTTACACAAGAAACACAAACACACACAGAAAAACATAGGGACGCAAGCAACAGCACACATTAGCTGCAGTGTGGGCTTACTATGGAAATTTAATTGCTTAATATCTTTACTTGTAGATGGACTATGCTCATAAAACATTCAGATTGTGATTATGATATTTAAGTGCGTGTATGTGCCAAAGCACAAGTATATAGTCTATATATGAGTCTACATTTAAAATCAGCAGACTCTACCTCTAAAGAGGTAGGAGATATAATTAAATAACTAGTTTTCGGTTTTTAATCGATAACAAAACATTGGGAGTAGTTATCGATTTTAGGGGAAAAAATCTAGATGTGTATACACGGACCCAGGAAACCAAATTACAGTCTCTAGCTCTTATGTCTTCTGAGATCGACGCGTTCATACATACGGACGGACGGATGGACGGACACACAGACAGACGGACAGGGCTAAATCGACTCAGCTCGTCGCCCTGATCAATAATATATATACTTTATGGGGTCTGCCACGCCTCCTTCTTCCTGTTAAACACATTTTAACAAAACCATTATACCCTGATTTCCCAGGGTGTAAAAAGAAATTCAATCTGATAGGCAAACCCACGATCATTGAAATAAAATCATCTACTTAACTATAAACGCGATTCTGCAATTTGAACCCAAAATCGTTCACACAATTCGAAGTTGAGGTTTTTTTTTTTTTTTTTTTTTTGTATATTCGTTTATTGACAATCTTAATACAAGTTGCAAGTTGTGTGTTGGCTAGGATAGCGCGCGGTGCTTGCGGGACGGCCGTAAAGCATTGCTTCGCAAGCACTATGCGCTACCTTAGCCTGGGACAGCTCGTCTTCTCAGTCGCTCGACTCTGCGGAGCTCCATCATCACCGTGGCCGCGAAGGTGCTTGTTAGTTCCCAAGCTTCCTCCGATTCCAGCATGGCGTTGACAATGTTGTCCGCTCTGATAGAGCGGCCCACTGCCTCTTCCAGACGACGCCTCTCCTCCAGGAACCGTCCACATTCGAAAAGAATGTGGTTGACGTCTTCCACATGACCTCGCCCGCACCAGGGGCACTCGTCAGATTCCTCGTGGCCAAAGCGCTTCAAATAGCTCCGAAAGCATCCATGTCCCGAGAGGATCTGCGTAAGGTAGAAGTTTACCTCGCCGTGTTTGCGGTTGACCCATGGTTCAAGCTCCGGGATGAGCTTGTGCGTCCACCGCCCTTTAGCTGAGCTATTCCACTTTCTTTGCCATCGTGCAATGCTGTTCGCCCTGATAGCGTTAAGACGCGCAGGCGCGTGCGAATTCCGCTCCACGGCTTCGGCGACCAAGTACTCCAGTGGTACCATACCAGCTATGACGAGCGCCGCGTCATCGGAGATAGTCCTGAAAGCGCAGCAGACTCTGATTGCGCTCAGTCTGTAGATCGCGCAAATGCCCCGGCTGTAGCTCGGCGATGCCATCGCTCTTGCCCATATTGCTGCGCCAATGGGGATGACGGACCTAGTGACGCTCATTAGAAGGAGACGTCGTTGCTGTTTAGGTCCCCGCGTGTTAAGCATAATTCTCGAGAGAGCTCTACAAGAATCAGCTGCCTTTTTATGCACATATTCTAAGTGCTCGCGGAAAGTTAATCTTGTGTCTATCATGACGCCAAGATACTTAATCGCCCTCTTTGACGCAATGGTGACGCTGCCTATCTTTATTTGGCAGTTTCCACTCTTTTGCGACTGCTGACTAGGACAACTTCAGTTTTGTGTGCCGCTAGCTCGAGCCCAGCTCCTGTCAACCAGCTTCGTATGCGATTGATACTTTCGCTGCACATATCCTCTGTATCTTTGAGCTCCTTTCCTATGGCTACGACAGCTACATCATCAGCAAAGCCAATGGTGTGCGCACCTGCTGGTAGTTCCAAACGTAGTACGCCGTCGTACATGATATTCCATAGGAGAGGCCCCAGCACTGAGCTTTGGGGTACTCCAGCTGACACTGTATGAGTTTGGGGACCCTCACTCGTGTTGTATACCAGTGTTCTTCCTCTGAAGTAGCTCTTTATTGTTTCTTTAAGATATTTAGGGATATTATATTGTGACAGCGCATTCAGTATCATATCCCAACTAGCTGTATCGAAGGCATTCTTTACGTCCAGGGTCGCAAAAATGCAGTATTGCTTCGTTCCATGCTTCCATCTTGTGCCATGGATGGCGGAAGTGGCCAGACCAACAACTTTGTTTAGCGCATCCGTTGTTGACCGGGCCTTCCGGAATCCAAATTGATTTGATGACAGGCCTCCGGCGCTAGTAATCGCAGTCTCCAGTCCAGAGCAGATCAATTTCTCAAACACCTTTCCCATGGTGTCTAAGAGACAGATCGGTCTGTATGAAGATGGCTCATCTGGCGGTTTGCCGGCCTTGGGTAGCAACACCAGGTTCTGGGCTTTCCATTTTGCCGGGAACGTCTCTTGAATTAGACATTCGTTGAATAATTCAGCGAACGTACTAGGGTGCAAGGCGAGGGCTAGCTTTAGCGCACGATTTGGGATCCCGTCCGGCCCTGGAGCAGTGTTGGTTTTAAGACCCCGGAAAGTTACTATGATTTCTTCCTCTGTGACTATGATTTCTTCCTCTGTGCTCGTTGAGCCCTGATCAGCAGATTAGGATCTTGGGGCGTGAATGGAGCTTAAACTTTCTGGAAAGAGCGTTTCGACAATCGATTTAAGCTCCAGACGATCCGTAGGCTGCACCTGTCTACCTGCGTATAGTCTTTTAACTACTATCTTATATGCCCTGCCCCAAGGGTCATATTCGGCTGAGTCGCACAACTCTAAAAAGCATTCTCTTTTGCTTGCCCGAATGGCCCTCTTCAGCTGTCTTCTAGCTGCCTGGTAAGCCAATTGTTTCTCAAAAAACATAGACCTACCGCGAGCCCGTTGGTAGCTTCTTCTCGCCTGGATGCATTTGCGACGAATGTCACCTATTTGTGCATTCCACCAATACGTAGGCTCTTGTTGTCGCGTGAACTGCTTCACCTATTGTGAATAGAAGTGCCGTATGATCGCTGCCCGTATAGCTATCGCAATGGCTCCATGTTGCTCCCCGAAAGAGGGATGAAGTGACAAAAGTAATGTCGATAATAGATCCGTATCCCGCCCGACTGAAGGTGTACTCGTGGCCAGTGTTGAGCAGTGCAACATCTAGTGTCGCGAAGATCTCCAGTAGGATACGACCTATGGCATTTGTTGTGGGGCTACCCCATTCTAGCGCCCAGGAGTTAAAATCTCCAGCTATAATGGCCTTCCGACCCCTAGCATCCTCGGCAAACTCGTCGAGCACCGTCGTGAATTCAGTGAGCTGCATGCTGGGGGCCAGATAGCAACTGTAAAGCCATAAGCTACCATATCGGCCGCGTACGAACCCATTGAATGACTTAACATTCGAAAGTACGTTCGTTGAGTTACCGCATACCCACAACGCAGCTTTGCCATTAACGTCTGTTGACCATGTCCTAGGGCAGCTGGTTATACAGTGGTGGGGCTCACTGAGAAAAGCTACGTCTATACATTTTCCCCTAATGGTCTGCTCTAGAAGATCTTGGGCAGCAATACAATGATTTAAGTTAAGCTGCAAGAACCTTAACATTTCATTTTACGAGCAGCTTCACTGTAGGATGGGCACTTGAAGCTGCCTGCTGAATGGTCCGTCTGCTTTTCACCTTTCCGGATGCAGAGGCTACATTTTGGTGGCTTGGTGCATGCTTTTGCACTGTGACCCATCTCTCCACACCTGAAACAGGCGCCTTTTAGGTCACAGTCGCTGCGACAGTTTGCTGCCATATGACCGTAATCGAGGCACTTGAAACAGCGTTTAGGCTGTTCTACAGCTCGGATACGGCATACTACCCATCCTATTCTAATTTTGGACAGCTCGAGCAGAGTTTTAGCTTTCCCATTTGGAAGAGCAACCGTAGCTCTTTGCTGTCCACCAAAAGCTGGTCGAAGCGATTTGATAGCCTCAATGGGGAGTGAGCTATCCTTCAACTCCACCCAAATTGCCTCCAAGATCTCCTCTTTGCTTGCTAAGTCATCTAGGTCGCGAATCTCAATTTGAGCCGATTCGGTAAGTGTTTTAACTAGCGCTCGGTCACCCAAGGCTTTGCCTACAGCTTCGTGCAGAGCCGCAACAAAAGGTCCCCCTTAGCTGTCTTCCTAATACCTTGGACGTCGCTGCTCAGATGCTTTAATTTTGGGTCGCTCTTGACTACGCGAAGCATGTCCGCATAGCTGCAACCACCTACACCTGAAACCGCGATGGCTTCACTTCTGGAACGT
Organism: Drosophila mojavensis; assembly: GCF_018153725.1. Taxonomy (NCBI): domain Eukaryota; kingdom Metazoa; phylum Arthropoda; class Insecta; order Diptera; family Drosophilidae; genus Drosophila; species Drosophila mojavensis. The sequence continues at coordinate 2,625,194 of NW_025318897.1, read as the reverse complement.
TTTTGCAGCGGCTTGCGTCCCTTAACAACCTTCCAGCTGTTCGAACACGCCTGTCGACCTGCCTGGTTGGTTTTATCGGCTGCAGCCCGTAGAGCCATTGGCTCTATTGGATTTGCTGCGCTTTTATTGTGCCTCGGCTTTTTCGAGGGAGTTTTCCTCTGCTCAGTGGCAACTTCCCTCGACCGCTTGGGCGTATTACTACCTGCTGTAGCACTAACGCTCGCTGTTTTAACCTTCTCAGCTACTTTCTTGACCAGCGTGGTCCGCACCTCGCAGTCTTTGACCGGTCGGTTGCAGAACGCTTCGGCCGTCTTGTGGAGACTGACCAGCCTAGCCAGCTCTTCTCTCATTAGGGCATTAATATGCCGCTGACCCCCAAATAAGGCAGTCAAGCCGTCTATCGTAACTCCTATTTGGGCTAACGCTTCTTTTAAAGACTTGGATGCCTGGCACTCAGCCACTGGAGACTGATTACAAGTCATGGCTGCGTCAACGCCCTCTGTTGTTGCTGCGGTGATCGCTGCAACGAGGAACGGCGCGCGAAAGCTTGCAGCTCCTCCTCCATCATGGCCTCCATATTGCTCCGACTACCACGGCGTGAAGCCTGTAGTGGGCACTGCCTACTACTATAATTTGAGTTTAGAGACCGCAGTAACTTAAACTCAACTTAACTACAGAGAGAGCCCGAAAGTATGCACTACTTTTAATACCTGCTACCTCACACCAGCAGCTAGGTTGCTGTCTTTGCTGAGACTTAGCAACTCACCAAAGTTAGTGAGCAGCTGATTGTCCGCTGCAATTTCCAGCACTACTAACAGCTGTTAGAGTGAATGCACCTGATTTTTTATTATTATGTGACGCCTAATGTGACAAATCTTTTCGCGCTTAAAAAAAGAAAGGGAAAGAGGAAAGCCCTGACGCAAAAAACAATGACGCTATTGCTCCCCTCCCTTGCACCACCGGTTTGTATCACTGGGGTACTCCGCGAGACCGCCGCGAAGTAAGTCTTTGATAATTTTTGCCGTCGCTGGGTGTGTCGCGCCCACAGCAACCACGTTGTCTACAGTTCTTTCCACTTTCACAGGGAAAAACACAGATCAAGCTATTGTCCACGATGGATCACGATGACGTCGACCGTACTCCACGAAAACGCAACTCGAACTCATTCGAAGTTGAGGTAGGCACACGCCAATGTTAACGTCCCATGCCTACACACATGCACATACACATACGCGCATGTAAAGGCACAAATCGTATACACATTTCGAAGTTGAGGTAAGCTTATGCCAATGTTCACGTCCCATGCCTACACACATGCACTTACACATACGCATACAAATGCTTCTACAGGTGATATCCCATAATTTGTTAGCATCGCGTCCCCTGCGTACACACAGCAAATGAACCCCTTTCCAAGCACCACATATCAAAAATATATATCCGTGAAATTTGACTTTGATATGATGTGCCTATATTTATAAAAAAAAAAAACGTTTGATGATATTAAAATTTCGAAATTATAAACGAAAGCCAAAGCCCAAACGAATATGACGATCAAAACACAAATAATGAAAGCACACAGACAACCTAAACTTAACCTAAATGTATGACGGCACAAAAAACGCATGGTAGAACAAGTAAGAAGACTCTAGTCGAGAGTGCTCGACTAGGAGATACCCTGAACCCTCCAATCTGATATTCTAAACACCGTGCACTTCTTTTTGGCATACATACATACACACGCACGTATTAGAACGCGCTCTGCTAACTGTGCAATAAGCAGCGACTGCGCTGCAGTGTGGGCAGCATTATAAGAATTTATTTGTCGAATAATATAATTTCTGGACGTACAATCTTAATGAAACTTTCAGAACATAATTATAATGTTCAAATGTATGTACACTTCAAAGCACAAGTCTCTACTATTTGAAATACGCTTTCTACAAAGGTGATGGTGAGGGGGTGGAAATAGGAGTGGGAGGTAAATTTGAACAAAAATTGAATAATCGTATAAAATACATATAAGTCTACATTTAAAAGTTGCAAGCTCTAGCTCTAAAGGTGTAGGAGATATAATTAAATAACTAGCTTTCGATAAGGTTTTTAATCGATAATAAAATATCGAGAGTATTTATCGATATTTAGAGAAAAACTTGATATGCGCGTGATATACACGGACCTAGGAAAACAAGTCTCTAGCTCTTATATCTTCTGAAATCGACGCGTTCATACATACGGACGGATGGATGGACGGACAGACAGACGGATAGGGCCAAATCGACTTAGCTCGTCGCCCTGATCAAGAATATATATAGTTTGTGGGGTCTGCTCTAAAGGTGTAGGAGATATAATTAAATAACTAGCTTTCGATACGGTTTTTAATCGATAATAAAATATCGAGAGTAGTTATCGATATAAAAAAAACAACTTGATATGCGCGTGATATACACGGACCTAGGAAAAAAAAATTTCAAGTCTCTAGCTCTTATATCTTCTGAAATCGACGCGTTCATACATACGGACGTACGGACGGACGGACGGACGGACGGACAGACAGACGGACAGGGCCAAATCGACTTAGCTCGTCGCCCCGATCAAGAATATATATACTTTGTGGGGTCTGCCACGCCTCCTTCTGCCTGTTACATACTTTTAACAAAACCATTACACCCTGATTTCCCATTATCAATGGGTTCAGGGTATAAAAACGAAAAACAGAAAGGGAGGCAAAAGGTGGCATCTGAAATTAAGAATACAAACTTAGAAGACATTAGCAAACATAAAACAAAAAAGTTCATTTGAGGGCGCGACGGGGATCACAACTTTTCCTCCAACTGAAATCAGAGCATAGAGAAAACTACAACATTAAACAGGCCATTGCAAACACCGTTGTGATGAATCACATTTTTCCCCAACCCCGACCCCGAGAAAAGTGTTCCCTTCATCCTCTTTCCACCCCGATCTCAATAAAATAGCAAAGATTAAGAAAATATGTTTATTTGGAGCAAGGAGTTTACATAGTAACGGCCGCAGAGAAAAAAAAAAAACGACAAAACGGACGCGGACAGAATACGATTTTGGAAATCTAACGGCATCTCTCTCGCCGTCGCTGTCGCATTGACAATTAAGAGCGAAAGCGTCGCCTAAACCAATGCAACGCTCTCTCTAAGCGCATAGATGCGGCGACGCCGCCGCCGACAGAAGCGAAGGCGTTGAATAGCAAAGAACAAAGAGCGCCGAGCGAGATCAAGAGCAAAAAGCTCGGCTGGAACATAACGACTACCAATGCAATGCTCTCTCTCAGCGCATAGATGCAGCGACGCCGCCGCCGACAGAAGCGAAGGCTTTGAATAAGCAAAGAACAAAGAGCGCCGAGCGAGATCAAGAGTAAAAAGCGCGGCTGCAACATAACGACTACCAATGCAATGCTCTCTCTCAGCGCATAGATGCAGCGACGCCGCCGCCGGCAGAAGCGAAAGCTCTAGGCAGCAAGGCTTAGCGCTAATTGCCGAAAATTAATGCGATCACTTATCTTTTGACCCTTGGAGCTGACGGACGTATACGGACAAGAAAAAAACTAGAACATGGACAGTGACGCGGACAGGGCTCGCCGGTAAGCCGACGGGAATTACATTCTCGTGTGATATTTTTTTTATGTGTGCGCTGTTCTTTTCTTGTTGAATAATTTTACAAAGTTCCCTATAGTGGGGGACAATGGTGAGCTAGCGAAATTAGAGTTAAGTTTTTTTTGTTTAATGAAGAAAAAAAAAAAAAAAATTTAGTAAATCGCGAAACCGAAAACAATAGCCAAATTCGTGTATGGATTGAAGTGATTAATTAGTGGACTTTTGTGAAAACGAGTCGTCGCGTTTGGGAGGCCGTGGCCGACGGCGTTTGCAAGAAGGACTTTGAGCGTTATATGCCAAAGACTGGAATGCGAGCCGCCGGCTCACTGCCTTCCCTGACTCGGTGACTCGTACCTCACCGTAGCCTGCCGGGACTGCGCAATCTGGTCACGAGCGTTATGCGCTATGGCCAGATTGCGGGGTCTCCGGTTTGGGTACGCGTTGAGAGGAGGAGTGCTGTGTGTGTCGTGATGAGAAAAGTGGCCACTCAGGGGGTTCGGTGCAGCGGAGTCGCGCCGAAGACTCTGAGCGTTATATGCCGGAGTCTGACGTGAGAAGCCGCGGGCACCCAAATCTCACCGTAGCCTGGCGAGAGTTGCACAACCCGGCTCTGAGCGTCATATGCCAGAGCCGGATTGGCAATGATGGTCAGTGTGGCTACCCTCGTGAGTAGTTGGTTTGCTGTGTCGTCGATTGTGGGTGTTGCCACCTCGGGGCTCGGTGCAGCGGAATCGCGCCGAAGGCTCGGAGCGTTATATTCCGGAGTCTGACGTGAGAAGCCGCGTGCACCCAAACCTCACAGTAGCCTGGCGAAAGTTGCACAGCCCGGCTCTGAGCGTTCTATGCCAGAGCCGGATTGGCAATGATGGTCAGTATGGCTACCCTCGTGAGTAGGTGGTTTGCTGTGTCGTCGATTGTGGGTGTTGCCACCTCGGGGCTCGGTGCAGCGGAATCGCGCCGAAGGCTCTGAGCGTTATATGCCGGAGTCTGACGTGAGAAGCCGCGTGCACCCAAACCTCACCGTAGCCTGGCGAAAGTTGCACAGCCCGGCTCTGAGCGTTCTATGCCAGAGCCGGATTGGCAATGATGGTCAGTGTGGCTACCCTCGTGAGTAGGTGGTTTACTGTGTCGTCGATTGTGGGTGCTGCCACCTCTGGGCTCGGAGCAGCGGAGTCACGCCGAGGGCCTCCGAGCGTTATACGCTGGAATCCCAAGGCGCGAAACTGCTGAACACGGAGCGCCTCACCACAGCCCGACGGGCGCCGCACGACCCGACCCTGAGTGTTGTACGCCAGGGCTGAGACCGGGGCGGCGACCCGTGTGGCGGTGGACGAGATCGAGGTGGTGGCGCGTAGTCTCATGGGGAAGATTTCCTGTCGGATTATAGGTGGAAGACAGTGGAATCAGACTGAAGACTCTGAGCGTCATATGCCAGAGCCCGACGTGAGAAACCACTGGCTTCCAGGTACCGTACCGCTGCCCAGTGGGGGGCTGGTGTGGCATAGTTACCCCGCTTCTGAGCGTTATACGCTAGAGCGGGACTGTATTCGCCTCCGTTCTCAGTTTTTACGTTATCAAGTTGTCGAGCGTCTTTTGTTAACTAATTTCAAGTTTTCTCGCGCCCCAACCGCGGGTAGTTCAGCTATTGTGGCTCACTATCCGCCCTCAACTCTCCAGTCTGGGCAGATTACAAATATTCTTGTAAATGACTCTGGGGAAAACTGAGAGTTGTACCCCGGCCGTAGTAATAACTTCTTTACAAGTGGCGCCCGAGCAGGGACTCGGGATTGTTGAGCGAGGATTCTTTCTGGGATTAAAGCCCCGTTGGGAAGAACCCCATAAGGAACCAGAAAATTTCGGGAAAAAAAAAGGGCAAGGCAACAGGTGAATCGTGAAATCGCGACAACCTAGAATCGGAAAAAAAAAAAAAAAAAAAAAAAAATAGATAAGAATGGCCGCTGCGACGGCAAAATGGCGACCATGAGACACTCAAAATTCATAAGACAGCACAGGAGAAAATAGCACGTGACGGCACCGTTAGGGACAGACAGACGACGGACAGAGAGACAGAGAAAGAGAGAGAGACGGGACAGAATAGCCGAACCGGACGCACAACTCCTCGGCACCGAAGACACGAGGTCGACGATGGGTATAAAAGAAGCGAGCGCAACCTAACTGGGGACACTCGCCTACCAGCCATCGACGTGCACACACCTCAGCGGAGAAATTCACCAAGGAGATTTAGCGCAGGACATCGACGGAATTATATTCAAGAATTCACCTTCGTGGGATATTCAAGGAATTTACGGTATTCATTGTCGTGGAAGTATCGTCGAGAAATTAACCGGATTCAACGTCGTGGAAACCTCATCGTGGATCTCCAAGAATTCACCATCGTGGGATACTCAAGGAATCAACTGGAATCATCGTGGGATATTCAAGAATTTCACCATCGTGGAATAATCAAGGAATCAATTGGAATCATCGCGGGATATTCAAGAAATTAATCGGAACCATCGCCGTGAAAGTATCGTCGCGGGATATTGGAGAGACTAATCGGAATCATCGTCGTAAAAGTATCGTCGTGGGATATTCAAGAAATTAATCGGGATCATCTTCGTAGAAGTATCGTCGTGGGATATTCAAGAAATTAATCGGATCATCGTCGTAAAAGTATCGTCGAGGGATATTCAAGAAAGTAATCGGGATCATCGTCGTAGAAGTATCGTCGTGGGATATTCAAGAAATTAATCGGAATCATCGTCGTAGAAGTATCGTCGGGGGATATTCAAGGAATTATTATCGCCGTGGGATATTCAATAAATTAACGGGAATCACCGTCGTGGTACAGCCGAAGTATTCACACCGTTGGTAATAGGCTACCGTCGTTGGACATTCACCATCATCGTAAAGCACCTATCGTCGAGGGAACCATTAAAACTATCGTCAAGGACCATCATCCAAAGCCACTGGGGAATTTCGTCGTTGAAATCAAAGCAAATAACAACACGCAATGACGGGCAATACGGGCTGGGTCAGTTATAGGCGAAAGGCGGAGTTGGAAGCCATTCTCATCGAACTGGGACTGGAACCACATGGTCTCGTGGACGAGCTGCGGCGGCGACTAACCGCATATATCAATAGGGATGATCTCAGTGAGGAGGTGCAACAGAGGCTGGATTACTGGGCCGAGAGTTACGGCAACCGGCCATCCCCGGACTCGCGACCACCCAGCCCCAGCCCCCCAAAAGGCAGGCAAAAGTCGAGCCAGACCGGTTGAGTGGGCCTACACAGCTCCTCATTCCGCCCTTGGAAAACCCTCGGACAAGACTCACCAGCGAACACCATAGGCCCAATCAGAGGAGATGACCCGCCAACCCGGCAGATAGTGCAGCCACGGAAATGGGGGGTGACATTTAATGGCCGCACCGACCCGTTACGTTTCATCGAGCAACTGGAGGAGCGGGCAGTAGGCTACCAAGTGGATGTCAGCTATTTGCCGCGAGCGATGCCAGAGTTATTGACTGAACGGGCCGAGGATTGGTTGAGGGGAAGCGGACTCCAAGGTGCGACATGGGAAAGTTTTAAAAGCGAATTTCTGCAATTCTTTCTCCCGCCGCGGTATTTCAAACGCCTTGGAGACGAAATACGGGCCCGTATGCAGCGCGTAGGCGAATCGTTTCAGGACTACCTCATTGCCTTACGAGTAATGATGCAGAGGGCCGGACTGACGGACGCCGAACAATTGGAGCGAGCATACGACAACATGTTGCCCACGTATCAACTGTATATGAAGCGCGATGAATGCCGAACAATAACAGAACTGACACGACTGGCCGTTACCTACGAAGAGTTACGAGAGTTGGAAGGGCAAAGAGAATCGGCCAGGAATCGGCAACCCGCAACTATCGCGCCACGTGGACATGTTAATCCTTTCCGGAACACCCCGAATCACACCGCCGCGACTCCGAAGGACAACGCGATAAATCGATCGGTGACACACGGGGACGGGGTACCAATAGATGTACGAAGAGCGTGTCATCGATGCGGAGAAATAGGCCATTTTTCTAGGGAATGCCGCAGAGCCCAGGTATTATTCTGTTGGGACTGTGGCCAGAGAGGAATCATGACGCGGGATTGCTGCCGAAGAGCCACACCGGGAAACGAATCCCGTCTCCGTCCATCAGAGGATGTGGCAGAGACGAGCAAGCCCGCTCCCCAGAACCGGAAGAACTAATTCAAATACAAAAGGGTCGAATCGTCGCGACAGTGGTGGTGAATGGGCACCGGCTGGATGGCACCATCGACACAGGGGCGACGAGGAGTTTCGTCGGGGCGGATACGGCAAGGAGGTTGGAATTGGTGGAGGCAGCCGGGGGTGCTTGTACCCGAGTAGCTTTAGCAGATGGGACGTCCCGCGAAGTCGACCGTATCGTTAGAGCTGACATAAGGCTGGGAACTCGGGGAGCCACGATCTCGGTACTCGTCTTGCCGATGCTAGTGGACGAACTAATCCTAGGAATGGACTTTATGGCGGCTATGCAGACCACTATCCAGTGCGGGGAACATCGCACGATTATTAGAGAAGGGACTCAGGCGACGACGCCGGCGATCCACCGTGGAGTCTCTCTTCGGCCCACATCGATGGGGAATCAACGTGACGGTACTCCGACAACCCAAGTCACCCAGGCTGAACGGAATGAGGAACCCGAGGGCGATGGCCAAGCGGCAAGCGTCCCGATGGCGAGGAAGAGGGAAGTCTATCAACCAAGTCCAGAGAACTCCCCCACAGGCCAGGAAGCGGAAAACCCAGTCGTGAATAATCCAGATGTGGTAGCATTTTTGACGGAAGAGCTCGATCGATTCTATGACCTCCAAGGGACCACTCACATCGCGGAGCATAGGATAACTATGAAAGATGATCGACCCATCAAACAACGCTACTATCCGAAGAATCCAGCCATGCAAAAGATCATCAACGAACAAATAGATGAGCTGCTGGCACAGGATTGTATCGAACCTTCACGGAGTCCCCACAGTGCGCCGATAGTATTGGTACGAAAAAAGAACAACAAATGGCGTATGTGCGTGGACTATAGACAACTAAACGAGCGGTCCATTCCCGATGCGTATCCACTCCCCAGGATGACGCATATCCTGGAAAAACTACGGCACGCTAAGTATATATCGACGCTGGATCTAAAGGGGGTTACATTCCGCTCCGGCCACCTTCCAACGCGCTTTGGACAGTATCATCGGGCCCGAAATGGAACCATACGCATTCGCCTACCTGGATGACATCGTGGTGGTAGCCGCGACTCTGGAGGAGCACATGCGAGTCTTGCGGGAAGTATTCCGCCGCCTCCGCGAAGCCAACCTTAGGCTCAACCACTGACCAGAGAACACATAGACTAGACATGTAGTACAAAGTTTTTCAACACCGAAAAATCTGTCTCCTAGGGCCTATCAATTTCGTATTTGCTCGGCTCTTCACTTTTTAGGTTCGGGCTACGAAAATATGCGAAAGTACAATCATTCCGCTTCATGCGCTCGACCGAGATGGTCAAATGTTAAATAAAAGATTCCTCTATGCTCAATTTTTGTTCTTGCTCTCTCGCTCTCTCTGCTCTCTGCTCTCTCAATATGTATATGTATGTATGCATGTGAGCACAAGCAGCAGCTCACGAAAATTGAAATTTCTTCGCGTTAGACTGCCGTTTCTTCCCTTACGTGAAGTGTATTCCGAACGCTTCAAGCCATTTGCCATGCGTTTTCGTTATTTTTTATGGGAAGGGTATGAAAGCGTTGGTGCGCATAATGAAAATGTTTTCGCGATTAGCATGCTTACACACTCTCGCTTGCTACATGTACTATGAGCATTTGTATGCCTGTGTGCGAAGCTCTTGCCGCCTGTAGCAATTTTACAGTCCAGCATTTGCATTTGGTCGATCTTGTGAAGTCCTCACATACATATGTATGTATGTATGTATATACATTTGATTGTGTGTACGCATGGGACATGAACATTGGCGTGTGCCTACCTCAACTTGGAATTGGTTGAACGATTTAGGGTTTTAATTGAAGATGCGCGCTTCTATTTAAGTACCTTTTATTATCTATTAACAATTTATAAAAACAATTGTTTTAAATAGGAATCTGTTTAATATTATTTCACTAATTTAATAAATATAACAAGTAAGAAAGCTCTAGTTGAGACTACTCGACTACGAGATCCCCTGAACCCTTGGAGTAATAGCTATTTCAATAATTTTTCGCGTCTTTCAGCTTACACAAGAAACACGCACGCACGCACACGCACACACAGGCATACATACACATACACACACATACATACACACATACACACACACACACACACATACACAAACAATTACATATATATACACACACAAGCATAAACACGCATGGGCGGCAGTGAGCGCTTACTATGAGAACTTAATTGCTTAATAACTTTTTTGTGGACGTACGATCTTCATGAAACTTTCAGATTATGATACTGACATGGATATGCATGTAATTGCCAAAGCACAAGTCTCTAGTATTTGAAATACGCTTTTTACAAAAGTGAGGGTGAGGGGGTGAATTTTAGGGTGGGGGGTAAATTTTAAGAAAAACCGAAATTGTATAAATTGCATATAGGCATACATTAAAAATTTGGAGACTCTAGCAATAAAGGTGTAGAAGATATAATTTTATAACTGGTTTTCGATAAGGTTTTTTATCGATAAAAAATATCGAGATGAGTTATCGATTTTTAATGATAAACTTGATATGCGCGCTGTAATTACGAACATTTTAAACAAAATTTGAAGTCTCTAGCTCTTATATCTTCTGAAATCGACGCGTTCATACATACGGACAGACGGACAGACGGACGGACGGACAGACGGACAGACAGACGGACAGGGCCAAATCAACTCAGCTCGTCGCCCTGATCAAGAATATATATACTTTGTGGGGTCTGCCACGCCTCCTTCTGCCTGTTACATACATTTCAACAAAACCATTATACCCTGATTTCCCATTGAAAATGGGTTCAGGGTATAAAAATAGAAAACATTAAATTTAATATAAAGAAATCAATAAAAACAAGGATAATTTAATAAAATTAACAAGATAATTCAATAAATTTATAATTCAATAACATTAACAAGATAAATTAATAATAAATTTAGAAATATAAATTTCTATGTGTGTTTGCACGCACAAGCCAGTTGCGTTCAAAAATTATGATTTCTTGGCGACGATGGGTTCGTCGTCATTTCTTCCATTGCCAGACTGTTGAGAGTTTACAATGATAATGTCAGATTTTAAGATTATTGTTATTATTTGTACTGTGCATAATGAGTATCTGTTTTTCATGAACAATGTAATTCATGTCACACTCCAACAGAAATTGAACCCTTAGATGATGATTTAGAAATAGAATTGTCATTAGATACAACCATTGCCAATATTCAAAATGATTTTAATGAAAATGCAATGCGATATTTTGCTGGGTATCTTCTACACAAACTGTTGCAAAACACTGATTGCGAAGTTTGTACAAATCTTCTAAAATCATCAGACGAAATGCAGTGTTCTTCTGAGTATTTGATACTCAATAAAAATTTTCATTATATAAATAGATATCTTAAATTGAAGGCCCCTTCTGACCATTTTTACAATTTGATAAAGCTGCATTTCGAATCATTTAGAAAAATTTTCGAAAAGAAACCATACATCGCTCGCATTAAAGAGAAAATTGTTCTGTACTGCATGCACGCTACAGAAAAATCATCTTTAGATAATGAATGGTTTTCTCCCACCCACCCTTGTTTTGAGCATAGAAAATCTATTCTTAATCAGTTTGTCTTAATTCTTATTAGGAAGAATTGTAAATGGCAAACTGAAAAATTGTTGGTAAAACCAGCATAAGTAAAAGGAAATTAAAAATAATACATCAATAGGGAATTTTACTTTATATTAATTTTGGCACAATTCTCAACAGTAGAAAACAGTGAAGTGATAATAAAAGGTCGGTTAGCATTCCCCTTTTCAGATTTAATTCGAAATCGCTCGCACAATTAAAAGCCCTTGGCAGGCATTCGCCAATTTTCACGTATTATGAACATACATACATACATACATATGTATGCATGCACATACATAATATACATACATACGTACTTAAATTTTTCACAGGAGGCATGACTAGAGATTCGCACATATGTACATACATATGTAATTGGATGTGTATGCATGTAAGTAAAAACATACTCATTATGCACAGTACAAATAATAACAATAATCTTAAAATCTGACATTATCATTGTAAACTCTCAACAGTATGGCAATGGAGGAAATGACGACGAACCCATCGTCGCCAAGAAATCATAATTTGTGAACGCAACTGGCTTGTGCGTGCAAACACACATAGAAATTTATATTTCTAAATTTATTATTAATTTATCTTGTTAATGTTATTGAATTATAAATTTATTGAATTATCTTGTTAATTTTATTAAATTATCCTTGTTTTTATTGATTTCTTTATATTAAATTTAATGTTTTCTATTTTTATATTTATTAAATTAGTGAAATAATATTAAACAGATTCCTATTTAAAACAATTGTTTTTATAAATTGTTAATTGAAAATAAAAGGTACTTAAATAGAAGCGCGCATCTTCAATTAAAACCCTAAATCGTTCAACCAATTCCAAGTTGAGGTAGGCACATGCCAATGTTCATGTTCCATGCGTACACACAATCAAATGTATATACATACATACATACATATGTATGTGAGGACTTCACAAGATCGACCAAATGCAAATGCTGGACTGTAAAATTGCTACAGGCGGCAAGAGCTTCGCACACAGGCATACAAATGCTCATAGTACATGTAGCAAGCGAGAGTGTGTATGCATGCTAATCGCGAAAACATTTTCATTATGCGCACCAACGCTTTCATACCCTTCCCATAAAAAATAACGAAAACGCATGGCAAATGGCTTGAAGCGTTCGGAATACACTTCACGTAAGGGAAGAAACGGCAGTCTAACGCGAAGAAATTTCAATTTTCGTGAGCTGCTGCTTGTGCTCACATGCATACATACATATACATATTGATAGAGCAGAGAGCAGAGAGAGCGAGAGAGCAAGAACAAAAATTGAACATAGAGGAATCTTTTATTTAACATTTGACCATCTCGGTCGAGCGCATGAAGCGGAATGATTGTACTTTCGCATATTTTCGTAGCCCGAACCTAAAAAGTGAAGAGCCGAGCAAATACGAAATTGATAGGCCCTAGGAGACAGATTTTTCGGTGTTGAAAAACTTTGTACTACATGTCTAGTCTATGTGTTCTCTGGTCAGTGGCTCAACCCAGACAAATGCGCATTCTTCAGGAAAAGTATTACCTATCTGGGCCACGTAATCAGTGACCGGGGAATCCACACCGATCCAGATAAAATCATAGCTGTGCAGAATTTGAAGCCACCCACCACCGTGAAGGAGCTTCGACAGTGCGTCGAACTAGCATCGTGGTACCGGCGGTTCGTCCCAATCTTCGCCGATGTGGTACAGCCAATGACCGCACTCCTGAAGAAGGGCCGCAAGTGGGAATGGGGCACCCCGCAACAAGCAGCGTTCGAGGATTTGAAACGGAAATTGACAGAAGCACCAGTATTGGCATGTCCGGATTTCAACAAGCGGTTCACCCTACAAACAGACGCTAGCGATCATGGTTTGGGAGCCGTGTTGTCACAAGAGGAGGATGGACAGGAAAGGGTGGTGGCATATGCCAGTCGACGACTAGCCCCACCAGAAGTAAACTACACCACCACTGAGAAGGAAGGTCTCGCTATCGTCTGGGCCATTCGGAAACTGCGTTGTTACCTGGAGGGATACGAATTCACAGTAGTAACAGATCATCTGGCACTGAAGTGGTTGAATTCAATCGAGAACCCGTCGGGCAGGATAGCCAGGTGGGCTCTGGAGCTACAACAGTACCGCTTTGAAGTATGCTATCGCCGAGGGAAACAGAACGTCGTGGCCGACGCCTTGTCTCGGCAACCGGTTGTGACGCTTAGCCTCACCAAGGAGGAGACCCCCCACTGCCAATGGTGGACACGGATGATGGCCCAGGTCAGGAGCAATCCCAACCAGTATCCCGATTACATCATAGCGAACGACCAACTATATCGCCGGACACAAGGGCGACCACCCGAAGAAGAGTATGTACCTTGGAAGCTTTGTGTTCCGCGGGAGGCTCGTGCTAGAGTCCTCCAAGAATGTCACGACCAACCAACGGCGGGTCACCTGGGGATAAGGAAAACAGCATCGAGAGTAGCGCAGCGCTACTACTGGCCCGGCTACTTCCGAGATGTGGCCATCCACGTTCGACGCTGCCCGACGTGTCAACAATATAAAGTCAGTCAACGACAGGCAGCGGGCAAGATGCTGACCCGCCAGGTAATAGAGCCATTCCACACATTATGCGCAGATTTCGTGGGACCCCTTCCGCGCTCGAAAGACGGACATACGATGCTGCTAGTTTTGTTTGACCACTTCAGCAAATGGGTTGAGCTTGTTCCATTGCGCAGAGCAACCTCTGCCACATTGGAACAAGCCCTGCGGGAAAGAATTATGAGCCACTTCGGAGTCCCGAAGATCTTGGTATGCGACAACGGGACACAGTTCACCAGTAAAGCTTTCAAGGATTACACGAGGCGGGCAGGTATCGAGTTACAACATACCGCACCATACAGCCCGAACCAGAACCCAACGGAGCGTGCAAACAGGACAGTCAAAACCATGATCGCCCAATACCTAGGGAAACGTCAAAACGAATGGGATACCCTGTTACCCGAGTTCAGCCTGGCTGTCAACTCTAGCGTCTCGGACACGACGGGATACAGCCCGGCCTTCCTGGTACAGGGGCGGGAGCCAAGGTTACCAGGAGCCTTGTATGAGGAAGTCACCCCAGGAACAGGCAGAGCGACCCCCACAGCAGAGGAACGGGCAAAACAGCTACAAGAAGTATTCAAGATCGCCCAGACAAATGCCAGTAACGCCTCCGCAGAGCAAGGTCGACATTACAACATGCGGAGACGGGACTGGCGTCCCACCCTGGGATCGCTAGTGATGGTACGCACTCACTTCCTCAGTAAGGCAGGCGAAGGATTCGCTGCTAAGTTAGGCCCACGGTATGATGGGCCGTACAAGGTCGTCAGCTTTGTATCCACGAACATCGTAAAATTACAACGGCCAGGCACAAGACAGCGGAGGACGGCCAGCGTAGCCGATCTAAAGGAGTTCCACGAAGTCCCCGGCGACGAGGAGAGTCAAGATACGAACGCCAGGATAGCTTAAGGGGTGGGAAAACACTTATCTTGTATTAATTCTAAGTCACGCGAGCTAGGTATAAGGCACTATAGGCAGACATTAGGCAAAGCGCAGGCATTAGGTAGCAGTTTCCCCTTGGTCCTACTAATATTACGAGTAAAACACTCCACAGCACAACTGAGCGGCAGCCTCGACGTACGCGCTGGAGAGACGGTAACCGCTGGGCGGCCCAATTGGCATAGGAGGAGGAGGCGGAAGCTGCCGCCGAACGACAGAGGGAGGCGGCCCACAAGGCGGAGAGGAGAAGGCAACAGTTGGCGGCGCACCTTACGCAACAGTGGGTCAGCCACCAGAATCGGCACTACCTAGTGGTGACCGCAGAACGTCAGAGAGCCCGTCGCGAGGCTCAGCAAGCGCGGGCAGCAGCTTTTGGGCCCGGTGTCCGGCTAGCAGGGGAAGAGCGGGTGGACCACATCCCGCATTACCGACGCCCGTCGGACGTGGCGTTGCTTGAAGAGGTGTACCTGGCCGTGTTATTGGACCGGGCACTGCCGGAGTCATCCAAGGTCACGCCCAACACCAACGCCTCAGCCATTACCTTCCACGAAGCCGACACCACTGAAACCATCACCACATCCCAGGCCCCCACCACAACCCCTATCGAAGTCACCTCCGACAACCCCGCCGAAGCCAGCAGAGACACTAACCCCACCACTATCCCCACCGAAGCCAGCAGAACCATAACTCTACCCACACCCACACCCGCGGTCTCAGCCTCGTCCAGTTCGTGCACCCCACCTCCATTTCAAGGCGTGACTCCTACATGGACCCTGTCCGACGACAGCGGCTGGGACGATGAGGCGGAAACAGAGCGCCGGCAGAGCTCCCCTGAGGAGAACGACGAGGACCAGCGAGCCACCCCACTCCGCCTACCGCAAACCTTGCTAGACGACCCGGGCAGCCGGGTGGGGGAGGACTACCATGTCCATCGACGGCGGCGAGAGAAGACAGAGCAGCACCCACCACCGGAGGAAAACACCCCCTCGGCAACAAAGAGGGGGGGGGTGATGAATCACATTTTTCCCCAACCCCGACCCCGAGAAAACTGTTCCCTTCATCCTCTTTCCACCCCGATCTCAATAAAATAGCAAAGATTAAGAAAATATGTTTATTTGGAGCAAGGAGTTTACATAGTAACGGCCGCAGAGAAAAAAAAAAAACGACAAAACGGACGCGGACAGAATACGATTTTGGAAATCTAACGGCATCTCTCTCGCCGTCGCTGTCGCATTGACAATTAAGAGCGAAAGCGTCGCCTAAACCAATGCAACGCTCTCTCTAAGCGCATAGATGCGGCGACGCCGCCGCCGACAGAAGCGAAGGCTTTGAATAGCAAAGAACAAAGAGCGCCGAGCGAGATCAAGAGCAAAAAGCTCGGCTGAAACATAACGACTACCAACGCAATGCTCTCTCTCAGCGCATAGATGCAGCGACGCCGCCGCCGACAGAAGCAAAGGCTTTGAATAAGCAAAGAACAAAGAGCGCCGAGCGAGATCAAGAGCAAAAAGCGCGGCTGCAACATAACGACTACCAATGCAATGCTCTCTCTCAGCGCATAGATGCAGCGACGCCGCCGCCGACAGAAGCGAAAGCTCTAAGCAGCAAGGCTTAGCGCTAATTGCCGAAAATTAATGCGATCACTTATCTTTTGACCCTTGGAGCTGACGGACGTATACGGACAAGAAAAAAATAACTAGATCATGGACAGTGACGCGGACAGGGCTCGCCGGTAAGCCGACGGGTATTACACTCTCGTGTGTTATTTTTTTTTATGTGTGCGCTGTTCTTTTCTTGTTGAATAATTTTACAAAGTGCCTTATAGTGGGGGACAATGGTGAGCTAGCGAAATTAGAGTTAAGTTTTTTTGTTTAATGAAGAAAAAAAAAAAAAAAATTTTAATAAATCGCGAAACCGAAAACAATAGCCAAATTCGTGTATGGATTGAAGTGATTAATTAGTGGACTTTTGTGAAAACGAGTCGTCGCGTTTGGGAGGCCGTGGCCGACGGCGGTTGCAAGAAGGACTTTGAGCGTTATATGCCAAAGACTGGAATGTGAGCCGCCGGCTCACTGCCTTCCCTGACTCGGTGACTCGTACCCCACCGTAGCCTGCCGGGACTGCACAATCTGGTCACGAGCGTTATGCGCTATAGCCAGATTGCGGTGGTCTCCGGTTTGGGTACGCGTTGAGAGGAGGAGTGCTGTGTGTGTCGTGATGAGAAAAGTGGCCAATCAGGGGGTTCGGTGCAGCGGAGTCGCGCCGAAGACTCTGAGCGTTATATGCCGGAGTCTGACGTGAGAAGCCGCGTGCACCCAAATCTCACCGTAGCCTGGCGAGAGTTGCACAACCCGGCTCTGAGCGTCATATGCCAGAGCCGGATTGGCAATGATGGTCAGTGTGGCTACCCTTGTGAGTAGTTGGTTTGCTGTGTCGTCGATTGTGGGTGTTGCCACCTCGGGGCTCGGTGCAGCGGAGTCGCGCCGAAGGCTCGGAGCGTTATATGCCGGAGTCTGACGTGAGAAGCCGCGTGCACCCAAACCTCACAGTAGCCTGGCGAAAGTTGCACAGCCCGGCTCTGAGCGTTCTATGCCAGAGCCGGATTGGCAATGATGGTCAGTGTGGCTACCCTCGTGAGTAGGTGGTTTGCTGTGTCGTCGATTGTGGGTGTTGCCACCTCGGGGCTCGGTGCAGCGGAATCGCGCCGAAGGCTCTGAGCGTTATATGCCGGAGTCTGACGTGAGAAGCCGCGTGCACCCAAACCTCACAGTAGCCTGGCGAAAGTTGCACAGCCCGGCTCTGAGCGTTCTATGCCAGAGCCGGATTGGCAATGATGGTCAGTGTGGCTACCCTCGTGAGTAGGTGGTTTGCTGTGTCGTCGATTGTGGGTGTTGCCACCTCGGGGCTCGGTGCAGCGAAATCGCGCCGAAGGCTCTGAGCGTTATATGCCGGAGTCTGACGTGAGAAGCCGCGTGCACCCAAACCTCACAGTAGCCTGGCGAAAGTTGCACAGCCCGGCTCAGAGCGTTCTATGCCAGAGCCGGATTGGCAATGATGGTCAGTGTGGCTACCCTCGTGAGTAGGTGGTTTGCTGTGTCGTCGATTGTGGGTGTTGCCACCTCTGATCTCGGAGCAGCGGAGTCACGCCGAGGGCCCCGAGCGTTTTACGCTGGAATCCCAAGGCGTGAAACTGCTGAACACGGAGCGCCTCACCACAGCCCGACGGGAGCCGCACGACCCGACCCTGAGTGTTGTACGCCAGGGCTGGACCGGGGCGGCGACCCCTGTGGCGGTGGACGAGATCGAGGTGGTGGCGCGTTGTACCCCGGCCGTAGTTATAACTTCTTTACAACGTATTACTAAAACAATAATACAACATATTATTGTACAAAATTCACTTAGTTAAATAGATTTCACCTTTTCTTTCAATATGCATAATAATTTATGCCACTTAGCCACGATTTAATATTAAAATTTCATTTTTATGTAACAGACCACTTTTTAGCTGCGTTCATTGCGCACGCCACGTGTTTTTTTTTTTTTTTGTCTCTCTTTTTGATGCTAATTGTAGTGCGTGCGAATGCAAAAATGAGTTTACAGTGAAATTAATTGTTCTTTTAAGAAAAAAAAAAATTCATAGAGTTGCAAACTTAAAAAAAAAAATGTTTATTTTAGGCCTATGAAATCGTCCACAGTGCAGTGTAGCGGCTGGAAATTCAAAAACATTGCAAAGACAAATCAATCGCAACGAGATACACGCACATATACACGCGTGTATAAGGCTGGAATGCTTATTGCTATGCGTGCAGTCTTACATATATATACTTATTTACATATATACATATTTATGTATTTGCGTATATGTAGAAGAAACAGAAAAGTACTAAGTGCCATTCATTCAAACTCGCACCTTTGCAATAAAATATCTATTTTATAAAAACGAAATATGTATGAATGAAAAAAAAAAAAAAAAACAAGTAAGAAAGCTCTAGTCGAGACTGCTCGACTACGAGATCCCCTGAACCCTTGGAGTAATAGCTATTTCAATATTTTTTTCGCGTCTTTCAGCTTACACAAGAAACACGCACACACACACACCCACGCACGCACGCACGCACACACAGGCATACATACACACATACATACAAACATACACACACACACACATACACAAACAATTACATACATATACACACACAAGCATAAACACGCATGGGCGGCAGTGAGCGCTTACTATGAGAACTTAATTGCTTAATAACTTTTTTGTGGACGTACGATCTTCATGAAACTTTCAGATTATGATTATGACATGGATATGCATGTAATTGCCAAAGCACAAGTCTCTAGTATTTGAAATACGCTTTTTACAAAAGTGAGGGTGAGGGGGTGAATTTAAGGGTGGGGGGTAAATTTTAACAAAAACCGAAATTGTATAAATTGCATATAGGCATACATTAAAATTTTGGAGACTCTAGCAATAAAGGTGTAGAAGATATAATTTTATAACTGGTTTTCGATAAGGTTTTTTATCGATAAAAAAGATCGGGATGAGTTATCGATTTTTAATGATAAACTTGATATGCGCGCTGTAATTACGAACATTTTAAAAAAAAATTTGAAGTCTCTAGCTCTTATATCTTCTGAAATCGACGCGTTCATACATACGGACAGACGGACGGACGGACAGACGGACAGACAGACGGACAGGGCCAAATCAACTCAGCTCGTCACCCTGATCATGAATATATATACTTTGTGGGGTCTGCCACGCCTCCTTCTCCCTGTTACATACATTTCAACAAAACCATTATACCCTGATTTCCCATTGAAAATGGGTTCAGGGTATAAAAATCATCGAAGAGGTTTCGAACCTCCCCTGCTCTAACATAATTTGCGTCGCCCTTAGCACCCGCGCCACTGCTTTGCTTGATCAGCCAGTTTCTAAAATAGAATAGCTTAGTAAGAGAAAATCCAGAAATCAATCGAAATTCTAAGAATGTGTGAAAAGGCGCGCTTCTGTCTGTACGAATACAATAGACGATGAGTGTGCGCACATGTATAGGAAAATCGCGCTGATCTGCTACTAGCTTGAAGCAGGTATCCAATATATGGATATAAATCTATATATATAAAAGAGAGTTGTGTAAAAGTGCTCCTCCACTTATAACTCGAGATCTGCTGGATCAATATTCATGGTTTTTGATTTGTTGGATTTGTCTCCGCCACGAGTAGGATAGTAGATCTTAAAAATACTGAAAAAATTTGACGAATACTTGAAAAACGCGGTTTTTTCCCTAAAGATTCAAATTTCCATTGATACTCAGTAGGCTTGATAACAGTGACAGTTTTCGGTCCTGCTCTCATATTATACAATAATATAGAAGTAAATAAACAAATGTAGTCAGTCAGTCGAACCTGATTATTCATAAAAAAAGCACATTTGATAAAAAATAATACGCGTGCGTACAGAAGCTAAATATCTCGAAAGTTCAGGTATTTGTTTGTCTCAAACATAAATTTGTGTAAATTATTTATATTTGTATTTCTCGATTGTTTTATGTGTTTTTTTGCGAAGGCATATTCAGTGTTACTATTGATAAAAATGCCGCGTCCTAGAAGATCTTTCCCGGCGGACCCATAATGCAATTAGGCATCGGAATATCGCGAGTCAATTATCTGACGAAGAACGAGAAATCATTGTTTTCATTTTAATTTTATATACATTTCATTCTGTTTGCTTTTGGTACACAAAAAAGGTTATCACTCTTAATTTAATAGAGAGTAGCTATAAGAGTCGTAAACCTATAAGGGGTTCTAAAATAAAATTTTTACTGTATTTGTTTCAGGTGAGGAAACTGCCAAGAAGGTTAGTTCGATGAATTATTACGCATATCGTTTGATGATTCGTGAAAATTCTGACTATTATTATTTGTTCTTGCACCTGACCAAAAAACGAAGAATGTCGTTTACCACAAGGTGCTTGAATGAAAATCCGATTAATAAATTAATCAGAGTGTATCCCAACCTGAACAACATAGCTTTCAACAATTTTTTACTTTTTAGCTATCGATGATTTTCCAATTTTAATGGGATCATGCCCTGTTTTTTGTTGCGCACTAGACTTGAAAATTGCGCTAGATGTATACTCTGGTTGACAGCGTTTGGGCTGTGAATGAGTCTTCTGCAATCGGTATCGCTCGACTGCAACGTTCTTACTTGTTTGTATTTGGGTGTGAGTTTCGAACCTAAGCGCTTGTTTATTTTTACATAGACTATCTCCCCTTGCTCGTAAGTTTTGGTTACCCTGTCTTTCTCTATTGTAACTTAAATCTGATTTTTGTTTATCTAGTAATTTGTTGGATATTATTTTCCTATTCGCTTCTGTTTATTCTGGGTTGTCCTGAACTGTTGTGCCGAAAAATATCTCTATTGGTTTTCTATTAGTAACTGAATGGTAAGAGGTGTTATATTCTTGTACTGCTTTAATGAGTGTATCTGTAAAACTCATTTCTTTGTTATCTTTTCTTAGGCAAGTCATTATTTCCGACAGCGTGGAGTGAAATCTTTCTATCTGTCCATTGCTTGTTGAGCTATAAGGAGGGGTTATATAATCTTCGATACCTAGTTGATCTTGCATCAAAAATTTTATTGAGGCTGAATTTATTGCTCGTTCGTTAGAATTTCTCTTAACGGGATTTTTATATCTAAAAACGTATTTTGAGAATTTATCGATGCTTTTTGAAATGGTCTTATTTTCTGTAAACTTCATGTAAATATCTATGTGAATGATTTCGCCTGGAAATTTAGGAATTGGTGTTGATTGGATTGCGGGATTTGAAGGGTGTCTATCATATTTTGACTCTCTGCATGTTAAGCATGACTTTGTAATTTCTTTAACTTTTTTTGTGTAATTGTGGGAAAAATTTTTTTTCTAGAATTTGGGCTTTATTTTCTGATGCATTTCTATGTGCTCGTCTATTTTCTTGCGTTATAATTTTATTCTGTTCATCGATGCTTGAATGTCCTCAACTTTTTTTGGGTATATCGTAATTTATAATTAGAAAAGTAAAGTGGGTAGAATTCTTGTATTTTCCCCATGATATACTCTGGAGTGCATTAATCATTAATAAGCATTGGGTCAAGTCGTTTCATTAAAATATCGATTAGTTCTTCTTCAGTAAATTGGGGTTGAGTTACCGTGTGCCTATGGTATGTGGGGAAAGGAATTTCGAATTTATAATCAGGTATTTCGCCGATTACTATGAATAGCTGGTTCTTGAAAACGGTAATGGGTGTTTCTATTGTAGGTATCAGATTGTGTGACGAACATTCATCACTCATAACTGTGGTTTCGGAACTATTGATTTCCTTTATTGGGTTTCTTGATAATGCGTCTGCTACTACTTTAGTGGTTCCTGGCTTATATTTTAAGTCGTAATTGAACTCTTCTAAGTAACTCTTCCAACGTTTTAATTTTCCGTTGTAATTTTTATTACTTAGAGCAAATGTTATAGGTTGGAGGTCTGTGAATATAATAACTTTGGCAGTTCTATACAAGTAAATTCGAAGGTTTTGCAACGCCCAAACTATGGTTAGCATTTCCTTCTCATTTGTTGCGTAGTTCTCCTCCGTTTTTGACAATACTCGGGGGGTCTGCATTCTTTTTCAAGCACCGATTGCGTAATTCAAAGCATCGGTTGCTACATGGAATTCTTTAGAGAAGTTGGGGTATTTTAGAATTACGTCATTAGAACAAAGAGTATGTTTTATTTTGTTAAATGCTTCTATTGCTTTGCTGTCTAACTTTATCTTTACTTTATCTGATGCTTTTGCTAATATACGCCCATCTTCACCTCTGAGTTTAGTGGTAAGGGGTTTAGCTAATTTTGCATAATCTCTAATGAATCTGCGGTTGTAGCCGGAGAGGCTTAAATTCACACTTGTCCATTTGGACTTTCATATTAGCGTTAAGTAATGTCATGAAGACTTGCTTTAGGTGATGAGCATGTTCGTTTTCAGTTTTGCTGAAAACAACGATGTCATCAATATAGACATAACAGATTTTTCCAACATGATCCCTTAGAATATCATCAAAGGCTCTTTGCAATATTGAAGGGGAATTCTGGAGACCGAAAGGTAGTCTTGTAAATACGTACTTCCCTCCGTTAACAGAAAATGCTGTCTTTTCTATGTCTTTCCTTCAAGGGAATTTGGTGGAAACCACTTTTGAGGTCGAGGACCGTGAAGAATTTAATGTCCCCTAAGTGGGCTATGATGTCACCTATTTATGGCATGGGATATCGGTCGGAGATTGTGACCAAATTTAGTTTGCGGTAGTCAATCACTAGTCGGTATTTATTTTTTCCTGAGGTATCAGATTTTTTTGGTACGATCCATACTGGAGCGTTATATGCGTCAAGCATTTCTGATATCTGCTTTTCTACTTCTTGCTTTAGAGCAATAGGATATGGGTAATGCCTACTGTAAACCGGATTATCGGTATTGGTTCGAATCTCTCCTACTACTTTAGTTGTATAGGTTAATTTTTGTTCTGGGTCGGCGAATAATGGTTTGGCTTCTTGAACTAGTCTATCTATTATTCTTTTTTGGCTATCGGACATATGATTTATTTATTTATTTATTTTCCTAAAGCTATTGACAACAAGTAAGAAAGCTCTAGTCGAGACTGCTCGACTACGAGATCCCCTGAACCCTTGGAGTAATAGCTATTTCAATAATTTTTCGCGTCTTTCAGCTTACACAAGAAACACGCACACACACACACACACGCACGCACGCACGCACACACAGGCATACATACACACATACATACAAACATACACACACACACACATACACAAACAATTACATACATATACACACACAAGCAGTGAGCGCTTACTATGAGAACTTAATTGCTTAATAACTTTTTTGTGGACGTACGATCTACATGAAACTTTCAGATTATGATTATGACATGGATATGCATGTAATTGCCAAAGCACAAGTCTCTAGTATTTGAAATACGCTTTTTACAAAAGTGAGGGTGAGGGGGTGAATTTAAGGGTGGGGGGTAAATTTTAACAAAAACCGAAATTGTATAAATTGCATATAGGCATACATTAAAATTTTGGAGACTCTAGCAATAAAGGTGTAGAAGATATAATTTTATAACTGGTTTTCGATAAGGTTTTTTATCGATAAAAAGATCGGGATGAGTTATCGATTTTTAATGATAAACTTGATATGCGCGCTGTAATTACGAACATTTTAAAAAAATTTGAAGTCTCTAGCTCTTATATCTTCTGAAATCGACGCGTTCATACATACGGACAGACGGACAGACGGGACGGACGGACAGACGGACAGACGGACAGACAGACGGACAGGGCCAAATCAACTCAGCTCGTCGCCCTGATCAAGAATATATATACTTTGTGGGGTCTGCCACGCCTCCTTCTGCCTGTTACATACATTTCAACAAAACCATTATACCCTGATTTCCCATTGAAAATGGGTTCAGGGTATAAAAACGAGAGTCAATTTAAATTTAAACAAGTAAGAAAGCTCTAGTCGAGACTGCTCGACTACGAGATCCCCTGAACCCTTGGAGCAATAGATATTTCAATCATTTTTCGCAACTTTCAGCTTACACAAGTAATACGCACACACACACACACACGCACGTACGCACACACAGGCATATATACACACACACGCATACAGACACACTTACACACACACACGCATACATACACAAACGCATACACACACACACACATACACACACGCATACACAAACACATACACACACAAGCAACCACGCATAAACACGCATGGGCTGCAGTGTGCGCTTACTATGAGAAGTTAATTGTTTAATAACTTTTTTATGGACGTACGATCTTCATGAAACTTTCAGAATATGATTATAACACGAATATGCATGTAATTGCCACAAGTCTCTAGTACTTGAAATACGCTTTTTACAAAAGTGATGATGAAACCGAAATTGTATAAATTGCATATAAGCATACATTAAATTTAAATTTGGAGACCCTAGCAATAAATGTGTAGAAGATATAATTTTATAACTGGGTTTCGATAAGGTTTTTTATCGATAAAAAAAGATCGAGATGAGTTATCGATTTTTAATGATAAACTTGATATGCGCGCTGTAATTACGAACATTTTAAAAAAAATTTGAAGTCTCTAGCTCTTATATCTTCTGAAATCGACGCGTTCATACATACGGACAGACGGACAGACGGACAGACAGACGGACAGGGCCAAATCAACTCAGCTCGTCACCCTGATCATGAATATATATACTTTGTGGGGTCTGCCACGCCTCCTTCTCCCTGTTACATACATTTCAACAAAACCATTATACCCTGATTTCCCATTGAAAATGGGTTCAGGGTATAACAAGTAAGAAAGCTCTAGTCAAGACTGCTCGACTACGAGATCCCCTGAACCCTTGGAGCAATAGATATTTCAATAATTTTTCGCGTCTTTCAGCTTACACAAGAAACACGCACACACACACACACACACAGGCACGTACGCACACACAGGCATACATACACACACACACGCATACACACACAAACGCATACACACACACACATACACAAACACATACACACACAAGCACCCATGCATAAACACGCATGGGCTGCAGTGTGCGCTTACTATGAGAACTTAATTGTTTAATAAATTTTTTTATGGACGTACGATCTTCATGAATTATGATTATAACAAGAATATGCATGTAATTGCCAAAGCACAAGTCTCTAGTATTTGAAATACGCTTTTTACAAAAGTGTGGGTGAGGGGGTGAATTTAGAGGTGGGGGGTTAATTTTAACAAAAAACGATATTGTATAAATTGCATGTTAGCATACATTAAAAATTTGGAGACTAGCAATAAAGGTGTAGAAGATATAATTTTATAACAGGTTTTTTTATCGATAAAAAAAGATCGGGATGAGTTATCGATTTTTAATGATAAACTTGATATCCGCGCTGTAATTACGGACAATTAAAAAAAATTTGAAGTCTCTAGCTCTTATATCTTCTGAAATCGACGCGTTCATACATACGGACAGACGGACAGACAGACGGACAGGGCCAAATCAACTCAGCTCGTCGCCCTGATCAAGAATATATATACTTTGTGGGGTCTGCCACGCCTCCTTCTCCCTGTTACATACATTTCAACAAAACCATTATACCCTGATTTCCCATTGAAAATGGGTTCAGGGTATAAAAACAAGAACGTTGCAGTCGGGCGATACCGATTGCAGAAGACTCATTCACAGCCCAAACGCTGTCAACCAGAGTATATAGTGCAATTTTCAAGTCTAGTGCGCAACAAAAAACAGGGCATGATCCCATTAATATTGGAAAATCATCGATAGCTATGATCATTGCATAATTGCATTCAAATTACATGCATATGTATATAATTTATACAGTTTTGACTTTTAATAATATATATGTATTTATCCATATATTGGATACCGGCTTCAAGCTAGCAGCAGATCAGCGCGATTTTCCTATACATGTGCACACACTCATCGTCTATTCTATGCGTACAGACAGAAGTGCGCCTTTTCTCACATTCTTAGAATTTCGATTGATTTCTGGACTTTCTAGCCATTACTGTAGTTTTGTCTGATGACGCTCTCTTATTAAGCTATTCTATTATAGCAACTGTCCGTCCGTATGTATGAACGCGTCGATCTCAGAAGATATAAGAGCTAGAGTCTTGAAATTTTTTTTCCTAGGTCCGTGTATATCACGCGCATATCAAGTTTTTCTTTATATATCGATAACTACCTCCGATAATTTATTATCGATTAAAAACCTTATCGAAAGCTAGTTATATCTCCTACACCTTTAGAGCTAGAGCTTCCACATTTTAAATGTAGATTTATATCTATTTTATATAATTTCGATTTTTGTTGTAATTTACCCCCCACCCTTATACCCACCCCCTCACCCTCACCTTTGTAAAAGGTATTTCAAGTACTAGAGACTTGTGCTTTGGAATGTACATACATTTTCACCATATGAATACGCTCTGAAAGTTTAATTAAGATTGTACGTCTAAAAATTAAATTATTCAACAAATAAATTCTTATAATGTTGCCCACACTGCTTGTGCTTTGGAATGTACATACATTTTCACCATATGAATACGCTCTGAAAGTTTAATTAAGATTGTACGTCTAAAAATTAAATTATTCAACAAATAAATTCTTATAATGTTGCCCACACTGCAGCGCAGCCCAAGCGCAGTCGCTGCTTACTGCGCAGTTAGCAGAGCGCGTTCTAATACGTGTGTGTGTATGTATGTGTGTCGAAAAGAAGTGCAGACTGATTAGAATATCAGATTAGAGGGTTCAGGGTATCTCCTAGTCGAGCAGTCTCGAATAGAGTCTTCTTACTTGTTATAAAATAGATATTTTATTGGGAAGGTGCGAGCTTGACTGATTGGCACTTAATACTTTTCATTTTCTTAGTCGAATAATTTTATAAGTTTAAATTTGTTTCTTCTTAAATAGCCCTCAAATACATATACGCAAATACATACATATGTATATATGTAAGTCTGCACGCATAGCATCAAGCATTCCAGCCTTATACACGCGCTCATTTGCATGTGTGTATGTATGTACACATAAATTCGTACTCTAGCATATTCTAAGAATCTCGCTGCGATTGATTTGTCTTTGCATTGTTTTTGAATTTCCAGCCACCACTCTGGCTTTTCTTTGCTATGTGGCGTCATAACAATAATGTGATTTCGTTTTAACTGCTGTTGATCGAAACGACGCGGTAGTGCTGTAGGCTGAAGCGCCGGCGATCTTTTTTTTAGCTATTTTGACAAACATGCTGTTTGGGTTGGGTGCAAGTTCAAATCCCGCGGAAAACACTTTTTTGTAAATTGCAAATTTTTGTTATTTTAGCTTCTTTTAAATTTTTTTCAATTCATAAAAATGTTTCGTTTTGTATTATGAATATCTATTAAGCCTATTTATGTGTACAAATACATAAATAGATGGCTGACGCATATAAATGTCGCAATACGGGCTTTGTAAATGCCGATTGCCACGCTCCCAGTGGCCGTAGACTCCTAATTTTTTGCCAGTTCTTAGAACGAGGAACCGGTTACCTAAATGCAAAATTTGAATTCTTACGCTCAAAAATTGTCAAAATTACAGGGTATTTTTCGATATGCCACGCCCCTAAAGAGACTTAAAAATTATTTTTGGGGCATCGATAGAGGAGGCTACCAGTAACTTAACTATCCAAATTTGAAGCTTCTAGCTCTTAAACTGTAGGAGATATAAACTTTTGCAGTTTGTTACGCCCCCTATGGGCGGACATATATCTACCATAGCTTGTTGGACTTGAGTGATCAACCCGCGTATATATACTAATTTTCAGATCTCTAGCATCAATAGTGCCTAAAATATAGCCGAATTCGAAAAATCACTATATCTTCAGGTCCGATTTGCCACGCCCCTAGGCGTAGATATATAATTTTTTCACCTATCTTCATATTATTGAAACATCAGCTTACGTGCAAAAAAACTTTAGGAGATACAGTTTTATCCGATTTGCCACGCCCCCAATGGGCGGAGATATATCCGCCATAGCTTGTGATCTTGGGTGGTCGACGCGGACCTACATACCAAATTTCAGCTTTGCAGCTCTTCAACAAACATGATTTCTGGTATATCGGTATATCATGTCTCTAGCTTCAATAGCGCCGAAATAGATTGCGTTCATACGGACAGACGGACGGACAGCAAGACGGACATTGCACAAAACCAATATACTGATTCACTTTCGTGAATGAGTCTAAAAATATTAAATGTAGATTTATTAACTATATCTAACATAATAATTAGAGTAATTCTAAAAAAAATTCTAAAAAAAAAAAAAAAAAAAAAAAAACAAAAAACAAATAAAAACAAGTAAGAAAGCTCTAGTCGAGACTACTCGACTACGAGATCCCCTGAACCCTTGGAGTAATAGCTATTTCAATAATTTTTCGCGTCTTTCAGCTTACACAAGAAACACGCACACACACACACACACACACGCACGCACGCACACACAGGCATACATACACACATACATACAAACATACACACACACACACATACACAAACAATTACATACATATACACACACAAGCAGTGAGCGCTTACTATGAGAACTTAATTGCTTAATAACTTTTTTTGTGGACGTACGATCTACATGAAACTTTCAGATTATGATTATGACATGGATATGCATGTAATTGCCAAAGCACAAGTCTCTAGTATTTGAAATACGCTTTTTACAAAAGTGAGGGTGAGGGGGTGAATTTAAGGGTGGGGGGTAAATTTTAACAAAAACCGAAATTGTATAAATTGCATATAGGCATACATTAAAATTTTGGAGACTCTAGCAATAAAGGTGTAGAAGATATAATTTTATAACTGGTTTTCGATAAGGTTTTTTATCGATAAAAAAGATCGGGATGAGTTATCGATTTTTAATGATAAACTTGATATGCGCGCTGTAATTACGAACATTTTAAAAAAAAATTTGAAGTCTCTAGCTCTTATATCTTCTGAAATCGACGCGTTCATACATACGGACAGACGGACAGACGGACAGACAGACGGACAGGGCCAAATCAACTCAGCTCGTCACCCTGATCATGAATATATATACTTTGTGGGGTCTGCCACGCCTCCTTCTCCCTGTTACATACATTTCAACAAAACCATTATACCCTGATTTCCCATTGAAAATGGGTTCAGGGTATAACAAGTAAGAAGACTAGTCAAGACTGCTCGACTAGGAGATACCCTGAAACCTCTAATGTCGACACACATACATACACACGCACGTATTAGAACGCGCTCTGCTCACTGCGCAGTAAGCAGCGACTGCGCTTGGGCTGCGCTGCAGTGTGGGCAACATTATAACAATTTATTTGTTTAATAATTTAATTTCTAGACGTACAATCTTATTGAAACTTTCAGAGCATAATCATATTACGGCTGAAATACGGCTTTTACGAAGGTGATGGCGAGGGGGTGGATATAGGGGTGGGGGGTAAATTTTGATAAAAACCGAAATTATATAAAATACATATATATAAGTCTACATTTAAAATTTGGAAGCTCTAGCTCTAAAGGTGTAGGAGATATAATTAAATAACTAGCTTTCGATAAGGTTTTTAATCGATAATAAAAAAATTTCGGACACGGACCTAGAAATAAACACAATTCCTAAAATTGTTCTGCGATTGGTTAGCGATGGAAGATCAGCAAGCTGGAGCCTACTATGATAAGACGGTAATCGTAAATTACTGTCCCATCTAAGGTCTCTTAAGGCAAAGAGAAGAAACTGTTTTTGGACCGATTCGATACGATCCTGATACAGTTTATGCTGCGGAGACCATACAACAGAGCAATATTCTAAGATAGGACGCACAAGCGAAGTGAATAAGCGCTTGGTAGTAAAAGGATCTTTAAATTCCTTTTGAACAAAAACGTGTTGAGATGGTTGAATAATCGATTTGCAAAAATACTGCAAGGCCGATGTTATGATTTTCTCAAATAACTTCGGAATAGCAGATAATTTCGCAATGCCTCTATAATTGGAAATATCAGATCTTCCACCTTTTTATACCCTGAACCCATTTTCAATGGGAAATCATGGTATAATGGTTTTGTTGAAATGTATGTAACAGGCAGAAGGAGGCGTGGCAGACCCCATAAAGTATATATATTCTTGATCAGGGCGACGAGCTGAGTTGATTTGGCCCTGTCCGTCTGTCTGTCCGTCCGTCTGTCCGTATGTATGAACGCGTCGATTTCAGAAGATATGAGAGCTAGAGACTTCAATTTTTGTTAAAAATGTCCGTAATTACAGCGCGCATATCAAGTTTATCATTAAAAATCGATAGCTCATCCCGATTTTTTTATCGATAAAAAACCTTATCGAAAACCAGTTATAAAATTATATCTTCCACACCTTTATTGCTAGACTCTCTAAATTTTTTATGTATACTAATATGCAAATTACTTGTTTATATAAGGGAATAATGAAAGATTCTTTCCAGATTGAAGGGAACACAGAAGTATCCAAGGACAAGTTAAACAATTTTAGTAATTGTGACTGAAGAGAAACACTGCACTCTTTAATCACACAACTACGAATATTATCGGCACCGGGAGAGAAAGATGATTTCAATGTCCTAATGGCTGCAGCCAGAGAAGCTGCAGAAACTTTAGGAGTATTTATAGACCCATATTCAGGAAGTGAATATGGATATGAGTTGCTGTAGAGATCAGCAGAAGAATAAGTGGATTGGAAAAAATCAGCAAATAGATCAGAGGAATCCTGGTCATTGCAAGTTTTTTCACCAGCAAGGACAAATGAGGACGGCAAACCAGAAGATTTACGCTTCAAGTTTATAAACGAGTAAAATTGTTTGGGATCTCGAGCAAACTGACGTTTGCAACGTATGAGATAATTCTCATAACAGCTACAATTTAAAAGATTGAAGTTTGACTTGGCAATGGAATATTTGGACCAGTCAACACTAGAACCAGACTTTTTATAATTTTTAAAACATTTAGTTTTAATGTTTCTCAAGTTCGAAAGAGTCTTGGTAAACCATGGTGGCTTATTTGAAACTGACGAATTACGGCAGAGAGGGACACAAACATCCAGAATAGAGTTTAAGGTAGAATAAAAAAACGATGCTGCCAAATTAATATCAACCGACTCATATAAAATAGACCAGTCTGTTGAATTAATTAATTCGTTAAACAAAACAAAATTGCATTTACGATAACAGCGACTAAATTTGGAAGGCATTAGAATTAGTGGGAGGATTATCAACAGTTAATAAAACCTCTAAAGTGGGGTGATGTATATCCTCTGGTAAGGAGAAAGGAGTTGATCTCGCGACATTAATGAGCGAATCATGATTAACAAACACAAGATCTAGAGTGCGATTTAGATGGTTTAAAATAGAGCTCATCTAAAACATAGACAGGTTAAGCAATTCATCAAAAAGATAGTGATCAATTGTCGGAATAAAATAATTTGATTTACAAATTGATGACCAAGAAGTGTTCCGAATATTAAAGTCACCCAACACAAGAAGCAAGTCTCTATC
Organism: Drosophila mojavensis; assembly: GCF_018153725.1. Lineage (NCBI taxonomy): Eukaryota > Metazoa > Arthropoda > Insecta > Diptera > Drosophilidae > Drosophila > Drosophila mojavensis. Next base: position 2,592,960 of record NW_025318897.1, on the reverse strand, counting down.
ATTTACATGCTCATAAACTTCTTTAATACAATTAATATGTTGAGCATAAACTTGTACATCAGAAGAGGGAGGGATATAACAACATGTGATAAACAATGAGCACGATTGGAGAGTTAATTTAACCCCTATAATCTCCGCATCATCATCGTCGCCTAGAATGCCGTGAAAGGTTTTCAGAGTGGGCAATACGAAAAATCTGATGGGGGTATTGGGATTGAAAAGATTCAGAATTATATGTTGAGTTATGGCTATCTTTCCGCCGATAGAATAAGCGATAAGAGCTGCTTTGTTCTCTTTTGCGTTGGTTACTAGAGAAGATTGTATGTAGTTTTGATTGGAACCGGTATCAATGAGGAAGTTTAGTACCTGTCCGTCCCGCGTTTTACACTCGAAGTAAGGTAACGAGGAACGATTTAGGCTTTAAAAAAATGACGTCAGACATAGCAGCCATTTCTACTTGAGTCTGGTTGTCTGTGGTTGCTTCGCTTTAGTATTGTGCTTCGGCGATACCTTGCTCCTCTGCAGTAACATAATAGGCCTGTTTACTCATACAATGCTCGTATGCCTCGGCATAAGCTTCGGCGGCGTATGCATTTGCGTAAGCGTTAACCTCGTCGTCCGTGTTCTGTACTTGCGTTTCCCCGGTATTGATATGAAACTGTCGTTGATGTTTGTACGGAGTTTCTGCCCTAGAAGATAAAGGTCTTTTTCCAGCAAACTGGTTATTGTTTGGCCTATTCATATATGTAGTTCACATTCCTAGTTCTAATAGAAGAGTCGACTTCCATTGGTTGTGGGGACGGTTGTGGTTTTGGGGCTATTGGTCTTGGCGGTACGTTAAAGAAATGTTGTGGTTGCTGGTGTATTGGTCTCGGCATTAAAAATGGATTCTGGGGGTTAAATCTGGGCTTTGGTGGATAGTACAGGTTCGGGTTGAAATTAGTTTGATTCAAGACTTGTGGGTTGTTATATCGGAACGAAGGTTGAGTAGCTTTGCTTTGATGATTGTTTTTCGGAGGTAGCGAGGGGGCTCTCATGGGACTAACGGAATTTCTAATCGACTGGTTCTCAATCGGTCGGCACAGGTGAAGGGCATGTTTAAGGTCAGTTGGCTCTTTAATGGCTAATAACCTGGGAAAGTCTCCGTTGAGACTTCCGATGAATGTGTCTAAAGCTTTGTCCCTATATATGCCTCAAATAACCTGTCCACGCTTTTGCGCCATGAAGTGACTTCTGCTCTATTCCCAGAAAATTTTTTTAAAACTCTAACAACGTTGACATCTTATCTAATAAGTTGATTCGTTCGTTCGGGAAGAATCGTCTGATCTTGCTCAATTGAAACGGCTACACCTGGGTTAAGTAATTCATCATCTTTCTGGGACAATATTTTCTTAAGGTATCTCTCTATCGTGCTCTCCATTGATTCAGCCAAAGAGGTCTGTTTTGTGGTACCTGTACTGATGGATGGGAGTATATTTTCTGGTGGTGGCATTTTGATTTTTATACCCTGAACCCATTGAAAATGGGAAATCTGGGTATAATGGTTATGTTAAAAGTATGTAACAGGCAGAAGGGGGCGTGGCAGACCCCACAAAGTATATTTATTCTTGATCAGGGCGACGAGCTGAGTCGATATAGCCCTGTCCGTCTGTCTGTCCGTCCGTCCGCCCGTCCGTATGTATGAACGCGTCGATCTCAGAAGATATAAGAGCTAGAGACTTGAAATTTGTTTTCCTATTATTATTATTTTATTATCAATTAAAAGCCTTTTCGAAAGATAGTTATTTAATTATATTTCCTACACCTTTAGAGCTAGAGTCTCAAAATGTACCCTCCACCCCTATATTCACTCCCTGACCATCACCTTTGTAAAAGGCGTATTTCAAGTACTAGAGACTTGTGCTTTAAAATGTTAATACATTTTTACCATATGATTACGCTCTGAAAGTTGTATTAATATTGTAGGTCTAGAAATTAAATTATTCAACAAATAAATTCTTATAACGTTGCCCACACTGCAGCGAAGCCCAAGCGCAGTCGCTGCTTACTGCGCAGTTAGCAGAGCGCGTTCTAATACGTGCGTGTGGTCACCTTAGGGAAATACATGCAGGATACTGCTGATACGCTTTTATTTTACTGTACTACCCATATACATATGTATGTATGTGTGCCGAAAAGAAGTGCAGAGTGTTTAAAATATCAGATTAACCCTAGTATATATGATTATATGTAAATTAGGGTGACCATCCATCCTGGAATTCCGGGACATGTCCCGCTTTTGGAGGTAATGTCCCGGCGTCCCGACCTGACACGAAATTGTCCCGGTTTTCAATTGTTTCGATAAAAAAAATTGTCATTTTGACAAAATGCAAATTGGCAGAAGTTTTTGTAGAGACAAGTCAAGAATTTTGTTTAGAAAAGCAACGCAGTTAAGTTAGTACAGTTTTTTGCAACAAACGTACATTCGTGCTGTTATTCGGAAGTATTAAAAATAGCTCAGATCCTGCATGCGATTCCAGCGCACAATGCGCAAAGTCGAAATGGTTTTTTCTTACTAAATACACAGTGGTCAGACGAAAGAAATATGTAAGTTACTGGTGGGAAATGTTAAAACATCCATATAACTCAATTTAATTTTGTGGACATAAAAACATTAAATATTGATGAAAAATTTTATGTAAATATGTTCGGAAAAATAGGCAGTGTGGATATGTATAAGTCAGGCAATCATGAATATAATAACAATTAAATATAAGGATAAATTCATATACATATATGGATGTTCTTCTTGTGGACTTAGTCCCAAGATAATGTAATTTTGCTAAATATGAAGAAAGTAAAATTTGAAATTATGTATGAATCTGTGTGGCAAATGATTTATGATTTTTTGTATATGTTTTTTTTTTTCAGGGAGAGAGAGAGAGGGAGGGGGGTAGTTCTTGACAGTCCTAGAATGGAATCCGGCCCAGATGGTCACCTTAGGGAAATACATGCAGGATACTGCTGATACGCTTTTATTTTACTGTACTACCCATATACATATGTATATATGTACATACAAATTAATAATATATATACATACATACATATATGTTATGTAGAAAATAAGCATGCACATTATTACAAGCTACATACATACATATGTGTATGTATGTATGTATGTATGTAGCTCGTATGTGCATTCTTATTTTCTATATACATACATGTACATATGTACATTAATATGTATGTATGTACGTACATACAGTAGTATTTAGATAGAGCCAATAAAAAGTGTACATATGTATGTATATAAATTTACATATACACATACTTATGTACATATAAGATACAATATTTGTGTACATATTTATGTATATAAGCATGTATAATATGTAAAAATATTTTTTTGGATTTATTGTTTTTGTTTCCTGCTAGATCTGTCATATTACGTTTATACATACATAAGTGCGTACTATCAAAAAGACTAACAAAAATAAAATAATTAAAATAACATTCTTTTCTGGTCCGTTGATTGGTCACTGTCTATTTTCTGAAATTAGAGTAAAACTACAACGCCGGATGAAACATGCCGCAATTCACTCGAATGATAATAATAGTTATACGTATGTATGTACATACATACATATGTACATATATGTGTTTGTATTCACATATTTTAATTTTAGGATAATAGGGTTTTGGCAAACAAATTGAGATGTGAAACAATGAAAATTAGCAACAAGCTCACCGAAAGTAGGAGTACACTATTTCTCTAGGAACTCCTCAGCTTCAATGGAAATATTTTGTCCTTTATAGGACCTATAATTTGTATATATGTATGTATGTATGTAGATTTTTTAGTTCGCAATATTCACACAAATTTATGTAGGTGGGTAGTATTTCACTAATACACGAAAAAAAAATTTTATTCAACTATCAATTGCGTTTTTCTCAAATATTTTAATAAATATTTATAATAACAATATTTTAGGCATTTCATTGTTAATGTTTGTCTTTACGTTGATAGTCCGAGTAAATGATGCACTCACGACAAGGACGTCCGCCGAACATGATAAACCTTGTATCCTCAGCTAGACTATATGGAAAATGGATTTTTCTGCGCAGTGGGTCGCCGGTCTGCGCAGAGCCCCTTTAGAGAATTAAATTTTAAGAGAGAGACAAATAATGTACATACATACATATGTATTAGCTAAGAGAGCAGCTTTCAGCTCACAATTCCCGTTGAAATTTCTTAGATATTTACTTTCCCTCTGCTAAAGTATAAAACCCTGGAACGGCCTCTCCATAATGGAAGTCTGCAAAATACGATTTGATTTAATAATGGAATTAATTTCATTGTTGTTATTATCGAATCGAAACATTGTAGGAAAGATAATATTAAAACATTAGTGAAGGCATTGAAATAAATGTAGTTGTACACAAAATACGAAATGCTTATAAAATATTAATGTACACATCTTTAAAGCTAGTGTTCAAATTTTAAATATACATTTACATAGGTGCATTTTATACAATTTCGATTTTTGTTATTCACCCCCTCACCCAAAATAAAAATAAAATACTTGAGACTTATGCTTTGGCAAATGCATGCATATCCATGTTGTAATCATAATCTGAAAGTTTCATGAATATAGTATGTCGGCAAGAAAAGTTATTAAACGTTAAAGTTCCCATAGTAAGCCCAGACTGCAGCCAATGTGTGTTTATACTTACTAAAATACCACTGCGGTAACTATAACCACTGACCAAACAACACATAGACTAGACATGTAGAGCAACGTTTTTCCACGCCGCAATATCTGTCTAGCAAGTCCCGGCCAACTTCGTATTCGCTCGGCTTGGTATTGGATGGCTCGGGTAATGAAAGATAGCACGACGAAATCAGTGCGCTCTAAGCACGCAAACGAAATGGTCATGTATGCGCTTTGCGTTTTTTGTCTTACTCTCCCTCTCTCTCTCTAACTCTCTCTTTCTCTCTCTGTGGGCTCTCAAATCATGAAGCTCAGCAGCGCACAAAAATTGAAATTTCTTCGCGACGGTCCCAGCTCTTTCCTTTTGAGTGAAGAGTATACCGAAATCTTAAAATCGTTTGCGGCATTCATGCAAACAAAATGTTAGTGTTTCCATATATATTTATGGGAAGTATGGGTATGAATGCGTTGAGGCGCATAAAGAATATGATCTCGCGACGGGCATGCACACACACACTTGTAGTCCCCTTGCTACATGTATGAGCATTTGTGACCTGCGTGCGTTACTCTTGCTGCTTGTAGCAATTTTAAAGCCCAGCATTTGCATTTGGTCGGTCTTACGGACTATCATAACCACTTTACACAGATGTACATACTATGTATGAACATACATATGTTCTTAAGTACATTTATATATTATTATTGCTAATCATGTTTATAAATGTGTTTATATCCGTAAATAATTATATATAATTAAAATTATTTTATACACATTTTCAACCGAAAAAACAAGTAAGAACGTTGCAGTCGGGCGATACCGATTGCAGAAGACTCATTCACAGCCCAAACGCTGTCAACCAGAGTATATAGTGCAATTTTCAAGTCTAGTGCCCAGCAAAAAACACGGCATGATGCCATTAAAATTGGAAAATAATCGATAGCTATTGCATTCAAATTACATCCATATATAATTTATACAATTTTGAATTTTATTATATATTTATATCCATACATTGGATACCGGCTTCAAGCTAAAAGCAGATCAGCGCGATTTTCCTATGCTTGTGCACACACTCATCGTCTATTCTATGCGTACAGACAGAAGCGCACCTTTTCTCACATTCTTAGAATTTCGATTGATTTCTGGACTTTCTAGCCGTTACTGTAGTTTTGCCTGATGACGCTCTCTTAATAAGCTATTCTATTTTAGCAACTGTCTGGTAAAGCAAAGCAGTGGTGCGGCTGCTAGAGGCGACGCAAGTAATGTTAGAATAGGAGGTTCGAACCTCTTCGGTGTTTTTTTTTTTTTTTTCATACATATTTCGTTTTTTATAAAATAGATATTTTATTGGGAAGGTGCGAGCTTGAATGAATGGCGCTTAATACTCTTCTTTTTCTTAGTCGAATAATTTTATAAGTTTAAATTTGTTTCTTCTTAAATAGCCCTAAAATCCATGTACGCAAATACAAACATATGTATATATGTAAGTCTGCACGCATAGCATCAAGCATTCCAGCCTTATACACGCGCTCATTTGTATGTGTGTATGTATGTACACATAAATGCGTGCTCTAGCATATTCTAAGAATCCCGTTGCGATTGATTTGTCTTTGTATTGTTTTTGAATTTCCAGCCGCTACACTGGCTTTTCTTTGCTATGTGGCGTCATAACAATAATGTGATTTTGTTTTAACTACTGTTGATCAAAACGACGCGGTGGTGCTTTATTTTAGATATTTTGACATAAACATGCTATTCGGCTTGGGTGCAAGTTCAAATCCCGCGGAAAACTCGTTTTTGTAAATTGCAAATTTTTTTGTTATTTTAGCTTTCTTATATTTTATTAATTTTATAAAAATGTTTCCTTACGCGCTATCAATGCCTATTAAGCCTACTTATGTATGTGTACATATACATAAAAAGATGGCTGACGCATATAAATGTCGCAATTCGGGCACTGTAAATGCCGATTGCCACGCCCCTAGTGGCCGTAGATTCCTCAATTTTATCCAGTTCTTAGAACGAGCAACCGGTTACCTAAATGCAAAATTTGAATTCTTACGCTCAAAAGTTGTCAAAATTACAGGGTATTTTTCGATATGCCACGCCCCTAAAGAGACTTAAAAATTATAAAATTATACATCGATAGAGGAGGCTACCAGTAACTTAACTATCCAAATTTGAAGGTTCTAGCTCTTAAACTGTAGGAGATATAAGCTTTTGCGGTTTGCCACGCCCCCTATGGGCGGACATATATCTACCATAGCTCGTTGGACGTGGGTGGTCAACCCGCGTATATATACAAAATTTCAGGTCTCTAGCATCAATAGTGCCTAAAATATAACAGAATTCGAAAAATCACTATATGTTCAGGTCCGATTTGCCACGCCCTTAGTGGGCGTATATATATCATTTTTTCACCTATCTTCATAGAATTGAAACATCAGCTTACGTGCAAAATTTCAGCATTCTAAGTTTATAACTTTAGGAGATACAGTTTTATCCGATTTGCCACGCCCCCAATAGGCGGAGATATATCCGCCATAGCTTGTGATCTTGGGTGGTCGGCGCGGACCTACATACCAAATTTCAGCTTTCTAGCTCTTCAACAAAAATGATTTCTGGTATATCGGAAAATGCATTTTCCGATTTGCCACACCCCTAGTGGGCAGATCGGGAAAATTTTAACACTTTATAAATCGGAGATATACACGAGTATGTGTTCCAAATTTCAAGTCTCTAGCTTCAATAGCGCCGAAATAGATTGCGTTCATACGGACAGACGGGCGGACAGCAAGACGGACATTGCACAAAACCAATATACTCATTTCACTTTCGTGAATGAGTCTAATTATCGTAAAACACTACTAACTTTATTAAATGCTTTGCAATATATGAAATACACATGTCATATTATACTCAAGCTTTACTCATTGTCGTCATTATAGTCACCCTACGATTCAGATCATACAAAATTTACAAACTACTAAATCCAGAGACATACAAGCATACACATACACAAATGTATGTATGCATGTGCTCACTTCACAAGGCAGACCAACGGCAAATTTTGGGCTTTACAATTTGCACAGGCTGTTGTGCACAGAAAGAATACATTTTCGCGACGAGCATGCACACACACATTTACATCCTTGCTACGTGTATGTGCTTTAGTGTGCGTGCGTCGCGAAACTCAATTCTTCACCAGTTCATCAGTTACAGTCCCGTTTTACATACATGTATGAGCCCTTATGTGTTAGTATGGGACTCTATTCTTGCTGCCTGTGGAATATTGTAAGTATGTGTGTGTATGTATGCATCCCAAGCTAATTGTCTCTGGATTTAGTAGTTTGTAAATTTTGTATGATTTGAATCGTAGGGTGACTATCAAATGGGCCATTATGACTTAATTAGAAATTTTTGACAATAATGAGGAGGAAGAGGGAAGAAACGGCAGTCTAACGCGAAGAAATTTCAATTTTCGTGAGCTGCTGCTTGTGCTCACATGCATACATACATATACATATTTGAGAGACCAAAGAGAGCAGAGAGAGCGAGAGAGCAAGAACAAAAATTGAGCATAGAGGAATCTTTTATTCAACATTTGACCATCTCGGTCGAGCGCATGAAGCGGAATGATTGTACTTTCGCATATTTTCGTAGACCAAACCTAAAAAGTGAAGAGCCGAGCAAAGACGAAATTGATAGGCCCTAGGAGACAGATTTTTCGGTGTTGAAAAACTTTGTACTACATGTCTAGTCTATGTGTTCTCTGGTCAGTGGTTAAACTCAATATCAACCATAAGGTTTAAGGAATTACAGTCTCATTAAAACAGAAACAAATTTTTCTAAAAATTTACATCCGAATTAAGCCGAGATAACAGATGATGTTTTGATTACAAAGTTTTTCTAAACTGCCTCAAATCGATCGCAAGTTACGATTCACAACCAAGAAATATTTAACCATTCCAGTAGAGCGATATTTTTTCACATACTTCAACTTTCGTAGACTATAACTTTTGATATTCGCGAATATTCGCCCAGATCTCTTTTTCATTTAAAAAATGATCTTTTGTGAATCGTCAAGTGTCAAAATGAGCTGCCAATACCTGCACTCATATGTATAGATTATTTTATAGGTATAATGTCTGTATAAAACAAGTAAGAAGGTTCTAGTCCATACTGCTCTGAACCCTCTAAGCTGATACTCTACTTATTCTGCACTTCTTTTATGCATACACACGCACGTATGTATAATCTCGTGCTCTGCTGACTGCGCAGTTAGCAGCGACTGCGCTTGGGCTGCGCTGCAGTGTGGGCAATATTATGAGAGCTTATTTGTTGAATAATTTCTTTTGTAGACATACAATTTTAATGAAACTTTCAAAACGTGATCATATGGTTAAAATGTGTGTACATTCCAAAGCACAAGTAGTACTTGAAATGCGTTTTTACAAAATGGGGGCGAAAGGGGCGTGGTATACAAAATCTGTAAATAACAAAATCTTCGTATCGATCTGTATATACATAGTAAGTTTGGAGTCTCTAGGTCTAAAAGTGTTAAAATTAGGCTGAAAAAAAATCAGTTTTTCAGGTATTCTCGATAAAAAAGTTATCGGATGAGTTATCGAAAAAATATGATAAACTTGTACTGCGTATGGTACACACGAGTATGCATGCCAAATTTCAGCTCTCTAGCTCGTATAACTTCTGAGATCGACGGACGGACAGACGCAAAGAGCTATATCGAATAATAGTGTGTAATAAGCATTGAATAAATCCGCCAGGGCCTGAACCCTCCAAACTGATATTCTAATCATTCTGGACTTCTTTTATGCACACATACATACACATGCACGTATAAGCACGAGTTACCATCTCTGCTCCCCTCGAGATGTCACCCCAGAAGCAGCCACGCCTTTTAGCTGAGTCGGCACTTGGCTATCGTGTGGGCGATGTCGGCTAGCAATTCTTCTGAATTGCTACATAAAATGACAAGGCGTCGACATTCTGCCGACGAACCAGCTGGCTTGGGTTAGAGCCAGGCATTTCATTTTTGTATAGTAGTTTTAGTCTAGATTTGATGACAATTGAAGACGGTCTATTAAATATAAAATTAAGCTATTTGAATATAAAACCAAACAACACTGTTATTATTTCACTACAATTAATCAACCTTTGAGGACTCTACCACATCCTTCCCCCACACCAGAAGAGAGGAACTGGTAACTGGCGCAGCCGCACTCTAAAGAACCTACTACAACGAGAAGCCTTCTACTACGTATAACCATGAGGGTTACAGATAAGTAACAGAAATAAAAATAAAACAAGTAAGAAAGCTCTAGTCGAGACTACTCGACTACGAGATCCCCTGAACCCTTGGAGTAATAGCTATTTCAATAATTTTTCGCGTCTTTCAGCTTACACAAGCAACACACACACACACACACACACACACACACACACACACACACGCACGCACGCACGCACAGGAATACATACACACACATACACACACACACACACACACACACACACAAACATTTAAATACACATACACACACAAGCATAAACACGCATGGGCGGCAGTGAGCGCTTACTATGAGAACTTAATTGCTTAATAACTTTTTAATACTTGTGGATGTACGATCTTCATGAAACTTTTAGATTATGATTATAACATGAATATGCATTTAATTGCCAAAGCACAAGTCTCTAGTATTTGAAATACGCTTTTTACAAAAGTGATGGTGAGGGGGTGAATTTAAGGGTGGGGGGTAAATTTTAACACAAACCGAAATTGTATAAATTGCATATAAGCATACATTAAAAATTTGGAGACTCTATCAATAAAGGTGTAAAAGATATAATTTTATAACTGGTTTTCGATAAGGTTTTTTATCGATAAAAAAAATCGGGATGAGCTATCGATTTTTAATGATAAACTTGATATGCGCGCTGTAATTACGAACATTTAAAAAAAAAAATTGAAGTCTCTAGCTCTTATATCTTCTGAAATCGACGCGTTCATACATACGGACAGACGGACAGACGGACGGACGGACTGACGGACAGACGGACAGACAGACGGACAGGGCCAAATCAACTCAGCTCGTCGCCCTGATCAAGAATATATATACTTTGTGGGGTCTGCCACGCCTCCTTCTGCCTGTATAAAAAGAAGAAGAAAGAAGAAATATGAAATATGAATAAGTGCAGAAGTTGTATAGTACATACGCACATATGTATCTCGCAGCATGAGCATACTTTTGTGGCTTGGGCACTGTGCGTGTTCTTGCATGTCGCTGGTATGCAATAAACTTAGCCTATGATGAAATTATTTAGAGGTTCTAGGAATTGTAAATATGTGTGTAAATATGAGTGTAGTGCAGCTTGCGTTGGAAAAGCGACAGAAGCAAGTACTGATGCGAGAATAGCAAGTTCAGTCGAGATCAGACAGTACTACGCGCAAGTTTAGATTCGCTACATTCTCAGAGGACAAATCGGCCTAATAGAGTAAAGGTGTCTCCGACATATACATACATACATAGGAATTCTTACAACACAAAAGTAATATATACAGTGGCTCCAACGCCAAATCGGACAAGACTATTTATTTATTTCAATAAGTATTTTCTTTAGCAGTAAGTTAACTTTTTACCGTTTTCACATTTTTTCTCAAATCTATTATGTATTAGCCCCCTAAAACAAAAAAAAAAATTTTTTAATTTCAAATGACAACATTTTTTTTATTTTAAAAAACTAACAACAAGTCCGATTTTGAGCTTCAACGCCAAATCGGACAAAAGAAAACTTTAATAAAAAATAAGAGAAAAACTTAATATTTAATATTTTGTTGCAAAACCTTTGTTTGCGACAACAGCCTGCAAGCGATTGGGAACTGATTTGACCAACTTTTTGCAGATTTCTGGCTCTATGGAGTTCCAAGCTGCAACTAATCCCATTTTCAATTGGTCCAGATTGTTATACCGGTTTTGGTAAACTTTCCTCGCCAAAATTTCCCACAGATTTTCTATTACGTTTATATCCGGGCTCTGGGCAGGCGTTTGGATCAATCTGGGACAATTATGGATTAGCCAGAGCCTAGCTAGCATTGAAGTGTGCTTGGGGTCGTTGTCTTGATAGAAAGCAAAGTCTTCAAGTATTCCCAATTTCTCCGCACTCTGCTTAACATTTTTTTTCAAAATATCAAGGTAGCCAAATTTATCGAGTATGCCATCAATAAAGTGCAAATGGCCAACTCCCGCACTCGACATACAGCCCCAAACCATGACTGAACCTCCTCCATGCTTTACAGTGCCTATTGTGTTCTTGGGCTCAAACTCAGTATTTGGTTTACGCCACACATACACCTTACCATCGGACCCATGCAAATTAAATTTACTTTCATCAGTAAACAACACCTTTAAATAAGATAATTAGCAAAAAAAGAAAGGTATTTAATATGATATACAACCAACTAACATGATTCCAAAAGTCATCCGTTTTTAGCAAGTACTCTTTCGCGAATTTTACCCTAAACGCTTTGTTCTTAGGGCTAATATAAGGCTTTTTTTGGGCAACTCGGCCATGCAAATCATACCGATGCATAGTATTGCGCACTGTGTTGTCACACACATCCTTTCCAAAGTTTGTTTTTAATGACATCCTTAGTTCCTTAATATCCCTTATAATCGACCGCTCTTCCCTTGAGTTTAATCGCTTTCTTTTTCCCTCCTGGCTTTTGTTAATCAATCTTCCATCTTCCCGAAACCTTTTTATGATATCATGGACGGTAGATTTGCTTCTTCCGACCAGCTCTGCTATTTCTCTAACAGTTTTGCCATCAAAATGCAGTTTTAATATTATTTGGCGTGCCTCAACACCAGTTTGCTTCCCACGTGGAGCCATTTCGCAAAAATAATTTGTGTTACTGTACGCCTATGAGCTTGAGAACATAACGAAACGCAATAAGCAAAACAAAAACGAAAATCTCCGCCAAATAACGGATCTTTTTCTTGCAGTTTTCTTTTGTCCGATTTGGCGTTGAAGCTCAAAATCGGACTTGTTGTTAGTTTTTTAAAATAAAAAAAATGTTGTCATTTGAAATTAAAAAATTTTTTTTTTGTTTTAGGGGGCTAATACATAATAGATTTGAGAAAAAATGTGAAAACGGTAAAAAGTTAACTTACTGCTAAAGAAAATACTTATTGAAATAAATAAATAGTCTTGTCCGATTTGGCGTTGGAGCCACTGTACACTTGCTCGCAGAACTCTGCGTACACTTGCAAACAAACCCCTATTTCTAAGTTTACATGTATATTGTATTTAATATAGAAGACTTAATGCAATACTTCTTTTTGTATAACAATTTTCATTTATTTATTAACATAATTATGTTTTCATTTTATTATTAAAACTAAACCTAATATAGAAAAAAATTATAAACAAAACACATTACCAAAAAATGACACCTCAAAAGTCTGCGTACATTTTAAGTTTGCTGCGTACAGCGCTGGAATTCACGATCACCGTTAGTTTTTGCATGTTTCTTTAATTCCTCTTCGCTCATTTGCGTAATTTGCTATCACTTTGAAAAGAAATTTGGCACGCGTTTCATCATGGAGCAAAAAGGGAAAGAAATATCGGTAGAAGTTCGTAAGCTTATATTAAAATATAGGTTAGAAGGCAAATCCTACCGAGAAATTGGTCTATTGGTAGGCAGAACTCATTCTTCGTGCCAAAGAGTCTACGATAATTATGTCTCATCGGGCTCTATATTGTCAAAGCCTCGTTCAGGCCGCCCACCCTTGCTCACGGAACGAGAGAAAAAACGTATTGTTCAATTGGTACCTCAAAATCCAATGATATCTGCTCACCAAGGACGTCTGCATATGTGTACATACAAAGTTTATCGCGGTTCAGTGTGATCAACAATAACAATAATTCAAAACCAATAAGTAATAAAAACGATAAATTTAAAAAAAAAAATATATATATATAAATATATATATATACGAGATAAATTAAATATTCAAAAGCGGTTTTTGGATTAAAAAAACATTTATTCACTTTCGGAGTTGGATTAGAACTAACTTAAGAATAATTATACAAGTAATATTTATATGAAAGCTGCCGCTGCTGCTATTGGCGTCGCTGCCGCCGTGGTCACTGCTGTTGCTGCTGATAGGTGTCTTGTGACACGATGGCTCTCACGGTGGTTGCTGATCGGTGCGCTGACTCGGCGCTCGTGGCGGAAATGCGCACGTTGACCAGAATGTGTTTTGGCCAAGTGCATTGATCTTATTAATATTGCTGACGATAGGCTCCCACGGTTGCGGTTGCGTTGCTGTTGTATTCTGCTGACAAAGCGCACGTGTCACAAGTGCATGCACTGGAGCCGTGATATAATTGGGCCGGTGCAATGCCCTTTTGTAGGGTCTGTCGCTAACTCTTCCCCCCTTAGATGCGGACGTCCTCGGTCGCAATATAGAAAACTTGATCATTTTCTCTCTTTTCTGCTTCGGGTGTTGTGACTTGGCCTGTGGTGGTTGGGGTCTTTCGTTTTAGCAAATATCCAACTACGGCCATAATTATCAGTAGAGTTCCAGAGAGAGTTATATTGATTGTTGCTCTTATATCGTTGCTGCTCGTTAGGGTTTCTAATTATACCCTGAACCCATTGAAAATGATCAGCGCGACGAGCTGAGTTGATATAGCCCTGTCCGTCTGTCCGTCCGTCCGTCCGTCCGTCCGTCCGTATGAGTGCGTCGATCTCAGAAGTTATAAGAGCTAGAGAGCTGAAATTTGGTATGCATACTCGTGTGTACCATACGCAGTACGAGTTTGCTTTATTTTTTCGATAATTCATCCGATAACTTTTTTATCGAGAATAATCGAAAAATCGGCATTGTTTTTTCAGCCTAATTTGAACATGTTTAGACCTGGAGTCTTCAAATTTGCGTTGTATATAAAGTTAATCAATACAAAGATTTTGTAATTTACAGATTTTGGATACCACGCCCCCTTTTCCCCCAATTTGTAAAAAACGCATTTCAAGTACTAGAGACTTGTGCTTTGGAATGTACACACATATTCATCATATAATTACACTCTTAGAGTTTCATTAAGATCTTATGTCTACAAAAGAAATTATTCAACAAATAATTTCTCATAATATTGCCCACAAAGCAGCGCAGCCCAAGCGCAGTCGCTGCTTACAGCGCAGTTAGCAGAGCGTAGGCTTATGCGTGCGTGTGAATGCATGTGTATGTATGTGTGCATAAAAATGCAGAATTATTAGAATATCAGCTTAGAGGGTTCAGGGTATCTCCTAGTCGAGCAGTCTCGACTAGAGCCTTCTTACTTGTTTTCTTGTGTTGTTTAGATTTATTTCATTGAGCATTTGCAGTGAAAGGACTTCGTCGATCTTGTTTGTTTTCGCCATGATTTGGAATAACGGTGGGGTGGCTTCTGCGAAGGACATCACTTTTGATTCGTATATGTCATCTTCGATGCGTATCGTGGAGTTCTCGAATTGTACCAGGAAGGTACCATGGAGTTCTACTTCCTCTTCGTCGATCTTGATTGATCCATTGAAATCGTTGAGCAATATTGTTCCGACAAACAACTGTTCGTGATTGGGTACGTGTTGATTGTTGATAGCACGGCAGTTTGGAGGTTGGCTTTTTAATAGTGGCAGAGTACAAGTATCATTTCTTAAGTCGACTAACTTATTTTTATTATAAATTGTTATTTCATTATGCGACTCACATGAGTCTCTTATAGCATAGATTGAATTTTCGCATTTTACAATATTTTCGAATTTTATTTCATTGATATAATATTTTCTTTTAATTGGCTTAATTAACATGGTTGTACAAACTTCATTTGAGATTAAAGGTATGTTGATTATATAGAGTATATTTTTTCCATTACTTGCGATTTTTATTTGGCTAACTTCTAACAATTCTTCTGCATTTAAGAACATGATTTTTTCTCTTTCTAGTATCTGCTCTATTATTTTGACTTCGGATTCTGACAATATTATTGAGTTTATTGTATTTGTTTTTGCCCAGTCTATGGCATGAATTAAATTAGTTAAATCGTCTTTAAAGATTTGGAGTTTGTATTTAAAAAACGTGATTTTTTCCTCTTGAATATTAGAATGATCTTTTACAATTTTCATTATGTTATTTGAGGTTTGTGTTATTTCATTGATTCTATCTTGCAATACTCTATTGATAACTACTTGTTTATTATTATTTTCTAATTGCTCATTAATTTTTGTAATTAAAACCTCATGGTCACTGTGGTCCGGTGTACCGGCCAGCCATTTCCATGCTGTTCCCAATGCATTAATTGCTCTTGCCACTCTTATGGAGGGTTTGAGTCTACGCCAGTTATTTCTGACGCTATTTAGTTCGTAATTTAGCTGTGGGTACATCTTTTGTGAGTTGCTTATATTATTAAGAGTTTCTTCGAAAGTTCCGAAGATTTTTTCATGTTCTGAAATATCAAATACGTGGATAATTTTGAAAGTTCCGTTCTGCATTGCCGAAGTTCCTGTCTTTATCGGAATTAACTGAGAGTGTGAGTAGTCGAGGATTGTGGTTATACCCAGACATAGCGGTGCGAATATCCTGTAAGTTACGTTCGAATGTTATTTTTGTGGATAATTTTCCCTGAAGCTGTTCTAATGGTGGTAATTTAAATCATATTTTTGTTTATCTAGTAGCTTGTTGGATATTATCTTCCTATTCTCTTCTGTTTTTTCTGGGCTATCCTGAACTGTTGTGCCGAAAAGTATCTCTATTGGTTTTTTTTTAGTAACTGAATGGTAGGAGGCGTTATATTCTTGTACTGCTTTAAAGAGTGTATCTGTGAAACTCATATCTTTATTGTCTTTTCTTAGGCAAGTCATTATTTCTGAAAGAGTGGAGTGGAATCTCTCTATTTGTCCGTTACTTGCTGAGTTATATGGAGGGGTTGTATAAACTTCGATACCTAGCTGGTCTTGCAGCAAAAACTTTATGGAGGCTGAATTTAAAGCTCGTTCGTTATCGATTACTACAGTTTTGGGCATACCGAATGCAATTAGTATTTCTCTTAACGGGATTTTTATATCTTCTGCTGCTCTTGAGTTTAGAATCTTGACTTGAACGTATTTTGAGAATTTATCAATGCTAGTTAAAATAGTTTTATTTTCTGTTATATAAATATCTATATGAATGATTTCACCTGGAAATTTGGGAATTGGTGTTGCTTGAATTGCGGGATGTGGAGGGT
Organism: Drosophila mojavensis; assembly: GCF_018153725.1. Taxonomy (NCBI): domain Eukaryota; kingdom Metazoa; phylum Arthropoda; class Insecta; order Diptera; family Drosophilidae; genus Drosophila; species Drosophila mojavensis. The sequence goes on along the minus strand of NW_025318897.1, from coordinate 2,575,977 downwards.
GTCTATCATATTTTGACTCTCTGCATGTTAAGCATGCTTTTTGTAATTTCCTTAACTTTTTTGTGTAGTTGTGGGAAGAAAAATTTTTCTAGAATTTGGGCTTTATTTTCTGATGCATTTCTGTGTGCTCGTCTATGTTCTTGCGTTATAATTTTATTCTGTTCATCGACGCTTGTAATGTCTTCTACCTTTCTTTGGGTATATCGTATTTTATAATTTGAAAAGTGAAGTTGATAGAATTCCTGTATTTTGCCCATAATATGTTCTGGAGTAAATAAGCCGTTAATAAGTCTTGGGTCAAGTCGTTTCTTGAAAATATCGATTAATTCGTCTTCGGTAAAGTATGTAGGAAAGGGAATTTCGAATTTATAATCATGCTTTTCGCCGATTATTATGAATAACTGATTCTTGAAAACGTTAATAGGTGTTTCTATTGTAGGGATGAGATTATGTGACGAACTTTCATCACTCATAACTGTGGTTTCTGTACTATTGATTTCGTTTATTGGGTTTTTTGATAAAGCGTCTGCTACTATGTTAGTGGTTCCTGGCTTGTACTTTAACTCGTAATTGAACTCTTCTAAGTAACTCTTCCAACGTTTCAATTTTCCGTTGTGATTTTTATTACTCAGAGCAAAGGTTATTGGTTGGTGGTCTGTGAATATAATAACTTTGGCAGTTCCATACAAGTAAATTCGAAGGTTTTGCAATACCCAAACTATGGCTAGCATTTCCTTTTCATTAGTTGCATAGTTCTCCTCTGTTTTTGACAATGTTCGTGATATAAAAGTAATGGGTCTACTGGGGACTGCACCGATTGCGTAGTTTGAAGCATCGGTTGTTAGATGGAATTCTTTAGAGAAGGTTGGATAATTTAGGATTACGTCATTAGAACAAAGAGTTTGTTTTATTTTGTTAAATGCTTCTATTGCCTTGTTATCTAGCTTTATCTGTACTTTATCTGATGCTTTTGCTGATATACGACCATCTTCACCTCTGAGATGAGTGGTAAGGGGCTTAGCTAATTTTGCATAATCTTTTATGAATCTGCGGTAATAGCCGGAGAGGCCTAAGAACGATCGTAGTTCTTTAAGAGTTTTGGGTATGGGGAATCTAGAAATCGCTTCAACCTTTTCTGGATTTGTCTTAACGCCACTGTCTGAAATGGTGAATCCTAGGAAATTCACTTCCTTTTTGAAAAATTCACATTTGTCCATTTGGACTTTCATATTAGCGTTAAGTAAAGTCGTGAAGACTTGTTTTAGGTGATGAGCATGTTCGTTTTCAGATCTGCTGAAAACAATGATGTCATCAATGTAGACATAGCATATTTTTCCAACATGATCCCTTAGAATATCATCTAAGGCTCTTTGGAATATTGAAGGGGAATTCTTGAGACCAAAAGGTAGTCTTGTAAATTCGTACTTCCCTCCGTTGACAGAAAATGCTGTCTTTTCTATGTCTGTCTCCTTCAAAGGAATTTGGTGGAAACCACTTTTGAGGTCGAGGACCGTGAAGAATTTATTGTCCCCTAAGTGGGCTATGATGTCCCCTATTTCTTGCATAGGGTATCGGTCGGAGATTGTGACCAAATTTAGCTTGCGATAATCGATTACTAGTCGGTATTTCTTTTTCCATGAGGCATCGGATTTCTTTGGTACGATCCATACTGGATCGTTATACGGTGATCTAGACGGTCAAATGACTCCGTCGTCAAGCATTTCTGATATCTGCTTTTCGACTTCTTGCTTTAGAGCAATAGGATATGGGTAATGCCTGCTGTAAACTGGGGTGTCGGTATTGGTTCGAATCTCTCCTACTACTTTAGTCGTGTAAGTTAATTTTTGCTCTGGGTCTGCAAATAACGGTTTAGTTTCATAAATAAGTCGATCTATTATCTTTTTCTGGTTATCGGACATATGACTTGTTCGGACCTTTATATTGTTAACTGCTTGTGCGGGTAATTGCTTAATACGGAATTTATTACTGCCATTTACTATCAGGATATCATTCCTAACATCAATAACAACATTGAGTTGTTTCATTGTATCGTTGCCTAGAATGCCATGAAAAGTTTCTAGAGTGGGCAATACGAAAAATATGATTGGAGTTTTGAGGTTAAATAGATTCAAAAAGATATGATGGGTTATGGCTATTTTTCCACCTATAGAATTAGCGAAAAAAGCTTCTTTGTTTTCTTTTGCGTTGTTTACTAGGGAAGACTGTATGTAATTCTGGTTGGAACCAGTATCAATGAGGAAGTTTAATACCTGTCCGTCCCTCGTTATACTCATTCACGAAAGTGAATCAGTATATTGGTTTTGTGCAATGTCCGTCTTGCTGTCCGTCCGTCTGTCCGTCTGTCCGTCCGTCCGTCTGTCCGTCTGTCCGTATGAACGCAATCTATTTCGGCGCTATTGAAGCTAGAGACTTGAAATTTGGAACACATACTCGTGTATATCTCCGATTTATAAAGTGTTAAAATTTTCCCGATCCGCCCACTAGGGGCGTGGAAATCGGAAAATGCATTTTCCGATATACCAGAAATCATGTTTGTTGAAGAGCTAGAAAGCTGAAATTTGGTATGTAGGTCCGCGTTGACCACCCAAGATCACGAGCTATGGCGGATATATCTACGCCCATTGGGGGCGTGGCAAATCGGATAAAACTGTATCTCCTAAATTTGTAAACCTAGAATGCTAATGGTATGATTCTATAAAGTCTGAAGATAAATTATAAGTCTACGTCCATTGGGGGCGTGGCAAATCGGACCTGAAGATATAGTGATTTTTTTAATTCTCCTATATTTTGGACACTATTGATGGCAGAGACCTCAAATTTTGTATATATACTCGGACTGATCACCCAAGACCAAAAAGTTTTGTCGGATATATGTCCGCCTACAGGGGGCGTGGCAAACCGCAAAAGTTTATATCTCCTAAAGTATAATAGCTAGAAGCTTCAAATTTGGATAGTTGAGTTACTGGTAGCTTCCTCTATCGATTCCCCAAAAATAATTTTTACGCCTATTTAGGGGCGTGGCATATCGAAAAATACCCTGTAATTTTCACATTTTTTGAGGGTAGGCATTCAAACTTTGCAGTTAGGGTACCGTTATCTCTTTCTAAAAACTGACCAAAAATGAGGTGTCTACGCCCAGTTGGGGCGTGGCAAATCGGAAAAACCTGTATATTCTACAGTATTAGAGCGAAACTTAACTACTAAATTGTTGATGGGATGTGAATGAGTATTCCGCAGTCGGTAACGCCCGACTGCAACGTTCTTACTTGTTTTGTATTGGAACTAAGGTAACGACGAACGATTTAAGCTAAAAAATTGACATCAGACATATCAGCAATTTCTACCTGAGTCTGGTTGTCTGTAGTTGCTTCGTTCTCGTATGGTGCTTCGACGATACCTTGCTCCTCTGTAGCAGCATAGTAAGCCTGTTCACTCATACACTGCTCGTATGCCTCGGCATAAGCTTCGGCGGCGTATACATTTGCATATGCATCTGCGTAAGCGTTAGCCTCATCAGCTACTTGGGTTTCCCCAGTATTGATATGAAATTGTCTCTGATGCTTGAATGGGTTTTCTGCCCTAGAAGATAAGGGTATTTTCCCAGCAAATTGACTATTATTTGGCCTATTCATATAATTCACGTTCCTAGTTCTGATAGAAGAGTCGACTTCCATTGGTTGTGGAGCCGGTTGTGGCTTTGGGGCTATTGGTCTTGGCGGTGCGTTAAAGAATTGTTGTTGTTGTTGTTGGTATATGGGTCTTGGTGGAAAAACTGAATTCTGGGGGTTAAACTTAGGCTTTGGTGGATAGTACAGGTTCGGATTGAAGTTGGTTTGATTTAAGACGTGTGGATTGTTGTATCGAAACGGGGATTGAGTAGTTTGATAATTGTTCTTCGGAGGAAGCGAAGGGGCTCTAATGGGACTAACAGAATTTCTAATCGACTGGTTCTCAATCAGTCGGCACAAGTGAAGGGCATGTTTAAGGTCGGTTGGCTCTTTGATGGCTAATAATCTTGATAAGTCTCCGTTGAGACCTCTGATAAATGTATCTAAAGCTTTGTCTCTATATATCTCGGTAATGGCCCTTACTGTTTCTGCAGATGAATCATGGTTGTTTATCTGATTCAAGATTAAAGACAGATGATAATGAACGGCTTGATAAAATTCGTCTATTGATCGTCCATTTTGCTTAAGAGTATAGAGTTGGTACTCTAATGTCTTAAGATCTCTACGGTCTGCAAAATGATCAGTGAGACATTGAGATATGGCCTTCCAATTTAGTGGTGTGTTATATGCTTCTAATACAGCATCGGCTTCGCCAACTACTTTGCTTCTTACTACCATTAAGATACCATAGTGCTTTGGTGTTCCCTGTACGGTAGAGTATGCCTCGAATATCCTGTCTACGCTTTTGCGCCATGAAGTGAATTCTGCTCTATTCCCGGAAAAGTCTTTTAAAACCCTTACAACGTCTGGCAACTTGTCTAACTCGTTGATTCGTCCCATATGTTCTGATAGAATCGTCTGATCTTGCTCAACTGAAACGGTTGTACCTGTTTTAAGTAACTCATCGCCTTTCTCGGACAATATCTTCCTAAGGTATCTCTCTATCGTATTCTCAATTGGTTCAGTCAGAAAGGTTTGCCTTGTGGCAACTGTGCTGGTGGACGGGAGTGTATTTTCTGGTGGTGGCATGTTTATCATAGAGAATGCGGTCGTTAGTTCGTCAATGGTCACGGACAGATTTAAAGAATTTTTATCGAAGCGGAAAATGATGGTGGTTTGTTTTCAGAAAATGTTCTCAGGATTTTGATTTTGTGTTAGTAAATGGTAAATTCCTAAGCGATCAACGCAGTGATCTTCCTGGCTATTATTGTATAGCTTTACGGGCTATACGCTATACCGGGCAACGCAATTATCGCTCAGTAGTACAATTTCAGAGTTTTTCTTAATTATTAAGTGTTAATGTTTAATATTTCTTGTTATTTCTTCTTAATTACTAGGTGTTAATATTTGTTGTTTAATTCTTGTTTTTCTTTTCTTAATTACTAATATTTCTTGTTTTGTTTTAATTCTTTTCTTTTCTAGTTTCTTTACTTTTGTTTTCAAATCTTATTTACTATGCTTACAAGATCATTTTCAGAATTGTTGACTCCCGCGATGGTGGTCCGGATTTCTCTCTTTCCTCAGATTCCAGTGCTAGTGGTTTATCCGTTACTGAAGATCCTGCGACGCACTCCGATTACGCGGTACCCTACGGACGGACACTTATAAGGTGGCAACAATGTTTTCTTTTTTTTTTTTGACCGACGAACGTACCACGTTTACGTAGTTAGAGTCACTCGTTCACGATGTGGCTGCGGATTAGGCACCAATATTAACGTTCGAATGCTCCGGTTTCAGTAGCTGCGGATTAGGCACTAAAGATTTTCGTCCCGTTCACTAGCAGCTATATTTCGTTATAGGTGCTCTCGCGAACAATAGTTGGTACTATGTTTTTCGACGCGTAAACTTTTCTGTGGTAACGATCGCTGGTCCCTGCTCGGGCGCCAATTAAATATTCGAAAGCGGTTTTTGGATTAAAAAAACATTTATTCACTTTCGGAGTTGGATTAGAACTAACTTAAGAATAATTATACAAGTAATATTTATATGAAAGCTGCCGCTGCTGCTATTGGCGTTGCTGCCGCCGTGGTCACTGCTGTTGCTGCTGATAGGTGTCTTGTGACACGATGGCTCTCACGGTGGTTGCTAATCGGTGCGCTGACTCGGCGCTCGTGGCGGAAATGCGCACGTTGACCAGAATGTGTTTTGGCCAAGTGCATTGATCTTATTAATATTGCTGACGATAGGCTCCCACGGTTGCGGTTGCGTTGCTGTTGTATTCTGCTGACAAAGCGCACGTGTCAAAAGTGCATGCACTGGAGCCGTGATATAATTGGGCCGGTGCAATGCCCTTTTGTAGGGTCTGTCGCTAACTCTTCCCCCCTTAGATGCGGACGTCCTCGGTCGCAATATAGAAAACTTGAGCATTTTCTCTCTTTTCTGCTTCGGGTGTTGTGACTTGGCCTGTGGTGGCTGGGGTCTTTCGTTTTAGCAAATATCCAACTACGGCCATAATTATCAGTAGAGTTCCAGAGAGAGTTATATTGATTGTTGCTCTTATATCGTTGCTGCTCTTTAGGGTTTCTAATTTTCTTGTGTTGTTTAGATTTATTTCATTGAGCATTTGCAGTGAAAGGACTTCGTCGATCTTGTTTGTTTTCGCCATGATTTGGAATAACGGTGGGGTGGCTTCTGCGAAGGACATCACTTTTGATTCGTATATGTCATCTTCGATGCGTATCGTGGAGTTCTCGAATTGTACCAGGAAGGTACCATGGAGTTCTACTTCCTCTTCGTCGATCTTGATTGATCCATTGAAATCGTTGAGCAATATTGTTCCGACAAACAGCTGTTCGTGATTGGGTACGTGTTGATTGTTGATAGCACGGCAGTTTGGAGGTTGGCTTTTTAATAGTGGCAAAGTACAAGTATCACTTCTTAAGTCGACTAACTTATTTTTATTACAAATTGTTTTTTCATTATGCGACTCACATGAGTCTCTTATAGCATAGATTGAATTTTCGCATTTTACAATATTTTCGAATTTTATTTCATTGATATAATTTTTTCTTTTAATTGGCTTAATTAACATGGTTGTACAAACTTCATTTGAGATTAAAGGTATGTTGATTATATAGAGTATATTTTTTCCATTACTTGCGATTTTTATTTGGCTAACTTCTAACAATTCTTCTGCATTTAAGAACATGATTTTTTCTCTTTCTAGTATCTGCTCTATTATTTTGACTTCGGATTCTGACAATATTATTGAGTTTATTGTATTTGTTTTTGCCCAGTCTATGGCATGAATTAAATTAGTTAAATCGTCTTTAAAGATTTGGAGTTTGTATTTAAAAAACGTGATTTTTTCCTCTTGAATATTAGAATGATCTTTTACAATTTTCATTATGTTATTTGAGGTTTGTGTTATTTCATTGATTCTATCTTGCAATACTCTATTGATAACTACTTGTTTATTATTATTTTCTAATTGCTCATTAATTTTTGTAATTAAAACCTCATGGTCACTGTGGTCCGGTGTACCGGCCAGCCATTTCCATGCTGTTCCCAATGCATTAATTGCTCTTGCCACTCTTATGGAGTGTTTGAGTCTACGCAAGTCATTTCTGACGCTATTTAGTTCATAATTTAGCTGTGGGTACATCTGGTGTGAGTTGCTTATATTATTAAGAGTTTCTTCGAAAGTTCCGAAGATTTTTTCATGTTCTGAAATATCAAATACGTGAATAATTTTGAAAGTTCCGTTCTGCATTGCCGAAGTTCCTGTCTTTATCGGAATTAACTGAGAGTGTGAGTAGTCGAGGATTGTGGTTATACCCAGACATAGCGGTGCGAATATCCTGCAAGTTACGTTCAAATGTTATTTTTGTGGATAATTTTCCCTGAAGCTGTTCTAATGGTTGAATTCCTGTTTTCTGCTACAGTTTCTTTCTTGTATTTGGGTGTGAGTTTTGAACCTAGGCGCTTGTTTATTTTTACATAGACTATCTCCCCTGGTTCGTAAGTTTTAATTTCCTGTCTCTCTCTACTGTGGTAATTTAAATCATATTTTTGTTTATCTAGTAGCTTGTTGGATATTATCTTCCTATTCTCTTCTGTTTTTTCTGGGCTATCCTGAACTGTTGTGCCGAAAAGTATCTCTATTGGTTTTTTTTTTAGTAACTGAATGGTAGGAGGCGTTATATTCTTGTACTGCTTTAAAGAGTGTATCTGTGAAACTCATATCTTTATTGTCTTTTCTTAGGCAAGTCATTATTTCTGAAAGAGTGGAGTGGAATCTCTCTATTTGTCCGTTACTTGCTGAGTTATATGGAGGGGTTGTATAAACTTCGATACCTAGCTGGTCTTGCAGCAAAAACTTTATGGAGGCTGAATTTAAAGCTCGTTCGTTATCGATTACTACAGTTTTGGGCATACCGAATGCAATTAGTATTTCTCTTAACGGGATTTTTATATCTTCTGCTGCTCTTGAGTTTAGAATCTTGACTTGAACGTATTTTGAGAATTTATCAATGCTAGTTAAAATAGTTTTATTTTCTGTTATATAAATATCTATATGAATGATTTCACCTGGAAATTTGGGAATTGGTGTTGCTTGAATTGCGGGATGTGGAGGGTGTCTATCATATTTTGACTCTCTGCATGTTAAGCATGCTTTTGTAATTTCCTTAACTTTTTGTGTAGTTGTGGGAAGAAAAATTTTTCTAGAATTTGGGCTTTATTTTCTGATGCATTTCTGTGTGCTCGTCTATGTTCTTGCGTTATAATTTTATTCTGTTCATCGACGCTTGTAATGTCTTCTACCTTTCTTTGGGTATATCGTATTTTATAATTTGAAAAGTGAAGTTGATAGAATTCCTGTATTTTGCCCATAATATGTTCTGGAGTAAATAAGCCGTTAATAAGTCTTGGGTCAAGTCGTTTCTTGAAAATATCGATTAATTCGTCTTCGGTAAAGTATGTAGGAAAGGGAATTTCGAATTTATAATCATGCTTTTCGCCGATTATTATGAATAACTGATTCTTGAAAACGTTAATAGGTGTTTCTATTGTAGGGATGAGATTATGTGACGAACTTTCATCACTCATAACTGTGGTTTCTGTACTATTGATTTCGTTTATTGGGTTTTTTGATAAAGCGTCTGCTACTATGTTAGTGGTTCCTGGCTTGTACTTTAACTCGTAATTGAACTCTTCTAAGTAACTCTTCCAACGTTTCAATTTTCCGTTGTGATTTTTATTACTCAGAGCAAAGGTTATTGGTTGGTGGTCTGTGAATATAATAACTTTGGCAGTTCCATACAAGTAAATTCGAAGGTTTTGCAATGCCCAAACTATGGCTAGCATTTCCTTTTCATTAGTTGCATAGTTCTCCTCTGTTTTTGACAATGTTCGTGATATAAAAGTAATGGGTCTACTGGGGACTGCACCGATTGCGTAGTTTGAAGCATCGGTTGTTAGATGGAATTCTTTAGAGAAGGTTGGATAATTTAGGATTACGTCATTAGAACAAAGAGTTTGTTTTATTTTGTTAAATGCTTCTATTGCCTTGTTATCTAGCTTTATCTGTACTTTATCTGATGCTTTTGCTGATATACGACCATCTTCACCTCTGAGATGAGTGGTAAGGGGCTTAGCTAATTTTGCATAATCTTTTATGAATCTGCGGTAATAGCCGGAGAGGCCTAAGAACGATCGTAGTTCTTTAAGAGTTTTGGGTATGGGGAATCTAGAAATCGCTTCAACCTTTTCTGGATTTGTCTTAACGCCACTGTCTGAAATGGTGAATCCTAGGAAATTCACTTCCTTTTTGAAAAATTCACATTTGTCCATTTGGACTTTCATATTAGCGTTAAGTAAAGTCGTGAAGACTTGTTTTAGGTGATGAGCATGTTCGTTTTCAGATCTGCTGAAAACAATGATGTCATCAATGTAGACATAGCATATTTTTCCAACATGATCCCTTAGAATATCATCAAAGGCTCTTTGGAATATTGAAGGGGAATTCTTGAGACCAAAAGGTAGTCTTGTAAATTCGTACTTCCCTCCGTTGACAGAAAATGCTGTCTTTTCTATGTCTGTCTCCTTCAAAGGAATTTGGTGGAAACCACTTTTGAGGTCGAGGACCGTGAAGAATTTATTGTCCCCTAAGTGGGCTATGATGTCCCCTATTTCTTGCATAGGGTATCGGTCGGAGATTGTGACCAAATTTAGCTTGCGATAATCGATTACTAGTCGGTATTTCTTTTTCCATGAGGCATCGGATTTCTTTGGTACGATCCATACTGGATCGTTATACGGTGATCTAGACGGTCAAATGACTCCGTCGTCAAGCATTTCTGATATCTGCTTTTCGACTTCTTGCTTTAGAGCAATAGGATATGGGTAATGCCTGCTGTAAACTGGGGTGTCGGTATTGGTTCGAATCTCTCCTACTACTTTAGTCGTGTAAGTTAATTTTTGCTCTGGGTCTGCAAATAACGGTTTAGTTTCATAAATAAGTCGATCTATTATCTTTTTCTGGTTATCGGACATATGACTTGTTCGGACCTTTATATTGTTAACTGCTTGTGCGGGTAATTGCTTAATACGGAATTTATTACTGCCATTTACTATCAGGATATCATTCCTAACATCAATAACAACATTGAGTTGTTTCATTGTATCGTTGCCTAGAATGCCATGAAAAGTTTCTAGAGTGGGCAATACGAAAAATATGATTGGAGTTTTGAGGTTAAATAGATTCAAAAGATATGATGGGTTATGGCTATTTTTCCACCTATAGAATTAGCGAAAAAAGCTTCTTTGTTTTCTTTTGCGTTGTTTACTAGGGAAGACTGTATGTAATTCTGGTTGGAACCAGTATCAATGAGGAAGTTTAATACCTGTCCGTCCCTCGTTATACTCATTCACGAAAGTGAATCAGTATATTGGTTTTGTGCAATGTCCGTCTTGCTGTCCGTCCGTCTGTCCGTCTGTCCGTCCGTCCGTCTGTCCGTATGAACGCAATCTATTTCGGCGCTATTGAAGCTAGAGACTTGAAATTTGGAACACATACTCGTGTATATCTCCGATTTATAAAGTGTTAAAATTTTCCCGATCCGCCCACTAGGGGCGTGGAAATCGGAAAATGCATTTTCCGATATACCAGAAATCATGTTTGTTGAAGAGCTAGAAAGCTGAAATTTGGTATGTAGGTCCGCGTTGACCACCCAAGATCACGAGCTATGGCGGATATATCTACGCCCATTGGGGGCGTGGCAAATCGGATAAAACTGTATCTCCTAAATTTGTAAACCTAGAATGCTAATGGTATGATTCTATAAAGTCTGAAGATAAATTATAAGTCTACGTCCATTGGGGGCGTGGCAAATCGGACCTGAAGATATAGTGATTTTTTAAATTCTCCTATATTTTGGACACTATTGATGGCAGAGACCTCAAATTTTGTATATATACTCGGACTGATCACCCAAGACCAAAAAGTTTTGTCGGATATATGTCCGCCTACAGGGGGCGTGGCAAACCGCAAAAGTTTATATCTCCTAAAGTATAATAGCTAGAAGCTTCAAATTTGGATAGTTGAGTTACTGGTAGCTTCCTCTATCGATTCCCCAAAAATTTCTATTCAATTTCAATTTCTACCTGAGTCTGGTTGTCTGTAGTTGCTTCGTTCTCGTATGGTGCTTCGACGATACCTTGCTCCTCTGTAGCAGCATAGTAAGCCTGTTCACTCATACACTGCTCGTATGCCTCGGCATAAGCTTCGGCGGCGTATGCATTTGCATATGCATCTGCATAAGCGTTAGCCTCATCATCTACTTGGGTTTCCCCAGTATTGATATGAAATTGTCTCTGATGCTTGAATGGGTTTTCTGCCATAGAAGATAAGGGTCTTTTCCCAGCAAATTGACTATTATTTGGCCTATTCATATAATTCACGTTCCTAGTTCTGATAGAAGAGTCGACTTCCATTGGTTGTGGAGCCGGTTGTGGCTTTGGGGCTATTGGTCTTGGCGGTGCGTTAAAGAATTGTTGTTGTTGTTGTTGGTATATGGGTCTTGGTGGAAAAACTGAATTCTGGGGGTTAAACTTAGGCTTTGGTGGATAGTACAGGTTCGGATTGAAGTTGGTTTGATTTAAGACGTGTGGATTGTTGTATCGAAACGGGGATTGAGTAGTTTGATAATTGTTCTTCGGAGGAAGCGAAGGGGCTCTAATGGGACTAACAGAATTTCTAATCGACTGGTTCTCAATCAGTCGGCACAAGTGAAGGGCATGTTTAAGGTCGGTTGGCTCTTTGATGGCTAATAATCTTGATAAGTCTCCGTTGAGACCTCTGATAAATGTATCTAAAGCTTTGTCTCTATATATCTCGGTAATGGCCCTTACTGTTTCTGCAGATGAATCATGGTTGTTTATCTGATTCAAGATTAAAGACAGATGATAATGAACGGCTTGATAAAATTCGTCTATTGATCGTCCATTTTGCTTAAGAGTATAGAGTTGGTACTCTAATGTCTTAAGATCTCTACGGTCTGCAAAATGATCAGTGAGACATTGAGATATGGCCTTCCAATTTAGTGGTGTGTTATATGCTTCTAATAAAGCATCGGCTTCGCCAACTACTTTGCTTCTTACTACCATTAAGATACCATAGTGCTTTGGTGTTCCCTGTACGGTAGAGTATGCCTCGAATATCCTGTCTACGCTTTTGCGCCATGAAGTGAATTCTGCTCTATTCCCGGAAAAGTCTTTTAAAACCCTTACAACGTCTGGCAACTTGTCTAACTCGTTGATTCGTCCCATATGTTCTGATAGAATCGTCTGATCTTGCTCAACTGAAACGGTTGTACCTGTTTTAAGTAACTCATCGCCTTTCTCGGACAATATCTTCCTAAGGTATCTCTCTATCGTATTCTCAATTGGTTCAGTCAGAAAGGTTTGCCTTGTGGCAACTGTGCTGGTGGACGGGAGTGTATTTTCTGGTGGTGGCATGTTTATCATAGAGAATGCGGTCGTTAGTTCGTCAATGGTCACGGACAGATTTAAAGAATTTTTATCGAAGCGGAAAATGATGGTGGTTTGTTTTCAGAAAATGTTCTCAGGATTTTGATTTTGTGTTAGTAAATGGTAAATTCCTAAGCGATCAACGCAGTGATCTTCCTGGCTATTATTGTATAGCTTTACGGGCTATACGCTATACCGGGCATTATCGCTCAGTAGTACAATTTCAGAGTTTTTCTTAATTATTAAGTGTTAATGTTTAATATTTCTTGTTATTTCTTCTTAATTACTAGGTGTTAATATTTGTTGTTTAATTCTTGTTTTTCTTTTCTTAATTACTAATATTTCTTGTTTTGTTTTAATTCTTTTCTTTTCTAGTTTCTTTACTTTTGTTTTCAAATCTTATTTACTATGCTTTTTCAGCATTGTTGACTCCCGCGATGGTGGTCCGGATTTCTCTCTTTCCTCAGATTCCAATGCTAGTGGTTTATCCGTTACTGAAGATCCTGCGACGCACTCCGATTACGCGGTACCCTACGGACGGACACTTATAGGGTGGCAACAATGTTTTTTTTTTTTTTTTTTTGACCGACGAACGTACCACGTTTACGTAGTTAGAGTCACTCGTTCACGATGTGGCTGCGGATTAGGCACCAATATTAACGTTCGAATGCTCCGGTTTCAGTAGCTGCGGATTAGGCACTAAAGATTTTCGTCCCGTTCACTAGCAGCTATATTTCGTTATAGGTGCTCTCGCGAACAATAGTTGGTACTATGTTTTTCGACGCGTAAACTTTTCTGTGGTAACGATCGCTGGTCCCTGCTCGGGCGCAAATTAAATATTCGAAAGCGGTTTTTGGATTAAAAAAACATTTATTCACTTTCGGAGTTGGATTAGAACTAACTTAAGAATAATTATACAAGTAATATTTATATGAAAGCTGCCGCTGCTGCTATTGGCGTTGCTGCCGCCGTGGTCACTGCTGTTGCTGCTGATAGGTGTCTTGTGACACGATGGCTCTCACGGTGGTTGCTAATCGGTGCGCTGACTCGGCGCTCGTGGCGGAAATGCGCACGTTGACCAGAATGTGTTTTGGCCAAGTGCATTGATCTTATTAATATTGCTGACGATAGGCTCCCACGGTTGCGGTTGCGTTGCTGTTGTATTCTGCTGACAAAGCGCACGTGACAAAAGTGCATGCACTGGAGCCGTGATATAATTGGGCCGGTGCAATGCCCTTTTGTAGGGTCTGTCGTTAACTCTTCCCCCCTTAGATGCGGACGTCCTCGGTCGCAATATAGAAAACTTGATCATTTTCTCTCTTTTCTGCTTCGGGTGTTGTGACTTGGCCTGTGGTGGTTGGGGTCTTTCGTTTTAGCAAATATCCAACTACGGCCATAATTATCAGTAGAGTTCCAGAGAGAGTTATATTGATTGTTGCTCTTATATCGTTGCTGCTCGTTAGGGTTTCTAATTATACCCTGAACCCATTGAAAATGGGAAATCAGGGTATAATGGTTTTGTGAAAAAGTATATAACGGGCAGAAGGAGGCGTGGCAGACCCCATAAAGTATATATATTCATGATCAGCGCGACGAGCTGAGTTGATATAGCCCTGTCCGTCTGTCCGTCCGTCCGTCCGTCCGTCCGTCCGTATGAGTGCGTCGATCTCAGAAGTTATAAGAGCTAGAGAGCTGAAATTTGGTATGCATACTCGTGTGTACCATACGCAGTACGAGTTTGCTTTATTTTTTCGATAATTCATCCGATAACTTTTTTATCGAGAATAATCGAAAAATCGGCATTGTTTTTTCAGCCTAATTTGAACATGTTTAGACCTGGAGTCTTCAAATTTGCGTTGTATATCAAGTTAATCAATACAAAGATTTTGTAATTTACAGATTTTGGATACCACGCCCACTTTTCCCCCAATTTGTAAAAAACGCATTTCAAGTACTAGAGACTTGTGCTTTGGAATGTACACACATATTCATCATATAATTACACTCTTAGAGTTTCATTAAGATATTATGTCTACAAAAGAAATTATTCAACAAATAATTTCTCATAATATTGCCCACAAAGCAGCGCAGCCCAAGCGCAGTTAGCAGAGCGTAGGCTTATGCGTGCGTGTGAATGCATGTGTATGTATGTGTGCATAAAAATGCAGAATTATTAGAATATCAGCTTAGAGGGTTCAGGGTATCTCCTAGTCGAGCAGTCTCGACTAGAGCCTTCTTACTTGTTATACCCTGAACCCATTTTCAATGGGAAATCAGGGTATAATGGTTTTGTTGAAATGTATGTAACAGGGAGAAGGAGGCGTGGCAGACCCCACAAAGTATATATATTCTTGATCAGGGTGACGAGCTGAGTTGATTTGGCCCTGTCCGTCTGTCTGTCCGTCTGTCCGTCTGTCCGTCTGTCCGTCTGTCCGTATGTATGAACGCGTCGATTTCAGAAGATATAAGAGCTAGAGACTTCAAATTTTTTTAAAATGTCCGTAATTACAGCGCGCATATCAAGTTTATCATTAAAAATCGATAACTCATCTCGATATTTTTTTATCGATAAAAACCCTTATCGAAACCCAGTTATAAAATTATATCTTCTACACCTTTATTGCTAGAGTCTCCAAATTTTTAATGTATGCTTATATGCAATTTATACAATTTCGGTTTTTGTTAAAATTTACCCCCCACCTCTAAATTCACCCCCTCACCCTCACTTTTGTAAAAAGCGTATTTCAAATACTAGAGACTTGTGCTTTGTCAATTACATGCATATTCATGTTATAATCATAATCTAAAAGTTTCATGAAGATCGTACGTCCATAAAAAAAGTTATTAAACAATTAAGTTCTCATAGTAAGCGCACACTGCAGCCCATGCGTGTTTATGCATGGTTGCTTGTGTGTGTATGTGTGTGTGTGTATGTGTGTGTGTGTATGCGTTTGTGTATGTATGCGTGTGTGTGTGTATGTGTGTCTGTATGCGTGTGTGTGTATGTATGCCTGTGTTTGCGTACGTGCGTGTGTGTGTGTGTGCGTGTTTCTTGTGTAAGCTGAAAGTCGCGAAAAAGTATTGAAATATCTATTGCTCCAAGGGTTCAGGGGATCTCGTAGTCGAGCAGTCTCGACTAGAGCTTTCTTACTTGTTTTCTTGTGTTGTTTAGATTTATTTCATTGAGCATTTGCAGTGAAAGGACTTCGTCGATCTTGTTTGTTTTCGCCATGATTTGGAATAACGGTGGGGTGGCTTCTGCGAAGGACATCACTTTTGATTCGTATATGTCATCTTCGATGCGTATCGTGGAGTTCTCGAATTGTACCAGGAAGGTACCATGGAGTTCTACTTCCTCTTCGTCGATCTTGATTGATCCATTGAAATCGTTGAGCAATATTGTTCCGACAAACAACTGTTCGTGATTGGGTACGTGTTGATTGTTGATAGCACGGCAGTTTGGAGGTTGGCTTTTTAATAGTGGCAGAGTACAAGTATCATTTCTTAAGTCGACTAACTTATTTTTATTATAAATTGTTATTTCATTATGCGACTCACATGAGTCTCTTATAGCATAGATTGAATTTTCGCATTTTACAATATTTTCGAATTTTATTTCATTGATATAATATTTTCTTTTAATTGGCCTAATTAACATGGTTGTACAAACTTCATTTGAGATTAAAGGTATGTTGATTATATAGAGTATATTTTTTCCATTACTTGCGATTTTTATTTGGCTAACTTCTAACAATTCTTCTGCATTTAAGAACATGATTTTTTCTCTTTCTAGTATCTGCTCTATTATTTTGACTTCGGATTCTGACAATATTATTGAGTTTATTGTATTTGTTTTTGCCCAGTCTATGGCATGAATTAAATTAGTTAAATCGTCTTTAAAGATTTGGAGTTTGTATTTAAAAAACGTGATTTTTTCCTCTTGAATATTAGAATGATCTTTTACAATTTTCATTATGTTATTTGAGGTTTGTGTTATTTCATTGATTCTATCTTGCAATACTCTATTGATAACTACTTGTTTATTATTATTTTCTAATTGCTCATTAATTTTTGTAATTAAAACCTCATGGTCACTGTGGTCCGGTGTACCGGCCAGCCATTTCCATGCTGTTCCCAATGCATTAATTGCTCTTGCCACTCTTATGGAGGGTTTGAGTCTACGCCAGTTATTTCTGACGCTATTTAGTTCGTAATTTAGCTGTGGGTACATCTTTTGTGAGTTGCTTATATTATTAAGAGTTTCTTCGAAAGTTCCGAAGATTTTTTCATGTTCTGAAATATCAAATACGTGGATAATTTTGAAAGTTCCGTTCTGCATTGCCGAAGTTCCTGTCTTTATCGGAATTAACTGAGAGTGTGAGTAGTCGAGGATTGTGGTTATACCCAGACATAGCGGTGCGAATATCCTGTAAGTTACGTTCGAATGTTATTTTTGTGGATAATTTTCCCTGAAGCTGTTCTAATGGTGGTAATTTAAATCATATTTTTGTTTATCTAGTAGCTTGTTGGATATTATCTTCCTATTCTCTTCTGTTTTTTCTGGGCTATCCTGAACTGTTGTGCCGAAAAGTATCTCTATTGGTTTTTTTTTAGTAACTGAATGGTAGGAGGCGTTATATTCTTGTACTGCTTTAAAGAGTGTATCTGTGAAACTCATATCTTTATTGTCTTTTCTTAGGCAAGTCATTATTTCTGAAAGAGTGGAGTGGAATCTCTCTATTTGTCCGTTACTTGCTGAGTTATATGGAGGGGTTGTATAAACTTCGATACCTAGCTGGTCTTGCAGCAAAAACTTTATGGAGGCTGAATTTAAAGCTCGTTCGTTATCGATTACTACAGTTTTGGGCATACCGAATGCAATTAGTATTTCTCTTAACGGGATTTTTATATCTTCTGCTGCTCTTGAGTTTAGAATCTTGACTTGAACGTATTTTGAGAATTTATCAATGCTAGTTAAAATAGTTTTATTTTCTGTTATATAAATATCTATATGAATGATTTCACCTGGAAATTTGGGAATTGGTGTTGCTTGAATTGCGGGATGTGGAGGGTGTCTATCATATTTTGACTCTCTGCATGTTAAGCATGCTTTTGTAATTTCCTTAACTTTTTTGTGTAGTTGTGGGAAGAAAAATTTTTCTAGAATTTGGGCTTTATTTTCTGATGCATTTCTGTGTGCTCGTCTATGTTCTTGCGTTATAATTTTATTCTGTTCATCGACGCTTGTAATGTCTTCTACCTTTCTTTGGGTATATCGTATTTTATAATTTGAAAAGTGAAGTTGATAGAATTCCTGTATTTTGCCCATAATATGTTCTGGAGTAAATAAGCCGTTAATAAGTCTTGGGTCAAGTCGTTTCTTGAAAATATCGATTAATTCGTCTTCGGTAAAGTATGTAGGAAAGGGAATTTCGAATTTATAATCATGCTTTTCGCCGATTATTATGAATAACTGATTCTTGAAAACGTTAATAGGTGTTTCTATTGTAGGGATGAGATTATGTGACGAACTTTCATCACTCATAACTGTGGTTTCTGTACTATTGATTTCGTTTATTGGGTTTTTTGATAAAGCGTCTGCTACTATGTTAGTGGTTCCTGGCTTGTACTTTAACTCGTAATTGAACTCTTCTAAGTAACTCTTCCAACGTTTCAATTTTCCGTTGTGATTTTTATTACTCAGAGCAAAGGTTATTGGTTGGTGGTCTGTGAATATAATAACTTTGGCAGTTCCATACAAGTAAATTCGAAGGTTTTGCAATGCCCAAACTATGGCTAGCATTTCCTTTTCATTAGTTGCATAGTTCTCCTCTGTTTTTGACAATGTTCGTGATATAAAAGTAATGGGTCTACTGGGGACTGCACCGATTGCGTAGTTTGAAGCATCGGTTGTTAGATGGAATTCTTTAGAGAAGGTTGGATAATTTAGGATTACGTCATTAGAACAAAGAGTTTGTTTTATTTTGTTAAATGCTTCTATTGCCTTGTTATCTAGCTTTATCTGTACTTTATCTGATGCTTTTGCTGATATACGACCATCTTCACCTCTGAGATGAGTGGTAAGGGGGCTTAGCTAATTTTGCATAATCTTTTATGAATCTGCGGTAATAGCCGGAGAGGCCTAAGAACGATCGTAGTTCTTTAAGAGTTTTGGGTATGGGGAATCTAGAAATCGCTTCAACCTTTTCTGGATTTGTCTTAACGCCACTGTCTGAAATGGTGAATCCTAGGAAATTCACTTCCTTTTTGAAAAATTCACATTTGTCCATTTGGACTTTCATATTAGCGTTAAGTAAAGTCGTGAAGACTTGTTTTAGGTGATGAGCATGTTCGTTTTCAGATCTGCTGAAAACAATGATGTCATCAATGTAGACATAGCATATTTTTCCAACATGATCCCTTAGAATATCATCTAAGGCTCTTTGGAATATTGAAGGGGAATTCTTGAGACCAAAAGGTAGTCTTGTAAATTCGTACTTCCCTCCGTTGACAGAAAATGCTGTCTTTTCTATGTCTGTCTCCTTCAAAGGAATTTGGTGGAAACCACTTTTGAGGTCGAGGACCGTGAAGAATTTATTGTCCCCTAAGTGGGCTATGATGTCCCCTATTTCTTGCATAGGGTATCGGTCGGAGATTGTGACCAAATTTAGCTTGCGATAATCGATTACTAGTCGGTATTTCTTTTTCCATGAGGCATCGGATTTCTTTGGTACGATCCATACTGGATCGTTATACGGTGATCTAGACGGTCAAATGACTCCGTCGTCAAGCATTTCTGATATCTGCTTTTCGACTTCTTGCTTTAGAGCAATAGGATATGGGTAATGCCTGCTGTAAACTGGGGTGTCGGTATTGGTTCGAATCTCTCCTACTACTTTAGTCGTGTAAGTTAATTTTTGCTCTGGGTCTGCAAATAACGGTTTAGTTTCATAAATAAGTCGATCTATTATCTTTTTCTGGTTATCGGACATATGACTTGTTCGGACCTTTATATTGTTAACTGCTTGTGCGGGTAATTGCTTAATACGGAATTTATTACTGCCATTTACTATCAGGATATCATTCCTAACATCAATAACAACATTGAGTTGTTTCATTGTATCGTTGCCTAGAATGCCATGAAAAGTTTCTAGAGTGGGCAATACGAAAAATATGATTGGAGTTTTGAGGTTTAATAGATTCAACAAGTAAGAAGGCTCTAGTCGAGACTGCTCGACTAGGAGATACCCTGAACCCTCTAAGCTGATATTCTAATAATTCTGCATTTTTATGCACACATACATACACATGCATTCACACGCACGCATAAGCCTACGCTCTGCTAACTGCGCAGTAAGCAGCGTCTGCGCTTGGGCTGCGCTGCTTTGTGGGCAATATTATGAGAAATTATTTGTTGAATAATTTCTTTTGTAGACATAAGATCTTAATGAAACTCTAAGAGTGTAATTATATGATGAATATGTGTGTACATTCCAAAGCACAAGTCTCTAGTACTTGAAATGCGTTTTTTACAAATTGGTGGGAAAGGGGGCGTGGTATCCAAAATCTGTAAATTACAAAATCTTTGTATTGATTAACTTTATATACAACGCAAATTTGAAGACTCCAGGTCTAAACATGTTCAAATTAGGCTGAAAAAACAATGCCGATTTTTCGATTATTCTCGATAAAAAAGTTATCGGATGAATTATCGAAAAAATAAAGCAAACTAGTACTGCGTATGGTACACACGAGTATGCATACCAAATTTCAGCTCTCTAGCTCTTATAACTTCTGAGATCGACGCACTCATACGGACGGACAGACGGACAGGGCTATATCAACTCAGCTCGTCGCGCTGATCAAGAATATATATACTTTATGGGGTCTGCCACGCCTCCTTCTGCCCGTTATATACTTTTTCACAAAACCATTATACCCTGATTTCCCATTTTCAATGGGTTCAGGGTATAAAAAGATATGATGGGTTATGGCTATTTTTCCACCTATAGAATTAGCGAAAAAAGCTTCTTTGTTTTCTTTTGCGTTGTTTACTAGGGAAGACTGTATGTAATTCTGGTTGGAACCAGTATCAATGAGGAAGTTTAATACCTGTCCGTCCCTCGTTTTGCATTGGAAGTAAGGTAACGAGGAACGATTTAAGCTAAAAAATTGACATCAGACATATCAGCAATTTCTACCTGAGTCTGGTTGTCTGTAGTTGCTTCGTTCTCGTATGGTGCTTCGACGATACCTTGCTCCTCTGTAGCAGCATAGTAAGCCTGTTCACTCATACACTGCTCGTATGCCTCGGCATAAGCTTCGGCGGCGTATGCATTTGCATATGCATCTGCATAAGCGTTAGCCTCATCATCTACTTGGGTTTCCCCAGTATTGATATGAAATTGTCTCTGATGCTTGAATGGGTTTTCTGCCATAGAAGATAAGGGTCTTTTCCCAGCAAATTGACTATTATTTGGCCTATTCATATAATTCACGTTCCTAGTTCTGATAGAAGAGTCGACTTCCATTGGTTGTGGAGCCGGTTGTGGCTTTGGGGCTATTGGTCTTGGCGGTGCGTTAAAGAATTGTTGTTGTTGTTGTTGGTATATGGGTCTTGGTGGAAAAACTGAATTCTGGGGGTTAAACTTAGGCTTTGGTGGATAGTACAGGTTCGGATTGAAGTTGGTTTGATTTAAGACGTGTGGATTGTTGTATCGAAACGGGGATTGAGTAGTTTGATAATTGTTCTTCGGAGGAAGCGAAGGGGCTCTAATGGGACTAACAGAATTTCTAATCGACTGGTTCTCAATCAGTCGGCACAAGTGAAGGGCATGTTTAAGGTCGGTTGGCTCTTTGATGGCTAATAATCTTGATAAGTCTCCGTTGAGACCTCTGATAAATGTATCTAAAGCTTTGTCTCTATATATCTCGGTAATGGCCCTTACTGTTTCTGCAGATGAATCATGGTTGTTTATCTGATTCAAGATTAAAGACAGATGATAATGAACGGCTTGATAAAATTCGTCTATTGATCGTCCATTTTGCTTAAGAGTATAGAGTTGGTACTCTAATGTCTTAAGATCTCTACGGTCTGCAAAATGATCAGTGAGACATTGAGATATGGCCTTCCAATTTAGTGGTGTGTTATATGCTTCTAATAAAGCATCGGCTTCGCCAACTACTTTGCTTCTTACTACCATTAAGATACCATAGTGCTTTGGTGTTCCCTGTACGGTAGAGTATGCCTCGAATATCCTGTCTACGCTTTTGCGCCATGAAGTGAATTCTGCTCTATTCCCGGAAAAGTCTTTTAAAACCCTTACAACGTCTGGCAACTTGTCTAACTCGTTGATTCGTCCCATATGTTCTGATAGAATCGTCTGATCTTGCTCAACTGAAACGGTTGTACCTGTTTTAAGTAACTCATCGCCTTTCTCGGACAATATCTTCCTAAGGTATCTCTCTATCGTATTCTCAATTGGTTCAGTCAGAAAGGTTTGCCTTGTGGCAACTGTGCTGGTGGACGGGAGTGTATTTTCTGGTGATGGCATGTTTATCATAGAGAATGCGGTCGTTAGTTCGTCAATGGTCACGGACAGATTTAAAGAATTTTTATCGAAGCGGAAAATGATGGTGGTTTGTTTTCAGAAAATGTTCTCAGGATTTTGATTTTGTGTTAGTAAATGGTAAATTCCTAAGCGATCAACGCAGTGATCTTCCTGGCTATTATTGTATAGCTTTACGGGCTATACGCTATACCGGGCAACGCAATTATCGCTCAGTAGTACAATTTCAGAGTTTTTCTTAATTATTAAGTGTTAATGTTTAATATTTCTTGTTATTTCTTCTTAATTACTAGGTGTTAATATTTGTTGTTTAATTCTTGTTTTTCTTTTCTTAATTACTAATATTTCTTGTTTTGTTTTAATTCTTTTCTTTTCTAGTTTCTTTACTTTTGTTTTCAAATCTTATTTACTATGCTTACAAGATAATTTTCAGCATTGTTGACTCCCGCGATGGTGGTCCGGATTTCTCTCTTTCCTCAGATTCCACTGCTAGTGGTTTATCCGTTACTGAAGATCCTGCGACGCACTCCGATTACGCGGTACCCTACGGACGGACACTTATAGGGTGGCAACAATGTTTTTTTTTTTTTTTGACCGACGAACGTACCACGTTTACGTAGTTAGAGTCACTCGTTCACGATGTGGCTGCGGATTAGGCACCAATATTAACGTTCGAATGCTCCGGTTTCAGTAGCTGCGGATTAGGCACTAAAGATTTTCGTCGCGTTCACTAGCAGCTATATTTCGTTATAAGTGCTCTCGCGAACAATAGTTGGTACTATGTTTTTCGACGCGTAAACTTTTCTGTGGTAACGATCGCGGGTCCCTGCTCGGGCGCCAATTAAATATTCGAAAGCGGTTTTTGGATTAAAAAAAACATTTATTCACTTTCGGAGTTGGATTAGAACTAACTTAAGAATAATTATACAAGTAATATTTATATAAAAGCTGCCGCTGCTGCTATTGGCGTCGCTGCCGCCGTGGTCACTGCTGTTGCTGTTGATAGGTGTCTTGTGACACGATGGCTCTCACGGTGGTTGCTGATCGGTGCGCTGACTCGGCGCTCGTGGCGGAAATGCGCACGTTGACTAGAATGTGTTTTGGCCAAGTGCATTGATCTTATTAATATTGCATTTTCAACCCTACAGATAATCTACACACACAAAGAAAACGTTCTACCGAGGCATCACACTATACCATAAGTTATCAGATAAGTCTATACTACATATATTACATTAATTAAGAAAATACCTTAAATCACACAATCTTATCTCCGAAAATTCATGTCGACTATCGGCAAAGTAGAGAAATTGATACCAAATACTAGAAGCAGGGCAAAGATTAATACTAGCTTGACGGACATTAGAGAAACTCGTACAGTTGCTTGGACCGAGGACACTACACCCATGACTTCGATCTCTAGTTCACCCCCACCTAATCAAATGATGGCTAATCAAGCCGACATTCTGAATACCTTAAAAATTCCAGACGCTATCCGTTTTCTACCATCTTATGATGGAAACCCCAAAACACTTAGCGAGTTTATTGCCAACGTAGATGAAATTCTTTTACTAATCAGAGGTACCGACCAAACACCTTATGGTCAGATGCTCATTAGGGCCATTAGAAATACAATCGAAGGAAAGGCCAATGAAGCAATCATAGAAGAAGGGGCTAGTATCAACTGGGAGGAGATTAAGGAGGCACTCTTACTGCATTGCGCAGACAAAAGAGGTGAACCTACCCTTATGTATGAATTACATAATCTACTACAAAATCCACTCCCAATTCAAACACTTTATGACAAGGTCTGCGAGATTAGATTCGCACTATTTAGACTAACTGATACTAAAGAGATAGACCCGAGCATTATAAAGACCAAGAAAAGACTCTTCACAGACGTTTGTCTGAACTCATTCCTATCAGGTATCAAGGGCCCCTTAGGTACAGCGGTCAGGGCGATGAAACCCACCAATCTTCGAGAAGCTCTAGAATGGGCTTTGAAAGAACGTGAAATTTATTTCACACAAAACACTCAGAAGAGACAAAAACAAAACCGTAGCATTGAAGACGCCAACTACTTTGCTTCTTACTACCATTAAGATACCATAGTGCTTTGGTGTTTCCTGTACGGTAGAGTATGCCTCGAATATCCTGTCTACGCTTTTGCGCCATGAAGTGAATTCTGCTCTATTCCCGGAAAAGTCTTTTAAAACCCTTACAACGTCTGGCAACTTGTCTAACTCGTTGATTCGTCCCATATGTTCTGATAGAATCGTCTGATCTTGCTCAACTGAAACGGTTGTACCTGTTTTAAGTAACTCATCGCCTTTCTCGGACAATATCTTCCTAAGGTATCTCTCTATCGTATTCTCAATTGGTTCAGTCAGAAAGGTTTGCCTTGTGGCAACTGTGCTGGTGGACGGGAGTGTATTTTCTGGTGGTGGCATGTTTATCATAGAGAATGCGGTCGTTAGTTCGTCAATGGTCACGGACAGATTTAAAGAATTTTTATCGAAGCGGAAAATGATGGTGGTTTGTTTTCAGAAAATGTTCTCAGGATTTTGATTTTGTGTTAGTAAATGGTAAATTCCTAAGCGATCAACGCAGTGATCTTCCTGGCTATTATTGTATAGCTTTACGGGCTATACGCTATACCGGGCAACGCAATTATCGCTCAGTAGTACAATTTCAGAGTTTTTCTTAATTATTAAGTGTTAATGTTTAATATTTCTTGTTATTTCTTCTTAATTACTAGGTGTTAATATTTGTTGTTTAATTCTTGTTTTTCTTTTTCTTAATTACTAATATTTCTTGTTTTGTTTTAATTCTTTTCTTTTCTAGTTTCTTTACTTTTGTTTTCAAATCTTATTTACTATGCTTTTTCAGCATTGTTGACTCCCGCGATGGTGGTCCGGATTTCTCTCTTTCCTCAGATTCCAATGCTAGTGGTTTATCCGTTACTGAAGATCCTGCGACGCACTCCGATTACGCGGTACCCTACGGACGGACACTTATAGGGTGGCAACAATGTTTTTTTTTTTTTTTTTGACCGACGAACGTACCACGTTTACGTAGTTAGAGTCACTCGTTCACGATGTGGCTGCGGATTAGGCACCAATATTAACGTTCGAATGCTCCGGTTTCAGTAGCTGCGGATTAGGCACTAAAGATTTTCGTCGCGTTCACTAGCAGCTATATTTCGTTATAAGTGCTCTCGCGAACAATAGTTGGTACTATGTTTTTCGACGCGTAAACTTTTCTGTGGTAACGATCGCGGGTCCCTGCTCGGGCGCCAATTAAATATTCGAAAGCGGTTTTTGGATTAAAAAAACATTTATTCACTTTCGGAGTTGGATTAGAACTAACTTAAGAATAATTATACAAGTAATATTTATATAAAAGCTGCCGCTGCTGCTATTGGCGTCGCTGCCGCCGTGGTCACTGCTGTTGCTGTTGATAGGTGTCTTGTGACACGATGGCTCTCACGGTGGTTGCTGATCGGTGCGCTGACTCGGCGCTCGTGGCGGAAATGCGCACGTTGACTAGAATGTGTTTTGGCCAAGTGCATTGATCTTATTAATATTGCATTTTCAACCCTACAGATAATCTACACACACAAAGAAAACGTTCTACCGAGGCATCACACTATACCATAAGTTATCAGATAAGTCTATACTACATATATTACATTAATTAAGAAAATACCTTAAATATTATTATTAAGAAACCATATCTGTACATTATAAATACAATCGCACACAATCTTATCTCCGAAAATTCATGTCGACTATCGGCAAAGTAGAGAAATTGATACCAAATACTAGAAGCAGGGCAAAGATTAATACTAGCTTGACGGACACTAGGGAAACTCGTACAGTTGCTAGGACCGAGGACATTACACCCATGACTTCGATCTCTAGTTCACCCCCACCTAATCAAATGATGGCTAGTCAAGCCGACATTCTGAATACCTTATAAATTCCAGACGCTATCCGTTTTCTACCATCTTATGATGGAAACGCCAAAACACTTAGCGAGTTTATTGCCAACGTAGATGAAATTCTTTTACTAATCAGAGGTACCGACCAAACACCTTATGGTCAGATGCTCATTAGGGCCATTAGAAATACAATCGAAGGAAAGGCCAATGAAGCAATCATAGAAGAAGGGGCTAGTATCAACTGGGAGGAGATTAAGGAGGCACTCTTACTGCATTGCGCAGACAAAAGAGGTGAACCTACCCTTATGTATGAATTACATAATCTACTACAAAATCCACTCCCAATTCAAACACTTTATGACAAGGTCTGCGAGATTAGACTCGCACTATTTAGACTAACTGATACTAAAGAGATAGACCCGAGCATTATAAAGACCAAGAAAAGACTCTTCACAGACGTTTGTCTGAACTCATTCCTATCAGGTATCAAGGGCCCCTTAGGTACAGCGGTCAGGGCGATGAAACCCACCAATCTTCGAGAAGCTCTAGAATGGGCTTTGAAAGAACGTGAAATTTATTTCACACAAAACACTCAGAAGAGACAAAAACAAAACCGTAGCATTGAAGACTCAAAACCTAGCACTTCTAAACAAGGGAATTAACAAAGAAATAAAAACTATATTTAAAAATATTTCCGAACATATTAATAAGAAACAAGACATAATTAATAATTTTATCAAAAACTATAGAAATAACATATTCAAAACGATAAATGATGAACACAATGAAATCCATCTACTCCAATTTACAGAGAGAATTAACGTTAACATAATTATACACTGTTACATATTGTAACATTAGCCATAAATAATTCTAAGATATTAATTGTACCAAATTTCGCTATACTTTAGAAGCCAAGCCGGCAAACCAAAATATTTAATTACCGGACCAGCAATGCTTAGAAGGCATATTATACAATCAAACTTATTCATGCAACGTCAGAGACATGGGAAACACGGAGGTCCTCCAGGAGGTAGACCGAATCATGCGAGAAAACACTAAGTATCACGGGATCGACCATGGTCACTTTTACAAATTGCTCCGTCAACATCAATGGTTTAACATATGACAACTCGGAGATCTTATACAAGGAAGACATCACGAAATCAACAACACAATAGAAGAAATAAGTCTTCAAAAAAAAACCGCATTTCCGAGATCTAACAACACAGGAACAGATAGTCAACATCAAAGATGCTAATTTCAACAATCTAACAGCAATATACATACTGACTACACTTATAATTATCACAGCTGCCTGTTGGACCTGTAAGCCGAAGAATACCGTGTTCATCCCAAACGAAATACCTCCACCGGAGATGCCTACCTTACCTTCGTTCTGGCCATCGCTTCACACTAGGGGGGGGAGGAGTTACCATCTCTGCTCCCTTTGAGATGTCACCCCAGAAGCAGCCACGCCTTTTAGCTGAGTCGGCACTTGGTTATCGTGTGGGCGATGTCGGCTAGCAATTCTTCTGAATTGCTACATAAAATGACAAGGCGTCGACATGCTGCCGACGAACCAGCTGACTTGGGTTAGAGCCAGGCATTTCATTTTTATACTCATTCACGAAAGTGAATCAGTATATTGGTTTTGTGCAATGTCCGTCTTGCTGTCCGTCCGTCTGTCCGTCTGTCCGTCCGTCCGTCTGTCCGTCTGTCCGTATGAACGCAATCTATTTCGGCGCTATTGAGGATAGAGACTTGAAATTTGGAACACATACTCGTGTGTATCTCCGATTTATAAAGTGTTAAAATTTTCCCGATCCGCCCACTAGGGGCGTGGCAAATCGGAAAATGCATTTTCCGATATACCAGAAATCGTGTTTGTTGAAGAGCTAGAAAGCTGAAATTTGGTATGTAGGTCCGCGTTGACCACCCAAGATCACGAGTTATGGCGGATATATCTACGCCCATTGGGGGCGTGGCAAATCGGATAAAACTGTATCTCCTAAAGTTGTTAACCTAGAATGCTGAAATTTTGCACGTGAGCTAATGGTATGATTCTATAAAGTCTGAAGATAAATTATAAGTCTACGCCCATTGGGGGCGTGGCAAATCGGACCTGAAGATATAGTGATTTTTTAAATTCTCCTATATTTTGGACACTATTGATGGCAGAGACCTCAAATTTTGTATATATACTCGGACTGATCACCCAAGACCAAAAAGTTTTGTTGGATATATGTCCGCCCACAGGGGGCGTGGCAAACCGCAAAAGTTTATATCTCCTAAAATATAATAGCTAGAAGCTTCAAATTTGGATAGTTGAGTTACTGGTAGCCCCCTCTATCGATTCCCCAAAAATAATTTTTAAGCCTCTTTAGGGGCGTGGCATATCGAAAGATACCCTGTAATTTTCACATTTTTTGAGGGTAAGCATTCAAACTTTGCAGTTAGGGTACCGTTATCTCCTTCTAAAAACTGACCAAAAATGAGGTGTCTACGCCCAGTTGGGGCGTGGCAAATCGGAAAAACCTGTATATTCTACAGTATTAGAGCGAAACTTAACTATTAAACTGTTGATAGGATGTGAATGAGTATTCCGCAGTCGGTAACGCCCGACTGCAACGTTCTTACTTGTTTTATAGTAGTTTTAGTCTAGATTTGATGACAATTTATAAAATATAAAATCAAGCTATATGAATATAAAACCAAACAACACTGTTATTATTTCACTATAATTAATCAACCTTGGAGGGCTCTACCACATCCTTCCCCCCACACCAGAAGAGAGGATCTGGTAACTCACGCGCTCTGCAAACTGCGCAGCTAGCAGCGGCTGCGCTTGTGGCACTGTGCACTGTGGCCAGTATTATGAGAATTTATTTGTTGAATAATTTCTTTTGTAGACATACGATCCTAATGAAACTTTCAGAGCGTAATCATATGGTTAAAATGCGTTTTTTATATATTGGGGGCGAAGGGGGCGTGGTATCCAAAATCTGTAAATTACAAAATCTTTGTACCCATTAACTTTATATACAACGCAAAATTGAAGTCTCCAGGTGTAAAAGTGTTCAAATTAATCTGAAAAAACAATGTCGATTTTTCGGTTATTCTCGATAAAAAAAAGTTATCGGATGAGTTATCGAAAAAGTATGATAAACTTGTACTGCCTATGGTATACACGAGTATGCATGCCAAATTTCAGCTCTCTAGCTATCATATCTTCAGAGATCCTTTTGCTCATACGGACGGACGGACGGACAGACCGACAGGGCTATATCGACTCAGCTTGATCAAGAATATATATACTTTATGGGGTCTGCGATGATTCCTTCTGCTTGTTACATACTTTTCACAAAACCATTATACCCTGATTTCCCATTTTCAATGGGTTCAGGGTATTAAAAGTACTTCATTGCACTCTAAAAAATTATTAAATTAGCAGTCACACCTCAACTCCCGCAGAGATAAGACGTGTCGCAATACATTAAACCTCGCTTAACGCCAGTGCATCTAAAAGTAACAGTAAAACTCTTCAAACAAAACTCAAACACAAAAGAAAACAAAGACAAAAACAAAGTTCACGTTGCAAACCGTTAAGCCGGGCTTCAGCCCAACAACAACAAACATGCTCGATCCACCAGACATACACAAAATCAACAGAAACAACAACACACAACTGGGCGAACCGAAATATATAATACTAAAACGCGATGATAACTGCACATTCGAAAAAGTGTCTCCCTTTATAATCAAAAAAACAATAGACTCCACTTGCGGAGGTGAAGTCGAATCTTGCAAAAAAACAAGAGACGGCTCGCTCCTAGTAAAGACCAAAAACAAATTGCAAGCTATAAAACTATTAAAGCTAACTAAAATGACAGACTTCAACATTATCGCATCAGAACATAAAACATTAAATTTCACAAAAGGAGTTATCTATTGCAACGAACTAAGGGACATAGACGAAAACGATATATTACAAGAATTAAAACCACAAAAGGTAACAGAAGTTAAAAAAATATTTAAAAAACAATCAAACGCTGCCCACCAAACAACAAACACTGCAGACAATAACGTCAAACTTACCGAAACAGGGCTTATTACGTTAACGTTCGCAACACTTAAACTACCAGAAACCATCAGAATCGGATACGAAACCGTACGGATCCGGCCATACATACCACTTCCACTCAGATGCAAAAACTGCCTTCGCTTTGGTCACCCTACTTCAGCCTGCAAAAACTCAGAATCATGCAAAAACTGCTCTGAACAAACACACACAAACGGAATCGAACAATGCAAGAACAACAAAAAATGCCTTAACTGCAAAAATAACCCTGAAATCGACCATCAACACTCACCTCTCGATCGACAATGCCCCACATTCCGCAAACAACAAGAATTAACAGCTATAAAAATAACCGAAAAAGTGGATCACAAAACAGCACTTAACATATACTTTACAAGACACAGTCAACAACTGGGAAACACATATGCTAAAATACTCACACTCCCGACTGCACACACAGGAAACACCCGTCCAACCAACACACTCTCCAGGAATCTAAACACATACTCAGAGGACTGCTCGCTACAACCATCAACTTCCACACCAATATCGATACACAATCCACCAGCCAACTCAATAAAAGTAACAGAAACACGATCAATACACCAAAAAGAACATAATAATCAACAGACTACAACAGAGGACATGGAAACCGACTGTAATCTGGCAAACACAACATATACATCACAACAGACCAGCAATCTAAAATTAAAAATATTTTCTAAAGATCCCAAAACTAACACCCTCTCTACCAATTTCAAATCCACAAAAACAAAGACAAAACCCAAAACTTTAACTAAGAACCAACAAACAAACAACAGCGATAGTGAATCTATATAAACAAAGTAGCTAAATCAACTTAAACTTAAACACTTAAACACTCTGAGATACTTAAACACGAAAACTTATACTTATTTATAGCAATGCTTAAGATTTTACAATGGAACATAAAAGGATACACTAAAAACTACAACGAACTCCTAACTATTATAAAAAAACACTCACCACAAATAATATGCCTTCAAGAAACACACTATTATAATACACACATACCTGTACCAATCCCAATTAACTACCTAATTTTCACCAATACAGCTTCCAACAGGTTCGGTGGCACAGCCATATTAGTCCACCAATCTATTGGCCATACCCAGATTAACCAAACCGGCTACTTTGAATCACTTACCATAGAAATAGAATCAAAAAGAAAAATTCGAATAACATCAATATATATTTCCCCTAACAAAAATTTTTCCACTAAATCTTTAAACGACAACATCGATACAACCAACAATAGCCAGATTATTGTAGGTGATTTCAACAGTTGGCATAACAGCTGGGGCTCACCACAAACAAACAAGAGAGGTAAAAACCTTCACAAATTCCTTCAGAATGCAAACCTACACATCCTTAATGACGGATCTCCAACACACTTCTCAACACACAACACATTCACACACACAGACCTATCCTTATGCTCACCTAAACTTACACCCTTCGCTAATTGGAAGATTATCGATGACCTTCACGGCAGCGACCACTTCCCAATCCTTATTTCACTATTCTCCCAGTCAAAAACAAACAACTCCTTTCGCCCCTATTTTAAAATAAAAGAAACCAATTGGCCATCCTTCACTCAATATACCCACGATAAAGACGAAATCGTGCCAATATGCTCAAACATAAACAAAGAAACTGCAAACATTACCAAAATCATTCTCCAATCAGCCCACCATAATATACCACAAACCTCCCCCAACCACTTCCAAAAAAATACACCTTGGTGGAACAAAACACTTAGCGTACTTAGAGAAAATAAACAAAAAACATGGAAAATATTCAAATACAACAATAACACTGACAACTTAATCAACTACAAAAGAGCCAACGCAATCTTTCGCAGGGAACTTAAACTATCTAAAATCAAAGCCGCAAACGAATTCACCTCCACAATACAGCACAACACCCCCTCCGACAAAATTTGGGCCAACATCCGCCGTTTCTGCGGACTTAACCCAGTCAAGCAAATCCATTGCATAACCAACCCATCCAACAACCTACCCACAATAGACCCAATCTCCATAGCCCAACTATTCGCCCAACACTGGTCTAACCAATCCAAAGATGACAACTTTAAACAAACCTTCATAACAAACAAATACTCAAACAGATCTACAAACTACATACCCCACCCCTCAGCACAAATCATAGAATCCGACATATCCCAAATCGAACTCCTTTCCGCATTACACTCACTTAAAGGAACCACACCCGGCATCAATAGAATATCATACCCTATGATTAAAAATAGCTCCAACACAGTCAAAACCCGTATCAAAAACCTCTTTAACAACATATTCAATAACTTCATACCACAATCCTTTAAAACCAGCCTAGTGATCCCCATCCTAAAGTCAAACTCACACAAGACATTAATCACAAACTACAGACCAATTTCCCTAAACTGCTGTCTCGCAAAAACTCTAAAAAAAATTATTGCAAAACGCCTTTGGTGGTTCGTCACCAAAAACAATTTGATCCACCCTAATCAAACAGGATTCAAACGCGGCAAGTCTGTTTCAGATGGTCTGCTCATAGCAGACTATCTTTTAACAAAGTCGCTGCGCACCAAAAAGCACTCCTCTGTCATTGCTCTTGATTTTTCAAAAGCTTTCGACAGGGTCGGAGTGCACTCCATAGTCGACCAATTAATAGAATGGAAAATGGGCCCCAAAATGATAAACTTCGTCAAAAACTTTATGTCCAACAGGAAAATCAAAATCAAAATAAAAAACACATTCAGTCACCCCCTCCCAGTCTTTAACGGGATCCCCCAAGGATCACCCATATCAGTTATCCTTTTCCTAATTGCTTACAACAAACTTTCCCACATTATTAGCCTACAAAAAGAAATCCAATCTAGTGCCTATGCAGACGATTTTTTCCTAATAATTCCCCTCAATAGACAAAAGAACCAAACATGCAACCTTGACTCCCTTTTTGCAAACATCCAACAATGGTGCTCATACTCAGGAGCATCACTATCCCTAGACAAATGCCAACACCTACATATTTGTAGGAAACAAAACTGCAAATGCAAAATTTCCTCAAACAACATAACAATTCCCGAAGTAAATAACCTCAAAATTCTAGGCCTAACAATAAACAACAAATACAGATGGGACTCACACATAAAATACATTCAACCATCCCTTAACAAAAAACTCAACATAATAAAATGCTTAGCCAGCCCCAAATTTAACTGTAACATCCACACACTGGTTAACATAGCAAAGGCAACACTCGTAGCCAAAATTGACTACGCTTTATTCATATATGGACACGCCCCTAAATCGTCTCTTAACAAACTAAAAACAGCACTTAATGCAGGAATACGCGCAGCCCTAGGAGCCCTTCCCTCAACACCAATAGCCAATCTGCTTTTCGAAGCTAATATACCCACAATAGAACAAAAAAGAGACCTCATGACAGCAAAAACATTCAAAACAATTTTACACAGCGCAAACTCCCCAATCCAAAAATATACCAAACAAATTAAACACCACAACATAAAGAAATTACAATCCGCAATAGAAAGAACCATAACATCCTGCAAAGAGCATAATATTCCCCACCTTCCCCTACTCAACAACCAACCTATCACACCCCAATGGCTATTCCCCCCTCTAACATCAACACTTCACTACACGACCTTAGAAAACCCAACACATCACCAGAAATATACCAAAAAATGTTTCTAGACATAAAATACAAACACCAAAGACACAATTTCATCTACACAGACGGCTCATTACAACATAAGACAGCTACATTTGCCATAACAACCGAAACAGAAGTTTTAAAAGCAGGTATCCTTCCACATTATTCCTCCATCCTCTCTGCAGAAATAATAGCCATTCTGGAAGCCATAAAACTGATAAGAAACAAAAAAGGAAACTTCATAATATGCTCTGACTCCTTATCAGCAATCAAATCAATCGGCAACATAAACAACAACAACTTTTATCCCACATTAATAAGAACAATCCTAACCCTAACCAAAACCAAAATAAAACTCCTCTGGATCCCGAGCCACTGCAACATAAAAGGCAACGAACTTGCTGACCAAACCGCCAAATCCACAATTAATTCCCCACTCCATTACACTCCCAACTTCAACTCCACAGATATAAACAAATTTCTAAAAAATAACTTAATTCATAAACTCATAAATAACATAGACCACTGCAATACATGGTACCAACAATTAAACAGCAACCTTTCACACACAGAACACTACCTAAAAAATTTAAACCAAAAAGATATAACACTCATAGATCAAATAAAAATTCTAAGGCTCAGATTAGGACACACAAGATTCACCCAACAACACTACATCAACCCTGACGATATAACACCCTGTCCAAACTGCAACTCAACATCCGACCTAAACATAGAACACATACTAAAAAACTGCACTGCAACATCCCACATAAGAAAAGAAATCTTCAAAAACGTATGCCCCTTAAAAATGTTATCAAACCCAACATCAACCAACATTCCCCAAATAATAAAATACCTAAAGAAATCAAACCTCTACCACATCCTATAAACCTTTAAAACCCATTATAAGTAAAATATGTAAATATGTTAAAAAATGTTAAAATATTCTTAATCCGATAAGCCGAAGGCCCATGCAGCCAGCGCTTTAAAAATTTAAGTTAGTTTTAATTTTAATTAACTAACTCTAAGATAAATAAATAAATATTAAATTAGATCTAGGGGTTATTGAACTTTTAAAAAATATTCCTGCGCTATGATTAAATGATATAAAGAAGGTATAAAAAAGAAGATATATATTTTTTAAAATTAAATTTGTAATTTTTAGACTCATTCACGAAAGTGAAATGAGTATATTGGTTTTGTGCAATGTCCGTCTTGCTGTCCGTCCGTCTGTCCGTCTGTCCGTATGAACGCAATTTATTTCGGCGCTATTGAAGCTAGAGACTTGAAATTTGGAACACATACTCGTGTATATCTCCGATTTATTTATTCAACATTTGACCATCTCGGTCGAGCGCATGAAGCGGAATGATTGTACTTTCGCATATTTTCGTAGCCCGAACCTAAAAAGTGAAGAGCCGAGCAAAGACGAAATTGATAGGCCCTAGGAGACAGATTTTTCGGTGTTGAAAAACTTTGTACTACATGTCTAGTCTATGTGTTCTCTGGTCAGTGGTTTGTTTAAAACTAGTTTAAGGTTTTAAACATTTTTAAAAAAATTGTTTAAGGCCCGCGAATAAAATTCAAAATTATTAATAATGTTTTTGAAGAAATTTTATAACTTTTCAAAGAAAACCAAGATTTTCGTGCAAAGAAAAATAAGTAAAAAACAAAAAAGATATAACTTTAACAGGATATCTATAGTTAGGAGAATCACTTGTGCTTCAATGAAAATAACTTCATTTTGATGTCAACAAGAATCACTTATTGTGTAAGAAAAAAAAAAAAAACAACTTCATTTTGATAACTTAACCTGGTGGATAGTGACAGAATAAGTCAAAAATAAGTCTTTTGATTAATAAGCCATTGGTTTTTGTTCATAAATAACAAAGTGTTGACTATAGTTGACTTTAAATTCGACCTTCGGTCCGAAGCGATTGCTCCTGTTTTTCCAAATATTCTTTCCGATTCGGTAGAACTTGCTGGTATACATAAAAATTATTTTAACATTCATAAGGACTTACAATTATATCCGTGTAAAATACTTACGAGAGGACTGTAAGAACTTGTTCATTGATATTGTATATTATGTACCTAACTATTTTAATCTATTCAAATCTAAAAAGTTACAATTAATAAAAAAAATATTGCAATTTATTGTTATTGTACCTTACACCCACTGTTAAAAGACACAGTAGGTTGCGCAAAGAGCAGTCCCGTTACTTTTAATGTTAACTAACAGCTCTCTTGTGACGTCACATTATCAGATTATGCTTTAATTGAGTGCGCGCCAAATTAATGCATAATTAGAGATTTTGTTGTTTACAATTAATAAATAATTATAATCAAAAACCAAAAATTAAGTGTTCGGTGCTAAATTGTAAGAACCATTATGGGAAGAATAATATTTCTTTTTTTTTCGTTTCCTTTAGATATTAAGCTGAAGAGGAAATGGCTGGAGTTCTGTGGAAAGTAGCCAAGACAAAATAACTGCCCAAATTGGAAAGTGTGCGAGGCACATTTTGAACCAGAATGCTTGATAGGCAAAGTTCAATGTGGTCTTGGTAAGTAAATCTATAAGAGTTAATTTAATAATAGTATAACTACAAATTACTTTTGCAGGCTTCTCAAGAAAGCTGCTCCTCAAGCCAGGCGCCGTGCCAACAATTTAAGCCGACCCTGGCAGCGCTCGGAAGATCGTAAGAGGCGGCAACTAGTTAAAGAAATTCTAGCTAATTAAGAAAATATATGTGAGCCTGAGATTATTGAAGAAGACAATGTTCGACTATTGGAAGCAGAAACGTTATTAGAGGATATAAATAATAATAATGTTAATAATGAGTTGAAGGAACGCATAAAGCTCTTGGAAAGCCAAATAAGAGCATTGGAATCAGAAAATCAGAAGCTGCAAACTGCCCTACGTGATAAAGGCTACGCACATGATAAAGAGTTGCGTAAAAAGTAGTTCTAATTTAGTGAACTACAAAGAAAGTTCGAAAAAGTGGAAAACGACTCCAAAAATATGGAAAACAGCCTGAAAATAATATTTACAGAAGGGCAAATAACAAAATTGAAAAATAAAGACCGAAGGCAAAATTGGAATACTGACGACATTGCCAGGTCAATAACATTTTATTCAGCCAGTCCAAAAGGATACAGGCTACTGCGCAGGAAAATTTTTTCCACTTCCTGCAATAAGAACTTTGCAGCATTGGGTTCAAAAAATTGATATATGCCCCGGAATTTTGGCGCCAGTTGTAAGAATTTTAAGTACAACTACCCATATGTCCGAAACTCAAAAGTTATGCGTTTTGAGTTTCGATGAAATGAAAGTGCGCAGTGTTTATACATACGATAAATCTGCAGATTCTACATTCCCGCCCTCTAACTATGTGCAAGTTGCAATGTTGCGAGGTAAGAGTGGACAACAATAATATATTTTATGAAATTTAATTAAAACATTTTTTTAGGTTTAGTGGCAGACTGGAAGCAGCCAATTTTTTATGAATTTGACTGCCCAATGACGGATATGAAAATTAAAGAAATTTTAAAAACCACTCAAAATATGGAATACACCATAGTGGCAATGGTATGTGACTTGGGTGGGACAAACCGGTCACTCTTATCGTCTCTACAAGTGACTTATACGCAGCCATGGTAAGAAATATTTTGTACACTTTAAGTATTTTTATTAAAATACATTTTCACTTAGGTTTTTCTTTGATGGCAGAAGAGTTTACGTCTTTGCCGATGTGCCGCATCTAATTAAATTGATTAGAAATCATTTTATAGATTCCGGATTTATAATTAATGGGAAATCCGTTAATGCAGCTATCATATCGGAGCTTTTAAATATTACTGCGGGTGACTTGTCCATCACCCATAAAATAAGCCACAAAAATTTAACTGTTGCTAGAGCAGAAAGGCAAAAGGTTAAGATGGCAACAAAGCTCTTTTCAAATACAGTCGCTGCAGCTATTCAAAGAGCAGCAAGCCTTGGGTACTTGGGTACTGGTCATAATTGGGCTGAGTGCTATGAACTTTTTAAAATAATAAGTTAGAATAATATATTTGTGGAAAAACATCTTTAAAAAATCTCGTTTCTTTCTAGACGAATGACTGGTTCGATGTTCTCAAAGTTCGAGTGCCAAGAGCAGATAGCAGGGAACGAATGCACGCTTACGGCCTTGCACTTGAGACCCAAAATAATATTTTGGAAAAAATGAGCTGCCTTATATTGAACATGCGAGTTGGCAGAAATTCAAAAATTTTGCCATTTCAAAAAGGTTTGTGCAATGCAGTATTTCTTTATATTGACAAGAATAAAATAGATTTTATATTATAGGTATCCTTCA
The DNA here is from genome assembly GCF_018153725.1 of Drosophila mojavensis. Taxonomy (NCBI): domain Eukaryota; kingdom Metazoa; phylum Arthropoda; class Insecta; order Diptera; family Drosophilidae; genus Drosophila; species Drosophila mojavensis. The sequence goes on along the minus strand of NW_025318897.1, from coordinate 2,537,647 downwards.
AACTAACAATGCACTAAGAATGTTATTCAACGATTTAAATGATAGAATAACATTCTTATTGACATACCGGCTCAACCAAGATGTATTAGAGAACTTCTTTGGTATTATAAGAGCCAGAGGTGGAATGCACGACCATCCCGATCGCCAGGAATTTAAATATAGACTTCGGTCATATTTGTTGGGTCGAAATTTTGGCGTGCTCTCCAACAATGCAAATGTGGCGCCAGACGACACACCGGACTTAGAGTCAGCAAGTCCTTCTATGACAGGTATTAATATTAAAATACTTATACTAAAATTTGAGATAAAATTCTTTTCTCTTTACAGGACTTATACTTTCACATTTTAGATGTGCAACGCAGCCAGCGCCTACAGATGACGAGGAAGATCTACTCGAATAGGAATACGATGCCTTGGAAAATTAGCTGGATACATTTGCCACCGCCTAAAGATGTCAGAGCAGAATGATGAAGATGTAGATACATCATTTACCTGGGTTGACCAAGTTAGTGAAGGAGGGCTTCGCAAACCATCACAGGAAATGATGAATTGTATTAAGAGTTTAGAATTAATTTTCCGTAGTTTAAATGGTGATAGCTTGCTTGTCACAGAAAATTATTTAGAAAAACATATTGAACAGGCAAGTCATGTTAATATTAATATTAAAGTTAAGCAATTATTTTTTAGAAGTAGAATGTATTTCTTATTAATACCATTTGCTTTTGCAAACTAAAACTTCGAAAAGGAAATAACAAGTATTTTACGGCGAAAGTATGTGTTGTCAAAGGATTGCGTGATCAATAACTGCTTAGAAAACGACTTAGAATATAAAAAATATCAAAACCTTTTTTATTTTCCGATTCGTTAATCTATATAGAGCATGTGATTAGCCGCCCAGCTCATTTTATTTAATCTACTAGTTTTAAACCAAATAACAGTGTCGAAATTGCTTGATTTTCGCACAAATTCAAACGCGCGCCCAACATTTTCTGAAATAATGACGTCACGCTGTTAAATCAGCTGTTCGCTTTGCATAACCACTAACCAGAGAACACATAGACCGGACAAGTAGTGTTAAGCGTTTTGCACACTTTTTTTCGGGAGTTATCTCCCAGACCATTTCGAATTTGCTCGGCTCTTCACTTTTAGGTTCGGGCTACGAAAATATACGAAAGCACAATCATTTCGCTTCATGCGCTCGACCGAGATAGTCGACTGTTGAACAAAAGATCCCTCTGCGCTGAATGTTTTCCTTGCTCTCTCTCTCTCTCACGATGCTCTCTGCTCTCTCAAATATGTATGTATGTATGTATGCATGTGAGCACAAGCTGCAGCTCACAAAAATTGAAATTTCTTCGCAGCGAGAACCCATGCCATCCCTTCTGTGTGAAGAGTATACCGAACTTTTCAAACCGTTTGCCATGCGTTTTCGTCATTATTTGTGGGAAGGGTATGAAAGCGTTGGTGCGCATAATGAAAATTCGCGACGAGCATGCACACACACACGGTCCCTTGCTACATGTACTATGAGCATTTGTATGCCTGTGTGCGAAGCTCTTGCTGCCTGTAGCAATTTTGAAGCCCAGCATTTGCATTTGTCGATCTTGTGAAGTGCTCACATACATACATATGTATGTATGTATATACATTTGATTGTGTGTACGCATGGGAGGCGCTGCTCACAATTATGGGATATAACTTGTAGAAGCACTTGTATGCCTGTGTGCCTTTACATGTGCGCGTGTGTATGTGTTTATATGCATGCCTGGGAGATGAACATTGGCGAGTGCCTCCCTCAACTTAGAATGGTGTGAACGATCACTGACCAAACAACACATAGACTAGACATGTAGAGCAACGTTTTTCCACGCCGCAATATCTGCCTAGCAAGTCCCGGCCAACTTCGTATTCGCTCGGCTTGGTATTGGATGGCTCGGGTAATGAAAGATAGCACGACGAAATCAGTGCGCTCTAAGCACGCAAACGAAATGGTCATGTATGCGATTTGCGTTTTTTGTCTTACTCTCCCTCTCTCTCTCTAACTCTCTCTTTCTCTCTCTGTGGGCTCTCAAATCATGAAGCTCAGCAGCGCACAAAAATTGAAATTCCTTCCCGACGGTCCCAGCTCTTTCCTTTTGAGTGAAGAGTATTCCGAAATCTTAAAATCGTTTGCGGCATTCATGCAAACAAAATGTTAGTGTTTCGATATATATTTATGGGAAGGGTATGAATGCGTTGAGGCGCATAAAGAATATGATCTCGCGACGGGCATGCACACACACACTTGTTGTCCCTTGCTACATGTATGAGCATTTGTGACCTGCGTGCGTTACTCTTGCTGCTTGTAGCAATTTTAAAGCCCAGCATTTGCATTTGGTCGGTCTTACGGACTATCATAACCACTTCACACAGATGTGCATACTATGTATGAACATACATATGTTCATAAGTACATTTATATATTATTATTGCTAATCATGTTTATAAATGTGTTTATATCCGTAATTATATACAATTAAAATTATTTTATACACATTTTCAACCGAAAAAATTATTGTAAAACACTACTAACTTTATTAAATGCTTTGCAATATATGAAATACACATGTCATATTATACTCAAGCTTTACTCATTATTGTCAAATCATACAAAATTTACAAAATTCTAAATCCAGAGACATACAAGCATACACATACACAAATGTATGTATGCATGTGCTCACTTCACAAGGCAGACCAACGGAAAATTTTGGGCTTTACAATTTGCACAGGCTGTTGTGCACAGAAAGAATACATTTTCGCGACGAGCATGCACACACACATTTACATCCTTGCTACGTGTATGTGCTTTTGTGTGCGTGCGTCGCGAAACTCAATTCTTCACCAGTTCATCAGTTACAGTCCTGTTTTACATATATGTATGAGCCCTTATGTGTTAGTATGGGACTCTATTCTTGCTGCCTGTGGAATATTGTAAGTATGTGTGTGTATGCATCCCAAGCTAATTGTCTCTGGATTTAGTAGTTTGTAAATTTTGTATTATTTGAATCGTAGGGTGACTATCAAATGGGCCATTATGACTTAATTAGAAATTTTTGACAATAATGAGGAGGAATGAGGGAAGAAACGGCAGTCTAACGCGAAGAAATTTCAATTTTCGTGAGCTGCTGCTTGTGCTCACATGCATACATACATATACATATTTGAGAGACCAAAGAGAGCAGAGAGAGCGAGAGAGCAAGAACAAAAATTGAGCATAGAGGAATCTTTTATTCAACATTTGACCATCTCGGTCGAGCGCATGAAGCGGAATGATTGTACTTTCGCATATTTTCGTAGACCAAACCTAAAAAGTGAAGAGCCGAGCAAAGACGAAATTGATAGGCCCTAGGAGACAGATTTTTCGGTGTTGAAAAACTTTGTACTACATGTCTAGTCTATGTGTTCTCTGGTCAGTGGTTAAACTCAATATCAACCATAAGGTTTAAGGAATTACAGTCTCATTAAAACAGAAACAAATTTTTCTAAAAATTTACATCCGAATTAAGCCGAGATAACAGATGATGTTTTGATTACAAAGTTTTTCTAAACTGCCTCAAATCGATCGCAAGTTGCGATTCACAACCAAGAAATATTTAAATTATGAGACCGAAGAGTCTGTAGACTATCTATTGGCAGCTTTATCATCAATGTAAACATTTAAAATGTAAAATGTTTAAATTTCTATTATTTTCGTTTTGTTTTTCATGAATATGAAATGTTTGTTACAATATTTGTACGTGTATCTATCTATCTATTACAATATAAAACAAGTAAGAAAGCTCTAGTCGAGACTACTCGACTACGAGATCCCCTGAACCCTTGGAGTAATAGCTATTTCAATAATTTTTCGCGTCTTTCAGCTTACATAAGAAACACGCACACACACACACACACACACACACACGCACGCACACACACGCACACACACACGCACGCACACACACGCACGTACGCACACGCAGGCATACATACACACACATACACACACACACACAAACAATTACATACATATACACACACAAGCATAAACACGCATGGGCGGCAATGAGCGCTTACTATGAGAACTTAATTGTTTAATAACTTTTTTTGTGGACATACGATCGTTATGAATCAGATTATGATTATAACATGGATATGCATGTATTTGCCAAAGCACAAGTCTCTAGTATTTGAAATACGCCTTTTACAAATGTGATGGTGAGGGGGTGAATATAGGGGTGGGGGGCAAATTTTAACAAAAACCGAAATTGTATAAACTGCATATAAGCATACATTAAAAATTTGGAGACTCTATCAATAAAGGTGTAGAAGATATAATTTTATAACTGGTTTTCGATGCGGAGTCTTACAAACTACGCGATAAGTTAATAATATGTAATAGACCAATGCTGAGCCTTACACACTCAGCAATAGAAGCACTAGATTTAATGGTTGAAATTATACATGAGTCTGGGTATAAAAACCCGGGCCCAGCAGAATAAAGAATCAATACGAAACTAAACACCAACAAAGTAAAGTGTATTCGTTCAACTAGAGACTTGTGCTTTGGCAAATACATGCATATCCATGTTGTAATCATAATCTGAAAGTTTCATGAAGATCGTATTTCCACAAAAAAAGTTATTTAACAATTAAGTTCTCATAGTAAGCCAACACTGCAGCCCATGCGTGTTTATGCGTGGGTGCTTGTGTGTGTATGATTTTGTGTATGTTTGTGTATGTGTTTGTGTATGTGTTCTTTTTTTTTTTTTTTTTTTTTTATATTCATTTATTGACAAAATTATATAACAAATTGCAGGTTGCGTGGTGGCTAGGATAGCGCGCGGTGCTTGCGGGACGGCCGTAAAGCATTGCCTCGCAAGCACTATGCGCTACCTTAGCCTGGGACAGCTCGTCTTCTCAGTCGCTCGACTCTGCGGAGCTCCATCATCACCGTGGCCGCGAAGGTGCTTGTTAGTTCCCAAGCTTCCTCCGATTCCAGCATGGCGTTGACTAAGTTGTCCGCTCTGATGGAGCGGCCCACTGCCTCTTCCAGACGACGCCTCTCCTCCAGGAACCGTCCACATGAAGAATGTGGTTGGCGTCTTCCACATGCCCTCGCTCGCACCAGGGGCACTCGTCAGATTCCTCGTGGCCAAAGCGCTTCAAATAGCTCCGAAAGCATCCATGACCCGAGAGGATCTGCGTAAGGTAGAAGTTAACCTCGCCATGTTTGCGGTTAACCCATGGTTCAAGCTCCGGGATGAGCTTGTGCGTCCACCGCCCTTTAGCTGAGCTATTCCACCTTCTTTGCCATCGTGCGATGCTGTTCACCCTGACAGCGTTGTGTCGCGTAGGCCCGTGCGAATTCCACTCCACGGCTTCGGCGACCAAATACTCCAGTGGCACCATACCGGCTATGACGAGCGCCGCATCATCGGAGATAGTCCTGAAAGCGCAGCTGACTCTGATTGCGCTCAGCCTGTAGATCGCGCAAATGCCTCGGCTGTAGCTCGGCGTTGCCATCGCTCTTGCCCATATTGGCGCAGCATAGAGGATGACAGACCTAATGACGCTCATTAGGAGGAGACGTCGTTGCTGTTTAGGTCCCCGCGTGTTAAGCATGATTCTCGAGAGAGCTCTACAAGAATCAGCTGCCTTTTTATGCACATATTCTAAGTGCTCGCGGAAAGTTAATCTTGTGTCTATCATGACACCAAGATATCTTATCGCCCTCTTTGACGCAATGGTGACGCTGCCGATCTTTATATTGGCAGTTTCCACTCTTTTGCGACTGCTGACTAGTATAACTTCGGTCTTGTGTGCCGCTAGCTCGAGCCCAGCTCCTGTCAACCAGCTTCGTATGCGATTGATACTTTCGCTGCACATATCCTCTGTATCTTTGAGCTCCTTTCCTATGGCTATGACAGCTACATCATCAGCAAAGCCAATGGTGTGCGTGCCTGCTGGTAGTTCCAAGCGCAGTACGCCGTCGTACATGATGTTCCATAGGAGAGGCCCCAGCACTGAGCCTTGGGGTACTCCAGCTGACACTGTATGAGTTTGGGGACCCTCACTCGTGTTGTATACCAGTGTTCTTCCTCTGAAGTAGCTCTTTATTATCTCTCTTAGATATTTAGGGATATTATATTGTGACAGCGCATTCAGTATCATATCCCAACTAGCTGTGTTGAAGGCATTCCTTACATCCAGGGTCGCAATGATGCAGTATTCCTTCGTCCCGTGCCTCCATCTGGTGCTTTGAATGGCGGAAGTGGCCAGACCGACAACTTTGTTAAGCGCGTCCGTTGTTGACCGGGCCTTCCGGAATCCAAATTGGTTTGGTGACAGGCCTCTGTTTGTGTATGTGTGTGTGTATGTGTGTGTGTGTATGCGTTTGCGCATGCGCACGTGCGTGTGTATGTATGTGTGTCGAAAAGAAGGGCAGACTGATTAGAATATCAGATTAGAGGGTTCAGGGTATCTCCTAGTCGAGCAGTCTCGACTAGAGTCTTCTTACTTGTTTGTCCTGATTCAGCTATTTTTTCTCGGGAAAAAACGACAACACTGCTCAAGAGACTGAGCCGACCAAATACGAAGTTGAGCAGTTCCTTATGTACTTTTTTTCGGCGTTGAAAAAGTTGTTCTACATGTCTCGGCTATACATTCTTTGGTCAGTAATAAAACTTTCAGATTACGAATGTAACATAGATATGCATGTATTTGCCAAAGCACAAGCCTTTAGTATTTAAAAATACGCCTTTTATAAAGGTGATGGTTAGGGGTTGAATATATGTATGTAAGGCTGAGTTGAAAAAAATCTTCAACGATGTAGCAGATATAAATTTATTACTGGTTTTCGATAATGTTTGTAATCGATACCAAAATAACGGGACAAGTTATATACGGTATATACGAACCTAGGAAAAAACTTCAAGTCTCTTGCTCTTATATCTTCTGTGATCGACGCGTTTATACACACGGACTGTCCGTATTTACAGCGCGGATATCGAGTTTATCACTGAAAATCGATTACTCATCTCGATTTTTTTTATCGATAAAAAACCTTATCGGAAATCAGTTATAAAATTATATCTCCTACATCTTTGGAGCTACGGTACCCAAATTTTGAATGTTTATTTATATGTATTTTATACAATTTCGGTTTTTGTTGAAATTTACCCCCCACCCCTAAATCAACCCCCTCACCATCACCTTTGTAAAAGGCGTATTTCAAATACTGCTTTGGCAAACGCACGCATATTGTTATAATTATGATCTAAAAGTTTTGTTGGAGTGGTGGCGTCGCCGATTAGTAAAAAGACCGGGGTGTAATTTCCTAATCTTTATTGGAGGATAAGAGCTGTGTCGCTCGTATAAAGTGTATTGAATATATGTATGTATGCCAGGATAGACAAGTGACAAGTAGTCGCGAGACGAAGTACTCAGCGGGCGCTAAGTACCGCGAACCAGTAGGAGAACTGGGTGATGTTATTAACAGAATGCTGTTAACAACATAACATTGTGTGGTGCGGGAGGAGCAATTCTTGTTAATGGGATCTGGCATTAACATACTCCCCCCTTGCAAGGATTGCAAATTAAGACGTCGTGTCCAAGCTGGAGACCTCTTGCTGTGCGGATCAAGGTCGTCAGCGGAGCTGTGACCGCCTGTTTAGGAGTCGAGGCGGAGAGACGTGCTGATCCCTGGAGATGCAGGAGCGTGTGGTGATTCTGGCCACACGTTTTGCAACGTCCCTTGCTTCGGCAGGATTGCCCGGAGTGCTCGTGAGCCAAGCAGTTCGTACAGTACTTATGTGTAAGTACCGCACGCATCCGCTTCTCCCCTGAAAGGCCCAGAAAACGCTGGCAATCCCGGAGACCGTGGGCTCCTGGGCACACGCGGCACTGGAAGGAATTGGTACCGCGTGGCTTGCTGCTTTCTGATGACGGCGTCTTTATCTGGAAGATCGAATGAGTTGGAGGTAGAATTACTTGCTCGTTAGGACACAACATGGAGGTTAGTTTGACAGCACAAGGAGGACGAGGATCGGGTTGAAATGATGGGCCTGAATGAAGAATATCATTCAGTGCTGGACGAAGAGCCTTGAAACCGACCCTCACTTTCGGAGTGGTGCTGTTTGGAGCTCGGAATGGAAGAGCTTCGTCAGATGATACGGTTGGCGGAGACTCAAGTTTCGCCTCTTCCGAAACGGAAACCTGAGTTGTGAAGGAGGAGACAGTTCCTGGTATCATCTGTGACAGTGGGCCTGTCAGTACCCAACCGAAAACAGTCTCCAGACCTATAAGAGGCCCACAAATATTAGGGTGATAACCTCCCTGAATGATAGTCGGAAGGATATCCGCGCCTATCAGGACATCAATTTCCGCACTCTTGTAGAACTCGGGGTCAGCTAGCTGAATTTTCGGAAGTTTGTTTAACAAGAGTTGCGGAACTGGGGACGAAGGGATGTTACCAGCCAGATTTGGAACGACGAGAGCAGAAGCCTTGATTCGCATTCTCGGCTTCAACGGAGAGCCAATATCAAAGTTGCATACCTTGTGTGCCTCAGCTGTCACTGCTTGATTCAGGCCGGAGACCTGAGTATGCACGGACTTGAATGGCAACTTGATTTTTCGGAACAGTCGCTCAGAAATGAAAGTCGCTTCGGACCCTGAGTCGACTAGAGCACGGGCGGGATAAGTTGCGCCGAAATGGCATATATTAATCACCGCCGTGCCGAGGAGGACACCTCGTGTGTTGGCAGCCAGATACGTTTGGACGTTGGACATAACTGGAGTACGAGTCGGAGCTATAGCTGTTGCGGGAGGCAGCAGCGGTCCGAAGAGTATTGTCCCTATGGAGTAGGGTGTTATGTCGACCATTGCACGTGAAACAGTTGTGAGTACTGGTACACTCTCGTAACTGGTGACCTTTAGCGAAACAGTTTAGACAAAGCTTCTTCGATTTTATGTAAGTTTCTCGTTCATGAATGGATAGTTGGAGAAACTGATGGCAGAATCGGATTGGATGATTCTCTCTTGAACACAGATCGCACCTTGTGCCGATTGTGTCCACTTGCGTTCTGAACGAGTTCAGTCGTTCGGGAAGGGCAGGGTTCGCAGATCTCGGAATTGAGTTCGGAACTTTTGGAACAGAACGGTCACCTTCCATAGCTTCAAGAGCACGAGCGCGCTCGCTAAGGAAGTGACTGACGTCCTGCCAGGCTGGGATTTCTGTTTTTCGTTTCAATGAATGCTCCCAGAGAGATCGAGTTTGTTCCGGCAAATTTGAAGTGCACAGGAACACAAGAATGCAATCCCAACTTTCAGTGGATATCTGAGCATGCTCGATTGCCGTGACACATCTGTGCATAGTGCTATGCAACTCTCTGAGAGCCGAGCCTGACTCCTTGGTGATCTTGGAAAGGTTGAGAAGAGTTTTAAGCTGGCTGTTGACTAACAGCCGCTTATTCTCAAACCGATCACACAAAGAGACCCAAGCCGATGCAAAGCCGTCGTTTGTGAGAGGATACTCTGCGACTAGTGCGTTTGCATCGCCTGCTGTTTTTGAATTAAGGTGGAATAGCTTTTCCACCGGAGTTAAACACGGATTGTTTATGTAGATCGCAGTAAAAAGATCGCGGAATGTTGGCCAGCGCAAGTAGTCGCCGTGGAACACTTCCATGTCAACGGGTGGAAGGCGACAGCCTTCAGACGTGGCGAAAGGAGCGGACATAGGAGCGGGCGGTGTACTCGATGCGGAAAGTGCGTCGATCTGTACACCCAGATGGGTCGTACACCGCTCGTAGACTGTGTAGCAGTTGTCGAATTTGGCCTCCGTGGCTTCAACTTCGCCACTGCTTGCCCCTTGGCTCAATGCTCTGGCACAGACCTTATATTGCTGCTCAGCATCATCCCACAATGCCTTGACCCGATCTCGACGGATCTCGAAGGCCCGGAGCTGAGCCGCCTGGGTGGCATTAGAGTCTCCGGGACCGTCAATGCGCGACTCAAACTTGATGAGCCTATCCGCAGCCGAGATGAAGTCAGACAACGACATTTTAGACGGACTGGCGGGCTTTATACTGGATCGGGTGACGACCGGACTACGCTTGAAAGTGCTGCTTGTCTGCGGTTTCCCGGACGGAATGGGTGATGCAGAGGCACTGCGCTTGATCAGACGCGAAGCTGGTACACTAAGTTGCGCTCTACCCGAACGATCAGACATGGATGCTAACTAGAAGTTAACTGCTGGAAGATTCTGATATGGAGACAGAAATTCACTCAAAGAGCAAAGTAATTCAGTTGACAAGAGCAAGAAAGTTGTCAACTGAACGTAGAGCAAATTGGAAAAGAATTATTGCCTTGTTAAGCAAGTAAAGCGAAAACAAAGAAGAAGAATATTTATTTAATTAGGATAAATTTAATAATTAAAAGGGTGGCTTTATATTTTGCTTTACAATGGCTCTTTGAAATACGATAAATACTGATCGTGACACAACTATCGTCAGAAATTGTGGCGGCCGGTGATAGTTATTGAAAATGTTATCGATACTAGTGACGATCTCAGCTGCTTGGACACAAAACAAAACAACCAATTTAACAATTTAAGTTTATTATTTTGTAAATGTGTCGTGTATATGTATGTGGAAGTTGCAATTGTGAATTTACATATATGTTAATTGTGTTGCTTGGCTATTTGTACGCCATATGTTGTCATATGTGCATACATGGATGTGTATGCATGTATGAGCGTATGTTCGTACAAACAGAAGAAAGCGGACACACAATTAGCAAATAGTTAAATAAAACAAGTAGAAATAATTATGCTTGGAGGATTAATTATTAAATTGCAAAATAAAACTATTAAAAATAACAAAGGATATTGTGATTTATTTAATAGTTAAGCGAGGAGCATGTACATATATATGTATGTATATATGTCACTCTGCAGCCGTCGACTAGTTATAAATATGAGTATGTACGGATGTGTGAAAAGGCAGAATATGTAAATAAATTTATTAAACGATCAACAAAGGATATTGTTCTTTTCGTGTTAATAAATATTAATCGGATTTAAACACAGCTTAATACATATCTATATATATAAGAATATATACATATAGGCATGTAGTCGAAATATTGCTAGATTAGTACATATACATATATGTATATACAAGGGAAGGCGGATGAGAGGTGCCAGTGTATTTATGCATATATATATGTATGTACTAGTCTAGACAAGAATGGGGTACTTATCTCGACGAGCCGATGGAATGCTGGTGTGAAGGTGGATGAATATCCGGCTCGAAGGACCAAATGTTGGAGTGGTGGCGTCGCCGATTAGTAAAAAGACCGGGGTGTAATTTCCTAATCTTTATTGGAGGATAAGAGCTGTGTCGCTCGTATAAAGTGTATTGAATATATGTATGTATGCCAGGATAGACAAGTGACAAGTAGTCGCGAGACGAAGTACTCAGCGGGCGCTAAGTACCGCGAACCAGTAGGAGAACTGGGTGATGTTATTAACAGAATGCTGTTAACAACATAACATTGTGTGGTGCGGGAGGAGCAATTCTTGTTAATGGGATCTGGCATTAACAAGTTTCATGAAGATCGTATTGTGAGGAGCAATATAGGTATGCACGTATGAGTGTATATGAACGTACGTATTTGTTGTGCGTTTATATGCATATACGTGCATATACATGTTGCTCCACACAGCGACGCGAATACTGTAGGAGCGACCCTCGTAATGGAAAGGGGGTCAAAGTCCTGCTGGAGGCGGTCTCTCGCTCCTACAGATTCAGCAATGGGTTCGCGTCGCACGCACGACGATCATCGGTGACCGTTAGCCGAGGTGCCGTTCGGGCCGGGTGATAGAAGTGAACATTTTCACTCGCATGGCAACAACGGTACTTCGGCTAATGGGAGGCTGCCACGCAATTTGGCGGGAAAGTGGCATCACCCAGATCACGCCACTTTACCGTTTTATGGGCACGAGCAACAGAAAGGCCCCGCTCCAGAGCCGAACAGGCCCCGTTACCACAAGAGGCAGGGCCTGTGGCTGGGGTATAAAAGGCCACCAGCAGCTCCATACGGCGGTCGAAACTATAGTGAAGATAAGATATGAAGTGAAAGTCGAAGTGCGTGAAGAAAGTGCCAAAGTCAAGTGAAAGTCAACGCGAGTGGTAAATCAGGACTCCCAGGACATCGTGGGAACAGCAAGGACATCCAGAGGGAATCCTTGCGGATCATCAGCGGCACCGATCAGGACATCGGTGCATATTAGCGGCTTAAGTGACGCCTGCACATCTGAGTAAGTTCACGTAGCCGTGCGCAAGAGAAGTGTTTGTGAGTGAAACGTAGCTAGTGCTGTGCTGTGAACGAGTGGGATAGTAGGAGAGGCCTGTATATCTGAGCGAACCGCCAGAGTTTACAGATCGAAATCCTGGCGTTTCCCGAATCGTCCCGGTGAACTAGCGTGTTTTAGCACAACACTCTCCCAGCCGGAGTGCGTTGAACCAGCGCTCAGTAGGTGTGCTTCGCTAAAGCCAACCAGCGAACCAGCTTAAATTTAAGTGACGTGTACATTTCAAACTTATTAAGAGAATATACATTTACGCTATAAAACCTAAATTCACAAGTGACTAATTAATATCGCAGGGGCTTCAACAAATAAATTTGTTGGCACGAATCCACAGTCAGCTGAAACTAGCCCAGCTTAGACTCGGGATAAACGGAAGGTTCGTTACAGTATGTCCACAAAAAAGTTATTAAACAATTAAGTTCTCATAGTAAGCGCACACTGCAGCCCATGCGTGTTTATGCGTGGGTGCTTGTGTGTGTATGTGTATGTGTGTGTGCGTGTGTGCGTGTTTCTTGTGTAAGCAGTATTACGCAATAAATAATTGAAATAGAAGGGTTCAGGGGATCTCGTAGTCGAGCAGTCTCGACTAGAGCTGTCTTACTTGTTTTAGACCTTGTTTGGCCCACCTAGGCATTCTTGTTTTGTAGATGTTTCAAATTATCTTGATACACTTTCCATTCTTTGATTTCTTCTTCGGATAGTTCTTATTCCCATTTCTTATCAGTTAGCCATAGCTTTTGCATAAACAGTTTGCCTATTATGGTCACTGGAGCTAACCACCCTAAGGGATCATATATGTTTTGCTATTCTTACTTGTCTATACATTTTTTCTATATCTGCTGATACTACATATTCCCAGCGTCGCCGTTTAATATAATGTCAAAAATATCTTTTTGAACTCTTAGTCCCGTCCACATAATGCCATTTAGACTTTTCTTATTTGTTGTTTTTGCAGATGCGTCGAAAACGACCCTTAGTTTCGTTGTCAGACTACTATCTCTTAACACTGCCTCATGTGGTAAATAATATTTTCCTTCTTTATTTGTAGAAATCATATGTCCTCACTGCAAGTATTCGTTCATGAAATTTGTGCAGTCTGTTCTTAGTTTTTCATTTTTTTGCAGCTTTTTCTCTAAGCTAAGAAACCGAGCTATAGCTTGTGGCGTTGATTCTCCTAATTCATTTTCTTCTTTGAACGGAATTGTTACAACTTATGGACCCATGGAATCAATTCTTGTTGTATTCAGAATATTTTTCTCACAAAATTCTACCTCCTTGACATCTTCTTCTTCGGCTCCCAGAACCGATCTAGATCTCCTATTGCAATACTTGTCGTTATTATAGTTGATTTATCTTTCGACTTTGTACAGCCTGATACAATCCAACCAAATTCTGTATGTTGCCCAAGTAATCCATTTATTTTTACTATCCCATACTTTAGTACATGTGGAAATAAGTCTGCACCTATTATTATATCTACACGACCTGGTTTATAAAATTGCGGATCAGCTAAAATGTAATTGTGCCATAGAGCTATGTCTATATTTGATTTGCTAGCTGGCAGAGCCTTTATCAACTTTGATAATATGATGGCCTCAACCATAAGCTGTTCTTTATTTGGCTCTCTAGGTTTTATTATTAGCTTAATTTTGTGTTTCGATCTACAAGTATGTTCTGATGAGACACCACTTATGTTTGTCTCATTTTTGGTTCTGGGTAAATTTAGCAACTGTGCGGCCTCCTCAGATATAATTGTTTTGAAGTTTAAGTTAATATAATTCCCCTTTATTGCTTTAACTTTAATTATCGCTGTGGCTAATAAGACCTCTTCTTTTGCTACTACTGTATTAACTTTTTCTGCATTTATATGTAACATAGTATGATAACCTGCTTTACCTCTTCTTTATCTTCTTCTTTCTCAGCCCTCATCATTTCTAATTTCATATCTTTTATACTTTTCATTGCTTTATCAAATTCCTTATTGTTATTGTTATTGTTGTTACCTATTAACAATAAGGTATGATTATTTTCTAACTCTTCTTTTATTTTTTCTAGCTCTCCTAAAATTTCGCTCGGTGGCCTAATTTCCTCAGATGAGTCTAATTGTTTTAATCTGGAAACTAAGTCCGATTGCATTTTCAAAAGCATTATAACTTTTTCGGACAGCATTTTTTCGTATTTATTTGTTTAAAGAATAAAATTAAACTAAAACTTATCTTATCTTAACCGCGCTGTCTTCCTGTTGATCCAGTCTTCTCTGAAGGGGGCGCCTGAAGATTTTGGTGAGATTCGTCTTCCCGTTGGCCTCTGACGGTTTTGATGAGTCGCTCTCTTTCGTCGTAGTTTGCTGTTGTAGTTTTCTCCGTCTCTCCGCACTTTGCGCGAGAGAACAGAATCACTTCAACTTTGTTTTTTTTCGTCTCTCCGCACTTCGCGCGAGAGAACTGAAACACTTCGGGTTTTTTTCTTCTGCAGAATGCAGACCCACCAGCACTACAAACTTACATTTTTTTTTTAAATTTGAGCACCAGTATTTATATGTATATATACTCTGCCTCTTAACTCGGGTGGGGGAAAACAGAGTAATATACTATATTGTGTCCTAAGCTGAGTTTTTTTTAGACTCATTCACGAAAGTGAAATGAGTATATAGGTTTTGTGCAATGCCCGTCTTGCTGTCCGTCCGTCTGTCCGTATGAACGCAATCTATTTCGGCGCTATTAAAGCTAGAGACTTGAAATTTAGAGCACATACCCAAGATCACGAGCTATGGCGGATATATTTCCGCCCATTGGGGGCGTGACAAATCAGATAAAACTGTATGTTCATGCACATGCATGAACATAGAAATATGATAAGTATGGGAACATACACTCTAAGTACTAAGTACTCTAAGTACTCTAAGTATAATAGATAACACATGTGGCAAGTGTGAATTGTCAGACTAGAATAAATATGACTCTGACCCTTAGCGACAGGAATATGTAAGAGACGAACGCTGAGCCTTACAACCTCAGCGATAGGATAAGAATAGCTAATAGACCCACACTCAGCAATAGACGCATTAGATTTAAGGGTTGAAATTATACATGAGTCTTGGCATATAAACCCAGGCTCAGAAGAATAAAGATCAATACGCAACTAAACACCATCATAGTCAAGTGTATTGTAGTATGTTGTATGTCATATAAGCATATGCTCACAGTATTGTAGTGTATACAATATATGAAGTTGACATATGCCCAAAATATAAGTAAGAGTATCATGCTCACAACATAGCAACACTTTGTTGCTTTACTTATATTATAATAGCTATACATAAGCGCCGTAATATGATCGGTCACTTATGTATAGACTGGCCTGCAGCGTGGGATCTGCAACGTAAGCATTGTTACGCTCTTGTCCACGCCGAGGCTTAAACGCTAAATGTATATGCCTTCTGCATATGCGTACAAACATATATACACACACATACAGCATGTTATATACTCCCATTCTGCCGCTGCTATAAGCGACAGAATTCTTTATGCAAACTTTATGTACTTTAGGCTAAGACTTTATTTGAATAAAATACGGAGAGCATTCGCTGCCCGACACTGCAATTAAACAGTTCTTTTTTGTTCTATAATAAATATTGTTTACATGGCGACCGTGACAAGTGTCACTCAAGTGCCTGTTTTATATTTTTATTTAAAAACTATAAGTGTTATGTGGCTGCATACCTTTGGGCTGTTCTCGGTGGACAATGATGGCCGTAAATTCAACCAGGCAGCAACAGCAGCGCAATAGCGCAACAAGAGCAACAGCAACAGTAACAATAACAACAACAACAGCAGCAGCAGCAGCAACAACTACAGCAGCAACTGCTAAAGCAACAACAGAAACTGAATAACAACAACAACAACAACAACAACAACAACAACAACAACAACAACAGCAGCAGCAACATCAGCAACAATCATCTATAAATATAGAAGCCTGTGCGAAGACCAGCACCGGCCACGCCCAGCGCGCCAAGCTCGGCCCCCGAACCAAATGACAACAACAACAATGAGCCGCAGCAACAACGGACATAATCAACTATAAATATAAAAAAAAAGCCTGTGCGAAGACCAGCACCGGCCACGCCCAGCGCGTCAAGCTGGGCCAATCAACATTAAGATGTGAGCCGACAGCGCTACTTAGAGCGCGCAACGTTATAGGCTATAATAATATATATTAAGATATAAAATTTAATTTTAATTATACATTGTAAAATTGTACTACTGAGCGACGATTGCGTTGCTCGGTATAGCGCATGGCCCGTAAAGCCATGCAAATTTTAGACAGGAAGACCACTGCGTTGGTCGAGTAGGAACAAGAAAATAACTAAAAAAAAAAAATATATATATATATATATAAATATATAAATATAAATAAATTTTTTATGTTTGTTCAAGAAATGAAAGGGTATACACTAATTTTTTTTAATTACAAAAAAAAAAAAAAAAAAACTATAAATTTGATCTGATTTATATTTACACAACTTCATTATGACCCTTTTTCATTTGAAATTTTATGTTCTTGCTGACTCGATATTGTCGATTTCAGCCTTGAACTTATTACCTGTTTTGTGTTGGCAACATATTATGGATATATAACATCCAACATACAAATCTTTAATAATTTAAAATGTAACTAAAACCTGCTTAGACACACCCGTGTGGTCGCGGGACTTTAGAATACAACCACAGTGAGAGACGCTTGTCGTAAAAGGCGACTAAGATTCTCAACTGGCAAAGACAAAAAATTTTATAAAAGTCCTGAAGTCACTACCAGGCAAGTAAACAGAAAAATCCTGCAGGACATGTTCAAGAAGATTTGCTTGTGCAATCTCTTAACAAACGCTTCTAAGCCCAACGTCATTTTTAATGACGAAATATGAATAGTAGTGGCCTTGCATATAACAAATCGACATGTTTTTAGAAACATGAAGGAATTATAGCAAGAATTGATGTTAGCGATTTTGTACTCCAATGGAATTCTCGACTTAGGTCAGATTTTCCAAAGGCTTGCATGACAAGCCGGTGTATATATAATCAGCAACACAAGAGGCACCGTGCAAAAGATCTTTGAACTAGTTTCAACAGATTCTTTTAATAATATGGGCAATAATATATTTTAGAATAGCGCTACTCAAGCCGGTGACCCAAATATAATTAATAACGATCGAGAAGCGATACTGTTTACAATACATGATAATTTTACTGTCTGAAATTGCAAATAAAAGTGCAACAACTGTTGCCAAGCAATATTAAAAACTTTTGTTCTGAAACATGGTCCAATGAAGACGTTCATTATGGACACAGAAACAGAGTATAAAACAACATATGACTTGTGCGAATACTTAAAGATAGACGATATGACGTCTACTGCACAAAACCACCAGACAGTTTCGAAAAATAAATTAAGACATAAAATTGGTCTGATCAACCAATTTAAGGTAATCAAAATGAATAAAAACAAAATTCATAATAATTATCATTTTACTAATGCCATCATTTCTTGAACAATGGAGTCAATTTTTTTAAAATGCATTGAATTTTTTTTTATATGTGGTTATACGTTATATAGAAAAAACAATAAGAAAAAAAATGTTTATATATTGTATTAAAAAAAAAAAAAAAAAACAGAAACAAAAAGAATTAAAAACAAAAATTCTTTTTAATTACTAAAAAAAAATAAAAAAAAAAAATTTATGTTAAAAGAAAATTAAAAAAAAATATATATTAAAAAAAAAATTAAAATAAAAAAAAATATACAATATTTTGTTTTAAGAATACAACATAGCACATATATATAAAAAAAAAAAAAAAATTAAAAATAATTTTTATTTTAAATAACTACATTATATTACATTATTTAAAAAAAAAAAGGGAGGTGTAGTAGTAGTATTGTAGTGTATACAATATATGAAGTTGACATATGTCCAAAATATAAGTAAGAGTATCATGCTCACAACATAGCAACACTTTGTTGCTTTACTTATATTATAACAGCTATACATAAGCGCCGTAATATGATCGGTCACTTATGTATAGACTGGCCTGCAGCGTGGGATCTGCAACGTAAGCATTGTTACGCTCTTGTCCACGCCGCAGCTTAAACGCTAAATGTATATGCCTTCAATATAGGTATGCACGTATTAGTGTATATGAAAGTACGCATTTGCTGTGCGTTTATATGCATATACGTGCACATACATGTTGCTCCACACAGTGACGCGAGTACTGTAGGAGCGACCTTCGCTTCTGGATAGGGGTCAAGGACTGACTATAGTCGGCCTCTTTCGCTCCTACAGATTCAGCAATGGGCTCGCGTCGAGGACCATTAGCCGAGGTGCCGTTCGGGCTGGGTGCTAGTAGTGGACACTTTCACTCGCAGGGCATCATCGCCCAATGGGAGGCTGCCACGCGATTTGGCGGGAAAGTGGCTTCACCACAGATCACGCCACTTTACCGATTTTATGGGCATGAGCGGCAGAAAGGCCCCTCTCCAGAGCCGAACAGGCCCCGTTAACACACGAAGCAGGGTTTATGGATGGGCTATAAAAGGCCACCGGCAGCTCCATATAGGGATTCAGAGACCGTAAACAAGATATACAGTGAAAATAGTGCCGAGAATAAAAGTGACAAGTGAAAGTCAACGAGAGTGGCAGATAAGGACATCGAAGGACTCCCAGGACAACGTTGGAGCAGCAAGGACATCCAGAGGGAATCCTGGCAACGACTATCACAGGATAAAAGGCAATCAGGATCGCCAGCGGCACCAACGAAGACATTGGTGCGGACGAGGACAGACGTGCAGCTTAAACGAGGCCTGCAGATACAGGAGTGAGTAAGTTCATGTAGCCGTGCGTAAGAGTAGTGTTGTGAGTGAAACGAAGCTAGTGTTCTGTGAGCGAGTCGAATAGTAGGAGTGTCCTGTACATCCGAGCGAGCCGCCGGAGTTTACAGATCCTGGCGTCTTCTAAATCGTTCAAGTGAAACTAGCGTGTCTTAGCACAACACTCTCACAGCCGGAGTACGCTGAGCCAGTACTCGGCGTCCTGTAGCAACTGTGCCCTGCGAAAGCGAATCGAGAGCGAGTCGCCATACCCTAAGTGAAGTGTCAAATTACAAACTTTTGCAAGAAAATATACTTCACGTTGTTAAACCATAAATCACAAGTAAATAATTATCGCAGGGGCTTCAACTAATAAATTTGTTGGCACGAACTCATAGTCAGCTGAAACTATCCCAGCTTAGACTCAGGGTAAACCAAATTATAATAATCAAAAAAACATTTTCTCACCAACTTGATTTTCCTGACAATAATAAAAATTTTACAATTACTCCAGAGCTTACTTACGCAACTGAAAATTCAGTAGACGAGCAGCTTCAATACCGACTCGATCACTTTAATAAAGAACAAGTAAGAAAGCTCTAGTCGAGACTGCTCGACTACGAGATCCCCTGAACCCTTGGAGCAATAGATATTTCAATACTTTTTCGCGACTTTCAGCTTACATGAAACATGAAACACGCACACACACACACACACGCACGTACGCAAACACAGGCATACATACACACACACGCATACAGACACACATACACACACACACGCATACATATACAAACGCATACACACACACACACACATACACACACACATACACCAACACATACACACACAAGCAACCACGCATAAACACGCATGGGCGGCAGTGTGCGCTTACTATGAGAACTTAATTGTTTAATAACTTTTTTTATGGACGTACGATCTTCATGAAACTTTTAGATTATGATTATAACATGAATATGCATGTAATTGCCAAAGCACAAGTCTCTAGTATTTGAAATACGCTTTTTAAAAAGTGAGGGTGAGGGGGTGAATTTAGAGGTGGGGGGTAAATTTTAACAAAAACCGAAATTGTATAAATTGCATATAAGCATACATTAAAAATTTGGAGACTCTAGCAATAAAGGTGTAGAAGATATAATTTTATAACTGGGTTTCGATACGGTTTTTTATCGATAAAAAAAGATCGAGATGAGTTATCGATTTTTAATGATAAACTTGATATGCGCGCTGTAATTACGGACATTTAAAAAAAAATTTGAAGTCTCTAGCTCTTATATCTTCTGAAATCGACGCGTTCATACATACGGACAGACGGACAGACGGACAGACGGACAGACAGACGGACAGGGCCAAATCAACTCAGCTCGTCACCCTGATCAAGAATATATATACTTTGTGGGGTCTGCCACGCCTCCTTCTCCCTGTTACATACATTTCAACAAAACCATTATACCCTGATTTCCCATTGAAAATGGGTTCAGGGTATAAAAACAGGCAAATTTGCTTAAGCTTTTAAAACAGTTTGTTGACATTCAGTATCGCGAAAGCCAAATATTAAGCTTTACTAATCAAACCAAGCATAGAATTGAAACCATTCGCAATAATTCCGCTAACAAAAAACCCTACAGTTATCCGTTCGCCGCCGAGCAAGAAATAGACGCTCAAGCTCAGGAAGTGCTTTAGCAAGGGATTATCAGGGAAAGTAATTTGTCATATTTCAGCCCCTTATGGGTTGTGCCCAAAAAACTAGATGTTTCAGGGAATCAAAAATATTGAGTTGTCGTGGAATATCGAGGATTCAACGACATCACTATAAACGATAAATTCCCCATCCTAAATATTGCCGAAATCAGTATTTTACGACGATCGATCTTGCAAAAGGTTTCCACCAGATAGAAATGTTAAGACTTTTCAAAGAAAGTTATTATTTCCCAGACTCTGGTAAATTAATACAAAACATTATTAATCAATGCGATGTTTACCAATTGTCGAAAACAGAACACAGAAATACTAACGCCCAATTTGAATTAACACCGGAAGTATTTATATAACATAGAATAAAACTTATCTAACATGTATTGACATTTATTAAAAATTTGTGATGTTAGTACAAGTGAAAAGCCTTGACTGGCTCGAAGCCAAACGTGCACTGTTACAAGTATTTACTCAAAGGGGCAAGCCCCTCAAAGCAGACAGAGACTCAGCTCAATTAAACAATGGTTTACTTGGGAGGATGATAAATTAGAATCAGCAACAAAAACAAAAACGAGCGCATTAGAATAATAAAGACTGATACTTACGTTGAAGAAAAGCAGATGAAAATCGAAACTATCCTATTCATTTATAATCACAAAATTAACAAGTAAGAAAACTATAGTTGAGAGTGCTCAACTAGATACTACCCTGAGCCCAACTAATAAAAATGCCCATTTAGTATGGCTAAAATTTCAGTTTCGATATATGTATTTAAAAATATAAATGAAATACAAAACTCACTTAATAAAATTTGAAAATATTTTGAAACAATTAAGAAAATTAACGTAAGTTGCACCGATCGGGATTCGAACCCGCGACTTCTCGATCGAGCGTCACGCAGCTACTCACTACGCCACCTCACTTTCAAAACTGAAATAGATTCACTGCTGCAGCGCCATTTAGCAAAACTAAACCAAACTAACTGCTGATGTGATTCTAAGAATCTGCTACAATAACCAAACTATTTAAAATGCACATTTAGAATGGTTACAATTTTAATTTCGGTGTATTTAAAAATATAAATTAAATAGAAAACTCATTTATCAAAATATAAAAATATTTTGAAGCAATTAAAAATTAACATCAGTTGCACCGATCGGGATTCGAACCGCGACTTCTCGATCGAGCGTCATGCCGCTACTCACTACGCCACCTCACTTTTGGAAGCTGCGCTGGCAAAACTCAAATAGATTCACTGCTGCAGCGCCATCTACCAAAACTAAACCAAACAGCTGATGTGATTCAAAGATTGTTCTAGAAGAAGTTTGAGTGTATGTGTGCACGCGTATACGAAACTGTTGTAGCTGCTACACGTGCGTTTGTTAATTCGCCAAATATTTGATTATTTGTAATTAATTTTTGACTCAACGGTATTTAATGAAACACTTAGCATATGATCTACATATTATATTGAATATCTGAGAAATTTAAATAAAAATAAAAAATTATTCACAATTAGCTATGGTGGCATCTGATTTGAACTTGAATGTTTTTACTCGAAAAAAAAAACATAACGGGATGATTTATCGAATTTTAAAAGCAAACTCAACGTCCGCGCTCAAGTCTCTAGCTCTTATATCTTCGGAAATCGACGCGTTCAAACAAATGAACTCAGCTCGTCGCCCTGGTCAAGAATATATATACTTTGTAGGGTCTGCCACGCCTCCTTCTGCCTTTTACATACATTTCAACAAAACCATTATACCCTGATTTCCCATTGAAAATGGGTTCAGGGTATAAAAACACACAGGCATACATACACACACACGCATTGCCACGCTCCTAGTGGGCGATCGGGAAAATTTTAACAATTTATAAATCGAGGGTATACACTTGAATAGCCCTGAAAAAATGGGTTCATACGGCGTCTGCCACGCCTCCTACTGCCTTCAAAAAAACCATTATACCCAGATTTCCGTCCGTCCGTCCGATTTCCTAGGTCCGTGTATAATTTTAAATGTTTCCTTACATGCATTTTATTCAATTTCGGTTTTTGTTAAAATTTACCCCCCACCCTTATATATACCCCCTCACCAGCATGTATCAAATATTTCAAATACTCGAGACTTGTGCTTTGGCAAATACATGCATATCTATGTTATAATCATAATCTAAAAGTTTCATGACGATCGTATGTCCACAAAAACAATTATTAAACAGTTAATTTCTCATGTGTGTGTGTGTATGTATGTATGTATGCCTGTGTGTGCGTGCGTGTGCGTGTGTGTGTGTGTGTATGTATGTATGCCTGTGTGTGTGCGTGCGTGTGTGTGTGTGTGTGTGCGTGTTTCTTGTGTAAGCTGAAAGACGCGACTAGAGCTTTCTTACTTGTTTTTATTTTATTTTATTTTTTTAAATTATTTTTGTAAGACAACAAATTGAACAAGTAAGAAGACTCTAGTCGAGACTGCTCGACTAGGAGTTACCCTGAACTAGGGAAAACAATCGATGGTACTATCGATACTATCGATGGTTTTCTAAAACGGCTATACCTCGATATTATTTTCGTCTATCGATAGTCTGACATTAAAAAAAGTGAGCGTTAAGTTGGCGAACGCCAATCCCGAAGAACGCAAAATGAGCCTTACGAGCTTGTGTGCCAAAATAAGTAATATTGAAAGAACTAGTTCAGTGGCTCAGTTAGTCACAGACAATGCGAATTCCATGGTCAAAGCCTGTGAAATTCTTGCAAAAAATCATTTACCCTGCTTTGCGCATTGTATCAATTTATTGGTGCAGGATGATTTGTCTCTTGAAAATATAAAATCCTTAATACGCACTGTAAAACAAATTGTGACATATTTCAATAGCAGTTCTATTCAGTATGCTAAACTTAAGAATGCTCAAGAGCGGGAAAACCCATACAGTCTTATTCAAGAAGTTCCCACTAGATGAAATAGCGCTTTACATATGATGCAACGGATATTATTGGTCAGGGATGATATCGGTCACGTCCTTTTAAATTGTTCAAAAGCACCATCAACTTTGAATAACGACCAATATGATTGCATCGCAGACTTATGCGACATTTTAAAACATTTTGACGAAGTCACCAAAAAAGCATCAGGAGTAAAGGCAGTATCAGTGTCATTAATCATACCATGTGTTTTTGGCTTGGGATGCACCATGGATGGACTTAAGACAAAAAATGAGGATTTCAATTGATTCCGAAACTTGCACTTTTATTAAAAATCGGATCAAAATAAGACTGTCACATTATCAAACCAGAACCGTTCCACGCTTGGTCACAATGTTGGACCCAAGGTTCAAAAACGAAGCTTTTGGAAATGCTGTCAATGCTCAAGAAGCCTCGACAATTTTAGAAACGAAAGTGAAGAGCATAATAAATGTTGAAAAAATGACCCAGTAACTGATTTACAGCCAACGCACCCTGACAATGTTCTTACATTTTTGGCCGATAGAATTCAGCGGAAACAACGAACTTGTATGTCAGATGCAATAAGCGCCATGAGGCAATACATTGAGGAGAGAAATGCTGATCATGATATTGACCCCTTGGAGTACTGGAAGGTAAATTTGTAATGAAATTTATAAAAATAACAATCTAAACATTTAAAACATTGCAGATTAATGCGCAACATTTTAGTCACGTCGCACAGTGCGCTCGCAAGTACCTTTGCGTTCCGGCAAGCTCCACCGAGTCGAAGAGAACTTTCAGTAAAGCTGGTTAAATTATTGGCACACGTCGGTCCCGCCTTAAAACAAAATATGTGGACGTCTTACTGTTCTTAAATAAAAACATCTGGCTCCTAGATGGATAGCTGTAATATTATATTTGTTGAAGATTTTCGGTTTAAGTTGTTTAAATACTTTTAAGTTTGAATATTGTTTTGTTTTCCTTTTTTATCTTATATTACATTCCATTACATATTTACCTATTACTGCTATGAAAATTATGAATGAATCTATTTTTAAGTTGCTTCAAATATTGATTTTTGTTTTCGTTTTATATAAATATACAACAGTTATAAATAATAGCTGTAAATGAAGTCAGAAACATTTTTTAGTACCGTTCTATAAATGCAGACTTTAAGAAAAAATGGAGTAAATTGTAATTATTTTAAATTTTCGATAGTATTGATGGTTTTCACTATCGGATGTGAAAAAAAATCGATGGCCTCACTATCGATAGTTCTGCATCCCTCCCCTGAACCACTAACCAGAGAACACATAGACCGGACAAGTAGTGTAAAGCGTTTTGCACACTTTTTTTTCGGGAGTTATCTCCCAGACACTTCGTATTTTCTCGGCTCCTCACTTTTTCGGTTCGGGCTACGAAAAAATACGAAAGCACAATCATTTCGCTTCATGCGCTCGGCCGAGATGGTCGACTGTTGAACAAAAGATCCCTCTGCGCTGAATGTTTTCCTTGCTCTCTCTCTCTCTCACGATGCTCTCTGCTCTCTCAAATATGTATGTATGTATGTATGCATGTGAGCACAAGCTGCAGCTCACAAAAATTGAAATTTCTTCGCAGCGAGAACCCATGCCTTCCCTTCTGTGTGAAGAGTATACCGAATTTTTCGAACCGTTTGCCATGCGTTTTCGTCATTATTTGTGGGAAGGGTATGAAAGCGTTGGTGCGCATAATGAAAATTCGCGACGAGCATGCACACACACACGGTCCCTTGCTACATGTACTATGAGCATTTGTATGCCTGTGTGCGAAGCTCTTGCTGCCTGTAGCAATTTTGAAGCCCAGCATTTGCATTTGTCGATCTTGTGAAGTGCTCACATACATACATATGTATGTATGTATATACATTTGATTGTGTGTACGCATGGGAGGCGCTGCTCACAATTATGGGATATAACTTGTAGAAGCACTTGTATGCCTGTGTGCCTTTATATGTGCGCGTGTGTATGTGTTTATATGCATGCCTGGGAGATGAACATTGGCGAGTGCCTCCCTCAACTTAGAATGGTGTGAACGATCACTGACCAAACAACACATAGACTAGACATGTAGAGCAACGTTTTTCCACGCCGCAATATCTGCCTAGCAAGTCCCGGCCAACTTCGTATTCGCTCGGCTTGGTATTGGATGGCTCGGGTAATGAAAGATAGCACGACGAAATCAGTGCGCTCTAAGCACGCAAACGAAATGGTCATGTATGCGCTTTGCGTTTTTTGTCTTACTCTCCCTCTCTCTCTCTAACTCTCTCTTTCTCTCTCTGTGGGCTCTCAAATCATGAAGCTCAGCAGCGCACAAAAATTTAAATTCCTTCCCGACGGTCCCAGCTCTTTCCTTTTGAGTGAAGAGTATTCCGAAATCTTAAAATCGTTTGCGGCATTCATGCAAACAAAATGCTAGTGTTTCGATATATATATATGGGAAGGGTATGAATGCGTTGAGGCGCATAAAGAATATGATCTCGCGACGGGCATGCACACACACACTTGTTGTCCCTTGCTACATGTATGAGCATTTGTGACCTGCGTGCGTTACTCTTGCTGCTTGTAGCAATTTTAAAGCCCAGCATTTGCATTTGGTCGGTCTTACGGACTATCATAACCACTTCACACAGATGTGCATACTATGTATGAACATACATATGTTCATAAGTACATTTATATATTATTATTGCTAATCATGTTTATAAATGTGTTTATATCCGTAATTATATACAATTAAAATTATTTTATACACATTTTCAACCGAAAAAATTATTGTAAAACACTACTAACTTTATTAAATGCTTTGCAATATATGAAATACACATGTCATATTATACTCAAGCTTTACTCATTATTGTCTGTTGAGGATTGATCTCGAAAAACTCATCATCAAGTGAGCATTTGAGCTAACGGTAAACACAGTCGTCGGCTGATCGCACATTTGTCTCTAGAATAAGAAACCGAATGTTCTGGATTATGAAATAGACGCAAACATAGAAGCATAAGGAGACATCCAGAACATTCGATATGCAGTAGAAGTAGGTATATAAGCGAGCTGTAAGTCGAGCCAAAGTTCATTCAGTAAGTTCATTGTGTAAGATCAATGTCAGTGTGTCGGCTCGGTTAGTTAAGTTCAAATCGTCGCGGTACGTGAAGAAGTGTACTTGTTACTGAATATTGTGTTAAATAAACTTTTTGTGTTGCGCCTACATATACCGTGTTTCATTTAAGAAAAACCTTCAACAGGTTATGGGCCCAGACAGTGCTAAACGTGTAATGTAGTGTGAAATCGAGTGCAAGTACAAAAGTGAATTAGTGGCAAATTTGTAACTAAATAAAGACAATGAAAATGGAGCCATTAAATATGAGAATTGAACGATTACGCGACAAAGACAATTGGCATTTGTGGTGTTTTATGATTCGTACGCTATTGGAAGAAGACGACGATGTTCTTGCCGTTTGTGAAGGTAGTTTGACGTGTCCGACACAGGAGTCTGCAACATACGAGAGAGACTCGAAAAGGTTCTTGAAAGCTGATAAGACTGCAAGGAAAATAATTATTCATTCTATCGAGAGAAGACCGATGGAATTGATTGTGAGCTGCAAAACAGCAAGAGAAATGTGGATAAAATTGAACTCAGTGTATGATATGAAATCAGAAGAAAATTTATCGGCTATTCAGAAACAGTTTTTTGATTTCAAATGGATTGAAAGTGAGAGTGTGGACTACAATATTTCAAAGTTGGAAGTTTTGTGGAGCAAGATGAAAAATCTTGGAAGTGCTGTGCCTGAAACAATGTTAATGTCGCGAATCCTGTCATCTTTGCCTCAAAAGTTTAACTATTTTCATAGTGCGTGGGATTCGGTCGAAGACAGCAAAAGAACATTGAACAATTTGACGACTCGTTTAATGACAGAAGAAATGCGGTCAAAAGAACAAGAAGTGGTACCTGAAGAGTCAACAGCGTTAGTCGCCGGCAACGGAAAAAATAAAAGAGAACATGAAAATAAGAAGAAAATTATGAAGTGCTATAACTGCGGCATGATGGGACATCTGAAGAAGGACTGCTACAGGTGTTATATATGCAAGAAGAAAGGCCACAAGAGCAACACCTGTCACCAAAGGAGAAATGCAGGAAGTCAAGCGGAAAATAATCAAGGAGAATCGGGTGAATCATCGAGGAAAGGATTGATTGCGAGCAGGGACGGCAGAGAAGATGACGTGTGGGTGATCGACTCAGGAGCTTCTGATCACATGTCAAGGCGTCGAGATTGGTATTCTACTTATGAAGAATTTTTGGAGCCCCTGAGGATAGGCGTAGGTAACGGTAAATATATCACGGCGCACGGAAAAGGTAATATTGATATTGAAACTTATGTCAATAATAATAAAAGGGCGACGACAATGTTTAATGTTTTGTATGTTCCGGAAATAGTTTACAATTTATTTTCTATTATGTCAGCTGCAAAAAGGGGTGTTGATTGTCTTATTAAAAATAAAGGAACACAGTGTTTGTTGAGACGTGATAATAAAATAATTGCAACGGGTTCTAGGTTCGGAAACTTATTAAAATTAGATGCGAATGTTTTGATGCCAAAATTGTGTAATTTAACAAGAAAAATAGAATCGAAAGAAAGTGATTCTTTACAAGTATGGCACGAGAGGTTTTGTCATCAAAACGTTCGACATGTTCGCGATTATTTGAAAAATAAGAATATTGATTTTCTAGAAAATGATTTCTTTTGTGAAGGATGTGCTTATGGGAAGCAGCATCGGCTAACATTTCACAAAAATATTGACCGTGCAACAAAGACACGAGAGATAATTCATACTGATGTTTGCGGTCCGATAGAGGTAGAGTCTATTGGTAAAAAGTTGTATTTTGTTAGCTTTAAAGATGATTATTCAAGTTATCGGGAAGTTTATTTTATACGTCATAAGTCTGAAGTATTTGAAAAACTCCAAATTTTTATTCAGGCAATTCAGAATCAATTTCATGAAAACATTAAAGAAATTCACAGCGATGGGGGTAGAGAATATATTAATAAAGAAGTTAAATCGTTCTTTAATAAGAAGGGAATAAAACATATTGTTAATGCTCCTTATACACCTGAACAGAATGGAGTTGCGGAACGTGAGAATAGAACTATTATTGAAGCTGCACGATCAATGTTGCATTCTAATTCTGAGTTACCATTATTTCTATGGGCAGAAGCAGTAAACACTGCAGTTTATGTAATTAACCGCACAGGTCCAACAAAACATGGGAATAAAACTCCATATGAGTTGTGGTTCAAGAAAGAGCCAGATATCGGAAATCTTAAAATTTTCGGGACTGAATGTTTTGTACATGTACCAAAAGAAAAAAGGAGAAAATTAGATAAAAAGTCTATTAAAGGATTTATAGTAGGATACGTTGAAAATTGCAAAGGATATCGTGTATATGTTCCAAATATGAGAGATGTAATTATAAGTAGAGATGTATGTTTTAAACCAGAAAACTTTACAGCTCAGTTTAAAAAACCTGAAATTTTAGTTGACAATTCTGAAAGTGAGACTAATGAAAGTGAATACGAAAATAATAAAATTGAAGATGAATCAACTGAACATAATAATAGTGAAATGGGTCGGCGATTGCGAGATAGATCACAGATTCGTATGCCAGATTTTTATGGTTGCCCTGTTACATTTATTACACAAAGCTTGCCTTTAAATTATAATGAAGCGTTAAAGTCTGATGAAAATGTATCTGAACAAAATAATTGTAATGCACCTTACCGCGAAGCAGTAGGAAATTTAATGTTTTTACAAGTTGTTTCAAGGCCAGATATAAGTTTTTCTGTTAATGTAGTTTCCGAGATCTAGAAAACCCGAAGCAGCATCACTGGACGTTAGTTAAGAGAATATTTCGTTATTTGAAAGGAACGATGGATTTGGGAATTTTACACAGTAAAATTAATAATATTTTGAGACATATAGTGATGCTGATTATGCAGGTGATAAGAAAACTCGGAAATCTACATCTGGAATTTTGTGTAAATATGCGAATGCTGCAATAACGTGGCAAAGTAAAAAACAACAATGTGTAGCTTTATCAACAACAGAAGCCGAATATGTAAGTGCAGCTCTAGCAAGTAAGGAAATGATATGGCTAAAGAAATTGTTTTTTGATTGTAACATTAATTTAAGTAACTACATCTTGTTTATAGATAATATAAGTGCGATTAAGCTAATCAAAAATCCTGAATTTCATCAACGAAGCAAACATATAGATGTTAAATATCATTTTGTACGCGATTTATTTGAGAAAGATGAGATAGATGTAAGGTATGTAAAGAGTGAAGAGCAGATCGCTGACATTTTTACTAAAGCTTTGCCAAAGCCCAGATTTTTGTATCTAAGAGAGAAATTGGGAATGAAGAATAAGGGACAAATTTGTTATAGAGATGTTGAGTTTTAGGGAGGGTGTTGAGGATTGATCTCGAAAAACTCATCATCAAGTGAGCATTTGAGCTAACGGTAAACACAGTCGTCGGCTGATCGCACATTTGTCTCTAGAATAAGAAACCGAATGTTCTGGATTATGAAATAGACGCAAACATAGAAGCATAAGGAGACATCCAGAACATTCGATATGCAGTAGAAGTAGGTATATAAGCGAGCTGTAAGTCGAGCCAAAGTTCATTCAGTAAGTTCATTGTGTAAGATCAATGTCAGTGTGTCGGCTCGGTTAGTTAAGTTCAAATCGTCGCGGTACGTGAAGAAGTGTACTTGTTACTGAATATTGTGTTAAATAAACTTTTTGTGTTGCGCCTACATATACCGTGTTTCATTTAAGAAAAACCTTCAACATTGTCAAATCATACAAAATTTACAAAATTCTAAATCCAGAGACATACAAGCATACACATACACAAATGTATGTATGCATGTGCTCACTTCACAAGGCAGACCAACGGAAAATTTTGGGCTTTACAATTTGCACAGGCTGTTGTGCACAGAAAGAATACATTTTCGCGACGAGCATGCACACACACATTTACATCCTTGCTACGTGTATGTGCTTTTGTGTGCGTGCGTCGCGAAACTCAATTCTTCACCAGTTCATCAGTTACAGTCCCGTTTTACATACATGTATGAGCCCTTATGTGTTAGTATGGGACTCTATTCTTGCTGCCTGTGGAATATTGTAAGTATGTGTGTGTATTGTGAGGAGCAATATAGGTATGCACGTATTAATGTATATAAACGTATGTATTTGCTGTGCGTTTATATGCATATACGTGCATATACATGTTGCTCCACACAGCGACGCGAATACTGTAGGAGCGACCCTCGCACTGGAAAGGGGGTCAAAGTCCTGTTAGAGGCGGGCTCTTTCGCTCCTACAGATTCAGCAATGGGTTCGCGTCGCACGCACGACGATCATCGGTGACCGTTAGCCGAGGTGCCGTTCGGGCCGGGTGATAGCAGTGGACGTTTTCACTCGCATGGCAACAACGGTACTTCGGCCAATGGGAGGCTGCCACGCAATTTGGCGGGAAAGTGGCGTCACCCAGATCACGCCACTTTACCGTTTTTATGGGCACGAGCAGCAGGAAGGCCCCGCTCCAGAGCCGAACAGGCCCCGTTACCACACGAGGCAGGGCCTGTGGCTGGGGTATAAAAGGCCACCAGCAGCTCCATACGGGAGTCAAAAAAGAAAGTCAAAAGGTCAAAAGGAGTCGAAACGATACGAGAGAGTGTTGCCGTCGAAATTTATAAAAGTGAAAGTGAAGAAAGTATCGAAATCAAGTCAACGCGAGTGGTAAATCAGGACTCCCAGGACATCGTGGGAACAGCAAGGACATCGTGGGAACAGCAAGGACATCCAGTGGGAATCCTTGCAGATCATCAGCAGGCGCCGATCAGGACAACGGTGCATATCAGCAACGTAAGCGAGGCCTGCACACCTGGGTGAGTTCGCGTAGCCGTGCGTAAGAGAAGTGCTTGTGCGTGAACGAAGCTAGCGTTGTACTGTGAGTGAGCGAGATAGTAGGAGAGATCGGCATAGCTGGCGAACCGCCAGAGTTTACAGATCCAGATCCTGGCGTTTCTCAAATCCTTACAGTGAGCTAGCGTGTTTAGCACAACACTCTCCCAGCCGGAGTGCGTTGAACCAGCGCTCAGTAGGTGTGCGTCGCTAAGCAAACCAGCGAGCCAGCATCCATTTAAATAAGTGACTTGTACATTGCATATTTATTTAAGAAAATATACCACTGCGCTATAAAACCTAAACCACAAGACTAATTAATTATCGCAGGGGCTTCAACAAATAAATTTGTTGGCAACGAATCCACAGTCAGCTGAAACTAGCCCAGCTTAGACTCGGGATAAACCGAAGGTTCGTTACAACTGGCGCCCAACGTGGGGCCCTGCGATAAGAGTGTGATTAGTGAATACTTGTGAATATGGTGCGAGCGTGGGTATACAATCTTAAAAAAGATGAAGTGCTGCGCTATGGTGACGAATTCGGAGTGAGCTTGTCAGGCACACTAGACGTTATGCGGAGGCAGTTTGGCGAGTGGGTTGCGAGGAATGAAGGAAGCATTCCTTACTCACTGAGGATCGCCGAGCTGGAGCGACTGCATGGACGCCGTGCCTCACTCAGGGATGAGGCAACGACCGCCGTCACGGAGGACGACCTGGAATCAGAGCTTGCGCATGTGGCGCGGCTCTGTGTGCCCTCCACAAGCGCAACAGCACGACTGCAGGGCACGCGGCAGGGTGAGATGAGAGCCACATCCACCCCGCAACCGGAAATTAGGCCACGAGGACACGACAGCACAGCTCAGGAATATCCAAAGGTGGCCAAACAAGTGCGGGAGTGGAGCTTCCGCTTTGATGGCACCACAAAGCCTTTGGAATTCTTGGAGCAGGTGGAGTGGTCGGCGGACACCTATGGGCTGGATCTGGACATGATCCCGCGGGCGATGCCAGAGCTGCTGAAGGGCATGGCATTAAAATGGTACGTGGCCAACAACCGGCACTGGACGGCGTGGGCGACATTTGTGCGCAGCTTCCAGGAGTTTTTCCTGCCCAGAGGCTATCTGGAGAAGCTGGAGGATGACGTCAAACGCCGGAGGCAGATGGTAGATGAGTGCTTCAAAGTCTACATGGTGGAGATGCAGACTCTCATGCGGCCTCTGCGCTATGGAGCAGACCGCGAAATGAAGCTAATTTACAATAACAGCCTGCCCGATCTGCGCGCTTACGCCAGGCCGTATCAATTCCACAACCTAGTGGAATTGATGCACCTGGCAGATGAGTTCGAGGAGCTGGAGAAGGACCGCGAGAGGTTGCGACAACAGCCACGGCATGGCCGGTCACGACTGATGGCCATGGACGACGCTGGAGGCGATGTGGAGTATCGCCGTATGGAGGATGAGGCGAAGCCTTCTCCTGCGCCAAGGACAGGCGCAACCGGAGCAAGGACACACATCCCGAATCCAGCCAGGGCATGCCGAGTGTGTGGCCAGGAGGGGCACCGCGCGTTTACGTGTCGCAACAAGGCGCTGGATTTCTGCTGGCAGTGCGGGCGCATTGGAGTAAGAACGTTTGCCTGTTGTCAGTCGGGAAACGAGAAGCGACACCCGCCATCCAGGGGCGAGCGGGAGCAGCAGTCAGGAGCCCCCAGGCACTAGTGGGCCGCCTCCTGGATGAAGGCAGCCAGATGTCGGCGATCGTGGCCATTGGAGCCACTCAACAAAGAGCTACGATCGACACGGGAGCCACAAGCAGCTTTATCAGCGAAAAGCTTGCTGACGAGCTCAGAGGAGTGGGCGTGGTGCGTGCTACACGGCGGCGCATACGCTTAGCGGACGGCAGTTGCAGTCAGGTGGACTCGCAACTGGAGGCGACGATCAGCCTGGGGAATCGACAAATACAGATTCCGTTGCTGATTCTGCCAGGAGTGATCGAAGATCTAGTGCTGGGCTGGGATTTCTTGGCCAGCATGGGCACCACACTGGAGTGCGGTGGTTTGACATTGAAGGTCGAGCCAAGAATTCCACAGTCGAGCGGACAGCCGGAGGAGAAGCTATCCGTGGTTGTGGCCAGCGTGGAGGCGAACCCAGCGACGCCGATGGAGGCAAAAATGGAACAGCCAACGCCTATGCACGATGGCCCAGAGGTGGATGCTTTCCTGAGGCATGAGCTGGAGAAGTTCCAGCATGTGAAGGGCACCACCAGGATCACGGAGCACCGGATCAGGATGCAGGATAACAGGCCCATAAAGCAGCGCTACTTCCCCAAAAATCCAAAAATGCAGGCGGAGATCAACCTGCAGGTGGATGAGCTGCTGGCCAAAGGCTGCATCGAGCCCTCGAAGAGCCCACATAGCGCGCCGATTGTCATGGTTCGTAAGAAGAATGGGAAGTGGCGGCTATGTGTGGATTTTCGACAGCTAAACAGCAGATCCATCAAAGATGCATACCCTTTGCCGCGTGTGCATCACATTCTGGACCAGCTGCGAGAGGCGCGCTAAATGCACTGCTCAAAAAGGGTACGAAGTGGGAGTGGACGGAGGAGCGGCAAAGAGCGTTCGGGACGGTAAAGGCCAAATTGACGGAGTCACCGGTGCTGGCGTGCCCTGATTTCTCGAAGCCATTTTGCTTGCAAACGGACGCAAGCAATTATGGGCTTGGGGCAATCCTGACGCAGACCTCGGAGGATGGAGAGCGCGTCATTTCGTATGCCAGCCGGACACTGAACAGTGCTGAAAAGAACTATTCAGCTACTGAGAAGGAGTGTCTGGCTATAATCTGGGGCATACGAAAGCTCAGGTCATACCTGGAAGGCTACAAATTCGTAGTGGTCACTGACCATATGGCGCTGAAGTGGCTCAATTCCATTGAGAGCCCAACGGGAAGGATTGCCAGATGGGCACTGGAGCTGCAGCAGTATGACTTCGAGATCCGCTACAGGAAGGGCAAGCAGAATGTGGTAGCAGATGCGCTCTCACGGCAGCCTCTGGGAGAGGA
The DNA here is from genome assembly GCF_018153725.1 of Drosophila mojavensis. Classification (NCBI taxonomy): domain Eukaryota; kingdom Metazoa; phylum Arthropoda; class Insecta; order Diptera; family Drosophilidae; genus Drosophila; species Drosophila mojavensis. The sequence continues at coordinate 2,502,675 of NW_025318897.1, read as the reverse complement.
GGCGTGTCGATTGGTCAAGAGCAAGGAGACGCCAGCTGGGACAGGATGTCGCTGGCTCACCAAGCTTCGACAAGATATAAAAAAGGCGCCACATAAGTTTCCAGACTATATGGAAGAGTCTGGAAACTTATATCGGCACATCCCTCATCAAGCCGGCCACGAGGATGTGGCTGCATGGAAGTTGTGCGTGCCGGCGGACCGGCGCAAACAAGTGCTGGAGGAGAACCATGACGCAGCCACCGCTGGCCACCTTGGGAGTCGAAAAACTATCGCTCGGGTGGCAGCGCGGTATTACTGGCCAGGTATGTACCGGGATGTGAGAAGATACATACAGCGCTGCGAGGTGTGCCAGCGATACAAGCCCAGTCAGCTGCAAGCTGCTGGGCAAATGCTGACACAGGTGCCCGAGGAGCCATGGGCAACAGTTTGTGCCGATTTTGTTGGCCCACTGCCGAGATCAAAGCATGGTAACACAATGCTTTTGGTCTTCATAGACCGCTTCTCGAAATGGACGGAGATGGTGCCGCTGCGGAGTGCGAATAGCACAGCTCTCCAGAAGGCATTTCGAGAGCGGATCTTGGCGCGGTTCGGCACGCCAAAGGTGCTCATTACGGATAATGGTACCCAATTCACCAGTCGGGCATTCAAGGTGTTTCTAGAGGAGCTTGGGGTGCGCCACCAGCTGACAGCACCATACACACCTCAAGAGAATCCCACTGAGAGGGCCAACAGGACCGTTAAAACGATGATTGCGCAGTTCGCTGGAGAGGACCAGAGATGCTGGGACGACGCATTGCCGGAGTTGACGTTGGCGGTCAACAGCAGCGTGTCAGCATCCACAGGATATTCGGCCGCCTTCATCACGCAAGGGCGAGAGCCTAGGTTGCCCAAATCACTGTTCGACGCGCAAACGATTGGCACAGGCCAGGAGGCACAGACACCAGTCGAGAGAGCCAGCAAGATGCGCGAAGTGTTTGAGATCGTGCGTCGGAACCTGGAGAGAGCTGGACAGGATCAGGCGCGGCACTACAATCTACGGAGGCGGCAGTGGAAGCCGGCCGTAGGTGACAAGGTGTGGGCAAAAGAACGCCACTTGTCTAATGCCGCAGAGGGATTCGCAGCAAAACTGGCGCCACGCTATGGAGGCCCATATATAGTGGCCAGTTTTGTGTCTCCAGTCATCTGCCGGATAAGGTCGGAGGCAGAGAAGCGGACCAGGACGGCGCATGTGGCGGATCTCAAGCCGTGGAGAGGAGACACGGGTGAGCAATAGAGCCGTTTTGTTTTTTTTTATTCCAAAAAAAAAAAAAAAAAAAAAAAAAAGGGAGTGAATACACAGCGAAGTGTATTGCTTCTCATCAAAAAAATAAAGAAGAAGAGAAAAAAAATAAGACGACAAAATTTTGCTCAAAAATGCATAATTTCGGCTGCGAAACGCATCTGTGACTGGAAAACCACAGTTGCCACCAGGAAAATTACGGTATGTGGGTGCGCAACAACAATTTGTTTGAACTGCGCGCGCACGACAGCAAGCAGTGTACAGTACTGCACCGAAAAACTTAGCTGTCGGTGCATGCGCAATGCATAGACAACAACAAAGCAGTGCATGCGCAAGCAGCACTCATATACGGTACATGCGCAACAACAACGCGCGCAGCTGAAATTATGTATGTGTCTAGCGAAAGCGAAAAGCGGAAAAACAACAACAAGCCGCACGCATTCCAGGCGAAAGCATTTCTGTACACACACACACACAGCGAAGCGAGAGCAAGCGAGCGTAGGCAAGGGTCAAGGGCCTACGTCGGCTGCCCAGCGATCGCTAGCGCACGAAGATGTCAAAGCGAGCAACATCTAAAACCGCCAACAACAAAATGTACGGAGACAACTAAAACAGCCAACAACAAAACACACAGCGACATATAAAACAATCACTACCGACGAGATGCATAAAACGGCCAACAACAATGCAACGCAGCAGAATAACTTGCATTTCGATGTTCGGCCACCGAAGGGCAATGTATGCATGAGTAGGTGAGAGTGGGGAAAACGGTATCAAGGCGATACCGTAGCCTGCCTGGAATTCAGCCATAAGGCAGGGAAAGCTAGAGTGGGCTGAACAGAGGACACAGGACCTGTTATATGCTGCCGTCTACGCAGCCGGCGGCGCGGCAGCAGAGGGTATAAATGGGCATGTTCGCATCGGGCCGGTCTTCTTGTGGATGAGTTACCAGAGTGGACCGACGGCGCTCGAGTGCAGTGTGTCGAGTGAAGTGTTCCAAGTGAAGACGAGGAGCATGCAGGCATATTTTTGGGTTGCCCATTGAGAGATTGGTTCACCATCGATGCCTGCCACGCGACGAATCCATCCGGTTGTCAGTGCTGAGACGTAGGCACGTTTGTTGGCCGATCCTCGCGCACTGGCCAGCGACTTTGCTGGAGCTGTGCGCGAATGAGGAGTGAGCCGCAAAATAGCAGCCGGCGTCAAAGCCCGACGCCGGTGGCAGTTGCGAACGACATCGATGTGGCCAGCTCCCAACAGCAATTCAACTATGTGTCTGCAGCGCCGCAACGGAGACATAGCAGCATCCAGGAGGGCAGCTGCTAACATGGTCGACGAGGGATATGGTGAGGCAGGTGGCCGCCGCACGAGTGCCAAAGCCACCGGAGACTGCAGAACCAACAGGTGAGTTGTGCAGGAGCGTCCGGCGTGGGCGGAGGCAGCGGCGGCCCATATTGCACGCAGGCATGCAGTCGGAGATGTGGCTGTTTGCTGTGAGAGTGTGACTACAGACGCCTGCCACGCGAATGGCTCCACCGGTCATGGATCGCCAGGTGTCGGTAAAGCTTGGCAACCGAATCCTCGCGCACTGGCCAGCGACTCCGCTGGAGCTGTGCGCGAAAGAGGAGTGGCCAACAAGCGCACCGACACCAAAGATCGAACACCGGTGCCCATTTGCGAACGACGTCTGTGGCCCGATCTCATAGCAGCAGTGCCCCACCGGAGCATCTCCAAGGGCCCAAGAAGCAGCAGAAACCAGAAGAGAGATGTCTCCAACGGCGAGGGACAGCATGCGCCCAATGGGCGAAATGGCCATTACCGTGCGCGCGTGCGCCAATGCCACCGGGGGCTGCAAAACCGAGAGGCGAGTTTTGCAGCAGCGCCCGGAGTGGGCATTGGCAGCGGCAGGCCATCAGGTCAAGGGGCATGGAGGAAAAGATGCCCAGCCTGAAAACAATATTTTTATTAAAATTTTATTGAGACATAAAAGTATTAACCCCATTCACTTACCGGCAGAATACAGCATTGCCAGCGGTAAGGGGGAAATGCAGCTGATAACATTAACAGAGCGTTAACAGCAGCGATCAGCGCAGAATGGAGCATCGAGGTATGCACGTATGAACGTACGTATTTGCTGTGCGTTTATATGCATATACGCGCATATACATGTTGCTCCACACAGCGACGCGAATACTGTAGGAGCGATCCTCGCACTGGAAAGGGGGTCAAAGTCCTGTTAGAGGCGGGCTCTTTCGCTCCTACAGATTCAGCAATGGGTTCGCGTCGCACGCACGACGATCATCGGTGACCGTTAGCCGAGGTGCCGTTCGGGCCGGGTGATAGCAGTGGACGTTTTCACTCGCATGGCAACAACGGTACTTCGGCCAATGGGAGGCTGCCACGCAATTTGGCGGGAAAGTGGCGTCACCCAGATCACGCCACTTTACCGTTTTTATGGGCACGAGCAGCAGGAAGGCCCCGCTCCAGAGCCGAACAGGCCCCGTTACCACACGAGGCAGGGCCTGTGGCTGGGGTATAAAAGGCCACCAGCAGCTCCATACGGGAGTCAAAAAAAGAAAGTCAAAAGGTCAAAAGGAGTCGAAACGATACGAGAGAGTGTTGCCGTCGAAATTTATAAAAGTGAAAGTGAAGAAAGTATCGAAATCAAGTCAACGCGAGTGGTAAATCAGGACTCCCAGGACATCGTGGGAACAGCAAGGACATCGTGGGAACAGCAAGGACATCCAGTGGGAATCCTTGCAGATCATCAGCAGGCGCCGATCAGGACAACGGTGCATATCAGCAACGTAAGCGAGGCCTGCACACCTGGGTGAGTTCGCGTAGCCGTGCGTAAGAGAAGTGCTTGTGCGTAAACGAAGCTAGCGTTGTACTGTGAGTGAGCGAGATAGTAGGAGAGATCGGCATAGCTGGCGAACCGCCAGAGTTTACAGATCCAGATCCTGGCGTTTCTCAAATCCTTACAGTGAGCTAGCGTGTTTAGCACAACACTCTCCCAGCCGGAGTGCGTTGAACCAGCGCTCAGTAGGTGTGCGTCGCTAAGCAAACCAGCGAGCCAGCATCCATTTAAATAAGTGACTTGTACATTGCATATTTATTTAAGAAAATATACCACTGCGCTATAAAACCTAAACCACAAGACTAATTAATTATCGCAGGGGCTTCAACAAATAAATTTGTTGGCAACGAATCCACAGTCAGCTGAAACTAGCCCAGCTTAGACTCGGGATAAACCGAAGGTTCGTTACAGTATGCATCCCAAGCTAATTGTCTCTGGATTTAGTAGTTTGTAAATTTTGTATTATTTGAATCGTAGGGTGACTATCAAATGGGCCATTATGACTTAATTAGAAATTTTTGACAATAATGAGGAGGAATGAGGGAAGAAACGGCAGTCTAACGCGAAGAAATTTCAATTTTCGTGAGCTGCTGCTTGTGCTCACATGCATACATACATATACATATTTGAGAGACCAAAGAGAGCAGAGAGAGCGAGAGAGCAAGAACAAAAATTGAGCATAGAGGAATCTTTTATTCAACATTTGACCATCTCGGTCGAGCGCATGAAGCGGAATGATTGTACTTTCGCATATTTTCGTAGACCAAACCTAAAAAGTGAAGAGCCGAGCAAAGACGAAATTGATAGGCCCTAGGGAGACAGATTTTTCGGTGTTGAAAAACTTTGTACTACATGTCTAGTCTATGTGTTCTCTGGTCAGTGGTTAAACTCAATATCAACCATAAGGTTTAAGGAATTACAGTCTCATTAAAACAGAAACAAATTTTTCTAAAAATTTACATCCGAATTAAGCCGAGATAACAGATGATGTTTTGATTACAAAGTTTTTCTAAACTGCCTCAAATCGATCGCAAGTTGCGATTCACAACCAAGAAATATTTAAATTATGAGACCGAAGAGTCTGTAGACTATCTATTGGCAGCTTTATCATCAATGTAAACATTTAAAATGTAAAATGTTTAAATTTCTATTATTTTCGTTTTGTTTTTCATGAATATGAAATGTTTGTTACAATATTTGTACGTGTATCTATATATCTATTACAATATAAAACAAGTAAGAAAGCTCTAGTCGAGACTACTCGACTACGAGATCCCCTGAACCCTTGGAGTAATAGCTATTTCAATAATTTTTCGCGTCTTTCAGCTTACATAAGAAACACGCACACACACACACACACACACACACGCACGCACACACACGCACGTACGCACACACAGGCATACATACACACACATACACACACACACACACAAACAATTACATACATATACACACACAAGCATAAACACGCATGGGCGGCAATGAGCGCTTACTATGAGAAGGCGTATTTCAAATACTAGAGACTTGTGCTTTGGCAAATACATGCATATCCATGTTATAATCATAATCTGATTCATAACGATCGTATGTCCACAAAAAAAGTTATTTAACAATTAAGTTCTCATAGTAAGCCAACACTGCAGCCCATGCGTGTTTATGCGTGGGTGCTTGTGTGTGTATGATTTTGTGTATGTGTGTGTATGTGTTTGTGTATGTGTTCTTTTTTTTTTTTTTTTATACCCTGAACCCATTTTCAATGGGAAATCAGGGTATAATGGTTTTGTTGAAATGTATGTAACAGGCAGAAGGAGGCGTGGCAGACCCCACAAAGTATATATATTCTTGATCAGGGCGACGAGCTGAGTTGATTTGGCCCTGTCCGTCTGTCTGTCCGTCTGTCCGTCTGTCCGTCTGTCCGTCCGTCCGTCTGTCCGTCTGTCCGTATGTATGAACGCGTCGATTTCAGAAGATATAAGAGCTAGAGACTTCAAATTTTTTTTTTAAATGTTCGTAATTACAGCGCGCATATCAAGTTTATCATTAAAAATCGATAACTCATCCCGATCTTTTTTTATCGATAAAAAACCTTATCGAAAACCAGTTATAAAATTATATCTTCTACACCTTTATTGCTAGAGTCTCAAAATTTTTTAGGTATGCCTATATGCAATTTATACAATTTCGGTTTTTGTTAAAATTTACCCCCCACCCTTAAATTCACCCCCTCACCCTCACTTTTGTAAAAAGCTTATTTCAAATACTAGAGACTTGTGCTTTGGCAATTACATGCATATCCATGTCATAATCATAATCTGAAAGTTTCATGAAGATCGTACGTCCACAAAAAAGTTATTAAGCAATTAAGTTCTCATAGTAAGCGCTCACTGCCGCCCATGCGTGTTTATGCGTGGTTGCTTGTGTGTGTATGTGTGTGTGTATATGTGTGTGTGTATGCGTTTGTGTATGTATGCGTGTGTGTGTGTATGTGTGTCTGTATGTGTGTGCGTGTATGTATGCCTGTGTGTGCGTACGTGCGTGTGTGTGTGTGTGTGTGCGTGTTTCTTGTGTAAGCTGAAAGTCGCGAAAAAGTATTGAAATATCTATTGCTCCAAGGGTTCAGGGGATCTCGTAGTCGAGCAGTCTCGACTAGAGCTTTCTTACTTGTTTTTTTTTTATATTCATTTATTGGCAAAATTAAACAAATTGCAAGTTGCGTGGTGGCTAGGATAGCGCGCGGTGCTTGCGGGACGGCCGTAAAGCATTGCTTCGCAAGCACTATGCGCTACCTTAGCCTGGGACAGCTCGTCTTCTCGATCGCTCGACTCTGCGGAGCTCCATCATCACCGTGGCCGCGAAGGTGCTTGTTAGTTCCCAAGCTTCCTCCGATTCCAGCATGGCGTTGACTAAGTTGTCCGCTCTGATGGAGCGGCCCACTGCCTCTTCCAGACGACGCCTCTCCTCCAGGAACCGTCCACATTTGAAAAGAATGTGGTTGGCGTCTTCCACATGCCCTCGCTCGCACCAGGGACACTCGTCAGATTCCTCGTGGCCAAAGCGCTTCAAATAGCTCCGAAAGCATCCATGACCCGAGAGGATCTGCGTAAGGTAGAAGTTGACCTCGCCATGTTTGCGGTTAACCCATGGTTCAAGCTCCGGGATGAGCTTGTGCGTCCACCGCCCTTTAGCTGAGCTATTCCACCTTCTTTGCCATCGTGCGATGCTGTTCGCCCTGACAGCGTTGAGTCGCGTAGGCCCGTGCGAATTCCGCTCCACGGCCTCGGCGACCAAATACTCCAGTGGCACCATACCAGCTATGACGAGCGCCGCGTCATCGGAGATAGTCCTGAAAGCGCAGCTGACTCTGATTGCGCTCAGCCTGTAGATCGCGCAAATGCCTCGGCTGTAGCTCGGCGTTGCCATCGCTCTTGCCCATATTGGCGCAGCATAGAGGATGACAGACCTAATGACGCTCATTAGGAGGAGACGTCGTTGCTGTTTAGGTCCCCGCGTGTTAAGCATGATTCTCGAGAGAGCTCTACAAGAATCAGCTGCCTTTTTATGCACATATTCTAAGTGCTCGCGGAAAGTTAATCTTGTGTCTATCATGACACCAAGATATCTTATTGCCCTCTTTGACGCAATGGTGACGCTGCCGATCTTTATATTGGCAGTTTCCACTCTTTTGCGACTGCTGACTAGTACAACTTCGGTCTTGTGTGCCGCAAGCTCGAGCCCAGCTCCTGTCAACCAGCTTCGTATGCGATTGATACTTTCGCTGCACATATCCTCTGTATCTTTGAGCTCCTTTCCTATGGCTACGACAGCTACATCATCAGCAAAGCCAATGGTGTGCGCGCCTGCTGGTAGTTCCAAGCGCAGTACGCCGTCGTACATGATGTTCCATAGGAGAGGCCCCAGCACTGAGCCTTGGGGTACTCCAGCTGACACTGTATGAGTTTGGGGACCCTCACTCGTGTTGTATACCAGTGTTCTTCCTCTGAAGTAGCTCTTTATTATCTCTCTTAGATATTTAGGGATATTATATTGTGACATTCAGTATCATATCCCAACTAGCTGTGTTGAAGGCATTCCTTACATCCAGGGTCGCAATGATACAGTATTCCTTCGTCCCGTGCCTCCATCTGGTGCCTTGAATAGCGGAAGTGGCCAGACCAACAACTTTGTTAAGCGCGTCCGTTGTTGACCGGGCCTTCCGGAATCCAAATTGGTTTGGTGACAGGCCTCCGGCGCTTGCAATCGCAGTCTCCAGCCTAGAGCAGATCAGTTTCTCAAACACCTTTCCCATGGTGTCTAAGAGACAGATCGGTCTGTACGAAGATGGCTCATCTGGTGGTTTGCCAGCCTTGGGTAGCAATACCAGATTCTGGGCTTTCCATTTTGCCGGGAACGTCTCTTGGATCAGGCATTCGTTAAATAATTCGACGAACGTACTTGGGTGCAAGGCGAGGGCTAGCTTTAGCGCACGATTTGGGATCCCGTCCGGCCCTGGAGCTGTGTTGGTTCTAAGACCTCGGAGAACTACTAATATTTCTTCCTCTGTAACTAAAACAATTTCAGCAATTTCAGTGCTCGTTGAGCCCTGAGCAGCAGACTCGGACTCAGGGGCGTGAATGGAGCTTAAACTTTCTGGAAAGAGTGTTTCCACAATCGATTTAAGCTCCAGACGATCCGTAGGCTGCACCTGTCTACCTGCGTATAGTCTTTTAACTACTATCTTATATGCCCTGCCCCAAGGGTCATATTCGGCCGAGTCGCACAACTGTAAAAAACATTCTCTTTTGCTTGCCCGAATGGCCTTCTTCAGCTGTCTTCTAGCTGCCTGGTAAGCTAACTGTTTCTCAAGAAACGTTGGCCTACCGCGAGCCCGTTGGTAGCTTCTTCTCGCCTGGATGCATTTGCGACGAATGTCACCTATTTGCGTATTCCACCAATACGTAGGCTCATGTTGTCGCGTGAACTGCTTGCGGCGTAACATGCTGCTATTGCAGGCACTCTGTATTTGGGCTACCATTTGGCATGCTCTGGCCTCAGCATTACCAATTGTACCCAGAGACTGAATGGCCTCTGAAAAGACCGCGGGATCAAAAGTATCTAGCCGATACGACTCCCTCCACAATGTTGACGCCCTGGCAGGTGGCTCACCTATTGTGAACAGAAGTGCCGTATGATCGCTGCCCGTATAGCTATCGCAGTGGCTCCATGTTGCTCCCCGAAAGAGGGATGAAGTGACAAAAGTAATGTCGATAACAGACCCGTATCCCGCCCGACTGAAGGTGTACTCATGGCCAGTGTTGAGCAGTGCAACATCTAGTGTCGCGAAGATCTCCAGTAGGATACGACCTCTGGCATTTGTTGTTGGGCTACCCCATTCTAGCGCCCAGGAGTTAAAATCTCCAGCTATAATGGCCTTCCGACCCCTAGCATCCTCGGCAAGCTCGTCGAGCACCGTCGTGAATTCACTGAGCTGCATGCTGGGGGCCAGATAGCAACTGTAAAGCCACAAGCTACCATATCGGCCACGTACGAACCCATTGAATGACTTAACATTCGAAAGTACGTTCGTTGAGTTGCCGCATACCCACAACGCAGCTTTGCCATTAACGTCTGTTGACCATGTCCTAGGGCAGCTGGTTCTACAGTGGTGAGGCTCACTGAGAAAAGCTACATCTATACATTTTTCCCTAATGGTCTGCTCTAGAAGATCTTTTGGGTTCGCTGCACTTCTATTGGGCCTCGGCTTTTTTGAGGGAGTTTTCCTCTGTTCGGAGGCAACTTCCCTCGACCGCTTGGGAGTATTGCTACCTACTGTAGCACTAATGCTCGCTGCCTTAACGTTTTCGCCTACTTTTTTGAGTGGCGTGATCTGCACCTCACAGTTTTTAACCGAACGGTTGCAGAACGCTTCGGCCGTCTTGTGAAGGCTGACCAGCCTAGCCAGCTCCTCTCTCATTAAGGCATTTATATGCCGCTGACCCCCAAATAAGGCAGACAGACCCTCTAGTGTAGCTCCTATTTGAGCTAACGCTTCTTTTAGTGACTTGGGTGCCTGGCACTCAGCCACTGGAGCCTGGTTAGAAGTCGACGGCTGCGCCAACACCCTCTGTTGTTGCTGCGGCGATCGCTGCAACGAGGAACGACGCGCAAAAGCTTGCAGCTCGTCCTCCATCATGGCATCCATTTCTGCTCCGACTACAACGGCGTGAAGCCTGTAGTGGGCAATGGCTACTAATATAATCTGAGTTTACAACCCGCAGTAACTTAAACCCAACTTGACTACAGCGAGAGCCCGAAAGTATGCACTACTTTTAATAACTTCTACTTCACTCCAGCAGCTAGGTTGCTGTCTTTGCTAAGGCTTAGCAACTCACCAACGTTAGTGAGCAGCTGATTGCCCGATACAATTTCCAGCACTACTAACAGCTGTTAGAGTGAATGCACCTGATTTTTATTATTGCGCAAGTGTGACGCCTAAAGTAACAAAATTTACGCGCCCACAAAAGACAAGGAAAGGAAAGAAGCCCTGACGCCAAAACACTGACGCTATCGCCCCCCCCTCTCTTGCACCACCGAATTATACCGCTTGGGAATTCCACGAACCGCCGCGCAGTAAGTCTCTGGTAGTTTTTTGAGGTCGCTGGGTACGCCGCGCCCACAGCAAACACGTTGACTTCAGTTCTTTCCACTTTCACAGGGGAAAACACAGTTCAAGCTATTGTCTACGATGGACCGCGATGACATCGACCGCACTCCGTGAAAACGCAACTCGAACTGTATGTGTGTGTGTGTATGCGTTTGCGCATGCGCACGTGCGTGTGTATGTATGTGTGTCGAAAAGAAGGGCAGACTGATTAGAATATCAGATTAGAGGGTTCAGGGTATCTCCTAGTCGAGCAGTCTCGACTAGAGTCTTCTTACTTGTTTGTCCTGATTCAGCTATTTTTTCTCGGGAAAAAACGACAACACTGCTCAAGAGACTGAGCCGACCAAATACGAAGTTGAGCAGTTCCTTATGTACTTTTTTTCGGCGTTGAAAAAGTTGTTCTACATGTCTCGTCTATACATTCTTTGGTCAGTAATAAAACTTTCAGATTACGAATGTAACATAGATATGCATGTATTTGCCAAAGCACAAGCCTTTAGTATTTAAAAATACGCCTTTTATAAAGGTGATGGTTAGGGGTTGAATATATGTATGTAAGGCTGAGTTGAAAAAAATCTTCAACGATGTAGCAGATATAAATTTATTACTGGTTTTCGATAATGTTTGTAATCGATACCAAAATAACGGGACAAGTTATATACGGTATATACGAACCTAGGAAAAAACTTCAAGTCTCTTGCTCTTATATCTTCTGTGATCGACGCGTTTATACACACGGACTGTCCGTATTTACAGCGCGGATATCGAGTTTATCACTGAAAATCGATTACTCATCTCGATCTTTTTTTTTATCAATAAAAAACCTTATCGGAAATCAGTTATAAAATTATATCTCCTACATCTTTGGAGCTACGGTACCCAAATTTTGAATGTTTATTTATATGTATTTTATACAATTTCGGTTTTTGTTGAAATTTACCCCCCACCCCTAAATCAACCCCCTCACCATCACCGTTGTAAAAGGCGTATTTCAAATACTGCTTTGGCAAACGCACGCATATTGTTATAATTATGATCTAAAAGTTTCATGAAGATCGTATTGTGAGGAGCAATATAGGTATGCACGTATGAGTGTATATGAACGTGCATATACATGTTGCTCCACACAGCGACGCGAATACTGTAGGAGCGACCCTCGTAATGGAAAGGGGGTCAAAGTCCTGCTGGAGGCGGTCTCTCGCTCCTACAGATTCAGCAATGGGTTCGCGTCGCACGCACGACGATCATCGGTGACCGTTAGCCGAGGTGCCGTTCGGGCCGGGTGATAGCAGTGAACATTTTCACTCGCATGGCAACAACGGTACTTCGGCTAATGGGAGGCTGCCACGCAATTTGGCGGGAAAGTGGCATCACCCAGATCACGCCACTTTACCGTTTTATGGGCACGAGCAACAGAAAGGCCCCGCTCCAGAGCCGAACAGGCCCCGCTCCAGAGCCGAACAGGCCCCGTTACCACAAGAGGCAGGGCCTGTGGCTGGGGTATAAAAGGCCACCAGCAGCTCCATACGGCGGTCGAAACTATAGTGAAGATAAGATATGAAGTGAAAGTCGAAGTGCGTGAAGAAAGTGCCAAAGTGAAAGTGAAAGTCAACGCGAGTGGTAAATCAGGACTCCCAGGACATCGTGGGAACAGCAAGGACATCCAGAGGGAATCCTTGCGGATCATCAGCGGCACTGATCAGGACATCGGTGCATATTAGCGGCTTAAGTGACGCCTGCACATCTGAGTAAGTTCACGTAGCCGTGCGCAAGAGAAGTGTTTGTGAGTGAAACGTAGCTAGTGCTGTGCTGTGAACGAGTGGGATAGTAGGAGAGGCCTGTATATCTGAGCGAACCGCCAGAGTTTACAGATCGAAATCCTGGCGTTTCCCGAATCATCCCGGTGAACTAGCGTGTTTTAGCACAACACTCTCCCAGCCGGAGTGCGTTGAACCAGCGCTCAGTAGGTGTGCTTCGCTAAAGCCAACCAGCGAACCAGCTTAAATTTAAGTGACGTGTACATTTCAAACTTATTAAGAGAATATACATTTACGCTATAAAACCTAAATTCACAAGTGACTAATTAATATCGCAGGGGCTTCAACAAATAAATTTGTTGGCACGAATCCACAGTCAGCTGAAACTAGCCCAGCTTAGACTCGGGATAAACGAAGGTTCGTTACAGTATGTCCACAAAAAAGTTATTAAACAATTAAGTTCTCATAGTAAGCGCACACTGCAGCCCATGCGTGTTTATGCGTGGGTGCTTGTGTGTGTATGTGTATGTGTGTGTGCGTGTGTGCGTGTTTCTTGTGTAAGCAGTATTACGCAATAAATAATTGAAATAGAAGGGTTCAGAGGATCTCGTAGTCGAGCAGTCTCGACTAGAGCTGTCTTACTTGTTTTAGACCTTGTTTGGCCCACCTAGGCATTCTTGTTTTTTAGATGTTTCAAATTATCTTGATACACTTTCCATTCTTTGATTTCTTCTTCGGATAGTTCTTCTTCCCATTTCTTATCAGTTAGCCATAGCTTTTGCATAAACAGTTTGCCTATTATGGTCACTGGAGCTAACCACCCTAAGGGATCATATATGTTTTGCTATTCTTACTTGTCTATACATTTTTTCTATATCTGCTGATACTACATATTCCCAGCGTCGCCATTTTAATATAATGTCAAAAATATCTTTTTGAACTCTTAGTCCCGTCCACATAATGCCATTTAGACTTTTCTTATTTGTTGTTTTTGCAGATGCGTCAAAAACGACCCTTAGTTTCGTTGTCAGACTACTATCTCTTAACACTGCCTCATGTGGTAAATAATATTTTCCTTCTTTATTTGTAGAAATCATATGTCCTCACTGCAAGTATTCGTTCATGAAATTTGTGCAGTCTGTTCTTAGTTTTTCATTTTTTTGCAGCTTTTTCTCTAAGCTAAGAAACCGAGCTATAGCTTGTGGCGTTGATTCTCCTAATTCATTTTCTTCTTTGAACGGAATTGTTACAACTTATAGACCCATGGAATCAATTCTTGTTGTATTCAGAATATTTTTCTCACAAGATTCTACCTCCTTGACATCTTCTTCTTCGGCTCCCAGAACCGATCTAGATCTCCTATTGCAATACTTGTCGTTATTATAGTTGATTTATCTTTCGACTTTGTACAGCCTGATACAATCCAACCAAATTCTGTATGTTGCCCAAGTAATCCATTTATTTTTACTATCCCATCCTTTAGTACATGTGGAAATAAGTCTGCACCTATTATTATATCTACACGACCTGGTTTATAAAATTGCGGTTAAATAAAATTGTATTAACTTTTTCTGCATTTATATGTAACATAGTATGATAACCTGCTTTACCTCTTCTTTATCTTCTTCTTTCTCAGCCCTCATCATTTCTAATTTCATATCTTTTATACTTTTCATTGCTTTATCAAATTCCTTATTGTTATTGTTATTGTTGTTACCTATTAACAATAAGGTATGATTATTTTCTAACTCTTCTTTTATTTTTTCTAGCTCTCCTAAAATTTCGCTCGGTGGCCTATTTTCCTCAGATGAGTCTAATTGTTTTAATCTGGAAACTAAGTCCGATTGCATTTTCAAAAGCATTATAACTTTTTCGGACAGCATTTTTTCGTATTTATTTGTTTAAAGAATAAAATTAAACTAAAACTTATCTTATCTTAACCGCGCTGTCTTCCTGTTGATCCAGTCTTCTCTGAAGGGGGCGCCTGAAGATTTTGGTGAGATTCGTCTTCCCGTTGGCCTCTGACGGTTTTGATGAGTCGCTCTCTTTCGTCGTAGTTTGCTGTTGTAGTTTTCTCCGTCTCTCCGCACTTTGCGCGAGAGAACAGAATCACTTCAACTTTGTTTTTTTTCGTCTCTCCGCACTTCGCGCGAGAGAACTGAAACACTTCGGGTTTTTTTTCTTCTGCAGAATGCAGACCCACCAGCACTACAAACTTACATTTTTTTTTTAAATTTGAGCACCAGTATTTATATGTATATATACTCTGCCTCTTAACTCGGGTGGGGGAAAACAGAGTAATATACTATATTGTGTCCTAAGCTGAGTTTTTTTTAGACTCATTCACGAAAGTGAAATGAGTATATAGGTTTTGTGCAATGCCCGTCTTGCTGTCCGTCCGTCTGTCCGTATGAACGCAATCTATTTCGGCGCTATTAAAGCTAGAGACTTGAAATTTAGAGCACATACCCAAGATCACGAGCTATGGCGGATATATTTCCGCCCATTGGGGGCGTGACAAATCAGATAAAACTGTATGTTCATGCACATGCATGAACATAGAAATATGATAAGTATGGGAACATACACTCTAAGTACTCAACAGCTAGCATACATATAATAGATAACACATGTGGCAAGTGTGAATTGTCAGACTAGAATAAATATGACTCTGACCCTTAGCGACAGGAATATGTAAGAGACGAACGCTGAGCCTTACAACCTCAGCGATAGGATAAGAATAGCTAATAGACCCACACTCAGCAATAGACGCATTAGATTTAAGGGTTGAAATTATACATGAGTCTTGGCATATAAACCCAGGCTCAGAAGAATAAAGATCAATACGCAACTAAACACCATCATAGTCAAGTGTATTGTAGTATGTTGTATGTCATATAAGCATATGCTCACAGTATTGTAGTGTATACAATATATGAAGTTGACATATGCCCAAAATATAAGTAAGAGTATCATGCTCACAACATAGCAACACTTTGTTGCTTTACTTATATTATAATAGCTATACATAAGCGCCGTAATATGATCGGTCACTTATGTATAGACTGGCCTGCAGCGTGGGATCTGCAACGTAAGCATTGTTACGCTCTTGTCCACGCCGCAGCTTAAACGCTAAATGTATATGCCTTCTGCATATGCATACAAACATATATACACACACATACAGCATGTTATATACTCCCATTCTGCCGCTGCTATAAGTGACAGAATTCTTTATGTAAACTTTATGTACTTTAGGCTAAGACTTTATTTGAATAAAATACGGAGAGCATTCGCTGCCCGACACTGCAATTAAACAGTTCTTTTTTGTTCTATAATAAATATTGTTTACATGGCGACCGTGACAAGTGTCAGTCAAGTGCCTGTTTTATATTTTTATTTAAAAACTATAAGTGTTATGTGGCTGCATACCTTTGGGCTGTTCTCGGTGGACAATGATGGCTGTAAATTCAACCAGGCAGCAACAGCAGCGCAATAGCGCAACAAGAGCAACAGCAACAGTAACAATAACAACAACAACAGCAGCAGCAGCAACAACAACAACAGCAGCAGCAGCAGCAACAACTACAGCAGCAACTGCTAAAGCAACAACAGAAACTGAATAACAACAACAACAACAACAACAACAACAACAACAACAACATCAGCAACAATCATCTATAAATATAGAAGCCTGTGCGAAGACCAGCACCGGCCACGCCCAGCGCGCCAAGCTCGGCCCCCGAACCAAATGACAACAACAACAATGAGCCGCAGCAACAACGGACATAATCAACTATAAATATAAAAAAAAAGCCTGTGCGAAGACCAGCACCGGCCACGTCCAGCGCGTCAAGCTGGGCCAATCAACATTAAGATGTGAGCCGACAGCGCTACTTAGAGCGCGCAACGTTATAGGCTATAATAATATATATTAAGATATAAAATTTAATTTTAATTATACATTGTAAAATTGTACTACTGAGCGACGATTGCGTTGCTCGGTATAGCGCATGGCCCGTAAAGCCAAGCAAATTTTAGACAGGAAGACCACTGCGTTGGTCGAGTAGGAACAAGAAAATAACTAAAAAAAAAAAATATATATATATATAAATATATAAATATAAATAAATTTTTTATGTTTGTTCAAGAAATGAAAGGGTATACACTAATTTTTTTTAATTACAAAAAAAAAAAAACTATAAATTTGATCTGATTTATATTTACACAACTTCATTATGACCCTTTTTCATTTGAAATTTTATGTTCTTGCTGACTCGATATTGTCGATTTCAGCCTTGAACTTATTACCTGTTTTGTGTTGGCAACATATTATGGATATATAACATCCAACATACAAATCTTTAATAATTTAAAATGTAACTAAAACCTGCTTAGACACACCCGTGTGGTCGCGGGACTTTAGAATACAACCACAGTGAGAGACGCTTGTCGTAAAAGGCGACTAAGATTCTCAACTGGCAAAGACAAAAAAATTTTATAAAAGTCCTGAAGTCACTACCAGGCAAGTAAACAGAAAAATCCTGCAGGACATGTTCAAGAAGATTTGCTTGTGCAATCTCTTAACAAACGCTTCTAAGCCCAACGTCATTTTTAATGACGAAATATGAATAGTAGTGGCCTTGCATATAACAAATCGACATGTTTTTAGAAACATGAAGGAATTATAGCAAGAATTGATGTTAGCGATTTTGTACTCCAATGGAATTCTCGACTTAGGTCAGATTTTCCAAAGGCTTGCATGACAAGCCGGTGTATATATAATCAGCAACACAAGAGGCACCGTGCAAAAGATCTTTGAACTAGTTTCAACAGATTCTTTTAATAATATGGGCAATAATATATTTTAGAATAGCGCTACTCAAGCCGGTGACCCAAATATAATTAATAACGATCGAGAAGCGATACTGTTTACAATACATGATAATTTTACTGTCTGAAATTGCAAATAAAAGTGCAACAACTGTTGCCAAGCAATATTAAAAACTTTTGTTCTGAAACATGGTCCAATGAAGACGTTCATTATGGACACAGAAACAGAGTATAAAACAACATATGACTTGTGCGAATACTTAAAGATAGACGATATGACGTCTACTGCACAAAACCACCAGACAGTTTCGAAAAATAAATTAAGACATAAAATTGGTCTGATCAACCAATTTAAGGTAATCAAAATGAATAAAAACAAAATTCACAATAATTATCATTTTACTAATGCCATCATTTCTTGAACAATGGAGTCAATTTTTTTAAAAATGCATTGAATTTTTTTTATATGTGGTTATACGTTATATAGAAAAAACAAGAAAAAAAAAATGTTTATATATTGTATTTAAAAAAAAAAAAAAAAAAAAGAAACAAAAAGAATTAAAAACAAAAATTCTTTTTAATTACTAAAAAAAATAAAAAAAAATTTATGTTAAAAGAAAATTAAAAAAAAATATATATTAAAAAAAAAATTTAAATAAAAAAAAAATATACAATATTTTGTTTTAAGAATACAACATAGCACATATATATAAAAAAAAAAAAAAATTAAAAATAATTTTTATTTTAAATAACTACATTATATTACATAATTTAAAAAAAAAAAGGGAGGTGTAGTAGTAGTATTGTAGTGTATACAATATATGAAGTTGACATATGTCCAAAATATAAGTAAGAGTATCATGCTCACAACATAGCAACACTTTGTTGCTTTACTTATATTATAACAGCTATACATAAGCGCCGTAATATGATCGGTCACTTATGTATAGACTGGCCTGCAGCGTGGGATCTGCAACGTAAGCATTGTTACGCTCTTGTCCACGCCGCAGCTTAAACGCTAAATGTATATGCCTTCTGCATATGCATACAAACATATATACACACACATACAGCATGTTATATACTCCCATTCTGCCGCTGCTATAAGCGACAGAATTCTTTATGTAAACTTTATGTACTTTAGGCTAAGACTTTATTTGAATAAAATACGGAGAGCATTCGCTGCCCGACACTGCAATTAAACAGTTCTTTTTTGTTCTATAATAAATATTGTTTACAGTATACGTTCATGGTCCTTCGATCCGTACCACAAGTCTACCAAATACCAAATGTCGTGACAGTTGTATATTAAATAAAAAAAATGGTTTCTTCTTTGGCTTACCAATCCACGCTGTGAGTAGAGGCACAGCAAGATCAACAAGGCGATCAAAACAAAAACACCTCCAACGGGTTAAGCCAAAAAGAAAATCAATCACAAATATACAAAAACTACAACAACCGCAACAAGATGATGTCAGGAAAGGGTATTGAAATGCTAAAGAAGCAATCAGAGTTATATGACACCATTCTAAAGGCCATAGCTGATAAGGATGCGTTAGCAGTCGTGGATAAGTTGGCAGAAGAATTCACTGCCAATCACTCGACGCTAATTAAACTCGATGTCCAAAACTATCATCCGTATATTACCCAAAATATATACGATGGATTGACGGAAAAAATCAGGACCTACAAAGAGGACCTGATGAAGGTCGAAACTACCGACTCTGATATAGACGCCGACAAACCATCCACTAGCATGAATTGGCAAACGCAAGCCGAAATATCCATGGAAAAGCATACTCAACAGGAAGCAATGTTTTCACGCAAAAAGGCGACCCAAAAGGATGTGATGGTTGAACTTGTGGAAGAAAGAGCTCAAAGAGTAAGGCTACACATCGAAGAGGTGCTGGCCAACATTGAGCTCAGCAACCAGGAGGAAACTCTAGACAGCAAAGAAACGCTAGAGTTCCTATGGAATAAAGTCCAGTCTACGCTTACAGATTTAGAGGTGAAATATGATAAGCCCACCCATGAAATCAACGGCATAGACGCATTGGAAGTTAAAGTCCACACATTGTCAAAGAAACTTAACAGGAAGTTAAGTGTTTTTCACAGTATGAAAGAAGACGTTCCAGAGCTACCAAAATCGGATCTTCCTCAATTCAATGGAAATCCAAAAGAGTGGCCAACGTTCTTCAATTTGTTCTCCGACATGATTCACAAAAGGAAGGATATCAGTGACACAAGGAAACTGAACTACTTAAAATCATGCCTCAAAGTAGATGCCCAAATGGTAGTGAGCCATTTGTTAAGTGGATCGTCTGCTAGCTACAATTCGGCGTGGGAACTTATATGTAAACGCTATGAAAATAAGCGTAAGATATTCACAAACGCCGTTAACCAGCTAGTGGACATGGAACTGCTGGAAAACGATGATGAAAGCAGGATCCGTCAATTTTTGGATTAAGCAAATGAGTGTAATCACATCGTTAAAGAAGTAGCCCAAATTGGTAACGATGCTGATGTACTAATCGCTCAGATTTTACTACGAAGATTCTCGACAGAAGTCCTACAACTTTACGAGCAACATGTAAAGAAGGCTAGAGAAATTCAATCCTTAAAAAATGTACTAGAGTTTATTGATCAACTATATAATTCAATAGATGCAGTACAGAAAAGGGCCGTCCAGACGCTTACTGAAGCAAAGAAAACGAGCTACAAAAAATGCCGTTTTTGCAAACTGGATACCCACGACATCACAAGGTGCTCAAAATTTAAAGCAGAGCCAGTTAAAAAACGCAAGGAGTTTGCAACTAAAAATGCTCTATGTTTTAAATGCCTAGGCGCACATTGCATGAAAGATTGCAGAAGAGATTTAGCATGCAAGTATTTCACCAAATCACACAACAATTTGCTTCACGAGGAAGCGACAAAAAACGAGACCTTCAGCAGCAATTGTCTCAAGGAAAGCAATGGAAAAGATACATTGCTGGCAACTGCGCTCATTCGGATCAAAAATAAGTCCGGAAAATACGAGCAGCTAAGGACCCTCATCGATGGAGGTTCGCAAAAAACATTGATATCGGAAGAAGCCGCACAACAGCTAAAACTGCGCCGAATCAAAAGGAATGTAGAAGTGCAAGGAATTTCACAAAATGTTGAGATTCTAAAAAACAGCGTTTGCTTGACAATCAAGCCAAGGATGACAAGCCAATTCCTTATCACCATGCAGGCACTTGTGATACCAAAACTGCAAAGAGCTCTACCGAGCAAGAAAATTGACATGGATGTCAATAAAGACCGGATGGGCTGTGAGCTAGCAGACCCACATTTTAACGAACCCAGTAGAATCGATGTAGTCATTGGCGTTGATTTGCTTCCCTTTATAATGTTGGGAAAAGTTAAAAAAGTCAACGGTATACTGGGGCACAAAACTGAACTGGGATGGATTGTTTCCGGGAACATAGCTAGAACAGTAAAAAACAAGGTGTTTAGCGCCACAACGATATGCCTAGATAATCTCGAACGCTTCTGGAAGCTTAAACATAACTCAAATGGTTCAAAAGAGAACAATAAATGGGATGGCGAAAGCCGGCTAGTAGTCTCCATACCATTTAAAAAATACTTCGAGTCAGGAAAATCACGCAAGCACGCTATGACACGATTACTGCTAATGGAAAACAAATTCAGAAAGCATCTACAAATGTTCACGGAATATGAAGACTTCACTTGGCATGGGAACCGCCAACTGAGCAAAGGACCAAAGTAATCGTAGGATACCCGGTTCATCTGGATTTCACATTCTCTGGGCCCCGCAGAATGTTCAGGCACGCACATAAGGATTGCAGGCATGGACATTTCGTTAAGATTATCAATAATTATCATATCTCTATTTGTCATCTACACAAGTAAGATGAGAAATCAGAGACAGGAATTGTCAGCTATTACTTTCTTTGACCCCCCGCAGAATGTTCATGCACATGCATGAATATAGAAATATGATAAGTATGGGAACATACACTCTAAGTACTCAACAGCTAGCATACATATAATAGATAACACATGTGGCAAGTGTGAATTGTCAGACTAGAATAAATATGACTCTGACCCTTAGCGACAGGAACATGTAAGAGACGAACGCTGAGCCTTACAACCTCAGCGATAGGATAAGAATAGCTAATAGACCCACGCGGAGCCTTACAAACTCTGCGATAAGATAAGAACATGTAATAGACCAAACAATTTGCAGCAAGTTGATTGCTGCAATCAAATTGGCACGTTTGAACACGAGTGCAAACATTTTGCTGCAAACAAAAAATTTGCAATAACTGTTTGCGGCAACTTTTTTTGCTTGTCGTCTGAACACTGAATTTTGCCGTTAGCTTGGTTGCGTCAGTTGTTTGCTTGATTGCATGTACTGTTTGCTTTCAGCCGCAATATTGCAGCAAGCAAAGCAAAATGTGGGATCGCGAGAAAACGATTGAATTAATTTAATTGTACGAGAATTTTTGAGTTTTATGGGATGTTTCGTCAGCAGACTTTAAAAATAATTATAAAAAGCAAAATGCTTATCGCGAAATTGCTAAAAAAAATGTACTTTTTCTAATTAAAAAATTGAAATCACTGACTGACATGCGAAAATTGTAATTGTTTTTTTCTTCACCATATTGTTGCTCTTTTATAAGGTTCTGATGCACTCCTTTTTCATCTCTTTTAGAAATCCACTCTTTCACCCAATACTTTTTTTTTTGGCAGACTTTGATCTTCTCATTTTTATACTCATTCACGAAAGTGAATCAGTATATTGGTTTTGTGCAATGTCCGTCTTGCTGTCCGTCCGTCTGTCCGTATGAACGCAATCTATTTCGGCGCTATTGAAGCTAGAGACTTGAAATTTGGAACACATACTCGTGTATATCTCCGATTTATAAAGTGTTAAAATTTTCCCGATCCGCCCACTAGGGGCGTGGCAAATCGGAAAATCCATTTTCCGATATACCAGAAATCATGTTAGTTAAAGACCTAGAAAGCTGAAATTTGGTATGTAGGTCCGCGTTGACCACCCAAGATCACAAGCTATGACGCCCATTGGGGGCGTGGCAAATCGGATAAAACTGTATCTCCTAAAGTTGTAAACCTAGAATGCTGAAATTTTGCACGTCAGCTAATGGTATGATTCTATAAAGTCTAAAGATAAATTATAAGTCTACGCCCATTGGGGGCGTGGAAATTGGACCTGAAGATATAGTGATTTTTTAAATTCTCCTATATTTTGGACACTATTGATGGCAGAGACCTCAAATTTTGTATATATACTCGGACTGATCACCCAAGACCAAAAAGTTTTGTCGGATATACGTCCGCCCACAGGGGGCGTGGCAAACCGCAAAAGTTTATATCTCCTAAAGTATAATAGCTAGAAGCTTCAAATTTGGATAGTTGAGTTATTGGTAGCCTCCTCTATCGATTCCCCAAAAATAATTTTTACGCCTCTTTAGGGGCGTGACATATCGAAAAATACCCTGTAATTTTCACATTTTTTGAGGGTTAGCATTCAAACTTTGCAGTTAGGGTACCGTTATCACTTTCTAAAAACTGACCAAAAATGAGGTGTCTACGCCCAGTTGGGGCGTGGCAAATCGGAAAAACCTGTATATTCTACAGTATTAGAGCGAAACTTAACTACTAAATTGTTGATGGGATGTGAATGAGTATTCCGCAGTCGGTAACGCCTGACTGCTACGTTACTTACTTTTTTTTTGTTTTTTTTCAAAATTACTAATATAGCAAAAGCAGCAACTCTCGATTGTTGTGCCGACATAATATAAACACGTCGTTATTCCTTGAATTTTTAAATTCAACTAAAGCTTCAAATTTGGATAGTTGAGTTACTGGTAGCCTCCTCTACCGATTCCCCAAAAATAATTTTTACGCCTCTTTAGGGGCGTGATATATCGAAAAATACTCTGTAATTTTCACATATTTTGAGCGTAAGAATTAAAATTTTGCATTTAGGTTACCGGTTGCTCGTTCTAAGAACTGACCAAAAATGAGGAGTGTATGGTCACTAGGAGCGTGGGAATCGGCATTTATAGTGCACATATTGCGGCATTTATATGCGTCAGCCATCTATTTATGTATTTGTACACATAAATAGGCTTAATAGGCATTGATAGCACGGAAGGAAACATTTGTATAAAATTAATAATATATAAAAAAGCTAAAATAACAAAAATTTGCAATTTACAACAATGAGTTTTCCGCGGGATTTGAGCTCGCACCCAAGCCGAATAGCATGTTCATGTCAAAATATCTAAAATAAAGATCGCCGGCGCTTCTGCCCACAGCATTACCGCGTCGTTTCGAGCAAAAGTAGTTAAAACAAGTAAGAAAGCTCTAGTCGAGACTACTCGACTACGAGATCCCCTGAACCCTTGGAGTAATAGCTATTTCAATCATTTTTCGCGTCTTTCAGCTTACACAAGAAACACGCACACACACACACACACACACACGCACACACACACAGGCATACATACACACACATACATACACACATACACACACACACACACACACATACACAAACAATTACATACATATACACACACAAGCATAAACACGCATGGGCGGCAGTGAGCGCTTACTATGAGAACTTAATTGCTTAATAACTTTTTTGTGGACATACGATCTTCATGAAACTTTCAGATTATGATTATGACATGGATATGCATGTAATTGCCACAGCACAAGTCTCTAGTATTTGAAATACGCTTTTTACAAAAGTGAGGGTGAGGGGGTGAATTTAAGGGTGAGGGTAAATTTTAACAAAAACCGAAATTGTATAAATTGCATATAAGCATACATTAAAAATTTGGAGAATCTAGCAATAAAGGTGTAGAAGATATAATTTTATAACTGGTTTTCGATAAGGTTTTTTATCGAGAAAAAAAGATCGGGATGAGTTATCGATTTTTAATGATAAACTTGATATGCGCGCTGTAATTACGAACATTTTAAAAAAAATTTGAAGTCTCTAGCTCTTATATCTTCTGAAATCGACGCGTTCATACATACGGACAGACGGACAGACGGACGGACGGACAGACGGACAGACGGACAGACAGACGGACAGGGCCAAATCAACTCAGCTCGTCGCCCTGATCAAGAATATATATACTTTGTGGGGTCTGCCACGCCTCCTTCTGCCTGTTACATACATTTCAACAAAACCATTATACCCTGATTTCCCATTGAAAATGGGTTCAGGGTATAACAAAATCACATTATTGTTATGACGCCATATAGCAAAGAAAAGCCAGTGTAGCAGCAGGAAATTCAAACAATGCAAAGATCAAATCAATCGCAACTGAGATTCTTAGAATTTGCTAGAGTACGCATTGCGGGCGGGTGCGGGTTACTTTGGAGACCGTCAAAAGCATGATGGTTGAAATTTATGATATGCAAAATGATTCAATTGAGGACGCGAGAATTGAGAACTCTCCGGTAAATTTGAATATAGAATTTCTAGAGTTTTTGGACAAAAATCAACCAAAAACAAGTAAGAACGTTGCAGTCGGGCGTTACCGACTGCGGAATACTCATTCACA
The DNA here is from genome assembly GCF_018153725.1 of Drosophila mojavensis. Taxonomy (NCBI): domain Eukaryota; kingdom Metazoa; phylum Arthropoda; class Insecta; order Diptera; family Drosophilidae; genus Drosophila; species Drosophila mojavensis. Next base: position 2,477,675 of record NW_025318897.1, on the reverse strand, counting down.
TCCCATCAACAATTTAGTAGTTAAGTTTCGCTCTAATACTGTAGAATATACAGGTTTTTCCGATTTGCCACGCCCCAACTGGGCGTAGACACCTCATTTTTGGTCAGTTTTTAGAAAGTGATAACGGTACCCTAACTGCAAAGTTTGAATGCTTACCCTCAAAAAATGTGAAAATTACAGGGTATTTTTCGATATGCCACGCCCCTAAAGAGGCGTACATATATCCGACAAAACTTTTTGGTCTTGGGTGATCAGTCCGAGTATATATACAAAATTTGAGGTCTCTGCCATCAATAGTGTCCAAAATATAGGAGAATTTAAAAAATCACTATATCATCAGGTCCGATTTGCCACGCCCCCAATGGGCGTAGACTTATAATTTATCCTTAGACTTTATAGAATCATACCATTAGCTGACGTGCAAAATTTCAGCATTCTAGGTTTACAACTTTAGGAGATACAGTTTTATCCGATTTGCCACGCCCCCAATGGGCGGAGATATATCCGCCATAGCTCGTGATCTTGGGTGGTCAACGCGGACCTACATACCAAATTTCAGCTTTCTAGGTCTTTAACTAACATGATTTCTGGTATATCGGAAAATGCATTTTTCGATTTGCCACGCCCCTAGTGGGCGGATCGGGAAAATTTTAACACTTTATAAATCGGAGATATACACGAGTATGTGTTTCAAATTTCAAGTCTCTAGCTTCAATAGCGCCGAAATAGATTGCGTTCATACGGACAGACGGACAGACGGACGGACGGACAGACGGACGGATAGCAAGACGGACATTGCACAAAACCAATATACTGATTCACTTTCGTGAATGAGTATAACAAGTGAGAAGACTCTAGTCGAGACTGCTCGACTAGGAGATACCCTGAACCCTCCAATCTAATATTCTAAGCACTGTGCACTTCTTTTCGGCACACATACATACACACACACGTATTAGAACGCGCTCTGCTAACTGTGCAATAAGCAGCGACTGCGCTTGGGCTGCGCTGCAGTGTGGGCAACATTATAAGAATTTATTTGTTGAATAATTTAATTTTTAGACGTACAATCTTAATGAAACTTTCAGGGCGTAATCATATGGTGAAAATATATGTACATTTCAAAGCACGAGTCTCTAGTACTTAAAATACGCCTTTTACAAAGGTGTGAGTGAGGGGGTGGATATAGGGGTGGGAGGTTAATTGCAACAAAAATCGAAATTATGTAAAATACATATAAGTCTACATTTAAAATTTGCAGGCTCTAGCTCTAAAGGTGTAGGAGATATAATTAAATAACTGGCTTTCGATAAGGTTTTTGATCGATAATAAAATATCGGGAGTAGTTATCGATATTTAAAGAAAAACTTGATATGCGCGTGATATACACGGACAAGTCTCTAGCTCTTATATCTTCTGAGATCGACGCGTTCATACATACGGACGGACGGACGGACGGACAGACAGACGGACAGATCGACTCAGCTCGTCGCCCTGATCAAGAATATATATACTTTGTGGGGTCTGCCACGCCTCCTTCTGCCTGTTACATACTTTTAACAAATCCATTATACCCTGATTTCCCATTTTAAATGGGTTCAGGGTAGAGGTGGGCACGGGCCGGGTTTTTATCGGGTACCCATGGGCACCCGCGGTTACCCGTGGGTATGGGCTGAAAAATCGAGTTTCGGGTTGGGTGCGGGCGGATGCGGGTTACGCCGCTCAACCCGTTTTACCGGAAAAAATCATATTTTGGAGACCGCTAAAAGCATGGTTAAAATTTATGATATGCAAAATGATTCATTTGAGGACGCGAGAATTGAGAACTCCCTGACAAATGTGAATCTTGAATTTCTAGAGATTTTGGACAAAAATCAACCAAAAAACAAGGAAGAAAGCTCAAGTCGAGACTGCTCGACTACGAGATATTTCAATAGATATTTCAATAATTTTTCGCGTCTTTCAGCTTACACAAGAAACACGCACACACACACACACACACACGCACGTACGCACACACAGGCATACATACACACACACGCATAGACGAGTTCGAGTTGCGTTTTCACGGAGTGCGGTCGATGTCATCGTGATCCATCGTAGACAATAGCTTGAACTGTGTTTTCCCCTGTGAAAGTGGAAAGAACTGAAGTCAACGTGTTTGCTGTGGGCGCGGCGTACCCAGCGACCTCAAAAAAACTACCAGAGACTTACTGCGCGGCGGTTCGTGGAATTCCCAAGCGGTATAATTCGGTGGTGCAAGAGAGGGGGGGCGATAGCGTCATTGTTTTGGCGTCAGGGCTTCTTTCCTTTCCTTGTCTTTTGTGGGCACGTAAATTTTGTTACTTTAGGCGTCACACTTGCGCAATAATAAAAATCAGGTGCATTCACTCTAACAGCTGTTATTAGTGCTGGAAATTGCATCGGGCAATCAGCTGCTCATTAACGTTGGTGAGTTGCTAAGCCTTAGCAAAGACAGCAACCTAGCTGCTGGAGTGAAGTAGCAGTTATTAAAAGTAGTGCATACTTACGGGCTCTCGCTGTAGTCAAGTTGAGTTTAAGTTACTGCGGGTTGTAAACTCAGATTCTATTAGTAGCCATTGCCCACTACAGGCTTCACGCCGTGGTAGTCGGAGCAGAAATGGATGCCATGATGGAGGACGAGCTGCAAGCTTTTGCGCGTCGTTCCTCGTTGCAGCGATCGCCGCAGCAACAACAGAGGGCGTTGGTGCAGCCGTCGACTTCTAATCAGGCTCCAGTGGCTGAGTGCCAGGCACCCAAGTCACTAAAAGAAGCGTTAGCTCAAATAGGAGCTACACTAGAGGGTTTGTCTGCCTTATTTGGGGGTCAGCGGCATATAAATGCCTTAATGAGAGAGGAGCTGGCTAGGCTGGTCAATCTCCATAAGACGGCCGAAGCGTTCTGCAACCGTTCGGTTAAAAACTGTGAGGTGCAGACCACGCCACTCAAAAAGTAGGCGAAAATGTTAAAGCAGCGAGCATTAGTGCTACAGAAGGTAGCAATACTCCCAAGCGGTCGAGGGAAGTTGCCTCCGAACAGAGGAAAACTCCCTCAAAAAAGCCGAGGCCCAATAGAAGTGCAGCGAACCCAAAAGAACCAATGGCTCTACGGGCTACAGCTGAAACTTCAAACCAGGCCGCTCGACAGACAAACCAGAGCAGCTGGACAGTCGTTAAAGGGCGAAAGCCTATGCAAAAACGTCCCAGGACTGACGCGATTGCGATTTCAGGCGTAGGGGGTTGCAGCTATGCGGACATGCTTCGTGTAGTTAAAAGCGACCCAAATTTGAAGCATCTGAGCAGCGACGTTCAAGGCATTAGGAAGACAGCTAAGGGGGACCTTTTATTGCAACTGAGTAGGAAGCCGGAGCATAGCGCTGAGGCTCTGCACGAAGCTGTAGACAAAGCCTTGGGTGACCGAGCGGTAGTTAAAACACTTACCGAATCGGCTCAAATTGAGATTCGCGACCTAGATGAGTTAGCGAGCAAAGAAGAGATCTTGGAGGCCATTAGGGTGGAGTTGAAGGATAGCTCACTCCCCATTGAGGCTATCAAATCGCTTCGGCCAGCTTTTGGTGGACAGCAAAGAGCTACGGTTGCTCTTCCAATTGGGAAAGCTAAAACTCTGCTCGAGCTGTCCAAAATTAGAATAGGATGGGTAGTTTGCCGTATCCGAGCCGTGGAGCAGCCTAAATGCTGTTTCAAGTGCCTCGATTACGGTCATATGGCAGCAAACTGCGGCAGCGACTGTGACTTAAAGGGCGCCTGTTTCAGGTGTGGAGAGATGGGTCACAGTGCCAAAGCATGCACCAAGCCACCAAAATGTAGCCTCTGCATCCGGAAAGGTGAAAAGCAGACGGACCATTCAGCAGGCAGCTTTAAGTGCCCATCTTACCGTGAAGCTGCTCGTAAAATGAAATGTTAAGGTTTTTGCAGCTTAACTTAAATCATTGTGTTGCTGCCCAAGATCTTCTAGAGCAGACCATTAGGGAAAAATGTATAGATGTAGCTTTTCTCAGTGAGCCTCACCACTGTAGAACCAGCTGCCCTAGGACATGGTCAACTGACGTTAATGGCAAAGCTGCGTTGTGGGTATGCGGCAACTCAACGAACGTACTTTCGAATGTTAAGTCATTCAATGGGTTCGTACGTGGCCGATATGGTATGGCTTTACAGTTGCTATCTGGCCCCCAGCATGCAGCTCAGTGAATTCACGACGGTGCTCGACGAGCTTGCCGAGGATGCTAGGAGTCGGAAGGCCATTATAGCTGGAGATTTTAACTCCTGGGCGCTAGAATGGGGTAGCCCCACAACAAATGCCAGAGGTCGTATCCTACTGGAGATCTTCGCGACACTAGATGTTGCACTGCTCAACACTGGCCATGAGTACACCTTCAGTCGGGCGGGATACGGGTCTGTTATCGACATTACTTTTGTCACTTCATCCCTCTTTCGGGGAGCAACATGGAGCCATTGCGATAGCTATACGGGCAGCGATCATGCGGCACTTCTATTCACAATAGGTGAAGCAGTTCACGCGACAACATGAGCCTACGTATTGGTGGAAAACGCAAATAGGTGACATTCGTCGCAAATGCATCCAGGCGAGAAGAAGCTAGCAACGGGCTCGCGGTAGGTCAACGTTTTTTGAGAAACAGTTAGCTTACCAGGCAGCTAGAAGACAGCTGAAGAAGGCCATTCGGGCAAGCAAAAGAGAATGTTTTTTACAGTTGTGCGACTCAGCCGAATATGACCCTTGGGGCAGGGCATATAAGATAGTAGTTAAAAGACTATACGCAGGTAGACAGGTGCAGCCTACGGATCGTCTGGAGCTTAAATCGATTGTGGAAACACTCTTTCCAGAAAGTTTAAGCTCCATTCACGCCCCTGAGTCCGAGTCTGCTGATCAGGGCTCAACGAGCACTGAAATTGTTTTAGTTACAGAGGAAGAAATATCAGTAGTTCTCCGAGGTCTTAGAACCAACACAGCTCCAGGGCCGGACGGGATCCCAAATCGTGCGCTAAAGTTAGCCCTCGCCTTGCACCCAAGTACCTTCGCCGAATTATTTAACGAATGCCTGATCCAAGAGACGTTCCCGGCAAAATGGAAAGCCCAGAATCTGGTATTGCTACCCAAGGCTGGCAAACCACCAGATGAGCCATCTTCGTACAGACCGATCTGTCTCTTAGACACCATGGGAAAGGTGTTTGAGAAACTGATCTGCTCTAGGCTGGAGACTGCGATTGCAAGCGCCGGAGGCCTGTCACCAAACCAATTTGGATTCCGGAAGGCCCGGTCAACAACGGACGCGCTTAACAAAGTTGTCGGTCTGGCCACTTCCGCTATTCAAGGCACCAGATGGAGGCACGGGACGAAGGAATACTGCATCATCGCGACCCTGGATGTAAGGAATGCCTTCAACACAGCTAGTTGGGATATGATACTGAATGCGCTGTCACAATATAATATCCCTAAATATCTAAGAGAGATAATAAAGAGCTACTTCAGAGGAAGAACACTGGTATACAACACGAGTGAGGGTCCCCAAACTCATACAGTGTCAGCTGGAGTACCCCAAGGCTCAGTGCTGGGGCCTCTCCTATGGAACATCATGTACGACGGCGTACTGCGCTTGGAAATACCAGCAGGCACGCACACCATTGGCTTTGCTGATGATGTAGCTGTCGTAGCCATAGGAAAGGAGCTCAAAGATACAGAGGATATGTGCAGCGAAAGTATCAATCGCATACGAAGCTGGTTGACAGGAGCTGGGCTCGAGCTAGCGGCACACAAGACCGAAGTTATACTAGTCAGCAGTCGCAAAAGAGTGGAAACTGCCAATATAAAGATCGGCAGCGTCACCATTGCGTCAAAGAGGGCGATAAGATATCTTGGTGTCATGATAGACACAAGATTAACTTTCCGCGAGCACTTAGAATATGTGCATAAAAAGGCAGCTGATTCTTGTAGAGCTCTCTCGAGAATCATGCTTAACACGCGGGGACCTAAACAGCAACGACGTCTCCTCCTAATGAGCGTCATTAGGTCTGTCATCCTCTATGCTGCGCCAATATGGGCAAGAGCGATGGCAACGCCGAGCTACAGCCGAGGCATTTGCGCGATCTACAGGCTGAGCGCAATCAGAGTCAGCTGCGCTTTCAGGACTATCTCCGATGACGCGGCGCTCGTCATAGCCGGTATGGTGCCACTGGAGTATTTGGTCGCCGAAGCCGTGGAGCGGAATTCGCACGGGCCTACGCGACTCAACGCTGTCAGGGCGAACAGCATCGCACGATGGCAAAGAAGGTGGAATAGCTCACCTAAAGGGCGGTGGACGCACAAGCTCATCCCGGAGCTTGAACCATGGGTTAACCGCAAACATGGCGAGGTTAACTTCTACCTTACGCAGATCCTCTCGGGTCATGGATGCTTTCGGAGCTATTTGAAGCGCTTTGGCCACGAGGAATCTGACGAGTGCCCCTGGTGCGAGCGAGGGCATGTGGAAGACGCTAACCACATTCTTTTCGAATGTGGACGGTTCCTGGAGGAGAGGCGTCGTCTGGAAGAGGCAGTGGGCCGCTCCATCAGAGCGGACAACTTAGTCAACGCCATGCTGGAATCGGAGGAAGTTTGGGAACTAACAAGCACCTTCGCGGCCACGGTGATGATGGAGCTCCGCAGAGTCGAGCGACTGAGAAGACGAGCTGTCCCAGGCTAAGGTAGCGCATAGTGCTTGCGAAGCAATGCTTTACGGCCGTCCCGCAAGCACCGCGCGCTATCCTAGCCACCACGCAACCTGCAATTTGTTATATAATTTTGTCAATAAATGAATATAAAAAAAAAACACACACACACACGCATACAGACACAAACGCATACACACACTCACATACACACACATACACAAACACATACACACACAAGCACCCACGCATAAACACGCATGGGCTTCAGTGTGCGCTTATTATGAGAACTTAATTGTTAATTAACTTTGGACTATGGACGTACGATCTTCATGAAATTTTCAGAATCTGATTATAACATGAATATGCATGTAATTGCCAAAGCACAAGTCTCTAGTATTTGAAATACGCTTTTTACAAAAGTGATGGTGAGGGGGTGAATTTAGAGGTGGGGTACATTTTAACAAAAACCGAAATTGTATAAATTGCATATAAGCATACATTAAAAATTTGGAGACTCTAGCAATAAAGGTGTAGAAGATATAATTTTATAACTGGTTTTCGATAAGGTTTTTTATCGATACAAAAAGATCGGAATGAGTTATCGATTTTTATACTCATTCACGAAAGTGAATCAGTATATTGGTTTTGTGCAATGTCCGTCTTGCTGTACGTCTGTCCGTCCGTCCGTCTGTCCGTATGACCGCAATCTATTTCGGCGCTATTGAGGCTAGAGACTTGAAATTTGGAACACATACTCATGTATATCTGCGATTTATAAAGTGTTAAAATTTTCCCGATCCGCCCACTAGAGGCGTGGCAAATCGGAAAATGCATTTTCCGATATACCAGAAATCATGTTAGTTAAAGAGCTAGAATGCTGAAATTTGGTATGTAGGTCCGCGTTGACCACCCAAGATCACGAGCTATGGCGGATATATCTCCGCCCATTGGGGGCGTGGCAAATCGGATAAAACTGTATCTCCTAAAGTTGTAAACCTAGAATTCTGAAATTTTGCACGTCAGCTAATGGTATGATTCTATAAAGTCTAAGGATAAATTATAAGTCTACGCCCATTCGGGGCGTGGCAAATCGGACCTGATGATATAGTGATTTTTTAAATTCTCCTATATTTTGGACACTATTGATGGCAGAGACCTCAAATTTTGTATATATACTCGGACTGATCACCCAAGACCAAAAAGTTTTGTCGGATATATGTACGCTTCTTTAGGGGCGTGGCATATCGAAAAATACCCTGTAATTTTCACATTTTTTGAGGGTAAGCATTCAAACTTTGCAGTTAGGATACCGTTATCACTTTCTAAAAACTGACCAAAAATGAGGTGTCTACGCCCAGTTGGGGCGTGGCAAATCGGAAAAACCTGTATATTCTACAGTATTAGAGCGAAACTTAACTACTAAATTGTTGATGGGATGTGAATGAGTATTCCGCAGTCGGTAACGTCCGACTGCAACGTTTTTACTTGTTTTAAACTATCAGCATTAAGACGCTGGTTCCTTTGACTGTGTCTCTTACCACGGGTGGTGGAAAACACAGAAAACGCCGAAGGATCAAAATGTTAGAGCGTTAAATAAAATTCAAGATTGAAACTGAACTCTTTATTGCTTAAAATCCTAGAATATACCTAACAGAGACTCTTAAAACTTTTTCCAGTCACTGAAAGTAAGCATTTTCCCATACAAACAAGTACACAGATGTTTATTCAAGTGTCCCTTTTTTATATCGCTGGGCCCAGGTTCATCTTACAATTACATATATTAGTCGCTGCATTGGTCGCTGCAACTAAGGGATGACATATTTATTACTTTGTGTCGGATAACGCGCAAGTTATCGAGTATTGTCTCTATTTTGTCAAGTGCTTCGCATTGACTCATTGGTGTGAGGATCTCAAATGAGTGTCGCGTAAAGAGTAATACGATTTTCGCTTAAACAGAAATGATCGTGTGCATGCAAATACATACATACATACAATAGAGGACAAAAGTATTTTGACAACGCATTGAAAAAATTCTAACCTCTTATTTATTATTTCAATTCATTTAACTCAACCAAACGATCAGTGCTTGACTTGAGCGAAACGAAATAAGTAAGAAAACTCTAGTCGAGAGTGCTCGACTAGATACTACCCAACTAATAAAAATGCCCATTTAGTATGGCTAAAATTTCAATTTCGATGTATTTAAAAATATAAGTTAAATAGAAAACTCATTTATGAAAATATACAAATATTTTGAAACAATTAAAAAAATTAACATTAGTTGCACCGATCGGGATTCGAACCGCGACTTCTCAATCGAGCGTCATGCAGCTAACACACTACGCCACCTCACTTCTGAAATAGATTCACTGCTGCAGCGCCATCTAGCAAAACTAAACCAAACAGCTGATGTGATTCAAAGAATGTTCTAGAAGTTTGAATGTATGTGTGCACACGCATACGATGCTGTTGTAGCCAGTGTTGCCGAAACTTTTTCAGGAAAAATAGCAAAACCGAAGGCTGAAAGTAGCTAGAAGTAGCCAACTTTCTTCTAAAATAGCTGAAAAAGTAGCAAAAACGAAAACAGTGCTGTTTTTTTTTTTTTTTTCATAAAAAGTCAACTTTATTAATTTCATTCTGATAATATCTCATCTATGACCACCAACTCGTCATTTTCACCATTGTCGCTTTTATAATTTGCCTTTTTAAGGTAGTTGGGTGGAACGCTATACTCATAGCAACATTTGCCATGTCGCACAAGTCTCTAGTACTTGAAATGCGTTTTTTACAATATGGTGGCGTCAATGGGTTCAGGGTATAAAAACTGATAAGAAATGAATTTTGCATAACATATTAGAAAGCTTACCTATACTTCAGTTGTTGTATTAATTCTACACAAAGCTCAGTACATTTAAATCATTTACATTTTAGCTAAATTTAATATTTGAAAATAACCAGATTTGTAGCTAATAGCTGTTTGAAAATTTGAGTAGTAATCGGCTTTAAAAAGTAGCCAGATCTAACTATAAAATAGCTAATTCGGCAACACTGGTTGTAGCTGCTGCACGTGCGTTTGTTAATTGGCCAAATATTTGATGATTTTTAATTAATTTTTTACAGAACGGAATTTAATGAAACTTTCAGCATATGATATTGAATATTTGAGAAATTAAAAAAAATGAAAAATCATTCACAATTAGCTATAGTGGCATCTGACTTGAACTTGAATGTTTTTACTCGATAAAAACATAACGGGATGATTTATCGAATTTTAAAAGCAAACTCGACGTCCGCGCTGTATATACGGTCATTTAAAAAAAATTAAAGTCTCTAGCTCTTATATCTTCGGAAATCGACGCGTTCAAACATACGGACAGACGGACAGACAGACAGACGGACAGGGCCGGACAGGACATTTAAAAAAAAATTTAAAGTCTCTAGCTCTTATATCTTCTGAAATCGACGCGGACAGGGCCAAATCAACTCAGCTCGTCGCCCTGATCAAGAATATATATACTTTGTGGGGTCTGCCACGCCTCCTTCTGCCTGTTACATACATTTCAACAAAACCATTATACCCTGATTTCCCATTGAAAATGGGTTCAGGGTATAAAAACAAGTAAGAACGTGGCATTCGGGCGTTACCGACTGCGGAATACTCATTCGCATCCCATCAACAATTTAGTAGTTAAGTTTCGCTCTAATACTGTAGATTATACAGGCTTTCCGATTTGCCACGCCCCAACTGGGCGTAGACAACTCATTTTTGGTCAGTTTTTATAACGAGATAACGGTACCCTAACTGCAAAGTTTGAATGCTTACCCTCAACAAAAGGCAAAATTACAGAGTATTTTTCGATATACCACGCCCCTAAAGAGGCGTAAAAATTATTTTTTGGGGAATCGATAGAGGAGGCTACCAGTAACTCAACTATCCAAATTTAAAGCTTCTAGCTATTATACTTTAGGAGATATAAGCTTTTGCGGTTTGCCACGCCCCCTGTGGGCGGACATATATCCGACAAAGCTTTTTGGCCTTGGGTGATCAGCCCGAGTATATGTACAAAATTTGAGGTATCTGGCATCAACAGTGTCCAAAATATAGCAGAATTTAAAAAATCACTATATCTTCAGGTCCGATTTGCCACGCCCCCAATGGGCGTACTTATAATTTTGTCTTTAGACTTTATAGAATCATAACATTAGCTGACGTGCAAAATTTCAGCATTCTAGGCTTACAACTTTAGGATATACAGTTTTATCCGATTTGCCACGCCCCCAATGGGCGTAGATATATCCGCCATAGCTCGTGATCTTGGGTGGTCAACGCGGACCTACATACCAAATTTCAGCTTTCTAGCTCTTTAACTAACATGATTTCTGGTATATCGGAAAATGCATTTTCCGATTTGCCACGCCTCTAGTGGGCGGATCGGGAAAATTTTAGCACTTTATAAATCGCAGATATACATGAGTATGTGTTCCAAATTTCAAGTCTCTATCCTCAATAGCGCCGAAATAGATTGCGTTCATACGGACAGACGGACGGACAGCAAGACGGACATTGCACAAAACCAATATACTGATTCACTTTCGTGAATGAGTATAAAAAAAATTCACACCTATTAATTTGACCATATATGTATGCATGCACGTATTTACGGTATTTGCATACAAAAAGCTCTTAGACCACATGGAAGAGATATATTTTAAATATGTTTTTTTTTTTTATATTCATTTATTGACAAAATTAAACAAATTGCAAGTTGCGTGGTGGCTAGGATAGCGCGGGGTGCTTGCGGGACGGCCGTAAAGTATTGCTTCGCAAGCAATTTTTTATTTTAAATATGTAAATATATGTATATGTATGTACATACATATGTGCCTATACATATTTTTGCATGTATTTATATGGAGCATGCGCAAAGTACAGAGATAAAATTATATAATTGCTGTGTCATCAGTTGCTAATGGTAGAAGAGTACAAATTGGTACAAATTGGTTACACACAATATATACATATTATATATATATATATATATATATATATATATATATATATATATATATATATATATATATATATATATATATATATATATATATATATATATATATATATATATATATATATATATATACATCGTGACATGCTATAAATTTTTCGGTGCTAGTGTACCGTAAGGTTACCAATAAACTGTTTTAAGCACCGCTTTGAGGAAGAATATAATTAGCATCAACATGTCATTGGAGCACACTTTTTTAGGAACCTGGGAGGTAATTTGCTCAAATTACTATATGTAAAGCTTTTAGTCATTAAATAATGCACTACACAGATAATTTCATGTACTTTCGAAGGCAAACGCGAGGTTTCTGGACTTGAAGGGTAAATATTTGTACATATTTTCAGATACATATAATCAATGACCATTTCAATTCCTAGAATAAAATTTCGCCTAGACAATACCAGCGACATTACCTGGTACAATGATTTGGTTAGTCCACTTCCTGAAATAATTGACTGCAGCACCTGCAATGATACAGCAAGTGTTTTATTTAGTTGTGAAACATTTGATGTACGCGAAACTAATCCTCGTCTCGTTTTTGGTGCCTATGCTGGCCACAGTATTGAATTTAGTGTGAGTAGTTTAATATTGTAATTGATTAGACAAATTATTATTATTTTTTTATTCGTAACTACAGACTAGTACATTAATGCCAACTGATTATATAGTGCTTAGTTGCGAAAACTGGTATTCAGTTGAATGCAAGAGGCTTCAGGACGATCGACCGAATGGTCAGGAAAGGCAATTCAGTTTTGGTGAAGCGCTTCTAGAGCGCTATTTCAGCGATGTAGTAGTCAAAAGTTGTACTGGATTCGAATACGCCCTTCATTCCTCTATACTGCGTCTTAACGGATTCGACTGTAGTATGTGTGCAAGCAATACCCTGCTGTCAACATCGCAAAACTTGCAGCCTTTGCATTTTACGCCAAATATATCAAAGCTGAATCCGATAAATATATCGATTGGTATAGCTGATTCTGGAAAAGAACAATCGAAACATTTGCAAGGCGTTAATTTATCCTCCGTATATATGCAGCCAGTTTGCGATTTTCAACTTTTTGCACCAACCGCTGGATTGGAAACGCAGCGTTTTCATTATTTTAGCAGCAGTTTTAACCGCCTAACCAATGTCAATATGAAAGATTCAGTTGAGACAGTCTATAATGCTGATGGTGGATTACTACGCATGTGTACTTCGCATTCAGAATCACACCTGGAAATATCTCAAGAATCAACAAATATTTTCAATTTTTGTCAGGACTTGTTGCAACCTGTGTCGTCGGCTGTTCTTCAAAGCAGTGGAGCCGCTGTATGCAATACACGCCGACCGCCACTGTCTCCTTATCGACTACGCAGCTCTTTACCGCTTTCTAATTTAATAGATACGCCACCGTCTTCACCGCTAACGCCAGTTGGAGTCCTCTTTAATTTACCGACATTTCTTTTGAACCCGATCTTACATTGGTTGTATACAGAATCTTTACTACCTGAACTGGATGAGGGTGATTGTGAGAAGCTGATCAATTTTTGCGAAGCGCAACCTTCACTAACCAAGCTGGTTCCACCAACTCGCAAGTACCTGCGTTTACTGCGACTTAAAAAATGTGAGTAAACCTTTATAAATCCAATGTTTTAACTTAACTTTTTATATGCCAACTAAAAGTGGTTGAGAATCTAACAATGGATCTACACAACATACTTAACCGCATAATACAGTACATTGATCCTGTCACAATATCTTACACGCCAGCATTACTTTATGCAACTTTCCAAAATGGACTGCGGGAATGCGCATTAGGTAAGAATGTTTTCGAGTGATAACAAACTTTTAATAGCATATAAATGGTTCAACTTTATTCAAATGCCGTGCGCTGATATATGTATGTACAAGACTATTTTGTTTAAGTTTACTAGAAGTAGTTAATATATTTGTTGTCGGTAGTTTATCAAAAGAGAATGTGTAGGATGATATTGCTGTCAAGAGCTTAGCCCTGGTACACTATAATATGTCAAATATATTAATTTAGATCACTAACCATTCAAAACTTAGACTGGACATCTAGAGCTGACTTTTTCAACGCAAAAAAGATCTGCAGTTGGTACCATTTACCCTCGTATTTGCTCGGCTTGGTATTTTTGGGCCGAGTCATGAAAAGATGGTACGACAAAATCAGTAGGCTGAGAATGCTCGAGTAAATACGAGCCCAAAGCACTATTTATTCGAACAGCATGTTTTTTTTTTTTTTGCAGTGCGCAATGTTTAACACACTATATTATCAATACTACTAAAGATAACACATTTCATCTTAAAGAGAATTTTATTCTCTTCACGATTAAAGAAAAGTTTTGCTTTATTTCCAAAAACAACAACATTATGAGCAATTTATTCAAACGGTTGACTTAAGAAAAATTGACCGCTATAAATTGGCTATTTGATGGTCAATCTAAAACTTCCATTTAATTCCAGCCATTTTTGGTTCGTTCATCATTAACCGTCCCTTCAATGTAATGCATTGACAAACATACATCCCCATACTATAGTGCTCGCAGAAAACTTTACTTTATTTATGGTTTGTTTGCGAACTTTTACGGATGACACGTTTTCTCGTATCGCCAACACTTACATAATCGCTAAATATGATGGTATCCCATTGCCTTTGAGTCCAAGACATCCTTTCCCAACCCCATTGCAAACGTTTCTTTTTTGACGAAGTGTAAGCAAAGGTGTTTTCTTGGCCTACGAGTAAGATTAGTTATTGGGTACGACGCATAGATAATAACAAAACATACTTTATAACAAGTAAGAAAGCTCTAGTCGAGATTGCTCGACTACGAGATCCCTTGAACCCTACGAGCAATAGCTATTTCGATCATTTTTCGCGTCTTTCTGCTTGCACAAGAAACACGCACACACGCACACACACACACACACACACATTCACACACACATTCACACACACAGACACACACACACACAGGAGTTCGAGTTGCGTTTTCGTGGAGTCCGGTCGACGTTATCGTGATCCATCGTGGACAATATCTTGATCTTTGCTGTGAAAGTGGAATGAACTGTAGACAACGTGGTTGCTGTGGCGCGACGCACCCAGCGACGGCAAAAACTATCAAAGACTTACTTCGCGGCCGTCTCGCGGAGTACCCCAGTGGTACAATCCGGTGGTGCAAGTGAGGGGGGCAATAGCGTCATTGTTTTTGGCGTCAGGGCTTTCCTCTTTCCCTTTCATTTTTTTAAGCGCGAAAAGATTTGTCACATTAGGCGTCACATTTGTGCAAATAATAAAAAATCAGGTGCATTCACTCTAACAGCTGTTAGTAGTGCTGGAAATTGCAGCGGACAATCAGCTGATCACTAACTTTGGTGATTTGCTAAGTCTCAGCAAAGACAGCAACCTAGCTGCTGGTGTGAGGTAGCAGGTATTAAGAGTAGAGCATACTTTCGGGCTCTCGCTGTAGTTAAGTTGAGTTTAAGTTACTGCGGTCTCTAAACTCAAATTATATTAGTAGGCAGGCTTCACGCCGTGGTAGTCGAAGCAATATGGAGGCCATGATGGAGGAGGAGCTGCAAGCTTTCGCGCGCCGTTCCTCGTTGCAGCGATCACCGCAGCAACAACAGAGGGCGTTGACGCAGCCATGACTTGTAATCAGTCTCCAGTGGCTGAGTGCCAGGCATCCAAGTCTTTAAAAGAAGCGTTAGCCCAAATAGGAGTTACGATAGACGGCTTGACTGCCTTATTTGGGGGTCAGCGGCATATAAATGCACTAATGAGAGAGGAGCTGGCTAGGCTGGTCAGTCTCCACAAGACGGCCGAAGCGTTCAGCAACCGACCGGTCAAAGACAGCGAGGTGCAGACCACGCTGGTCAAGAAAGTAGCTGAGCAGGCTAAAACAGCGAGTGTTAGTGCTACAGCAGGTAGTAATACGCCCAAGCGGTCGAGGGAAGTTGCCACTGAGCAGAGAAAAACTCCCTCGAAAAAGCCGAGGCACAATAAAAGCGCAGCAAATCCAATAGAGCCAATGGCTCTACGGGCTGCAGCCGATAAAACCAACCAGGCAGGTCGACAGACGAGTTCGAATAGCTGGACGACTGTTAAGGGACGCAAGCCGCTGCAAAAACATTCCAGAAGTGATGCCATCCCGGTTTCAGGTGTAGGTGGTTGCAGCTATGCGGACATGCTTCGCGTAGTCAAGAGCGACCCAAATTTAAAGCATCTGAGCGGCGACGTCCAAGGTATTAGGAAGACAGCTAAGGGGGACCTTTTGTTGCAACTGAGTAGGAAGCCGGAGCATAGCGCTGAGGCTCTGCACGAAGCTGTAAACAAAGCCTTGGGTGACCGAGCGGTAGTTAAAACACTTACCGAATCGGCTCAAATTGAGATTCGCGACCTAGATGAGTTAGCGAGCAAAGAAGAGATCTTGGAGGCCATTAGGGTGGAGTTGAAGGATAGCTCACTCCCCATTGAGGTTATCAAATCGCCAGCTTTTGGTGGACAGCAAAGAGCTACGGTTGCTCTTCCAATTGGGAAAGCTAAAACTCTGCTCGAGCTGTCCAAAATTAGAATAGGATGGGTAGTATGCCGTATCAGAGCCGTGGAACAGCCTAAACGCTGTTTCAAGTGCCTCGATTACGGTCATATGGCAGCAAACTGTCGCAGCGACTGTGACCTAAAAGGCGCCTGTTTCAGGTGTGGAGAGATGGGTCACAGTGTAAAAGCATGCACCAAGCCACCAAAATGTAGCCTCTGCATCCGGAAAGGTGAAAAGCAGACGGACCATTCAGCAGGCAGCTTCAAGTGCCCATCCTACCGTGAAGCTGCTCGTAAAATGAAATGTTAAGGTTCTTGCAGCTTAACTTAAATCATTGTATTGCTGCCCAAGATCTTCTAGAGCAGACCATTAGGGAAAAATGTAAAGACGCAGCTTTTCTCAGTGAGCCCCACCTTTGTATAACCAGCTGCCCTAGGACATGGTCAACAGACGTTAATGGCAAAGCTGCGTTGTGGGTATGCGGTAACTCAACGAACGTACTTTCGAATGTTAAGTCATTCAATGGGTTCGTACGCGGCCGATATGGTAGCTTATGGCTTTACAGTTGCTATCTGGCCCCCAGCATGCAGCTCACTGAATTCACGACGGTGCTCGACGAGTTTGCCGAGGATGCTAGGGGTCGGAAGGCCATTATAGCTGGAGATTTTAACTCCTGGGCGCTAGAATGGGGTAGCCCCACAACAAATGCCATAGGTCGTATCCTACTGGAGATCTTCGCGACACTAGATGTTGCACTGCTCAACACTGGCCACAAGTACACCTTCAGTCGGGCGGGATACGGATCTGTTATCGACATTACTTTTGTCACTTCATCCCTCTTTCGGGGAACAACATGGAGCCATTGCGATAGCTATACGGGCAGCGATCATACGGCACTTCTATTCACAATAGGTGAGCCACCTGCCTGGGCGTCAACCTTGTGGAGGGAATCGTATCGGCTAGATACTTTTGATCCCGCGGTCTTTTCAGAAGCCATTCAGTCTCTGGGTACAATTGGTAATGCTGAGGCCAGAGCATGCCAAATGGTAGCCCAAATACAGAGTGCCTGCAAAAGCAGCATGTTACGCCGCAAGCAGTTTACGCGACAACATGAGCCTACGTATTGGTGGAATACGCAAATAGGTGACATTCGTCGCAAATGCATCCAGGCGAGAAGAAGCTACCAACGGGCTCGCGGTAGGTCAACGTTTTTTGAGAAACAGTTAGCTTACCAGGCAGCTAGAAGACAGCTGAAGAAGGCCATTCGGGCAAGCAAAAGAGAATGTTTTTTACAGTGGTGCGAATCAGCCGAATATGACCCTTGGGGCAGGGCATATAAGATAGTAGTTAAAAGACTATACGCAGGTAGACAGGTGCAGCCTACGGATCGTCTGGAGCTTAAATCGATTGTGGAAACGCTCTTTCCAGAAAGTTTAAGCTCCATTCACGCCCCTGGATCCGAGTCTGCTGATCAGGGCTCAACGAGCACTGAAATTGTTTTAGTTACAGACGAAGAAATATCAGTAGTTCTCCGAGGTCTTAGAACCAACACAGCTCCAGGGCCGGACGGGATCCCAAATCGTGCGCTAAAGCTAGCCCTCGCCTTGCACCCAAGTACGTTCGCCGAATTATTTACGAATGCCTGATCCAAGAGACGTTCCCGGCAAAATGGAAAGCCCAGAATCTGGTATTGCTACCCAAGGCTGGCAAACCACCAGATGAGCCATCTTCGTACAGACCGATCTGTCTCCTAGACCCCATGGGAAAGGTGTTTGAGAAACTGATCTGCTCTAGGCTGGAGACTGCGATTACTAGCGCCGGAGGCCTGTCATCAAATCAATTTGGATTCCGGAAGGCCCGGTCAACAACGGATGCGCTAAACAAAGTTGTTGGTCTGGCCACTTCCGCCATCCATGGCACAAGATGGAAGCATGGGACGAAGCAATACTGCATTATTGCGACCCTGGACGTAAAGAATGCCTTCAATACAGCTAGTTGGGATATGATACTGAATGCGCTGTCACAATATAATATCCCTAAATATCTTAAAGAAACAATAAAGAGTTACTTCAGGGGAAGAACGCTGGTATGCAATACGAGTGAGGGTCCCCAAACTCATACAGTGTCAGCTGGAGTACCCCAAGGCTCAGTGCTGGGGCCTCTCCTATGGAATATCATGTACGACGGCGTACTGCGCTTGGAACTACCAGCAGGTGCGCACACCATTGGCTTTGCTGATGATGTAGCTGTCGTAGCCATAGGAAAGGAGCTCAAAGATACAGAGGATATGTGCAGCGAAAGTATCAATCGCATACGAAGCTGGTTGACAGGAGCTGGGCTCGAGCTAGCGGCACACAAGACCGAAATTGTACTAGTCAGCAGTCGCATAAGAGTGGAAACTGCCAATATAAAGATCGGCAGCGCTACCATCGCGTCAAAGAGGGCGATTAAGTATCTTGGCGTCATGTTAGACACATGATTAACTTTCCGCGAGCACTTAGAATATGTGCATAAAAAGGCAGCTGATTCTTGTAGAGCTCTCTCAAGAATTATGCTTAACACGCGGGGACCTAAACAGCAACGACGTCTCCTTCTAATGAGCGTCATTAGGTCCGTAATGCTCTATGCTGTGCCAATATGGGCAAGAGCGATGGCAACGCCGAGCTACAGCCGGGACATTTGCGCGATCTACAGACTGAGCGCAATCAGAGTCAGCTGCGCTTTCAGGACTATCTCCGATGACGCGGCGCTCGTCATAGCCGGTATTGTGCCACTGGAGTATTTGGTCGCCGAAGCCGTGGAGCGGAATTCGCACGCTCCTGCGCGACTAAACGCTATCAGGGCGAACAGCATTGCACGATGGCAAAGAAAGTGGAATAGCTCAGCTAAAGGGCGGTGGACGCACAAGCTCATCCCGGAGCTTGAACCATGGGTCAACCGCAAACACGGCGAGGTAAACTTCTACCTTACGCAGATCCTCTCGGGTCATGGATGCTTTCGGAGCTATTTGAAGCTCTTTGGCCACGAGAAATCTGACGAGTGCCCCTGGTGCGAGCGAGGGCATGTGGAAGACGCTAACCACATTCTTTTCGAATGTGGACGGTTCCTGGAGGAGAGGCGTCGTCTGGAAGAGGCAGTGGGCCGCTCTATCAGAGCGGACAACATTGTCAACGCCATGCTGGAATGGTGGTGGGAACTAACAAGCACCTTCGCGGCCACAGTGATGATGGAGCTGCGCAGAGTCGAGCGACTGAGAAGACGAGCTGTCCCAGGCTAAGGTAGCGCACAGTGCTTGCGAAGCAATGCTTTACAGCCGTCCCGGAAGCATCGCGCACCATCCTAGCCACCACGCAACTTGCAACCTGTATTATAAAGATTGTCAATAAACGAATATAAAACAAGTAAGAAGACTCTAGTCGAGACTGCTCGACTAGGAGATACCCTGAACCCTCTAATCTGATATTCTAATCACTCTGTCTCTAGTCTCTAGTACTTGAAATACGCTTTTTACAAAGGTGATGGTGAGGGGGTGGATATAAAGGTGGGGGGTAAATTACAACAAAAATCGAAATTATATAAAATACATATAAGTCTACATTTAGCTCTAAAGGTGTAGGAGATATAATTAAATAAGTTGTAGGAGATATAATTAAATAACTAGCTTTCGATAAGGTTTTTATTCGATAATAAAATATCGGAAGTAGTTGTCGATATATAGAGAAAAACTTGATATACGCGTGATATACACGGACCTAGAAAAAAAATTTCTCTAGCTTTTATATCTTCTGAGATCGAAGCGTTCATACATACGGACGGACGGACGGACGGGCAGGGCCAAATCGTCTTAGCTCGTCGCCCTGATCAAGAATATATATACTTTGTGGGGTCTGCCACGCCTCCTTCTGCCTGTTACATACATTTCAACAAAACCATTATACCCTGATTTCCCATTTTCAATGGGTTCAGGGTATAAAAAAAACAAACAAAAACACACACACACAGACACACACACACACACACACACGGAGTTCGAGTTGCGTTTTCACGGAGTGCGGTCGATGTCATCGTGATCCATCGTAGACAATAGCTTGAACTGTGTTTTCCCCTGTGAAAGTGGAAAGAACTGAAGTCAACGTGTTTGCTGTGGGCGCGGCGTACCCAGCGACCTCAAAAGAACTACCAGAGACTTACTGCGCGGCGGTTCGTGGAATTCCCAAGCGGTATAATTCGGTGGTGCAAGAGAGGGGGCGATAGCGTCATTGTTTTGGCGTCAGGGCTTCTTTCCTTTCCTTGTCTTTTGTGGGCGCGTAAATTTTGTTACTTTAGGCGTCACACTTGCGCAATAATAAAAATCAGGTGCATTCACTCTAACAGCTGTTAGTAGTGCTGGAAATTGCATCGGGCAATCAGCTGCTCATTAACGTTGGTGAGTTGCTAAGCCTTAGCAAAGACAGCAACCTAGCTGCTGGAGTGAAGTAGCAGTTATTAAAAGTAGTGCATACTTTCGGGCTCTCGCTGTAGTCAAGTTGAGTTTAAGTTACTGCGGGTTGTAAACTCAGATTATATTAGTAGCCATTGCCCACTACAGGCTTCACGCCGTGGTAGTCGGAGCAGAAATGGATGCCATGATGGAGGACGAGCTGAAAGCTTTTGCGCGTCGTTCGTCGACTTCTAATCAGGCTCCAGTGGCTGAGTGCCAGGCACCCAAGTCACTAAAAGAAGCGTTAGCTCAAATAGGAGCTACACTAGAGGGTTTGTCTGCCCTATGTGGGGGTCAGCGGCATATAAATGCCTTAATGAGAGAGGAGCTGGCTAGGCTGGTCAGCCTTCACAAGACGGACGAAGCGTTCTGCAACCGTTCGGTTAAAAACTGTGAGGTGCAGACCACGCCACTCAAAAAAGTAGGCGAAAACGTTAAGGCAGCGAGCATTAGTGCTACAGTAGGTAGCAATACTCCCAAGTGGTCGAGGGAAGTTGCCTCCGAACAGAGGAAAACTCCCTCAAAAAAGCCGAGGCCCAATAGAAGTGCAGCGAACCCAAAAGAACCAATGGCTCTACGGGCTACAGCTGAAACTTCAAACCAGGCCGCTCGACAGACAAACCAGAGCAGCTGGACAGTCGTTAAAGGGCGAAAGCCTATGCAAAAACGTCCCAGGACTGACGCGATTGCGATTTCAGGCGTAGGGGGTTGCAGCTATGCGGACATGCTTCGTGTAGTCAAGACCGACCCAAATTTAAAGCATCTGAGCGGCAAGGTTCAAGGCATTAGGAAGACAGCTAAGAGGGACCTTTTGTTGCAACTGAGCAGAAAGCCGGAGCATAGTGCTGAGGCTCTGCACGAAGCTGTAAGCAAGGCCTTAGGCGACCGAGCGGTAGTTAAAACACTTACCGAATCGGCTCAAATTGAGATTCGTGACCTAGATGAGTTAGCGAGCAAAGAAGAGATCTTGGAGGCCATTAGGGTGGAGTTGAAGGATAGCTCACTCCCCATTGAGGCTATCAAATCGCTTCGGCCAGCTTTTGGTGGACAGCAAAGAGCTACGGTTGCTCTTCCAATTGGGAAAGCTAAAACTCTGCTCGAGCTGTCCAAAATTAGAATAGGATGGGTAGTTTGCCGTATCCGAGCCGTGGAGCAGCCTAAATGCTGTTTCAAGTGCCTCGATTACGGTCATATGGCAGCAAACTGCGGCAGCGACTGTGACTTAAAGGGCGCCTGTTTCAGGTGTGGAGAGATGGGTCACAGTGCCAAAGCATGCACCAAGCCACCAAAATGTAGCCTCTGCATCCGGAAAGGTGAAAAGCAGACGGACCATTCAGCAGGCAGCTTTAAGTGCCCATCTTACCGTGAAGCTGCTCGTAAAATGAAATGTTAAGGTTTTTGCAGCTTAACTTAAATCATTGTGTTGCTGCCCAAGATCTTCTAGAGCAGACCATTAGGGAAAAATGTATAGATGTAGCTTTTCTCAGTGAGCCTCACCACTGTAGAACCAGCTGCCCTAGGACATGGTCAACTGACGTTAATGGCAAAGCTGCGTTGTGGGTATGTGGCAACTCAACGAACGTACTTTCGAATGTTAAGTCATTCAATGGGTTCGTACGTGGCCGATATGGTATGGCTTTACAGTTGCTATCTGGCCCCCAGCATGCAGCTCAGTGAATTCACGACGGTGCTCGACGAGCTTGCCGAGGATGCTAGGAGTCGGAAGGCCATTATAGCTGGAGATTTTAACTCCTGGGCGCTAGAATGGGGTAGCCCCACAACAAATGCCAGAGGTCGTATCCTACTGGAGATCTTCGCGACACTAGATGTTGCACTGCTCAACACTGGCCATGAGTACACCTTCAGTCGGGCGGGATACGGGTCTGTTATCGACATTACTTTTGTCACTTCATCCCTCTTTCGGGGAGCAACATGGAGCCATTGCGATAGCTATACAGACAGCGATCATACGGCACTTCTGTTCACAATAGGTGAGCCACCTGCCAGGGCGTCAACATTGTGGAGGGAATCGTATCGGCTAGATACTTTTGATCCCGCGGTCTTTTCAGAGGCCATTCAGTCTCTGGGTACAATTGGTAATGCTGAGGCCAGAGCATGCCAAATGGTAGCCCAAATACAGAGTGCCTGCAAAAGCAGCATGTTACGCCGCAAGCAGTTTACGCGACAACATGAGCCTACGTATTGGTGGAATACGCAAATAGGTGACATTCGTCGCAAATGCATCCAGGCGAGAAGAAGCTACCAATGGGCTCGCGGTAGGTCAACGTTTTTTGAGAAACAGTTAGCTTACCAGGCAGCTAGAAGACAGCTGAAGAAGGCCATTCGGGCAAGCAAAAGAGAATGTTTTTTACAGTGGTGCGACTCAGCCGAATATGACCCTTGGGGCAGGGCATATAAGATAGTAGTTAAAAGACTATACGCAGGTAGACAGGTGCAGCCTACGGATCGTCTGGAGCTTAAATCGATTGTGGAAACACTCTTTCCAGAAAGCTTAAGCTCCATTCACGCCCCTGAGTCCGAGTCTGCTGATCAGGGCTCAACGAGCACTGAAATTGTTTTAGTTACAGACGAAGAAATATCAGTAGTTCTCCGAGGTCTTAGAACCAACACAGCTCCAGGGCCGGACGGGATCCCAAATCGTGCGCTAAAGCTAGCCCTCGCCTTGCACCCAAGTACGTTCGCCGAATTATTTACGAATGCCTGATCCAAGAGACGTTCCCGGCAAAATGGAAAGCCCAGAATCTGGTATTGCTACCCAAGGCTGGCAAACCACCAGATGAGCCATCTTCGTACAGACCGATCTGTCTCCTAGACCCCATGGGAAAGGTGTTTGAGAAACTGATCTGCTCTAGGCTGGAGACTGCGATTGCAAGCGCCGGAGGCCTGTCACCAAACCAATTTGGATTCCGGAAGGCCCGGTCAACAACGGACGCGCTTAACAAAGTTGTCGGTCTGGCCACTTCCGCTATTCAAGGCACCAGATGGAGGCACGGGACGAAGGAATACTGCATCATCGCGACCCTGGATGTAAGGAATGCCTTCAACACAGCTAGTTGGGATATGATACTGAATGCGCTGTCACAATATAATATCCCTAAATATCTAAGAGAGATAATAAAGAGCTACTTCAGAGGAAGAACACTGGTATACAACACGAGTGAGGGTCCCCAAACTCATACAGTGTCAGCTGGAGTACCCCAAGGCTCAGTGCTGGGGCCTCTCCTATGGAACATCATGTACGACGGCGTACTGCGCTTGGAACTACCAGCAGGCGCGCACACCATTGGCTTTGCTGATGATGTAGCTGTCATAGCCATAGGAAAGGAGCTCAAAGATACAGAGGATATGTGCAGCGAAAGTATCAATCGCATACGAAGCTGGTTGACTGGAGCTGGGCTCGAGCTAGCGGCACACAAGACCGAAATTGTACTAGTCAGCAGTCGCATAAGAGTGGAAACTGCCAATATAAAGATCGGCAGCGTCACCATTGCGTCAAAGAGGGCGATAAGATATCTTGGTGTCATGATAGACACAAGATTAACTTTCCGCGAGCACTTAGAATATGTGCATAAAAAATCAGCTGATTCTTGTAGAGCTCTCTCGAGAATCATGCTTAACACGCGGGGACCTAAACAGCAACGACATTTGCGCGATCTACAGGCTGAGCGCAATCAGAGTCAGCTGCGCTTTCAGGACTATCTCCGATGACGCGGCGCTCGTCATAGCCGGTATTGTGCCACTGGAGTATTTGGTCGCCGAAGCCGTGGAGCGGAATTCGCACGGGCCTACGCGACTCAACGCTGTCAGGGCGAACAGCATCGCACGATGGCAAAGAAGGTGGAATAGCTCAGCTAAAGGGCGGTGGACGCACAAGCTCATCCCGGAGCTTGAACCCTGGGTTAACCGCAAACATGGCGAGGTTAACTTCTACCTTACGCAGATCGTCTCGGGTCATGGATGCTTTCGGAGCTATTTGAAGCGCTTTGGCCACGAGAAATCTGACGAGTGCCCCTGGTGCGAGCGAGGACATGTGGAAGACGCCAACCACATTCTCTTCGAATGTGGACGGTTCCTGGAGGAGAGGCGTCGTCTGGAAGAGGCAGTGGGCCGCTCCATCAGAGCGGACAACTTAGTCAACGCCATGCTGGAATCGGAGGAAGCTTGGGAACTAACAAGCACCTTCGCGGCCACGGTGATGATGGAGCTCCGCAGAGTCGAGCGACTGAGAAGACGAGCTGTCCCAGGCTAAGGTAGCGCATAGTGCTTGCGAAGCAATGCTTTACGGCCGTCCCGCAAGCACCGCGCGCTATCCTAGCCACCACGCAACTTGCAATTTGTTATATACTTTTGTCAATAAATGAATATAAAATAAGTAAGAAAGCTCTAGTCGAGACTACTCGACTACGAGATCCCCTGAACCCTTGGAGTAATAGCTATTTCAATAATTTTTCGCGTCTTTCAGCTTACACAAGAAACACGCACACACACACACCCACACGCACGCATGCACGCACGCTCACACAGGCATACATACACACACATACATACACACATATACACACACACACACATACACAAACAATTACATACATATACACACACAAGCATAAACACGCATGGGCGGCAGTGAGCGCTTACTATGAGAACTTAATTGCTTAATAACTTTTTTGTGGACGTACGATCTTCATGAAACTTTCAGATTATGATTATGACATGGATATGCATGTAATTGCCAAAGCATTAGTCTCTAGTATTTGAAATACGCTTTTTACAAAAGTGATGGTGAGGGGGGTGAATTTAGAGGTGGGGGTAAATTTTAACAAAAACCGAAATTGTATAAATTGCATATAGGCATACATTAAAAATTTGGAGACTCTAGCAATAAAGGTGTAGAAAATATAATTTTATAACTGGTTTTCGATAAGGTTTTTTATCGATAAAAAAAGATCGGGATGAGTTTTCGATTTTTATACCCTGAACCCATTGAAAATGGGAAATCAGGGTATAATGGTTTTGTTGAAATGTATGTAACAGGCAGAAGGAGGCGTGGCAGACCCCACAAAGTATATATATTCTTGATCAGGGTGACGAGCTGAGTCGATTTGGCCCTGTCCGTCTGTCTGTCTGTCCGTCCGTCCGTCTGTCCGTCTGTCCGTATGTATGAACGCGTCGATTTCAGAAGATATAAGAGCTAGAGACTTCAAATTTTTTTTTAAAATGTTCGTAATTACAGCGCGCATATCAAGTTTATCATTAACAAGTAAGAAAACTCTAGTCGAGAGTGCTCGACTAGATACTACCCTGAACCCAACAAATAAAAATGCCCATTTAGTATGGCTGAAATTTAAATTTCGATGTATTTAAAAATATAAATAAAATACCAAACTCATTTAAACTCCCATTGAAAATGGGAAATCAGGGTATAATGGTTTTGTTGAAATGTATGTAACAGGCAGAAGGAGGCGTGGCAGACCCCACAAAGTATATATATTCTTGATCAGGGTGACGAGCTGAGTCGATTTGGCCCTGTCCGTCTGTCTGTCTGTCCGTCTGTCCGTATGTTTGAACGCGTCGATTTCCGAAGATATAAGAGCTAGAGACTTGAATTTTTTTTTTAAATGACCGTGTATACAGCGCGGACGTCGAGTTTGCTTTTAAAATTCGATAAATCATTTCGGTTTGTTTTTATCGAGTAAAAACATTCAAGTTCAAATCAGATGCCACTATAGGTAATTGTGAATGATTTTTTTTTTTTTTAAGTTTCTCAAATATTCAATATAATATGTAGATCATATGCTGAAAGTTTCATTAAATTCCGTTCAGTCAAAAATTAATAAAAAATAATCAAATATTTGGCCAATTAACAAACGCACGTGCAGCAGTTACAACAGCATCGTATGCGTGTGCACACATACATTCAAACTTCTTCTAGAAACATTCGTTGAATCACATCAGCTGTTAGTTTCGTTTAGTTTTGGTAGATGGCGCAGCAGCAGTGAATCTATTTGAGTTTTGCCAGCGCCATCAGCAGGAGTGGGGTGGCCCAGTGTGTTAGCTGCATGCCGCTTGATCGAGAAGTCGTGGTTCGAATCCCGATCGATGCAACTGATTTTAATTTTTTTTAATTGTTTCAAAATATTTTTACATTTTCATAAATGAGTTTTCTATTTAATTTATATTTTTAAATACACCGAAATTGAAATTTTAACCATACTTTATGTGCGTTTTTAATAGTTTTGTTATTCTAGTAGATTCTTAGAATCACATCAGCAGTTAGTTTCGTTTAGTTTTGATAGATGGCGCTGCAGCAGTGAATCTATTTGAGTTTTGCCAGGGCCACTAGCAGGAATGAAGTGGCCTAGTGTGTTAGCTGCATGACGCTCGATCGAGAAGTTGCGGTTCGAGCCCCGATCGATGCAACTGATGTGAACTTTTTTAATTGTTTCAAAATATTTTTATATTTTTTTATTAAATGAGTTTGGTATTTTATTTATATTTTTAAATACATCGAAATTTAAATTTCAGCCATACTAAATGGGCATTTTTATTTGTTGGGTTCAGGGTAGTATCTAGTCGAGCACTCTCGACTAGAGTTTTCTTACTTGTTAATGATAAACTTGATATGCGCGCTGTAATTACGAACATTTTAAAAAAAAATTTGAAGTCTCTAGCTCTTATATCTTCTGAAATCGACGCGTTCATACATACGGACAGACGGACAGACGGACGGACGGACAGACGGACAGACGGACAGGGCCAAATCAATTCAGCTCGTCGCCCTGATCAAGAATATATATACTTTGTGGGGTCTGCCACGCCTCCTTCTGCCTGTTACATACATTTCAACAAAACCATTATACCCTGATTTCCCATTGAAAATGGGTTCAGGGTATAAAAAAACAAAAACACACACACACACACACACACACACACACACACACACACACACACACACACACACACACACACAAGCAGCCACGCATGGGCTGCAGTGTGCGCTTACTATGAGAACTTAATTATACCCTGAACCCATTTTCAATGGGAAATCAGGGTATAATGGTTTTGTTGAAATGTATGTAACAGGGAGAAGGAGGCGTGGCAGACCCCACAAAGTATATATATTCTTGATCAGGGTGACGAGCTGAGTTGATTTGGCCCTGTCCGTCTGTCTGTCCGTCTGTCCGTCTGTCCGTATGTATGAACGCGTCGATTTCAGAAGATATAAGTGCTAGAGACTTCAAATTTTTTTTAAAATGTCCGTAATTACAGCGCGCATATCAAGTTTATCATTAAAAATCGATAACTCATCTCGATCTTTTTTTATCGATAAAAAACCTTATCGAAACCCAGTTATAAAATTATATCTTCTACACCTTTATTGCTAGAGTCTCCAAATTTTTAATGTATGCTTATTTGCAATTTATACAATTTCGGTTTTTGTTAAAATTTACCCCCCACCTCTAAATTCACCCCCTCACCCTCACTTTTGTAAAAAGCGTATTTCAAATACTAGAGACTTGTGCTTTGGCAATTACATGCATATTCATGTTATAATCATAATCTAAAAGTTTCATGAAGATCGTACGTCCATAAAAAAAGTTATTAAACAATTAAGTTCTCATAGTAAGCGCACACTGCAGCCCATGCGTGTTTATGCGTGGTTGCTTGTATGTGTATGTGTGTGTGTATGTGTGTGTGTGTATGCGTTTGTTTTTTTTTTTTTTTTTTTTTTTTTTTTTTTTATATTCATTTATTGACAAAATAAAAATTGCAAGTTGTGTGGTGGCTAGGATAGCGCGCGGTGCTTGCGGGACGGCCGTAAAGCATTGCTTCGCAAGCACTATGCGCTACCTTAGCCTGGGACAGCTCGTCTTCTCAGTCGCTCGACTCTGCGGAGCTCCATCATCACTGTGGCCGCGAAGGTGCTTGTTAGTTCCCAAGCTTCCTCCGATTCCAGCATGGCGTTGACTAAGTTGTCCGCTCTGATGGAGCGGCCCACTGCCTCTTCCAGACGACGCCTCTCCTCCAGGAACCGTCCACATTCGAAAAGAATGTGGTTGGCGTCTTCCACATGCCCTCGCTCGCAACAGGGGCACTCGTCAGATTCCTCGTGGCCAAAGCGCTTCAAATAGCTCCGAAAGCATCCATGACCCGAGAGGATCTGCGTAAGGTAGAAGTTAACCTCGCCATGTTTGCGGTTAACCCATGGTTCAAGCTCCGGGATGAGCTTGTGCGTCCACCGCCCTTTAGCTGAGCTATTCCACCTTCTTTGCCATCGTGCGATGCTGTTCGCCCTGACAGCGTTGAGTCGCGTAGGCCCGTGCGAATTCCGCTCCACGGCTTCGGCGACCAAATACTCCAGTGGCACCATACCGGCTATGACGAGCGCCGCGTCATCGGAGATAGTCCTGAAAGCGCAGCTGACTCTGATTGCGCTCAGCCTGTAGATCGCGCAAATGCCTCGGCTGTAGCTCGGCGTTGCCATCGCTCTTGCCCATATTGGCGCAGCATAGAGGATGACAGACCTAATGACGCTCATTAGGAGGAGACGTCGTTGCTGTTTAGGTCCCCGCGTGTTAAGCATGATTCTCGAGAGAGCTCTACAAGAATCAGCTGCCTTTTTATGCACATATTCTAAGTGCTCGCGGAAAGTTAATCTTGTGTCTATCATGACACCAAGATATCTTATCGCCCTCTTTGACGCAATGGTGACGCCGCTGCTGCGGCGATCGCTGCAACGAGGAACGACGCGCAAAAGCTTGCAGCTCGTCCTCCATCATGGCATCCATTTCTGCTCCGACTACAACGGCGTGAAGCCTGTAGTGGGCAATGGCTACTAAAATAATCTGAGTTTACAACCCGCAATCACTTAAACTCAACTTGACTAAAGCGAGAGCCCGAAAGTATGCACTACTTTTAATAACTGCTACTTCACTCCAGCAGCTAGGTTGCTGTCTTTGCTAAGGCTTAGCAACTCAACAACGTTAGTGAGCAGCTGATTGCTCGATGCAATTTCCAGCACTACTAACAGCTGTTAGAGTGAATGCACCTGATTTTTCTTATTGCGCAAGTGTGACGCCTAAAGTAACAAAATTTACGCGCCCACAAAAGACAAGGAAAGGAAAGAAGCCCTGACGCCAAAACACTGACGCTATCGCCCCCCCTCTCTTGCACCACCGAATTATACCGCTTGGGAATTCCACGAACCGCCGCGCAGTAAGTCTCTGGTAGTTTTTTGAGGTCGCTGGGTACGCCGCGCCCACAGCAAACACGTTGACTTCAGTTCTTTCCACTTTCACAGGGGAAAACACAGTTCAAGCTATTGTCTACGATGGACCACGATGACATCGACCGCACTCCGTGAAAACGCAACTCGAACTCCTGTGTATAAATAAAGAGTTTGTGTCTGTATGCGTGTGTGTGTGTATGTGTGTCTGTATGCGTGTGTGTGTATGTATGCCTGTGTGTGCGTACGTGCGTGTGTGTGTGTGTGCGTGTTTCTTGTGTAAGCTGAAAGTCGCGAAAAAGTATGGAAATATCTATTGCTCCAAGGGTTCAGGGGATCTCGTAGTCGAGCAGTCTCGACTAGAGCTTTCTTACTTGTTGTTTAATAACTTTTCTTGTGGATGAACTTTCATGAAACTTTCAGATTATGATTATAACATGGATATGCATGCATTTGCCAAAGCACAATTCTCTAGTATTTGAAATACGCCTTTTACAAATATGTGGGTGAGAGGGTGTTCATGCACATGCATGAACATTGAAATATGATAAGTATGGGAACCTACCCTCTACGCACTTAACAGCTAGCATAAACTAGATAATATATGTGGCAAGTGCGAACTGTCAGACTAGAATAAATATGACTCTGACCCTTAGCGCCAAGAATATGTAAGAGACGAACGCTGAGCCTTACAACCTCAGCGATAGGATAAGAATAGCTAATAGACCCACGCGGAGCCTTACAAACTCAGCGATAAGATAAGAATATGTAATAGACCAATGCTGAGCCTTACACATTCAGCAATAGACGCACTAGATTTAAGGGTTGAAATTATGCATGACTCTGGGTATATAAACCCAGGCTCAGAAGAATAAAGATTAATACGCAACTAAACACAATCATACTCAAGTGTATTCGTACATGGTCCTTCGAGCCGGAGGAAGTATTTTTAATACTTCAATTCAATCCACAAGGAAAAAGGTTTGTGTTTAGTACAAAGTGAAGTGCTAAAGTATTATAGATTTGTGCATTGGCTTACCAACCCCAGTTGTGAGTCGAGGCACAGCAATAACAACCTGGTGATCAAAACAATAAAAGCCTCCAACGGGATAAGCCAATGGATCTACAATAAACAAACAACTGTGTCGTCAACCATCAATATTTAAAGAGAAATATATGGTGGCATATTCTGCCATTATCAGAACCAATAAAGAGTTTATGAAAGTCGAAGTTGCCGACCACGCCATAGACACAAAACAACTTTATAGTTGGGAAACGAGACCGGAAACATCAAAGCAAGAGATGTTTTCATTTGGTTGGTCGAGCCCAATAGAGAAGTTGGTAAGCCTTGTGGACGAAAGAGCTGAAAGAGTAAGGCTGCACATTGAAGAGGTGCTGGCCAACATTGAGCTCAGCAACCAGGTTGAAATCGGAAGAAAGTCCAGTCAACACTGAAAGATTTGGAGGTAAAATATGAAAGGCCTGCCTACGAAATCGAGTACATAGACGAACTGGAAGTCAAAGTGTACACAGTGTCAAAAAAACTGGAAAGGAAAATAAGTGCACTGC
Source organism: Drosophila mojavensis (assembly GCF_018153725.1). NCBI lineage: Eukaryota > Metazoa > Arthropoda > Insecta > Diptera > Drosophilidae > Drosophila > Drosophila mojavensis. Next base: position 2,446,064 of record NW_025318897.1, on the reverse strand, counting down.
AAATCGTAAAAGAAGACACTCCAAAGCGACCGAAACCGACACTTCCTCACTTTGATGGAAGTCCTAAGGCGTGGCCAACGTTCTTCGAGCAGCTCACCAAAATAATTCACAACAGAAAGGATATCAGCGATAAGACGAAACGGATATGCTTCAAAATATATCTCACGCCGTTAACCAGCTAGTGGACATGGAACTGCTGGAAAACGATGATGAAAGCAGGATCAGTCAATTTTTGGATTAAGCAAATGAGTGTAATCACATCGTTAAAGAAGTAGCCCAAATTGGTAACGATGCTGATATACTAATCGCTCAGATTTTACTACGAAGATTCTCGACAGAAGTCCTACAACTTTACGAGCAACATGTAAAGAAGGCTAGAGAAATTCAATCCTTAAAAAATGTACTAGAGTTTATTGATCAACTATATAATTCAATAGACGCAGTACAGAAAAAGGCCGTCCAGACGCTTACTGAAGCATAGAAAACGAGCTACAAAAGATGCCGTTTTTGCAAACTGGATACCCACGACATCACAAGGTGCTCAAAATTTAAAGCAGAGCCAGTTTTAACAAGTAAGAAGACTCTAGTCGAGACTGCTCGACTAGGAGATACCCTGAACCCTCTAATCTGATATTCTAATCACTCTGCACTTCTTTTCGGCACACATACATACACACGCACGTATTAAAATGCGCTCTGCTAACTGTGCAATAAGCAGCGACTGTGCTTGGGCTGCGCTGCAGTGTGGGCAACATTACAAGAATTTATTTGTTGGATAATTTAATTTCTAGACGTACAATCTTTCAGAACATAATCATAATGTTCAAATGTATGTACACACCAAAGCACAAGTCTCTAGTACTTGAAATACGCCTTTTACAAAGGTGAGGGTGAGTGAGTGGATATAGGGGTGGGGGTAAATTACAAAAAAAAAAAAATCGAAATTGTATAAAATATATATAAGTCTACATTTAAAATTTGAAAGCTCTAGCTCTAAAGGTGTAGGAGGTATAATTAAATAACTAGCTTTCGATAAGGTTTTTAATCGATAATAAAATATCGGGAGTAGTTGTCGATATTTAAAGAAAAACTTGATGTGCGTGTGATATACACGGACCTAGGAAAAAAAATTTCAAGTCTCTAGCTCTTATATCTTCTGAGATCGATGCGTTCATACATACGGACGGACGGACGGACAGACGGACAGGGCCAAATCGACTTAGCTCGTCGCCCTGATCAAGAATATATATATACTTTGTGGGGTCTGCCACGCTTCCTTCTGCCTGTTACATACTTTTAACAAAACCATTATACCCTGGTTTCCCATTTTCAATGGGTTCAGGGTATAAAAGGAGTTTGCAACTAAAAATGCTCTATGTTTTAAATGCCTAGGCGCACATTGCATGAAAGATTGCGGAAGAGATTTAGCATGCAAGTATTGCACCAAATCACACAATTTGCTTCACGAGGAAGCGACAAAAAACTAGACCTTCAGCAGCAATTGTCCCAAAGAAAGCAATGGACATGATACGTTGCTGGCAACTGCGGAAAATACGAGCAGCTTTAAAAACATTGATATCGGAAGAAGCCGCACAGCAGCTAAAACTGCGACGTATCAAAAGGAACGTAGAAGTGCAAGGAATTTCACAAAATGTTGAGATTCTAAAAAACAGCGTTTGCTTGACAATCAAGCCAAGGATGACAAGCCAATTCGATACCACCACGCAGGCACTTGTGATACCAAAACTGCAAAGAGCTCTACCGAGCAAGAAAATTGACATGGATGTCAATAAAAACTAGATGGGCTGTGAGCTAGCAGACTCACATTGGCGTTGATTTGCTTCCCTTAATAATGTTGGGAAACGTTAAAAAAGTCAACGAAACACTGGGACAAAACACGGAACTGGGATGGATTGTTTCCGGCAACATAGTGAGATCATCAAACAACAAGGTGGACAGTGCAACAACTACGATATCCCTGGATGACCTCGAACGCTTCTGGGAGCTTGAAAGTAACTCAAGCGACTCGAAAGTAAACAATGATTGCGAGAAAATATTCCTGGAATCAACCACAAGGGATGAAGAAGGCAGGCTAGTGGTGTCCATACCATTTAAAAAAGAATTCGAGCTAGGAAACTCGCGCAAACAGGCTTTGGCACGATTAATGCAAATGGAGAAAAAATTCAGGAAGCACCCACAGTTATTAACGGAATATAAAGACTTCATGGATCAATACCTAAAGCTAGAGACACTAAAGACACTATAGACAAAGGCAAATACTATATGCCACATCAAGCAGTAATCAGACAAAACAGCCTTACTACTAAATTATGAGTTTAAATGATGTGATGCTAGTCGGCCCCAAAATACAAAAGGATATCTTCGACATCTTAATCAAATGGCGACAATGGAAGTATGTGATGAAAGCCGACATCGAAAAAATGTACCGCCAGATCAAGGTCTCCAGGAATATCAGTACACCCTCTGGAGAGATGACCCAAAAATTGCAATAAAGGAGTACAAGCTGACTACAGTGACATACGGGACATAAGCCGCACCATTCTTAGCCGTTCGCTGCCTTCAGGAATTAGCAAATCAACACTGCCAAGGAAACAATCAGCTAATGAGAACAATCAAAGAAGATTTCTACATGGATGACATCACTGGTGGCGACTCGAAAAAGGACTGCATCAACACTCAAACAGCACTCTTGAATATCATGGAAAAGGCAGGCATGTATCTAAGAAAATGGGTATCAAATTATGACAGAATCATTGCTGGAATGGAAGATGGCGACTCAACCGAAAAAATTATCATAACCAAGGACGAGTCTGTCAAAACCCTTGGGCTACAATGGGACCTCAAAAAGGATGTCTTTACCTTTGTTGTCGATTGCCCAAAATTAGGGCGCATCACAAAACGTCTAATTTTGTCTCAATTGGCCAGAATCTTCGATCCACTGGGATGGCTTACACCAGTCACGCTGCAAGGAAAGTGCTTCATACAAGAGCTATGGAAACTACCGCTAACTTGGGACGAAGAACTGGAGCCTAGTCTCGTCAATTATTGGCAAGAATACGCAAGCACATTGCCAGAGCTAGCCAGGATCAATATACCACGCTGGTCCGGCAAATCGAGCACTGATCCAATGGAGCTACATGGATTTTGTGACGCATCAGAAAAAGCGTATGCAGCGGTGGTGTATACAAAGGTCGGAGACAAAATCACCTTGCTAGCCGCGAAGAGCAAAGTGAACCCAATAAAAAACAAGAAGACAATTCCCAAATTGGAACTATGTGCAGCCCACATACTATGCAAACTATTAGATAAAATTCAAGAAATAGTAGGAAATCACATCAAAACGCTAGCATGGAGTGATTCACAAATTACGCTAGCTTGGATAAACAACAAGCGTAGCAAAGATAAGTTCGTCAAAACTAGAGTAGACGAGATAAACAAAAGATTGCCGCACGTCGAATGGAAATACGTGAAATCGGTAGACAACCCAGCAGATGTTGCCTCAAGCCAAGCCAAAACACTCGTCGTAAAATTGCAACAACAGCTTGATTTTTAGCAAGAGATAAAATTACTCAAAGCGAGGAAGCCACTGGAAGCTAATAGTAAATTACAATCGCTCAACCCATTTCTGGATGGTGATGGCATCTTACGTGTGGGAGGCCGTCTCTAAAGTGCATTGGTGCCATATAATGTGAATTTATTTATTTATTTATTTATTTATTTTCTTAAAGCTATTGACAAAAATGAGAGTCAATTTTAATTTAAAAAAGCCTATACAAAGTACACGATATAATTTCAATAGTAACACCAACCCGATGGGGGTATTTTATTTGCCAGTCCGGCCGGCTATGCCCACGTCTCACAGCCAAATATGGTCAGTGATACTATTGAAGCTATGAAAAGAAAGTGTTAGTAAGAAAACTTAAAAAAATAAAATATTAAAATGTAGGTTATTAAACAATATTTAGCATACTTAAAATAATTCTTAAAATAATAATAAAAAATAAAAAAATAATAATAATATTAAAAAAAATAAAAATAAAATAAATAAATAAATAAAAGGAGTTAAAAAAAAAAAAACAATAATAAAAAAAGAATAAAATAAGAAGAGGTAAAGTATAGAAAAAGAAAAAGGCCGGTAATAAGAGAAGTTGCAAGAAAAGTTAATGAAAAAGAATAAGAAATAATAAAAAGAAAAGAGTAATGGAAGAGCCAAAAATAGAGTATAAGAATAGAATTGAGAAATCACTAACACAACATTAGCAGCAAAAGCGTATGCCAATGCTTATGCCTGGGCATTGTGAGTGATTTCCCTAAGATAAGCTGATAGTACACTTTTTATTTTAGGAGGAGAGAGCTCTAAGGAAAAAACGTGATAATATTTATTAAAATTAACACAAAGAACATGAAACGCACTGTGCAAAGAATAATCCCTAGTGCACACAGGTAAATGAAGCGGACGATAGTGTCTAGTTGCTCGGGACGGAACCAAAAAATTTAGACGACCCAACAAAGAGGACGAATCAATATCACCACTAATCAATTTATGCAGAAAAACAATTCCTAAAATTGTTCTGCGATTGGTTAGCGATGGAAGATCAATTAGCTGGAGCCTACTATGATAAGACGGTAATCGTAAATTACTGTCCCATCTAAGGTCTCTTAAGGCAAAGAGAAGAAACTGTTTTTGGACCGATTCGATACGATCCTGATACAGTTTATGTTGCGGAGACCATACGACAGAACAATACTCTAGGATAGGACGCACAAGCGAAGTAAATAAGCGCTTGGTAATAAAAGGATCTTTAAATTCCTTAGACCAACGTTTAATAAAGCCAAGCGCACTTTTGGCTTCATTAATTATGGTAGAAATATGAAGATTAAAGTTAAGTTTACAGTCAAAGAATACACCAAGATCTTTAACTGTAAAGATGCGTCGTAAGGAATTATTGCTAATTTTATAATCAACAATTAGAGGAACGGTACGACTGAAGGTCATTGTCATACACTTTGAGCAATTTAGGTCAAGCTGGTTTGCCACACACCAAAGTTGAAATGCATTTAGGTCATCTTGAAGGTGAAGATGTCCATTTGCCCTGGAGTATGGAAGGCAAAGTTTTACATCATCAGCATACATAAATATAGTGGAATACGAGATACAACTAGGAAGGTCATTTATAAAAAGGGAAAAGAGCAATGGGCCCAAATGGCTACCCTGAGGTACACCAGACGAAACAAAGATAAGTTTAGACATAGCTGTTCTCAGCAAGACTCTTTGGGTTCTACCCGTTAAATAGGATGAAATCCAAGAGACAAGACTGGGTGAAAATCCTAAGCGTTCAAGCTTAAGAATTAGTATGTAATGATGTACTGAGTCAAATGCTTTTACTGAAGTCCGTATAAATAACATCGGTTTGCATTTTTTTGGAAAAGCTGTCATTAACAAGCGACGTGAACTCAAGTAAATTAGAGGACGTAGATCGATTTTGAACAAAACCATGTTGAGATGGTTGAATAATCGATTTGCAAAAATGCTGCAAGGCCGATGTTATGATTTTCTCAAATAACTTCGGAATAGCAGATAATTTCGCGATGCCTCTATAATTGGAAATATCAGATCTTCCACCTTTTTTATATAAGGGAATGATGAAAGATTCTTTCCAAATTGAAGGGAACACAGAAGTATCCAAGGACAAGTTAAACAATTTTAGTAATTGTGACTGAAGAGAAACACTGCACTCTTTAATCACACAACTAGGAATATTATCAGCACCAGGAGAGAAAGATGATTTCAATGTCTTAATGGCTGCAGCCATGAGAGGATGCAGTAACTTTGGGAGTATTTATAGATCCATATTCAGGAAGAGAATAAGGATATGAGTTGCTGTAGAGATCAGCAGAAGAATAAGTGGATTGAAAAAAATCAGCAAATAGATCAGAGGAATCCTGATCATTGCATGTTTTTTCACCTCCAAGGACAAATGAGGACGGCAAACCAGAGGATTTACGCTTCGAGTTTACAAATGAGAAAAATTGTTTGGGATCACGAGTAAACTGACGTTTGCAACGTGTAAGATAATTCTCATAACAGCTAGAATTTAAAAGATTGAAGTTTGACTTGGCAATGGAATATTTGGACCAGTCAATACTTGAACCAGACTTTTTGTAATTTTTAAAACATTTAGTTTTAATGTTTCTTAAGTTCGAAAGAGTTTTGGTGAACCAAGGTGGCTTATTTGAAACTGGCGAAATACGGCGGAGAGGGACACAAACATCCAGAATAGAGTTTAAGGTAGAATAAAAAAACGATGATGCTAAATTAATATCAACCGACTCATATAAAATAGACCAGTCTGTTGAATTAATTAGTTCGTTAAGCAAAACGAAATTGCATTTACGATAACAGCGACTAAGTTTAGAAGGCATTGGAGTATTAGAGGGAGGATTGTCGATAGTTAATAAAACCTCTAAAGTGGGATGATATATATCCTCAGGTAAGGAGAAAGGAGTTGATCTCGCGACATTAATTAGCGAATCATGATTAACAAACACAAGATCAAGAGTGCGATTAAGATGGTTTGAAATAGAGTTCATCTGAAACATAGACAGGTTAAACAATTCATCAAAAAGATAGTGATCAATTGTCGGAATAAAGTAATTTGCATTACAAGTTGAAGACCAAGAAGTGTTCGGAATATTAAAATCACCCAACACAAGAAGACAATCTCTATCATTTACATGTTCATTAACTTGTTTAATACAATTTATGTGGTGTGCATAAACTTGTACATCAGAAGAGGGAGGGATATAAGAACATGTGATGTATAATGAGCACGATGGCAGAGTTAATTTAACCGCTATAATCTCCACATCATAAAGGGACGAAAAGGTAAACAATTCAGAGTGGATAATGGACTTAACCGCAATTAACACCCCACCACCTCTGCGCGACGAACGGTCGAGTCTATAAATAGTGAAATTACTTGAAAGAATTTCACTATTATGAATATTACTACTTAGCCATGTTTCAGTGAAAGCGATAATATCATATTGTACACTGAAACTATGCAAGAAAAGACTTTTAAGTTTTGAGTTTAAGCCACGTACATTTTGATAAATCAGGGACAGCTGAGAAGAGGTTTGTAAGTAATTTAGTTTTTTGGTACAACGTTTGATGAAGATTGCACCGAAGGTAAATTTACTGAAATAGGCATCGATCTGTTACGATTTTTGGGTTTAAATTCATGAACAACTACATGAGGTGGCCAGAAATTAGGGTCACAAAGGGTTTTAAAGTGTTCTACAGGCACATTGATTTTGAACGAAGCAATTTCACGCGGTGTCGCGAAACTAAACTTCGATATAAAAACATTAACCGGAATCTTATTTGAGATAAAAGCCGATACTGCCTCAATGGTAGTGTCAGATGAAAGCCTAGATAAGAAAACTTGCTTTCTAGGAGAGACAACAGATAAGGTAATGCTATGAGAGGCTGACTTATTGTCACTCTTTGTTTGAGCAACAATAGAAGTAGCATCCAAATTTGGGACAGGGGCTTGAGTTTCAATAGAAGCGTCAATAGGAGAAACAGATATGGGACAAGGTGAAGGAGGATCTAGAGAATTGGGAGCCGACGACAAAACAGAAGCGCAAGGTGAGGGAGGAGCAAGCGAATTAGGTGACGGTACTATTACAGAAGGAGTTACCGACAACAAAGGAGTATCCAATTGAGAGAGAGGACTTTCAAAGCCGTACTGATTTAAGATTTCCTCAGCAGCAGCCATGTCACTGGTCAACTGCATAGAAATCTTCTTCAGTTTTAAAAACTGAGACCTCACAGCACTATACATTTTAGAAAAGTTTATTTGTTTTTCCAAACAAATCGGACAAGACCAGCGTATGCCTCCACTACCAGCTTTAGTAGTAGACATAATCTTGTCATATTCACGCCCAGTAAGACCTGCACACTTAGTATGCATCATGTTATCACACAGCCAGCAACTTATAAATTGCGCTTGTGCAGAATCAACTGTTTGCCTGAAAGTGCAAGCTTTTTTTAGCAACTCATATTGGCAATCGGGATAGATCACAAAATTACTGAATGTAAACAGAAATGTCACAACAAAGAGAGGTATAAATGTGTTGAGAGCGAGTCCAACAACAAACAGCCGTTACAGAGCGCAACGAAAATATATGTTGAGAGAGCGAGTCAACAACAAAAACAGCCGTTACGGAGCAGATCAAAAGTCCTCAGCGAGAGAGTATACTTGCACACCACAAAAATCAAAGATTCAAGAGAGGCAAATACAACAACCGTAGATAGTGAGAGCAACTTATGCACACACTCACACAAACTTAGAAAGAGTGAACTGGGGAGAGCGCCAACAAATAGAAACACTAAAGCAAAAATGCAAATAATGAAACTAATGAACACTGCACACAAAGCTTCACAAATTAAAAAAGCAAATTATTAAAAACGCAGTGAACAACGGATCAAACCTTGCACAGGATAATATAGATATTTGCTATATACAACCGAACCGCAATTATGTGAAATTTAATAAAAATAATTAACTAAGAAAACAAGAATAATTGAAGAGCACAATAGTAAACACGTCTGTTAACTCTCACTGAGAACTCTCGAAGTACCCAATTGTAGTTGGACATGGCGGACTGAAGCTAATGAGAAACCTCATTCAAAGGGAGTTCTGGATTGTCGGCTTACGGAACACATTAAAGAAATATTTACGCGAATGCGTTACCTGCATCAGGTACAAACAGGAAATGGCCAGGCATTTAATGGGAAACATACCAGTGTATCCAGTAACTGGCGATTACCCGTTCCAAAAGACTGGTATTTACTACGCTGGACCTTTCCAAATTAGATGTGCCAAAGGAAGAGGCCAAAAGTCATACAAAGGATACATATGTCTATTTTTATGTATGGCCACAAAGGTTCTACATCTGGAAGCTGTCATTGACTTATCATCATATAAGTTCTTAGAAGTGCTACACCGATTCTTTGCAAGACGAGGCAAAAGTGAGAACATATATTCAGACAACGGCACTAATTTTGAAGGTGCCGCTAGAATATTGGACAAAGATCTGGTTGCTGCTATAAAAGAAAATAGCAGTATCGCACCAGTGCTGGAACGAGAAGGCATCAAATGGAACTTTATCCCGCCGGCAAGCCCCCACATGGGCGGAATATGGGAAGCTGGAATAAAATCAGTAAAACACCACCTTAAGCGAGTTATCGGCGATAATAGCTTCACGTTTGAGGAGTTTTCGACACTGCTATGCCAAATTGAAGCGGTATTAAACTCACGACCCCTGGTTGCCTTAAATAATGACACAGATGGAGACGACATATTGACACCCGGTCATTTTATTGTTGGACGACTACTAATTGGAGCTCCGGAACACTTTGACGAACATCGAAAAATCGGATCTCTGGATAGATGGAGACACGTGCAACGAATCAGAGCAGAGTACTGAAGGAAATGGAAAGAGGAATACTTGGCATAACTGCAACAGCGAACCAAGTGGCGGCAAGCAAATGCAAACCTCAAAGCCGACTTGTCTTATTAAAACAAGAAAACACGCATCCCGCTAGATGGCCTATGGGAAAAATTACAAAAACTACAAAAGGACTAGATGATAAAGTTCGAGAAAACAAAAATTGGTGAGGTCAAAAGATCAGTAAACAAGATCTGTTTGCTACCCACTAATGAAAAGGATAAGCAAGACGACTCTCCAAAAGATCGAAGAAAAACACGATCAGCAAAGTCTGCGACCGAAAAAGCGACGATGCTAATGATGTTGCATGTAGCAAGTACCACAATTATACCTGCTATAAACACAACCACCAACCTCAAAATTCAGGATATGGAACCACAAACGGCAATGCTAATGGACAACCTTGGAAAAGTGGAAGTCGTTTCATCAAGCTGGCAGATGCTGTTTTACTACGACATGCAAGCCTATTTCGAAGTACTGAAACAAGCAGAAGAGCTAATGAGTAAGACAAACATCATTTGCGAAAAATTGGATGATTTCAACGAATACTGCACAACAGTGAGGAACACAATAATGTTACAAATAAACAAGTAAGAAAGCTATATTCGAGTCTGCTCGACTACGAGATCCCCTAAACCCTTGGAGCAATAGCTATTTCAATAATTTTTCGCGTCTTTCAGCTTACACAAGAAATACGCACACACACACACACACACACACACACACACACAGGCATACATACACACACACGCATACACACACATATACACACACACACACATACACACACAAACGCATACACACACACACACATACACAAACACATACACACACAAGCAGGCTGCAGTGTTGGCTTACTATGAGAACTTAATTGTTTCATAACTTTTTTTGTGGACGTACGATCTTCATGAAACTTCAGATTATGATTACAACATGGATATGCATGTATTCGCCAAAGCACAAGTCTCTAGTATTTGAAATACGCTTTTTACAAAAGTGAGGGTGAGGGGGTGGATATGGGGGTGGGTGTAGGAGATATGATTTTATAACTGGCTTTCGATAAGGTTTTTTTATAAAAAAAAGATCGGGATGAGTTATCGATTTTTATACCCTGAACCCATTTTCAATGGGAAATCAGGGTATAATGGTTTTGTTGAAATGTATGTAACAGGCAGAAGGAGGCGTGGCAGACCCCACAAAGTATAAATATTCTTGATCAGGGCGACGAGCTGAGTTGATTTGGCCCTGTCCGTCTGTCTGACTGTCCGTCCGTCCGTCTGTCCGTCTGTCCGTATGTTTGAACGCGTCGATTTCCGAAGATATAAGAGCTAGGGACTTCAAATTTTTTTTAAAAGGTCCGTAATTACAGCGCGCATATCAAGTTAAAAACCGATAACTCATCCCAATCATTTTTATCGATAAAAACCCTTATCGAAAACCAGTTATAAAATTATATCTTCTACACCTTTATTGCTAGAGTCTCCAAGTTTTTAATGTATGCTTATATGCAATTTATACAGTTTCGGTTTTTGTTAAAATTTACCCTTATAGTCACCCCCTCACCATCACTTTTGTAAAAGCCGTATTTCAAATACTAGAGACTTGTGCTTTGGCAAATACATGCATATCCATGTTATAATCATAATCTGAAAGTTTCATGAAGATCGTACGTCTATAAAAAAAGTTATTAAACAATTAAGTTCTCATAGTAAGCGCACACTGCAGCCCATGCGTGTTTATGCGTGGGTGCTTGTGTGTGTATGTGTTTGAGTATGTGTATGTATGTGTTTGTGTATGTGTGTGTGTATGCGTTTGTATCTGTATGCGTGTGTGTGTATGTATGCCTGTGTATGCGTACGTGCGTGTGTGTGTGTGTGTGTGCGTGTTTCTTGTGTAAGCTGAAAGACGCGAAAAATTATTGATATATCTATCAACAAAAATCGAAATTATATAAAATACATATAAGTCTACATTTCAAATTTGGAAGCTCTAGCTCTAAAGGTGTAGGAGATATAATTAAATAACTAGCTTTCGATAAGGTTTTTAATCGATAATAAAATATGGAGATTAGTTATCGATATATAAAGAAAAACTTGATATGCGCGTGATATACACGGACCTAGGAAAAAAAGTTTCAAGTCTCTAGCTCTTATATCTTCTGAAATCAACGCGTTCATACATACGGACGGACGGACGGACGGACAGACAGACGGACAAGTCCAAATCGACTCAGCTCGTCGACCTGATCAGTAATATATATACTTTGTGGGGTCTGCCACGCCTCCTTCTGCCTGTTACATACTTTTAACAAAACCATTATACCCTGATTTCCCATTTTCAATGGGTTGAGGGTATAACAAGTAAGAAGACTTTAGTCGAGACTGCTCGACTAGGAGATACCCTGAACCCTCTAATCTTATATTTTAATCACTCTGCACTTCATTTCGGCACATACAAACGAACGTATTAGAACGCGATCTGCTAACTGCGCAGTAAGCAGCGACTGCGCTTGGGCTGCGCTGTAGTGTGGGCAACATTATAAGAATTTATTTGCTGAATAATTTAATTTCTAGACGTACAATCTTAATGAAACTTTTAAACCATAATCATATGGTGAAAATGTATGTACATTCCAAAGCACAAGTCTCTAGTACTTGAAATACGCTTTTTACAAAGGTGTGGGTGAGGGGGTGGATATAAGGATGGGGGGTAAATGACAAAAAAATCGAAATTATGTAAAATACATATAAGTCTACATTTAAAATTTGGAAGCTCTAGCTCGAAAGGTGTTGGATATATAATTAAATACCTAGCTTTCGATAAGGTTTTTAATCGATAATAAAATATCGGGAGTAGTTATCGATACATATAGAAAAACTCGATATGCGCGTGATATACACGGACCTAGGAAAAAAAATTTCAAATCTCTAGCTCTTATATCTTCTGAGATCGACGCGTTCATACATACGGACGGACGGACGGACGGATGGACGGACAGACAGACGGACAGGGCCAAATCAACTCGAAACGAAAAGCGGCTAAATGATTATGTCAGCAACCAAACATCCATAATCAATGTAACATCAAACCTTGTACAAACCACCACAGAGGAAGTTAATAAAAACTTTGAAAAAGTTACAGAGGAAATAAACAAAATGGATATTAACCAAGGAAAAGTACACCCATCGCTAATCGAACCAAATAAAATGTTAGCCGAACTCAACAAGATCCAACAGAAACTGCAGAGGAACCAACTTCTTCCTGGCGAAAACTCTCCGAAAAGGCTGCAGTTAGTGTACAAACTAATGAAAGCCCAAGCTATATTTAAAGACAACATGCTAGTCATAGACGCAAGGCTACCAATATACATCAATCAGCATGCCACTCTATTTGAAGCAGTACCCATACCACTTGTAATCAAAGGAAGAAAGGTTATTCCGAGGACTAAAACGAAATTTCTTATCTTCAACACTGAGATAAACGCCTATCACTCAATGACTGAAATGTAAGTCGGTCATTGCCGGCATGAAGACGAAACCACATACCTGTGCGAAGGAAGTTGGCCGTGGAAAAATGCAGATGATGAAAGTTGTGAAATATCTCCCATAAAACCGAACATCAAGCAGCCGTGCAAAATGATGGAATACAAGGAGGACACGTTCGTCAAAAAACTCAATGGGAAAACCGGTGGCTCTTCAAGGTATTTGAGAAGAAGTCAGCCCATATTATATGCGGAAACTACGAAGACATGGTCCTTTTACCAATCCAAGACATAATCGAGCTATACGCTGGATGCTCAGCCAGGATAGGTAAAATTAACATTATAACTCCGCTGGATTTAGTATCTACAAATACTGCGAGATACTCTCCACTTTTCCTCAAAATAATCGACCACAACACCATATGGGATCCAACACCACTTCAACACATTAACGTAAATAACTCAGTGGAGTTACGACGGGTACAACATAGTATAAAGGATTTGCACCGTCAAAAAGTACATATTGAGGATCTTCTCTTTCACACAATGAATGGACATATTTCTTTGGGACTAGTAATAATTATAATATCTCTAATTGCCTTGTACCTAATTAAGAAAAGAAACCAGAGACAATTGTTAGCTATATTCGAAATACGCCTTTTACAAATATGTGGGTGAGAGGGTGTTCATGCACATGCATGAACATAGAAATATGATAAGTATGGGAACCTACCCTCTACGCACTTAACAGCTAGCATAAAATAGATAATATATGTGGCAAGTGTGAACTGTCAGACTAGAATAAACATGACTCTGAACCTTAGCGACAAGAATATGTAAGAGACGAACGCTGAGCCTTACAACCTCAGCGATAGGGTAAGAATAGCTAATAGACCCACGCGGAGCCTTACAAACTCAGCGATAAGATAAGAATATGTAATAGACCAATGCTGAGCCTTACACACTCAGCAATAGACGCACTAGATTTAAGCAACTAAACACCATCAACAGTGTGGGGTGGGAGGTGAATTTTGACAAAAATCGAAGCTCTCTATAAAGTACATAAAAAACTATATTTAAAATTTAATTAATTAATTATTAATTATGCCCCAATGTCGCAAATTTTAGTTTATTAAGTGCGGAACAGACTTTTGGCTTTACAGACATTGTAATTACGAAAAACTAGATAGAGATGCCGCTTGGAAAACTATTGTCTGATTATGAAAAGGGCCGTATATTCTCACTTTTCGAGTCAGGAGAGTCTATTTGGAGTATTTCACGAATTTTGAAAAGAAGTCGACGTGTAATTAACATTTTTTTTATAATCCCAAAGAATAGGGACCAAGAAAACGTATTGGGCGAAAGCCGTTACTAATTGCGCGCGATAAACGCAAAATTATTAAGAAAGTCAGCAACAGCTCTACCTCTTGTACAACTTTGGCCTCACATGTGGGCGAATCTATGTAAGCGATGACTGTTTGGCAAGTACTTAAGAGCTCAGGAATCATAAAGAGGTCTAAACTGTCCAAAGCACCCATGTTGCTAAGTCGCCACAGGGTTGCTCGACTTGATTTTGCCGAAAGACATATTGCGACCGATCTGACATACGCCCGTTTGAGTCATCGTCTTTTGGCTTACAGTATATTTATAAATTTTTACCCTAACAGGTCATATTTTCTGATGGGAAGAAGGTAACCTGGATGGTCCTGATGGGTTTGATTCTTATTAGCATGATTTGGGAAAGGTTCCTATGTTTTTTTCAAGGACAGACTTTGGAGGTGGCTTCGTCATGATTTAGGGTACATTTTGTTCATTTGGTACCTTGGAATAGAAGTTTGTAACGAGCCGAATGAACAGTGAAGAGTATATTCAGGCTCTGAATAGTAGTCTTATTCCATATTTAAAGGAGTTTCGTGAGAAAGCAATGGTTTTTCAAAAGGATAATGTCAGAGCCCATGTGAGCAGACGTACAAAGGAATATTTGAAAAATGTCATATTGATATCCTTGACTGGCCAGCATGATAGAAAATATCTGGGGTAATCTTGCAAGACGGGTGTATGCCAAAAATCGCCAATTTAAGATACTTAGAGATCTTAAAACGCAAATTCCAAATGAATAACAAAGTTTCGAAAAGGACCTTTTATTAAATTTAGTCGTTTCAATGTGGAAGTGAATTTTTGAGTTAACTAAGGTAAAAATATTAACATTAGTTTTTCCGTCAATCCGCAAGAAATTCGGATTTTTTTGCCAAAATATGAAATTGGGCTATAATTTTGATACAGCAAATGGGTGCTGTTTTTCTTTGTTTTTTTACTTCTTTTTAATAAATCGTTATTAAATCGTTAATTTTAAGTTAAAAAGTTTTTTGCCATTCATAATTGAAATATTGAACTACTCATTTTTTTTAATTTTAAGGAAATATGTCATTTGGGAAAAATGTTCTGCTTGTTCGTTTACGTAGATTAAAAGTGGGCTATAATTATGATAAGCACTGTATATCATTTATACAATTTTGATTTTCATTATATATTTATATCCATATATTGGATACCGACTTCAAGCTATCAGCAAATCAGCGCGATTTTTCTATACATGTGCACACACTCATCGTCTATTCTATGCGTACAGACAGAAGCGCGCCTTTTCGCTCATTCTTAGAATTTCGATTGATTTTTGGATTTTTTAGCTGTTACTGTAGTTATTTTTTTTTTTTTTTTTTTTAGATGACGCTCTGTTATTAGTTTATTCTATTTTCGATACTAGCTGATCAGGCAAAGCAGTAGCGCAGGTGCTAAAGGCTATGCTATGTTAGAGTAGGGGAGGTTCGAAACCTCTTCGATGTAATCTTTTTTGTAAATTGCAACTTTTTGTTATTTTAGCTGCTTTTATATTTTTTAAATTTCATAAAAGTGTTTCTTTGCGTATTATGAATATCTATTAAGCTTATTTATATATACAAATACATAAATAGATGGCTGACGCATATATGTAAATGCCGCGATTCGGGCACTATAAATGCCGATTGTCACGCCCCTAGTGGCCGTAGACTCCTCATTTTTGGCCAGTTCTTAGAACGAGCAACCAGTAACCAAATACAAAATTTGATTTTGTACGCTCAAGAAATGTGAAAATTACAAGGTATTTTTCGATATGCCACGCCCCTAAAGAGGCGTAAAATTTATTTTTTGGCTTATCGATAGAGGAGTATCTCAACTATCCAAATTTGAAGCTTCTAGCTCCTAAACTGTAGGAGATATAAACTTTTACGGTTTGCCATGCCCCCTATGGGCGGACATATATCTACCATAGCTCTTTGGACTTGGGTGGTCAACCCGCGTATATATACAAAATTTCTCTAGCATCAATAGTGCCTTAAATATAGCAGAATTCGAAAAATCACTATTTATTTTATTTATTTATTTAAAAGATATTGACAAAGCTAGAGCATACAAAAAGAACAGCAATAATGACAATAGTATCACCAACCTGATGGAGGTTTTTTATTTGCCAGTCCGTACAGCTATGCCCCACTTCTATGAAAAAAAAAATATTAAAAAGAAAACGTAAAATAATTATAAGGATAACTTAAATGTATGTAGTTAATATAATAATTCTTAAAATAAAAAAAAATTATTAAAGAACAAGTAAGAAAGCTGTAGTCGAGACTGCTCGACTACAACATCCCCTGAACCCTTCGAGCAATAGCTATTTCAATCATTTTTCGCGTCTGTCTGTTTACACAAGAAACACGCACACCCGCACACACACACACACGCACGCATACACACACACGTATACACACACACACATACACACACACACACACATACACACACAAGCACCCACGCATAATCACGCATGTGCTGCAGTGTGCGCTTTTTATGAGAACTTTATTGTTTAATAATTGTTTTTGTGGACATATGTACGATGTTCATGAAACTTTAAGATCATATTTATAACTGTTGGAGTGGTGGCGTCGCCGATAAGTAAAAAGACCGGGGTGTAATTTCCTAATCTTTATTGGAGGATGAGAGCTGTGTCGCTCGTATAAAGTGTATTGAATATGAATATGTACATATGAACAGCAGTGTCAATACCAGGATAGGCATAAAAGGCAAGTGACGAGAGCCAACGGTTGTACCATTAACAGAACGCTGTTAATTGGCATCAACAGAGTGCTGTTAATAACACAGCCGGGCTATGTGGGGGAGGAGCAATCCTGTTAATGGGTTCTGGCATTAACATACTCCCCCCCTTGCAAGGATTGCAAACTAAGACGTTGTGTCGAAGCTGGAGACCTCTTGGTGTGCGGATCAAGGTCGTCAGCGGAGCTGTGTCCGCCTTTTTAGAAGTCGAGGCGAAGTGACGTGCTGATCCCTGGAAATGCAGAAGCGTGTGGTGATTCTGGCCACACGTTTTGCAACGTCCCTTGCTGCGGCAGGATTGCCCGGAGTGCTCGTGAGCCAAGCAGTTCGTACAGTACTTATGTGTAAGTACCGCACGCATCCGCTTCTCCTCTGAAAGGCCCAGAAAACGCTGGCAATTCCGGAGACCGTGGGCTCCTGGGCACACGCGGCACTGGAAGGAATTGGTACCGCGTGGCTTGCTGCTTTCTGATGACGGCGTCTTTACCTGGAAGATCGAATGAGTTGGAGGTAGAATTACTTGCTCGTTAGAACACAACATGGAGGTTAGTTTGACAGCACAAGGAGGACGCGGATCGGGTTGAAATGATGGGCCTGAATGAAGAATAGTAATCAGGCTGTCATTCAGTGCTGGACGGAGAGCATTGAAACCGACCCTCACTTTCGGAGTGGTGGTGTTTGGAGCTCGGAATGGAAGAGCTTCGTCAGATGATACGGTTGGCAGAGACTCAAGTTTCGCCTCTTCCGAAACAGAAACCTGAGTTGTGAAGGAGGAGACCGTTCCTGGTATCATCTGTGAAAGTGGGCCTGTCAGTACCCAACCGAAAACAGTCTCCAGACCTATAAGAGGCCCGCAAATATTGGGGTGATAACCTCCCTGAATGACAGTCGGAAGGATATCCGCGTCTATCAGGACATCAATTTCCGCACTCTTGTAAAACTCGGGGTCAGCTAGCTGAACTTTCGGAAGTTCGTTTAACAAGAGTTGCGGAACTGGGGACGAAGGGATGTTACCAGCCAGATTTGGAACGACGAGAGCAGAAGCCTTGATTCGCATTCTCGGCTTCAACGGAGAACCAATATTAAAGTTGCATAGCTTGTGTGCCTCAGCTGTCACTACTTGATTCAGGCCGGAGACCTGAGTATGCACGGACTTGAAGGGCAACTTGATTTTTCGGAACAGTCGCTCAGAAATGAAAGTCGCTTCGGACCCTGAGTCGACTAAAGCACGGGCGGGATAAGTTGCGCCGAAATGGCATATATTAATCACCGCCGTGCCGAGGAGGACACCTCGTGTGTTGGCAGCCAGATACGTTTGGACGTTGGACATAACTGGAGTATGAGTCGGAGTTATAGCTGTTGCTGATGCAGCAGCGGTCCGAAGAGTATTATCCCTATGGAGTAGGGTGTTATGCCGACCATTGCACGTGAAACAGTTGTAAACACTGATACACTCTCGTACCTGGTGACCTTTAGCGAAACAGTTTAGGCAAAGTTTCTTTGATTTTATGTAAGTCTCTCGTTCATGAATGGATAGTTGAAGAAATTGAGGGCAGAATCGGATAGGATGATTCTCTCTTGAACACAGATCACACTTTGTGCCGATTGTGTCCACTTGCGTTCTGAACGAGTTCAGTCGTTTGGGAAAGGCAGGGTTCGCAGATCTCGGAGTTGAGTTTGGAACTTTTGGAACCGAACGGTCACCTTCCATAGCCTCAAGAGCACGAGCGCGCTCGCTAAGAAAGTGACTAACGTCCTGCCAGGCTGGGATTTCTGTTTTTCGTGTCAGTGAATGCTCCCAGAGAGATCGAGTTTGTTTCGGCAAATTTGAAGTGCACAGGAACACAAGAATGCAATCCCCATTCTCAGTGGACTAACAGCCGCTTATTTTCGAACCGATCACACAAAGAGACCCAAGCCGATGCAAAGCCGTCGTTTGTGAGAGGATACTCTGCGACTAGTGCGTTTGCATCGCCTGATGTTTTCGAATTAAGGTGGAATAGCTTTTCCACCGGGGTCAAACACGAATTGTTGATGTAGATCGCAGTAAAAAGATCGCGGAATGTAGGCCAGCGCAAGTAGTCGCCGTGGAACACTTCCATGTCAACGGGTGGAAGGCGACAGCCTCCAGACGAGGCGAAAGGAGCGGACATAGGAGCGGGCGGTGTACTCGATGCGGAAAGTGTATCGATTTGCACCCCCAGGTGCGTCGAACACCGCTCATACACAGTATAGCAGTTGTCGAATTTAGCCTCCATGGCTTCAACTTCGCCACTGCTCGCCCCTTGGCTCAACGCTCTGGCACAGATCTTATACTGCTGCTCAGCATCATCCCATAATGTCTTGACACGATCTCGGCGGATCTCGAAGGCCCGGAGCTGAGCCGCATGGGTGGCGTTAGAATCTCCGGGATCCTCGATGCGGGCTTCGAATTTAATGAGCCTATCCGCAGCCGCGATGAAATCGGACAAAGACATATCGACAGAACTTGCGGGCTTCGGACTGGACCGGGTAACGACTGGACTGAGCTTGAAAGTGCTGGTGGTCGGTAGTTTCCCGGATGGAATGGGGGATACGGAAGCACTGCGCTTGATCAGACGCGAAGCTGGTACACTAAGTTGTGCTCGACCCGAACGATCAGACATGGATGCTAACTAGAAGAACAAAGTAATTCAGTTGACAAGAGCAAGAAAGTTGTCAACTGAACGTAGAGCACATTAGAAAAGAATTATTGCCTTGTTAAGCAAGTAAAGCGAAAACAAAGAAAAAGAAAAGGCAAAAAATTTAATTTATTTAATTAGGATAAATTAAATAATCAAATCCTTAATTTGAAATTCGACTTTGTAATTAATTATTTTAATTAGGATAAATTTAATAATTAAAAGGGTGGCTTTATATTTTGCTTTACAATGGCTCTTTGAAATACGATAAATACTGATCGTGACACAGCTATCGTCACGAAATTGTGGCGGCCGGCGATAGTTATTGAAAATGTTATCGATACTAGTGACGATCTCAGCTGCTTGGACACAAAACAAAACAACCAATTTAACAATTTAAGTTTATTGTTTAGTAAATGTGTCGTGTATATGTATGTGGAAGTTGCTATTGTGAATTTGTATGTTAATTGTGTTGCTGGGCTGTTTGTACGCGAGTGAAATATAAAAAAGTTACAAGATGCTCATATGTGCATACATGGATGTATGTATGTATGTATGAGCGTATGTTCGTACAAACAGAAGAAAGCGGACATACAATCAGCAAATAGATAAATAAAACAAGTAGAAATAATTATGCTTGGAGGATTAGATATTAAATTACAAAATAAAACTATTAGAGATAAAAACGGATATTGTTTTTGATTTAATAGATCGAGTGAGGAGCATGTATATATGTACATATATATGTCACTCTGCAGCCGGCGACTAGTTATAAATATGAGTATGTGCGGATGTGTGAAAAGGCAGAATATGTAAATAAATTTATTAAACGATCAACAAAGGATATTGTTCTTTTCGTGTTAATAAATATTAATCGGATTTGAACACAGCTTAATACATATCTATATATATAAGAATATATACATATAGGCATGTAGTCAAAATATTTCTAGATTAGTACATATATATGTATATACAAGGGAAGGCGGATGAGAGGTGCTAGTGTATTTATGCATATATATATGTATGTATATATGTATGTACTACTCTAGACAAGAATGGGGTACTTATCTCGACGGCCGATGGAATGCTGGTGTGAAGGTGGATGAAGATCCGGCTCGAAAGACCAAATGTTGGAGTGGTGGCGTCGCCGATAAGTAAAAAGACCGGGGTGTAATTTCCTAATCTTTATTGGAGGATGAGAGCTGTGTCGCTCGTATAAAGTGTATTGAATATGAATATGTACATATGAACAGCAGTGTCAATACCAGGATAGGCATAAAAGGCAAGTGACGAGAGCCAACGGTTGTACCATTAACAGAACGCTGTTAATTGGCATCAACAGAGTGCTGTTAATAACACAGCCGGGCTATGTGGGGGAGGAGCAATCCTGTTAATGGGATCTGGCATTAACAATAACAATAATATCCGTTCACTTGCCACAGCACAAGTCTCTAGTATTTGAAATACGCCTTTTACAAATATATGGGTGAGGGGGTGGATATAGGGGTGGGAGGTAAATTTTAACAAAAACCGAAATTGTATAAAATGCATACGAGTATACAGTCAAAATTTGGAGACTGTAGCTCCAAGATGTAGGAGATATAATATTATAACTGAACAAGTAAGAAACCTCTAGTCGAGACTGCCCGACTTCGAGATCCCCTGAACCCTTGGAGCAATAGCTATTTCAATAATTTTTCGCGTCTTTCAGCTTACACAAGAAACGGCTTTTCGCTTTCCTTTTCTTTTTCAAGCGCGAAAAGTTTTGTCACTAGTCGTCACACTTGCGCAATTAATAAAAATCAGGTGCATTCACTCTAACAGCTGTTAGTAGTGCTGGAAATTGCAGCAGACAATCAGCTGCTCACTAACTTTGGTGAGTTGCTAAGTCTTAGCAAAGACAGCAACCTCACATATGGAGTGAAGACGCAATTACTAAAAGTAGTGCATACTTTCGGGCTCTTGCTGTTGTTAAGCTGAGTTTAAGATACTGCGGTCTGTCAACTCAAATTATATTAGTAGCCATTGCCCACTACAGGCTAGTCGGAGCAAAAAATGGATGCCAGGATGGAGGACGAGCTGCAAGCTTTCGCGCGTCGTTCCTCCTTGCAGCGATCACCGCAGCAACAACACAGGGCGCTGCCGCAGCTGTCGACCTTTAATCAGTCCCCAGTGGCTGACTGCCAGGCACTCAACTCACTAAAAGAAGCGTTAGCCCAAATAGGAGTTACTCTAGATGGCTTGACTTCCTTATTTGGGGGTCAGCGGCATATTAATGCCCTAATGAGGGAGGAGCTGGATAGGCTGCTCAATCTCCATAAGACGGTCGAAAAGCTCTGCAACCGACCGGTTCAAAACTGCGAGGTGCAGACCTTGCCGCTCCAGAAAGTAGTGGAGAAAGCGAGCACTAGTGCGAGCTCAGGTAGCGATACTCCCAAGCGGTCGAGGGAAGTTGCCACCGATCAGAGGAAAACACCCTCAAAAAAACCGAGGCCCAATAAAAGCGCAGCGAACCCAAAAGAACCAATGGCTCTACGGGCTACAGCTGAAAATTTAAATCAGGCAGGTTAACAGACAAACCCGAACAGCTGAACAGTCATTAAAGGACGCAAGCCCATGCAAAAACGACCCAGAAGTGACGCAATCGCGATTTCAGGCGTGGGTGGTTGCAGCTATGTGAACATGCTTCGTGTAGTCAAGACCGACCCAAATTTAAAGCATCTGAGCGGCGACGTTCAAGGCATTAGAAAGACAGCTAAGGGGGACCTTCTGTTGCAACTGAGCAGAAAGCCGGAGCATAGCGCTGAGGCCCTTCACGAAGCTGTAGGCAAGGCCTTGGGTGACCGAGCGGTAGTTAAAACACTTACCGAATCGGCTCAAATTGAGATTCGCGACCTAGATGAGTTAGCGAGCAAAGAGGAGATCTTGGAGTCAATTAGGGCGGAGTTAAAGGTGTGTTGCTGCCCAAGATCTTCTAGAGCAGACCATAAGGGAAAAATGTATAGACGTAGCATTTCTCAGTGAGCCTCACCACTGTAGAGCCAGCTGCCCTAGGACATGGGCAACAGATGCTAATGGCAAAGCGGTGTTGTGGGTATGTGGCAACACAACGAATGTTCTTTCGAATGTTAAGTCTTTTAATGGGTTCGTACGTCGCCAATACGGTAGCCTAGGGCTCTACAGCTGCTAACTGGCCCCCAGCATGCAGCTCAGTGATTTCACAACGGCGCTTGACGAGCTTGCCGAGGATGCTAGTGGTCGGAAGGCCATTATAGCAGGAGATTTTAACTCATGGGCGTTAGAATGGGCTAGCCACACAACAAATGCCAGAGGCCGTATCTTACTGGAGATTTTCGGGACACTAGATGTTGCACTGCTCAATACTGGCCACAAGTTCACCTTCAGTCAGGCTGGATACGGATCTGTAATTGACATTACTTTTGTCACTTCATCCCTCGTTCGGGAAGCAACATGGAGCCACTGCGATAGCTATACGGGCAGCGATCATACGGCACTTCTGTTCACAATAGGCGAGCCACCTGCCAGGGCGTCAACCTTGTGGAGGGAATCGTATCGGCTGGATACTTTTGATCCCGCGGCTTTTTCAGAGGCCAATCAGTCTCTGGGTACAATATGTAATGCTGAGGCCAGAGCATGCCAAATGGTAGCCCAAATACAGAGTGCCTGCAATAGCAGCATGTTACGCCGCAAGCAGTTCACACGACAACAAGAGCCTACGTATTGGTGGAATGCACAAATAGGTGATATTCGACGCAAATGCATCCAGGGTAGGTCTACGTTTTTCGAAAATCAATTAGCTTACCAGGCAGCCAGAAGACAGTTGAAGAAGGCCATTCGGGCAAGCAAAAGAGAATGCTTTCTAGAGTTGTGACCCTTGGGGCAGGGCATATAAGATAGTGGTTAAAAGACTATACGCAGGTAAACAGGTGCAGCCGACGGATCGTCTGGAGCTTAAATCGATTGTGGAAACGCTCTTTCCAGAAAGATTAAGCTCCATTCATGCCCCGGAGTCCGGGTCTGCAAATCAGGGCTCAACGAGCACTGAAATTGTTTTAGTTACAGACGAAGAAATCTTAGTAGCTCTCTGCGCTAAAGCTAGCCCTCGCCTTGCACCCTAGTACGTTCGCCGAATTATTCAACGAATGTCTAATTCAAGAGACGTTCCCGGCAAAATGGAAAGCCCAGAACCTGGTGTTGCTACCCAAGGCTGGCAAACCACCAGATGAGCCATCTTCATACAGACCGATCTGTCTCATAGACACCATGGGAAAGCTGTTTGAGAAATTGATCTGCTCTAGACTGGAGACTGCGATTACTAGCGCCGGAGGCCTGTCACCAAATCAATTTGGATTCCGAAAGGCCCGGTCAACAACGGATGTGCTAAACAAAGTTGTTGGTCTGGCCACTTCCGCCATCCATGGCACAAGATGGAAGCATGGGACGAAGCAATACTGCATTATTGCGACCCTGGACGTAAAGAATGCCTTCAATACAGCTAGTTGGGATATGATACTGAATGCGCTGTCACAATATAATATCCCTCAATATCTTAAAGAAACAATAAAGAGTTACTTCAGAGGAAGAACACTGGTATACAATACGAGTGAGGGTCCCCAAACTCATACAGTGTCAGCTGGAGTACCCCAAGGCTCAGTGCTGGGGCCTCTCCTATGGAATATCATGTACGACGGCGTACTGCGCTTGGAACTACCAGCAGGTGCGCACACCATTGGCTTTGCTGATGATGTAGCTGTCGTAGCCATAGGAAAGGAGCTCAAAGATACAGAGGATATGTGCAGCGAAAGTATCAATCGCATACGAAGCTGGTTGACTGGAGCTGGGCTCGAGTTAGCGGCGCACAAGACGGAAGTCGTCCTAGTAGGCAGTCGCAAGAAAGTGGAGACTGCCCATATAAGGATAGGCAGCGTCACCATCACATCAAAGAGGGCGATTAAGTATCTTGGCGTCATGTTAGACACATGATTAACTTTCCGCGAGCACTTAGAATATGTGCATAAAAAGGCAGCTGATTCTTGTAGAGCTCTCTCAAGAATTATGCTTAACACGCGGGGACCTAAACAGCAACGACGTCTCCTTCTAATGAGCGTCATTAGGTCCGTAATGCTCTATGCTGTGCCAATATGGGCAAGAGCGATGGCAACGCCGAGCTACAGCCGGGACATTTGCGCGATCTACAGACTGAGCGCAATCAGAGTCAGCTGCGCTTTCAGGACTATCTCCGATGACGCGGCGCTCGTCATAGCCGGTATTGTGCCACTGGAGTATTTGGTCGCCGAAGCCGTGGAGCGGAATTCGCACGCTCCTGCGCGACTAAACGCTATCAGGGCGAACAGCATTGCACGATGGCAAAGAAAGTGGAATAGCTCAGCTAAAGGGCGGTGGACGCACAAGCTCATCCCGGAGCTTGAACCATGGGTCAACCGCAAACACGGCGAGGTAAACTTCTACCTTACGCAGATCCTCTCGGGGCATGGATGCTTTCGGAGCTATTTGAAGCTCTTTGGCCACGAGGAATCTGACGAGTGCCCCTGGTGCGAGCGAGGGCATGTGGAAGACGCTAACCACATTCTTTTCGAATGTGGACGGTTCCTGGAGGAGAGGCGTCGTCTGGAAGAGGCAGTGGGCCGCTCTATCAGAGCGGACAACATTGTCAACGCCATGCTGGAATGGTGGTGGGAACTAACAAGCACCTTCGCGGCCACAGTGATGATGGAGCTGCGCAGAGTCGAGCGAATGAGAAGACGAGTGCTTGCGAAGCAATGCTTTACGGCCGTCCCGCAAGCATCGCTCGCTATCAGGCCACCACACAACTTGCAACTTTTAATATAAAAATATTATCAATAAACGAATAAAAAAAGAAAAAAAACAACAACATGCACACATACACACACAGACACACACACAGTCACACACATACACGCACACAAGCACCCACGCATAAACAAAATTTTAACAAAAACCGAAATTGTATAAATTGCATATAAGTCTACATTAAAAATTTGGAAACTTTAGCCTTAAAGTTGTAGGAGATATAATTTTATAACTGATTTTCGATAAGGTTTCTAATCGATGATAATATATCGGGAGTAGTTATCGATATTTAGAGAAAAACTCTCTATCCGCGTGGTATATACGGACATTTTACAAGAAAAATTGCGGTCTCTAGATATTGTATCTTCTGAAATCGACGCGTTCAAACATACTGACAGACGCACCGAGCTAAATCGACTCAGCTCGTCGCCCTGATCAAGAATATATATACTTTGTTGGGTCTGCCACGCCTCCTTCTGCCTGTTTCATACATTTCAACAAAACCATTATACCCTGATTTCCCATTGAAAATGGGTTCAGGGTATAACAAGTAAGAACGTTGCAGCCGGGCGATACCGATTGCAGAATACTCATTCGCAGCCCAAACTCTGTCAACCAGAGTATATAGTGCAATTTTCAAGTCTAGTGCGCAACAAAAAACAGGGCATGATCCCATTAAAATTGGAAAATCAACGATGGCTATTGCATTCAAATTACATTCATATATAATTTATACAATTTTGATTTTATTATATATTGATATCCATATATTGGATACCGGCTTCAAGCTAGCAGCAGATCAGCGCTATTTTCCTATTAATGTGCACACACTCATCGTGTATTTTATGCGTACAGACAGAATCGCGCCTTTTCGCTCATTCTTAGAATTTCGATTGATTTCTGGACTTTCCAGCCGTTACTGTAGTTTTGTCTGATGACGCTCTCTTATTTAGCTATTCTATTTTAGCAACTGGCTGATCAAGCAAAGCAGTGGTGCGGGTGCTAAGAGCGGCGCAAATTATGTTAGAGTAGGGGAGGTTCGAAACCTCTTCGATGTTATTTTTTTTTTCATACATATTTCGTTTTTTATAAAAAAGATATTTTATTGGTGCGAGCTTGAATGAATGGCACTTAATACTTCTCTTTTTCTTAGTCGAATAATTTTATAAGTTTAAATTTGTTTCTTCTCAAATAGCCCTCAAATACATATATTTGCGTATATACATATGTATATATGTATGTATATCTATATATATAAAAGAGAGTTGTGTAAAAGTGTACAGAGACTTATAACTTGATATGTGCTGGACCAATATTCATGGTTTCTGATTTGTTGGATTTGTCTCCGCCACGAGTAGGATAGTAGATCTTAAAAAAACTGAAAAAATTTGACGAATACTTGAAAAACGCGGTTTTTTCCCTAAAGATTCAAATTCTCATTTATACTCAGTAGGCTGGATAACAGTGACAGTTTTCGGTCCTGCTCTCATATTATACAATAGTATAGAAGTAAATAAACAAATGTAGTCAGTCAGTCTACGGCACAGCCCCAGGCGAACCGGACTATTCATAAAAAAAAGCACATTTGATAAAAATAATACGCGTGCGTACAGAAGCTCAATATCTCGAAAGCTCAGGTATTTTTTTGTCTCAAACATAAATTGGTGTAAATTATTTATATTTATATTTCTCGATTGTTTTATGTGGTTTTGCGAGGGCATATTCAGTGTTACTATTGATAAAAATGCCGCGTCCTAGAAGATCTAATCTTTCCCGGCGGACCCATAATGCAATTAGGCATCGGAATATCGCGAGTCAATTATCTGACGAAGAACGAGAAATCGCCCGAGAAAGGCGCCGCGTTAGTACCCAGCAAAGAAGGGCCTTAATTCGTGCTTCTCAAAGAGAGGCAGCCCGTGAAACGGCAATAAGAAATGGTTCAAGGATTGATTTGAATCGAGCAGCGTTTCGATATGATTGCACCATTGATTACAGCTGGAATCGTTTAGTTTGCATTGGTCCAATGGTCGTAGTTTACCAGCATTGTGGCGCATTGAAGTTTGCTGGTGAAACGCCCGGTTTGTGCTGCCTTAGTTGTAAAGTGACATTGCCATTAGTGGTCCCGCCACCAGAGCCATTGCGTTCCCTGCTTTATGGCGAAACACTAGAATCACGACATTTTCTAGTGAACACTCAAAACAAAAAAAAAATGCCTGTTTCCAAATGACTTAATTTGGGGCGGAAATCATTTGAGACGGATATAATCCGACATTTAAGGTAATTTACGTTAAAAATTTTATTTTCTATGATAGTAAAAAAAAAAAAAAAAATTTGGAATGATGTAGTTTGATAGATTTCTGTAAAAAGTGTTTGTAAATCTAACTATAACTATGGCTTTGAATTTAAAGATTCAAGGCCAGATTTCCCATCGCATTGGATCATTACAACCTATTGAAGATGCACAGCACAAATTCTTGCGAATATACTTCATGGGCAATATAGAAGAACAAAATGACCGGCGTCAAGAAATCAACACAACTATGAAAAGAGCAATTCTCCAAGATTTGCAGCAAAGGCTTCACGAACATCATGCATTGGTCAATCTGTTCAAGACTGCTTTAGAGTGCACGCCAAGAGATGACACAAAAAAAGTTATCACTCTTAATTTAGTAGAGAGTAGCTGTAAGAGTCGTAAACCTATTAGGGGTTCTAAAATACAATTTTTACGATCAATAAATCACAGGGCCAATCTTTAACTATTTGTGGCCTCAATCTAGAAAATGCGTGTTTTTCTCATGGTCAATTGTACGTGGCATGCTCACGAATTAAGTAAACTGCAAAGTAGTTTGCTAAAAAAATAAATAATAACTTCACGGCACGACGTGTATTCTTCAGTGGTCAGAATCAACTCACTCGTTTATTCGAAATGTACTCAATATAAATGTTACATAAAGTGCTTAGTCTACATAAATGTGTCTTACAATATATGTTGTGTCGGCGTTACATGAATTTGGGGCATTGCATTTTTGGTTGCGACACCGGATACTTAGTGTGCAAAATAAAGAGATTAATAAACTCTGTCGCAACATAGTTTACTTTAACATTTATAGAGTTCAATAACTCTTGTATCTGCTGACTTAATGAATTTAGCTGAATGTGTAACTTGCAAAATAAAGAGGTTGATAAACTCTATCGCAACATAATTTACTTAACATTTATAGAGTTCAATAACTCTTGTACCTGCTGACTTATTGAATTTAGTTGAATGATTGAGTTTGCATTCTGTTCTGGAAGTGGAGTGGGTTTGTACGTAACTTCTCCCCCCTTTGGACAAGAATTCTCCTGAATTCTATTATTATTGAGTTGGATTTTAATTTTTTTGTGTTTTAGCGTAATCAAGGTTATTAATAAAAGTATTAGTATAATTATTACTGCATTGGATACATAGATTATATCTTTATGTGTCTTTAAGTTTTTTATGCTCATCCAGTTTATTTTGTTAGTTTCTAATATACTTTCGAAGGTTATTTGCTTTGTAAAATTTTGTATTTGTATTTTTTCGTATAATATTTTTTCGTTATTTGTCTCATAAGTATTAGTGAAATAATTATTATCAATGCCTATTGCACAATTCGAAAAGTGTATTAAAGTATTATTTGTAATGTGAATTGTCTTATTATTACAGTTTTGATACAATTTTTCATTATTTGTGTTTTTAACAATTATAGTTTCTTCGTCTATTTCTAATATTTCTATTTCTTCTTTTTTTATTAGTTTACAATTCTTTTTGAATATGCAATGCTTACTTTTTTTCATTTCTTTTAGTTTTTTGTTCATTTCGTACTTATAAGTAATATTTTCGTACTTAAATACTACCTCAGTTTTCTGATCTATTTCGAACTTTTCTGTATTGGGAATGGGAATTATTTGCCTGATCTTAACTGAAATGAAATTCGTAGGAATTTCAATTGTGAATATTAAATAGTTTCATTACTTGTCAAAATGCTAGGGTGTATTATGTTATACCTGGCGGATGCAATATTGTCTTGCAAATGCTCTATTTTATTTTTTATGAGTTGAATTTTGATTTGTTGGTCATAGTTCCAGCTCTCTTGATTTTTATCTTGATTCATTGTATTTACTTGGTTTTCTATTACTTTCCTATCTTCTCTGATTAGATGTTTTATATAATTGATTGTGTTATTAAAATACCTGTTTATGTAAATCTGTTTACTTAATAATTCGTCCGTGTTTCTCATGTCGTCTTTAAATTTTTCTAAATGGTCCTCTATTGCTTTTCTGTCTTCTTCGTCCATTGTGCCGAACAACCATTTGGCACCGCTACCTACTACGTTAATGAGTCCTCTTTTGTCACGTCTATGGTTTGTGTAAAGTGTGTATAGTTTATGTTTTGTCTCTGCTAGCTGTGTCTGTAATATGTGCTTGTTGTTGTTGTTTAGTAATTTTATGTTGCTCTCTAAGTCATTTATTATGTCTTCGATGTCTTTTAGGTTTATTATGTGTGCTACTATATCTGCCGTTGTCACTATTTTTTCTGTTCTTGTATCTATGAGTGGTCAAGTATTTGTTGCGTTGTCAGTGTTCCTGTAACCTTTGTCATCGTCGTCAGTATTAGTATTGTCATTAGTAACATCCTCTGTAAATTTGTATGCTCTTTTAATATTTTTTGGATCGACGTTTTTATACCCTGAACCCATTTTCAATGGGAAATCAGGGTATAATGGTTTTGTTGAAATGTATGTAACAGGCAGAAGGAGGCGTGGCAGACCCCACAAAGTATATATATTCTTGATCAGGGCGACGAGCTGAGTTGATTTGGCCCTGTCCGTCTGTCTGTCCGTCTGTCCGTCTGTCCGTCTGTCCGTCCGTCCGTCCGTCCGTCTGTCCGTCTGTCCGTATGTATGAACGCGTCGATTTCAGAAGATATAAGAGCTAGAGACTTCAAATTTTTTTTTAAATGTCCGTAACTACAGCGCGCATATCAAGTTTATCATTAAAAATCGATAACTCATCTCGATATTTTTTTATCGATAAAAACCTTATCGAAAACCAGTTATAAAATTATATCTTCTACACCTTTATTGCTAGAGTCTCCAAATTTTTAATGTATGCCTATATGCAATTTATACAATTTCGGTTTTTCTTAAAATTTACCCCCCCACCCTTAAATTCACCCCCTCACCCTCACTTTTGTAAAAAGCGTATTTCAAATACTAGAGACTTGTGCTTTGGCAATTACATGCATATCCATGTCATAATCATAATCTGAAAGTTTCATGAAGATCGTACGTCCACAAAAAAGTTATTAAGCAATTAAGTTCTCATAGTAAGCGCTCACTGCCGCCCATGCGTGTTTATGCTTGTGTGTGTATATGTATGTAATTGTTTGTGTATGTGTGTGTGTGTGTGTGTGTGTGTGTGTATGTGTGTATGTATGTGTGTGTATGTGTATGTATGCCTGTGTGTGCGTGCGTGCGTGCGTGTGTGTGTGTGTGTGTGCGTGTTTCTTGTGTAAGCTGAAAGACGCGAAAAATTATTGAAATAGCTATTACTCCAAGGGTTCAGGGGATCTCGTAGTCGAGTAGTCTCAACTAGAGCTTTCTTACTTGTTTAGTTTAGCTTTCTTAAACTTTGGGGCTTCTTTGTGCCTGACTGCCCTATAGTTCTTTATAAATCCTTCTTCTCGTTTTTCTTCAGAGTTTTCTCTGTTGCTGTTGTTTTTCTCTAACATTTTTTTCTTGGCGTTTTCTATATTTTCTTTGATTTTCTTCGGGTCTACCTTACTGTTTTGGGCTTCGCTAGGGGTACATTTAATTGTTGAGTGGTATCTGTTTGCTGCATTATTTGATTTATTGTCCTACTTGATCTTTCTGTTTTAAAAGCTACCCTAAATTTTTCAGCTAGTGAGTTATGTAGTCTTTCTATGTCTGAGTTTCCTGTGTGACTGTTTGGTTTAGTTAGATGTAATTCTATTCCTTCTTGAATTAATAATTCTTTGATTCTGAATGAATTAAACTCATTATCCGCTATGATTTTGTTAGGCTTTCCTATTTTTGTGAAATGTTCTTCCAGTTGTTCTACTAATGTCAAATGATTTCTGTCACTTAATAATGAGTGTGCTGCTGCGAACTTGGAAAATTTGTCTACTGTTGTTAAAAAATGTGTATTTTTTATTACATACTAGTTGTCCCGGCGAACTTCGTACCGCCTAACAGTCTCTACATATATAAAACAAAGTAGAGTTTGTTACAAAACTTATAATTCGAGATCTGCTGCACCAATTTTCATGGTTTTTGATTTGTTGGATTTGTCTCTGCCCCGAATTGGAAACAGGCATTGTATTTTTGAGTGCTCGCTAGAAAAGTAGGGAACGCAATGGCTCTGGTGACTTCAATGCGCCACAATGCTGGCAAACAACGTCCATTGGAGCAATGCAAGCTAAACGATTCAAGCTATAGTCAATGGTGCAATCGTTTGAGACAAACAAATACCTGAACATTCGAGATATTTAGCTTTTGTACGCACGCGCACAATTATTATTTATAAAGTTTAAAAGTCCAAAAATATAAAAAGCCAAAAATACACTTTTTAATAATTAACTTTTTTTTTTTTTTGAATTTCGAATTTTGAATTTTTTATTTATTTTTGATTAGTCAGGTTTTAATCTTTTGATTTTTTTTATTAATTTTTGCAGATTTTTGATTTGAAATATTTATAAAGTTTAAAAGTCCAAAAATATAAAAAGCCAAAAGTACACTTTTTAATAATTAACTTATTTTTTTTAAATTTCGAATTTTGAATTTTTTATTTATTTTTTGAACAGTCAGGTTTTAATCTTTTGATTTTTTTGAATTTTTGCAGATTTTTGATTTGAAATATTTTTCTTTTTGATTTGGAAAAAAAATTTTTTTTTGTTTATTTATTTTTATTTTTTTTAAGTGTTTTTTTTTTTTTTTTTTTTTTTATTGAATAGTCTTTTTCTTTTTTTTTTTTTTTGTTGAATAGTCTTTTTTTTTTTTTTTTTGAATAGTCAGGTCTGCTCGAGGCTGTGCCGTAGACTGATTGACTACATTTGTTTATTTACTTCTATACAGGACCGAAACTGTCACTGTTGTCAAGGCTACTGAGTATAAATGGAAATTTGAATCTTTAGGGAAAAAACCGCGTTTTTCAAGTATTCGTCAAATTTTTTCAGTATTTTAAAGATCTACTGATCCGCCTCGTGGCGGAGACAAATCCAACAAATCAAAAACCATGAAAATTGGTCCAGCAGATCTCGAGTTATAAGTGCTAAGACACTTTTACACAACTCTCTTTTATATATATAGATGTGTCAATGTGGACAACTTGATTCTTATCAGATGGGGTTTCTGTTTTCATGAATTTATTTTTTATGGGTTTCCTATAATATTTAACATCTTTGCATAAGTCACATTGGTTAACCACCATTTGCACTAATTCTAATAGTTTTGGATAGTAAATTCTGTTTTTTAATTGATTGTAAGTCTCCTGAATACCTCATGCATTTCTCTTACGTGGTTGAGTGATATTTGTTTAACTGCTTCTGTCTCGTATTCAATGTCCTGAGCCCTAAGTGTGCATCTTATGAATTCTATTTGCTCGTCGTTTTAAAACATTTCTATTAATTTTTCTTGTACTATGTTGTAGTCATGGTACGGTAGTTCTGAGTAATTCCAATTTTTCCTTTGCCTATATATTTCTTGAAAATTTCACCCATTGTTGGGAAGTCATATTTAGCTATGAAAATAATTCTTTTGCCATGTATTATTTTCGTTTCCTCTGTTTTACAATTTGTAATTACTATCTGTGTTTTGTATTTATTGACTATTTCTTCCTTTATACAAAAAATGATTGTGTACATTTTCCTCCGCCGAATGTACTGTTGCCAATGACGTGTTATCTTCTTCATCTTCTATGTTTGCTATTATATTTATATCTGATATATTGTCGTTGTTTTCGTTTTGTATGTCATCTTTTCCTTTATCTGAATAGTCAATGTCTTGGAGTCTACTCAAAAAATCTGCTACTTTGTTTTCTTTTCCTTTTATATAATCAATCTCAAATTGGTACTCGGTCGGTCGGTCGGTCGGTCGGTCAGTATCTTAAACTTTCTTCCATACAAGTAGGGTCTAAAGTAATTAACGTTCCATAGAATTGCTAAAAACTCTTTATCGGTTGCCGAATAATTCTTTTCATGATTATTAAGGGTTCTGGATGCAAAACAAACTGGACGACCCTCTTGGGATCACACTGCCCCTATTGCATAATTCGATGCGTCAGTTGTTAGTGTAAAAGTTTTATCAAAGTTGGGGAATCTAAGTATGGGATGTGAACTGATCAGGTGTTTCAGTTTTTCAAATGCTTCTACATAAGTGGGGTCTTTTGTATTAATTTTCGCATCTTTCTTTAAGTATTTTGTTATTGGTTGTGCTACTTTAGTATAGTCCTTAATGAATTTTTTGTAATAGCCCGTTATACCTAGAAAACTTTTTATCTGCTTTTCTGTTCGAGGTAATGCTAATTTTTCTATAATAGCTATTTTATTTGGATTTGGTTTAATACCTTCCTTTGTCAGAATGTGTCCTAAAAATTCTGTTTCTCTTTTCATAAAATTACATTTATCTATCTGGATTTTTAAATTTTTTTCTTCTAAGATTTGGAAAATTTCGGTAATTGCTTGAATGTGTTCTTGCAAAGAAGTGCTAAATATTAGTATATCGTCTAGATATACAACGCATTTTTTGTATATGTGATCGCTTAAAATTTCGTTCATAAGTCTTTGAAAGGTGGCCGGGGCATTTTTTAACCCGAATGGCATTCTTATAAACTCATACAAGCCCTGTGGCGTTACAAATGCTGTTTTCTTCCTATCTTCTTCCTTAACCAAAATTTGATGATAGCCTTTGGCTAAGTCTAGCGTCGTAAAGTATTGAGCTCTCCCGAGTTTGTCCAAAATTGAATCGATGTTTGGAATCGGAAACTTGTCATCTATTGTTATTTCGTTTAGTTTTCTGTAATCTATTACAATTCTGTATTTTCTCTTTCCCGAATTATCTATTTTCTTTGGGATTACTATGAGGGGGCTTGAATAACGAGAATTACTTTTCCTAATTATTCCTTGCCTCTCCATTTCTTTGATTTGGTTCCTAACTTCTTCCTCATGTTTTGGAGGGTATCTATATAATTTGGAATTTAACTGTTCATAGGTAGTTGTTCGTATCTCATGTTCTATTTCTGTCGTGCTAGTCAGGTTGTCACCCTTTCTAAAAAATAATTTTGCGAATTTTTCTATTATTTTTTGTATTTCTTTTCTTTCTTCCGTATTTAAATGTCCCAGTTGTAAATTTTCGAACGTCGTGTCTGTCTGTTCTAATGTACCTATTTCTTCATATACGTACGGATTATTGATAAAAAAGCTTTCTTTTTGGTTAAGTGTTATTATCTTTCGTTCTAAATTGATAAAAGTGTTCAAATAGTTTAATAGATCTATCCCTATTATGAAGTTATACTTTCTGCCTTTCAATGGTGCTATCTTCCATCTGATTCTAGCATTTCTAGGTAAATTAAACTCTCTTGGGGCTGTGGTATGTATCTCATAGTTAATTACTTCTCTGCCTGTTATGGTGCTATATGGTATGGGGTCGTTAAGTTTTATTCGTTTGAAAGAATCAAGGTGTTCGTTTGCTAGACTTAAAGTTGCTCCTGTATCTATCAAAGCTAAGTAAGCCCTATTGTCTATTGTTATTTTTACTATTGGTAAGTGTTCCGAGGCTGCTTCATAAAAAAAACTGCATGGTTCACTTCTGCTTCACCATTGTGAGGTCTGTTTTGTTCGTAGTCATCGTTCGAGTATTGGTTTTGTTCGTAGTTAGAAACAGTTCGTCCGTATTGATTGTCTTCGTATCTGTTGTATGTGCTTCTACGTTGTCTATTTCCATTGGCACTTCCTCATTTGATCTGAAATTCCTACTCTGTCCGGAACCTGATCTTTGGTTCTGCGTTTGTTGATTATTATTGCCTTGATAGTAATTGTTAGTCTGTCTACTTTGTCCTGATTGATTTCCCTTGAAAGGATTTTGCTGCCTTGGTGTCTCTTGATATCTCTGAGGCCTATTGTTTTGATTAAACTGGTTCTGTTGACCGTAATTATTATTTTGTGGCGGAACATTATTCCTATTGTAGGTATAGTTATTATTTGCTTGGTTCTGATTGCGTCTACCTGATTGATTATTTTCGATTGGAGTCTGATTCACTCGGTTTTTCCTATATTGATACCTGATACAGCTATTTTCAAACCTCCTGCTTGTCATAATTCTCATAATGTTCCCTAATTCTTTTTCTTCATAGATTTTGTCTAATAAGGTACCCTGTGTCATCTCCTTTACGGTATTTACTAAAAGACTTTCTACATTGCTCAAATCTATAAAATTATCATGCTTATGATATACAATTAATTCATCTGTCTTATATTTAATATTTTGTAGCTCGATGGTCAGCTCGCTCACCGTATTCACTTTCAAATGACAGATCCGTTGGTAGATCTGGTGCGGCTCCGTGTCTGGACTGTAGCGTAGCTTTAGCGTTGATTTTATCATTTCCCAATCGTCCGGGGCTGGTATTATGAGGACGACATCCTTCGCTTGTCCTTGAATTGTCTTGTAATATACCGATCTGGTCGCTTCTTTTTTAAGTTCAGGGTCAACTATACTCCCTAGCAAGTGTTCCACACTGCTGAAGAAGGAGTTAATAGTTATGTCCCCAGTGCCGGTAAACGCCGCCAGATGGTTGATGTTTTTGAACAGCCTTTCTTTCTGCGCTGTGTTTCCATTGTTAGCCTGGAGCTGTACATATGCCTGTTGTAACTGCTCCAGCTGGCGCTCCCTGATGGCCAGTTGTTCCAATAACTCTGCCTGAGGAGTTTGGGCGTTGCTCGTTGCCATTCTTGTCTCGTCGTATCTCTGAGCCCTCTGTAGTTGCCTCAATGCCAGGTTGGAAATTGTTTATAATGGCACTGCCAACTTATTTTATTATACTCATTCACGAAAGTGAATCAGTATATTGGTTTTGTGCAATGTCCGTCTTGCTGTCCGTCCGTCTGTCCGTCCGTCCGTCTGTCCGTCTGTCCGTATGAACGCAATCTATTTCGGCGCTATTGAAGCTAGAGACTTGAAATTTGGAACACATACTCGTGTATATCTCCGATTTAAAAAGTGTTAAAATTTTCCCAATCCGCCCACTAGGGGCGTGGCAAATCGGAAAATGCATTTTCCGATATACCAGAAATCATGTTTGTTAAAGAGCTAGAATGCTGAAATTTGGTATGTAGGTCCGCGTTGACCACCCAAGATCACGAGCTATGGCGGATATATCTACGCCCATTGGGGGCGTGGCAAATCGGATAAAGCTGTATCTCCTAAAGTTGTAAACCTAGAATGCTGAAATTTTGCACGTCAGCTAATGGTATGACTCTATAAAGTCTAAAGATAAAATTATAAGTCTATGCCCATTGGGGGCGTGGCAAATCGGACCTGAAGATATAGTGATATTTTGGACACTATTGATGGCAGAGACCTCAAATTTTGTATATATACTCGGACTGATCACCCAAGACCAAAAAGTTTTGTCGGATATATGTCCGCCCACAGGGGGCGTGGCAAACCACAAAAGTTTATATCTCCTAAAGTATAATAGCTAGAAGCTTTAAATTTGGATAGTTGAGTTACTGGTAGCCTCCTCTATCGATTCCCCAAAAATAATTTTTACGCCTCTTTAGGGGCGTGGTATATCGAAAAATACCCTGTAATTTTCACATTTTTTGAGGGTAAGCATTCAAACTTTGCAGTTAGGGTACCGTTATCTCTTTCTAAAAACTGACCAAAAATGAGGTGTCTACGCCCAGTTGGGGCGTGGCAAATCGGAAAAACCTGTATATTCTACAGTATTAGAGCGAAACTTAGCTACTAAATTGTTGATGGGATGTGAATGAGTATTCCGCAGTCGGTAACGCCCGACTGCAACGTTCTTACTTGTTTTATTTATAACAGTTAACTATAATTAAAATTATGAGCTAACTTAACAATTAAAGCACTGGCTACTAAGGCCTTCGGCTTGCTTATATATACATATTTACATAAGTGTGCGATTTTTATTTACATTTGTATAAATATTTTATCTTTTTGTTTAAATCTATATTTTTTAATTAGCTGATATATGTTGCTGTATTTTAAAAACTTTATTATTTTGTGTATGTTTTCGGGAGAGGGGTTAGTAAGGAGCGACATGGGACAGTTGTTGTGGAAGATTTGGGTTTTGAGGTCTGATGTGGCGGGGCAGTTGAGCAGTATGTGTTGGATGGTCAGATCTGCGGTGGTGTTGCAGTTAGGGCATGGTAGTGTGTTGCCGGGGTTGAAGTGTACTTGTTTAGAGAATATTGTGTGTCCTAGTCGGAGTCTAAGTATTTTGATTTGATCACGACGTGTAACAGTTTTTTGGGTTAATATTCTTTAAGTAGTTATTTATGTGTATTAGGTTTGTATTTATTTGTCGGTACCAGTCGTTGCATAATTGAATGTTCTTCTTTAATTTTTGAGCTAGTATGTTTGTAATGCATTTGTTAATGTCTACTGAGTTAAAATTGGGGGTACAATGAAGGGGCATTTTTATTGTGTCTTTGGCTGTAGTGTCAGCTAGTTCGTTCCCCTCAATGCCGCAGTGGCTGGGTATCCAGAGCAGTTTTATTTTTGGGGAAGATTTGGTAAGGAGTGTTCTTATAAGTACAGGGTATAGGTTGTTGTTGTTGATGTTGGAGATGGATTTAATGGATGAAAGGGAGTCTGAGCAGATTATGTATTTTCCCTCTTTTTCCTTTTGGATTATTTCTATTGCATGAAGGATGGCTAAGGTTTCGGCGGATAGAATAGATGAGTAGTGGGGTAGGATGGATCTTTTTAGGACTTCGGTCTCTGTTGTGATGGCAAAGGTGGCTGTGTCGCTTTGCAGCGATCCGTCTGTGTATATGAATGTGTGGTTTTTGTATTTATTTTTAAGTAATAAAAATTCTTGTCTGTATATGCTTGGTGAAGTATTGGCTTTCTTAAATTTTTTTAGTGTTGTATTGATGAGAGAAGTTGGAAAGAGCCATTATGGGGTGATTGTTTTAGTTGGAGGTGGGAGGTAGGGGATATTTAGTTTTTTACATGATGTTATGGTTTTTTGTAGGGCTGATGTAAATTTGGATTTTTTTTGGTTACTATTTTGTTTTAGGTATTTATGGAGTGGTGAATTTGAGCTATGCAATAGTGTTTTATAAGTTTTAATTGTTAATATGTCTCTTTTTATACTCATTCACGAAAGTGAATCAGTATATTGGTTTTGTGCAATGTCCGTCTTGCTGTCCGTCTGTCCGTCCGTCCGTCTGTCCGTCTGTCCGTATGAACGCAATCTATTTCGGCGCTATTGAAGCTAGAGACTTGAAATTTGGAACACATACTCGTGTATATCTCCGATTTATAAAGTGTTAAAATTTTCCCGATCCGCCCACTAGGGGCGTGGCAAATCGGAAAATGCATTTTCCGATATACCAGAAATTATGTTAGTTAAAGAGCTAGAATGCTGAAATTTGGTATGTAGGTCCGCGTTGACCACCCAAGATCACGAGCTATGGCGGATATATCTACGCCCATTGGGGGCGTGGCAAATCGGATAAAACTGTATCTCCTAAAGTTGTAAACCTAGAATGCTGAAATTTTGCACGTCAGCTAATGGTATGACTCTATAAAGTCTAAAGATAACAAGTAAGAAAGCTCTAGTCGAGACTACTCGACTACGAGATCCCCTGAACCCTTGGAGTAATAGCTATTTCAATAATTTTTCGCGTCTTTCAGCTTACACAAGAAACACGCACACACACACACACACACGCACGCACGCACACACAGGCATACATACACACACATACATACACACATACACACACACATACACAAACAATTACATGCATATACACACACACAAGCATAAACACGCATGGGCGGCAGTGAGCGCTTACTATGAGAACTTAATTGCTTAATAACTTTTTTGTGGACGTACGATCTTCATGAAACTTTCAGATTATGATTATGACATGGATATGCATGTAATTGCCAAAGCACAAGTCTCTAGTATTTGAAATACGCTTTTTACAAAAGTGAGGGTGAGGGGGTGAATTTAAGGGTGGGGGGTAAATTTTAAGAAAAACCGAAATTGTATAAATTGCATATAGGCATACATTAAAATTTTGGAGACTCTAGCAATAAAGGTGTAGAAGATATAATTTTATAACTGGTTTTCGATAAGGTTTTTTATCGATAAAAAAGATCGGGATGAGTTATCGATTTTTAATGATAAACTTGATATGCGCGCTGTAATTACGAACATTTTAAAAAAAATTTGAAGTCTCTAGCTCTTATATCTTCTGAAATCGACGCGTTCATACATACGGACAGACGGACAGACGGACGGACGGACAGACGGACAGACAGACGGACAGGGCCAAATCAACTCAGCTCGTCGCCCTGATCAAGAATATATATACTTTGTGGGGTCTGCCACGCCTCCTTCTGCCTGTTACATACATTTCAACAAAACCATTATACCCTGATTTCCCATTGAAAATGGGTTCAGGGTATAAAAAAAATTATAAGTCTATGCCCATTGGGGGCGTGGCAAATCGGACCTGAAGATATAGTGATTTTTTAAATTCTCCTATATTTTGGACACTATTGGTGGCAGAGACCTCAAATTTTGTATATATACTCGGACTGATCACCCAAGACCAAAAAGTTTTGTCGGATATATGTCCGCCCACAGGGGGCGTGGCAAACCACAAAAGTTTATATCTCCTAAAGTATAATAGCTAGAAGCTTTAAATTTGGATAGTTGAGTTACTGGTAGCCTCCTCTATCGATTCCCCAAAAATAATTTTTACGCCTCTTTAGGGGCGTGGCATATCGAAAAATACCCTGTAATTTTCACATTTTTTGAGGTTAAGCATTCAAACTTTGCAGTTAGGGTACCGTTATCTCTTTCTAAAAACTGACCAAAAATGAGGTGTCTACGCCCAGTTGGGGCGTGGCAAATCGGAAAAACCTGTATATTCTACAGTATTAGAGCGAAACTTAGCTACTAAATTGTTGATGGGATGTGAATGAGTATTCCGCAGTCGGTAACGCCCGACTGCAACGTTCTTACCTGTTTGCTCTAGTGTTGGTATGTTGGATTCAAATTGTAGGTTGGGAATGGGTGTTAAGCGTAGTGCTCCTAGGGACATGCGGATTGCTGCATTAAATAGTGATTTAATTTATTGAGCGTTGATTTGGGGATATATAAACATATATAAACAAGCCATAATCTATTTTTGATATGACTATAGCTTTAGTTATATTTATAAGGGAGTGTGTGTTGTAGTTTTGCTTGGGGTTAGCTAGGAATTTTTTATACCCTGAACCCATTTTCAATGGGAAATCAGGGTATAATGGTCTTGTTGAAATGTATGTAACAGGCAGAAGGAGGCGTGGCAGACCCCACAAAGTATATATATTCTTGATCAGGGCGACGAGCTGAGTTGATTTGGCCTTGTCCGTCTGTCTGTCCGTCCGTCCGTCTGTCCGTCTGTCCGTATGTATGAACGCGTCGATTTCAGAAGATATAAGAGCTAGAGACTTCAAATTTTTTTTAAAATGTTCGTAATTACAGCGCGCATATCAAGTTTATCATTAAAAATCGATAACTCATCCCGATCTTTTTTTATCGATAAAAAACCTTATCGAAAACAAGTTATAAAATTATATCTTCTACACCTTTATTGCTAGAGTCTCCAAATTTTTAATGTATGCCTATATGCAATTTATACAATTTCGGTTTTTGTTAAAATTTACCCCCACCCTTAAATTCACCCCCTCACCCTCACTTTTGTAAAAAGCGTATTTCAAATACTAGAGACATCTGCTTTAGCAATTACATGCATATCCATTTTATAATCATAATCTGAAAGTTTCATGAAGATCGTAC
Organism: Drosophila mojavensis; assembly: GCF_018153725.1. Classification (NCBI taxonomy): domain Eukaryota; kingdom Metazoa; phylum Arthropoda; class Insecta; order Diptera; family Drosophilidae; genus Drosophila; species Drosophila mojavensis. The sequence continues at coordinate 2,404,295 of NW_025318897.1, read as the reverse complement.
GTCCGCAAAAAAGTTATTAAGCAATTAAGTTCTCATAGTAAGCGCTCACTGCCGCCCATGCGTGTTTATGCTTGTGTGTGTATATGTATGTAATTGTTTGTGTATGTGTGTGTGTGTGTGTGTGTGTTTTGTGTGTATGTATGCCTGTGTGTGCGTGCGTGCGTTCGTGTGTGTGTGTGTATGTGCGTGTTTCTTGTGTAAGCTGAAAGACGCGAAAAATTATTGAAATAGCTATTACTCCAAGGGTTCAGGGGATCTCGTAGTCGAGTAGTCTCGACTAGAGCTTTCTTACTTGTTTATATTCAGTTTTGTATTTAGTGCTGGCTGTATTTCTTTGATGTGAGAATCCCATTTATATTTTTTGTTGAGGGTAAGACCTAATATTTTTAGGTTCGATACTGATGGAATGGGGGTGTTGTTTGACAGTATTGTACAGGTACAATTATGTCTACGGCAGATGTGGAGGTGCTTACATTTATTAACAGCTAAGGATGCTCCTGAGTAAGTACACTATTCATTTATTTTGGCAAAGAAGTTGTCGAGGTTGTGTGTTAAGTTTTTTTGTTGTTTGAGGGGGATGAAGAGGAAAAAGTCATCTGCATAGGCACAGAATTGTAGCTCCCTATGTAAGCCGATAATGCTGGAGAGTTTATTGAATGCTATTAGGAATAGAATTACAGATATTGGGAATCCCTGGGGGATGCCGTTATGGAGTGGATAGGGGCGGGTTATAAAGTTTTGTATTTTTGTTTTTATTTTGCGGGCTACCATGAAATTTTTTATAAAGTTAATTATTTTTGGGCCGACTTTCCATTGTATCAACTGGTTTATGATGGTGTGCACTCCAACTCTGTCGAATGCCCTTGAAAAATCAAGGGTAATGACTGAGATGTGCTTTTTGGACTGCAAGGATCCAGTTATCAGATGGTCTGCAAAGATCAGACTGTCTGTAACTGATTTACCTTGTTTAAAGCCTGTCTGGTTTGGATGTATCAGTCTGTTTTGTGTGACGAACCACCAAAGGCGTTTGGCTATTATTTTTCCAACGTTTTGGAAAGGCAACAATTGAGAGAGATTGGTCTATAGTTGGCTATTATTGTTTTGTTTGTGTTGGGTTTTAATATGGGAATGATAAGGCTGGTTTTGTAGGATTGGGGAATGTAGCTATTGAAAATATTGTTAAAGAGTTTTACTATTCTGGTTTTCAGTGTACAGGAGGTGTTTTTGATTAGGGGATAGGATATTCTATTTAAGCCGGGAGTTGTTCCTTTGAGGGTCTGTAGGGCAGATATTAGTTCTATGTGTGTGATTTCCGTTTCTATCTCTTGCGCTTTCAAGTTGGGTATGTAATTGATTGATTTGTCTGTGTATTTGTTAATGTTAAAATTTGAGTTGAAGTTGGTTTCTTTGGAGAGATCAGACCAGTGTTGAGCAAAAAGATGGGCTATTTGGGTTGTGTCGGTAGTTGCCGTGTTGTTGGTTGTGTCGATGACGGAATGTATTGATTTGTTTGGGTTCAGTCCACAGAGGCGTCGAATATTTGCCCAGATTTTGTTGGAGGGAGTATTGGGGTCTATTGTGGTTGTGAGTTCGGTCATGGCTCTTGCTTTAGAAATTTTTAGCTCTCTCCGGAAGAGTGCATTGGCTCTTTTGTATTTGAGAAGATTCTCAGTGCTATTAATATTTTTAAAAACTTGCCATGTCTTGAATTTGTTTTTCCTGAGTTCTGTGAGAGTGTTGAGGATAATTAAACATTTTTAATCTATCTTTATGTACTACTTGTTTTTTATTTTTATTATTTGAAATTGTTATATTATCGTTTTTTCCTATGCTTTCTACTTTGTATGGTCCTGTATATTTAAAATCTAACTTATGACCTGTTTCGTTATTTAGTAGAACTCTATCTCCTATTTTTAATTCAAAATCTAAACTATTGCTATCGTAATAAATTTTTTGTTTTTTCTTATTTGTTTCTAGCATTAGCCTAGCTCTCTTATATGCCTGTTCTAGTCTGAATTTTGATTCCTTAGCATAGTCTTCTACATTATATAGTGGCTTAATTCTATCTATGCTATTAAAATCTTTTGGCAAGTTTGACGTTTTGCCGAACACGAGCTCATATGGATAATAGTCATGTGCCATAGAGGGTGTTGTGTTAAAACAATATACGAAGTATCTTAACCATACGTCCCAATCTGTCTTATCGACTGATATATAAGATCGTATGAACTCGTTAAGTGTTCTGTGGCTTCGTTCCACGGTACCTACTGTCTGGTGATGGTGTGCGGTTGAAGTTATGTTTTTAATTTTAAGATTTTTACATAAGTCTTCAATTATTGAATTTTTATATTCTGTACCCATGTCCGTAATGAACGTCTTCATTGGACCGTATACCAGAATAAAATTTTCAAATATAGCTTTTGCTACTGTTTTCGCACTTTTGTCTTTAATTGGAATTGCTACAAGGTATTTTGTTAGATCGCAGATTAAAGTTACTGCGTATTCGTTTCTGTATTCTGATTTGGGTAAAGGACCGATCGTGTCAACAATTACCCTGTCGAAAGCTCTCTGTGGAGTTTCGGTAATAGTTAATGGAGTCTTTGTGTGTTTAGTCGTTTTAGACTTTTGACACTTCTCACATTTTTTTATATAATTCGATATATCTTTTGTCATTTTATTCCAGTGATAATGCCTTTTTATTTTGGCTATCGTTCTGGCTATTCCAGTATGACCTCCTTGTATTGGGTCGTCATGGAACGTAAACAGTATTGCTTCTTTTTCTTTATTATTATCGTTTGATAATAGGGTCACCGGCTTGAGTAGCGCTACTCTTAAAGATTTTAAATATTTATTGCCCATTAATTTAAAAGATTCTATTGAGATAATCTCAAAGATCTTCTCGCTCGGTGCCACTTTGAGTTTGCTAATATTAAGTATACCGGCTTCTGATTCAAGCCTTTGAAAGAACTGACCTAAGTCAAAAGTTTCATTGGTGTACATATTGCTAACATCAATTCTTGCGATAACACTCTTTCCTTGTTTTAATAAACATAAAGAATTTGTTATTCGCAAGGTCACTACTTTTCGTACTTCGTCATTTACAATGACTTCGTATACGTTGGGCTTAGAAGCATTTGGAGTCTGCTTTTGCAAGACCTCCTTTTCTTTTTCTTTTTCTTTTCCTGCGCAGGAATTTAACTGTTTACTTTGATTTCTGGTAGTGACTTTCAGAATTTTATTATTTGTCTGTATATTTTTTAAGTCTTTTATCGTTATTCTAGATAGCGCATCGGCTACGTAGTTGTCTTTTCCCTTTAGAAATTCTACCGTAAAATTATATTCCTCTAGTTCAAGTCTTATTCTGGTGAGTTTGGAGCTCGGATTTGTCATTGAAAATAGATATGTGAGTGGCCTGTGATCTGTTTTGACAGTGAAGTGTCTACCATAAATGTATGGCCTGAAGTACGTTATTGCCCAATGTATGGCTGTTAGTTCCTGTTCTGTTGTGCTTTTATTACTTTCTCCTTTAGTAAAAGATCTTGATGCGTATGCTACCGGGAGTTGAAGTCTATCTTTGTTTTGTGTAAGGACTGCTCCACAAGCTTGCTTACTGGCATCCGTTATAATGCAAAATTCTTTGCTGAAGTCTGGGTATTGGAGGAGTGTTGGATTCATTAATGCCGATTTTAGATGTTCGAAGGCGTTTTGGCAATCTGCCGTCCATTCGATTTTGACATCTTTTTTGCATAGCTTTGTTATGTGACGAGAATAGTCGGCGAAGTTTTTAATGAATCGTCTGTAGTAATTACAAAAAGCTATAAATCTTCTGGCGGTGTCCGCATCATGTGGGACTGGATAATTTTGAATGACGTCGTATTTTTTGTCGTCGGGTAAGATTCCATTATCTGTGCATTTATGTCCTAAGAAAGTGACTTCATGCATAAAAAATGAACATTTTTCTGGATGTAACTTTAGGTTGTGCTGCCTACATTTCTCAAAAACATCAGTTAAGTTTTTGAGCATATGTTTTTCGGAGCAACCAATGACTATTAAGTCATCCATATAAAGGAATGCTTGAGAGGGTTCAAGTCCAGAGAATGCTATAGTCATCATTCTTTGAAACGAATTTGGCGCTATTTTTAAACCAAATGGTAACCGCGTGAAGCGATATGAACCGTTTGTTGTTGAAAATGAAGTAATATCTCTTGATCTTTCTTCGAGTTCTATTTGGTGAAAACCTGACATTAAATCTAGGCATGAAAAGAATTTCGCTCTACCTAGTTGATCTAAAATATCATCAATTCTAGGGAGTGGAAATTTATCGGACAACAATTTTTTATTGATCTGACGATAGTCAATTACTAATCGCCATTTTTTCTTTTCAGAATTCGGAAGTGTTTTCTTGGGTACTAATAACAAAGGGCTATTATAGGGAGATACGGACGGTTCGACTATTTTGTCGTCAATTAGTTTTTTGACTTGTTTCTGAATTTCTTCTTTTTGGCTGTGAGGATTTCTATAATTTTTTATATATATCGGTTCATCATCTTTCAATCTCAGTTTTTGTTTATAGAAATTATTTGTGGTCATTGGTTCGGTTTCTAAACCAAACACATCACTATATTGTACGCACAGTGACGTTAGCTGTTTATGGAATAATGGCGGAAAATTTTTTGATAGCTGGCTTAGTACAATTTTTTTTCTCCTTTTTTCTGGAGTTGTTGTAACTACTTCGTAGTTTGAAAGTGGTTCATGTTTTAAACTATTTATGCTAATTAATTGGTCTTCGTTAGTTGTATTCAGTATTCTTAAGAATGCGTTTTGAGAATTTACTATGGTATTTGCTATGTAAACACCATGCTGAATTTCTTGATTTGGAATAAGTATACTTTCTTCTTCTGAGTTTATTTTAATGTTTCTGATTACTTGAGATCTTGCTGGCAGAATTAAGGAGTTGTTGCCAGAACTCTATGTTATTTGAACATAAATGGGATATTTTAAATTGTTTGGTCTAATTATTAGCCAGTCTTCAGTTGGATTGAAATCCAATACGCAGTTATATTTCTTTATGAAATCTATTCCTAGTATACCATCACATGGAATAGCAAAGTTTGTATTCACGATGTGAAAATCGTGTGGAATTATATATTTTGAAGTTTGTATTTCTATAGACGTAAATCCTTTGGATTTAGTAACTTCCTTACTTATTCCTTGTATGTTAATTATATTGTTTGTTTGGATGTTTTGATAAACATCCGAATTTTCTTTTAATATTGAGATGTCTGCGCCGGTGTCGACTAAAAAGACTAATTCATTTCCTGTACTAGCGTTTGTGAATTTTACATATATATTTTTGCTGAGATTGATAGTGTGAATTTCCGATATCTTTACTGCTGAGTTTCTAAAGGGTTTTGTGAGTTTCCCGATGTGTTTTGGGCCACCCTAACATTGTTGTTATTATTGTTATTATTGTATCGGTTATAACCGCTGTTCTGCTGGTTATTTCCTCTACTGCTTCCTCTATTACTTCTATTATTATAATTTCCTCTATTGTTTCCTCTATAGTTATTTTGATTGGTGTTTTGGTAGTTGTAGCGATCATTATTATTATTATAATAACCGCGGCCATTGCCTCTACCACGACCTCTGTTATTGAAATTACCTCGACCCCTTTGGGTGTAGAACACCGTGTTTGGATTTCCGGTCATTTCTGTACTATATTGTACATATTTGGCTATGGCATCGTTCATTGTTTTGAAGTTGCCAGCCTCAAGGATTGTTTTTAATTTACTCTGTTCGCAATTTTTAATCATTGCGTCAATGACTTCCTTGGTACTGAATTTATCAGCATGTTCCGCTGGTAACCCTTCATCAATATACGAAGCCTCAAGAAGCCTTCGTAAATTGTCTATTTCGGTCGTGAATTTCTCGGCGGTTTTTCCTTTTTGTATAGTTTTAGATAGTTTGGCCTTTACTACGTCGGATGTTTCACCAACTATAGTATCTTGAAGTTTTTTTATTATAGCTTTTATAGTTGTTTCGTCTTGGACTTTATATAATATTGAGCCAATAATTTTTGATTTTATTACTTCAACAGCTATATCTTCAAATGTGCCTTTTGTAAGATCTACTAACTTCAAAGCTCTTATGAATCTTTGAAGATGTATTCTTTGTCCGTTGAATTCCGGAATGGCATTTGAAATGTCCTTTATATAGGCTCTTTGATCGTTTATATTTGCCATTATGTTTATTTTTCTATCTACTATACTTGTATTAGAATCTATGTCTGAATATTCTTCTATTTCATTATCGGGTTCCGATAATGTAAATAGGGCTGGTATTGTTAGATCGTTTAGATCTTTTTCTTTTATCTGAGTTTCGGACTCAGAATCGGAATTTTCGTCAGCTGATTCTATGTTAGTGAATATAGCTAGAGGTGTGTTCAATACGGTTGGTATGAATATATCTAACTTATATTTTTCTTTTACGTTTATAAGGTTCGAACGTAGTTTGATCAATAGTTTTGAAATCTTTGTCCAATTCGATTTGCCAATTATTTCCCTATTGTCATTTACTAACGTTCGTGCGTCGTTGAATGAATCAACGAGAATTTTCGCATGCTTATTTAACGTTTCTTTTTGTATTGTCCTATTCTGTGTTACACATTTATAAGACTTGCTAAATTTTTTTTTTATTTCGCGTATATGGAGGCTGAGTTGTTCCCAATTCATTCTTAGGATTGAAAAGCTTGTTAGCGATGCGATCGCACCATAACTTTTTGGATTGTCCTAGTATGGGGTTATATTCAGTTACAATTTTAGCCTGTAAATAAGTAATGGTTGTCGCTAAGACAAGACCTTGCTCGATTTGGGTCAGACCATCTAATGGACATGTAACACCACCGAACGTTTCCATATATTCTCCTGAGAATTCATATACGCTTATAAATTATTTGTGCTGTTGAAGCACATTTAATGATCTCACTAGGAATTCTGGCTCTCTGCTGAGTAATTGCTGACATAGGTCTCTAATATGTGCGTTTGACATTTTAGTTATTTCCTATATACTAGACAAATATTTGTGTTTTGAGTGTGTTTTTATTATTAGACATATATAAAAGTTTTCTCTTTTTTTTTTAATTTATTCCTGTTTAGATCGTCTGTGCATTTATTTAGATCTTGTCTAGATCATTAGCTTGGCTTAAGGCCCTCTTTGTAATGCATTTGTTATGCAGCAAATATGCTTTATAAATTACATATGCACTCATAATAATGACGATTATAAACAGCAATATATTTGTTATTTTAGAGTCCATATTATTTGACTCAATTTTGTTTATTACGTTAGCAGTGGAATCCACTACCTTTGTGTCTACGAGTCCCATTTTGGGTGCTACTCCTAATTCGACTAATTTCTCTGATTCCATTTCTTCAAATTTACTTATGCTATTACTTCGCATAGAAGTATAAAACGATAATATAATGATTCTCGATAAGGTGCATTTCTTATATATTTATTATATATATATATTTTTTTTTTAAATTCATAATCAACTACTTATTTTTTTTTTTTAAATTTTTAATTTTGTTATTCTTAATTTTTTTTCACTTTGTCATTTATATTCTTTCTAATATAGTTTTCCTATTCGATCAGCGCAGTGATCTCCTGTCTAATGTTTCGTATGGCTGTCAGGCCATACTCTATTACGAGCAACGCAATTATCGCTCAGTATTACAAACATATCTTTACATTTCATGACTTAATTTAATTCCTAGTTTAACAATTTTTCTTTTAAATTTAAATTTATTTATATATATATATATAGAAATATGTTGCGCGCTCTATGTAGCGCTGCCGGCCCTATAGTACTTGGTCTGTTGGGGCGCCGGTGCTGGTTCCGCACAGGCTGTTGGGGCGCCGGTGCTGGTCCTTTTCATACATGTGTATACGCAGTGAGGCGTCTCCAGTGGTCCAGCGCAGTCAGCAGGGCATGTATCTTCCGGTTTTGTTTTGATTTCCTTTTTTGGTGGTACTGCTTGAAATTTGATATCGTTAATAATTTTTACTTTCTTGATGCTTTTTTCGTTTGTAGAGGATGAGCTTTTATATTTTTGCTGAATCGACTCGATATTGTCGATTTCTGCTTGTATTTTATTGCCTCTTTCCCAACTTATTTTCGTGTTGGTGGCAAATAACAGCTTTAGGAGTTCGGCTTTTTTATTCTTAAGCCTTCTATTAACTCCACTGCGCCTATTTTTAGGCATAGCTCAGAGCCTCTACTCACTCAGTTGATGTTGCTGCTGTGTCTCCTGTGTCACATGCGGATGTGATGCGGATGTATTATGCCGCCAGCATGCGGCTGTTGACATTCTTGGCCTTCTCGCTGGATGTGCGCGGCTACTTGTTGTCCTCGTCGACGTTGCTGCTGTACTTCTGGGCCTGCTGCTGCTGTTGTTGCTGATGTTGTTGTTGTTGCTGTTGTGGTTGTTGTTGCTGCTGCTGCTATTGCTTGTGCTGACAATGTTGCGGTTGATGATCATATTGTTGTTCTTGTTGTTTTTGTTGATCCGGTTAGTCCTTAAAAGGACTGGTCACGGTCGCCATGTTGAGGATAATTTGTCGAATGTTTTAATAAAGAAAGCATTTATTTACGATGGCACGTCAGTGCCTTCTTAGACTTCTTTTGCGAATGAATTTACAGAATATATATTACATTCTTATAGCTAGAGCCGCATAGCTGTGCTGCCGGTTACGCCAGCAGCAGAGCGGCTTCGTTCATATGCATATATGCTTAGGTATAAGTGTTTATATATTAGCTTAATGGTCTGGCGAGAGTCGCAGACGGAGTGGGGGTAATGTGTCCACTTGTTTACGAAACAGTCGCGCATGCAAAATATGCCGACTCAGCGGAGTTAGTGCACTGTTGAGGCCAATGCACTTGAGAGTGATCATATTACTTCTTATGTATGTATGTTTAATTGTAACAATGTATTTGTGACATTCTTTGTGTATGTAAATATATATGTTACTGAGTACAGTGAACATTTGATAAAGTGGACATACTACAAGAGTCTTATTCCACCAGGGGGTGTTTTTGTTGTAGTGGTGTGGGGTAGTTTGGGGTATGGCGTGATGGGCGGCTTGTAGGATTATCTTGTTTATGGATGCGGCTTCTTTATTAATGTTTGTGCTATATTGTTGATGTCGTCAGTTAGTTTTTCGAAGAGTGGCCAGTTGGCTTCTTTTATTTTGAAAAGTGGGCGAGAAAAATTTGTTATTTGTGTTTGTGGGGATAAGGAGATTAGGATTGGAAAGTGATCACTTCCATGTAGGTCGTTAAATATTTTCCAGTTTGCGAATGGGGTGAGTTGTGGGGAGCATAATGAGAGGTCTATGTGGGTGAATGTATTGTGGGTAGAAAAATGAGTTGGGGAGCCGTCATTGAGTATGGTAAGGTTGGAGTTTTGAATAAATTTTGATAAGATTCTGCCTCTTCTGTTGTCTTGAGGTGAACCCCAGCTGTGGTGTTGACTGTTAAAGTCTCCTACAATAATTTTGTTGCTGTTGATGTTGTGTGTTTCAAATTGATCGTGTAGGCATTTGAGGGAAAAGGGTTTACTGGGAGGGATGTATGTAGATAGTATGTTGATTTTTGTCTTTGATATAATTTCTATTGAGAGTTTCTAAGTGTTCAGGTTGGTTTAATTGTTTGTGTTGTATGGATTTATGTATTAATATGGATACGTCGCCAAATCGGTTGGTGGCTCTATTGGTGTAAATTTGGTAGTTTATTGGGGTGGGGATAAATGTGTTTTTGTTGTAATAGTGTGTTTCTTGTAGACATATTATTTGTGGTGAACATTTTTATACCCTGAACCCATTTTCAATGGGAAATCAGGGTATAATGGTTTTGTTGAAATGTATGTAACAGGGAGAAGGAGGCGTGGCAGACCCCACAAAGTATATATATTCTTGATCAGGGTGACGAGCTGAGTTGATTTGGCCCTGTCCGTCTGTCTGTCCGTCTGTCCGTCTGTCCGTCTGTCCGTATGTATGAACGCGTCGATTTCAGAAGATATAAGAGCTAGAGACTTCAAATTTTTTTAAAATGTCCGTAATTACAGCGCGCATATCAAGTTTATCATTAAAAATCGATAACTCATCTCGATATTTTTTTATCGATAAAAACCCTTATCGAAACCCAGTTATAAAATTATATCTTCTACACCTTTATGGCTAGAGTCTCCAAATTTTTTAATGTATGCTTATATGCAATTTATACAATTTCGGTTTTTGTTAAAATTTACCCCCCCACCTCTAAATTCACCCCCTCACCCTCACTTTTGTAAAAAGCGTATTTCAAATACTAGAGACTTGTGCTTTGGCAATTACATGCATATTCGTGTTATAATCATAATCTAAAAGTTTCATGAAGATCGTACGTCCATAAAAGTAAAAAAAAGTTATTAAACAATTAAGTTCTCATAGTAAGCGCACACTGCAGCCCATGCGTGTTTATGCATGGTTGCTTGTGTGTGTATGTGTTTGTGTATGTGTGTGTGTATGTGTGTGTGTGTATGGGTTTGTGTGTGTATGCGTGTGTGTGTGTATGTGTGTCTGTATGCGTGTGTGTGTATGTATGCCTGTGTTTGCGTACGTGCGTGTGTGTGTGTGTGCGTGTTTCTTGTGTAAGCTGAAAGTCGCGAAAAAGTATTGAAATATCTATTGCTCCAAGGGTTCAGGGGATCTCGTAGTCGAGCAGTCTCGACTAGAGCTTTCTTACTTGTTTAATAATGGTTAAGAGTTCATTGTAATTGTTTGTGTAGCCTTTGATGTTCCATTGTAGTATTTTCAGCATTGATGCAGTTTTTAAGTTTTAGTGTATGCAATTGAGTATTAGTTTTGTTTGGAGTTTAAGTTGAAAGTTGTTTTTTTTTTTTTTTTTTTTTTTTTTTTTTTATATGGAGCTGTCGCTATTATTTGTGTGTTGATTCTTGTTTGGAGGTTTAGTTTTTGATTTTGTTAGAGGGAGTTTAGAGGGTTTAAAGTGAGTGGTTAGGGTGTTAGACTTATCTTTAGTGAATATTCTTAGTTTTAGATCTTCGGTAGGCTGTGAGGTATACGCTGTTTTTCCCATATTGGGGAGATTAGCGTCGGTTTCCATGTCTTCTTGTGTGGTTTGGTGTAGTTGTTGTTGTGGGTTTATAGTTGTTCGGGATGTAGTTGGTTCTGATGTAGCTGCGTTCTGCCTCAGGAGCTTGGGTTGGTGTATGGCACTAGTTTGAGTATGTGTATATTGTGCAGTGGATGGTGTGTGGGTTGGTGTGCGTGTTGTTGATGTTTGTGTTGTTGGTTGTGCAAGCGTTTTAGCATAAGTATTTTTCAGCTGTGTATTATGTCTTTTGTAGTATATATCAGTTGCAGTTTTGTGATCTACTTTTTCTGTTATTTTTATTGCTGTCAGTTCTTGTTGTTTTCGGAAAGTAGGGCAATTACGATCAATTGGGCTGTGTTGGTGATTAAGCTCTGGGTTGTTTTTACAATTTAGGCAGCTTTGTGTATTGTTGCATTGTTCCCTTTCGTTAATGTGTTTACTATCTGAGCAGTTTTTACATGTTTCTTGGCTTTTGCAGATGTTAGTAGGGTGTCCAAAGCGAAGGCAGTTTTTGCAACGTAGTGGAAGGGGAATGTAAGGTCTTACATAGACGGATTCGTATCTAATTTTTATTTTTTCGGGCAGTTTGTGTGATTCGCACGTAATTATGATGAGCCCAGTTTCTACGAGAGTGTTATCTTCTAAGTTTATGTTACTTGCTTGCCTTTTTAAGATTTTACGTACTTCAGTTACTTTTTGTGGTTTCAGTTCTTGTTGGATTATATTTTCACTTATGTTGCGTAGATCATTACTGTATATAACGCCTTTAGAAAAGTTTAATGTTTTATGTTCTGTTGCTGTAATATCGACGTCAATCATTTTGGTGAGTTTGAGTAGTTTTAAAGCTTGCAAATTGTTTTTGGTTTTAATTAGTAGGCAGCCGTCTCTTGTTTTTTTGCATGTCTCAACTTCTCCTCCGCAAGCATAGTCAATAGTTTTTTTTTATGATGAACGGTGAAACTTTTTCGAACGATTCATTGTTGTTTCACTTTAGAACAATGTATTTTGGTTCGCTTAGATGTGTGTTTTTGTATTTGCTCATGTCCGGTGGCTCGTGCATATTAGTTGTTTTTGGGCGCAAGCCCGATGTAACTGTTTGTGATGTGTGTTTGTTTTTGTTTTTTTGTTTTGTTTTGTTTGCTTCGCGGTTTGATTTTTGCTTGTCGCGCGTTTGCTGATAAGCTTTTGCTGTTGCGTTGGCGTAGCGAGGTTTCAATGCAGCACGTCTTATCTCCAGAGATGTCGAAATGATACTGCACTGCCAACTTATTTGTAGTTGGATTTTTGTGTATCTGCACTGATTTTTAGTTCACAGTAACACTTGCCCACTTATTTGTAGTTGGGTTGGCACTGATCTGGAGTTATTCACAGTAACAGTTGCCCACTTATTTGTAGTTGGGTTTGCACTGCACTGATTTAAAAAAAAAAAGATTTTCCGTCGGCCGATAAATATATATTTATGTATATATTTATGTTATTATATTTATTAGCTTTGTTTTTGCCGTTTAAGTTTATTTATTTTTATTCGGTTCGATTGTTTATCACTGAATCCTTTTTGATGAAAATGGATCCTACCGGCTGCGCCAATTAAGTAAACTGCAAAGTAGTTTGCTAAAAAAAAAAAAATAATAACTTCACGGCACGACGTGTATTCTTCAGTGGTCAGAATCAACTCACTCGTTTATTCGAAATGTACTCAATATAAATGTTACAAAAAGTGCTTAGTCTACATAAATGTGTCTTACAATATATGTTGTGTCGGCGTTACATGAATTTGGGGCATTGCATTTTTGGTTGCGACACCGGATACTTAGTGTGCAAAATAAAGAGATTAATAAACTCTGTCGCAACATAGTTTACTTTAACATTTATAGAGTTCAATAACTCTTGTATCTGCTGACTTAATGAATTTAGCTGAATGTGTAACTTGCAAAATAAAGAGGTTGATAAACTCTGTCGCAACATAATTTACTTAACATTTATAGAGTTCAATAACTCTTGTAACTGCTGACTTATTGAATTTAGTTGAATGATTGAGTTTGCATTCTGTTCTGGAAGTGGAGTGGGTTTGTACGTAACCCACGTGTTGGCAAACCATCCGCATTATTTGCTTTTGCACCTGACCAAAAAACGAAGAATGTCGTTTACCACAAGGTGCTTGAATGAAAATCCGATTAATAAATTAATCAGAGTGTATCCCGACCTGAACAACATAGCTTTCAACAATTTTGTACCTAGAAATAATGGATAGGGCAATGCAACGTTTGCCGGGCCAGCTAGTTATATTATATAATATATGTATCATTTTTATGTGTGTATGTATGTACACATAAATGCATACTCTAGCATATTCTAAGCTAGAAAGATGAAATTTGGAATGTAGATCCGAATTGACCATCCAAGATCACGAGCTATGGCGGATATATCTACGCCTATTGGGGGCGTGGCAAATCGGATAAAACTGTACCTTAAAGAGTTTTACAGCTAGAACGCTGAAATTTTGCACGTAAGCTAATGTATAATGTATATAAAGTCTTATGACAAAAGTGTTATGTCTACGCCCATTAGGGGCGTGGTACATCGGAACTGAAGATATAGTGATTTTTTAAATGCTGCTATATTTTGAACACTATTGATGCTAAGACCTAAAATTTTGTATATATATATAATCAGGCTGACCACCCAAGACCAAAAAGCTTTGTCGGATATATGTCCGCCCAAAGGGGGCGTGGTAAACCGCAAAAATTACAGGCTATTTTTCGATATGCCACTCCCCAAAAGAGGCGTAAAACTTATTTTTTGGTTTAACGATAGAGAAGGCTACCAGTAACTCAACTATCCAAATTTAAAGCTTCTAGCTCTTAAACTGTAGGAGATATAAGCTTTTTTTTATGGGCGGACATGTATCTACCATAGTTCGTTGGACTTGGGTGGTCGCGTATATATACCAAATTTCAGGTCTCTAGCATCAAAAGTGCCTAAAATATAGCAGAATACGAAAAATCACAATATCTTCAGGTCCGATTTGCCACGCCCCTAGTAGGCGTAGATATATAATTTAATATATGTCACCCATCTTTATAGAATTGAAACATCAGCGCACATGCAAAATTTTAGCATTCTAGATTCACAACTTCAGGAGATACAGTTTTATCCTATTTTTCACGCCCCCGCGGGCAGATATATTCGCCATAGCTCCTGATCTTGGGTGGCCGATGTGAACCTACATACTAAATTTTAGCTTTCTAGCTCTTTAACTACATGACTTCTGGTATATCGGAAAATGCATTTTCCGATTTGCCACGCCCCTAGTGGGCGGATCGGGAAAATTTTAACACTTTATAAATCGCAGATATACAGGAGAATGTGTTCCAAATTTCAAGTCCCTAGCTTCAATAGCGCCGAAATAGACTACGTTCATACGGACAGACGGACGGACGGACAGACGGACGGACAGCAAGACGGACATTGCACAAAACCAATATACTAATTCACTTACGTGAATGAGTATAATTAACATCAATAGCGCGATCGGGATTCGAACCCGCGACTTTTCGATCGAGCGTCACGCCGCTGCTCCCTAACCACTCCCTCCCACCTTGCTTTACGAAGCTGCATTGGCAACACTGAAATAGATTCACTGCTGCAGCGCCATCTACCAAAACTAAACGAAACTAACAGCTGATGTGATTCAAAGAGTGTTCTAGATGAAGTTTGAATGTATGTGTGCACACGCATACGATGCTGTTGTAGCTGCTGCAAGTGCGTTTGTTAATTTGCCAAATATTTGATTATTTTTTATTAATTTTTGACTGAACAGAATTTAATGAAACTTTCAGCATATGATCTACATATTATATTGAATATTTAAGAAATTTAAAAAATGAAAAATCATTCACAATCAGCTATAGTGGCATCTGACTTGAACTTGAATGTTTTTAGTCGATAAAAACATAACGGGATGATTTATCGAATTTTAAAGTTAAACTCGAAATCCGCGCTACGGTCATTTAAAAAAAAAATTCAAGAATCTCTCTTATATCTTCTGAAATCGACGCGTTCAAACATACGGACAGACGGACGGGGCTCAGCTCGTCAACTTGATCAAAAATATATATACTTTGTGGGGTCTGCCACGCCGAGGTGCCGTTCGAGTCCAGGTGATAGTACTTAACATTTTCACTCGCAGGGCAGTAACGGTACTTCGGCTGCCACGGAATTTGACGGCAAAGTGGCGTCACCCCAGATCACGCCGTTTTTTTTTGGGCACGAGCGGCAGAAAGGTCCCACTGCAGAGCCAATCAGGCTCCGTTACAGCGCGAAGCACGGCCTAGGGCTGGGCAATAAAAAGCCTCCGGCAGCTCCATACACGTTGAGTAACATATAGTCAGATGAGTAATAAGTGATCAAAAGTGAGAGCGGAACGAATACCGAGCGAAAGTGAACATTGCCGAAGTCAACGCGAGTGAAACCAAGGGCATCGAAGGACAATTATTGAGCTAGGACTAACAGGACATCGAAGGACAGCCAGAGGAAATCCTTTCAACGCCAATAAAGGACAAAAAGCAACCCAGAATCGTCAGCGGTCACCAACGAGGACATTTGGTGCTGGCGAGGACAACGCGAGCCTGCGCAAACAGGAGCGAGTAAGTTCACCTAGCCGTGCGTACGAGAGGTACGTGAAACAGAGCTGGGTGCCGAGAGCGAGTCAACTGGTAGGAGCGGCCTGTATATCCGAGCGAACCGCAGCAGCTTACAGAGACCAATCCTAACGTCCGCTCAAGCAAGCCTAGCGTGCTTTTGGCACAATCACTCTCCCAGCCGGCGTACGCTGAGCCTGCACTCAGCAGATGTGCATTGAGGAGCCGAGTTTTCATAAGTGCAAACTAAGTGAAATGTAAATTTATAAATTCAAAAAAAAATACAATACGCCCAAATTTAAAATCACAAGTGACTAATTATTAACGCAGGGGTTTCCCAGCGTCATGAGCTTAGCTGAAACTAGCTCAGCTTAGACTCGGGATAAACCGAAGGTTCATTACAATAGCTCCAAAATCTTTACAGCTAGAGTCAAATTTTAAATGTTAATTCATTTGCTTTTTATTATAATTTGCTAATTTTTCAAATTTCAACAAACTTGTAATATATATATAAGTTAAGCGCTCCCGCACTAGAGTACTAGGAGACGCTGTGTTGGGTTCTTGTGAATATATAACAACTTTGTGTTCAATGAAATAATATATTTTATATAATTTGGAACAATAGGTCTAAGCTCTCTCTAGTCCGAATATGAACTGAACTAAATCTGTTCAACTGGTTAGGTTCTCCCCTTGAATGTCTGACTGGACTCTCCAGCCTCCTTAGATTGTCGAAAGTCTTAACTTTTATATATAATTAACAATTTTTTTTGTTTCTTTTTCAAACTTTTTTTTAAGGCTGCGTTAAGATGTTGCAATTTTGCAAAATCTTTATAAATGATGCCACCCACCTTACTCGTTATCAGAAAAATGAGATTGTAAGATTCGTCCGATCTCGCATACCAATATTTATATCGCAAGTTCTGCAATTGTTGCGTAATACTCTTGAAGTATTTATTGGGCTAAACATTAATGAAAAGGAAGAGTTGGTGAACTACCTTGTACCTGAAGTAAGCAACTGTGCCATTATTTAACATCTAAATTTCTAAACCTACCACCTTTATTAGATTGAGATTACTCTACGGATTTTAACTACAGTGATAGAAGAAATCAAAAATTCCATGGAAACTATTTGTAAGGTAAGGGGAAATTGTTTCTCGTTATTATACAACAGTTATATATAATATTATTTATTATTGTACAAATTAGGTTTAAAATTCATATGTTAACTTACAATTTAATCTCTTAAATCAAATATTCCTATCAATTAGTACAACTTTATACATGCGATATTTTTATACCCTGAACCCATTGAAAATGGGAAATCAGGGTATAATGGTTTTGTGAAAAGTATGTAACAGGCAGAAGGAATCATCGCAGACCCCATAAAGTATATATATTCTTGATCAGGACGACGAGCTGAGTCGATATAGCCCTGTCCGTCTGTCCGTCCGTCCGTCCGTCCCTCCGTCCGTCCGTCCGTCCGTCCCTCCGTCCGTCCGTCCGTCCGTATGAGCAAAAGGATCTCAGAAGATATAAGAGCTAGAGAGCTGAAATTTGGCATGCATACTCGTGTATACCATAGGCAGTACGAGATTGCTTTATTTTTTCGATAAATCATCCGATAACTTTTTTATCGAGAATAATCGAAAAATCGACTTTGTTTTTTCAGCCTAATTTGAACACTTTTAGACCTGGAGACTTCAAATTTGCGTTGTATATAAAGTTAATGGATACAAAGATTTTGTAATTTACAGATTTTGGATACCACGCCCCATTCGCCCCCAATTTGTAAAAAACGCATTTCAAGTACTAGAGACTTGTGCTTTGGAATGTACACACATTTTAGCCATATGATTACGCTCTGAAAGTTTCATTAAGATCGAAGGTCTACAAAAGAAATTATTCAACAAATAAATTCTCATAATATTGCCCACACTGCAGCGCAGCCCAAGCGCAGTCGCTGCTTACTGCGCAGTTAGCAGAGCGCGTGCTGATAAGTGCATGTGTATGTATGTGTGCATAAAAGAAGTCCAGAATGATAAGAGTATCAGCTTAGAGGGTTCAGGGTATCTCCTAGTCGAGCAGTCTCGACTGGAGCCTTCTTACTTGTTATACCCTAAACCCATTGAAAATGGGAAATCAGGGTATAATGGCTTTATTAAAAGTATGTAACAGACAGAAGGAGGCTTGGCCGACCCCACAAAGTATGTACATTCTTGATCAGAGCAACGATTTAACCCTGTACGTCCGTATGTTTGAACGCGTCGATCTCAGAAGATATAAGAGCTAGAGACTTAAATTTTATTTCCTAGGTCCGTGTGTACCACGCGTATATCAAGTTTTGCTTTAAAACTTGTCCCGTTTTTTGTTACTTGTCGATTCAAATTGTTATCGATAACCAGTAATAAATTTATATCTGCAACATCTTTAAGGCTAGAGTCGCCAAATTTTAAATATAGTTTTGTATGTACTTTGTAAAGTTTCGATTTTTGTCAAAATTTACCCCCCCCACCATTTTATTCATCCCCTCACCCACATAAGCGTATTTTAAATACTAGAGAGTTGTACTTTGGCAAATATATGCATATCTTTGTTATATGTATAATCTAAAAGTTTCATGAAGATTGTCTATCGACAACAAAAGTTATTAAACAATTAAGTTCTTATATACCTCTTATATACTTCTTATACCACGCCTATTCCCCGCCTCCTTGTTACCCATTAATGAAATCATGTGTACTTTAGACATACATTTTTTTAATATATTATATATATCTTACATTACATATGTTCAGATAAAAATTAATGTATACAACTTATTATAAAATGAAAAAATTAAAATGTGTATTATCATTCCGTTTATACCCTGTAAAATGAAGAAAAATATGAAACAAATTTTGTTGTATTTTTATTTTACAATAATTACCACATACTCAAAAAATTAACATCCATAATCATAATTTTCTTCATCCAATTCGATATTCGGGTCAAAATTGTTTGCATCATCCTCATCCTCATCTTCAGCTTCTAAACTTTCAGTTTCATTTGTATCATCTTAATGCGCGATTTGCAGAGGCTCAATCAGAACAAATAGATCAATCACTTCGCTTGGAAATTTTAATTTTTTGTGAAGCTTCTGTCTTTTTTTAAGACAAAGACTTGACAAAAGCGGATCAGATGAATCTAATGCCATGTGAAAACCATCAGTGATGTTGTTTAGCCTAGTGCTTTTTCTGGCATACGACCTTCTGTCATTTTTATAAATTTTGTTTCGAGCTTCTGATGCGTTTTCTCCGAGAACACTAAATTTATCGCTATTTTCCAGAGCTTGCAAATGAGAGTTGAGCGTTTTTTCGTTTATTCTCTTTCTCGCATCATACCCAAAAAAAATTGTGTAGACACGTCTCTCTCTGAGCGTCACTCTCTTTTTTCTTTAGCATCTGTTTCGCTCAGACGCAATGGGATCACTCATTCGTGTGACGCTCTCACATGAGTGTCGCGTAAAACTAACACGATTTTCCCTCACACAAAGCTTCTCAGCAAAAAACACTTTGACTAACAAACTCAGCAGAAAATGTTTTTGCCTTCGTGTGCATGTAAATACACGCATACATACATACAAAAAGAACGCAGCAATCGCGCGTGATTACCCATACAAACGCAACTTACCGTTACTTCTTTAACTCAAGCAAACGATCAGTGTTTGACTTGAGGAAACGAAAACAGACACAACTATCTCCCTCAGAGCGCGAGAGAGCTAAGCCAGACGCGACAAAAACACTTTTTGTCTGAGTTTTTTTGACTGTGTCACTGAAAGACACTTTTTTGCAGACAACGAAAAAGTGTTAACAGTTTTTTGCAAGCTATGCTATTTTCTATAGTGTTCAGAGGAGATAGCAATTAATATTATATGAAAGTTCCTGATAACTTCATAATTAAGATTCAGTATATCAGATAACTTTCTAGGATCTGAAAACGCTCTTCGGGCGGTGTTTCCATCATTACTGCTATCACTACCGTTCTGTTTGGGTTTATCCACTATAAGACCCATTTCCAAACATAACTTTTCTTGTATATGTTGCTTCCGTGCTGCGACTTGATTTTTATCTGCATCCTTTATGCGCCATTTCTTTAAATCATTTTTATAAGATATTCTTAACACAAACTCTAAAAATCTTATCCAAGCATGAAGTGGGCTTAATCCATACTTAGGACTTTTTCATTCACTTAAAACACGCTGAGATAAAATCAGCTATCTCTAACAATTGTTTTGGTTTCGCCCCGCATAGTGGGCATGATTGGCACGAATTTGTACCCGTTACAATATTCAAAATCTTTCCGTCAATAAGGGTCACATGCATTTCATACTGGATATATATTGTGTTGTTATTATATAAGTTAAGCGCTCCCATACTAGAGTACTAGGGGACGCTGTGTTGGGTTCTTGTGAATATATAACAACTTTGTGTTCAATGAAATAATATATTTTATATAATTTGGAACAATAGGTCTAAGCTCTCTCTAGTCCGAATATAAACTGAACTAAATCTGTTCAACTGGTTAGGTTCTCCCCTTGAATGTCTGACTGGACTCTCCAGCCTCCTTAGATTGTCGAAAGTCTTAACTCTTCCCCATCTAAATATCTGCGTCCCGCAGATCAGGGTGCATATGTCCATTATAACGATATTCATCCAATATAAATTGTCCAATATAATGATAATTATCCAATATAAATTGCCCAATATAATGATATTTATCCAATATAAATTTATTATCCATAGTCGATAGTTCCAGAGTCCATAAATTAGCATAAAGAGGGCCATCGATATCCACCTTCAAGTTAATTCAAAGCATTCATAGTTCCATACATTAGTAGTATTCATTTCTGGTTATGACAATACATCCAACATTGTAAGCGCATTTATTTCATTGCCTCTGGCATCTCGGAAATCCCTATTACCATGAATGATCGAAACTAGGATGGATATACCACGTGTAAAATGCTGTTAAGGAAGCTAAAAGAAGATTATTGCAATATAATTAAATGTGCTATGGGTGCTAGGAAGTCAAGGAAGTTAAAAGAGGATTATTACAATATAATTAAATGTGCATTTTCCTTTTTTTTTCCTATTTTCTTAAGTCTGAATTATGAAGAATTTTTCCAGTTTGATAATCATTAATTCCACGAGACATATATGTCCCTTGTACACCATTACTTCTTAATGAAATATTCTGTAAATTCACACAAATGGCATAAGCTCCCGGTAAATTTTTAGGTTTGCTAACTGTTGACATCCTCGGTAGGTCACCGTTTAGTCCCCTTATGAAAACATCTAAAGCTCTATCTCTAAATGATTCTATTAATGCGGACAATACTACGACTCATTGTTCGCTTGCCTTTAAGGCAGTGAAACATCGGCATTTCCAATTACTCGTATATGTAAAATTATTGAGCGATATAGAGGTCTTTCCTTGATAATAGAATAATCTTCAAGTACGGACTCGATCCTGTCTACCCACGAGGGTATTGTGAAGGGTTTCCCTCAAATGTGGGCAACACTTTAACACAGTCCGGCAATGACGAAATTTCATTTAATTCAAGCTCCGAACGTGGACGGGCCAGTGAGGTTTGTTCCTCTATGAGAGACTGATTAGTATCCTCCTTTTCCAAACGATCCACTTTCCTATTCAATTGCTTCAAATCTTCCTTAAGACTCGAAAATTGATCGGCTAACACAGTTATTGCCGCGCTCAGCCCTTGCAACGTTCCGAACTAAATTATTTCAATGTCGGAAAACTTACTTACTATTCAATTCGATGCCTACTGTGTTACCGATCTAATTTTTTACATTAAATCAGCTTTTCATTGTTTCCAAGCTGCTGCTATTTACCGTTTCCAGTGGAGATAAGAAAATATTAATAATCGTCTCGTAGAATTGCTTCCTGTGGAGATAAATATATTAGTAATGCTCTCACATGGTCGTAACACCTTTTTTAAATAGTTGACGTGAATATTATTTCTTTTATATTATTTCATTGAATTACGTGTGTGTATTACCACGTGTGTTATTGCGTTGTCTGTTATAGAATTACTTAAATTACCAATTACTAGTTGCATTATCTTTTGTTACCGAACCGGCAAACAGTTTTTATTATTTTATATGGCTTGGGAAGCCCTCAGGATCCTTTTTGGTGTAAGACCTACTTGGGTGAGGGTGGTTCCACAATCATCTGGTCTCTCTCTTGCTTTCGTTTCATTTATTTATTTATTTTACTTTTTTCTTTTATATATTGTTGCCAGACTTATTCTCTTCCGAAAGGGAAGCCCAAAGTATTCCTCTTTGGTTCTAAGACCTAGTAGGGTAAGGGTTATTCCACGATCGAATAGAAGGTCTCTGCAATTCATGTTTTTATTTTTGCATATTTATGCTTTGCTTGTTGATTAGAGATTTCCAGACAACCGCCTTTTAATTATACTCATTCACGAAAGTGAATCAGTATATTGGTTTTGTGCAATGTCCGTCTTGCTGTCCGTCCGTCTGTCCGTATGAACGCAATCTATTTCGGCGCTATTGAAGCCAGAGACTTGAAATTTGGAACACATACTCGTGTATATCTCCGATTTATAAAGTGTTAAAATTTTCCCGATCCGCCCACTAGGGGCGTGGCAAATCGGAAAATGCATTTTCCGATATACCAGAAATCATATTAGCTAAAGAGCTAGAAAGCTGAAATTTAGTATGTAGGTCCGCGTTGACCACCCAAGATCACGAGCTATGGCGGATATATCTACGCCCATTGGGGGCGTGGCAAATCGGACCTGAAGATATAGTGATTTTTTAAATTCTCCTATATTTTGGACACTATTGATGGCAGAGACCTCAAATTTTGTATATATACTCGGACTGATCACCCAAGACCAAAAAGTTTTGTCGGATATGTGTCCGCCCACAGGGCGCGTGCAAAACCGCAAAAGTTTATATCTCCTAAAGTATAATAGCTAGAAGCTTCAAATTTGGATAGTTGAGTTACTGGTAGCCTCCTCTACCGATTCCCCAAAAATAATTTTTACGCCTCTTTAGGGGCGTGGCATATCGAAAAATACCCTGTAATTTTCACATTTTTTGAGGGTAAGCATTCAAACTTTGCAGTTAGGGTACCGTTATCTCTTTCTAAAAACTGACCAAAAATGAGGTGTCTACGCCCAATTGGGGCGTGGCAAATCGGAAAACCCTGTATATTCTTCAGTATTAGAGCGAAACTTAACTACTAAATTGTTGATGGGATGTGAATGAGTATTCCGCAGTCGGTAACGTCCGACTGCAACGTTCTTACTTGTTTTTTTATATAGTTAGTGCTTTAAACTTAACTTTGACCACTAGATTTCTTTTAATTTATACGGAAACCCATCATTCAACACAGGTGGAAATTGTGACGTTTATTTTTTATGACATTTGTCTTACGGCAAGGATTTGAACCTCGATACGAGAATCAATCTCGTACCACCATTATGCCTGCAAATTTCTTGTATTTTCGTTTTAAGAGTCGTCTCGGCACGGATTTGAACCTAGGTATTGCCAATACCACCATTTAGCCACGATTTCTTTTATGTTATAGAATTATCTAGTGCACCAACACTTGCTAGAAATTATGTTATTATTTATTGTATTATGTTATGGCAAGGACTTTCACCTCATTACTTTGCAAATCGCAGAAGTACTTCGTAATTTTGCCAACAATTGCCCAATTGGATTGGAACAATTTATTTTACTTGCTTTTTTAATAAGTAATTTTTATAGAATTATTGACACGTCACCATTTCCCTTTACTTCCGTGAAGAATGTGGGTCCCTGCTCGGGCGCCAGTTAGGCGCTCCCATACTAGATACTAGTGATTGGGGGACGCTGTGTTGGGTTCTTGTGAATATATAACAACTTTGTGTTCAATGAAATAATATATATAATTATATAATTTGGAACAATAGGTCTAAACTCTCTCTAGTCCGAATATGAACTGAACTAAATCTGTTCAACTGGTTAGGTTCTCCCCTTGAATGTCTGACTGGACTCTCCAGCCTCCTTAGATTGTCGAAAGTCTTAACTTATATATATTTATGCTCACTAAGATCTCTTATTTGTTCCTCCAAATATTTTTTTTCATTCAATATAAGGGCTGTGGTTTCCTTACAAATTCGATCTTCAAAGGTCGACAAAATTTAATGGACTGCGGTGTTCTATTGAGCCAAATTATTCGGTTATGTTCATCCGTTAATTTTAGGGGAATTATTGTAGAAACAAAAAGGGAATGATCACTCTGAAAATATTGCTTATAACTGCTTTGCCCAGTTGATCCATCGAAGCCGTAGCTCACTATTAATTTATAGTGCGTTGCACTGGGAACTACATCTAAAAAATCCTCTTGCAGTTTTAGAATACGATCTGTTGTATGATTTAGTAAGCTCTGCAAAGGCACTTCCGCTTTTTTTTCACAAATCGATATTCCATTTGGCCTGCATTTCAACTTAGCTTTCACTACTTCCAAATAAGAAGGGAAAATATCACATCCGTGTTGTTTACAGATCAACTTAATGTTTCCATACTGCTCTTTTGTTAGCCCGTTTTCAATAAGAAAAACCAATGCTTCAGATGGTTCTATAGAAGTTGGTAAATTGGCTTCTATTTTCTTTCTTATATCACTTGCATTCTCACTGTGCATTGTTTTTCGTAGAGCGAATGCCGTATCATTTTCTTAGCATTTTTTTGCTGAAACCGATGCAGCATGTATAACCAGTTGGGTTGCGTGTTCTTTTTGACTTGCAAGATCAGAAGCTAATTTTCTCTTCAGCCGACTGCCTGCTTCTTCATAAGTAAGTTCATTACGGCCAGCTTTATCTTGCGAGGACATAACTTCTTTTAAGTTGATAAATATTTTGCCCTCGACCGACCGTGAATGTGTTGTTTTGAATCTATGCAGATTACGGTTACATCTGGGCAATTATCTTTTAACAAAAGCAATAAACTGGGCAACTTGGGTAGAAATACTGTTTTCTACATTTTGATCCACATTATTATTAATTTTTTCACCATAAACAATTTCACCGCGTCTGCTTGGCGATTATTGCTTGCCCATACGTCTAGAAGCTCTGAGCGCTTAAACTCATACTTAGCTATAAAAACGTTATTTTTTCGAAATGGAGCAAAAAGGAGCAAAAACGGTTAATAGTCTCTGATAATAGAGGGTTCAGACATCACGTTTGCAATTAAACTTCATCACTACTTTCCTCTATTTGTAAGTTTTGTTCCACGAAACACGAACTATTTTGTTATTTTTTAGCTAAAATACACACCAACAAAACATTAAACAATTAGACAATTAAACAAATGTACTCAAAAATTTGAATTGATAATTTATTGCACATACCATCAGTAATGTTTTCCATTTTTAAAGTTATAAGTTTTCTTTTTATTTACCGCAGTACTAAACTTGAATGTTGCACAATTTTTCCCGTGCTTTTTTTTTTTTTGCATATAAAGCAATTTTGGGTCAGGTGACTTGCAGCCCAGCGTTATATAGTAGGGACAGTCCATACAATTTTTTAAAAATTCGCTTTATATTAGTTAAGATATTTATTATTGGAATATAAAAAAAAAATTTAAAAATTAAAAAAAAAAAAAAATTGTATTTATGCCAAAAGTTTTGGGTTTTTTCCTATAGTGCACTGCAGCCAATGCGTGTTTATGCGAATAATTATTGAAATATCAGTTGCTCGAAGGGTTTAGGGGATCTCGTAGTCGAGCAGTCTCGACTAGAGCTTTCTTACTTGTTTTTTATACCCTGAACCCATTGAAAATGGGAAATCAGGGTATAATGGTTTTGTGAAAAAGTATATAACGGGCAGAAGGAGGCGTGGCAGACCCCACAAAGTATATATATTCTTGATCAGCGTGACGAGCTGAGTCGATATAGCCCTGTCCGTCTGTCCGTCCGTCCGTCCGTATGAGTGCGTCGATCTCAGAAGTTATAAGAGCTAGAGAGAAATTCGGCATGCATACTCGTGTGTACCATACGCAGTACGAGTTTGCTTTATTTTTTCGATAAATCATCCGATAACTTTTTTATCGAGAATAATCGAAAAAATGATTTTGTTTTTTTTTTAGCCTAGTTTGAACACTTTTAGACCTGGAGTCTTCAAATTTGCGTTGAATATAAAGTTAATTGATACAAAGATTTTGTAATTTACAGATTTTGGATACCACGCCCCCTTCTCCCCCAATTTGTAAAAAACGCATTTCAAGTACTAGAGACTTGTGCTTTGGAATGTACACACATATTTACCATATGATTACGCTCTAAAAGTTTCATTAAGATCGTATGTCTACAAAAGAAATTATTTAACAAATAAATTCTCATAATATTGGCCACACTGCAGCGCAGCCCAAGCGCAGTCGCTGCTTACTGCGCAGTTAGCAGAGCGCAGGCTTATGCGTGCGTGTGGATGCATGTGTATGCATGTGTATGCATAAAAGAAGTGCAGAATGATTAGAATATCAGCTTAGAGGGTTCAGGGTATCTCCTAGTCGAGCAGTCTCGACTGGAGCCTTCTTACTTGTTATATACTTGCGTTGGTCACTCCTGTGATAAATGAACTAAATGCGAATGTACAGATATTGAATATGGTGAAAACGTATTATTCTGACATAAATCGAAAAATATTAATATATCGATATTTTTAAAGTTGCATATCAAACATAATATTGATATTTTTCAAAAGTTAAAATATCATCGATACGATATTTTTAAAATATTCGATAGCCCTACAATGAACCCATTGAAAATGGGAAATCAGGGTATATTGTTTTTGTAAAAATGTATGTATGTAACAGGCAAAAGGAAGCATCGCCGAGATCTCAGAAGATATGCTTCTTCAATTAGGAGATGGCTACATATGGCTAAACTACCAGGTCGTATCGAAAAAATGGTTCCATTGATGCGCACCAAAAATTTTATGATGATGCAAAATTTTGGGAAGGATCTGAAACTCAAAAAAAGTGGCATATTATCCTATTTAACGACGAATCCAAAATTTGCCATTATAGAAATGACTATTCCAGACATGTAAGATTCCTTACAAGTAAAGAATTCGATCTTCGCTACACAAAAAAAAAAAAAATAGTGAAGCATGTCGGTGGAAACATTATGGTGTGGGGCTACTTCTGTTTCGTCTGATTTTCCTAATATCTGACGTTATGAGAATAGCAGACTACAGGGATATTCTCAAAAATATAATGTTACCATATGCTGAGGATAACATGCCTCTGCGCTGGGTTTGTCAACAAAATAACGGTCCGAGACACTCGTCTACAATAGTATAAACTTGGCTCGAGGTTAGTAGAGTGTCACTTCTCGCTTCAGGGTGACCGAATATGGTATTTTAAATACTTTTTGGTATTTTATCAGCTCCGATTTTGCTCAAAAGTATTTTAATATAGGTATTTAGTAGCATTTTTCTTCGATTTTATGGTATTATATGGTATTTTCGGTATATGGTATTTAAGTCTTAATGAATCGAATGCTTAATGCTTAAGACTTGCTTAATTTTAAAACAAATAAATAGGAAACATGAGCAATAAGCAAAAATATAGAGCTGAGTGGGAGACTATGCCGAAAAATGAAAAATGGCTGGGAAGGAGCGCTAATAATATGGATGCGCACTGCAAAGCGTGCCAGACTAACATTTTGAGTAGGCTGGCGTCACTTAAGCAGCATGCGGCTCACACAAAAAAAAAAGATTTAATAATTTTGCCCGATTCTAATCCGTCGTGTGAACGCATATTCTCTCAAATTAATTTAATCAAAACGAAAAATCGAAACCGCTTTAAAAATGTAAATATATCACATATATTACATGTACAATAATCATTGCGCGAAAATGGGTGCAATAATTTTAAGCCCAGTGAACAAGTGTTATGTAAAGATTTCAACAAATTGAATTTAAGCTGCTCTGACGAAGAAGGCTAGTAAATATAATTAAATGATCTTAAGAGAAACTAGCAAGACTGAACAAAGAAGTTCCTTTACTATTTTATTTTAAGAAAATGTTAAAAAATGAATTTTAAGCATTTAATTAATTTTAAGACTTTAAATATATAATGGAATATGGAATTGAATACGAATGCATATTGTTCTAGTTTTATGTTGGACTGAAATATTATTAATTTTTTAAAATGAAATAAACAACAACCATTTTTTACAATGGGAAAACCCTTATTTTTTCTATATAAGTCAGTTACTATTTTATTATAATTTGAATTTCCAGACGATTTATTTGTTATGGTATTTATAGTGGTATTTTGTAAAATATGAAATAGTATTTTATAGTATATTTTTGAGACCAAATTGGTATTTTTCGTTTGGTCCGGCGCGGTCACCCTGTCTCGCTTGGCCCAGACATTCTCCTGATCTGAATCCAACCGAAAACGTGTGTAGTGCATTGAAAAAGCAGATGGTAAAGAAAAAGTGTGACAATAAACGCCAAATAATGGAGTGTGTCCAAGAAACCTGGAGGAAGATTACGAATGAGACCTGCCAAGCTTTAATTAGGAGTATGTCCAATCAGATAAAAAATTTGCTTGAAAATAAAAAAGGATATACAGGATATTGATCCAAAAATAGAATAGCAAAAGATTTTGAATGATTTGAAAATCAAAAAATAATATACATCTTACGAAAGTAAAGTGTACCTATTATTTTCGTCAAGCACAAAAAGCTCCATTTTCTTTTATTTGTTTGTAACTTTTGATAAAATTATTTTTTTTTTCCAAATTTACTTACTTTTATTGATATATACCTAATTCAGAAATGTGCATTTAAATTTTCATGTTAAGGGCAGTAGAAAAAATGTTTTGCTAAACTAAACTGAAAAAAGGTTAAATTTTAAGGGGTGTATCTATTATTTTCATCATGAGTGTATATGAGCTATTGAAATTTTGTATGTATGTATAGGCGAGTCTACTATACGCAGTGCCAGTTTATAATTTTTTTTATCGGATAACATATCCGATATCCTTTTTAGCATAAGTTGAATACTATTACAACTCAGATTTATTGAATTTAAAATTACAGATTTTGGATACCACGCCCCTTTGTACTAGAACTAAACAGAGAACACATAGACCGGACACGTAGTGTAATCTCTTTTTTCGAGCGTAATCTCCCAGACCACTTCGTATTTGCTCTGCTCTTCACTTTTACGTCGGGCTCTGAAAGCGCAATCCTTTCGCTTCATGCGCTCGATCGAGATGGTCAAAGGTTGAACAAAAGATGCCTCTATGCTCAATGTTTCCCTTGGTCTCTCTCTCTCAACGCT
This sequence comes from Drosophila mojavensis, assembly GCF_018153725.1. Taxonomy (NCBI): domain Eukaryota; kingdom Metazoa; phylum Arthropoda; class Insecta; order Diptera; family Drosophilidae; genus Drosophila; species Drosophila mojavensis. Next base: position 2,375,134 of record NW_025318897.1, on the reverse strand, counting down.
CTCTGCCCTCTCAAATATGTATATGTATGTATGTATATGTATGCATGTAAGCACAAGCAACAGCTCACGAAAATTGAAATTTCTTCGCGTTAGACCTCCGTTTCTTCCCATCTGTGTCAAGAGTATATCGAACTCTTCAAACCGTTTGCCAAGCTCGTACAAAATATTTGCGTTTTCGTTATTATTTGTGGGAAGGGTGTAAAAGCGTTGGTGGTCATAATGAAAATGTTTTCGTGTTGAGCATGCACGCACACACACTGTCCTTTGCTACATGTACTATGAGCATTTGTATCCCTGTGTGCGAAGCTCTGGTTGCCTGTAGTAATTTTAAAGCCCAGCATTTGCATTTGGTCGATCTTGTGGAGTGCTCACACTTACATATATATGTATGTTCGATTGAGTGTACGCAGGGGACGCTAACAAATTATGGGATATCACTTGTAGAGCTATTTGTATACCTGTGTGCCTTTATATGTGCGTGTGTGTATGTGCATGTGTGTAGGCATGGGTAGGGACACGATATCGAATGCAAAGTATCGATCATGTACTCATAAGAAGCATCAAAAGAAAAGCATCGTACTTATAAAAATATCAAATCAAAAGTATCGATGTTGCAAGGTATCGGGTATTTATATTTGGATGAAATGTTTATTAAATCTAGGATATATTTCATGTTTTTTAAATTAAAAAGTAAAAGTTACAAGAAAATTTTCAATTATTACATAGTACAATGAAGTTATGTTAAGTTATATATTCCATTCCTCCTCTGCACAATCGCCTAAAAAAAGAAGTTTTTCAAGCCTTTTGGGTGACAGTCGGCTACGAGGTTTGGTTATGGTACTTCCAGCTTTGGAGAAAAGGCGCTCAGAGGGCACGGACGTCGCGGGAATTCCCAAATACGTTTGAGCCAAGTTGTATAGTTTGGGATAAACTACTTTCATATCACCCCATTGTTTTAAAGGGTCGATGGAAAGTGGTAAAACGTGGGTAGACAGGTAGCGACCTACTTCGTCATCGTTCACTGTAGATCTTGTTTTTTTGGTCTGCTTCCCTGCGTGCGTCCACTTCTTATAATCACTCCAAAGATTGTTTGCTGAGTCTATGGAAGTATCACTCTCATTCTCACTGGAGAGAGAATTAGGGCTGGATAATAGAAATTTTCTTAGCAAATTAATTGCTTTCGTACAAGCTTTAGAAGGGCTATTTTTGAATCTTGGATCCAGTAAACAAGCTATCGCAATTAGGTGGGTTTCTTCGATGGATCCGAATCGGCGTTCCAATTGTTTAATTATTTCTTTCCTTACGGCATGTATGACTGCCATACCACCGTCGTCCGCATCTACATCCACATGTACATTATTAATCTGGTTCTTCAGGGTATTCACCATCGGTAACATTCTCTAGTGGTCTCAAAATACTTATACTTATGCGGCTCAGTTTCATGACTTGAACTTATTGGATCAAGATCTCTTGTAAAAGTTGATAGTTTTTTTCCAGTTTCTTTTGCACTAAAATATATAAAATATAAAATAAATACATATATATTTATGACAATATTTACTTACCTCACTTCGGGGTGGCTCTTTATATGCTTATGCATGTGTGAGGTGTTTCCTGATGATTTAAGAGTTTTGAAGCTAATTTTGCACTTCACCTCGTCTTTGCGTATTCTGGTGAAGTACTGCCAAACACTACTGCGGCTTTGTGGCATTCTTTTAAAGACATATATTTCAATAAACTGCATAGAATAATTGCTTTATTACTTACTTTAACTGTAAATTATATTTACTTCGATAATAATTCACTGTTTTAACTTTTTTTTAATGATTCAACTAACGGAGTCTCAAATTACGCGCAGATTGGCTGGCGAGCTTGACGTGATCCCGCTTATTTTTCTTTACTCGATATGGCTCTAGAGATACTTGATAAGTAAAAATATCGAAACCAAAATATCGAGTAAAAAGTATCGCTATCATCGCCCCAATGTTTCCGATACCGAAAATATCGATACGTTTTTCGTGTCCCTAGTTCAGGGTATAAAAAAATCAATGTATCGATTATTTTCGATAAAAAGAAAATCGAGATAATATGATTAACTCGTACCGTCACTAACCATAATAGAACACATAGACCAGACAAGTAGTGTAAAACTGTTTGCACACTGTTTTTCGAGCATTAGCACCACAGACAACTTCGTATATGCTCGGCTCCTCACTTTTATATTCGGCCTACGAAAATATACAAAAGCACACTCATTTCGCTTCATGCGCTCGACCGAGATGGTCAATGTTTCCATTTCTCTCTCTCTCTCTCTCTCGTGTTTCTTCTCTTCTGTGTGAAGACACTAAAACTAACCAGAGAACACATAGACCAGACACGTAGTGTAAAGCGTTTTGCACACGCGTTGAGTCCTACATAACTTCGTATATGCTCGGCTCCTCACTTTTAGGTTCGGGCTACGAAAATATACGAAAGCACAATCATTTCGCTTCCTGCGCTCGACCGATATGGTCGGCTGCTGAACAAAAGATTCCTCTATGCTCAATGCTTCCCTGCTCTCTCTCTCTCTCAATGCTCTCTGTTCTCTCAAATAAGTTTCGTCGAAAGACTAACTTTCAGCATATGATCTACATATTCTATGAAATATTTGACAAATTTAGTCCTTAGATCTTCTGAAATCAAACATACGGACAGAGTTAAATCGACTCAGCTCGTCGTCCAGATCAAGAATGTATGTATGTGTCGGAGATGACAGTATTACTCGAATAGAATATCTTATCGATATATCCGTTTATGCATAGTATTGGGTAATATCACTAACCAGAGAACACATAGACCGGACACGTAGTGTAAAGCGTTTTGCACACTTTTTTTTCGAGCGTTAACACCCCAGACAACTTCGTATTCGCTCGGCTCCTCACTTTTAGGTTTGGGTTACTAAAATATACGAAAGCACAATCATTTCGCTTCATGCGCTCGACCGAGATGGTCAAATGTTGAACAAAAGATCCCTCTATGCTCAATGTTTCCCTTGCTCTCTCTCTCTCTCGATGCTCTCTGCTCTCTCAAATGTGTATATGTATGTATGCATGTGAGGCTCACATTGTGAGCACAAGCAGCAGCTCACGAAAATTGAAATTTCTTCGCAGCGAGAACCCATGCCTTCCCTTCTGTGTGAAGAGTATACCGAACTTTTCAAACCGTTAGCCATGCGTTTTCGTTATTATTTATGTGCAGGTACAAGGGATCGAAAATCGCATTCCAATTTGCCCACTGGGATTAACCAGGTACTACATTTAAAAAAAAATCATTCTGATAGGCAGACCCACGATCATTGAAATAAAGTCATCTACTTAAATATAAGCGCGCCTCTTCCGGTCAAACCCAAAATCGTTCACACAATTCTAAGTTGTCGTAGGTACACGTCAATGCTCATGTCGCATGCATACACTTATAAACATACACACACGCACATACATATAAAGGCACTGAACTGCTTCTACAATGATTACCCCATCATTTGTGAGCATCGCGACCCCTGCGTACACACAATCAAACATATTTATGTAAGTGTGAGCACTTCACAAGATCAACCAAATGCAAATGCTAGGATTTCAAATTGCTATAGCCAGCAAGGGCTTTGCACACAGGCATACAAATGCTCATAGTACATGTAGCATACTGTAAGTGTGTGTGCATGCTCGTCGCAAAAACATTTTCATTATGCGCACCAACCCTTTCATACCCTTCCCACAAATAATAACGAAAACGCATGGCAAACGCTTTGAAAAGTTCGGTATACTCTTCACACAGAAGGGAAGGCATGGGTTCTCGCTGCGAAGAAATTTCAATTTTTGTGAGCGCTACTTGTGCTCACATGCAGTACATAGTACATGTAGCAAGGGACAGTGTGTGTGTGCATGCTCGTCGCGAAAACATTTTCATTATGCGCACCAACCCTTTCATACCCTTCCCACAAATACTAACGAAAACGCATGGCAAACGGTTTGAAAAGTTCGGTATACTCTTCACACAAAAGGGAAGACATGGGTTCTTGCTGCGAAGAAATTTCAATTTTCGTGAGCTGCTGCTTGTGCTCACAATGTGAGCCTCACATGCATACATACATATACACATTTAAGAGAGCAGAGAGCATCGAGAGAGAGAGAGAGCAAGGGAAACATTGAGCATAGAGGGATCTTTTGTTCAACATTTGACCATCTCGGTCGAGCGCATGAAGCGAAATGATTGTGCTTTCGTATATTTTAGTAACCCAAACCTAAAAGTGAGGAGCCGAGCGAGTACAAAGTTATCTGGGGTGTTAACGTTCGAAAAAAAAGTGTGCAAAACGCTTTACACTACGTGTCCGGTCTATGTGTTCTCTGGTTAGTGGTAATATCTTTGTTTGTATGTTTGGGAGATGAACATTGGCGTGTGCCTCCCTCAACATAGAATAGTGTGAACGATTTTGGGTTTTAATTGAAGAGGCGCGCTTTTGTTTAAGTACCTGATTTGATTCAATGATCGTGGGTTTGCCTATCAGATGAATGTTTTTTAAAAATGTGGTACCTGATTAATCCAAATTTTTGTAAAAATGATCAATTTGACCTATTTACGTATTCATCTTTTTAAAAATGTGTCAAATTGACCTGCATATGTATGCACAAGTGCAAGGGTTAAAAAAACACATCCTATTTTGCTCACTGGGATTAATCAGGTAAACCCAAAATCGTTCACACCATTCTAAGTTGAGGGAGGCATACGCCAATGTTCATCTTCCATGCATACATACAAACACATACACACACGCACATGTAAAGGCACACAGTTATACAAGTTATATCCCAAAATTGTGAGCCTCGCCTCCCATGCGTACACACAATCATACATACATACATATGTATGTGAGCACTTCACAAGATCGACCAAATGCAAATGCTGGGATTTAAAATTGCTACAAGCAGAAAGAGCTTCGCACACAGACATACAAATGTTCATAGTACATGCAGCATACTGTGTGTGTATGCATGCTCGTCGCGAAAACATTTTAATTATGCGCACCAACCCTTTCATACCCTTCCCACAAATAATAACGAAAACGCATGGCAAACGCTTTGAAAAGTTCGGTATACTCTTCACACAGAAGGGAAGGCATGGGTTCTCGCTGCGAAGAAATTTCAATTTTTGTGAGCGCTGCTTGTGCTCAGATGCATACATGCATATACATATTTGAGAGAGCAGAGAGCATCGTGAGAGAGAGAGAGAGCAAGGAAAACATTCAGCGCAGAGGGATCTTTTGTTCAACAGTCGACCATCTCGGCCGAGCGCATGAAGCGAAATGATTGTGCTTTCGTATTTTTTCGTAGCCCGAACCCAAAAAGTGAGGAGCCGAGCAAATACGAAGTGTCTGGGAGATAACTCCCGAAAAAAGGTGTGCAAAACGCTTTACACTACTTGTCCGGTCTATGTGTTCTCTGGTTAGTGGTAATATTGATAGAGTGAGATGTTAATTAACACTAATATCGAGTGTGGTCCTGACGAGGTTGCCAGTTGGTTACGATGGATGTAATCGAACGTACTAGTGAAAATCGGACAGTTGATTAGCAAGAGGAAGAAGGGCAACAGTGCAGGAACACGCTGCACTCCACAAAATAATCTAATCTGCAGAAATATCCGACATATGTATGTACATATGCTTCATGGGATCTTTAGCCAAAATTATAACAATAAAAGTAAGAGCTTGTGCAACTACAAAGTTTTGTGGGACTGCTATACTTTGCACGCGTTAACCTTGTGTGTTAAGTGCATAAGTGAACTACACATAAATACTAGCGTAATATCAAAAGAGAGAATAAACATAAGGAAGCTTATTCCAAGAGAAATTATTGACTGCTGCGACGTTCAGGAATTTGGAAATTTTATTGTTGTTTGTTTTATAGTTTATTTCTATTGTTTTTTCACAGAACTTCAAATGCAATCATATTGATGAATCGCAGGAACAGGAACATATGAACAATGATATTGCCATGCAGATGGGATTTGTTAACGAAACGATATTATCGCCGCGGCCACGCCATTGTCCACCTTTTGGCACAGCACTCTATGAAAATCATTCCGAGCAACGCTTCGGCTATGTAGAATCTGATCTAAAATTTGTTCTCTATATGTACGGAGTTAAAAATATGCGTGATATTTGTGGACGCATCACTACTGCGCTGGAAATAATAAAAGCCAAAAAGTATGCAAAATATAATAATATATGTTTATTCATTTTAAATATATCTAACTACTTTTTAATTCATTATACTTTTAAGAAGCACCTTCTGTGAAATGGACGTCTTCAGTAAACGCAGCACGATTAAACGAAATCTTGAAAAGCTTATTTTGGACATACCTACATACATATCTACAATAGAGAATCTTTCAGATCGCCTAGATGATAAATTAGGATGGAAGCAATTCAAATTCTGTTTTAAGTTGGCAACCAGCCAAATTGTGAGTATTCGAAACACGCCTTTTACAAATATGTGGGTGAGGGTGTGGATCGGTTGGATGGGGGCTAACTTACAAAAAACCCGAAATTAGTTAATATACATATAGTCTACTTTAAAAGTTTGGAGACTGTAGCTCTAAAGGTGTAGGAGATATACATAATTAAATAACTAGTTTTCGATAAGATTTTAGTCGATAGTAAAATATCAGGAGTAGTTATCGATTTGGGGAGAAAAACTCGATATGCGCGTGATATAAACGGCCCTAGGGAATAAAATTTCAGTTTCTAGCTCTTATATCTTCTGAGATCGACGCGTTCATACATACGGACAGACAGACAAACGGACAAGGCCAAATCGACTCAGCTCGTCGCCCTGATCAAGAATATATATACTTTGAGGGGTCTGCCACGCCTCCTTCTGCCTGTTACATACTTTTAACAAAACCATGATACCCTGATTTCCCATTGAAAATGGGTTCAGGGTAAAAATACAGATGACCGAAACCTTTCTAGGCTTTATTGAAATTATCGCAAAAAATGCTGAGGGAATGCTGAATATTATTTTGGAACATTTAAAGAACTATAAAATATTTTTCAAGATTGTCGGCTACAGACAGAAATTAATAGACGTGAATTATTATACTCATTCCCGAAAGTGAATTAGTATATTGGTTTTGTCCAATGTCCATCTTGCTGTCCGCCCGTCTGTCCGTCTGCCATATTTTGAACACTATTGATGCTAGACACCTCAAATATTGTATATCTGTATACTTGGGCTGACCACCCAAGACCGAACAGCTTCGATAGATATATGTTCTCCTAAAGTATAATAGCTAGAAACTTAAAATTTGGATAGTTAAGTTACTAGTAACCTCCTCTATCGATAACCCAAAAATAATTTTTATGTCTCTTTAGGGGCATGGCATATCGGGAATAATTGATGTTTCTGGAGTATTAGAGCTAAACTTAACTACTAAATTGCTGAAGGGATGTGAATGACTATTCCGCCGTCGGTAACGCCCGACTGCAATGTTCTTACTTGTTTGAAAACTTTGACAATCACTCACTCAACTCAGTCGGTGTACATGCAGCAAATCATATTGTAACGATAGTCACTTTTTTAGGAACGATCAAAAGTTTCCTTGCACCTTTTTCTTGATTTTTCAGGGACTTTGGAATAAAGTACTAATCTACATTGACCTCGTTCAAAAGAGGCTGCAAGATCTAAAAAAAAAATTTCATAATGGTGATAAGATTTTTAGGCTCTTCAAAATTATTTCGAAAGTAAAAGAGAGACTATCAATCGAGGAAAGTTCAATAGCAGAAGAATAAGAAGAATAAACATGTAAGAAAGATCTGCTCGACTACGAAATCCCTTGAACCCTGCGGAAACTGATATTTCAATGATTCTTCGCTTCTTTCTACTTACACAAAAAATACACACATAGGCACGCACGCATAAACACACATGAACCGCAGTGTGACGTACTATAGGAACTTAATAACAGTTTCATGATTATAACATTGAAGAGATTGTTCTCAGTGAGAGTTAACAGACGTGTTCAGCAAATTTGCTTGTTTTATCAATTAAATCATTTTATTAAAGCTTCACATAATTGCGGTCGGTTGATATTTGCCAATATCTATATATCTGTGCAAGGTTTTATCCGTGGTTCGCTGTGTCTTTAACAATTGCTTTTTATACACGGAACCCATTGAAATCAGGGTATAATGGGAAATCAGGGTATAATGGTTTTGTTGAAATGTATGTAACAGGCTGAAGGTGGCGGATCAGGGCGACGAGCTGAGTCCATTTGGTCCTGTCCGTCTGTCTGTCTGTCCGTCCGTCCTCCGTATGTATGAACGCGTCGATCTCAGAAGATATAAGAGCTAGCACTGACCAAACAACACATAGACCAGACATCCTCTCTCCCTCTCTCCCTCTCTCTCTAACTCTCTCTGTGGGCTCTCAAATCATGAAGCTCAGCAGCGCACAAAAATTGAAATTCCTTCGCGACGGTCCCAGCTCTTTCGTTTTGAGTGAAGAGTATACCGAAATCTTAAAAGTATGGGTATGAATGCGTTGAGGCGCATAAAGAATATGATCTCGCGAGGGGCATGCACACACACACTTGTAGTCCCTTGATACATGTATGAGCATTTGTGACCTGCGTGCGTTACTCTTGCTGCTTGTAGCAATTTTAAAGCCCAGCATTTGCATTTGGTCGGTCTTACGGACTGTCATAACCACTTTACACAGATGTACTATGTATGAACATACATATGTACATAAGTAAATTTATTATTATTATTTGCTATTATTATTATTGCTAATCATGTTTATCAATGTGTTTATATCCGTAAATATATACAATTAAAATTATTTTATACACATTTTCAACCGAAAAAATTATTGTAAAACACTACTAACTTTATTAAATGCTTTGCAATATATGAAATACTCATTATTGTAAAAAATTTCTAATTAAGTCATAATGGCCCATTTGATAGTCACCCTACGATTCAAATCATACAAAATTTACAAACTACTAAATCCAGAGACATACAAGCATACACATACACAAATGTATGTATGCATGTGCTCACTTCACAAGGCAGACCAACGGCAAATTTTGGGCTTTACAATTTGCACAGGCTGTTGTGCACAGAAAGAATACATTTTCGCGACGAGCATGCACACACACATTGACATCCTTGCTACGTGTATGTGCTTTTGAGTGCGTGCGTCGCGAAACTCAATTCGTTCTCAGTATTTTCGTCAATCATCAGTTACAGTCCCGTTTTACATACATGTATGAGCCCTTATGTGTTAGTATGGAAAACTATTCTTGATGCCTGTGGAATATTGTAAGTATGTGTGTGTATGTATGCATCCCAAGCTAATTGTCTCTGGATTTAGTAGTTTGTAAATTTTGTATTATTTGAATCGTAGGGTGACTATCAAATGGGCCATTATGACTTAATTAGAAATTTTTGACAATAATGAGGAGGAATGAGGGAAGAAACGGCAGTCTAACGCGAAGAAATTTCAATTTTCGTGAGCTGCTGCTTGTGCTCACATGCATACATACATATCATATTTGAGAGACCAAAGAGAGCAGAGAGAGCGAGAGAGCAAGAACAAAAATTGAGCATACAGGCATCTTTTATTCAACATTTGACCATCTCGGTCGAGCGCATGAAGCGGAATGATTGTACTTTCGCATATTTTCGTAGACCGAACCTCAAAAGTGAAGAGCCGAGCAAAGACGAAATTGATAGGCCCTAGGAGACAGATTTTTCGGTGTTGAACAACTTTGTACTACATGTCTAGTCTATGTGTTCTCTGGTCAGTGGTTAAACTCAATATCAACCATAAGGTTTAAGGAATTACAGTCTCATTAAAACAGAAACAAATTTTTCTAAAAATTTACATCCGAATTAAGCCGAGATAACAGATGATGTTTTGATTACAAAGTTTTTCTAAACTGCCTCAAATCGATCGCAAGTTACGATTCACAACCAAGAAATATTTAACCATTCCAGTAGAGCGATATTTTTTCACATACTTCAACTTTCGTAGACTATAACTTTTGATATTCGCGAATATTCGCCCAGATCTCTTTTTCATTTAAAAAATGATCTTTTGTGAATCGTCAAGTGTCAAAATGAGCTGCCAATACCTGCACTCATATGTATAGATTATTTTATAGGTATAATGTCTGTATAAAACAAGTAAGAAGGTTCTAGTCCATACTGCTCTGAACCCTCTAAGCTGATACTCTACTTATTCTGCACTTCTTTTATGCATACACACGCACGTATGTATAATCTCGTGCTCTGCTGACTGCGCAGTTAGCAGCGACTGCGCTTGGGCTGCGCTGCAGTGTGGGCAATATTATGAGAGCTTATTTGTTGAATAATTTCTTTTGTAGACATACAATTTTAATGAAACTTTCAAAACGTGATCATATGGTTAAAATGTGTGTACATTCCAAAGCACAAGTAGTACTTGAAATGCGTTTTTACAAAATGGGGGCGAAAGGGGCGTGGTATCCAAAATCTGTAAATAACAAAATCTTTGTATCGATCTGTGTATACATAGTAAGTTTGGAGTCTCTAGGTCTAAAAGTGTTAAAATTAGGCTGAAAAAAAATCAGTTTTTCAGGTATTCTCGATAAAAAAAGTTATCGGATGAGTTATCGAAAAAATATGATAAACTTGTACTGCGTATGGTACACACGAGTATGCATGCCAAATTTCAGCTCTCTAGCTCGTATAACTTCTGAGATCGACGGACGGACAGACGCAAAGAGCTATATCGATTCAGCTCGTCGTGCTGATCAGAATATATATATACTTTATGGGGTCTGCGATGATTCCTTCTGCCCGCTACATACTTTTTCACAAAACCCTTATACCCTAATTTTCCAATTTCAATTGAGGGTTCAGGGTATAAAAAAAACACTTTTTGCTATATAGTGCAAGGAATCGGACCAAGCAAGAAAAGTTGAAGCCCTTAAATATTATGTTTTTAGTGAGATAATCGGAAAAGCCAATTATACGGAAGAGGAGCTTCTGTCAGTTAATAAAAAAATTGACAACTTTGCCAAGCTTGCAATGAAGTGGAGGAAGTGTAATAGAACACTTTCATATTTTGAAAAATCAAATGCTGAATGGTTAAACGGTTGAATCACGCTAATTGAACCATACACAATCAGTATGCCTGGATGATATCAATTGCCAATAAAAAAGTGGCAAGTCCGCGAGGCGAATAAAGAAATTGTTGCTGAAAGGGAAATAAAAATTCAAAATTATCTCCGAAGAGAACATCAGGTAATACCCATAATACAGCCAGAAAATTTTTCCAACAACCAATCTTAGCTTCTAATATTACTGGAGTGAGTACTAATTTATTTAACCGACTTACGGTTATTATTATTTTATGAGCCATAGCATGTGGATATGAGGTTGACATCGAATCTTTTTTTTGTAAAGGAGTACCCTTTGTGTATGGTGTATAACATCGTCACTTCATAAAATCCTTGTGCACGGGGCAGATATTATAAAAACAGTGTCCCTGCCAATTGGAATGATGTCAGAAGAATCTCTTGAAGCACGTAACAAAGATATGCGTAATGTGTCAATGACACAAGAAAAAATTCTCGCTTGAATACAATGGCGGATTTATTCAATGCGTTTTTAGTAACATCAGATCCAGTCGAGCAGTCTCGACTGGAGCCTTCTTACTTGTTGAAATTGTTGATATAAGTGGATCTGATGTTACTAAAAACGCATTGAATAAATCCGCCAGGGCCTGAACCCTCCAAACTGATATTCTAATCATTCTGGACTTCTTTTATGCACACATACATACACATGCACGTATAAGCACGAGTTACCATCTCTGCTCCCCTCGAGATGTCACCCCAGAAGCAGCCACGCCTTTTAGCTGAGTCGGCACTTGGCTATCGTGTGGGCGATGTCGGCTAGCAATTCTTCTGAATTGCTACATAAAATGACAAGGCGTCGACATTCTGCCGACGAACCAGCTGGCTTGGGTTAGAGCCAGGCATTTAATTTTTGTATAGTAGTTTTAGTCTAGATTTGGTGACAATTGAAGACGGTTTATTAAATATAAAATCAAGCTTTATGAATATAAAACCAAACAACACTGTTATTATTTCACTATAATTAATCAACCTTGGAGGGCTCTACCACATCCTTCCCCCCACACCAGAAGAGAGGAACTGGTAACTGGCGCAGCCGCACTCTAAATAACCTACTACAACGAGAAGTCTTCTACTACGTATAACCATGAGGGTTACATTTAAGTAACAGAAATAAAAATAAAACAAGTAAGAAAGCTCTAGTCGAGACTACTCGACTACGAGATCCCCTGAACCCTTGGAGTAATAGCTATTTCAATAATTTTTCGCGTCTTTCAGCTTACACAAGCAACACACACACACACACACACACACACACACACACACGCACAGGAATACATACACACACATACACACACACACATACACACATACACAAACATTTACATACTCATACACACACAAGCATAAACACGCATGGGCGGCAGTGAGCGCTTACTATGAGAACTTAATTGCTTAATAACTTTTGAATACTTGTGGACGTACGATCTTCATGAAACTTTCAGCTTATGATTATAACATGAATATGCATGTAATTGCCAATGCACAAGTCTCTAGTATTTGAAATACGCTTTTTACAAAAGTGAGGGTGAGGGGGTGAATTTAGAGGTGGAGGGTAAATTTTAACAAAAACCGAAATTGTATAAATTGCATATAGGCATACATTAAAAATTTGGAGACTCTAGCAATAAAGGTGTAGAAGATATAATTTTATAACTGGTTTTCGATAAGGTTTTTTATCGATAAAAAAAAAGATCGGGATGAGTTATCGATTTTTAATGATAAACTTGATATGCGCGCTGTGATTACGAACATTTAAAAAAAAATTGAAGTCTCTAGCTCTTATATCTTCTGAAATCGACGCGTTCATACATACGGACAGACGGACAGACGGACGGACGGACAGACGGACAGACAGACGGACAGGGCCAAATCAACTCAGCTCGTCGCCCTGATAAAGAATATGTAATATGTATATGTGTGTGAATATGTGTAAAATATTGATATGAACTGTAAATTGCCTCAATGGCTCTAGCGCTAATATACATACATATATATGTATGTATTCATTAGATAGATTTAAACAATGTCTTTTATTGTCACTCTCAACTGATTAGGCATGTTAATTAACAAAAGTCAAAAAAGTCAAGTTCAATAACACACGCATGAACACGCATTGGCTGCAGTGTGGGCTTGCTATGGGAAATTAATTGTTTAATAACTCTTCTTGTGGGTGGACTATTCTCATGAAACTTTTAGATTATGATTATAATATAAATATGTATGCATTTGCCAAAGCACAAGCTTCTAGTATCTAAATTAACCTTTTAAAAATACCTGGCAAGTCTTTTGACTGATATCCTACTATACCCGCTGCAATAGACTCTCGAAAATACGGAAGCTCAATCAATTTCTCGCTGCTCATGGTTTCCTTTTGTATACGTCTATATAGGATGTAGGCGTTTGTTTTGGCCATATCTACTAAATGGTAGGAAATTCAGGTTGCAGCATCTTGAGTTTTACTTTTTATATGGTATCGGCCCATAAGCCCATCCATCAGATCCACACCCCCCATATGAGCATTATACTCTCTAATAACTTGTGGACACTCAACTTTTACATGGCGCTTCGACTTTCTGTCGTAACGAGCTCTTTGCTGTTCCTTCTTGTGTATTTGACATTTTAAACGGCATAACGCCCACATAAGTCGATAATAAGCGAACGGCCTTGTTGTCTTTCCACAGGACATTACTAATCTCCGCTCCATATGAGGAACCTACGTACTCAACTGAAAAACCTCTTGACTTTTCCTTGATGTCACTGTCGTTTGGTAGCTTGCAGTTTGGTATCCGATTTACACGAAATGTTCCCAAACTATAAATCCTTTTTGCACGAAGAGATACCATCAAAGGCAGCGATGTGTAAAAATTGTCTAAATATATTATTTGATGTATGAAAGTTTCAACGGTTTTCGTTAAGCGTACAACAATGTTGGCTGACGCACCAAGACCAGGGTAACCAGGTAATATAGAATTATCCCCTGCGCCACTATGTATTTCAAATCGGTAGGCATATCCAAAAGAATCACACAGGACAAATAATTTTATTCCCCACTTGTGTGGCTTATTGGGCATGTATTGCCGCAAATGATGCTTAATTTTTATGCTGCACATATGTTCGTCGACGCATAATCGAGCTTGCTTAGGCACAGAGTTAAATCTTTCATTCGAAATGTCAATAACACTGCGCGTGCGAAAAAGTGGATCGTAGCCAGGCTTACCCTTTTTGATTCGCTTGCTCTCATCACACAATGAGAAATATTTCTTAATTGCTTCAAATTTGCTGCGGGTCATACAGGTTTGTATGGATGCAAACGCGTTTTGTCCTCAGTAATTTTTCAAATTAGGATACCGATATATTGACATATAAATCAATATACCGATATAGTGATGAATATCTTCCGTTGTGATTTTTAACTTGTTGGCAATATTTTTCTTTAAGGATGCGCGCATTCCTCGACTATCATACTTATAATGTCCGAGTTTAAAAAATAACTAAATAGTTGATGCGGAGTTTTCAGATCAGTTTATTTCGATGGCAACGAAGAGTCGCCTTGAAAAGCTACATTGTTCATGTGCAATTGCATTGATTGATGTCGCCATATAACTTTACTGGGTTCCTTTTTAATTGATTCGATATTTATTCATAAACATTAATGAGTTATATTATAATTCAAAGTAATGACTTGCTTACTAAGCCCCTTAAAACCACCAGAAGATGGTAAAGATACACGTGTTGCTCCTTCAATAACTGGCAATGGAGATCGAGGCCTTTTAGGAGTTTTTCGGGAAAGCTCATGGCTCTGCACAGTATTTTCAATGTTTTCAAGATTACTACACATTAAGGATAACATAGAGGCATCTTCTATTGCAGTGTTTAGTGCCTCTGCTAGGTCTTCATCTTCTTCATCCTCGTTGTCACCTGATATACTCGACATATCGACATCCGACGGGACTGATTCGAACAACTCTAGCAGTTGCTCATCCGTCAAATCAGACCATTTATAGCGAACTGTCAAAGCCATTATTCAATTTCTATTAACAAAATTCAACAATAGAAGAAGAAGAAGTGCAAGCAGTTGTGTAATAGCTGCTGACAAAAAATTTTGCCGTGGAGCTCCAAAAGTGCCTCAAGGCTCTTATCACTTTTACGTGGCTACAAAGCACGGCTTTAACATTTTCGCACATATTAAACTGCATTTAAATAGTACATTACCTCACCTATCATGAAAAAAATATTGAGTTCAATCGGTTATTTAAATTTGCTTTTATCAGCACTGCAAGAGACAATGTGCAGCAGCTGAAATTTTTGGCGCTAAATAACATATGATTCGATCATATGTTTATTAAAAGTACCGTTTAAAGTGCCCGAGAGCTTTAGAACTTTAACAGAGCATTTAGGCAAGTGTTTTTAACAGTCCTACCACTAAAAGCTGTTAGTAATTTTTATACCCTGAACCCATTTTCAATGGGAAATCAGGGTATAATGGTTTTGTTGAAATGTATGTAACAGGCAGAAGGAGGCGTGGCAGACCCCACAAAGTATATATATTCCTGATCAGGGCGACGAGCTGAGTTGATTTGGCCCTGTCCGTCTGTCTGTCCGTCTGTCCGTCCGTCCGTCTGTCTGTCTGTCCGTCTGTCCGTATGTATGAACGCGTCGATTTCAGAAGATATAAGAGCTAGAGACTTCAAATTTTTTTTTAAATGTTCGTAATTACAGCGCGCATATCAAGTTTATCATTAAAAATCGATACCTCATCCCGATCTTTTTTTATCGATAAAAAACATTATCGAAAACCAGTTATCAAATTATATCTTCTACACCTTTATTGCTAGAGTCTCCAAATTTTTAATGTATGCCTATATGCAATTTATACAATTTCGGTTTTTGTTAAAATTTACCCTCCACCTCTAAATTCACCCCCTCACCATCACTTTTGTAAAAAGCGTATTTCAAATACTAGAGACTTGTGCATTGGCAATTACATGCATATTCATGTTATAATCATAAGCTGAAAGTTTCATGAAGATCGTACGTCCATAAAAAAAGTTATTAAACAATTAAGTTCTCATAGTAAGCGCACACTGCAGCCCATGCGTGTTTATGCGTGCGTGCTTGTGTGTGTATGTGTGTGTGTATGCGTGTGTGTGTGTATGCGTGTGTGTATGCGTGTGTGTGTATGTATGTTTGTGTGTGCGTACGTGCGTGTGTGTGTGTGCGTGTTTCTTGTGTAAGCTGAAAGACGCGAAAAATTATTGAAATATCTATTGCTCCAAGGGTTCAGGGGATCTCGTAGTCGAGCAGTCTTGACTAGAGCTTTCTTACTTGTTTAAAAATTAAAAATTAAATAAGTGCCTAGAGGCAGTCTTACGTCCTAGTGGGTTAAAATTTGGAGACTCTAGCTATAAAAATTTAGCAGATATAGTTTTATAGCTCATTTTCATTTTCTCATTTTTTCAGTTTAAGCTCTAGCTCTTACATCTAATGGGATCGACGCGATCATACATACGGACAGACAGACGGACAGGGCTAAATCGACTCAGCTCGTCGCCTGATAAAGAATATTCTTTGTGGGGTCTGCCATGTCTCCTTCTGCCTGTTACATACTTTTAACAAAACCATTATACCCTGATTTCCCATTTTCAAGGGGTTCAGGGTATAATGAACAGTCCTTAAATAAAAATTTGATTATAGAATTCAAGAGATTTAGCCGGGACCGCAATTAAGAGTTGTAAAGAAGTATTTCTATGGCTGGGGTACAACTCTCAGTCTTCCCCAGGATCATTTACAAGAAATTTAATAAATTGCCGAGACCACGGAATGAGAGAGGTTAGTGGGCCGAGGTGGCCTAGCTATCCGTGTTTGAGACACAAGAGATTTATTGGAGAAACTGCAGTTGCAATGGGGTGGCCTGGGAACGCTGTGCTCCAGCTCTGGCGTATAACTTTCGGACACACCGGCTTCCCACAGTCGACACTCCCGCTCGCTTGACCGTATTCGACAAGAAGAAAAACTAGCTCACGCCCGTCCGACTCGCAGCCAAACCGGCCGTTGCCACAACCCAGCTCTGGCGTATCACGCTCGGAGCGAGATTGGGGCACTGCCGCTGGGCTGCGGTGTGGCAATGGTCGATTCCAGGAACACAGTATGCCGGCGGGCTCCTGCCCAGACCCCGGGGTATAACGCTCAGAGCTGACCACGTGGTCCCCGCTGCACCCTAACGTATAACGCTCAGAGTTTGTCACGTGGTCACTACGGCACACTGACTCCCATACACGGCGGCTTCGGCGCACTACCATTTGAACACAATTAATACACTTCTCGAATATTATGTTCTGTTCACTATTTATTTCACAAATCACTTATCCCATAACTCCTTTATTCTCCTCGCTTAGGCATTCGGCCCACTAAAAGGCACATTCGAGAATAAAATAACAAAAAAAAAAAAAAAAATGCAACACATGGGATCTAAGCCCCGTCAGCTTACCGGCGATCTGCAGCGGGAGGCGTCATGTTCCTGTCGTCAGATTTGTTGTTTGTCCGTTTGCGTCCGTTCGCTGCGTGGGTCCGAAGATAAGTGATCGAAATAATTTTCGCCGCTTAGCGTTGAGCCTTTGATGCTCAGAGCTGTCAGTTCTGCCCGCCGCGGCGTCGCTGTCTATAGGCGCTGCTCGAGAGTTTCAGTGCAACTATGCTTCGATTACCTGTGTTATGCTATGCAAGAGCTTTTACTCTCGCTCTCATTCTACGCTCCCGACCCTTTGTCGTTGCGCTGCGCTTAGCAGCGTAAGAGCTTTCAGCGGCTGCATACTTTTGCATATATTGTGCAAGAGTCTCTTTGTATGCGTTCCGTTGCATTTTTGCTCTTAGCATCGCTCTTAATTATTCATTTCGGCTGTGCCATTAGACATGTAGCTCTATGCTCTTGCTTTCTTTCCCTCGGCCGCGCTGTTGCGTGGGGAGAGGTGCCGTTAGATCTCCAATGTTGTTTTCTGTCGTCGTCCGTTTTGTCATTGTTGTTGTTGCCAATGTTCTGCTGATTTGTGTGCGTTGTTAGTTGCGTGGTATAGACTGTACTCGATTGCCGTTTTAATTCGTATGCATTGGTTTCCTATTGCGGTCCGTTTCTCGATGTTATTGTCCGTTGCTGCGCCGTTTCGTTACTCGCCGTTGTTATTGTTGGTGTTGCCAAGCAGACTGCGCGCTGGCTGAGCGTCGTTAGATTTCTTCTGTCCTTTACTGTTCTCGTCCGTGTTGTCGCTGTTATTGTCCGTTGCTGCATGGCTACACTATGGATAAGACGGGTATATCTATTTTGCTTAAGTATATATATGTATTTTTTCATTAATTTCCCTCCACCGATATGTTGCTTAGGGCTACTATTACAAATGGTTGTTTTGGGAAGCAGGGAAAAATGCGATATTTCACACACCAACGCTTCCAAGCCATGGTCGTCCGTTTGCAGGGTGAAACGCTTGCTGAAGTCTGGGCAACACTGGAGCTTTCGTCAATTTTTGTTTTAAGTCCTCGAAAGCGGTCTGTTGAGGGGTGCTTCATTCCCACTTAAGACCCTCCTTCAAAAGTGCGGTCATCGGTTGTACGACGTCGGCGAAGTTTGGGACAAACCGCCGGTACCAGGACGCTAGCCCGACGCACTGTCGGAGTTCCTTCACCGTGGTGGGTGGCTTCAAGCTCTGTACGGCTACGATCTTGTCTGGGTCCGTGTGGATTCCCCTGTCGCTTATCACATGCCCCAGGTACGTAATCTTCTTCCTGAAGAACGCGCACTTGTCCGGGTTGAGCCTAAGGTTGGCCTCTCGGAGGCGACGGAATACTTCCCGCAAGACTTGCACGTGCTCCTCGATTGTCTCTACCACTACCACGATGTCATCGCGCTGGCGGAAAGTGGCTGGCGCGGAATGTAAGCCGAACGGCATCACCTTCCAATGGAAAAGCCCTCGCCCCGGTACCGTAAACCCCGTACACTCCCGACTTTCCTTGGCCATCGAGATTTGTCAACAGCCATTTTTCAGATCGAGCGTCGATATGTATTTAGCGTGTCGTAGTTTCCCTAGGATGTGTGTCATCCTCGGAAGTGCGTACGCATCGGGGATGGATCGTTCGTTCAACTGCCGATAGTCCACGCACATGCGCCACTGGTTATTTTTCTTTCGCACGAGTACTATCGGCGGACTGTGGGGACGTCGTGAAGGTTCAATACAGTCCTGTGCCAGTAACTCATCTATTTGCTCGTTGATGACTGTCTGCATGGCGGGGTTCTTCGAATAGTAACGTTGTTTGATCGGTCGTCTTTCATTGTTATTTTGTGTTCCGATGTTCGTTGTTATTCGTGGTCTCTTTGAGGTCGTAGAACCGGTTGAGCTCCTCCGTCAGAGATTCCCCGACCGTCGGCTCCTCCCTGGCTTGCTTCTCCGCGTCCGAATCAGCCATTCTGGTTGTCTCCGGCGGGAGTTAGTGAAATTCTCTTTTCTTTGCTAATGGAATTCCCATCGTCCGATCACCGTCCGCTGCTATCTCAATCCGTATCTCTCACGACGTATGCCAGCTTCAACCTCTCGACCGTACCTGCTCCGACGAAGCTCCGCGTCGCCCCTGTGTCAATGGTCCCGTCCAGCGGGTGTCCGGCGACCATTACTATCACGACGATTCGCCCCTTCTGTACGCCTACTAATTCTTCTGGTTTTGGGAATCGGAGTGACTCGCCTCCGCCATGTCCCGGCTGGGCAGCTCTGCGACAATCCCGCGTCTTGATTCCCCTCCGGCCGCAGTCCCAACAGAAGAGTATTTGGGCCCCTTGGCATTCCCGTTGGAAGTGCCCTGCCTCGCCGTATCGACGACATGCCCTACGGACATCCACCGATCGATTTATCGCACTGTTCCCGAAAGGTGGGGCTGTGTGGTTCGGAGCGTTCCGGAAGGGGCTCACCTGTCCGCTCGGTGCGCGCGTCGCGGGCTGCAAACTCCTAGATGATTTCCTCCGGCCTTCCAACTCCCGCAGTTCTTCGTATGTAACCGCCAACCGCGTCAATTCAGTCATTGTCCGGCACTTGTCGCGCTTCATGTAATGTCGGTAGATGAGCAACATATAGTCGTATGCCTTGTCCAACTGATCCGCCTCCGTCAGCCCGCCCTCTGCATCATCACCCGTAAGGCGATGAGGTAATCCTGGAAAGGCTCCCCCACATGTTGCATGCGAGCGCAGATCTCGTCCCCCAGGCGCTTAAAATATCGTGGCGGAAGGAAGAATTGCAGGAACTCGTGCTTGAATGCTTCCCACGTTGCTCCTTGGAGTCCGCTTCCCCGTAGCCAATCCTCTGCTCGCTCGGTCAACAACTCCGGCATTGCCCGAGGCAAGCGATTGACATCTACCTGGTACGCCACGGCCCGCTCCTCCAGCTGCTCGATGAATCGTAACGGATTGGTCCTGCCATTAAAAGTCACGCCCCATTTCCTAGGCTGTACAGTTGCCCATGCCTCTCGGTTGGACCCCGAGCTGCCAGCCGTTGGTGTTGTGACTAGAGGTCCTGCTGGTCTCGTCCGTGGGTTCTCCAGTGGTGGGATCAGCAGATGGGTGGATCCACTGGGTCGGTGGGTCGGTGGATCCACTGGCCCAACATCTCCTAGCTTCTCATCCTTGTCCAATCCCGTGGCGTGGTCGTGAGTCCGAAGTCGATCGATTGCCATAACTGTCGGCCCAATAGTCCAGCCTCTGTTGTACCTCCTCACTGAGATCATCCCTATTGATATACGCCGTTAGTCGGCGTCGCAGTTCGTCGACTAAACCAGCCCAGCTCCGTGAGAATGACGTCCAACTCTGCCTTCCGCTGGTAGCTGACCCAGCCTGTATTTCCCGTCATGATGCGTTCTTATTCGATCTGGTAGCAAAGATAAGATCCCACAGAAATTAGCGGCGATTTGTAGAGCATTCCCGATGCCACAAATTGTTTTGATACCCCGCGACAGAGGTCATAGAATAGCTCACTCTTGAAATATTCCGTGCCTAAGCGCAAAGTATCCCACGTCGGCGTAACAATATACCCCACGACGATAAAAAAGAAGGTAATATCCCACGACGATGTGTAGGATATCCCACGTTGTTACGTCGATATTTCCGATATCCCACGTTGCACATTGGGTCAGCGAGCTGATTTTTCGACGAAAATTAAAGTTTTAAAGCTAGGTTCTTGAAATTTGGTACACATAAAAATATATCTAAGTTTCAGACCGCTCTGGCCACGCTTTCCCCAGCCGCCCTAATAATATTGGTTTCCTCTTATTGATACTTTATGGTATTTAATATTGCTACCTTTCATTAAATTCAACAATTTTTTTGAATTTATTTTTTTAACCTATATCCTTAATATTAATAAGTTATAATACAAAAAAATAAATAATAATGCGTTCAAAATGACAAGTATTTTACATTTAAAAATGCTCCTTAAAGTCATTTTCTATATCAATTTCTATATATTTTCAAGCAGATATGCTAAAGCTTCATCCTCCACTAGGCCAACCAAGATTTTTTCTAGCCTTATTAGGGTTACACGGAGTAAGAAATGTATTTTTTAACACAAGGGATGTATCTTTCTCGTTCGATTTTCAGCCGAAATCTGGACATACTTATATTACATTTTGCACTAAGTTCTTTTGTATGTAATGGTGAAAGCTTCTCACATTGGTGCTGATCTCATCGTTTTTCTTCGGGCCTAAGTCGAATTCTTTCAGTTTATCATAAATCCAACCCGAAACGGCAGATGCGCGGCGATTGTTTTGTATGTAGATCTCAAGCAGTTGCTCTTAGGCGAATGAAAATCACAGCTACAATATTAGGGATTTATACACATCGGAGCAAAATGGAGCAAACAATTTTTTTACATTAGTTTATATACAATTGCCACTATAATGATACATAATTACTTTTTGGCAGAACTTGGCTCAAAATTAGTTATAATCCACAACAGATGAGTTAGCAGGTTAGCCTTTTCCTACTTTTGGACAGCTCAAATAAACACACATAAACACATTAACAAACATGAGCAAAATCTTTTTTAACACAAATATTCTACATACCCTGGACTTTCTTTTTCATAATTTTAGTCAAAATAGATAAAGCCACAATAATTTTGTCACGCTCGCAAGTAAATAGAAGTTTTACCGCACTTTTTAGTTTTGCATGCACGTAATCAAACAGCTGACTTTGAAGGGCTGCCAAAAATTCACGGATGCATCAAAACAATTAAAATCTTTGGATTCATCTTAGTCAAAGTGTATACTATTCAAGTTTTTTAATTAAAATAGTTTTACTTTCCATAAAAAATTTGAATTTTCGTCGAACGTTGATATAAAAGTATCCCACGACGATAGTTCCGATATCCCACGTTGATATTTGAGATATTCCACGACGAACTAAAATAAGAAATATATCCCACGCCGATATAAAGTATCTCACGACGATAGTTCCGATATCCCACGTTGAAATATCTCACGGTGATATATTTGATATCCCACGATGATAGTCACTGTATCCCACGTTGATGTTTTGATTTCCCACGACGATAGTTTTGATATCCCACGCTGCTATTGTTGTTTGACGGTTACGAGATATCCTGTGAAGATGCTTTGACGATATGTATCCTTGATGATTACAAGATATCCCGCGAGTATGCTTTGACAATGTGTATCCTTGATGATTACAAGATATCCCGCGATGATGCTTTTGTGCTTGAACGTCCTAGATGTATTACGAGGAATTGCTGCGCCGAGATGTGTGCGCGTCGAACGCTGGTAGCCAACTCTCCCTCCGTTGTCGTTCGCTCGCTTTATATCTCCCCGTTGATGCTTCGTGGCTGTGATGCCACCGGTGCCGAGTTCGACTTCGGCTGCTCCGTCCAATCTCTGTCTCTCTGTCCGTCGTCTATCTCTCACTCTCTCTCTCTCTGCCCGTCGTCTATCTCTCAATTAACGGTGCCGTTTTCATAAATGTCCTTTACTATGCGTTCTCCTATTAATTGTGATGCCTCGTGGTTGCTACTGCGCCATTTGAACGTTTTCGGCAGCCATTTTGCATTCTAGAATTTTCTATTTCTATTGCTTCGCTGTTTTCAATGATTCAACTGCTACCTGGTGTCCCACAAGTCTATCCTGGTGCCTTGTGTGGTTCTTTCCAAACAGGGCTTTAATCCCAGAATATAACCTCTGTCATTAATCCTGGGTCAGAGCTTTCAGTTCTGCCCGCCGCGTCGTTGCTGTCTATAGGCGCTGCTCGAGAGTTTCAGTGCAGCTATGCTTCGTTTGCCTGTGTTATGCTATGCAAGAACTTTTACTCTCGCTCTCACTCTACGCTCCCGACCCTTTGTCGTTGCGCTGCGCTTAGCAGCGTAAGAGCTTTCAGCGGCTGCATACTTTTGCATATATTGTGCAAGAGTCTCTTTGTATGCGTTCCGTTGCATTTTTGCTCTTAGCATCGCTCCTAATTATTCATTTCGGCTGTGCCATTAGACATGTAGCTCTATGCTCTTGCTTTCTTTCCCTCGGCCGCGCTGTTGCGTGGGGAGAGGTGCCGTTAGATCTCCAATGTTGTTTTCTGTCGTCGTCCGTTTTGTCATTGTTGTTGTTGCCAATGTTCTGCTGATTTGTGTGCGTTGTTAGTTGCGTGGTATAGACTGTACTCGATTGCCGTTTTAATTCGTGTGCATTGGTTTCCTATTGCGGTCCGTTTCTCGATGTTATTGTCCGTTGCTGCGCCGTTTCGTTACTCGCCGTTGTTATTGTTGGTGTTGCCAAGCAGACTGCGCGCTGGCTGAGCGTCGTTAGATTTCTTCTGTCGCTTACTGTTCTCGTCCGTGTTGTCGCTGTTATTGTCCGTTGCTGCATGGCTACACTATGGATAAGACGGGTATATCTATTTTGCTTAAGTATATATATGTATTTTTTCATTAATTGCCCTCCACCGATTGTTGCTTAGGGCTACTATTGTTTTGAGGAGCAGGGAAAAATGTGATTCTTCACAGAGTTATGAATATACAAAAAATTGAGGCTCAAAACAAGCCATAAGAAGAAGGGAGAGGAAATTACACAAAAGTTATTTTTTTTTTTGCGCAAATTCAATAAAGGGATAAACTTTTATTAGCAATTTTCTGTAAAAGAATTATTTTGATTTATTATAAATAACTTATATGATTAAAATCAAAAATAATTATTACAGATCAATTTTTTTTATAAAACTAATATCATAACTCTTATTTTCAATTTTTATAATAAAATACTCTTATTTTCAATTTGTATAATAAAAATTAAAAATCGGAAATTGAAATATCTCTTGAACTAAAGGAGCATTAATACCTTGCATTTGATATATAATATGTATGTAAATATGTACATGTATATTTACAAATATTTATTTTTTAATGTTTTGCTATTAATGTTATAATCGTATAACATTATTCATGTTGAGAACAAAGCTATCTCACGATCGAACATACAAGCTGCTAGTGTGAGTGTACCGACCTATGACGGTTGCATCAAAATCTCTACAATATACCTGCCTCCCAATCAAACTTAGACAAAAGATGATTTTGAGCATGAATATAGCAGGCGGTGATTTTAATGCAAAGCATCCTTGGTGTGGTAACATTAGGTCATGTTCTCGACAGAAGTATTTGCAAGAAGCCTTTGCCAGTAGTATTTGCGAAATCCTAGCCACTTGCGAGCCAACCTGTTTTTCATATAACACTCAGCTCACGCCCTGTGCTCTGGGGTTTTTTAGTACCGAGAGAAATAAACTAACAGTCGAAATAAGGTATGAGCTCTCCTCGGATCAGATCTACTCTAGACTACACTAGATTATCGAGCCGACTGCAAAACGCCCTTGCAAAAGTCAAGCAGAAGAAATTTGATAGAATACTAAAAATTGCGGGCCCCGATGCATCTTTCAATTACACACTCTGGAAACTTACAAACCGGTTTAAAATAGTCGCCATGCCGAAAACGAAAATTAAAAATCCATCGGGTGGTTGGTGTTATTCCAGTCAACAGAAGGCTGAAATCTTTGCGGATAGCTTAGAGGAAAGATTTAAGCCATTTAATCTTACTTCTGATAGCACAACAGATTGTGCGGCAAATAAATAAGCTTAGAACTAAAAAATCCCCTGGCAAAGACTTACTGGATAACAAAACTTTAAAACCTCTGCACGAAAAAGCTCTGCTGTTTATTTTCCTAATCGTCAATAGTATGCTTAGACTGAGACACTTTCCAACCTACTGGAAGATGGCATTGATCACGATACCCAAACCTGGAAGATACAACACAGAAGTTGAAGAATTTTGTCTAATCAGCATGCTTTCAGAGCTAAGGAAGATGACAGAGAGGGTGATCCTTGATCGTATCTTGCAGCTCGAGCCGGTCAAGCAAAAAATTCCGAATTGGCAGTTCGGATTTAGACTAGGACGCGGTACGCCAAAACATAACTTCATCGCGTGGTCAAATTCTCCCTCGACGCAATGGATGACAAAATGTATACAACTTCTGTTTTTATGGACATCCGACAAGCTTTTGACAGGGTGTGGCAGCTATTCCAGCTTCTTGCAAACTTCCTTACGGATAGATGCTTCAGAGTTGTTGTGAATGTAGAAAAATTTTCGTAAACGCTCAGTTTGCGCTGGTGTCCCACAAGATAGCGGGCTGGATCTATGTTATACAATTGATATGCCGACGATGTCTTGATAGCAACCTACGCGGATGACACTGAAGTTTTGATCAGAAGTCCAAGCAGAAACAGCTACGGAATTCTTGCAGCAGTATGTGAACACCTTTGAAGGATGGGCTCGAGAATGGAACATAGGTATCAACACGAGTATGTAACGCGTATAACAAGAACTTTGTTTTGTAGCGGCATTACTATGCTAGGCTCCACAATCCCACAAAAGACCTCACATAAGTACCTTAGAGTTCTACTGGACACGAAGCTAAATTTTAAAGCCCATACTACCATGGTACGACAGTCGGTAATGGCGAAAGCCAGAAAGATGACGTGGCTGTACAGCAAAATCATGATATACAAGAGCATCCTAAGTCATATCTGGACATACGGCCTAGCAAAGGCGAATTGTGATGCACCATGGTACATGAGAACCCGTGACATCGAAAAAGACCTGAAGGTTCCAAAGATGGGCGATGTCCTAGAATTATATTCAGCAAAATTATTTAAGTTGATTGCTAACCAAAAGTGACATGTTATCAGTAAATCGTCAACATATACCAGGATAAATGCCAAACTATCCTCCCCTATATGTTGGTAGAGACAAACTTGTTTTCGCAGATCACGAAACCCAAACTAATCAGAACACCATTTAGTTTTGTGATCCACTCCCTTCCTAATCCATATATCTGGTTGAGCCTGATCAATGTACTCTTGTGGTTGTTTCATGTACACTGTATCGTGTACATACAGCTTTAATTTCGCTGCCAGTGCAAAGATGAATCGCATGCTCTCTAGTCTGCACACTGGAGAAAAAGTTTCTGCATAATTTATGCCATACTGCTGGGAGCAACCTTTTGCCACCAATGTCTTAAATCGTTCTACTTGACCATCTTTGTCACGTTTCAGGCTGTATACTCATTTACAGCCAACAGCTTGCTGTCCTTTTGGCAAATCTGCGAATTGCCATGTTTGGTTAGCCATCAGTGCGTCATATTCCCGTTTCATCGCATCGCACCAATATGTTACATGAGCACTCTTCATCGCCTCCTCATAGGATGATAGAACCTTCATGTCGCTGGCAACTAGAGCCCCAAGTACGTTGTGCTGCTTTCGAGGTCGGCCTGGCTTACTGGTTCGAATCAGCCTTGGTCTGCCAGGACCAATGCGAGAAACATTCACAGTTTTGTCCACGCTTAATTCATCTTTGTCGCTGTTACGCGCATGGCTGCTCTCCCGGTCGCTGCTGCGTCCAACGCTGCTGTCCCGATCGCTGCTGCGCGCATGGCTGCTGTCCCGATCGCTGCTGCGTCCATTACTGCCAGAGTCATCACTCCCGCTACCAGGTAGCAGGTAGCTACTGAATGGTAGCATTCGAAACTGGCAACACACATACAAATGAGTCCTTGTCATCTTGAGTTTCGTCGAAAAGAACATCTCGCCTCTCAATAACCTGGTGAGTTATTGGGTCGTACAAACGATAGCTCTTGCTTGCTACCGAATACCTTGAATATTCCTTGCCTTTTGGCTGCAGTTTTCTCTTTCATGGACCCTTGTCCAAAGCCACAGCAATTGAACCAAACCGCGCTCGCCACACTTGAAACATACCACAGTTTTGTTTCTCTGCTTTTGCGATCTCTGCACGTCTGGCTTGTATGTTGCACTATATGCTTTTTCGCATTCGTTCCTTTCTTCAGCGTTCTCCCTCTGCGCGCTCTCCACCACCACTAACCAGAGAACACATAGACCGGAGACGTAGTGTAAAGCGTTTTGCACACTTTTTCGAACGTTAACACCCCAGACAACTTCGTATTATTTTGTGTTAATTTTTGACTGAACGGAATTTAATGAAACTTTCAGCATATGATCTACATATTATATTGAATATTTGAGATATTTAAAAAAATGAAAAATCATTCACAATTAGCTATAGTGGCATCTGACTTGAAATTGAATGTTTTTACTCGATAAAAACATAACGGGATGATTTATCGAATTTTAAAAGCAAACTCGACGTCCGCGCTGTATAAACGGTCATTTAAACAAAAAAATTGAAGTCTCTAGCTCTTATATCTTCTGAAATCGACGCGTTCAAACATACGGATAGACGGACAGACGGACGGACGGACAGACAGACAGACAGACAGACAGACAGACGGACAGGGCCAAATCGACTCAGCTCGTCGCCCTGATCAAGAATATATATACTTTGTGGGGTCTGCCACGCCTCCTTCTGCCTGTTACATACATTTCAACAAAACCATTATACCCTGATTTCCCATTGAAAATGGGTTCAGGGTATAAAAAGCCAGATTTTACGGGGAAAAAACTGATTTTGTTCTTCTTACACAAAAAATACCCACACACACACGCTCACAGGCACACATAGGCACGCAGCCACGATTGAGTGATAGCACTAACCAGAGAACACATAGAATAGACAACTAGTGGAAAGCTTTTTGCACGCTTTTTTTGAGGCTTTAACACCCCAGACAGCTTTGGACTCGCTCGGCTCCTTACTTTTAGGTTCGAGCTACGAAAAAATACGAACGCACAATCATTTCGCTTCATGCGCTCGACCGAGATGGTCAAATTTTGAACAAAAGATCCCTCTATGCTCAATGTTTCCCCTGCTCTCTCTCTCTCTCGATGGTCTCTGCTCTCTCGAATGTGTATATGTATGTATGCATGTGAGCACAAGCAGCAGCTCACGAAAATTTAAATTTCGTCGCAGCAAGAACCCATGCCTTTTACCTTCTGTGTGAAGAGTATACCAAACTTTTCAAACCGTTTGCCAAGCTCCTACAAAATATTTGCGTTTTCGTTATTATTTGTGGGAAGGGTATGAAAGCGTTGGTGCTCATAATGAAAATGCTTTCGCGACGAGCGTGCACGCACACACTCTCCCTTGCTACATGTACTATGAGCATTTGTATGCCTGTGTGCGAGGCTCTTGCTGCCTGTAGCAATTTTAAAGCCCAGCATTTGCATTAGGTCGATCTTGTGAACTGCTCACACTTACATACATATGTTTGATTGTGTTTACGCAGGGGCCGCGATGCTCACAAATGATGGGGTAATCATTGTAGAAGCAGTTCAGTGCCTTTATATGTATGTGCGTGTGTGTACGACATGAGCATTGACGTGTGCCTACGACAACTTAGAATTGTGTGAACGATTTTGAGTTTTAATTGAAGAGGCGCGCTTACATTTAAGTAGCTGACCAACTAAAGTAACAAGTGCACTTCCCATTACTTTTATAGGTATTTTTTAATTGCATGAGTTTTATGACATATAACAGATGCACCCTTTAAAATGGGTCTATTTGGCCCGTATATGTATGTATGTATGTACATACATATGCTTCTTATTAAAAAGGTAAATTTCACCTGTATTTTGTGCAGGTGTAAGGGATCGAAGGGATCGCATTCCAATTTGCCCACTGGGATTAACCAGGTACTACATTTAAAAAAAAATCATTCTGATAGGCAGACCCACGATCATTGAAATAAAGTCATCTACTTAAATATAAGCGCGCCTCTTCCGGTCAAACCCAAAATCGTTCACACAATTCTAAGTTGTCGTAGGCACACGTCAATGCTCATGTCGCATGCATACACACATAAACATACACAAACATACGCACATACATATAAAGGCACTCAGATGCTTCTACAATCTACCCCATCATTTGTGAGCATCGCGGCCCCTGCGTACACACAATCAAACATATGTATGTAAGTGTGAGCAGTTCACAAGATCGACCTAATGCAAATGCTGGGCTTTAAAATTGCTACAGGCAGCAAGAGCCTCGCACACAGGCATACAAATGCTCATAGTACATGTAGCAAGGGAGAGTGTGTGCGTGCACGCTCGTCGCGAAAGCATTTTCATTATGAGCACCAACGCTTTCATACCCTTCCCACAAATAATAACGAAAACGCAAATATTTTGTAGGAGCTTGGCAAACGGTTTGAAAAGTTTGGTATACTCTTCACACAGAAGGTAAAAGGCATGGGTTCTTGCTGCGACGAAATTTAAATTTTCGTGAGCTGCTGCTTGTGCTCACATGCATACATACATATACACATTCGAGAGAGCAGAGACCATCGAGAGAGAGAGAGAGCAGGGGAAACATTGAGCATAGAGGGATCTTTTGTTCAAAATTTGACCATCTCGGTCGAGCGCATGAAGCGAAATGATTGTGCGTTCGTATTTTTTCGTAGCTCGAACCTAAAAGTAAGGAGCCGAGCGAGTCCAAAGCTGTCTGGGGTGTTAAAGCCTCAAAAAAGCGTGCAAAAAGCTTTCCACTAATTGTCTAGTCTATGTGCTCTCTGGTTAGTGGTGATAGTAGGTTATGCAAAGTGAACAGCTGATTTGACAGCGTGACGTCATTATTTCAGAAAATGGTGGGCGAGCGTTTGAATTTTTATGAAAATCAGGCAACTTTGACACTGTTATTTGTCTTAAAACTAGTAGACTAAATAAAACGAGCTGGGCGGCTAATCACATATTCAATATATATTCACGAATCGGAAAATATAAAGGTTTTTGCTAATTTTTATACTCTAAGCCGTTTTCTAAGCAGTTATTGATCATGCAATCCCTTGACCACTTTTACTTTTGCATATAATGGATTTAACCTTACTATCTAAGGCTTGAATTTGTAAAACTAAAAAGTTACTACTAAGTATTATGAATTTCCCATCAATCCGCATCATTATACGTACTAATTTCATTCTTTATATTACAAATCCGATGGCCATAGATGACCCGCAGCATTGTTAGCTTCTGTCTAGGTTTTAAGAGCTGATTCAGGCAGATTACAAGTTTACGACTTGGCAATTAATACACAAATTTTAGTTCATTCTACCGGATGTTTCTGACATGACAGCAGGTGTGAGTAGTACCTTTATTGATGCAGCTTCAACGTGTACTATATTTAAATGTAGGTAAATTGGCATAAATAAACAATACTGATGGCGAAAACCCAGTTAACTATGTCCATCAACCTTTCCTGCTGACTTATTCGCCATTTTTGTTGCATTCGAGAGGCCTCCCAGTTCATTCCATTATATACTTAATTTCTAATTGTATGGTATTAAAATTAGTGATTAACAATTTTTAAGGTATTTACTATTGAAATTTCCTTATATATAGTTAATTTTAGTTGTTTTGGACGACTTAGTCGATCTCTGCTGAAATGCCTTCCAAGCCTCAGCCGGGATAACATAGCAAAATCTGATAATGTGACGTCACAAGAGAGCTGTTAGTTAACATTAAAAGTAACGGGACTGCTTTGCGCAACCTACTGTGTCTTTTAACAGTGGCACGCAGCCATAAACACGCATGGTCTGCAGTGTGGGCTTACTATGGGAATTTAATTGTTTAATAGCTTTGCTTTTGGATGTACTTTCTTCATAAAACTTTTAGATTGTGATTGCATCATTAAAATGTGTGCATTTGCCAAAGCAAACGTCTCTACTAATTGAAATACACCTTTTACAAATTTAGTAGGGAGGCAGTGGATATAGGGGAGGGGGTGAATTATAACAAAAATCGAAACTCTATAAAGTACATATGAATGTGCATATAAAATTTGGCGACTCTAGCTCTAAAGATGTTGGAAATATAATTAAATAGCTTATTTTCGATGACTTTAATCAATAACAAGTAAGAAGACTCTAGTCGAGACTGCTCGACTAGGAGATACCCTGACCCCTCTAATCTGATATTCTAATCACTCTGCACTTCTTTTCGGCACACATACATACACACGCACGTATTAGAGCGCGCTCTGCTAACTGCGCAGTAAGCAGCGACTGCGCTTGGGCTGCGTTGCAGTGTGGGCAACATTATAAGATTTTTTTTGTTGAATAATTTAATTTCTAGACGTACAATCTTAATGAACATAATCAATGTTCAAATGTATGTACATTCCAAAGCACAAGTCTCTAGTATTTGAAATACGCTTTTTACAAAGGTGTGGGTGAGGGGGTGGAAATAGGAGTGGGGGGTAAATTTTAACAAAAATCGAAATTGTATTAAATATATATAAGTCTACATTTAAAATTTCGAAGCTCTAGCTCTAAAGGTGTAGGAGATATAAATAAATAACTAGCTTTCGATAAGGTTTTTAATCGATAATAAAATATCGAGAGTTGTTATCGATATTTAAAGAAAAACTTGATATGCGCGTGATATACACGGACCTAGGAAACAAAATTTCAAGTCTCTAGCTCTTATATCATCTGAGATCGACGCGTTCATACATACGGACGAACAGACAGACGGACAGGGCCAAATCGACGAAAAACTGATATCCACGCTGTATTTATAAAAAAATTTCAAGTCTCTAGCTTTTATATCTCCTGAGATCGACAGACGGACGCACGGATGGACAGACGAACAGGGCTAAATCTACTCAGCTCGTCGCCCTGATCAATATATATATACTTTGTGAAGTCTGCGATGCTTCCTTCAGTTACATAGTTTTCAGAAAACCATCATACCTCGACTTCCCATTTTCAATGGGTTCAGCATAGCATAGCATATGAAAATGAAATGAAAATGTGATTATCTACGTTTGAGCGCTCGGAGTGCACTGATTTTCTCGTACCTTATATTTACTGGATGAGAATTAATTTGATAACATGAATATCATACAATTTTGTTATAGAATGGCGTTATTGCGAAGTTATTGGATCATAAGTTAGCGCTCCGACAAGCTATTGAACAAATATGTAAGGTAGTCCGAAAACAAGAATTTTTGATGTCGATTATTGAGCTCGGTCTTCTGGAGCCATCTAATCAATTACTACACGAACTCAAGCTTGCTGACTCCGAGAATAATTTGGATAAATTAGATCAGGGAAGTAAAGGAACGAAGCCTATGAATCAATATCACGAGTACATAAATTTTAAGGTACGGTATAGTAACAACATATTTTTAATTCATACCATATGACGTTAAAAACTTAATTACTATCATACAGCTCAACTTAATAAGAAATTTGTGTGAGCCGCCCATTGCAGCCCACAGTAATTTATCAAAAAATGCATTACGCTTACTTCACTCGGCGCAAATGGCGGATATGGAATTTGAAGTTCATACATATGCATCATCAACATCAAGCGACAAAGTGTGGGCTACATTGATGGTGTCGCACATTGAAGACAAAAATGCGTCGCTTCAAGTTCATAGTTTTAAGGCACATCGTGTTATTGTGGCTGCACGCTGTGAATGGTTTAAAAAAGCGCTAATGTCTGGAATGCAGGAATCTATTAAGAGAAAAGTCGTTATTACGGACACTTCGCCGGTAATCTTTCGAAGACTACTGCTCTACATATATGGTGCTCCTATAGATCGTACTGTGGGAGCAGATCAAATATGCGAGCTAATGCTGCTGGCCGATAGATACTCAATTGATAATTTGAAGGTAGTTTGGCCAAGTTCCTAATCATTTGATTTTACCTCTATATACATATATCACTATATATATAAGTATATATATTTTAAATTTTTTTTAAGGAAATATGCGAGAGTACCCTTAATTCCTTGATAGATGAGGATTCCGTCGTCGTTTTGCTTGGGATAGCGGATCGATACTTTGCAACTCTGCTCAAGTCCAATTGCATTTCATTTTTATCGAAGCACGCTCATCTTACTAAATCTGAAATCTTCAAGGAACTGCCACAAGCTCTTCAAGTAGCCGTAACATCAAATAAAATTAAGGTTTTTATAAAATAGTAATTTTTACAGGTAGAGGTGATTGACTTAGTAAATTGGTTCGGACGCGCACCGGAACCATGGAACGACTATACCTGTAAGCCACGAAGCAGTTCACGTCACAGTTTTAAAAGTCCATCTGTGCCTCATTCACGCAAATCGTCACCGTCTTCTATGTGACATTGACAATGTGCCACCAATCACAACGATGTGATTATCATTCATACACAATTTTTTACAATATTAATATGGTTCTTATTACAATGTTTCACATCGCTACAAATTCGTATATTATGAAAATCTTAATATGAATACAAAATAAATACATACATAAATACTCATATATGTACAGCTGGAGACTTGGAATTTAAAACAGATACTCGTGTATATTTCCGATCTATAAAGTGTTAAAAATTTCCTGGTACGCCCACTAGGGATGTGGCAAATCGTAAAATGCATTTTCCGTTTCACTATTGATGCTAGAGACCTGGTATATACAGTGGCTCACAGTTTATTTGACCCAAAGTGAAATAAAAATTTCATCTGCTCATTATTTTGAATAAAAATAAAATAAAAATTTTTGAAAAATTCAAACGTAAAATTGTTATATCAATATTAAATTAATGGAAAGCTTAACTTTTTTATTCATATAAAAAAAAAAAAAAAAAAAAAAAAAAAAAGTAAGGAAACAAGTAAGAACGTTGCAGTCGGGCGTTACCGACTGCGGAATACTCATTCTCATCCCATCAGCAATTTAGTAGTTAAGTTTTTTTCCCCGATTTGCCACGGCCCTACTAGGCGTAGACACCTCATGTTTGGTCAGCTCATAGAACGAGATAACGGTACCCTAACTGCAAATTTTGAATGCTTACCCTCAAAAAATGTGAAAATTACAGCGTATTTTTCGATATGCCACGCCCCTAAAAAGGCGTAAAAATTATTGTTGGGATTGATAGAGGAGTTTACTGGTATCTTAACTATCTAAATTTGAAGCTTCTAGCTTATATACCTTGGGCGATATACACTTTTGCGGTTTGCCTCGCCCCCTGTGGGCGGACATATATCCGACAAATCTTTTTGGTCTTGGGTGATCAGCCCGAGTTTATAGGTGTCCGGCATCAAAAGTGTCCAACATATAGCAGAATTTAAAAAATCACTATATCAACAGGTTCGATTTGCCACGCACCTTATGCTCATTAGACTTTATAGAATCATAACAATAGCTGACGTGGAAAATTTCAGCGCTCTACCTGTAAAACTCTTGGAGATACCGTTTTATCCG
Organism: Drosophila mojavensis; assembly: GCF_018153725.1. Lineage (NCBI taxonomy): Eukaryota > Metazoa > Arthropoda > Insecta > Diptera > Drosophilidae > Drosophila > Drosophila mojavensis. The sequence continues at coordinate 2,340,180 of NW_025318897.1, read as the reverse complement.
ATTTGCCACGCCCCCAAATGGGCGTAGATATATCCGCCATAGCTCGTGATCTTGGGTGGTCAATGCGGATCTATATTCCAAATTTCAGTTTTCTAGCTCTTCAATTAATATGATTTCTGGCATATCGGAAAATCCGTTTTCCGATTTGCCACGCCCCTAGTGGGCGGATCGGGAAAATTGTAACACTTTATAAATCGGAGATATACACGAGTATGTGTTCCAAATTTCAAGTCTCTAGCTTCAATACCGCCGAAATAGATTGCGTTCATACGGACAGACGGACGGACAGCAAGACGGACATTGCACAAAACTACTTTCGTGAATGAGTATAATAATTCACTTTCGTGAATGAGTATAATAAGAACAAGTAAGAAAGCTCTAGTCGAGACTGCTCGACTTCGAGATCCCCTGAACCCTTGGAGTAATAGCTATTTCAATAATTTTTCGCGTCTTTCAGCTTACATAAGAAACACGCACGCACACACACACACACACACACACACACACACGCACGCACGCACGCACGCATACACAGGCATACATACACACACACACACACAGGCATACATACACACACACACACACGCACACACACACACAAACGGAGTTCGAGTTGCGTTTTCACGGAGTGCGGTCGATGTCATCGTGGTCCATCGTAGACAATAGCTTGAACTGTGTTTTCCCCTGTGAAAGTGGAAAGAACTGAAGTCAACGTGTTTGCTGTGGGCGCGGCGTACCCAGCGACCTCAAAAAACTACCAGAGACTTACTGCGCGGCGGTTCGTGGAATTCCCAAGCGGTATAATTCGGTGGTGCAAGAGAGGGGGGCGATAGCGTCAGTGTTTTGGCGTCAGGGCTTCTTTCCTTTCCTTGTCTTTTGTGGGCGCGTAAATTTTGTTACTTTAGGCGTCACACTTGCGCAATAAGAAAAATCAGGTGCATTCACTCTAACAGCTGTTAGTAGTGCTGGAAATTGCATCGGGCAATCAGCTGCTCACTAACGTTGGTGAGTTGCTAAGCCTTAGCAAAGACAGCAACCTAGCTGCTGGAGTGAAGTAGCAGTTATTAAAAGTAGTGCATACTTTCGGGCTCTCGCTTTAGTCAAGTTGAGTTTAAGTGACTGCGGGTTGTAAACTCAGATTATTTTAGTAGCCATTGCCCACTACAGGCTTCACGCCGTTGTAGTCGGAGCAGAAATGGATGCCATGATGGAGGACGAGCTGCAAGCTTTTGCGCGTCGTTCCTCGTTGCAGCGATCGCCGCAGCAACAACAGAGGGTGTTGGCGCAGCCGTCGACTTCTAACCAGGCTCCAGTGGCTGAGTGCCAGGCACCCAAGTCACTAAAAGAAGCGTTAGCTCAAATAGGAGCTACACTAGAGGGTCTGTCTGCCTTATTTGGGGGTCAGCGGCATATAAATGCCTTAATGAGAGAGGAGCTGGCTAGGCTGGTCAGCCTCCACAAGACGGCCGAAGCGTTCTGCAACCGTTCGGTTAAAAACTGTGAGGTGCAGACCACGCCACTCAAAGTAGGCGAAAACGTTAAGGCAGCGAGCATTAGTGCTACAGTAGGTAGCAATACTCCCAAGCGGTCGAGGGAAGTTGCCTCCGAACAGAGGAAAACTCCCTCAAAAAAGCCGAGGCCCAATAGAAGTGCAGCGAACCCAAAAGAACCAATGGCTCTACGGGCTACAGCTGAATCTGAAACTTCAAACCAGGCCGCCCGACAGACAAACCAGAGCAGCTGGACAGTCGTCAAAGGGCGAAAGCCTATGCAAAAACGTCCCAGGACTGACGCGATTGCGATTTCAGGCGTAGGGGGTTGCAGCTACGCGGACATGCTTCGTGTAGTTAAAAACGACCCAAATTTGAAGCATCTGAGCAGCGACGTTCAAGGCATTAGGAAGACAGCTAAGGGGGACCTTTTACTGCAACTGAGTAGGAAGCCGGAGCTGAGGCTCTGCACGAAGCTGTAGGCAAGGCCTTGGGAGACCGAGCGGTAGTTAAAACACTTACCGAATCGGCGCAAGTTGAGATTCGCGATCTAGATGAGTTAGCGACCAAAGAGGAGATCTTGGAGGCAATTAGGGTGGAGTTGAAGGATAGCTCACTCCCCATTGAGGCTATCAAATCGCTTCGGCCAGCTTTTGGTGGACAGCAAAGAGCTACGGTTGCTCTTCCAATTGGGAAAGCTAAAACTCTGCTCGAGCTGTCCAAAATTAGAATAGGATGGGTAGTTTGCCGTATCCGAGCCGTGGAGCAGCCTAAACGCTGTTTCAAGTGCCTCGATTACGGTCATATGGCAGCAAACTGCGGCAGCGACTGTGACTTAAAGGGCGCCTGTTTCAGGTGTGGAGAAATGGGTCACAGTGCCAAAGCATGCACCAAGCCACCAAAATGTAGCCTCTGCATCCGGAAAGGTGAAAAGCAGACGGACCATTCAGCAGGCAGCTTCAAGTGCCCATCTTACCGTGAAGCTGCTCGTAAAATGAAATGTTAAGGTTTTTGCAGCTTAACTTAAATCATTGTGTTGCTGCCCAAGATCTTCTAGAGCAGACCATTAGGGAAAAATGTATAGATGTAGCTTTTCTCAGTGAGCCTCACCACTGTAGAACCAGCTGCCCTAGGACATGGTCAACAGACGTTAATGGCAAAGCTGCGTTGTGGGTATGCGGCAACTCAACGAACGTACTTTCGAATGTTAAGTCATTCAATGGGTTCGTACGTGGCCGATATGGTAGCTTGTGGCTTTACAGTTGCTATCTGGCCCCCAGCATGCAGCTCAGTGAATTCACGACGGTGCTCGACGAGCTTGCCGAGGATGCTAGGGGTCGGAAGGCCATTATAGCTGGAGATTTTAACTCCTGGGCGCTAGAATGGGGTAGCCCAACAACAAATGCCAGAGGTCGTATCCTACTGGAGATCTTCGCGACACTAGATGTTGCACTGCTCAACACTGGCCATGAGTACACCTTCAGTCGGGCGGGATACGGGTCTGTTATCGACATTACTTTTGTCACTTCATCCCTCTTTCGGGGAGCAACATGGAGCCATTGCGATAGCTATACAGGCAGCGATCATACGGCACTTCTGTTCACAATAGGTGAGCCACCTGCCAGGGCGTCAACATTGTGGAGGGAGTCGTATCGGCTAGATACTTTTGATCCCGCGGTCTTTTCAGAGGCCATTCAGTCTCTGGGTACAATTGGTAATGCTGAGGCCAGAGCATGCCAAATGGTAGCCCAAATACAGAGTGCCTGCAATAGCAGCATGTTACGCCGCAAGCAGTTCACGCGACAACATGAGCCTACGTATTGGTGGAATACGCAAATAGGTGACATTCGTCGCAACTGCATCCAGGCGAGAAGAAGCTACCAACGGGCTCGCGGTAGGCCAACGTTTCTTGAGAAACAGTTAGCTTACCAGGCAGCTAGAAGACAGCTGAAGAAGGCCATTCGGGCAAGCAAAAGAGAATGTTTTTTACAGTTGTGCGACTCAGCCGAATATGACCCTTGGGGCAGGGCATATAAGATAGTAGTTAAAAGACTATACGCAGGTAGACAGGTGCAGCCTACGGATCGTCTGGAGCTTAAATCGATTGTGGAAACACTCTTTCCAGAAAGTTTAAGCTCCATTCACGCCCCTGAGTCCGAGTCTGCTGATCAGGGCTCAACGAGCACTGAAATTGCTGAAATTGTTTTAGTTACAGAGGAAGAAATATCAGTAGTTCTCCGAGGTCTTAGAACCAACACAGCTCCGGGGCCGGACGGGATCCCAAATCGTGCGCTAAAGCTAGCCCTCGCCTTGCACCCAAGTACGTTCGCCGAATTATTTAACGAATGCCTGATCCAAGAGACGTTCCCGGCAAAATGGAAAGCCCAGAATCTGGTATTGCTACCCAAGGCTGGCAAACCACCAGATGAGCCATCTTCGTACAGACCGATCTGTCTCTTAGACACCATGGGAAAGGTGTTTGAGAAACTGATCTGCTCTAGGGTGGAGACTGCGATTGCAAGCGCCGGAGGCCTGTCACCAAACCAATTTGGATTCCGGAAGGCCCGGTCAACAACGGACGCGCTTAACAAAGTTGTTGGTCTGGCCACTTCCGCTATGCAAGGCACCAGATGGAGGCACGGGACGAAGGAATACTGTATCATCGCGACCCTGGATGTAAGGAATGCCTTCAACACAGCTAGTTGGGATATGATACTGAATGCGCTGTCACAATATAATATCCCTAAATATCTAAGAGAGATAATAAAGAGCTACTTCAGAGGAAGAACACTGGTATACAACACGAGTGAGGGTCCCCAAACTCATACAGTGTCAGCTGGAGTACCCCAAGGCTCAGTGCTGGGGCCTCTCCTATGGAACATCATGTACGACGGCGTACTGCGCTTGGAACTACCAGCAGGCGCGCACACCATTGGCTTTGCTGATGATGTAGCTGTCGTAGCCATAGGAAAGGAGCTCAAAGATACAGAGGATATGTGCAGCGAAAGTATCAATCGCATACGAAGCTGGTTGACAGGAGCTGGGCTCGAGCTAGCGGCACACAAGACCGAAGTGGTACTAGTCAGCAGTCGCAAAGAGTGGAAACTGCCAATATAAAGATCGGCAGCGTCACCATTGCGTCAAAGAGGGCGATAAGATATCTTGGTGTCATGATAGACACAAGATTAACTTTCCGCGAGCACTTAGAATATGTGCATAAAAAGGCAGCTGATTCTTGTAGAGCTCTCTCGAGAATCATGCTTAACACGCGGGGACCTAAACAGCAACGACGTCTCCTCCTAATGAGCGTCATTAGGTCTGTCATCCTCTATGCTGCGCCAATATGGGCAAGAGCGATGGCAACGCCGAGCTACAGCCGAGGCATTTGCGCGATCTACAGGCTGAGCGCAATCAGAGTCAGCTGCGCTTTCAGGACTATCTCCGATGACGCGGCGCTCGTCATAGCCGGTATGGTGCCACTGGAGTATTTGGTCGCCGAAGCCGTGGAGCGGAATTCGCACGGGCCTACGCGACTCAATGCTGTCAGGGCGAACAGCATCGCACGATGGCAAAGAAGGTGGAATAGCTCAGCTAAAGGGCGGTGGACGCACAAGCTCATCCCGGAGCTTGAACCATGGGTTAACCGCAAACATGGCGAGGTTAACTTCTACCTTACGCAGATCCTCTCGGGTCATGGATGCTTTCGGAGCTATTTGAAGCGCTTTGGCCACGAGGAATCTGACGAGTGCCCCTGGTGCGAGCGAGGGCATGTGGAAGACGCCAACCACATTCTTTTCGAATGTGGACGGTTCCTGGAGGAGAGGCGTCGTCTGGAAGAGGCAGTGGGCCGCTCCATCAGAGCGGACAACTTAGTCAACGCCATGCTGGAATCGGAGGAAGCTTGGGAACTAACAAGCACCTTCGCGGCCACAGTGATGATGGAGCTCCGCAGAGTCGAGCGACTGAGAAGACGAGCTGTCCCAGGCTAAGGTAGCGCATAGTGCTTGCGAAGCAATGCTTTACGGCCGTCCCGCAAGCACCGCGCGCTATCCTAGCCACCACACAACTTGCAATTTTTATTTTGTCAATAAATGAATATAAAAAAAAAAAAAAAAAAAAAAAAAAAAAACATACACACAAACACATACACAAACATTTACACGCACATACACAAACACATACACACGCAAGGGCGCAGTATGCGCTTACTATGAGAACTTAATTGTTTAATAACTTTTTTGTGGACATACGATCTTCATGAAACTTTCAGATTATGATTATAACATGGATATGCATGTATTTGCCAAAGCGCAAGTCTCTAGTATTTGTACAAACATGGTGGTGAGGTGGTGAATATATGGGTGGGGGGTAAATTTCAACAAAAACCGAAATTGTATAAATTGCATATAAGCATTCATAAATAATTTGGAGACTCTAGCAATAAAGGTGTAGAAGGTATAATCACTAACCAGAGAACACATAGACCGGACAAGTAGTGTAAAGCGTTTTGCACACTTTTTTTCGGGAGTTATCTCCCAGACACTTCGTATTTGCACTGGTTAGTGGTATAATTTTATAACTGGCTTTCGATAAGGTTTTTTATCGATAAAAAAAGATCGGGATGAGTTGTCGATTTTGAATGATAAACTCGATATCCGCGCTGTAATTAGCTCTTATATCTTCTGAAATCGACGTGTTCATACATACGGACAGACGGACGGACAGACAGACGGACAGGGCCAAATCGACCAGCTCGTCACCCTGATCAAGAATATATATACTTTGTGGGGTCTGCCACGCCTCCTTCTGCCTGTTACATACATTTCAACAAAACCATTATACTCTGATTTCCCATTGAAAATGGGTTCAGGGTATAAAAACTAAAAGAACTCATAAATTTGACCCACAATGTTTTAAGAACAGTTACATTCGCGTAAAATGGAAATTAACGGTACTTTTTTTTCAGTTTGTGAAGCTGAAGTATTTTTACCATTCAAAGTGAGATATTGTCAGTGTTGCCAAATCAGCTTTTTTCCCGTAAAATCTGGCTTTTTTGAAAAGCCGATTGCGGGAAAAATTCCAAAACAGCGGACAGCGGGAATTCTGGATTTTTTAAAGAATAATTTGCTTTATTTCCGCTTTTTTATTTATTGAAGAAATTTTCGTATTTTGTATGGATAATTCGTATGAAGAATGAAGTTTTCTTCATTGTAGTTAAATTAAAACCAAATAGTTCAGTAATTCAATTTTCAATGAACGAACCAAACGGTAATAATATGGAACTAACTAAACTAAGATATGATTTATATTTAATTCAGAACAACCTATTGTGAACAACAATATCGAACTTTTTGATTCTATGTAAATGAAACGAAAAGATTAAAAAATGTATGCAACTATTTTGATAGAGTGTAGTACAATATCGAACTTTTTGATTCTATGTAAATGAAACGAAAAGATTAAAAAATGTATGCAACTCTTTTGATAGAGTGTAGTACAAGAATTTATGTGTTGCCGACAAATTTTCAAATAGTAAAAAATGTTGATTCCTTTTCATGCATAAATATTTTTTGAGAACATTGATAGTATTGAGCCCCAATATAAGAACATCCACCCAATTCAGTAGGAAACTACTCAAGACGCTACAGAGTTTTGAGTTGAGAAGCGTGTTCTAAGGGTTTGATAGGATATAAGAAATTTAGGAACTTGGCCACTTTTGCATTGTTTCCTTTGCTAATGCCCAAGTGGGTAACATTTTTCGTCAGATCAATACTGTGATGCTTAACTCAATTTCAAGCATTTGGTGAAACATATATTATAAAACTTCACAGATACGGCTTGCGGTGTTTGAAGAAATGATGCCATGATTATAAGTTGTTAAAAATATATTTAAGTATCAATCAGCTTTTTTTTCCGATTTTTTTCACAAAATTTCGACTTTTTTTTTTAAGTATCTTCCCACTAAAAACAGCTTTTTTGGCTCAACAAAAATTGGCAACACTGGATTTTGTTAATGAAACACGTGTTTGCAAAAATGGAAAAGCGCACAACAATACAGCAACGGGAATTGGTGCTACACCACTTTAAAAATCGAATTTCGATGCGCTAAATTGCAGAGTTCGTTAATTACCCCGAATCTACAGTAAAAACATAATAAACCGATTTTTTTTTTAAAACAGAGTGATTAATGGTAATAAGGGTAAAAGTAAGGTAAGGTAATAAGGGTAGTACGGCTCCAAAACTAATTTTTAATGACACAGATGTGGAAAACCCCTAGTTATCCGCTTCAAAGCTGGCTAGTCAGATGAAGCAACAGCTGGGGAAGTCGAGTAGTGCAAAAACGATTCGTCGTATACTCCGAGACCATGATTTAAATAGTAGAATTGCTCTCAAGAAGCCTTTCATTAGCTAGAAAAATAATTAAAGCCGGCTCGAGTCCAAGTTTAACATATTTGGTTCGGATGGGAGGCCCTACATCTGGCGACAAGCGAATACCGAGCTGCAAGAGAAGCACCTGAAACCCATAGTAAAGCGTGGTGGAGGGTCTGTAATGGTTTGGGCCTGTATGTCAGTCTCTGGAGTTGGAAAACTAGCTTTTATTGGAAGCACCTTAGATAAGAATATATATTTAAGCATTTTAAAGAAAAATCTTATCCAAAAAGCTGAATATCCGGCCCTGAAAGAGGACTTTACATTTTATCAGGACAACTATCCTAAGCACACATCGGGTATCGTTCAGTCTTGGCTGGTATGAAACTGCCCGCATACCCTCAAATCTTCAGCACAGTCCCTGGATCTTAATGTAAATGTAATGTAATCAAAATTTGTGGCCCATTTTAGACCCAGCATCAGGTCTCGGAATATTTCCAACAAAAGCGATTTAAAAACTGCATTAGTCGAGGAATGGAGGAAAATCCGGCCCGAAACAACAACAAAATTGGTGGCTTCAATGCCTGCAAGACTTAAGGCTGTATTAGATCACAAAGGGGGTCATGCAAAATATTAAATGTAACAAGTAAGAACGTTGCAGTCGGTGCGCAGCAAAAAACATGATGCCATTAAAATTGGAAAATCATCGATAGCTATTGCATTCAAATTACATCTATATATATAAAAGAGAGTTGTGTAAAAGTGTACAGAGACTTATAACTTGATATGTTGTGAGGAGCAATATAGGTATGCACGTATATATAAACGTATGTATTTGCTGTGCGTTTATATGCATATACGTGCATATACATGTTGCTCCACACAGCGACGCGAATACTGTAGGAGCGACCCTCGCACTGGAAAGGGGGTCAAAGTCCTGTTAGAGGCGGGCTCTTTCGCTCCTACAGATTCAGCAATGGGTTCGCGTCACACGCACGACGATCATCGGTGACCGTTAGGCGAGGTGCCGTTCGGGCCGGGTGATAGCAGTGGACGTTTTCACTCGCATGGCAACAACGGTACTTCGGCCAATGGGAGGCTGCCACGCAATTTGGCGGGAAAGTGGCGTCACCCAGATCACGCCACTTTACCGTTTTTATGGGCACGAGCAGCAGGAAGGCCCCGCTCCAGAGCCGAACAGGCCCCGTTACCACGCGAAGCAGGGCCTGTGGCTGGGGTATAAAAGGCCACCAGCAGCTCCATACGGGAAGTCAAAAAGGGTCGAAAAACGATACGAGAGAGTGTTGCCGTCGAAATTTATACAAAGTGAAAGTGAAGAAAGTGTCGAAATCAAGTCAACGCGAGTAGCAAACAGGACTCCCAGGACATCGTGGGAACAGCAAGGACATCGTAGGAACCACCAGGACATCCAGTGGGAATCCTTGCAGTGAACGAAGTTAGTGTTGTGCTGTGAGTGAGCGAGATAGTAGGAGAGATCGGCATAGCTGGCGAACCGCCAGAGTTTACAGATCCAGATCCTGGCGTTTCTCAAATCCTTACGGTGAGCTAGCGTGTTTAGCACAACACTCTCCCAGCCGGAGTGCGTTGAACAAGCGCTCAGTAGGTGTGCGTCGCTAAGCAAACCAGCGAGCCAGCATACATTTACATAAGTGACGTGTACATTTCATATTTATTTAAGAAAATATACCATTGCGCTATAAAACCTAAACCACAAGACTAATTAATTATCGCAGGGGCTTCAACAAATAAATTTGTTGGCAACGAATCCACAGTCAGCTGAATAGTGTTGGGTTGCTCATGAGTGAGTGAACAAAAAAGAGTTGTTCACTAAACTGAGCAACTGAACATGTTCCTCTCGAATTGTTCTTTATTGCTCACTTGTTCTTTTTTGCTCACTTGCTCACTATAGCTCACTTGTTCTTTTTTGCTCACATGCTCTTTTGCTCAGCTGTTTTTCAACACTCACTGTTGCCTTTGCTCATTTTTACGTACTGTTAGCTCATTTTGCGTTCTTCCGTTTTTTATTGTCTTCAAACTCACATTTTCGTGTTTCGCGCCAACTTTTGTTTCGCTTTTAAAAATTCATTATGTCGCTAATCCGGAAGCACAGTGAGATTTGGAATCATTTTGAGGACATAGGGAGTCAACAGGCCAAATGCAAATATTGCAAATGCACCATTAGCTGGAAATCGCTGAGCAATTTGAGCCGGCACCTTAAAAGCAAACACCCTACAGCTATGGAGCCCGTTGTTCGACAGAGCGAGGAGATAACGGTTGTTGTACAAAACCCTCAACCAAAAATTAAAAATTTTGTACATAAGCCGTTGTCAGATGGAAAAGCAGAACAAATTGACCGCCAGCTTGTGAAAATGATCGCCAAGGGTCATCACGCTTTGCGATTGGTTGAAGAGCCGGAATTCAAAAAGCTTATTGATGATGTCTCGCACGCTCCAGGGTATAAGCTTCCCACAAGAAAGACGTTAACCACCTCTTTGATACCCAAAGTTCGTGATGAACTTTTGGGACAAATTTTGGACAATTTGCGAATGGCCACTGCGGTATGTCTAACAACAGACGGCTGGACATCACTCAGCAATGAGAGCTATATAGCAGTAACTGTGCACTACATAAATCAGGATAAAACAGTGCTACAATCACACACCATTGCTTGCGAGGCCTTTGAAGAGTCACACACTTCAGAAAACCTTTTTGGTTTCCTCAAAAAAATTGTTGGCAAGTGGGAGTTACAAAATAAAGTAATGGCTATAGCTTCGGACAATGCCCACAACATTGTTGGTGCTATAAAATTGGGCAATTGGAAACAGGTGAGGTGTTTTGCGCACTCTCTAAACATCATTGTTCAAAAGGCTTTGGAGAAAATCAGCAGTGTGCGCACGAAAGTAAAAGCTATCGCAGAGTACTTTAACCGTAGCTCATCAGGGCTAAAAAAGTTAAAGGACATGCAAGCTATGTTTAACTTGCCACAACTGAAACTCACGCAGGATGTGCCCACAAGGTGGAATTCCACCTTCAAAATGTTTCAACGACTGTCGATGTTGAAAGAGGCAGTTGTAGCAGCCCTCTCCACACGGACGGACCTTATTTTGTCCCCAGAAGACTGGAGTTTGATAGAAGGTGTACTTCCAATTTTACAGCCCTTCTATCAACTAACGGAAGAGATCTGCGCGGAAAAAAACGTGACGCTATCAAAGATAATTGTCTTAGTTGGGTTGCTGCAAAAAAAAATGGTGACACTAAATGCGTCTATTGCAAGCCATACTTTGCAGGAGGTTGTCGAGACGCTCATTTTTGAAATGGATGGCAGATTCAGAGAGGTGGAAACAAATGTTTTGTACGCAGAAAGCACCATTCTGGATCCAAGATTTAAAAGACGAGTATTTAAATCAGCAGAAGCCTTTCAAAACGTGGTTTCTGACATAAAAAAAAAAACTGACAAAAATGCGCACCGTTGTCGCACTGAATGAAGTTGTCCCAGCTGAAGAATTGGGTTCTACTGACAAAGACGACATCTGGAACGAGTACGACAATAAGTTCCAACAAGTAACCCACCCCACAAATACAATTGCTGCTGGTATTCGAGAAATGGATAAATATTTAGCTGAAGAGTATATATCTCGGAAGGCTGATCCATTGGAATGGTGGAATCAGCGAAAAATGCAATACCCGCATTTATATACATATATGCTAAGTCGCCTATGCATAGTTGCAACATCTGTGCCATGCGAGCGCATATTTTCCAGTGCTGGTGAAACAGTAACCAAAAGACGGTCCCTGTTGAAGCCGACCAATGTGGAAAATCTTATGATTTTACATAATAACATGTAAATTTTATGTATGTTCCTAAATAATAGTATTTTTATTTAACGAGAAGACTAATATTCCCAATGAAGGGAATTTCTTTAACTTTAACTTTTTGTTTTTTATTTTCTAATTTAGTTTTAAGTACAAGTTTTATAGAACATAAATACTCCCAATGAAAGGAATAAAATCTGAATAAAGTTTTTGGTTTGTTTTGTTAAATTAGTTTTAAGTACAAGACTTATAAAAATCTTTAAAAAAGATTTAAAATGGAACATAACGTATTTCATTGTCTGTTGTGTGAAGAATTCAGTAGCTTTGAGCTGTTCATGAACAGTGAGCAACTGAGCAATGTGAGTGAGCAATGTGAATGAGCAACTGAGCAAAGTGAGCGAGTCGACTCACTTCGAAAAAAAGAACAAGTGAACATGTTCACCAAATTGAGCAACGTTTACCCAACACTACAGCTGAAACTAGCCCAGCTTAGACTCGGGATAAACCGAAGGTTCGTTACAACTGGCGCCCAACGTGGGGCCCTGCGATAAGAGTGTGATTAGTGAATACTTGTGAATATGGTGCGAGCGTGGGTATACAATCTTAAAAAAGATGAAGTGCTGCGTTATGGTGACGAGTTCGGCGTGAGCTTGTCAGGCACACTGGACGCGATGCGGAGGCAGTTCGGCGAGTGGGTTGAGAGGAATGATGGAAGCATTCCTTACTCACTGAGGATCGCCGAGCTGGGGCGCCTGCATGGACGCCGTGCCTCTCTCAGAGATGAGGCAACAACCGCCGTCGGGGACGACGAGCTGGAGTCGGAGCTTGCACATGTGGCACGGCTGTGTGTGCCCTCCACAAGCGCGACGGCGCGACTCCAAAATACGCGTCAAGGTAAGATGAGGGCCACACCCGCAACCGGAAATCAGGCCACGAGGACACGACAGCACCGCTCAGGAATATCCAAAGGTAGCCAAACAAGTGCGGGAGTGGAGCTTCCGTTTTGATGGTACCACAAAGCCTTTGGAGTTCTTGGAGCAGGTGGAGTGGTCGGCTGACACATAGGGCCTGGATCTGGATATGATCCCAAGGGCGATGCCAGAGCTGCTGAAAGGCATGGCCTTGAAATGGTACGTGGCCAACAACCGGCACTGGACGGCGTGGGCGACATTCGTGCGCAGCTTCCAGGAGTTTTTCCTGCCCAGAGGCTATCTGGAGAAGCTGGAGGATGACGTCAAACGCCGGAGGCAAATGGTAGATGAGAGCTTCAAGGTCTACATGGTGGAGATGCAGACTCTCATGCGGCCTCTGCGCTATGGAGCAGACCGCGAGATGAAGCTCATCTACAACATCAGCCTGCCCGATCTGCGTGCCTACGCCCGCCCATATCAATTCCATAGTCTAGTGGAATTGATGCACCTGGCAGATGAGTTCGAGGAGCTGGAGAAGGACCGCGAGAGGTTGCGACAACAGCCACGGCCTGGCCGGTCACGACTGATGGCCATTGACGACGCTGGAGGCGATGTGGAGTATCGCCGCATGGAGGATGAGGCGAAACTTTCTCCTGCGCCGAGGAAGGGCGCAACCGGAACGAGGACACACATCCCGAATCCATCCAAGGCGTGCCGAGTGTGTGGTCAGGAGGGGCACCGCGCGTTTACGTGTCGCAACAAGGCGCTGGATTTCTGCTAGCAGTGCGGGCGCATTGGAGTAAGAACGTTTGCCTGTTGCCAGTCGGGAAACGAGAAGCGACACCCGCCATCCAGGGGCGAGCTGGAGCAGCAGTCAGGAGCCCCCAGGCACTAGTGGGCCGTCTCCAGGATGAAGGCAGCCAGATGTCGGCGATCGTGGCCATTGGAGCCACTCAACAAAGAGCTACGATCGACACGGGAGCCACAAGCAGCTTTATCAGCGAAAAGCTTGCTGACGAGCTCAGAGGAGTGGGCGTGGTGCGTGCTACACGGCGGCGCATACGCTTAGCGGACGGCAGTTGCAGTCTGGTGGACTCGCAACTGGAGGCGACGATCAGCTGGGGAATCAGCAAATACAGATTCCGTTGCTGATTCTGCCAGGAGTGATCGAAGATCTAGTGCTGGGCTGGGATTTCTTGGCCAGCATGGGCACCACACTGGAGTGCGGTGGCTTGACATTGAAGGTCGAGCCAAGAATTCCACAGTCGAGCGGACAGCCGGAGGAGAAGCTATCCGTGGTTGTGGCCAGCGTGGAGGCGAACCCAGCGACGCCGATGGAGGCGAATATGGAACAGCCAACGCCTATGCACAATGACCCAGAGGTGGATGCTTTCCTGAGGCATGAGCTGGAGAAGTTCCAGCATGTGAAGGGCACCACCAGGATCACGGAGCACCGGATCAGGATGCAGGATAACAGGCCCATAAAGCAGCGCTACTTCCCCAAAAATCCAAAAATGCAGGCGGAGATCAACTTGCAGGTGGATGAGCTGCTGGCCAAAGGCTGCATCGAGCCCTCGAAGAGCCCACATAGCGCGCCGATTATCATGGTTCGTAAGAAGAATGGGAAGTGGCGGCTATGTGTGGATTTTCGACAGCTAAACAGCAGATCCATCAAAGATGCATACCCTTTGCCGCGTGTGCATCACATTCTGGACCAGCTGCGAAAGGCGCGCTACATCAGCAGCCTGGATTTGAAGGATGGGTATTGCCAGATACCGATGGAGATGGCCAGCAGACCACTGACGGCATTCACGATGCCAGGAAAGGGGCTCTTTCAGTGGAAAGTGATGCCGTTTGGACTCCATTCTGCGCCGGCAACGTTTCAGCGAGCTCTGGACCAAGTGATCGGCCCAGAAATGATGCCCCATGCCTTTGCCTACCTGGACGACATCATCGTCATCGGCCGGACGCGACAGGAGCATATGAACAACCTACGAGAGGTGTTCCGGCGACTGCGGGCAGCCAACTTGAGGATCAACATCGACAAGTGCGATTTCTTCAAGAAAGAGCTAAAGTATCTGGGTCATAAGGTCACGGAGGATGGCATTTGCACGGATCCAGAGAAAGTGGCCGCTATCGCCGAGCTGAAGCCGCCCACAAACGTAAAAGAGTTACGCCAATATGTGGGCGTGGCTTCATGGTACCGCCGCTTTGTGCCAGATTTTGCAGCCACAGTGCATCCGCTAAATGCACTGCTCAAAAAGGGCACGAAGTGGGAGTGGACGGAGGAGCGGCAAAGAGCGTTCGAGACGGTAAAGGCCAAATTGACGGAGTCACCGGTGCTGGCGTGCCCTGATTTCTCGAAGCCGTTTTGCTTGCAAACGGACGCAAGCAATTATGGGCTTGGGGCAATCCTGACGCAGTCCTCGGAGGATGGAGAGCGCGTCATTTCGTATGCCAGCCGGACACTGAACAGTGCTGAAAAGAACTATTCAGCTACTGAGAAAGAGTGTCTGGCTATAATCTGGGGCATACGAAAGCTCAGGTCATACCTGGAAGGCTACAAATTCGTAGTGGTCACTGACCATATGGCGCTGAAGTGGCTCAATTCCATTGAGAGCCCAACGGGAAGGATTGCCAGATGGGCACTGGAGCTGCAGCAGTATGACTTCGAGATCCGCTACAGAAAGGGCAAGCAGAATGTGGTAGCAGATGCGCTCTCACGGCAGCCTCTGGGAGAGGAGGCGTGTCGATTGGTCAAGAGCAAGGAGACGCCAGCTGGGACAGGATGTCGCTGGCTCACCAGGCTTCGACAAGACATAAAGAAGGCGCCACATAAGTTTCCAGACTATATGGAAGAGTCTGGAAACTTATATCGGCACATCCCTCATCAAGCCGGCCACGAGGATGTGGCTGCATGAAAGTTGTGCGTGCCGGCGGACCGGCGCAAACAAGTGCTGGAGGAGAACCACGACGCAGCCACCGCTGGCCACCTTGGGAGCCGAAAAACTATCGCTCGGGTGGCAGCGCGGTATTACTGGCCAGGTATGTACCGGGATGTAAGAAAATACGTACAGCGCTGCGAAGTGTGTCAGCGATATAAACCCAGTCAGCTGCAAGCTGCTGGGCAAATGCTGACGCAGGTGCCCGAGGAGCCATGGGCAACAGTTTGTGCCGATTTTGTTGGCCCACTGCCGAGATCAAAGCATGGGAACACTATGCTTTTGGTTTTCATAGACCGCTTCTCGAAATGGACGGAGATGGTGCCGCTGCGGAGTGCGAATAGCACAGCTCTCCAGAAGGCATTTCGAGAGCGGATCTTGGCGCGGTTTGGCACGCCGAAGGTGCTCATTACTGACAATGGCACCCAATTCACCAGTCGGGCATTCAAGGCGTTTCTGGAGGAGCTTGGGGTGCGTCACCAGTTGACAGCGCCATACACGCCTCAAGAGAATCCCACTGAGAGGGCCAACAGGACAGTGAAAACGATGATTGCGCAGTTCGCTGGAGATGACCAGAGATGCTGGGACGACGCATTGCCGGAGTTGACGTTGGCGGTCAACAGCAGCGTGTCAGCATCCACAGGATATTCGGCCGCCTTCATCACGCAAGGGCGAGAGCCAAGGCTGCCCAAATCGCTGTTCGATGCGCAAACTATCGGCACAGGCCAGGAGGTACAGACCCCAGTCGAGAGAGCCAGCAAGATGCGCGAAGTGTTTGAGATCGTGCTTCGGAACCTGGAGAGAGCTGGACAGGATCAGGCGCGGCATTACAACCTACGGAGGAGACAGTGGAAGCCGCCCGTAGGTGACAAGGTGTGGGCAAAGGAACGCCACTTGTCTAATGCCGCAGAGGAATTCGCAGCAATAGTGGCCAGTTTTGTGTCTCCAGTCATCTGCCGGATAAGGTCGGAGGCAGAAAAGCGGACCAGGACGGAGCATGTGGCGGATCTCAAGCCGTGGAGAGGAGACGCGGGTGAGCAATAGAGCTGTTTTGTTTTTTTTTTCCAAAAAAAAAAAAAAAAAAAAAAGGAGTGAATACACAGCGAAGTGTATTGCTTCTTATCAAAAAAAAAAAAAGAAGAAAAAAAATAAGACTACAAAATTTTGCTCAAAAATGCATAATTTCGGTTGCGAAACGCATCTGTGACTGGAAAACTACAGTTGCCACCAGGAAAATTACGGTATGTGGTGTGAGGAGCAATATAGGTATGCACGTATGAGTGTATATGGACGTACGTATTTGCTGTGCGTTTATATGCATATACGTGCATATACATGTTGCTCCACACAGCGACGCGAATACTGTAGGAGCGACCCTCGCACTGGAAAGGGGGTCAAAGTCCTGTTAGAGGCGGGCTCTTTCGCTCCTACAGATTCAGCAATGGGTTCGCGTCGCACGCACGACGATCATCGGTGACCGTTAGCCGAGGTGCCGTTCGGGCCGGGTGATAGCAGTGGACGTTTTCACTCGCATGGCAACAACGGTACTTCGGCCAATGGGAGGCTGCCACGCAATTTGGCGGGAAAGTGGCGTCACCCAGATCACGCCACTTTACCGTTTTTATGGGCACGAGCAGCAGGAAGGCCCCGCTCCAGAGCCGAGCAGGCCCCGTTACCTTACGAAGCAGGGCCTGTGGCTGGGGTATAAAAGGCCACCAGCAGCTCCATACGGGAAGGCAAAAGGAGTCAAAAGCCAAAAGAGTCAAAAGAAGTCGAAAATATACCGGTGAGAAGCTATATAGTGAAAGTGCGTGAAGAAAGTCAAGTGAAAGTCAACGCGAGTGGTAAATCAGGACTCCCAGGACATCGTGGGAACAGCAAGGACATCGTGGGAACAGCAAGGACATCCAGTGGGAATCCTTGCAGATCATCAGCAGGCGCCGATCAGGACATCGGTGCATATCAGCAACGTAAGCGAGGCCTGCACACCTGGGTGAGATCGCGTAGCCGTGCGTAAGAGAAGTGCTTGTGAGTGAACGAAGCTAGCGTTGTGCTGTGAGTGAGCGAGATAGTAGGAGAGATCGGCATAGCTGGCGAACCGCCAGAGTTTACAGATCCAGATCCTGGCGTTTCTCAAATCCTTACGGTGAGCTAGCGTGTTTAGCACAACACTCTCCCAGCCGGAGTGCGTTGAACAAGCGCTCAGTAGGTGTGTGTCGCTAAGCGAACCAGCGAGCCAGCATACATTTACATAAGTGACGTGTACATTTCATATTTATTTAAGAAAATATACCATTGCGCTATAAAACCTAAACCACAAGACTAATTAATTATCGCAGGGGCTTCAACAAATAAATTTGTTGGTAACGAATCCACAGTCAGCTGAAACTAGCCCAGCTTAGACTCGGGATAAACCGAAGGTTCGTTACAACTGGCGCCCAACGTGGGGCCCTGCGATAAGAGTGTGATTAGTGAATACTTGTGAATATGGTGCGAGCGTGGGTATACAATCTTAAAAAAGATGAAGTGCTGCGTTATGGTGACGAATTCGGAGTGAGCTTGTCAGGCACACTAGACGTTATGCGGAGGCCGTTTGGCGAGTGGGTTGCGAGGAATGAAGCAAGCATTCCTTACTCACTGAGGATCGCCGAGCTGGAGCGACTGCATGGACGCCGTGCCTCACTCAGGGTCCCAAGACGCCACTGGAGGTGACTACTGATAGTCAAGAACCGCTTCATGTGGATAAGGAGGTGAAGGGAACCAACAGGACCAAAAAGCAACGGTATCTTCGACGCAGGAAAGACATGCGAGATGGGGTAGCAGATGCACTCTCACGGCAGCTTCTGGAGAAAGAGGCGAGCCGCTTGGTCGCTAGTAAGGAGACGCCAGCTGGGACAGGATGTCGTTGGCTCACCAAGCTGCGCCAGGGTCTGCGCAAGGCACCACAAAAGTGGCCAGACTATCTCGAAGAGTCTGGAAACTTATATCAGCACAGTCCGCATCAAGCCGGCCACAAAAGTGTGGCGGCGTGGAAGCTGTGTGTGCCAACGGAGCGGCGCAAGCAAGTACTGGCAGAGAGCCACGATGCAGTCGCCGCTGGCCACCTTGGGAGCCGAAAAACAATTGCTCGGGTGGCCGCACGATACTACTGGCCCGGTATGTATCGGGATGCGCGGGCGTACGTGCAGCGTTGCAAGCGGTGTCTGAACTGCAAGACTAGTCAGCCGCCTGCAGCAGGGCAGAGGCTGAATCAAGTGCGTCGGAACCTGGAGAGAGCTGGACAGGATCAGGCGCGGCATTACAATCTACGGAGGCGGCAGTGGAAGCCGGCCGTAGGTGACAAGGTGTGGGCAAAGGAACGCCACTTGTCTAATGCCGCAGAGGGAGTCGCAGCAAAACTGCCGCCACGCTATGGAGGCCCATATATAGTGGCCAGTTTTGTGTCTCCAGTCATCTGCCGGATAAGGACGGAGGCAGAAAAGCGGACCAGGACGGCGCATGTGGCGGATCTCAAGCCGTGGAGAGGAGACACGGGTGAGCAATAGAGCTGTTTTGTTTTTTTTCCAAAAAAAAACAAGTAAGAACGTTGCAGTCGGGCGTTACCGACTGCGGAATACTCATTCACATCCCATCAACAATTTAGTAGTTAAGTTTCGCTCTAATACTGTAGAATATACAGGTTTTTCCGATTTGCCACGCCCCAACTGGGCGTAGACACCTCATTTTTGGTCAGTTTTTAGAAAGAGATAACGGTACCCTAACTGCAAAGTTTGAATGCTTACCCTCAAAAAATGTGAAAATTACAGGGTATTTTCCGATATGCCACGCCCCTAAAGAGGCGTAAAAATTATTTTTGGGGAATCGATAGAGGAGGCTACCAGTAACTCAACTTTTCAAATTTGAAGCTTCTAGCTATTATACTTTAGGAGATATAAACTTTTGCGGTTTGCCACGCCCCCTGTGGGCGGACATATATCCGACAAAACTTTTTGGTCTTGGGTGATCAGCCCGAGTATATATACAAAATTTGAGGTCTCTGCCATCAATAGTGTCCAAAATATAGGAGAATTTAAAAAATCACTATATCTTCAGGTCCGATTTGCCACGCCCCCAATGGGCGTAGACTTGTAATTTATCTTCAGACTTTATAGAATCATACCATTAGCTGACGTGCAAAATTTCAGCATTCTAGGTTTACAACTTTAGGAGATACAGTTTTATCCGATTTGTCACGCCCCCAACGGGCGTAGATATATCCGCCATAGCTCGTGATCTTGGGTGGTCAACGCGGACCTACATACCAAATTTCAGCTTTCTAGCTCTTCAACAAACATGATTTCTGGTATATCAGAAAATGCATTTTCCGATTTGCCACGCCCCTAGTGGGCGGATCGGGAAAATTTTAACACTTTATAAATCGGAGATATACACGAGTATGTGATCCAAATTTCAAGTCTCTAGCTTCAATAGCGCCGAAATAGATTGCGTTCATACGGACAGACGGACAGACGGACGGACGGACAGACGGACAGACGGACGGACAGCAAGACGGACATTGCACAAAACCAATATACTGATTCACTTTCGTGAATGAGTATAAAAAGGAGTGAATACACAGCAAAGTGTATTGCTTCTTATCAAAAAAAAAAAAAAAGAAGAAGAGAAAAAAATAAGACGACAAAATTTTGCTCAAAAATGCATAATTTCGGCTGCGAAACGCATCTGTGACTGGAAAATTACGGTATGTGGGTGCGCAACAACAATTTGTTTGAACTGCGCGCGCACGACAGCAAGCAGTGTACAGTACTGCGCCGAAAAACTTAGCTGTCGGTGCATGCGCAATGCATAGATACAACAACAAAGCAGTGCATGCGCAAGCAGCAACGCGCGCAGCTGAAATTATGTATTAATCGCACGAAAACGAAAAGCGGAAAACAAAAACAAAACCGCACGCATTTCAGGCGAAAGCATTTCTGCAGACACACACACAGCGAAGCGAGAGCAAGCGAGCGTAGGCAAGGGTCAAGGGCCTACGTCGGCTGCCCAGCGATCGCTAGCGCACGAAGATGTCAAAGCGAGCGACATCTAAAACCGCCAACAAAACGTGCAGAGACAACTAAAACAGCCAACAACAAAACACACAGCGACATATAAAACAATCACTACCGAAGAGATACATAAAACGGCCAACAACAATGCAACGCAGCAGAAGAACTTGCATTGGATGTTCGGCCACCGAAGGGCTATGTATGCATGTGTAGGTGAGAGTGGGGAAAACGGTATCAAGGCGATACCGTAGCCTGGAATTCAGCCATAAGGCAGGGAAAGCTAGAGTGGGCTGAACAGAGGACACAGGACCCGTTATATGCTGCCGCCTACGCAGCCGGCGGCGCGGCAGCAGAGGGTATAAATGGGCATGTTCGCATCGGGCCGGTCTTCTTGTGGATGAGTTACCAGAGTGGACCGACGGCGCTCGAGTGCAGTGTGTCGAGTGAAGTGTTCCAAGTGAAGACGAGGAGCATGCAGGCATCTTTTTGGGTTGCCCATTGAGAGATTGGTTCACCATCGATGCCTGCCACGCGACGAATACATCCGGTTGTCAGTGCTGAGACGTAGGCACGTTTGTTGGCCGATCCTCGCGCACTGGCCAGCGACTTTGCTGTGCGCGAATGAGGAGTGAGCCGCAAAATAGCAGCCGGCGTCAAAGTTCGACACCGGTGGCGGTTGCGAACGACATCGATGTGGCCAGCTCCCAACAGCAATCCAATAATGTGTCTGCAGCGCCGCAACGGAGTTCCAGCCACAAACGGAGATCAGCGACGAGCCTTCGCCAGCAGCAGAGAGGTCGACGAGGGATATGGTGAGGCAGGTGGCCGCCGCACGAGTGCCAAAGCCACCGGAGACTGCAGAACCAACAGGTGAGTTGTGCAGGAGCGTCCGGCGTGGGCGGAGGCAGCGGCGGCCCATATTGCACGCGGGCATGCAGTCGGAGATGTGGCTGTTTGCTGTGAGAGTGTGACTACAGACGCCTGCCACGCGAATGGCTCCACCGGTCATGGATCGCCAGATGTCGGTAAAGCTTGGCAACCGAATCCTCGCGCACTGGCCAGCGACTCCGCTGGAGCTGTGCGCGAAAGAGGAGTGGCCAACAAGCGCACCGACACCAAAGATCTGACACCGGTGTCCACTTGCGAACGACGTCTGTGGCCCGATCTAATAGCAGCAGTGCATGTATTGACTGCGATGCCCCACCGGAGCATCCCCAAGGGCCCAAAAGGAAAAGATGCCCAACCTAAAAACAATATTTTTATTAAGGTTTTGTCGAGACTTATAAAAATATTAGCCCCATTCACTTACCGGCAGAGTGCAGCATTGCCAGCGGTAAGGGAAAAATACAGCTGTTAACATTAACAGAGCGTTAACAGCAGCGATCAGCGCAAAATGGAGCATCGAGGGATGGAGCGACGCAAAACGGAGCAGCGCAGCGGAGGCGGGCGCCAAATTCAAACACGATGGTCTCGTGTTTTCCCGAAGGAAGAGGGGAGTGTGAGGAGCAATATAGGTATGCACGTATTAATGTATATAAACGTATGTATTTGCTGTGCGTTTATATGCATATACGTGCATATACATGTTGCTCCACACAGCGACGCGAATACTGTAGGAGCGACCCTCGCACTGGAAAGGGGGTCAAAGTCCTGTTAGAGGCGGGCTCTTTCGCTCCTACAGATTCAGCAATGGGTTCGCGTCGCACGCACGACGATCATCGGTGACCGTTAGCCGAGGTACCGTTCGGGCCGGGTGATAGCAGTGGACGTTTTCACTCGCATGGCAACAACGGTACTTCGGCCAATGGGAGGCTGCCACGCAATTTGGCGGGAAAGTGGCGTCACCCAGATCACGCCACTTTACCGTTTTTATGGGCACGAGCAGCAGGAAGGCCCCGCTCCAGAGCCGAGCAGGCCCCGTTACCTTACGAAGCAGGGCCTGTGGCTGGGGTATAAAAGGCCACCAGCAGCTCCATACGGGAAGTCAAAAAGGGTCGAAAAACGATACGAGAGAGTGTTGCCGTCGAAATTTATACAAAGTGAAAGTGAAGAAAGTGTCGAAATCAAGTCAACGCGAGTAGCAAACAGGACTCCCCGGACACCGTGGGAACAGCAAGGACATCGTAGGAACCACCAGGACATCCAGTGGGAATCCTTGCAGATCATCAGCAGGCGCCGATCAGGACATCGGTGCATATCAGCAACGTAAGCGAGGCCTGCACACCTGGGTGAGTTCGCGTAGCCGTGCGTAAGAGAAGTGCTTGTGAGTGAACGAAGCTAGTGTTGTGCTGTGAGTGAGCGAGATAGTAGGAGAGATCGGCATAGCTGGCGAACCGCCAGAGCTTACAGATCCAGATCCTGGCGTTTCTCAAATCCTTACGGTGAGCTAGCGTGTTTAGCACAACACTCTCCCAGCCGGAGTGCGTTGAACAAGCGCTCAGTAGGTGTGCGTCGCTAAGCAAACCAGCGAGCCAGCATACATTTACATAAGTGACGTGTACATTTCATATTTATTTAAGAAAATATACCATTGCGCTATAAAACCTAAACCACAAGACTAATTAATTATCGCAGGGGCTTCAACAAATAAATTTGTTGGCAACGAATCCACAGTCAGCTGAAACTAGCCCAGCTTAGACTCGGGATAAACCGAAGGTTCGTTACAATGTGCTGGACCAATTTTCATGGTTTTTAATTTGTTGGATTTGTCTCCGCCACGAGTAGGATAATAGATCTTAAAAATACTGAAAAAATTTGACGAATCCTTGAATAACGCGGTTTGTTCCCTAAAGATTCAAATTTCCATTGATACTCAGTAGGCTTGATAACAGTGACAGTTTTCGGTCCTGCTCTCATATTATACAATAGTATTTGTTTGTCTCAAACATAAATTTGTGTAAATTATTTATATTTATACTAGTTGTCCCGGCGAACTTCGTACCGCCTAACAGTCTCTATATATGTAAAACAAAGTAGAGTTTGTTACAAAACTTATAATTTGAGATCTGCTGCACCAATTTTCATGGTTTTTGATTTGTTGGATTTGTCTCTGCCCCGAATTGGAAACAGGCATTGTATTTTTGAGTGCTCGCTAGAAAAGTAGGGAACGCAATGGCTCTGGTGGCGGGACCACTAATGGCAATGTCACTTTACCACTAAGGCAGCACAAACCGGGCGTTTCACCAGCAAACTTCAATGCGCCACAATGCTGGCAAACAACGTCCATTGGACCAATGCAAACTAAACGATTCAAGCTGTAATCAATGGTGCAATCATATCGAAACGCTGCTCGATTCAAATCAATCCTTGAACCATTTCTTATTGCCATTTCACGGGCTGCCTCTCTTTGAGAAGCACGAATTAAGGCCCTTCTTTGCTGGGTACTAACGCGGAGCCTTTCTCGGGCGATTTCTCGCTCTTCGTCAGATAATTGACTCGCGCTATTCCGTTGCCTAATTGCATTATGGGTCCGCCGGGAAAGATTAGATCCTCTAGAACGCGGCATTTTTATTAATAGTAATACTGCCCTCGCACAAAACCATATAAAACAATCGAGAAATCTATATATATAAAAGAGAGTTGTGTAAAAGTGTATTAGCACTTAAAACTCGAGATCTGCTGGACCAATTTTCATGGTTTTTGATTTGTTGGATTTGTCTCCGCCACGAGGCGGATCAGTAGATCCGTTTGCATTGGTCCAATAGACGTTGTTTGCTAGCATTGTGGCGCATTGAAGTTTGCTGGTGAAAAGCCCGGTTTGTGCTGTCTTAGTAGTAAGTGACATTGCCATTAGTGGTCCCGCCACCAGAGCCATTGCGTTCCCTACTTTTCTAGCGAGCACTCAAAAATACAATGCCTGTTTCCAAATGACTTCATTTGGGGCGAAAATTATTGAAGAACACGGATATAATCCAACACTCGATGAAATGGCAATCCTAATTGTTGCTGAAAACTTGGAAGCACGTGATATTGTGCTTACACGACGCAATACTGGGCAACTACAAAGAATATATGAAACGCACCGTTCATATGACGCGTTACAATACCCGCTGATGTTTTGGCAAGGAGACGATGTATATCACTTTTATATCAAAATGATTAATCCATTGAATGGTAAAATCAGTATCATTGCTTTCATTTTAACTTGATATACTTTGTACTCTGTTTGCTTTTGGTACACAAAAAAGTTGTCACTCTTAATTTAGTAGAGTAGCTTATTAGGGGTTCTAAAATACAATTTTCACTGTATTTGTTTCAGGTGGGGAAACTACCAAGAAGGTTAGTTCGATGAATTATTACGCATATTGTTTGATGATTCGTGAAAATTATAACAATTATCTATATTAATATTTTTTTGTATTATTGTATTACGTTCATAGAAGCCTAAATTAGTTCAGCTAAAAGGTAACACGACATTACTTACTGGTTTTAATACAAAAATTTGACAGCTCCGAAATTAAAGAACTTTTAGGGAAAATAACGTATTTTTCAAGCATTCCCAAATTTTTCAGTATTTTTAAAATACATACTGCAATTCGGGGCGGAGCTCGAATTATAAGTTTTGTAACAAACTCGACTTTGTTTTATATATATAGAGACTGTTAGGCGGTACGAAGTTCGCCGGGACAACTAGTTCATATATAATTTATACAGCTTTGATTTTTATTATATATTTATATCCATATATTGGATACCGGCTTCAAGCTAACAGCAGATCAGCGCGATTTTCCTATGCATGTGCACACACTCATCGTCGTGCGTACAGACAGAAGCGCGCCTTTTCTCACATTCTTAGAATTTCGATTGATTTCTGGACTTTCTAGCCGTTACTGTAGTTCTGTCTGATGACGCTCTCTTAATAAGCTATTCTATTTTAGCAACTGTCTAGTCAAGGAAAGCAGTGGTGCGGGAGCCAAAGGCGACGCAAGTAATGTTAGAGTAGGAGGTTCGAACCGCTTCGGCGTTTTTTTTTTTTTTTTTTTTTTTTCATTCATTTCGTTTTTTATAAAATTGATATTTTATTGGGAAGGTGCGAAGTTGACTGAATGGCACTTAATACTTTTCATTTTCTTAGTCGAATAATTGTATAAGTTTAAATTTGTTTCTTCTTAAATAGCCCTCAAATACATATACGCAAATACATACATATCTATATATGTATATATATAAGTCTGCACGCATAGCATCAAGCATTCCAGCCTTATACACGCGCTCATTTGTATGTGTATGTATGTACATATAAATGCGTACTCTAGCAAATTCTAAGAATCTCATTTGCGATTGATTTGTCTTTGCATTGTTTTTGAATTTCCAGCCGCTACACTGGCTTTTCTTTGCTATATGGCGTCATAACAATAATGTGATTTCGTTTTAAGGTACTGTTGTTCGAAACGACGATGCTGTAGCAGAAGCGCCGGCGTTCTTTATTTTAGTTATTTTGACAAACATGCTTGGCTTGGGTGCGAGCTCAAGTCCCGCGAAAAACTATATATTGTAAATTGCAAATTTTTGTTATTTTAGCTGCCTTTATATTTTTTAAATTTCATCAATTTGTTTCTTTTCGTATTATGAATATCTATTAAGCTTATTTATATGTACAAATACATAAATAGGTGGCTGACGCATATAAATGCCTCGATTTGGGCACTATAAATAGCGATTGTCACGCCCCTAGTGGCCGTAGACTCCTCAATTTTGGCCGGTTTTTAGAACGAGCAACCGATAACCTAAATGCAAAAAATGTGAAAATTACAGGATATTTTCGATATGCCACGCCCCTAAAGAGGCGTAAAAATTATTTTTGGGGAATCGATAGAGGAGGCTACCAGTAACTAAACTATCCAAATTTGAAGCTTCTAGTTCTTAAACTGTGGTTTGCCACGCCCCTATGGGCGAACATATATCTACCATAGCTCGTTGGACGTGGGTGGTCAACCCGAGTATATACATATACCAAATTTCAGGTCTCTAGCATCAATAGTGTCCAATATATAGTCGAATTCGAAAACCTAGTAGGCGTAGATATAAAATTTTTTCACCCATCTTAGAATTAAATCATCAGCTTACGTGCAAAATTTCAGCATTCCTGGTTTATAACTTTAGATATAGGAGATACAGTTTTGTCCGATTTGCCACGCCCCCAATTTGCGGATATATATCCGCCATAGCTCGTGATTTTGGGTGGCCGACGCGGACCTATAGACAAAATTTCAGCTGTCTAGCTCCTCAACAAACATGATTACTGGTATATCGGAAAATGCATTTTTCGATTTGCCACGCCCCTAGTGGGCGGATCGGGAAAATTTTAATACTTTACAAATCGGAGATATACATGAGTATGTGTTCCAAATTTCAAGTCTCTAGCTTCAATAACGCCGAAATAGATTGTGTTCATACGGACAGACGGACGGTCAGCAAGACGGACATTGCACAAAACCAATATACTCTTTCACTTCGTTATTATGACTATGGCGGCAGAGGCCTTCAGCTCTAGAGTTGTATTTACATGGGTATTAGTTTCTTAACAGTATTGTGTGTTGTATTTACAGTAATGGATATGAGTAATGAATTTTGTTTTTTATACCCTGAACCCATTGAAAATGGGAAAGCAGGGTATAATGGTTTTGTTAAAAGTATGTAACAGGCAGAAGGAGGCGTGGCAGACCCCACAAAGTATATATATTCTTGATCAGGGCGACGAGCTGAGTCGATTTGGCCCTGACCGTCTGTCTGCCCGTCCGTCCGATATAAGAGCTAGAGACTTGAAATTTTTTTCCTAGGTCCGTGTATATCACGCGCATATCGATATTTTTTATCGACTAAAAACCTTATCGAAAGCTAGTTATTTAATTATATCTCCAACACCTTTAGAGCAAGAGCTTCCAAATTTTAAATGTAGACTTATATGTATTTTATATAATTTCGATTTTTGTTGTAATTTACCCCCCGCCTTTATTCCCACCCCCGCACCCTCACCTTTGTAAAAGGCGTATTTCAAGTACTAGAGTCGCGTGCTTAGGAATGTACATACATTTTTACTATACAATTACGCCCTGAAAGTTTCATTAGGATTGTACGTCTAGAAATTAAATTATTCAACAAATAAATTCTTATAATGTTGCCCACACTACAGCGCAGCCCAAGCGCAGTCGCTGCTTATTGCGCAGTTAGCAGAGTGCGCTCTAATACGTGCGTGTGTATGTTTGTGTGTGGAAAAGAAGTGCAGACTGATTAGAATATCAGATTAGAGTGTTCAGGGTATCTCCTAGTCGAGCAGTCTCGACTAGAGTCTTCTTACTTGTTTTTTCTAAGCCAGCAATATTCACCAACATATTTGCGTATATGCGCAATTATTCACTCTCGTTTTCATGCATCACTACATACGCGTTCATTTGTTCACATTCCTATTCACTTTCCTTCTAGCTCGCATACTTACATACTTGCATACATGCATACATGCGTAGCCATCTACTCCCATCCACATACATATATTAACATATGCGCGCTCATTTGATCATTTTTCTATTCTCTCTTCTTTCGCTAATCCGTTAATACATGCTTACACGCCGGCCGTTAACCTATCACTAATTTAAGAAATCAAAACAATGTTCACTATTCATTCATATTCATACTAATCTAAGACATCAAAACAATATTCGCTATTCATTACAACTTATAACTATCTTAACTTTAACTTACTACTAATTTGAAGGCGATCGGCGAGCCGCCTTACAAGACCATAGACAGGACACTTAAATGTTTTAATAGCTATTTTTGTGGACGATCTTCATGAAACTTTTAGATTATGATTATAACATGAATATACATGCATTTGCTAAAGTACAAGTCTCTAGTATTTGAAATACGCCTTTTACTATAGTGTGGGTAAGGGGGTGGATGTAAGGGCAAGGGGTCAATTTTACCAAAAACCGAAATTGCATAAATTGCATATAAGCATACATAAAAAATTTGGTTTCGATACAAAAATACGGACATTTTAAGCAAAAATTCAAGTCTCTAGCTCTTATGTCTTCGGAAATCGACGCGCTCATATAAACGGACAGACGGACAGGGCCAAATCGACTCAGCTCGCCACCCTGATCAAGAATATATATACTTTGTGGGGTCTGTCGCGCCTCCTTCTGCCTATTACATACATTTCAACAAAACCATTATACCCTGATTTCCCATTGAAAATGGGTTCAGGGTATAAAAATAAATGAACAGTAAGAAAATAATAAACAAGTAGTCATTGATAGAGTATTGTAAGATAGGATCAATGAAATTACCCAAGCCTCAAATAACATAAAGAAAATTGTAAAACACCATTCCAATATTAAAGAGGAAAAAATAACATTTTTTAAATACAAACTCCAAATCTTTAAAGACGATTTAACTAATTTAATTAATGCCATAGACTGGGCAAAAAAAATACAATAAATTCAATAATATTATCAGAATCAGAAGACAAAATAATAGAGCAGATACTAGAAAGAGAAAAAATCCTGTTCTTAAATGCAGAAGAACTGTTAGAATTCAGTCAAATAAAAATCGCAAGTAACATACCTTTAATCTCAAATGAAATTTGCACATCCATGTTAATTAAGTCAATTAAAAGAAAAAATTATATCAATGAAATAAAATTTGAAAATATTGTAAAATGCGAAAATTCAATTTATGCTATAAGAGACTCATGTGAGTCACATAATGAAACAAGTAAGAACGTTGCAGTCGGGCGTTACCGACTGCGGAATACTCTTTCACATCCCATCAACAATTTAGTAGTTAAGTTTCGCTCTAATACTGCAAAATTGAGGTCTCTGGCATCAATAGTGTCCTAAATATAGCAGACGTGGAAAAATTCAGCGCTCTAGCTGTAAAACTCTTGGAGATACCGTTTTATCCGATTTGGCGTAGATATATCCGCCAAAGCTGGTGATCTTGGGTGGTCGACGTGGACCTACATACCAAATTTCAGCTTTCTAGCTCTAACTAACATGATTTCTGGTATATCGGACAATGCATTTCCCTAGTGGGCGGATCGGGAAAATTTTAACACTATCAATCGGAAATATACGCGAGTATATGCTCCAAATTTCAAGTCTCTAGCTTCAATAACGCCGAATAGATTGCGATCATATGGACAAGACGGACATTGCATAAAACCAATATACTAATTCACTTTCGTGAATGAGTATAAAAAAAAAAAAGGCGGAGCGAATCCGAATAAAGCGAGATGAAGTAGTATGAATTCGAGAAGTGGGAAGGCAAAATAAAGAGAACGAGGCAAGATTAAGCAAGAGTAAAGTGAAGAGAGATAAAGCAAGTAGAAAATGAAGAAGCGCAAGATCCGATAACGAAGATGGAGATGGTAACGAAGAAAGTTGAGTGAAGGTAACGAAAGAAAATTAATCAAAAAAAAGTAAAAGTAAGGTAATGAAGATGAAATAAAGTAAGTTAAACTAACGGAAAACAAATTAAAAGCGGATAAAGAGAAGCAAAAGAGAATACAATAGGCTAAGATGAAATAAAGAGAATGAAATAAAAGTAAGTAGATTAAGACGAAATAAAGAGAAACAAAAGAGAATGACGAAAAAGATGAAGAGGAAATAAAGAGAATAAAATAAAGCTAGAATAAGTGAACAAAGGGTAGATTAAGAGGAAATGAAATGAAATAGAATAAGATGGTACAGGTACATGTGAGCGAAATTGTATAAGATAAGTAAAAAGAAAAAAAAAGAGAGATATATATATAAAAAAAAAAGAGTCAAAAGAAAAAAAACAGGGAAAACAAGTAAGAAGACTCTAGTCGAGACTGCTCGACTAGGAGATACCCTGAACCCTCTAATCTGATATTCTTATCAGTCTGCACTTCTTTTCGACACACATACATACACACACACGTATTAGAATGCGCTCTGCTAACTGCGCTTGGGCAGCGCTATAGTGTAGGTAACATTATAACAATTTATTTGTTGAATAATTTAATTTCTATACGTACAATCTTAATGAAAGTTTTAGGGCGTAATTATATGGTGAAAATGTATGTACCTTCCAAAGCACATGTCTCTAGTACTTGAAATACGCCTTTTACAAAGGTGATGGTGAGGGGGTGGATATAGGGGTGGGGGGTAAATTACAACAAAAATCGAAATTATATAAAATACATATAAGTCTACATTTAAAATTTGCAAGCTCTAGCTCTAAAGGTGTAGGAGATATAATTAAATAACTTGCTTTCGATAAAGTTTTTGATCGATAATAAAATATCGGGAGTAGTTATCGATATATAAAGAAAAACTTGATATGCGCGTGATATACACGGACCTAGGGAAAAAAAATTCAAGTCTCTAGCTCTTATATCTTCTGAAATCGACGCGTTCATACATACGGACGGACGGACGGACAGACAGACGGACAGGGCCAAATCGACTTAGCTCGTCGCCCTGATCAAGAATATATATACTTTGTGGGGTCTGCCACGCCTCCTTCTGCCTGTTACATACTTTTAACAAAACCATTATACCCTGATTTCCCATTTTCAATGGGTTCAGGGTATAAATATATATATAAGTTAAGACTTTCGACAATTTAAGGAGGCTGGAGAGTCCAGTCAGACATTCAAGGGGAGAACCTAACCAGTTGAACAGATTTAGTTCAGTTTATATTCGGACTAGAGAGAGTTTAGACCTATTGTTCCAATTTGTTATATATTCACAAGAACCCAACACAGCGTCCCCCAATCACTAGTACTCTAGTATGGGAGCGCTTAACTGGCGCCCGAGCAGGGACCCACATTCTTCACGGAAATAAAGGGAAATGGTGACGTGTCAATAATTCTATAAAACTAACTTATTAAAAAATAAATAGATAAAAAAGCAAGTACAAATAAATTGTTCCAATCCAATTGGACAATTGTTGGGAAAATTACGAAGTACTTCTGCGATTTGCCATAACATAATACAATAAATAACAACATAATTTCTAGCAAGTGTTGGTGCACTAGATAATTCTATAACATAAAAGAAATCGTGGCTAAATGGTGGTATTGGCAATACCTAGGTTCAAATCCGTTCCGAGACGAGGCTTAAAACGAAAATACAAGAAATTTGCAGGCATAATGGTGGTACGAGATTGATTCTCGTATCGAGGTTCAAATCCTTGCCGTAAGACAAATGTCATAAAAAAAATAAACGTCATAATTTCCACCTGTGTTGAATGATGGGTTTCCATATAAATTAAAAGAAACCTAGTGGTCAAAGTTAAGTTTAAAGCACTAAATATATAACAAAATTAAAAGGCAAGGAAAAAAGTAAAATAAATAAATAAATGAAACGAAAGTAAGAGAGAAACGAGATGATTGTGGAACCACCCTCACCTAAGTAGGTCTTACACCAAAAAGGATCCTGAGGGCTTCCCAAGCCATATAAAATAATAAAAACTGTTTGCCGGTTCGGTAACAAAAGATAATTTCAATTCAATGAAATAATATAAAAGAAATAATATTCCCGTCAACTATTTAAAAAAGGTGTTACGACCATGTGAGAGCATTACTAATATATTTATCTCCACAGGAAGCAATTCTACGAGACGATTATTAATATTTTCTTATATCCACTGGAAACGGTAAATAGCAGCAGCTTGGAAACAATGAAAAGCTGATTTAATGTAGAAAATTAGATCGATAACATAGTAGGCATCGAATTGAATAGTAAGTAAGTTCTCCGACATTGAAATAATTTACTTTTTTCTCCGCCCCAACCCCAAATAAAAAAAAAAATTTTTTTTTAATTTTTAATTTATAAAAAATTTCAAAAAAAAAAAAATTTTTAAAAAATTCTTAAAAAGTTTATAAAATAAAAAAAAAAAATAGTAATCAAATAAAAATAATTTAATAATAAAAATAATAATAATAAAAATAAGAATAACAAGTAAAACGTCTTTTGAATAGCTAAGTTTCGCTCTAATACTGTAGAATATACAGGTTTTTCCGATTTCCCCGCCCCACCACTTTGGGCGTAGACTTCTTTTTGGTCAGTTTTTAGAAAGAGATAACGGTACCCTAACTGCAAAGTTTGAATGCTTAACCTCAAAAAATGTGAAAATTACAGGGTATTTTTCGATATGCCACGCCCCCTAAAGAGGCGTAAAAAATTATTTTCGGGGAATCGAAAGATGGAGGCTACCAGTAACTCAACTTTCCAAATTTAAAGCTTCTAGCTATTATACTTTAGGAGATATAAACTTTTGCGGTTTGCCACGCCCCCTGTGGGCGGACGTATATCCGACAAAACTTTTTGGTCTTGGGTGATCAGTCCGAGTATATATACAAAATTTGAGGTCTCTGCCATCAATAGTGTCCTAAATATAGCAGAATTTAAAAAATCACTATATCTTCAGGTCCGATTTGCCACGCCCCTAATGGGCGTGGACATATATTTTTGTCATTAGACTCTATAGAACCATAACATTAGCTGACGTGGAAAATTTCATTTTTTAATTTTTTTTTTTTTTTATTTTTTTTTTTTTAATTTTTATATATTTTTTTTTTATTTTTTTTTGCTTTTTTTTTATTTTTTTTTTTTTTTTTTATTTTTTTTTTTTTTTTTTTTTTTTTTTTTTTTATTTTTTTTTTTTTTTTTTATTTTTTTTATTTTTTTTTTTTTTTTTTTTTTTTTGGTTTTCCCAATTCGCGTTTTGGAATTTTTTAAATTTTAAATAAATTTTAAATAATTATTATAATTAATATTTTTTTTTTAAATTTAAAATTTTTAGTTTAAAAAGGGTAAAAATTTTATTTTAAAGAAAGAGGGAGAAGGAGAGAGAGGAAGAAAAAAAGAAAAAACAAAAAAAAAAAAAAAAAAAAAAATTAATTTTTTTTTTTTTATAAAAAAAAAAAATAATATAAAAAAAAAATAAATATAATAATAATAATAGAATAAAATAATAAGTAAAGAAAAAAATAAAGGAACGTAAGAAGGGGTGAGCGCGGCAATAACTGTGTTAGCCGATCAATTTTTGAGTCTTAAGGAAGATTTGAAGCAATTGAATAGGAAAGTGGATCGTTTGGAAAAGGAGGATACTAATCAGACTCTCATAGAGGAACAAACCTCATTGGCCCGTCCACGTTCAGAGCTTGAATTAAATGAAATTTCGTCATTGCCGGACTGTGTTAAAGTGTTGCCCACATTTGAGGGAAACCCTTCACAATATGCCTCGTGGGTAAACAGGATCGAGTCCGTACTTGAAGATTATTCTATTATCAAGGAAAGACCTCTACATCGCTCAATAATTTTACATATACGAGGAAAAGTAATTGGAATTGAAAATGATTCAAGGCAACAACGACTTGGAAACCTACTATAAGCAAGTTAATAGTCAGTTTTCTTAAATTGTACAGGCCTTAAAGGCAAGCGAACAACGAGTCGTAGTATTGTCCACATTAATAGAATCATATAGAGATAGATGTTTTCATAAGGGGACTAAACGGTGACCTACCGAGGATGTTAACAGTTAGCAAACCTAAAAATTTACCGGAAGCTTATGCCATTTGTGTGAATTTACAGAATATTTCATTAAGAAGTACAAGGGACATATATGTCTCGTGGAATTAATGATTATCAACAAAACAAAAACTGAAAAAATTCTTCATAAATCAGACTTAAGAAAATAGGAAAAAAAAAAAAAAGAAGAAGAAATGCACATTTAATTATATTGTACTAATCCTCTTTTAACTTCCTTGACTTCCTAGCACCCAAAGCACATTTAATTATATTGCAATAATCCTCTTTTAGCTTCATTAAATTCCTTAGCACCCATAGCATCCACAGCATTTTATACGTGGTATATCCTTCCTAGTTTCGATCATTCATGGTAATAGGGATTTCTGAGATGCCAGAGGGAATGAAATAAATGCGCTTACAATGTTGGATGTATTGTCATAACCACAAATGAATACTAAATAAATGGAACTATGAATGTTTTGAATTAACTTGAAGGTGGATATCGATGGCCCTCTTTATGCTAATTTATGGACTCTGGAACTATCGACTATGGATAATAAATTTATATTGGATAAATATCATTATATTGGGCAATCTATATTGGATAATTATCATTATATTGGACAATTTATATTGGATGAATATCGTTATAATGGACATATGCACCCTGATCTGCGGGACGCAGATATTTAGATGGGGAAGAGTTAAGACTTTCGACAATCTAAGGAGGCTGGAGAGTCCAGTCAGACATTCAAGGGGAGAACCTAACCAGTTGAACAGATTTAGTTCAGTTTATATTCGGACTAGAGAGAGTTTATACCTATTGCTCCAAATTATATAAAATATATTATTTCATTGAATACAAAGTTGTTATATATTCACAAGAACCCAACACAGCGTCCCCCAATCACTAGTACTCTAGTATGGGAGCGCTTAACTTATATATATATATAAACAAGTAGGAAGACTCTAGTCGAGACTGCTCGACTAGGAGATACCCCGAACCCTCTAATCTGATATTCTAATCAGTCTGCACTTCTTTTCGACACACATACATACACATGCACGTATTAGAACGCGCTCTGCTAACTGCGCAGTAAGCAGCGACTGCGCTTGGGCTGCGCTGTAGTGTGGGCAACATTATAAGAATTTATTTGTTGAATAATTTAATTTCTAGACGTATAATCCTAATGAAACTTTCAGGGCGTAATCATATGGTGAAAATGTGTGTACATTCTAAAGCACAGGGGTCTAGTACTTGACATACGCCTTTTACAAAGGTCTGCCACGCCTCCTTCTGCCTGTTACATACTTAAAAAAAAAAAACATTATACCCTGATTTCCCATTTTCACTGGGTTCAGGGTATAAAAAAATGAAAAGGAGAGAAACAAATAAATAGAATAGCGGTAACGGAATAAGATTTGAATAAACTGAGAGGACTAAATAAACATTTAAGATGGAAGACGCCGAATATCATAGCCCAGTATTGAGCGTCGGGTGGATTTACCAGCGGTGTAAGGATGAGCTAATCACAATAGCTCTCGAGTTCGGCCTGGATGGTGAAGGGCGAGTAGAGGATCTGAGGAAAAGACTCTCTACGCTCATACAAAGCAACAATTAGTCGGCGGAGGCCAAAGCGTTTCGCGAAGGGGTCTGAGTTCACTCTAGGAGGCGCTGCGCCAAGCATGGGCAGCCGAGATTACCAGAAATCGGAGCCGGATTTACGAAAGGTCCAGGATGGTCCCGTGGTCATGGTCCCGTTCAGACATAGTCCTTGAAACTGAGGGTGCCCATGGTGAACAGCGCGGCGGCTCGGCGTCATGAAGAGCGGAAGGAGCTCAGCGACGCTGGAGAGGATGAGGCGCTATCGACGTCTGCGAAGACTGGTCGACAAGTCCCCGCGTCCACGATCCCGTCGGAGAGGTCCCCGCCCTGGGGGGTCGCCGAGCAAGTTCGTAAATGGGGTATGCGGTATGATGGCCGAACGGACCCGTTAGACTTCGTGGAGATCGTGGAGGAAAGAGCGATCACTTACGGCATCGAGCTGGATCGGATGCCACGGGCGATGAGCGAGGTATTCGCGGATAAGGCGGCGAAATGGTTCTTGACCGGCGGGTTGAGGGATTCATCGTGGGCCGATTTCAGGAGGGAATTTTTGGATTTCTTCCTCCCCGTATTTCAAGCGCTTAGAGGACCAAATAAGGTCGCGCCATCAAAAAGAAGGAGAAAATTTCAAAGACTACCTGATCGAACTTAGGTTGTTGATGCGGCAGGCACGATACAGAACGGCACAGGAGCTGTATCGAGCCTATGAGAACGCTGCCCCAGACTATCGGTTATACGTGAGGCGTCATGAGTTTGCCACACTGACGCAACTCACGCAGATGGCAGCCGAATCCGAAAATGTTCAAGGACAGAGGAGGGAACAGGACAGAGAGGCTGCAGCGAGCAGAACGAAGGCTGCATGGTCGAAGCCGGCCGAAAATCGACCGAACATCCCTTTCCACACACAGACGCCGGGACCCCAAACTAGAGGTCTGGCGGCAGGAGCAGCGGTGACGCCCGCGGCGACATCTCAAGAGGCTGTCCACCGTTTGATGGCAAAGGAGACTGAGCCCGGAATGGGAACAGGACGAACGTGCTATCGATGTAGATAAGTAGGCCATTTCGCACGCGAATGCCAAAGCGGACAGGCGCCGTCTTGTTGCCGATGCGGAAGGAAAGGGAAAAGCACGCGGGAATGCTGCGAGCGCGACGACGCGGGAAACGGGACGGGGCGCCCCCTGCTGGAGCGGGGCGGCGCCGCCTAGACAGCAAAGATGAGGCGAAGAATCCTCTTTCAGTGGAGGAGGGGAGGATCGTCACGGCGGTGGCTATTGGGGGTCGAGCGATGACGGCCACAATCGACACCGGGGCCACACACAGTTGCATAAGCGAAGACTGTGTGCGCCGGCAGGCGATTCGAGGCGAAATCCAGGAGATGCAGTCATGGAAGTGAGTCTCGCAGGAAAGGTTGTAAAAATAACATTGCTCGTCATGCCGGCGATGCTGGACCACCTTATCTTGGGAATGGACTTCTTATGCGCTATAGACACCACGTTGTATTGTGGCAACGCAGCGCTCACCATGAGGATGAAAGAGGAGCCGAACGAGGAAGCGTCCTTGAGAAGCGTGCCAAATATATCGATAGAGAGCGACCGGTCTGGAGGTCCGAAATCGCTTGCTCGACCAACGGTTCGTGGACAAGAACGGAAGAGAGGCCCCGAGGCACCGTGTTGGTCCCCGACGCAGAAAGGTGGCGCGGCGTCAGCGGGCAGAGGATTGCCGGTCGATGAGCAGAACACGTCGAAGAGGGGCGGGCCGCCCGCCCAGTCGATCAAGAGATGTCGCAAGACGCCGAAGGAAGAACTCGGGAAGTGTCCTCAGCTAGCGAGGACGAAGGATCGGGAAGAAGGGCCGGAGGAGTGTCCCCCGGAAGCTAAGTTGGTGGGATTGGAGGCGGAGGGCGTCGGTGAAATTCGGAGTAGCCAGTCACCGCGGAGTCCAATAGGCCAAGAAGAGGACGAGGAGAATGCAGAGTCTTCCCCGACGACACAAGGTGGCCGGAGGACCTGGAGGACGAGCTGAAAGAGTTCCTGGAAGCGGAGCTGGCGCTTTTCGAGGGACTGGACGGAGTGTCAAAATCGCCGAGCATAGCATAAGGATGCGGGATGATAAGCCTCTTAAGCAAAGATATTATCCCAAGAATCCGGATATGAGGAGAGTGATCGACGAACAGGTAGACGAGTTGATTCGAGCTGGAGCTATCGAGCCTTCGCGAAGTCCGCATAGTGCGCCCATCGTCTTAGTAAAGCAGAAGACCGGAGATTGTCGCATGTGTGTGGACTACCGACAGCTAAATGCACACTGGCACATACTGGCAGATCCCCATGGCGGCGGACAGCAGCGAATGCAGGGCGTTCACGGTCCCGGGGAGAGGACTATTCCAATGGTGAGTGATGCCATTCGGTTTACATTAAGCAGGCGCTACGTTCCAGAGAGCGTTGGACACAGTAATAGGACCAGGACATGGAGCCGCACGCTTTTGCGTATTTAGATGACATTGTGGTGATCGGCGACACGAAAGCGCAGCATGTGGAGAACTTGAGGGAGGTCTTCCGCCGATTGAGGAAAGCCAACCTTCGAATAAACCGGAAGAAATGTAGTTTCTTCAGAAAAAGGTTGGTCTATCTCGGACATGTCATCAGCGAAAAAGGGATATGCACGGATCCCGCAAAGGTCGGGGCGATCCGCCGTTTTCCGGCACTCTCGACCCTCAAGGAGTTACGACAGTGTCTGGGAATGGCATCGTGGCACGGGCGATTTGTATCGAACTTTGCGTCGATGGTGGGCCAATGACGAGACTCCTTAAGAAGGGCCAGACTCCCTCCTCCCTCCCTCTCCTCCTGGAGTGTGGAGCGACGAGCAGGAGGAATCATTGAAGAAACTCAAAGAAAGTATCACGACTGCGCCAGTGTTGGCGTGTCCCGACTTTTCGGCGAGGTTCGTACCACAGACGGACGCCAGCTTGGGTGCGCGGTGCTCACGCAAGAGGTCGAAGGCGAGGAAAAGGTGATTGCATACGCTAGTATGGAGTGCTTCGCGATTGTCTGGGCGATCAAGAAGATGCGGTGTTATCTCGAGGGCTATCGATTTGAGGTGATTACAGACCACTTGGCGTTGAAGTGGCTCAACTCAATAGAGAGCCACACGGGGAGGATCGCGAGGTGGGCACTGGAGCTACAACAATTTCAGTTCGACATCCGCTATCGACGAGGGAAATTGAATGTTGTGGCCGACGCACTCTCTCGACAACCTGTGGAAAGCTGCCAGCGAATGATGGAGGCCACTCCCCCTTGCAAGTGGATAACAAGAATGTGTGGGAGGATCAAAGAGGATCCAGAGAAATTCAAGGATTACGTTGAGGAGAACGGACAGCTGTACCGTAACCTTGGCCACCGGATGGACGATGAGGATTATATTCCCTGGAAATTGTGCGTCCCAACTCACCAGCGGAAAAGAGTGCTGCAAGAATGCTCCCACGGCGGGATGCGGTTACAGGTTACTGCCCCGTACTCCCCGCAGGAAAATCCTACCGAGAGTACGAACCGCACCGTCAAGACGATGATGACCCAGTACATCGAGGGGCACCAGAGCTCGTGGGATGTGCTGTTGCCGGAGATATCACTAACGATCAATTCTAGTGTCGCAGATTCTACCGAATTCACGTCTGCGTTCTTGATGATGGGTAAAGAGCCTCGGCTCCCGTCTGCTCTCTACGACGAGGTTACTCCCAGGTCGGCAACGAGGGAAGTCGACTTAACAACAAGGAAAGAAACGATGAAAGAAATCTTCGAAGTGGTCCGTAACAATTTACAAAAGGCATCGAAGGCCCAGGGCAGGTATTACAGCCTGCGTCGGCGAGAGTGGAGGCCCGCGCTAGGGTCGATGGTTCCGCTGCGACAGCACCAGCTGTCCAGCGTAACGGAGGGCTTCGCAGCGAAATTGGCGCCCAAGTTCGATGGCCCCTACAGGGTCGTCCACTTCATTTCTCCCAACGTGGTGCGGCTCGCTCGAGCGGGCGATCGTAGGAGGGTGACCAACCTTTCCCAGCTTAAGCCTTTCTACACTGAGGAGGAAGAGACCAGCGGAACGGCGTTGAGGAGCGAAACAGAGGAGGGGGAAGGTGGTTATTAGCACCGACGAGGAGTGCGAAGAGCCACGGGCTACGCCGGTGCGCCTGGAGGACGGATGGAGAAGAGACGTTCCCCCAAGGATCGCCGTGTGAGGAACAGCCGAATACCGATCGAATCCACTCCATCCACCACTCCACGATGGACGTCTCGGTGGCTTTAGAAGATATGATCATGGTGTTAAGGGGAAACTTCACGACAATGTACTTGCAAATGCCCGGAGTGCAGCGGACTGCACCGCATGTGGAGGAGCAAACTTCCCTTCCCGGTTCGCCGACCCCATCACAGCCGAAAAGCCACGATATTTCGACGGATGAGGAGTCGGAGAGATGGGCCAGCCAGACGCCATGGACTGCCAGCGAGGGGGAGGACGAGTCTGCTGCAAGAGAGGTCCCCGACCAGCTCTCGTCACGCGGGGTAGGAAGCGGCAGGGAGCACTGTCCCTCCGTCCCCAATCCTACCCCAGGAGTCGTGGCGCGAGCGGAGGCCGGAGAGCCAGAGGAGCTGTGGACAAGAAGAGGCAACCGATGCGATTACGTGGAGCCAAAGCCGACTCCGAAACGCCCGTTGGAGAACGACGCTGATGACAATCGCCGCTGCGATTCCACGCGAGTCGCGTTTCGCTACACTCCCGTGGGCCGTGGAGAATAGGCGTCGACTGGCAGAGCCAGTCTATCGGTCAGAGCGGCCGAGTGGACGGCCTTGGGCGGACCGCCGAGACCGGTATGCTAGATCCCACGCATGCCCGAACGTCGCTGGAACATCAAGCTATGGTGAGACCACTCGACGGAGGAGACTGGCGAGTTTCGCTGAGTCGCAATCGAAGTGGCGAAAGCTGGACGATTCCCGCATGGGTGGATCAAACCACAAGAGAGAGGTCGATGACGTCCTCGAAGGGTGGCTGTCGGACGAGTCGTCCTGGTCGAGCGTCGAAGATGGGGCAGAGCGAGAGGCGCTCCCCTTCGTCCCGTGGAATTGGACAGTGCGTCCGGCTGGCACTATTTTGACAAAGGAGGCTGTCGAGTTAATAAAGAGAGAAGCTGGCGCCTGCAGCCGACGACTTCGCCGCACGCGCTTCAAGGTGTTATCGGAGGACAGCGTTTACAATGTCACGGTGGCGGCCACAGGAGCCGTAGTCGTCTCCTTATTAAGTAAGGGAGGGGGGGTGTGAGGCGGATCGCCGATCACCGCCTTATAAGATTAACCGATAAGGGAAAATAGATTTTTGAGTTGAATTAATTAATATGGAACATGAAATATTGATTTGGATTTATATAAGATTAATCAATAAGTGAAAATAGATTTTTGAGTTGAATTAATTAATATGAAACATAAAATATTAAATTGGATTTACAGATTTTTATACCCTGAACCCATTGAAAATGGGAAATCAGGGTATAATGGTTTTGTTAAAAGTATGTAACAGGCAGAAGGAATCGTGGCAGACCCCACAAACTATATATATTCTTGATCAGGGCAATGATCTGAGTCGATTTGGCTCTGTCCGTCTGTTTGTCCGTCCGTCCGTCCGTATGTATGAACGCGTCGATCTCAGAAGATATAAGAGCTAGAGACTTGAAATTTTTATACTCATTCACGAAAGTGAATCAGTATATTGGTTTTGTGCAATGTCCGTCTTGCTGTCCGTC
Source organism: Drosophila mojavensis (assembly GCF_018153725.1). Classification (NCBI taxonomy): domain Eukaryota; kingdom Metazoa; phylum Arthropoda; class Insecta; order Diptera; family Drosophilidae; genus Drosophila; species Drosophila mojavensis. The sequence goes on along the minus strand of NW_025318897.1, from coordinate 2,298,702 downwards.
CGTCTGTCCGTCTGTCCGTCCGTCCGTCTGTCCGTATGAACGTAATCTATTTCGGCGCTATTGAAGCTAGAGACTTGAAATTTGGAACACATACTCGTGTATATATCCGATCTATAAAGTGTTAAAATTTTCCCGATCCGCCCACTAGGGGCGTGGCAAATCGGAAAATGCATTTTCCGATATACCAGAAATCATGTTTGTTGAAGAGCTAGAAAGCTGAAATTCGGTATGTAGGTCCGCGTTGACCACCCAAGATCGAGTTATGGCGGATATATCTACGCCCATTGGGGGCGTGGCAAATCGGATAAAACTGTATCTCCTAAAGTTGTAAACCTAGAATGCTGAAATTTTGCACGTCAGCTCATGGTATGATTCTATAAAGTCTAAAGATAAAATTATAAGTCTACGCCCATTGGGGGCGTGGCAAATCGGACCTGAAGATATAGTCATTTTTTAAATTCTCCTATATTTTGGACACTATTGATGGCAGAGACCTCAAATTTTGTATATATACTCGGACTGATCACCCAAGACCAAAAAGTTTTGTCGGATATATGTCCGCCCACAGGGGGCGTGGCAAACCGCAAATGTTTATATCTCCTAAAGTATAATAGCTAGAAGCTTCAAATTTGGATAGTTGAGTTACTGGTAGCCTCCTCTATCGATTCCCCAAAAATAATTTTTACGCCTCTTTAGGGGCGTGGCATATCGAAAAATACCCTGTAATTTTCACATTTTTTGAGGGTAAGCATTCAAACTTTGCAGTTAGGGTACCGTTATCTCTTTCTAAAAACTGACCAAAAATGAAGTGTCTACGCCCAGTTGGGGCGTGGCAAATCGGAAAACCCTGTATATTCTACAGTATTAGAGCGAAACTTAACTACTAAATTGTTGATGGGATGTGAATGAGTACTCCGCAGTCGGTAACGCCCGACTGCAACGTTCTTACTTGTTTTTCCTAGGTCCGTGTATATCACGCGCATATCATGTTTTTCTTTAAATATCGATAACAAATCTCTATATTTTATTATCGATTAAAAACCTTATCGAAAGCTAGATATTTAATTATATCTCCTACACCTTTAGAGCTAGAGCTTCGAAATTTTAAATGTAGACTTATATATATTTAATACAATTTCGATTTTTGTTAAAATTTACCCCCCACTTCTATTTTCACCCCATCACCCACACCTTTGTAAAAAGCGTATTTCGAGTACTAGAGACTTGTGCTTTAGAATGTACATAGCGTATAGATATATTCGATCGTATGTGTTCATATATATGCGATCTTGGGTGTGCATATATGTGCATAAATATATGCGAGAAGAAGTGAGTGTAAACACATTGGTGTATACGAGTATGCGGGCATAGGTATATGTATATGCGCGGTCAAAAGTAGACATATATTTACGCAGAGTGGTGTGCGTTGGATTAACCGTTCGGCCAGAGAGCGGCTTAACGACGCAAGGGCCATAAAATCTGAGCGCACAGTGGGACGAGTGCAGCGGATACCAAGGTGAAAACATAGTCATGTGAGCGTGTATGAGCGTATAGGCGAGTGAGAGAAAGAGGGTGAGGGTCAACTTTTGGCCGTTTGTCCGTTACATGGGCTCGCTGCACCCTACGTAGGGCATATTCGACATGTTGGTATGAAAACGCGTTTTACTGAGATTTGTCCGTTTTTGGTGGCCTGGGCCCACTATGCAGCTCGAATACTATAGTTTGTTCGCCCGTTGCATTATTTCGTGATACCCTACCTAGGGCATATCCGACCCAAAATAAAATAAAATAAAATGAAATAAAATAAATTAAAAATGATATATAACAAGTAAACAAGGCGGAGCGAATCGGAATAAAGCAAGGTGAAGTAGTATGAATTCAAGAAGTGGGAAGGCAAAATAAAGAGAACGAAGCAAGGTTTAGCAAGAGTAAAGTGAAGAGAGATAAAACAAGTAGAAAATGAAAACGGGCAAGATCCGATAATGAAGATGGAATAAAGTAAGTTAAAATAACGGAAAATAAATGAAAAGCAAATAAAGAGAAACGAAAAGAAGATGAAATAAAGTCAGTTAAACGAACACAAATAAATTAAAAGCGAATGAAGAGAAACGAAAAGGAATGAAATAGGTTAAGAGAGGGGAAAAAAAACAAGAAAAAAAATAAAAATAAAATAAAATAAAATAAAATAAGACAAAAGCAAGTAGATTAAGACGAGATAAAGAGAAGCAAAAGAGAATGCAATAGGTTAAGATGAAATAAAATTTAAAAAAATAAAAAAATAATAATAATAATAAAATAATAATAAAAATAAAAATAAAACAAAAGTAAATAGATCAAGACGGAATAAAGAAAACAAAAGAGAATAACGAAATAGAATAAGAGGAAATAAAAAGATGTAACGAACCTTCGGTTTATCCCGAGTCTAAGCTGGGCTAGTTTCAGCTGACTATGGATTCGTTGCCAACAAATTTATTTGTTGAAGCCCCTGCGATAATTAATTAGTCTTGTGGTTTAGGTTTTATAGCGCAATGGTATATTTTCTTAAATAAATATGAAATGTACACGTCACTTATGTAAATGTATGCTGGCTCGCTGGTTTGCTTAGCGACGCACACCTACTGAGCGCTTGTTCAACGCACTCCGGCTGGGAGAGTGTTGTGCTAAACACGCTAGCTCACCGTAAGGATTTGAGAAACGCCAGGATCTGGATCTGTAAGCTCTGGCGGTTCGCCAGCTATGCCGATCTCTCCTACTATCTCGCTCACTCACAGCACAACACTAGCTTCGTTCACTCACAAGCACTTCTCTTACGCACGGCTACGCGAACTCACCCAGGTGTGCAGGCCTCGCTTACGTTGCTGATATGCACCGATGTCCTGATCGGCGCCTGCTGATGATCTGCAAGGATTCCCACTGGATATCCTTGCTGTTCCCACGATGTCCTTGCTGTTCCCACGATGTCCTGGGAGTCCTGATTTACCACTCGCGTTGACTTTCACTTGACTTTCTTCACGCACTTTCACTATATAGCTTCTCACCGGTATATTTTCGACTTCTTTTTTGACTCCTTTTGACTTCTTTTGACTTCTCGTATGGAGCTGCTGGTGGCCTTTTATACCCCAGCCACAGGCCCTGCTTCGTGTGGTAACGGGGCCTGTTCGGCTCTGGAGCGGGGCCTTCCTGCTTCTCGTGCCCATAAAAACGGTAAAGTGGCGTGATCTGGGTGACGCCACTTTCCCACCAAATTGCGTGGCAGCCTCCCATTGGCCGAAGTACCGTTGTTGCCATGCGAGTGAAAACGTCCACTGCTATCACCCGGCCCGAACGGCACCTCGGCTAACGGTCATCGATGATCGTCGTGCGTGCGACGCGAACCCATTGCTGAATCTGTAGGAGCGAAAGAGCCCGCCTCTAACAGGACTTTGACCCCCCTTCCAGTGCGAGGGTCGCTCCTACAGTATTCGCGTCGCTGTGTGGAGCAACATGTATATGCACGTATATGCATATAAACGCACAGCAAATACATACGTTTATATACATTAATACGTGCATACCTATATTGCTCCTCACACTCCCCTCTTCCTTCGGGAAAACACGAGACCATCGTGTTTGAATTTGGCGCCCGCCTCCGCTGCGCTGCTCCGTTTTGCGTCGCTCCATCCCTCGATGCTCCATTTTGCGCTGATCGCTGCTGTTAACGCTCTGTTAATGTTAACAGCTGTATTTTCCCCTTACCGCTGGCAATGCTGCACTCTGCCGGTAAGTGAATGGGGCTAATATTTTTATAAGTCTCGACAAAACCTTAATAAAAATATTGTTTTTCAGGTTGGGCATCTTTTCCTCTATGCCCCTTGACCTGATGGCCTGCCGCTGTAGCATAGGCCTCTGGGGTGGTGGCGGCGCTGGCACCGACACCTGGCGTTGTAACGCTGGCCGGGCGGGCAGTCGGATCGGCCGCCACTCCTCGTCGGCGTCCATCGACGTCTCCGGTGGCGTGGGCGGCGGCGCGGTCGCCTGTGGCGGCGTCGTCTGTGGTGGCGTCTCCTGTGGTATGGGCGGCGGCGGTGTCGCCTGTTGCGGCGTCGCCTGTGGTGGCGTCTCTGGAGGCGAAACTTCTTCCAATATGAACCCCGCGGGCTTCGTGGTGAGGGGTTCGCTCCAAGTTATGACAAACTCGGCGCGATGCTCCAAGCGACCCCCCACCACCTTTCCAGCGTAGCTGGCACTTACCCGCGGAGGTTCTGGCGTTTCTCCCTCCTCCGAATCGGAGATCACTATTGTCTCATCCTGCTCGCCCACCTCGTCCTCGTCGCTGTCGATTATAATGATGGGCTGCTCTTCTTCTTCTTCTTCGCTGCTCTGCAGCGCTCGGTGGGGCGTGGGCGGACGCGGTGGGCGCCATAACGGGCGCGTTGGCGAATATCGGCCGTTGCGGACGTAGTCGCTGACCAGCGACTCGTCCCACCGCTCCTCCTCCTGCCGCTCCTCCCAGGCTGCGCCACTGGCGAGGTCACCGGTGACCATACCCTGTCCTCTTTTTCACTGGTCCAGCTACCTGGCGACCACGAGCCATCCGTGGCCACGCTCTCCTCCTCGCTGGTTGACGGCTCCAACTCCAAATACGGCCGATGGCGTCGTAGCCGTCTCTTCGGCTGCCGGTGTGGGTGAAACGGCAGTCTCACCGGCGGCAGCCGCGTTTTACTCCTGCGCGCTCGTGGTCTGGACACCGGTGTGTCCACCCTGCTCGCTCCTCGTGCCGCTCCAGCGTAGTCGCTGGCCAGCAACCGAGGATCAGCAGGGTGTACCCGGCCGATGCCCAGATCGAGATTCTCTTTCGCATGCATGCATACATAGCCCTTCGGTGGCCGAACAAATGCAAGCTCTTCTGCTGCGTTGCATTGTTGTTGGCCGTTTTATGTATCTCTTTGGTAGTGATCGTTTTATATGTCGCTGTGTATTTTGTTGTTGGCTGTTTTAGATGTCTCTGTACATTTTGTTGTTGGCGGTTTTAGATGTCGCTCGCTTTGACATCTTCGTGCGCTAGTGATCGCTGGGCAGCCGACGTAGGCCCTTGACCCTTGCCTACGCTCGCTTGCTCTCGTTTCGGTGTGTGTGTGTGCAGCAATTCTTTTGCCTGGAATGCGTGCGGCTTGTTGTTGTTTTTCCGCTTTTCGCTTTCGCTAGACAAATACATAATTTCAGCTGCGCGCGTTGTTGTTGCGCATGTACCGTATATGAGTGCTGCTTGCGCATGCACTGCTTTGTTGTTGTATCTATGCATTGCGCATGCACTGACAGCTAAGTTTTTCGGCGCAGTACTGTACACTGCTTGCTGTTGTGCGCGCGCAGTTCAAACAAATTGTTGTTGCGCACCCACATACCGTCATTTTCTTGGTGGCAACTGTAGTTTTCCAGTCACAGATGCGTTTCGCAACCGAAATTATGCACTTTTGATCAAAATTCTGTCGTCTTTTTTTCTCTTCTTTTATTATTATTTTTTTTTTTTTAAATGAGAAGCAATACACTTCGCTGTGTATTCACTCCCTTTTTTTTTTTTTTTTTTTTTTTTTTTGGAAAAAAAAAACAAAACAGCTCTATTGTTCACCCGTGTCTCCTCTCCACGGCTTGAGATCCGCCACATGCGCCGTCCTGGTCCGCTTTTCTGCCTCCGACCTTATCCGGCAGATGACTGGAGACACAAAACTGGCCACTATATATGGGCCTCCATAGCGTGGCGCCAGTTTTGCTGCGAATCCCTCTGCGGCATTAGACAAGTGGCGTTCCTTTGCCCACACCTTGTCACCTACGGCCGGCTTCCACTGCCGCCTCCGTAGGTTGTAATGCCGCACCTGATCCTGTCCAGCTCTCTCCAGGTTCCGACGCACGATCTCAAACACTTCGCGCATCTTGCTGGCTCTCTCGACTGGGGTCTGTGCCTCCTGGCCTGTGCCGATCGTTTGCGCGTCGAACAGTGATTTGGGCAGCCTAGGCTCTCGCCCTTGCGTGATGAAGGCGGCCGAATATCCTGTGGATGCTGACACGCTGCTGTTGACCGCCAACGTCAACTCCGGCAATGCGTCGTCCCAGCATCTCTGGTCATCTCCAGCGAACTGCGCAATCATCGTTTTCACTGTCCTGTTGACCCTCTCAGTGGGATTCTCTTGAGGTGTGTATGGTGCTGTCAGCTGGTGGCGCACCCCAAGCTCCTCTAGAAACACCTTGAATGCCCGACTGGTGAATTGGGTGCCATTATCCGTAATGAGCACCTTCGGCGTGCCGAACCGCGCCAAGATCCGCTCTCGAAATGCCTTTTGGAGAGCCGCGCTATTCGCACTCCGCAGCGGCACCATCTCCGTCCATTTCGAGAAGCGGTCTATAAAAACCAAAAGCATAGTGTTCCCATGCTTTGATCTCGGCAGTGGGCCAACAAAATCGGCACAAACTGTTGCCCATGGCTCCTCGGGCACCTGTGTCAGCATTTGCCCAGCAGCTTGCAGCTGACTGGGCTTATATCGCTAACACACCTCGCAGCGCTGTATGTATCTTCTCACATCCCGGTACATACCTGGCCAGTAATACCGCGCTGCCACCCGAGCGATAGTTTTTCGGCTCCCAAGGTGTGGGTGGCTTCAGCTCGGCGATAGCGGCCACTTTCTCTGGATCCGTGCAAATGCCATCCTCCGTGACCTTGTGACCCAGATACTTTAGCTCTTTCTTGAAGAAATCGCACTTGTCGATGTTGATCCTCAAGTTGGCTGCCCGCAGTCGCCGGAACACCTCTCGTAGGTTGTTCATATGCTCCTGTCGCGTCCGGCCGATGACGATGATGTCGTCCAGGTAGGCAAAGGCATGGGGCATCATTTCTGGGCCGATCACTTGGTCCAGAGCTCGCTGAAACGTTGCCGGCGCAGAATGGAGTCCAAATGGCATCACTTTCCACTGAAAGAGCCCCTTTCCTGGCATCGTGAATGCCGTCAGTGGTCTGCTGGCCTTCTCCATCGGTATCTGGCAATACCCATCCTTCAAATCCAGGCTGCTGATGTAGCGCGCCTTTCGCAGCTGGTCCAGAATGTGATGCACACGCGGCAAAGGGTATGCATCTTTGATGGATCTGCTGTTTAGCTGTCGAAAATCCACACATAGCCGCCACTTCCCATTCTTCTTACGAACCATGACAATCGGCGCGCTATGTGGGCTCTTCGAGGGCTCGATGCAGCCTTTGGCCAGCAGCTCATCCACCTGCAAGTTGATCTCCGCCTGCATTTTGGGATTTTTGGGGAAGTAGCGCTGCTTTATGGGCCTGTTATCCTGCATCCTGATCCGGTGCTCCGTGATCCTGGTGGTGCCCTTCACATGCTGGAACTTCTCCAGCTCATGCCTCAGGAAAGCATCCACCTCTGGGTCATTGTGCATAGGCGTTGGCTGTTCCATATTCGCCTCCATCGGCGTCGCTGGGTTCGCCTCCACGCTGGCCACAACCACGGATAGCTTCTCCTCCGGCTGTCCGCTCGACTGTGGAATTCTTGGCTCGACCTTCAATGTCAAGCCACCGCACTCCAGTGTGGTGCCCATGCTGGCCAAGAAATCCCAGCCCAGCACTAGATCTTCGATCACTCCTGGCAGAATCAGCAACGGAATCTGTATTTGCTGATTCCCCAGGCTGATCGTCGCCTCCAGTTGTGAGTCCACCTGACTGCAACTGCCGTCCGCTAAGCGTATGCGCCGCCGTGTAGCACGCACCACGCCCACTCCTCTGAGCTCGTCAGCAAGCTTTTCGCTGATAAAGCTGCTTGTGGCTCCCGTGTCGATCGTAGCTCTTTGTTGAGTGGCTCCAATGGCCACGATCGCCGACATCTGGCTGCCTTCATCCTGGAGACGGCCCACTAGTGCCTGGGGGCTCTTGACTGCTGCTCCCGCTCGCCCCTGGATGGCGGGTGTCGCTTCTCGTTTCCCGACTGGCAACAGGCAAACGTTCTCACTCCAATGCGCCCGCACTGCTAGCAGAAATCCAGCGCCTTGTTGCGACACGTAAACGCGCGGTGCCCCTCCTGACCACACACTCGGCACGCCTTGGATGGATTCGGGATGTGTGTCCTCGTTCCGGTTGCGCCCTTCCTCGGCGCAGGAGAAAGTTTCGCCTCATCCTCCATGCGGCGATACTCCACATCGCCTCCAGCGTCGTCCATGGCCATCAGTCGTGACCGGCCAGGCCGTGGCTGTTGTCGTAACCTCTCGCGGTCCTTCTCCAGCTCCTCGAACTCATCGGCCAGGTGCATCAATTCCACTAGATTGTGGAATTGATACGGCCTGGCGTAAGCGCGCGGATCGGGCAGGCTGTTATTGTATATTAGCTTCATTTCGCGGTCTGCTCCATAGCGCAGAGGCCGCATGAGAGTCTGCATCTCCACCATGTAGACCTTAAAGCTCTCATCTACCATTTGCCTCCGGCGTTTGACGTCATCCTCCAGCTTCTCCAGATAGCCTCTGGGCAGGAAAAACTCCTGGAAGCTGCGCACGAATGTCGCCCACGCCGTCCAGTGCCGATTGTTGGCCACGTACCATTTCAAGGCCATGCCTTTCAGCAGCTCTGGCATCGCCCTTGGGATCATATCCAGATCCAGGCCCTATGTGTCAGCCGACCACTCCACCTGCTCCAAGAACTCCAAAGGCTTTGTGGTACCATCAAAACGGAAGCTCCACTCCCGCACTTGTTTGGCCACCTTTGGATATTCCTGAGCTGTGCTGTCGTGTCCTCGTGGCCTAATTTCCGGTTGCGGGGTGGATGTGGCTCTCATCTCACCCTGTCGCGTGTCCTGCAGTCGTGCTGCTGCGCTTGTGGAGGGCACACAGAGCCGCGCCACATGCGCAAGCTCTGATTCCAGGTCGTCCTCCGTGACGGCGGTCGTTGCCTCATCCCTGAGTGAGGCACGGCGTCCATGCAGTCGCTCCAGCTCGGCGATCCTCAGTGAGTAAGGAATGCTTCCTTCATTCCTCGCAACCCACTCGCCAAACTGCCTCCGCATAACGTCTAGTGTGCCTGACAAGCTCACTCCGAATTCGTCACCATAACGCAGCACTTCATCTTTTTTAAGATTGTATACCCACGCTCGCACCATATTCACAAGTATTCACTAATCACACTCTTATCGCAGGGCCCCACGTTGGGCGCCAGTTGTATGAAATGAAATGTACACGTCACTTATGTAAATGTATGCTGGCTCGCTGGTTTGCTTAGCGACGCACACCTACTGAGCGCTTGTTCAACGCACTCCGGCTGGGAGAGTGTTGTGCTAAACACGCTAGCTCACCGTAAGGATTTGAGAAACGCCAGGATCTGGATCTGTAAGCTCTGGCGGTTCGCCAGCTATGCCGATCTCTCCTACTATCTCGCTCACTCACAGCACAACACTAGCTTCGTTCACTCACAAGCACTTCTCTTACGCACGGCTACGCGAACTCACCCAGGTGTGCAGGCCTCGCTTACGTTGCTGATATGCACCGATGTCCTGATCGGCGCCTGCTGATGATCTGCAAGGATTCCCACTGGATGTCCTTGCTGTTCCCACGATGTCCTTGCTGTTCCCACGATGTCCTGGGAGTCCTGATTTACCACTCGCGTTGACTTTCACTTGACTTTCTTCACGCACTTTCACTATATAGCTTCTCACCGGTATATTTTCGACTTCTTTTTTGACTCCTTTTGACTTCTTTTGACTTCTCGTATGGAGCTGCTGGTGGCCTTTTATACCCCAGCCACAGGCCCTGCCTCTTGTGGTAACGGGGCCTGTTCGGCTCTGGAGCGGGGCCTTTCTGTTGCTCGTGCCCATAAAACGGTAAAGTGGCGTGATCTGGGTGACGCCACTTTCCCGCCAAATTGCGTGGCAGCCTCCCATTGGCCGAAGTACCGTTGTTGCCATGCGAGTGAAAACGTCCACTGCTATCACCCGGCCCGAACGGCACCTCGGCTAACGGTCATCGATGATCGTCGTGCGTACGACGCGAACCCATTGCTGAATCTGTAGGAGCGAAAGAGCCCGCCTCTACCAGGACTTTGACCCCCCTTCCAGTGCGAGGGTCGCTCCTACAGTATTCGCGTCGCTGTGTGGAGCAACATGTATATGCACGTATATGCATATAAACGCACAGCAAATACATACGTTTATATACATTAATACGTGCATACCTATATTGCTCCTCACAAAGAATAAAATAAAACTAGAATAAGTGACCAAAGGGTAGGTTAAGAGGAAATGAGATGAGATAGAATAAGATGGTAAACGCAAGCAAAATTGTATAAGACAAGTCAAAACAAGTCAAAACAAAAACAAGTAAGAAGACTCTAGTCGAGACTGCTCGACTAGGAGATACCCTGAACCCTCCAATCTGATAATCTAATCATACATACACACGCACGTATTAGAACGCGCTCTGCTAACTGTGCAGTAAGCAGCGACTGAGCTTGGGCTGCGCTGCAGTGTGGGCAACATTATAAGAATTTATTTGTTGAATAATTTGATTTCTAGACGTACAATCTTAATGAAACTTTCAGAACATAATCATAATGCTCAAATGTATAAACATTTCAAAGCATAAGTCTATAGTATTTGAAATACGCTTTTTACAGAGGTGAGGGTGAGGGGGTGGAAATAGGAGTGGGGGGTAAATTTTAACAAAAATCGAAATTGTATAAAATATATATAAGTCCACATTTAAAATTTGGAAGCTCTAGCTCTAAAGGTGTAGGAGATATAATTATAATATAATATCTAGCTTTCGATAAGGTTTTTAATCGATAATAAAATATCGAGAGTATTTATCGATATTTAGAGAAAAACTTGATATGCGCGTGATATACACGGACCTAGGAAACAAAATTTCTCTCTAGCTCTTATATCTTCTGAGATCGACGCGTACATACATACGGACGGACGGACGGACGGACGGACGGACGGACAGACAGACGGACAGGGCCAAATCGACTCAGCTCGTCGCCCTGATCAAGAATATATATACTTTGTGGGGTCTGCCACGCCTCCTTCTGCCTGTTACATACTTTTAACAAAACCATTATTCCCTGATTTCCCATTTTCAATGGGTTCAGGGTATAAAAAAGGAGAGAAACAAATAAATAGCGTCGGGTGGATCTACCAGCGGTGCAAGGAAGAGTTAATCACGAAAGCTCGAGAGTTCGGCCTGGATGGTGAGGGCCGAGTAGAGGATCTGAGGAAAAGACTCTCTACGTTCATACAAAGCAACAACTAGAGATCGAGAAGTGTTTCGCGAAGGGGTCCGGGTTCACTCTGGGAGGCGCTGCGCCAAGCATGGGCAGCCGAGCTTACCAGAAATCGGAGCCGGATTTACGAAAGGTTCAAGAGCAAGGCCCCGTTCAGACAGAGTCCCTGAAATTGGAGGAAAGGAGTTCAGCAACGCTGGAGAGGATGAGGCGCTATCGACGTCTGCGAAGACTGGTCGACAAGTCCCCGCGTCTACGATCCCGTCGGAGAGGTCCCCGCCCTGGGGGGTCGCCGAGCAAGTTCGTAAATGGGGCATGCGGTATGATGGCCGAACGGACCCGTTAGACTTCGTGGAGATCGTGGAGGAAAGAGCGATCACTTACGGCATCGAGCTGGATCGGATGCCACGGGCGATGAGCGAGGTATTCGCGGATAAGGCGGCGAAATGGTTCTTGACCGGCGGGTTGAGGGATTCATCGTGGGCCGATTTCAGGAGGGAATTTTTGGATTTCTTCCTCCCCGTATTTCGAGCGCCTGGAGGATCAAGTAAGGGCCGAAAAAAGAGGAGAAAATTTCAAAGACTACCTGATCGAACTTAGGTTGTTGATGCGGCAGGCACGATATAGCACGACGCAGGAGCTGTATCGAGCCTATGAGAACGCTGCCCCGGACTATCGGCTGTACGTGAGGCGTCATGACTTTGTCACACTGACGCAACTCACGCAGATGGCAGCCGAATACGAAAATGTTCAAGGACAGAGGAGGGAACAGGACAGAGAGGCTGCAGCGAGCAGAACGAAGGCTGCATGATCGAAGCCGGCCGAAAATCGACCGAACATCCCTTTCCACACACAGACGCCGGGACCCCAAACTAGAGGTCAGGCGGCAGGAGCACCGGTGACGCCCGCGGCGACATCTCAGCCTAGACAGCAAAGATGAGGCGAAGAATCCCCTTTCAGTGGAGGAGGGGAGGATCGTCACGGCGGTGGCTATTGGGGGTCGAGCGATGACGGCCACAATCAACACCGGGCCACACACAGTTGCATAAGCGAAGACTGTGTGCGCCGGCAGGCGATTCGAGGCGAAATCCAGGAGATGCAGTCATGGAAGTGAGTCTCGCAGGAAAGGTTGTAAAAATAACATTGCTCGTCATGCCGGCGATGCTGGACCACTTTATCCTGGGAATGGACTTCTTGTGCGCTATAGACACCACGTTGTATTGTGGCAACGCAGCGCTCACCATGAGGATGAAAGAGGAGCCGAACGAGAAAGCGTCCTTGAGAAGCGGGCCAAATATATCGATAGAGAGCGACCGGTCTGGAGGTCCGAAATCGCTTGCTCGACCAACGGTTCGTGGACAAGATCGGAAGAGAGGCCCCGAGGCACCGTGTTGGTCCCCGACGCAGAAAGGGGGCGCGGCGTCAGCGGGCAGAGGATTGCCGGTCGATGAGCAGAACACGTCGAAGAGGGGCGGGCCGCCCGCCCAGTCGATCAAGAGATGTCGCAAGACGCCGAAGGAAGAACTCGGGAAGTGTCCTCAGCTAGCGAGGACGAAGGATCGGGAAGAAGGGCCGGAGGAGCGTCCCCCGGAAGCTAAGTTGGTGGGATTGGAGGCGGAGGGCGTCGGTGAAATTCGGAGTAGCCAGTCACCGCGGAGTCCAATAGGCCAAGAAGAGGCCTGAAAGAGTTCCTGGAAGCGGAGCTGGCGCTTTTCGAGGGGCTGGACGGAGTGTCAAAATCGCCGAGCATAGCATAAGGATGCGGGATGATAAGCCTCTTAAGCAAAGATATTATCCCAAGAATCCGGATATGAGGAGAGTGATCGACGAACAGGTAGACGAGTTGATTCGAGCTGGAGCTATCGAGCCTTCGCGAAGTCCGCATAGTGCGCCCATCGTCTTAGTAAAGCAGAAGACCGGAGATTGTCGCATGTGTGTGGACTACCGACAGCTAAATGCACACTCAATCCCAGACGCCTACCCCGTTCCGCGGATCAATCACATCCTCGAGAGGCTGAGACACGCACGGTACATATCCACGCTGGACTTGAAGAGCAGATACTGGCAGATCCCCATGGCGGCGGACAGCAGCGAATGCAGGGCGTTCACGGTCCCGGAGAGAGGACTATTCCAATGGTGAGTGATGCCATTCGGTTTACATTAAGCAGGCGCTACGTTCCAGAGAGCGTTGGACACAGTAATAGGACCAGACATGGAGCCGCACGCTTTTGCGTATTTAGATGACATTGTGGTGATCGGCGACACGAAAGCGCAGCATGTGGAGAACTTGAGGGAGGTCTTCCGCCGATTGAGGAAAGCCAACCTTCGAATAAACCGGAAGAAATGTAGTTTCTTCAGAAAAAGGTTGGTCTATCTCGGACATGTCATCAGCGAAAAAGGGATATGCACGGATCCCGCAAAGGTCGGGGCGATCCGCCGTTTTCCGGCACCCTCGACCCTCAAGGAGTTACGACAGTGTCTGGGAATGGCATCGTGGCACGGGCGATTCGTATCGAACTTTGCGTCGATGATGGACCAATGACGAGACTCCTTAAGAAGGGCCAGACTCCCTCCTCCCTCCCTCTCCACCTGGAGTGTGGAGCGACGAGCAGGAGGAATCATTGAAGAAACTTAAAGAAAGTATCACGACTGCACCAGTGTTGGCGTGTCCCGACTTTTCGGCAAGGTTCGTACCACAGACGGACGCCAGCGATTACAGCTTGGGCGCGGTGCTCACGCAAGAGGTCGAAGGCGAGGAAAAGGTGATTGCATACGCTAGTCGGAAGATGCTGAAAGCGGAGCTCAATTATTCAGCCACAGAGAAGGAGTGCTTCGCGATTGTCTGGGCGATCAGAAAATGCGGTGTTATCTCGAGGGCTATCGATTTGAGGTGATTACAGACCACTTGGCGTTGAAGTGGCTCAACTCGATAGAGAGCCCCACGGGGAGGATTGCGAGGTGGGCACTGGAGCTACAACAATTTCAGTTCGACATCCGCTATCGACGAGGGAAATTGAATGTTGTGGCCGACGCACTCTCTCGACAACCTGTGGAAAGCTGCCAGCGAATGATGGAGGCCACTCCCCCTTGCAAGTGGATAACAAGAATGTGTGGGAGGATCAAAGAGGATCCAGAGAAATTCAAGGATTACGTTGAGGAGAACGGACAGCTGTACCGTAACCTTGGCCATCGGATGGACGATGAGGATTATATTCCCTGGAAATTGTGCGTCCCAACTCACCAGCGGAAAAGAGTGCTGCAAGAATGCTCCCACGGCGGGGCACCAAGGCGTGAGGAAAACGGTCATGAGGTTAGCACAGCGATACTACTGGCCAGGGATGTTCCAGATATGTAAGGCGATGCGAGGAATGTCAGAAGTTTAAGAGCGAGCAACACAAGCCAGCGGGTCAGATGCTGACTAGGCAAGTAGCAGAGCCCATGGCGATTCTGTGCGCGGACTTCGTGGGTCTCCTGCCTCGGTCGAAGCGTGGGAACACAATGTTGCTTGTGTTCCACAATGCGTTCGCTAAGTGGGCGGAACTGGTGCCACTGAGGAGAGCCACCACAGCGCTGCTGCAGGCAGCGTTTAGAGAGCGTATCTTTGGTCGATCCGGAGTGTCCAAGATGTTCGTCTGCGACAATGGCGCACAATTCGCGAGCAAAGGTTTTCGGTCGTTTATGGAATCTTTAGGGATGCGGTTACAGGTTACTGCCCCGTACTCCCCGCAGGAAAATCCTACCGAGAGTACGAACCGCACCGTAAAGACGATGATGACCCAGTACATCGAGGGGCACCAGAGCTCGTGGGATGTGCCGTTGCCGGAGATATCACTAACGATCAATTTTAGTGTCGCAGATTCTACCGAATTCACGTCTGCGTTCTTGATGATGGGTAGAGAGCCTCGGCTCCCGTCTGCTCTCTACGACGAGGTTACTCCCAGGTCGGCAACGAGGGAAGTCGACTTAACAACAAGGAAAGAAACGATGAAAGAAATCTTCGAAGTGGTCCGTAATAATCTACAAAAGGCATCGAAGGCCCAGGGCAGGTATTACAACCTGCGTCGGCGAGAGTGGAGGCCCGCGCTAGGGTCGATGGTTCCGCTGCGACAGCACCAGCTGTCCAGCGTAACGGAGGGCTTCGCAGCGAAATTGGCGCCCAAGTTCGATGGCCCCTACAGGGTCGTCCACTTCATTTCTCCCAACGTGGTGCGGCTCGCTCGAGCGGGCGATCGGAGGAGGGTGACCAACCTTTCCCAGCTTAAGCCTTTCTACACTGAGGAGGAAGAGACCAGCGGAACGGCGTTGAGGAGCGAAACAGAGGAGGGGGAAGGATTCGATCGGCCCAAATCGACCATGGACGTGCCGCTCGAAGAATAGAAGAAACTCGATTGCTTGAACCCCGCTATTCCCTTCTTACCACCTTTTTGAGAAACCTCACTAATCTCATACTAACGCACTAACCGTTTTGGTCAAGAAGAGATCCGAAGGAGAGCGAGTACTAATGTTCTGATTCACACAGATAAACGAGATGGAGGACGAGGTAGTGACGATTAGCAGCGACGAGGAGTGGGAAGAATCACGGGCTACGCCGGTGCGCCTGGAGGACGGCAGCTCGCCGATCGCCGCCTTCAAATTAGTAGTAAGTTAAAGTTAAGATAGTTATAAGTTGTAATGAATAGCGAATATTGTTTTGATATCTTAGATTAGTATGAATATGAATGAATAGTGAATATTGTTTTGATTTCTTAAATTAGTGATAGGTTAAATTTAAGATAGTGATAAGTGGTAGTGTGTAAGGAGTATTGTTTGAATTCTACAAAATTAAGATAGCGATAACTTGTAGCTAGGATGCCAATTTGAATTTGTATTTGAAAAGGGCCGCCCAAAGCGCAGACGAACTATCGGCGATCGACGGCGTAACCCTGCGTGGAGAGTCCTTGAGTGGAGAGTTGCGTCGCCGACATCGAGCGTTTTGGACGAGCGCAAAAAATGAGTGGGGAGAATTAATGAGTGACCGTCGGGCGAAGCGGTCAAGTTAAAGAGTCCCTTTAAGTTAACGAGTGGCCACCAAGCGAGGCGGCCAAGTTTGAGAGTAGAGAAGGATTAAGCGAGTGCCGCACGAAGCGGTTGTAATCTAATATATGTTTTAATTTGGAGTGTTAAAGTGAAATAAAAGGCGAAGAACGTGGAAAGACTGTGTTTAGTGGAGGCGGGCGACATATTTGGATGATCGACAAAGCACGGTGGAGACTCAAGGCTAAGCGGTGGTAAAATGGTACACGTGAGTGGTGGTTAATTATTATCTTCCCTTTCCCCCCTATTCCCGACCCAATTACTAAGACATCCACTTGGCTTGCATTCCATGGAGTGGTGGCCAGAGTAAGTAGTTTTGCGGGCTGAAAGGGTAGGTTGTGTTTTTTTTTTTTTGCTATATTTTATTATTAGTGTTGAGTTGTATTCTGAGCGTCTAGGAGGTCGGTATGTTTTTAATATTTTCTGTAGTGAGGAATTTTTTGCTGTGATCAGGGTTTTTACGAGGGCGGCTGTTAGTAGTTCGCGTCTGTCTTCTAATGGGAGGACTCTGGCTTCGTATAGAATGTTTTGGGAGGGTGTGGTTTTGAATGCCCTAAGGTTGATTCTGAGGCCTGTGTTGATTTTTGACTTTATAGGTCACAAAGTAGTTTTTGGGCAGTGTCCATAGATGGGAAGACCGTAGTCTGCCTTGGAGTTGAGTATTGCTTTTGTGACATTTATAGTTGATTTGGCCCTGTCCGTCTGTCTGTCCGTCTGTCCGTCTGTCCGTCTGTCCGTCCGTCCGTCTGTCCGTATGTATGAACGCGTCGATTTCAGAAGATATAAGAGCTAGAGACTTCAAATTTTTTTTAAAATGTCCGTAATTACAGCGCGCATATCAAGTTTATCATTAAAAATCGATAACTCATCCCGATATTTTTTATCGATAAAAAACCTTATCGAAAACCAGTTATAAAATTATATCTTCTATACCTTTATTGCTAGAGTCTCCAAATTTTTAATGTATGCTTATATGCAATTTATACAATTTCGGTTTTTGTTAAAATTTACCCCCCACCCTTAAATTCACCCCCTCACCCTCACTTTTGTAAAAAGCGTATTTCAAATACTAGAGACTTGTGCTTTGACAATTACATGCATATCCATGTCATAATCATAATCTGAAAGTTTCATGAAGATCGTACGTCCACAAAAAAGTTATTAAGCAATTAAGTTCTCATAGTAAGCGCACACTGCAGCCCATGCGTGTTTATGCTTGTGTGTGTATATGTATGTAAATGTTTGTGTATGTGTGTGTGTGTATGTGTGTGTATGTATGTGTGTATATGTATGCCTGTGTGTGCGTGCATGCGTGCGCGTGTTTCTTGTGTAACCTGAAAGACGCGAAAAATTATTGAAATAGCTATTACTCCAAGGGTTCAGGGGATCTCGTAGTCGAGTAGTCTCGACTAGAGCTTTCTTACTTGTTTAGTTTAAGTATTATATTAAAGTCGTCTGCGTAGGCGCTTAGGCTGATATTTGGGTGTATTTTGGTGAGCTTTTCGGCGAGTTTGTTGTATGCTATTACAAAAAGGATCACTGAGAGTGGCGAGCCCTGGGGGATGCCGTTGTGGATGGTGTGGAAGGGGGAGATGTTGGTGTTTATTCGTGCTGTAATTTTTCTGTTCGGCATGAAGTTTTTTATGTAGTTTAGTATTTTGGGTCCCGTTTTCCATTCCATGAGTTGGTCAAGTATTGAGTGTAGGCCGATTCTGTCAAAAGCCTTTTCAAAGTCTAGGGATATTATAGACGTATGGTTTCTTCTGGAGATGGATCTTGCTAGTAGATAGTCTATCAACAATAAGCTGTCTATAGCAGATTTCCCCTTCTTGAATCCTGTTTGACTGATATGGATTAATTTGTCATTAGAGACAAACCACCACAGTCGCTTGCTACTATTTTGTCTAGGACTTTAGATAGACACGAGTTAAGTGATATTGGTCGGTGGGAGTTTAGTGCGGTTTTGTCTGTGTTGGGTTTTGAGATTGGGATTATTATATTATTCTTGTAGACTTGGGGGATGTAATTGTTTAGTATAGAGTTTTGGAGGTTGGTTATACGACATTTTGTTTTCGTGCTCAAATTTTATATCATGGCGTAGTTTATTCTGTCTATACCGGGTGTGTTACTTTTTAATGTGTTTAGAGCTGATGTAAATTCGACTAGTGCTATTTCTCTTTATACCCTGAACCCATTTTCAATGGAAAATCAGGGTATAATGGTTTTGTTGAAATGTATGTAACAGGCAGAAGGAGGCGTGGCAGACCCCACAAAGTATATATATTCTTGATCAGGGCGACGAGCTGAGTTGATTTGACCCCGTCCGTCTGTCTGTCCGTCTGTCCGTATGTATGAACGCGTCGATTTCCGAAGATATAAGAGCTAGAGACTTCAATTTTTTTTTAAAATGTCCGTAATTACAGCACGCATATCAAGTTTATCATTAAAAGTCGATAACTCATCCCGATCTTTTTTTATCGATAAAAAACCTTATCGAAAACCAGTTATAAAATTATATCTTCTACACCTTTATTGCTAGAGTCTCCAAATTTTTAATGCTTATATGCAATTTATACAATTTCGGTTTTTGTTAAAATTTACCCCCCACCCCCTATATTCACCCCCTCACCCTCACTTTTGTAAAAAGCGTATTTCAAATACTAGAGACTTGTGCTTTGGCGATTACATGCATATTCATGTTATAATCATAATCTGAATATGAAGATCGTACGTCCATAAAAAAAGTTATTAAACAATTAAGTTCTCATAGTAAGCGCACACTGCAGACCATGCGTGTTTATGCGTGGGTGCTTGTGTGTGTATGCGTGTTTGTGTGTGTATGCGTGTGTGTGTATGTGTGTGTGTGTGTATGTATGTATGTATGCCTGCGTGTGCGTGCGTGCGTGTGTGTGTGTGTGTGCGTGTTTCTTGTGTAAGCTGAAAGACGCGGAAAATTATTGAAATAGCTATTGCTCCAAGGGTTCAGTGGATCTCGTAGTCGAGCAGTCTCGACTAGAGCTTTCTTACTTGTTATTATATACATATGTATATCCATATATTGGATACCGGCTTCAAGCTAACAGCAGATCAGCGCGATTTTCCTATGCATGTGCACACACTCATCGTCTATTCTATGCGTACAGACAGAAGCGCGCCTTTTCTCACATTCTTAGAATTTCGATTGATTTCTGGACTTTCTAGCAGTGCTGAGGGTGCTAAGAACGACGCAAATAATGTTAGAGTAGGAGGTTCGAACCTCTTCAGTGTTTTTATTTATTTATTTTTTTTTTTTTCATTCATTTCGTTTTTTATAAAATTGATATTTTATTGGGAAGGTGCGAGATTGAATGAATGGTACTTAATACTTTTCTTTTTATACCCTGAACCCATTTTCAATGGGAAATCAGGGTATAATGGTTTTGTTGAAATGTATGTAACAGGCAGAAGGAGGCGTGGCAGACCCCACAAAGTATATACATTCTTGATCAGGGCGACGAGCTGAGTTGATTTGGCCCTGTCCGTCTGTCTGTCCGTCTGTCCGTATGTATGAACGCGTCGATTTCAGAAGATATAAGAGCTAGAGACTTCAAATTTTGTTTAAAATGTCCGTAATAACAGCGCGCATATCAAGTTTATCATTAAAAATCGATAACTCATCCCGATCTTTTTTTATCGATAAAAAACCTTATCGAAAACCAGTTATAAAATTATATCTTCTACACCTTTATTGCTAGAGTCTCCAAATTTTTAATGCTTATATGCAATTTATACAATTTCGGTTTTTGTTAAAATTTACCCCCCACCCCTATATTCACCCCCTCACCCACACTTTTGTAAAAAGCGTATTTCAAATACTAGAGACTTGTGCTTTGGCGATTACATGCATATCCATGTTATAATCATAATCTAAAAGTTTCATGAAGATCGTACGTCCACAAAAAAAAAGTTATTAAGCTATTAAGTTCTCATAGTAAGCGCTCACTGCCGCCCATGCGTGTTTATGCTTGTGTGTGTATATGTATGTAAATGTTTGTGTATGTGTGTGTGTGTGTATGTGTGTGTGTGTGTGTTTTTTTTTTTTTTTATTCATTTATTGACAAAATAACAAATTGCAAGTTGCGTTGTGGGCTAGGATAGCGCGCGGTGCTTGCGGGACGGCCGTAAAGCATTGCTTCGCAAGCACTATGCGCTACCTTAGCCTGGGACAGCTCGTCTTCTCAGTCGCTCGTCTCTGCGGAGCTCCATCATCACCGTGGCCGCAAAGGTGCTTGTTAGTTCCCAAGCTTCCTCCGATTCCAGCATGGCGTTGACTAAGTTGTCCGCTCTGATGGAGCGGCCCACTGCCTCTTCCAGACGACGCCTCTCCTCCAGGAACCGTCCACATTCGAAAAGAATGTGGTTGGCGTCTTCCACATGCCCTCGCTCGCACCAGGGGCACTCGTCAGATTCCTCGTGGCCAAAGCGCTTCAAATAGCTCCGAAAGCATCCATGACCCGAGAGGATCTGCGTAAGGTAAAAGTTAACCTCGCCATGTTTGCGGTTAACCCATGGTTCAAGCTCCGGGATGAGCTTGTGCGTCCACCGCTGTTTAGCTGAGCTATTCCACCTTCTTTGCCATCGTGCGATGCTGTTCGCCCTGACAGCGTTGAGTCGCGTAGGCCCGTGCGAATTCCGCTCCACGGCTTCGGCGACCAAATACTCCAGTGGCACCATACCGGCTATGACGAGCGCAGCGTCATCGGAGATAGTCCTAAAAGCGCAGCTGACTCTGATTGCGCTCAGTCTGTAGATCGCGCAAATGCCTCGGCTGTAGCTCGGCGTTGCCATCGCTCTTGCCCATATTGGCGCAGCATAGAGGATGACAGACCTAATGACGCTCATTAGGAGGAGACGTCGTTGCTGTTTAGGTCCCCGCGTGTTAAGCATGATTCTCGAGAGAGCTCTACAAGAATCAGCTGCCTTTTTATGCACATATTCTAAGTGCTCGCGGAAAGTTAATCTTGTGTCTATCATGACACCAAGATATCTTATCGCCCTCTTTGACGCAATGGTGACGCTGCCGATCTTTATATTGGCAGTTTCCACTCTTTTGCGACTGCTGACTAGTACAACTTTGGTCTTGTGTGCCGCTAGCTCGAGCCCAGCTCTTGTCAACCAGCTTCGTATGCGATTGATACTTTCGCTGCACATATCCTCTGTATCTTTGAGCTCCTTTCCTATGGCTATGACAGCTACATCATCAGCAAAGCCAATGGTGTGCGCGCCTGCTGGTAGTTCCAAGCGCAGTACGCCGTCGTACATGATGTTCCATAGGAGAGGCCCCAGCACTGAGCCTTGGGGTACTCCAGCTGACACTGTATGAGTTTGGGGACCCTCACTCGTGTTGTATACCAGTGTTCTTCCTCTGAAGTAGCTCTTTATTATCTCTCTTAGATATTTAGGGATATTTTATTGTGACAGCGCATTCAGTATCATATCCCAACTAGCTGTGTTGAAGGCATTCCTTACATCCAGGGTCGCGATGATGCAGTATTCCTTCGTCCCGTGCCTCCATCTGGTGCCTTGAATAGCGGAAGTGGCCAGACCGACAACTTTGTTAAGCGCGTCCGTTGTTGACCGGGCCTTCCGGAATCCAAATTGGTTTGGTGACAGGCCTCCGGCGCTTGCAATCGCAGTCTCCAGCCTAGAGCAGATCAGTTTCTCAAACACCTTTCCCATGGTGTCTAAGAGACAGATCGGTCTGTACGAAGATGGCTCATCTGGTGGTTTGCCAGCCTTGGGTAGCAATACCAGATTCTGGGCTTTCCATTTTGACGCGAACGTCTCTTGGATCAGGCATTCGTTAAATAATTCGGCGAACGTACTTGGGTGCAAGGCGAGGCCGAACGGCCCTCTTCAGCTGTCTTCTAGCTGCCTGGTAAGCTAACTGTTTCTCAAGAAACGTTGGCCTACCGCGAGCCCGTTGGTAGCTTCTTCTCGCCTGGATGCATTTGCGACGAATGTCACCTATTTGCGTATTCCACCAATACGTAGGCTCATGTTGTCGCGTGAACTGCTTGCGGCGTAACATGCTGCTATTGCAGGCACTCTGTATTTGGGCTACCATTTGGCATGTTCTGGCCTCAGCATTACCAATTGTACCCAGAGACTGAATGGCCTCTGAAAAGACCGCGGGATCAAAAGTATCTAGCCGATACGACTCCCTCCACAACGTTGACGCCCTGGCAGGTGGCTCACCTATTGTGAACAGAAGTGCCGTATGATCGCTGCCTGTATAGCTATCGCAATGGCTCCATGTTGCTCCCCGAAGGAGGGATGAAGTGACAAAAGTAATGTCGATAACAGACCCGTATCCCGCCCGACTGAAGGTGTACTCATGGCCAGTGTTGAGCAGTGCAACATCTAGTGTCGCGAAGATCTCCAGTAGGATACGACCTCTGGCATTTGTTGTGGGGCTACCCCATTCTAGCGCCCAGGAGTTAAAATCTCCAGCTATAATGGCCTTCCGACCCCTAGCATCCTCGGCAAGCTCGTCGAGCACCGTCGTGAATTCACTGAGCTGCATGCTGGGGGCCAGATAGCAACTGTAAAGCCAAAAGCTACCATGTCGGCCACGTACGAACCCATTGAATGACTTAACATTCGAAAGTAAGTTCGTTGAGTTGCCGCATACCCACAACGCAGCTTTGCCATTAACGTCTGTTGACCATGTCCTAGGGCAGCTGGTTCTACAGTGGTGAGGCTCACTGAGAAAAGCTACATCTATACATTTTTCTTGGGCAGCAACACAATGATTTAATTTAAGCTGCAAAAACCTTAACATTTCATTTTACGAGCAGCTTCACGGTAAGATGGGCACTTGAAGCTGCCTGCTGAATGGTCCGTCTGCTTTTCACCTTTCCGGATGCAGAGGCTACATTTTGGTGGCTTGGTGCATGCTTTGGCACTGTGACCCATTTCTCCACACCTGAAACAGGCGCCCTTTAAGTCACAGTCGCTGCCGCAGTTTGCTGCCATATGACCGTAATCGAGGCACTTGAAACAGCGTTTAGGCTGCTCCACGGCTCGGATACGGCAAACTACCCATCCTATTCTAATTTTGGACAGCTCGAGCAGAGTTTTAGCTTTCCCAATTGGAAGAGCAACCGTAGCTCTTTGCTGTCCACCAAAAGCTGGCCGAAGCGATTTGATAGCCTCAATGGGGAGTGAGCTATCCTTCAACTCCACCCTAATTGCCTCTAAGATCTCCTCTTTGGTCGCTAACTCATCTAGATCGCGAATCTCAACTTGAGCCGATTCGGTAAGTGTTTTAACTACCGCTCGGTCTCCCAAGGCCTTGCCTACAGCTTCGTGCAGAGCCTCAGCGCTATGCTCCGGCTTCCTACTCAGTTGCAATAAGAGGTCCCCCTTAGCTGTCTTCCTAATGCCTTGAACGTCGCTGCTCAGATGCTTCAAATTTGGGTCGCTTTTAGCTACACGAAGCATGTCCGCATAGCTGCAACCCCCTACGCCTGAAATCGCAATCGCGTCAGTCCTGGGACGTTTTTGCATAGGCTTTCGCCCTTTAACGACTGTCCAGCTGCTCTGGTTTTTCTGTCGGGCGGCCTGGTTTGAAGTTTCAGATTCAGCTGTAGCCCGTAGAGCCATTGGTTCTTTTGGGTTCGCTGCCGTTCTATTGGGCCTCGGCTTTTTTGAGGGAGTTTTCCTCTGTTCGGAGGCAACTTCCCTCGACCGCTACCTACTGTAGCACTAATGCTCGCTGCCTTAACGTTTTCGCCTACTTTTTTGAGTGGCGTGGTCTGCACCTCACAGTTTTTAACCGAACGGTTGCAGAACGCTTCGGCCGTCTTGTGAAGGCTGACCAGCCTAGCCAGCTCCTCTCTCATTAAGGCATTTATATGCCGCTGACCCCCAAATAAGGCAGACAAACCCTCTAGTGTAGCTCCTATTTGAGCTAACGCTTCTTTTAAAGACTTGGGTGCCTGGCACTCAGCCACTGGAGCCTGATTAGAAGTCGACGGCTGCGCCAACGCCCTCTGTTGTTGCTGCGGCGATCGCTGCAACGAGGAACGACGCGCAAAAGCTTGCAGCTCGTCCTCCATCATGGCATCCATTTCTGCTCCGACTACCACGGCGTGAAGCATGTAGTGGGTAATGGCTACTAATATAATCTGAGTTTACAACCCGCAGTAACTTAAACTCAACTTGACTACAGCGAGAGCCCGAAAGTATGCACTACTTTTAATAACTGCTACTTCACTCCAGCAGCTAGGTTGCTGTCTTTGCTAAGGCTTAGCAACTCACCAACGTTAGTGAGCAGCTGATTGCCCGATGCAGCACTACTAACAGCTGTTAGAGTGAATGCACCTGATTTTTATTATTGCGCAAGTGTGACGCCTAAAGTAACAAAATTTACGCGCCCACAAAAGACAAGGAAAGGAAGAAGCCCTGACGCCAAAACAATGACGCTATCGCCCCCCCTCTCTTGCACCACCGAGTTATACCGCTTGGGAATTCCACGAACCGCCGCGCAGTAAGTCTCTGGTAGTTTTTTTGAGGTCGCTGGGTACGCCGCGCCCACAGCAAACACGTTGACTTCAGTTCTTTCCACTTTCACAGGGGAAAACACAGTTCAAGCTATTGTCTACGATGGATCACGATGACATCGACCGCACTCCGTGAAAACGCAACTCGAACTGATGTGTGTGTGTGTGTGTGTATGTGTGTGTATGTATGCCTGTGTGTGCGTACGTGCGTGTGTGTGTGTGTTTCTTGTGTAAGCTGAAAGACGCGAAAAATTATTGAAATCGCTATTGCTCCAAGGGTTCAGGGGATCTCGTTGTCGAGCAGTCTCGACTAGAGCTTTCTTACTTGTTTAGATATTGGAATGCTTTTTCACACTCCGTTGTCCATTCAAATGGGATATTCTTTTTACATAATCTTGTTATGTGCCGTGAATGTTCGGCGAAGTTTTGTATAATTATTAATGACGTAAAATTTTTTGTCATCTGGTAAGATTCATCCCTCATCCCTGAGTGAGGCACGGCGTCCATGCAGTCGCTCCAGCTCGGCGATCCTCAGTGAGTAAGGAATGCTTCCTTCATTCCTCGCAACCCACTCGCCAAACTGCCTCCGCATAACGTCTAGTGTGCCTGACAAGCTCACTCCGAATTCGTCACCATAACGCAGCACTTCATCTTTTTTAAGATTGTATACCCACGCTCGCACCATATTCACAAGTATTCATTAATCACACTCTTATCGCAGGGCCCCACGTTGGGCGCCAGTTGTAACGAACCTTCGGTTTATCCCGAGTCTAAGCTGGGCTAGTTTCAGCTGACTATGGATTCGTTGCCAACAAATTTATTTGTTGAAGCCCCTGCGATAATTAATTAGTCTTGTGGTTTAGGTTTTATAGCGCAATGGTATATTTTCTTAAATAAATATGAAATGTACACGTCACTTATGTAAATGTATGCTGGCTCGCTGGTTTGCTTAGCGACGCACACCTACTGAGCGCTTGTTCAACGCACTCCGGCTGGGAGAGTGTTGTGCTAAACACGCTAGCTCACCGTAAGGATTTGAGAAACGCCAGGATCTGGATCTGTAAGCTCTGGCGGTTCGCCAGCTATGCCGATCTCTCTTACTATCTCGCTCACTCACAGCACAACACTAGCTTCGTTCACTCACAAGCACTTCTCTTACGCACGGCTACGCGAACTCACCCAGGTGTGCAGGCCTCGCTTACGTTGCTGATATGCACCGATGTCCTGATCGGCGCCTGCTGATGATCTGCAAGGATTCCCACTGGATGTCCTTGCTGTTCCCACGATGTCCTTGCTGTTCCCACGATGTCCTTGCTGTTCCCACGATGTCCTGGGAGTCCTGATTTACCACTCGCGTTGACTTTCACTTGACTTTCTTCACGCACTTTCACTATATAGCTTCTCACCGGTATATTTTCGACTTCTTTTTTGACTCCTTTTGACTTCTTTTGACTTCTCGTATGGAGCTGCTGGTGGCCTTTTATACCCCAGCCACAGGCCCTGCCTCTTGTGGTAACGGGGCCTGTTCGGGCCTTTCTGTTGCTCGTGCCCATAAAACGGTAAAGTGGCGTGATCTGGGTGACGCCACTTTCCCGCCAAATTGCGTGGCAGCCTCCCATTGGCCGAAGTACCGTTGTTACCATGCGAGTGAAAACGTCCACTGCTATCACCCGGCCCGAACGGCACCTCGGCTAACGGTCATCGATGATCGTCGTGCGTACGACGCGAACCCATTGCTGAATCTGTAGGAGCGAAAGAGCCCGCCTCTAACAGGACTTTGACCCCCCTTCCAGTGCGAGGGTCGCTCCTACAGTATTCGCGTCGCTGTGTGGAGCAACATGTATATGCACGTATATGCATATAAACGCACAGCAAATACATACGTTTATATACATTAATACGTGCATACCTATATTGCTCCTCACAAAGAATAAAATAAAACTAGAATAAGTGACCAAAGGGTAGGTTAAGAGGAAATGAGATGAGATAGAATAAGATGGTAAACGCAAGCAAAATTGTATAAGACAAGTCAAAACAAGTCAAAACAAAAACAAGTAAGAAAGCTCTAGTCGAGACTGCTCGACTACGAGATCCCCTGAACCCTTGGAGCAATAGATATTTCAATACTTTTTCGCGACTTTCAGCTTACACAAGAAACACGCACACACACACACACACGCACGTACGCACACACAGGTATACATACACACACACGCATACAGACACACACACACACGCATACAGACACAAACGCATACAGACACAAACGCATACACACACACACATACACATACAAGCAACCATGCATAAACACGCATGGGCTGCAGTGTGCGCTTACTATGAGAACTTAATTGTTTAATAACTTTTTTTATGGACGTACGATCTTCATGAAACTTGCAGATTATGATTATAACATGAATATGCATGTAATTGCCAAAGCACAAGTCTCTAGTATTTGAAATACGCTTTTTACAAAAGTGAGGGTGAGGGGGTGAATTTAGAGGTGGGGGGTAAATTTTAACAAAAACCGAAATTGTATAAATTGCATATAAGCATACATTAAAAATTTGGAGACTCTAGCAATAAAGGTGTAGAAGATATAATTTTATAACTGGGTTTCGATAAGGTTTTTTATCGATAAAAAAAGATCGAGATGAGTTATCGATTTTTAATGATAAACTTGATATGCGCGCTGTAATTACGGACATTTAAAAAAAAAATTGAAGTCTCTAGCTCTTATATCTTCTGAAATCGACGCGTTCATACATACGGACAGACGGACAGACGGACAGACGGACAGACGGACAGACAGACGGACAGGGCCAAATCAACTCAGCTCGTCACCCTGATCAAGAATATATATACTTTGTGGGGTCTGCCACGCCTCCTTCTCCCTGTTACATACATTTCAACAAAACCATTATACCCTGATTTCCCATTGAAAATGGGTTCAGGGTATAACAAGTAAGAAGACTCTAGTCGAGACTGCTCGACTAGGAGATACCCTGAACCCTCCAATCTGATAATCTAATCATACATACACACGCACGTATTAGAACGCGCTCTGCTAACTGTGCAGTAAGCAGCGACTGAGCTTGGGCTGCGCTGCAGTGTGGGCAACATTATAAGAATTTATTTGTTGAATAATTTGATTTCTAGACGTACAATCTTAATGAAACTTTCAGAACATAATCATAATGCTCAAATGTATAAACATTTCAAAGCACAAGTCTATAGTATTTGAAATACGCTTTTTACAGAGGTGAGGGTGAGGGGGTGGAAATAGGAGTGCGGGGTAAATTTTAACAAAAATCGAAATTGTATAAAATATATATAAGTCCACATTTAAAATTTGGAAGCTCTAGCTCTAAAGGTGTAGGAGATATAATTATAATATAATATCTAGCTTTCGATAAGGTTTTTAATCGATAATAAAATATCGAGAGTATTTATCGATATTTAGAGAAAAACTTGATATGCGCGTGATATACACGGACCTAGGAAACAAAATTTCTCTCTAGCTCTTATATCTTCTGAGATCGACGCGTTCATACATACGGACGGACGGACGGACGGACGGACGGACGGACAGACAGACGGACAGGGCCAAATCGACTCAGCTCGTCGCCCTGATCAAGAATATATATACTTTGTGGGGTCTGCCACGCCTCCTTCTGCCTGTTACATACTTTTAACAAAACCATTATTCCCTGATTTCCCATTTTCAATGGGTTCAGGGTATAAAAAAGGAGAGAAACAAATAAATAGCGTCGGGTGGATCTACCAGCGGTGCAAGGAAGAGTTAATCACGAAAGCTCGAGAGTTCGGCCTGGATGGTGAGGGCCGAGTAGAGGATCTGAGGAAAAGACTCTCTACGTTCATACAAAGCAACAACTAGAGATCGAGAAGTGTTTCGCGAAGGGGTCCGGGTTCACTCTGGGAGGCGCTGCGCCAAGCATGGGCAGCCGAGCTTACCAGAAATCGGAGCCGGATTTACGAAAGGTTCAAGAGAAAGGCCCCGTTCAGACAGAGTCCCTGAAATTGAGGGTGCCCATGGCGGACAGCGCGGCGGTGCGGCGTCGTGAAGAGCGGAAGGAGTTCAGCAACGCTGGAGAGGATGAGGCGCTATCGACGTCTGCGAAGACTGGTCGACAAGTCCCCGCGTCTACGATCCCGTCGGAGAGGTCCCCGCCCTGGGGGGTCGCCGAGCAAGTTCGTAAATGGGGCATGCGGTATGATGGCCGAACGGACCCGTTAGACTTCGTGGAGATCGTGGAGGAAAGAGCGATCACTTACGGCATCGAGCTGGATCGGATGCCACGGGCGATGAGCGAGGTATTCGCGGATAAGGCGGCGAAATGGTTCTTGACCAACGGGTTGAGGGATTCATCGTGGGCCGATTTTAGGAGGGAATTTTTGGATTTCTTCCTCCCCGTATTTCGAGCGCTTAGAGGACCAAATAAGGTCGCACCATCAAAGAGAAGGAGAAAATTTCAAAGACTACCTGATCGAACTTAGGTTGTTGATGCGGCAGGCACGATATAGCACGACGCAGGAGCTGTATCGAGCCTATGAGAACGCTGCCCCGGACTATCGGCTGTACGTGAGGCGTCATGACTTTGTCACACTGACGCAACTCACGCAGATGGCAGCCGAATACGAAAATGTTCAAGGACAGAGGAGGGAACAGGACAGAGAGGCTGCAGCGAGCAGAACGAAGGCTGCATGATCGAAGCCGGCCGAAAATCGACCGAACATCCCTTTCCACACACAGACGCCGGGACCCCAAACTAGAGGTCAGGCGGCAGGAGCACCGGTGACGCCCGCGGCGACATCTCAGCCTAGACAGCAAAGATGAGGCGAAGAATCCCCTTTCAGTGGAGGAGGGGAGGATCGTCACGGCGGTGGCTATTGGGGGTCGAGCGATGACGGCCACAATCGACACCGGGCCACACACAGTTGCATAAGCGAAGACTGTGTGCGCCGGCAGGCGATTCGAGGCGAAATCCAGGAGATGCAGTCATGGAAGTGAGTCTCGCAGGAAAGGTTGTAAAAATAACATTGCTCGTCATGCCGGCGATGCTGGACCACTTTATCCTGGGAATGGACTTCTTGTGCGCTATAGACACCACGTTGTATTGTGGCAACGCAGCGCTCACCATGAGGATGAAAGAGGAGCCGAACGAGAAAGCGTCCTTGAGAAGCGGGCCAAATATATCGATAGAGAGCGACCGGTCTGGAGGTCCGAAATCGCTTGCTCGACCAACGGTTCGTGGGCAAGATCGGAAGAGAGGCCCCGAGGCACCGTGTTGGTCCCCGACGCAGAAAGGGGGCGCGGCGTCAGCGGGCAGAGGATTGCCGGTCGATGAGCAGAACACGTCGAAGAGGGGCGGGCCGCCCGCCCAGTCGATCAAGAGATGTCGCAAGACGCCGAAGGAAGAACTCGGGAAGTGTCCTCAGCTAGCGAGAACGAAGGATCGGGAAGAAGGGCCGGAGGAGCGTCCCCCGGAAGCTAAGTTGGTGGAATTGGAGGCGGAGGGCGTCGGTGAAATTCGGAGTAGCCAGTCACCGCGGAGTCCAATAGGCCAAGAAGAGGACGAGGAGAACGCAGAGTCTTCCCCGACGACACAAGGTGGCCGGAGGACCTGGAGGACGAGCTGAAAGAGTTCCTGGAAGCGGAGCTGGCGCTTTTCGAGGGGCTGGACGGAGTGTCAAAATCGCCGAGCATAGCATAAGGATGCGGGATGATAAGCCTCTTAAGCAAAGATATTATCCCAAGAATCCGGATATGAGGAGAGTGATCGACGAACAGGTAGACGAGTTGATTCGAGCTGGAGCTATCGAGCCTTCGCGAAGTCCGCATAGTGCGCCCATCGTCTTAGTAAAGCAGAAGACCGGAGATTGTCGCATGTGTGTGGACTACCGACAGCTAAATGCACACTCAATCCCAGACGCCTACCCCGTTCCGCGGATCAATCACATCCTCGAGAGGCTGAGACACGCACGGTACATATCCACGCTAGACTTGAAGAGCAGATACTGGCAGATCCCCATGGCGGCGGACAGCAGCGAATGCAGGGCGTTCACGGTCCCGGAGAGAGGACTATTCCAATGGTGAGTGATGCCATTCGGTTTACATTAAGCAGGCGCTACGTTCCAGAGAGCGTTGGACACAGTAATAGGACCAGACATGGAGCCGCACGCTTTTGCGTATTTAGATGACATTGTGGTGATCGGCGACACGAAAGCGCAGCATGTGGAGAACTTGAGGGAGGTCTTCCGCCGATTGAGGAAAGCCAACCTTCGAATAAACCGGAAGAAATGTAGTTTCTTCAGAAAAAGGTTGGTCTATCTCGGACATGTCATCAGCGAAAAAGGGATATGCACGGATCCCGCAAAGGTCGGGGCGATCCGCCGTTTTCCGGCACCCTCGACCCTCAAGGAGTTACGACAGTGTCTGGGAATGGCATCGTGGCACGGGCGATTCGTATCGAACTTTGCGTCGATGGTGGACCAATGACGAGACTCCTTAAGGAGGGCCAGACTCCCTCCTCCCTCCCTCTCCACCTGGAGTGTGGAGCGACGAGCAGGAGGAATCATTGAAGAAACTTAAAGAAAGTATCACGACTGCACCAGTGTTGGCGTGTCCCGACTTTTCGGCAAGGTTCGTACCACAGACGGACGCCAGCGATTACGGCTTGGGCGCGGTGCTCACGCAAGAGGTCGAAGGCGAGGAAAAGGTGATTGCATACGCTAGTCGGAAGATGCTGAAAGCGGAGCTCAATTATTCAGCCACAGAGAAGGAGTGCTTCGCGATTGTCTGGGCGATCAGAAAATGCGGTGTTATCTCGAGGGCTATCGATTTGAGGTGATTACAGACCACTTGGCGTTGAAGTGGCTCAACTCGATAGAGAGCCCCACGGGGAGGATCGCGAGGTGGGCACTGGAGCTACAACAATTTCAATTCGACATCCGCTATCGACGAGGGAAATTGAATGTTGTGGCCGACGCACTCTCTCGACAACCTGTGGAAAACTGCCAGCGAATGATGGAGGCCACTCCCCCTTGCAAGTGGATAACAAGAATGTGTGGGAGGATCAAAGAGGATCCAGAGAAATTCAAGGATTACGTTGAGGAGAACGGACAGCTGTACCGTAACCTTGGCCACCGGATGGACGATGAGGATTATATTCCCTGGAAATTGTGCGTCCCAACTCACCAGCGGAAAAGAGTGCTGCAAGAATGCTCCCACGGCGGGGCACCAAGGCGTGAGGAAAACGGTCATGAGGTTAGCACAGCGATACTACTGGCCAGGGATGTTCCAGATATGTAAGGCGATGCGAGGAATGTCAGAAGTTTAAGAGCGAGCAACACAAGCCAGCGGGTCAGATGCTGACTAGGCAAGTAGCAGAGCCCATGGCGATTCTGTGCGCGGACTTCGTGGGTCTCCTGCCTCGGTCGAAGCGTGGGAACACAATGTTGCTTGTGTTACACGATGCATTCGCTAAGTGGGCGGAACTGGTGCCACTTAGGAGAGTCCCCACAGCGCTGCTGCAGGCGGCGTTTAGAGAGCGTATCTTTGGTCGATCCGGAGTGTCCACGATGTTCGTCTGCGACAATGGCGCACAATTCGCGAGCAAAGGTTTTCGGTCGTTTATGGAATCTTTAGGGATGCGGTTACAGGTTACTGCCCCGTACTCCCCGCAGGAAAATCCTACCGAGAGTACGAACCGCACCGTAAAGACGATGATGACCCAGTACATCGAGGGGCACCAGAGCTCGTGGGATGTGCCGTTGCCGGAGATATCACTAACGATCAATTTTAGTGTCGCAGATTCTACCGAATTCACGTCTGCGTTCTTGATGATGGGTAGAGAGCCTCGGCTCCCGTCTGCTCTCTACGACGAGGTTACTCCCAGGTCGGCAACGAGGGAAGTCGACTTAACAACAAGGAAAGAAACGATGAAAGAAATCTTCGAAGTGGTCCGTAATAATCTACAAAAGGCATCGAAGGCCCAGGGCAGGTATTACAACCTGCGTCGGCGAGAGTGGAGGCCCGCGCTAGGGTCGATGGTTCCGCTGCGACAGCACCAGCTGTCCAGCGTAACGGAGGGCTTCGCAGCGAAATTGGCGCCCAAGTTCGATGGCCCCTACAGGGTCGTCCACTTCATTTCTCCCAACGTGGTGCGGCTCGCTCGAGCGGGCGATCGGAGGAGGGTGACCAACCTTTCCCAGCTTAAGCCTTTCTACACTGAGGAGGAAGAGACCAGCGGAACGGCGTTGAGGAGCGAAACAGAGGAGGGGGAAGGATTCGATCGGCCCAAATCCACCATGGACGTGCCGCTCGAAGAATAGAAGAAACTCGATTGCTTGAACCCCGCTATTCCCTTCTTACCACCTTTTTGAGAAACCTCACTAATCTCATACTAACGCACTAACCGTTTTGGTCAAGAAGAGATCCGAAAGAGAGCGAGTACTAATGTTCTGATTCACACAGATAAACGAGATGGAGGACGAGGTAGTGACGATTAGCAGCGACGAGGAGTGGGAAGAATCACGGGCTACGCCGGTGCGCCTGGAGGACGGCAGCTCGCCGATCGCCGCCTTCAAATTAGTAGTAAGTTAAAGTTAAGATAGTTATAAGTTGTAATGAATAGCGAATATTGTTTTGATATCTTAGATTAGTATGAATATGGATGAATATTGAATGTTGTTTTGATTATTATTAGATTAGTATGAATATGAATGAATAGTGAATATTGTTTTGATTTCTTAAATTAGTGATAGGTTAAATTTAAGATAGTGATAAGTGGTAGTGTGTAAGGAGTATTGTTTGAATTCTACAAAATTAAGATAGCGATAACTTGTAGCTAGGATGCCAATTTGAATTTGTATTTGAAAAGGGCCGCCCAAAGCGCAGACGAACTATCGGCGATCGACGGCGTAACCCTGCGTGGAGAGTCCTTGAGTGGAGAGTTGCGTCGCCGACGTCGAGCGTTTTGGACGAGCGCAAAAAATGAGTGGGGAGAATTAATGAGTGACCGTCGGGCGAAGCGGTCAAGTTAAAGAGTCCCTTTAAGTTAACGAGTGGCCACCAAGCGAGGCGGCCAAGTTTGAGAGTAGAGAAGGATTAAGCGAGTGCCGCACGAAGCGGTTGTAATCTAATATATATGTTTTAATTTGGAGTGTTAAAGTGAAATAAAAGGCGAAGAACGTGGAAAGACTGTGTTTAGCACGGTGGAGACTCAAGGCTAAGCGGTGGTAAAATGGTACACGAGAGTGGTGGTTAATTATTATCTTCCCTTTCCCCCCTATTCCCGACCCAATTACTAAGACATCCACTTGGCTTGCATTCCATGGAGTGGTGGCCAGAGTAAGTAGTTTTGCGGGCTGAAAGGGTAGGTTGTGTTTTTTTTTTTTTTGCTATATTTTATTATTAGTGTTGAGTTGTATTCTGAGCGTCTAGGAGGTCGGTATGTTTTTAATATTTTCTGTAGTGAGGAATTTTTTGCTGTGATCAGGGTTTTTACGAGGGCGGCTGTTAGTAGTTCGCGTCTGTCTTCTAATGGGAGGACTCTGGCTTCGTATAGAATGTTTTGGGAGGGTGTGGTTTTGAATGCCCTAAGGTTGATTCTGAGGCCTGTGTTGATTTTTGACTTTATAGGTCACAAAGTAGTTTTTGGGCAGTGTCCATAGATGGGAAGACCGTAGTCTGCCTTGGAGTTGAGTATTGCTTTTGTGACATTTATAAGTGTGGATGTGTTACAGTTGAATTTAGGCTTTGTGAGACATTTTATTATATTGATTGCTTGCTGAAGGGAGTGAACGAGTTGTTCCGTGTGTTTGTTTCATCTGTATTTGTTGTTAAAGTGATGTCCAAGTATTTTTAGTGATGTGACATTCTGGATTTGTATGCTTCCTGTTGAGCATTTACAGTTGTGCTTTCTACAGACGTGCATGTGCTTGCATTTGTTGGAGGATAGCTTGGTGGCTGAGTATTCGGCCCAGTTAAGTATGGTTCTGAGGATTGGGTTTATGTTTATATTAATGTTTTTCCTGTTTTTTAGTTTAAGTATTATATTAAAGTCGTCTGCGTAGGCGCTTAGGCTGATATTTGGGTGTATTTTGGTGAGCTTTTCGGCGAGTTTGTTGTATGCTATTACAAAAAGGATCACTGAGAGTGGCGAGCCCTGGGGGATGCCGTTGTGGATGGTGTGGAAGGGGGAGATGTTGGTGTTTATTCGTGCTGTAATTTTTCTGTTCGGCATGAAGTTTTTTATGTAGTTTAGTATTTTGGGTCCCGTTTTCCATTCCATGAGTTGGTCAAGTATTGAGTGTAGGCCGATTCTGTCAAAAGCCTTTTCAAAGTCTAGGGATATTATAGACGTATGGTTTCTTCTGGAGATGGATCTTGCTAGTAGATAGTCTATCAACAATAAGCTGTCTATAGCAGATTTCCCCTTCTTGAACCCTGTTTGACTGATATGGATTAATTTGTCATTAGAGACAAACCACCACAGTCGCTTTGCTACTATTTTGTCTAGGACTTTAGATAGACACGAGTTAAGTGATATTGGTCGGTGGGAGTTTAGTGCGGTTTTGTCTGTGTTGGGTTTTGAGATTGGGATTATTATATTATTCTTGTAGACTTGGGGGATGTAATTGTTTAGTATAGAGTTTTGTTTTCGTGCTCAAATTTTATATCATGGCGTAGTTTATTCTGTCTATACCGGGTGTGTTACTTTTTAATGTGTTTAGAGCTGATGTAAATTCGACTAGTGCTATTTCTCTTTATACCCTGAACCCATTTTCAATGGAAAATCAGGGTATAATGGTTTTGTTGAAATGTATGTAACAGGCAGAAGGAGGCGTGGCAGACCCCACAAAGTATATACATTCTTGATCAGGGCGACGAGCTGAATTGATTTGGCCCTGTCCGTCTGTCTGTCCGTCTGTCCGTATGTATGAACGCGTCGATTTCAGAAGATATAAGAGCTAGAGACTTCAAATTTTGTTTAAAATGTCCGTAATAACAGCGCGCATATCAAGTTTATCATTAAAAATCGATAACTCATCCCGATCTTTTTTTATCGATAAAAAACCTTATCGAAAACCAGCTATAAAATTATATCTTCTATACCTTTATTGCTAGAGTCTCCAAATTTTTAATGCTTATATGCAATTTATACAATTTCGGTTTTTGTTAAAATTTACCCTCACCCTTATATTCACCCCCTCACCCTCACTTTTGTAAAAAGCGTATTTCAAATACTAGAGACTTGTGCTTTGGCGATTACATGCATATCCATGTTATAATCATAATCTAAAAGTTTCATGAAGATCGTACGTCCACAAAAAAAGTTATTAAGCTATTAAGTTCTCATAGTAAGCGCTCACTGCCGCCCATGCGTGTTTATGCTTGTGTGTGTATATGTATGTAAATGTTTGTGTATGTGTGTGTGTGTGTGTGTGTGTATGTGTGTGTGTGTTTTTTTTTTTTTTTATATTCATTTATTGACAAAATAACAAATTGCAAGTTGCGTTGTGGCTAGGATAGCGCGCGGTGCTTGCGGGACGGCCGTAAAGCATTGCTTCGCAAGCACTATGCGCTACCTTAGCCTGGGACAGCTCGTCTTCTCAGTCGCTCGTCTCTGCGGAGCTCCATCATCACCGTGGCCGCAAAGGTGCTTGTTAGTTCCCAAGCTTCCTCCGATTCCAGCATGGCGTTGACTAAGTTGTCCGCTCTGATGGAGCGGCCCACTGCCTCTTCCAGACGACGCCTCTCCTCCAGGAACCGTCCACATTCGAAAAGAATGTGGTTGGCGTCTTCCACATGCCCTCGCTCGCACCAGGGGCACTCGTCAGATTCCTCGTGGCCAAAGCGCTTCAAATAGCTCCGAAAGCATCCATGACCCGAGAGGATCTGCGTAAGGTAAAAGTTAACCTCGCCATGTTTGCGGTTAACCCATGGTTCAAGCTCCGGGATGAGCTTGTGCGTCCACCGCCCTTTAGCTGAGCTATTCCACCTTCTTTGCCATCGTGCGATGCTGTTCGCCCTGACAGCGTTGAGTCGCGTAGGCCCGTGCGAATTCCGCTCCACGGCTTCGGCGACCAAATACTCCAGTGGCACCATACCGGCTATGACGAGCGCCGCGTCATCGGAGATAGTCCTAAAAGCGCAGCTGACTCTGATTGCACTCAGCCTTTAGATCGCGCAAATGCCTCGGCTGTAGCTCGGCGTTGCCATCGCTCTTGCCCATATTGGCGCAGCATAGAGGATGACAGACCTAATGACGCTCATTAGGAGGAGACGTCGTTGCTGTTTAGGTCCCCGCGTGTTAAGCATGATTCTCGAGAGAGCTCTACAAGAATCAGCTGCCTTTTTATGCACATATTCTAAGTGCTCGCGGAAAGTTAATCTTGTGTCTATCATGACACCAAGATATCTTATCGCCCTCTTTGACGCAATGGTGACGCTGCCGATCTTTATATTGGCAGTTTCCACTCTTTGCGACTGCTGACTAGTACAACTTTGGTCTTGTGTGCCGCTAGCTCGAGCCCAGCTCCTGTCAACCAGCTTCGTATGCGATTGATACTTTCGCTGCACATATCCTCTGTATCTTTGAGCTCCTTTCCTATGGCTATGACAGCTACATCATCAGCAAAGCCAATGGTGTGCGCGCCTGCTGGTAGTTCCAAGCGCAGTACGCCGTCGTACATGATGTTGCATAGGAGAGGCCCCAGCACTGAGCCTTGGGGTACTCCAGCTGACACTGTATGAGTTTGGGGACCCTCACTCGTGTTGTATACCAGTGTTCTTCCTCTGAAGTAGCTCTTTATTATCTCTCTTAGATATTTAGGGATATTTTATTGTGACAGCGCATTCAGTATCATATCCCAACTAGCTGTGTTGAAGGCATTCCTTACATCCAGGGTCGCGATGATGCAGTATTCCTTCGTCCCGTGCCTCCATCTGGTGCCTTGAATAGCGGAAGTGGCCAGACCGACAACTTTGTTAAGCGCGTCCGTTGTTGACCGGGCTTTCCGGAATCCAAATTGGTTTGGTGACAGGCCTCCGGCGCTTGCAATCGCAGTCTCCAGCCTAGAGCAGATCAGTTTCTCAAACACCTTTCCCATGGTGTCTAAGAGACAGATCGGTCTGTACGAAGATGGCTCATCTGGTGGTTTGCCAGCCTTGGGTAGCAATACCAGATTCTGGGCTTTCCATTTTGACGCGAACGTCTCTTGGATCAGGCATTCGTTAAATAATTCGGCGAACGTACTTGGGTGCAAGGCGAGGCCGAATGGCCTTCTTCAGCTGTCTTCTAGCTGCCTGGTAAGCTAACTGTTTCTCAAGAAACGTTGGCCTACCGCGAGCCCGTTGGTAGCTTCTTCTCGCCTGGATGCATTTGCGACGAATGTCACCTATTTGCGTATTCCACCAATACGTAGGCTCATGTTGTCGCGTGAACTGCTTGCGGCGTAACATGCTGCTATTGCAGGCACTCTGTATTTGGGCTACCATTTGGCATGTTCTGGCCTCAGCATTACCAATTGTACCCAGAGACTGAATGGCCTTTGAAAAGACCGCGGGATCAAAAGTATCTAGCCGATACGACTCCCTCCACAACGTTGACGCCCTGGCAGGTGGCTCACCTATTGTGAACAGAAGTGCCGTATGATCGCTGCCTGTATAGCTATCGCAATGGCTCCATGTTGCTCCCCGAAAGAGGGATGAAGTGACAAAAGTAATGTCGATAACAGACCCGTATCCCGCCCGACTGAAGGTGTACTCATGGCCAGTGTTGAGCAGTGCAACATCTAGTGTCGCGAAGATCTCCAGTAGGATACGACCTCTGGCATTTGTTGTGGGGCTACCCCATTCTAGCGCCCAGGAGTTAAAATCTCCAGCTATAATGGCCTTCCGACTCCTAGCATCCTCGGCAAGCTCGTCGAGCACCGTCGTGAATTCACTGAGCTGCATGCTGGGGGCCAGATAGCAACTGTAAAGCCATAAGCTACCATATCGGCCACGTACGAACCCATTGAATGACTTGACATTCGAAAGTAAGTTCGTTAAGTTGCCGCATACCCACAACGCAGCTTTGCCATTAACGTCTGTTGACCATGTCCTAGGGCAGCTGGTTCTACAGTGGTGAGGCTCACTGAGAAAAGCTACATCTATACATTTTTCCCTAATGGTCTGCTCTAGAAGATCTTGGGCAGCAACACAATGATTTAATTTAAGCTGCAAAAACCTTAACATTTCATTTTACGAGCAGCTTCACGGTAAGATGGGCACTTGAAGCTGCCTACTGAATGGTCCGTCTGCTTTTCACCTTTCCGGATGCAGAGGCTACATTTTGGTGGCTTGGTGCATGCTTTTGCACTGTGACCCATCTCTCCACACCTGAAACAGGCGCCCTTTAAGTCACAGTCTCTGCCGCAGTTTGCTGCCATATGACCGTAATCGAGGCACTTGAAACAGCGTTTAGGCTGCTCCACGGCTCGGATACGGCAAACTACCCATCCTATTCTAATTTTGGACAGCTCGAGCAGAGTTTTAGCTTTCCCAATTGGAAGAGCAACCGTAGCTCTTTGCTGTCCACCAAAAGCTGGCCGAAGCGATTTGATAGCCTCAATGGGGAGTGAGCTATCCTTCAACTCCACCCTAATTGCCTCTAAGATCTCCTCTTTGGTCGCTAACTCATCTAGATCGCGAATCTCAACTTGAGCCGATTCGGTAAGTGTTTTAACTACCGCTCGGTCTCCCAAGGCCTTGCCTACAGCTTCGTGCAGAGCCTCAGCGCTATGCTCCGGCTTCCTACTCAGTTGCAATAAGAGGTCCCCCTTAGCTGTCTTCCTAATGCCTTGAACGTCGCTGCTCAGATGCTTCAAATTTGGGTCGCTTTTAACTACACGAAGCATGTCCGCATAGCTGCAACCCCCTACGCCTGAAATCGCAATCGCGTCAGTCCTGGGACGTTTTTGCATAGGCTTTCGCCCTTTAACGACTGTCCAGCTGCTCTGGTTTTTCTGTCGGGCGGCCTGGTTTGAAGTTTCAGATTCAGCTGTAGCCCGTAGAGCCATTGGTTCTTTTGGGTTCGCTGCCGTTCTATTGGGCCTCGGCTTTTTTGAGGGAGTTTTCCTCTGTTCGGAGGTGTTGAGGATTGATCTCGAAAAACTCATCATCAAGTGAGCATTTGAGCTAACGGTAAACACAGTCGTCGGCTGATCGCACATTTGTCTCTAGAATAAGAAACCGAATGTTCTGGATTATGAAATAGACGCAAACATAGAAGCATAAGGAGACATCCAGAACATTCGATATGCAGTAGAAGTAGGTATATAAGCGCGCTGTAAGTCGAGCCAAAGTTCATTCAGTAAGTTCATTGTGTAAGATCAATGTCAGTGTGTCGGCTCGGTTAGTTAAGTTCAAATTGTCGCGGTACGTGAAGAAGTGTACTTGTTACTGAATATTGTGTTAAATAAACTTTTTGTGTTGCGCCTACATATACCGTGTTTCATTTAAGAAAAACCTTCAACAGGTTATGGGCCCAGACAGTGCTAAACGTGTAATGTAGTGTGAAATCGAGTGCAAGTACAAAAGTGAATTAGTGGCAAATTTGTAACTAAATAAAGACAATGAAAATGGAGCCATTAAATATGAGAATTGAACGATTACGCGACAAAGACAATTGGCATTTGTGGTGTTTTATGATACGTACGCTATTGGAAGAAGACGACGATGTTCTTGCCGTTTGTGAAGGTAGTTTGACGTGTCCGACACAGGAGTCTGCAACATACGAGAGAGACTCGAAAAGGTTCTTGAAAGCTGATAAGACTGCAAGGAAAATAATTATTCATTCTATCGAGAGAAGACCGATGGAATTGATTGTGAGCTGCAAAACAGCAAGAGAAATGTGGATAAAATTGAACTCAGTGTATGATATGAAATCAGAAGAAAATTTATCGGCTATTCAGAAACAGTTTTTTGATTTCAAATGGATTGAAAGTGAGAGTGTGGACTACAATATTTCAAAGTTAGAAGTTTTGTGGAGCAAGATGAAAAATCTTGGAAGTGCTGTGCCTGAAACAATGTTAATGTCGCGAATCCTGTCATCTTTGCCTCAAAAGTTTAACTATTTTCATAGTGCGTGGGATTCGGTCGAAGACAGCAAAAGAACATTGAACAATTTGACGACTCGTTTAATGACAGAAGAAATGCGGTCAAAAGAACAAGAAGTGGTACCTGAAGAGTCAACAGCGTTAGTCGCCGGCAACGGAAAAAATAAAAGAGAACATGAAAATAAGAAGAAAATTATGAAGTGCTATAACTGCGGCGTGATGGGACATCTGAAGAAGGACTGCTACAGGTGTTATATATGCAAGAAGAAAGGCCACAAGAGCAACACCTGTTACCAAAGGAGAAATGCAGGAAGTCAAGCGGAAAATAATCAAGGAGAATCGGGTGAATCATCGAGGAAAGGATTGATTGCGAGCAGGGACGGCAGAGAAGATGACGTATGGGTGATCGACTCAGGAGCTTCTGATCACATGTCAAGGCGTCGAGATTGGTATTCTACTTATGAAGAATTTTTGGAGCCCCTGAGGATAGGCGTAGGTAACGGTAAATATATCACGGCGCACGGAAAAGGTAATATTGATATTGAAACTTATGTCAATAATAATAAAAGGGCGACGACAATGTTTAATGTTTTGTATGTTCCGGAAATAGTTTACAATTTATTTTCTATTATGTCAGCTGCAAAAAGGGGTGTTGATTGTCTTATTAAAAATAAAGGAACACAGTGTTTGTTGAGACGTGATAATAAAATAATTGCAACGGGTTCTAGGTTCGGAAACTTATTAAAATTAGATGCGAATGTTTTGATGCCAAAATTGTGTAATTTAACAAGAAAAATAGAATCGAAAGAAAGTGATTCTTTACAAGTATGGCACGAGAGGTTTTGTCATCAAAACGTTCGACATGTTCGCGATTATTTGAAAAATAAGAATATTGATTTTCTAGAAAATGATTTCTTTTGTGAAGGATGTGCTTATGGGAAGCAGCATCGGCTAGCATTTCACAAAAATATTGACCGTGTAACAAAGACACGAGAGATAATTCATACTGATGTTTGCGGTCCGATAGAGGTAGAGTCTATTGGTAAAAAGTTGTATTTTGTTAGCTTTAAAGATGATTATTCAAGTTATCGGGAAGTTTATTTTATACGTCATAAGTCGGAAGTATTTGAAAAACTCCAAATTTTTATTCAGGCAATTCAGAATCAATTTCATGAAAACATTAAAGAAATTCACAGCGATGGGGGTAGAGAATATATTAATAAAGAAGTTAAATCGTTCTTTAATAAGAAGGGAATAAAACATATTGTTAATGCTCCTTATACACCTGAACAGAATGGAGTTGCGGAACGTGAGAATAGAATTATTATTGAAGCTGCACGATCAATGTTGCATTCTAATTCTGAGTTACCATTATTTCTATGGGCAGAAGCAGTAAACACTGCAGTTTATGTAATTAACCGC
Organism: Drosophila mojavensis; assembly: GCF_018153725.1. Classification (NCBI taxonomy): domain Eukaryota; kingdom Metazoa; phylum Arthropoda; class Insecta; order Diptera; family Drosophilidae; genus Drosophila; species Drosophila mojavensis. Next base: position 2,256,300 of record NW_025318897.1, on the reverse strand, counting down.
ACAGGTCCAACAAAACATGGGAATAAAACTCCATATGAGTTGTGGTTCAAGAAAGAGCCAGATATCGGAAATCTTAAAATTTTCGGGACTGAATGTTTTGTACATGTACCAAAAGAAAAAAGGAGAAAATTAGATAAAAAGTCTATTAAAGGATTTATAGTAGGATACGTTGAAAATTGCAAAGGATATCGTGTATATGTTCCAAATATGAGAGATGTAATTATAAGTAGAGATGTATGTTTTAAGCCAGAAAACTTTACAGCTCAGTTTAAAAGGCCTGAAATTTTAGTTGACAATTCTGAAAGTGAGACTAATGAAAGTGAATACGAAAATAATAAAATTGAAGATGAATCAACTGAACATAATAATAGTGAAATGGGTCGGCGATTGCGAGATAGATCACAGATTCGTATGCCAGATTTTTATGGTTGCCCTGTTACATTTATTACACAAAGCTTGCCTTTAAATTATAATGAAGCGTTAAAGTCTGATGAAAATGTATCTGAACAAAATAATTGTAATGCACCTTACCGCGAAGCAATAGGAAATTTAATGTTTTTACAAGTTGTTTCAAGGCCAGATATAAGTTTTTCTGTTAATGTAGTTTCCCGAGAGCTAGAAAACCCGAAGCAGCATCACTGGACGTTAGTTAAGAGAATATTTCGTTATTTGAAAGGAACGATGGATTTGGGAATTTTATACAGTAAAAATAATAATATTTTTGAGACATATAGTGATGCTGATTATGCAGGTGAAATCTACATCTGGAATTTTGTGTAAATATGCGAATGCTGCAATAACGTGGCAAAGTAAAAAACAACAATGTGTAGCTTTATCAACAACAGAAGCCGAATATGTAAGTGCAGCTCTAGCAAGTAAGGAAATGATATGGCTAAAGAAATTGTTTTTTGATTGTAACATTAATTTAAGTAACTACATCTTGTTTATAGATAATATAAGTGCGATTAAGCTAATCAAAAATCCTGAATTTCATCAACGAAGCAAACATATAGATGTTAAATATCATTTTGTACGCGATTTATTTGAGAAAGATGAGATAGATGTAAGGTATGTAAAGAGTGAAGAGCAGATCGCTGACATTTTTACTAAAGCTTTGCCAAAGCCCAGATTTTTGTATCTAAGAGAGAAATTGGGAATGAAGAATAAGGGACAAATTTGTTATAGAGATGTTGAGTTTTAGGGAGGGTGTTGAGGATTGATCTCGAAAAACTCATCATCAAGTGAGCATTTGAGCTAACGGTAAACACAGTCGTCGGCTGATCGCACATTTGTCTCTAGAATAAGAAACCGAATGTTCTGGATTATGAAATAGACGCAAACATAGAAGCATAAGGAGACATCCAGAACATTCGATATGCAGTAGAAGTAGGTATATAAGCGCGCTGTAAGTCGAGCCAAAGTTCATTCAGTAAGTTCATTGTGTAAGATCAATGTCAGTGTGTCGGCTCGGTTAGTTAAGTTCAAATTGTCGCGGTACGTGAAGAAGTGTACTTGTTACTGAATATTGTGTTAAATAAACTTTTTGTGTTGCGCCTACATATACCGTGTTTCATTTAAGAAAAACCTTCAACAGGAGGCAACTTCCCTCGACCGCTTGGGAGTATTGCTACCTACTGTAGCACTAATGCTCGCTGCCTTAACGTTTTCGCCTACTTTTTTGAGTGGCGTGGTCTGCACCTCACAGTTTTTAACCGAACGGTTGCAGAACGCTTCGGCCGTCTTGTGAAGGCTGACCAGCCTAGCCAGCTCCTCTCTCATTAAGGCATTTATATGCCGCTGACCCCCAAATAAGGCAGATAAACCCTCTAGTGTAGCTCCTATTTGAGCTAACGCTTCTTTTAGTGACTTGGGTGCCTGGCACTCAGCCACTGGAGCCTGATTAGAAGTCGACGGCTGCGCCAACGCCCTCTGCTGTTGCTGCGGCGATCGCTGCAACGAGGAACGACGCGCAAAAGCTTGCAGCTCGTCCTCCATCATGGCATCCATTTCTGCTCCGACTACCACGGCGTGAAGCATGTAGTGGGTAATGGCTACTAATATAATCTGAGTTTACAACCCGCAGTAACTTAAACTCAACTTGACTACAGCGAGAGCCCGAAAGTATGCACTACTTTTAATAACTGCTACTTCACTTCAGCAGCTAGGTTGCTGTCTTTGCTAAGGCTTAGCAACTCACCAACGTTAGTGAGCAGCTGATTGCCCGATGCAATTTCCAGCACTACTAACAGCTGTTAGAGTGAATGCACCTGATTTTTATTATTGCGCAAGTGTGACGCCTAAAGTAACAAAATTTACGCGCCCACAAAAGACAAGGAAAGGAAGAAGCCCTGACGCCAAAACAATGACGCTATCGCCCCCCTCTCTTGCACCACCGAATTATACCGCTTGGGAATTCCACGAACCGCCGCGCAGTAAGTCTCTGGTAGTTTTTTTGAGGTCGCTGGGTACGCCGCGCCCACAGCAAACACGTTGACTTCAGTTCTTTCCACTTTCACAGGGGAAAACACAGTTCAAGCTATTGTCTACGATGGATCACGATGACATCGACCGCACTCCGTGAAAACGCAACTCGAACTGATGTGTGTGTGTGTGTGTGTATGTGTGTGTATGTATGCCTGTGTGTGTAAGCTGAAAGACGCGAAAAATTATTGAAATCGCTATTGCTCCAAGGGTTCAGGGGATCTCGTTGTCGAGCAGTCTCGACTAGAGCTTTCTTACTTGTTTAGATATTGGAATGCTTTTTCACACTCCGTTGTCCATTCAAATGGGATATTCTTTTTACATAATCTTGTTATGTGCCGTGAATGTTCGGCGAAGTTTTGTATAAAACGTCTATAATAATTGCAAAATGCAATGAATCTTCTAGCGCTGTCTGCGTCCGTAGGGACAGGATAATTATTAATGACGTCAAATTTTTTGTCATCTGGTAAGATTCCTTTATCTGTGCATCTATGACCTAGGAATGTCACTTCGTGCATGAAAAATGAACATTTTTCTGGATTTAGTTTCAGATTATGTTTTCTGCAAACATTGAAAACATCTGTTAAGTTTTTAATCATATGTTGTTCAGAACAACCAATAACGATTAAATCATCCATGTAAAGGAAAGCTTGTGTGGTCTCTAGACCTGAGAATGCTATTGTCATCATTCTCTGAAAAGAATTAGGCGCTATTTTTAAACCAAATGGTAATCGCGTAAAGCGATACGAACCATTGTTTGTCGAAAAAGACGTTATATCTGACATTAAATCGAGGCATGAAAAATATTTTGCTCGACCCAATTGATCAAGAATATCGTCAATTCTGGGGAGTGGAAATTTATCGGACAACAATTTTTTATTTATTTGGCGATAGTCAATTACTAATCGCCATTTTTTTTCTTCAGTGCCCGGAAGGGCCTTTTTGGGAACTAATAAAAGTGGGCTATTATAGGATGAAACAGACGGCTCAACAATATTTTGCTCAATTAACTTTCCAACCTGGCGCTGGATTTCTTCTATTTGGCTATGCGGACATCGATAATTTTTCACGTATACTGGTTCATCGTCTTTAAGTCGCAATTTTTGTTTATAAAAGTTGTTTATTGTGATTGGTTCGGTTTCAAGTCCGAAAACATCACTATATTGGGTGCAAATTTTCTCAAGTTTTTCTTTAAATAAAGGTGGAAAATTCTTCTTTAATATGTTAAGTACGGACTCTGTTCTATTATCTTTGGAATTTTGAACTACATTGTAGTTCGAAAGTGATTCAAATTTCAATTTATCTATGTTTACTATTTGGTATGTACTGGTTGTATTTAATATTCGGACAAAAGCATTCTGGGCTGTTGTAATTGTATTTGCAACATAGACACCCGGTTTAATTTCCTGATTGGGAATTAAAATATTTTCTTCGACTGAAGATAATTCTATTTTGCGTATCACCTGGGATCTGGCTGGTAGAAGGGTTGAGTTAGTGCCAGAATTAAATGTTATTGGAACATAAATGGGATACGTTAGGTTTTGTGGTCTAATTATAAACCAATCCTCTGAGCTATTATAATCTAATCTGCAATTAAATCTTTTAATGAAGTCTAGTCCTATTATTCCATCGCATGGGATTGCGAAGTCTGAACGAAGTATGTGAAATTTGTATGGAATAATAAATTTGTCTGTTTGTAGTTCAATTGAGGCTAGTCCCTTGGAATTTATTATTCCTTCTCCTATGCCTCGAATGTCTATGATTCTATTGGTTTCGATGTCATGAAAAACATCCGAATTTTCTTTAACAATTGAGATATCTGCACCTGTGTCAATCAAATATGTTATTTTTACATTTTTAAATGACACGAAGCTATTGATACTTAAATTGACGGTAAAAATGTTTTTAGTTAATTTTGAGTATCTGGAGGCGTTTGGGAGTTTCCCGATGCTTCATTGACAATTCTTTCGTTATTGTTGTGGCCTCTTGTCGAGTTGCCACGGCCTCTTGAGTTGCCTCTATATCGGCCCTGTCCTCTACTATATGTGTTGTTAGGTTGGTAACCATTATTGTGGTTATTACCTCTGTAGTATGCATACATATTGAATGTCAATTGAAACTAGAGTACTTAAAGAGTACGCACTGTAACACTTTGTTGCTGTGTTGATGTAAACATAAACCCGGTCTTTAACCCGTGGCCGAAATATGGGTCGGTCGTCGCTCTCCCAGAATATGCAAGTGTCAGCATTCTGCTGAGACGCGCCGACCACTTGACAGAACTCAAGTGTATGCATATGCACAATCGCCCCAGCTCAAGAGAGAGCATAAATATACTTATAACATATACACATATGACATACATAAATGAAACATACATAACAGTCTCTCTGCTGCCCAAAACCTTATGTTTCGCGGCGACGAGACTTAGGCTTATTTAGAACCTAAGTAGAATGTTTAAGGTCAGATACAACTGAGCGTTGGAAGCGGCAACACTGCTGCCTCCCCTATGCTTTAAATAAAATAAATAACAAAATAAAGGAAGTGCATTTTAAACTTTACATGGCGACCGTGACTATGGAATCCTACTAACCCGATGATCACCACTGCAACTCGTTTTCAACAAGGATCCAGCAACAACAACAAACATCATCATATCTTCGAAGAGCTACTGGGATCCAGCAACAACAACAAACATCATCATATCTTCGAAGAGCTACTGGGACGTTCGATGAACTGATGAACTGGATTTTAAACTGAGTGAGTAGAGTGGACATGGCCAATAAGAGAGGCGGTGTAAAAAACAAAATAAAGAAACGAGTAGCTAGCCTAAATTGGCAGCTATACACTCAGCAACCACCACCAGCCTGGTCAACAGCTCAAAAGCTACAAGCTGAGCTTGACTATTTAAAAGAATACTTAAAAAACTCAAAATCAGAGCCATGTTCCACTCTCTCACACATTCAGAATACACTAAATACTAAAAAAGAAAAAACTCAACCTCCAGCAGAAAAGCCATTCCCTAAGAAAGGCAAGGAATGCCCCAAGGACTGCGAGGGAGTCTGGAGCCCATACTGCATTGGAACATGCAGCCACAATACAGCCTGTGCGATGACCAGCACCGGCGACGCCTGAGCTCATAGGCCCCGGACAACAGCAGCAGCAACAACGAAAACAGCAGCAGCAACAACGAAAACAGCAGCAGAAACAACGAAAACAGCAGCAGCAACAACGACAACAGCAGCAGCAACGAAAGACAGCAGCAGCAGCAACAAACTGGGGACCGACAGCGTTACAAAGAACGCCCACCAACAATTTTTTTTTTAATAAGTTTAAAAATGCACTGCGCTGCATAAACATTACTTATAATATATAATTGTCAAAATTGAGCGGAAACATTTCTGCCCGATTAGAAGTATAGCCTGTAACGCTATACGACCCAATAGGTAGAGATCTGTAAAAATTTTTATTAATGAACGACAACAGAATAAGTAAATCTGTTGAAAATATATGTAACGTAAAACACTTTAGTAATATACATACAAAATCTACAAAAATGGGGTTAGTAGATTTAAAATCTGTAGATTCTACAGCAAATGTTATAAATAAAGTAGAATCAAATAATATAGACTTACAATTAATTAAGATACTATTGATAATAATTGTAGTAATAATGAGCGCAAATTGTATTTACAAATTATACAAACTACACAACAAATATTTAAAGAAAAAATATATGAGCCAAGCAAACGACTTGGACAAAATATAAATATATAAATAACAAAAAAGCGCAATATATTTAAGATTGTAACAAAGACAATAAACAAAGATAAATAAAATAAAAATAAATTGCAAATATCAATATATGAAATTGCTAATATACAAATTTTTACACTGAGTATGGCTAGACTGAGGACAATTAAAGAAATAAATAAAGTAGAGAATCATTTCATGTACGCAAATAATGGAATGGAATGATTTATACAAAGAGCTAAATAACATAAAAGTTGACTTTGACAAATCATATAAGTCACTCACGCAAAACAGGCCGATTCAAAAAACTACAGTTACAAAACATGTAGAAATATTAATAAACTGCTTTAATGAAGCACGTATACTAATACATGGCCAGAGAGAGAAATTAAATCAGATTCATTGGTCTCAAGTATCAAAATTCTTGATCAGACTACGATCTAATTTAATATCTATTAAAGTAAAATACAATTTAGATATTTCGATACCAACCATACTTAACACTTCTTTATCGATTGAAAAACCACAATCAACAGAAGAAAGTAACACTGACCAGATAGAGTCAGAAGAACTAAACACAGATCTTAAGATAGAAGAACAGGATCTAAATAACCTTACTATTCCCGCTATTTTGATGCCAGATCAAAATAATTTTTCAGATTCTGATACTTCTTCATATAACAATAACATAATGGCACAAACAAATATCGAATTCATAAGTACGGCAACTAAGCTTATACCAGCTTTTGATGGTAAAGCTGAAAATTTGCAAAGTTTTGTAGATGCACTACAAATATTGAATTTGATAAAAGGCGAACACGAAGAATTAGCAATTTCGATAATAAAATCAAGGCTAAAAGGTGTCGCTAGAAATTTACTGGAAAATGAAACGTCTATACCTGAAATCATTTCCAAATTAAAAACCAACGTAAAAGGCGAAACTGTACAGGTGTTATCAGCAAAACTGATGAACTTACAGCAACGCAACAAAACTGCTAACCAATACACACAAGAGGTTGAGCAGATGACCAAAATGTTAGAAGGTGCATACATAAAAGATGGCTTATCTCTAGAGTTAGCCAGAAGCTACTCTACTCAGCATGCTGTCAAAGCCATGACTGCAAACTGCACAATAGATAAGGTAAAACTTATCATGCAGGCGGGCACCTTCAACAATATGAATGAGGCCGTCTCAAAATTTGTTAATTGTTGCACAGAGGCAACCGGGCAGCAAAACTCTGTCCTATATTACAATAATAATTCACAGCGCGGCGGAAACCGCGGACGCGGAAATTATAGAGGTAGTTTTCGCGGTCGCAACAATAACAATTACAATAACAATAATTATAATAATAACAATTATAATAATAATGGACGAGGCCAATATAGAGGAAACTCAAGAGGCCGTGGCAACTCGAATAGAGGCCACAACAATAATAACCAAAGCAATATAAGAGTTACCAATAACACCTCGGGAAACTCGAATCCCCCTTTAAATGCTCAACAGTAGAAACAGCAAGGGTTCATACAATTAATCTCAGTCAGAATATATTTGTATCATTCAACCATGTGCCTACAGGAAAAGAAATTGTCTTTTTAGTAGACACAGGTGCAGACATTTCAGTAGTTAAAGAAAATTTTGATGTCTTTCATGACATACAAAGCAATTATATTATAGACATAAAAGGAATAAGTAATGAAGTGACCAAATCCAAGGGGTTAACTTCTATTGAGATACAGACCACTAAATACATAATCAAACACGATTTTCATATCGTAGATCTACAATTCGCTATTCCTTGTGATGGCATATTAGGAATCGATTTTATAAAAAAATACAACTGTAAATTAGACTTCAAGCCTTCTGCAGATTGGCTTATACTTAGACCCAATAACCTAAAATTTCCAATTTATGTTCCAATAACATACAGTTCTGGCAACAACTCAATACTTCTGCCAGCGAGATCCCAAGTTATTAGAAAAATCAATCTAAATTCAATAGAAGACAGTGTATTGATTCCAAATCAAGAAATTCAGCATGGTATTTACATAGCCAATACCATAGCAACATCTAAGAACGCTTTTGTTAGACTACTAAATACAACAAATAAAGATCAAGTAATCAATACAAGTAATTTATCGTTTGACTCACTTTCAAACTACGAAATAGTAAAAACTAATAGTGAAAATAGAGAGCAATCTGTATTATCTCAACTAAAGAAAAACTTTCCTCCACTATTCAAATCGCAGCTTTCAAACTTATGCGCCCAATATAGTGATATATTTGGATTGGAATCCGAACCAATCAGCACAAATAATTTTTATAAACAAAAACTGAGATTAAAAGATGATGAACCAGTCTACACAAAAAACTACAGAAGCCCACACAGTCATGTTGAAGAAATACAAAAACAAGTCGGAAAATTGATAAAAGACGGAATTGTTGAACAATCAGTATCTGAATATAATAGCCCATTATTACTTGTACCTAAAAAATCAACCCCAGGCTCAGATCAAAAGAAATGGCGATTGGTAATTGACTATCGTCAAATTAATAAAAAATTACTGTCCGATAAATTTCCACTCCCAAGAATTGATGATATTTTGGACCAACTTGGTCGAGCAAAATACTTTTCATGCCTTGACTTAATGTCAGGATTTCATCAAATTGAACTCGAAGAAAGTTCAAGAGATATAACGTCATTTTCAACGAGCAATGGCTCGTATCGCTTCACGAGATTACCGTTTGGTCTAAAAATAGCGCCTAATTCATTTCAAAGAATGATGACTATAGCATTCTCTGGATTAGAACCTTCACAAGCATTTCTTTATATGGATGACTTAATAGTTATAGGTTGTTCCGAAAAACATATGCTTAAAAACTTAACAGACGTTTTTGAGAAATGTAGGAAATACAATCTAAAGTTACATCCAGAAAAATGTTCATTTTTTATGCATGAGGTGACTTTTCTTGGTCATAGATGCACAGATAAAGGAATACTTCCAGATGACAAGAAATATGACGTCATCATGAATTACCCAGTCCCGCACAATGCGGATAGCGCAAGACGTTTTGTAGCCTTTTGCAATTATTATAGACGATTCATTAAAAATTTCGCCGAATATTCCCGGCACATAACGAGATTATGTAAAAAGAATGTTCCTTTTGAATGGACAGAGGAGTGCCAAAATGCATTCCAATATTTAAAAACAAAACTCATGGAACCTACTTTACTACAATATCCAGATTTCAGCAAGGAATTCTGTATAATAACTGATGCAAGTAAGCAAGCGTGTGGAGCGGTTTTAACTCAAAACCATAACGGAATCCAACTTCCCATTGCATACGCGTCAAGAGCTTTTAGTAAAGGAGAGAGTAATAAATGTACAACTGAGCAGGAATTAGCTGCAATACACTGGGCAATATTACATTTTCGACCATATATTTATGGAAAACACTTTACGATCAAAACAGATCACAGACCTTTAATATATCTGTTCTCAATGATCAATCCGAGTTCTAAACTGACACGTATGAGGCTAGAGTTAGAAGAGTACGATTTTACAGTCGAATATTTAAAGGGAAAAGATAATCATGTAGCTGATGCGTTATCAAGAATAACCATTAAAGATCTACAAAATATTACAGGAAATATAATGAAAGTCACTACGAGATATCAAAATAGACAGAAAATCCGCGCGGATAAGAAAGAAATAGAATTGCCTAGGCAATCTATAGAAAAAGCTTCAAAGCCCAACGTATATGAAGTCATAAACAATGACGAAGTACGTAAAGTAGTGACCTTGCATGTAAGGAATACTCTATGTTTATTTAAACATGGTAGGAAGATTACTGCAAGATATGATGTTAGCGATTTATATACCAATGGAATCCTAGACCTAGGTCAATTTTTCCAAAGGCTTGAAATGCAAGCCGGTATAAACAAAATCAGCCAACTCAAAATGGCACCGTGGGAAAATATCTTTGAACATGTTTCAATAGATAGTTTTAAACAAATGGGCAATAAAATATTGAATACGTTAAGAGTAGCGCTACTCAACCCGGTGACCCTTATAGAAAAACAAAAAGAAAAAGAAGCTATACTGTCTAAATTCCATGACGATCCAATACAAGGAGGTCATACTGGCATTACAAAAACCTTGGCCAAGGTCAAAAGACATTATTTTTGGAAAGGTATGACTCGAGATATTACTGAGTACATACGAAAATGTCAAAAATGTCAATTAGCTAAAATAACAAAGCACAATAAGACTCCATTGATAATAACTGATACGCCAATAAACGCTTTCGACAGGGTGATAGTAGACACTGTTGGTCCACTACCAAAATCAGAAAATGGCAACGAATATGCAATTACTCTAATATGCGACCTAACCAAATATTTAGTTGCCATACCAGTTCCAAATAAGAACGCGAACACTGTCGCTAAAGCAATTTTTGAATCATTTATTCTAAAGTACGGTCCAATGAAGACGTTCATTACGGACATGGGAACAGAATATAAGAATTCAATTATAAACGATCTATGCAAATATTTAAAAATTGAAAATATAACTTCTACCGCACACCACCACCAGACAGTCGGAACAATAGAACGCAGTCATAGAACTTTCAATGAATACATACGCTCTTACATATCGGTTGATAAAACTGATTGGGACGTATGGCTTCAATACTTCGTTTTCTGTTTCAACACTACACCCTCAATGGCACATAATTACTGTCCATATGAGTTAGTGTTTGGTAAAACAAGTAATTTACCAAAACACTTTAATAGTATAGCTAATACAGAAACCATATACAATATAGATGACTATGCTAAAGAAAGTAAATATAGATTAGAAGTAGCATATAAAATAGCAAGAATAATGTTAGAAAAAAATAAGGAAAATAATAAGATATTATATGATCAGAAAGCAAACAACATAGATATATCAGTAGGAGATAAAGTCTTGTTAAGGAATGAAACAGGTCATAAGTTAGATTATAAATATACTGGTCCGTATAAAGTATCGGAAATAGAAGATAAAAATAACGTTATAATAACAAGTAATAAAAACAAAAAACAAAAAGTACATAAGGATAGGTTAAAAATGTTTATTTCATAATTGTGTTTAGCATGGCCATGCTAAAACAAAAGCACTATTTTAAATTTGAATATTATTTGTAATTTCATATAAAAAAAAAAAAAAAAAAAAAAACAAAAAAAAAAAAAACAAAAAATAAAATGTAAAACACAAAGAAACCTTAAAAAAAAAAAACTATTCATTTATTACTTAAAAACTAATTTCTTAAGCACATCGTATAAAATAACTCCATAATATTACGTTATTTTTCAAAAGGAGGGAGATGTAGTATGCATACATATTGAATGTCAATTGAAACTAGAGTACTTAAAGAGTACGCACTGTAACACTTTGTTGCTGTGTTGATGTAAACATAAACCCGGTCTTTAACCCGTGGCCGAAATATGGGTCGGTCGTCGCTCTCCCAGAATATGCAAGTGTCAGCATTCTGCTGAGACGCGCCGACCACTTGACAGAACTCAAGTGTATGCATATGCACAATCGCCCCAGCTCAAGAGAGAGCATAAATATACTTATAACATATACACATATGACATACATAAATGAAACATACATAACAGTCTCTCTGCTGCCCAAAACCTTATGTTTCGCGGCGACGAGACTTAGGCTTATTTAGAACCTAAGTAGAATGTTTAAGGTCAGATACAACTGAGCGTTGGAAGCGGCAACACTGCTGCCTCCCCTATGCTTTAAATAAAATAAATAACAAAATAAAGGAAGTGCATTTTAAACTTTACACCTCGACTGTGGTAATTCCCACGGTTACCCCTATTGTTTTGTCTCTGGTAATACAGGACAGCATTTGACTGCCCTGTTGCCTCATTGCAACTGTTGACAAATTTGCATACGGCTTCGTTCATGTTATTAAACGTTCCCGCCTGCATGATAAGTTTTACCTTATCTATAGAGCAGTTTTGGGTCATGGCTTTTACAGCTAGGATCGTACTATATCTGTACTATAGTTGAGTTACTGGTAGCCTCCTCTACGATTCCCCAAAAATATTTTTTACGCTTCTTTAGGGGCGTGGCATATCGAAAAATACCCTGTAATTTTCACTTTTTTTTTTGCAGTTAGGGTACTGTTATCTCGTTCTAAAAACTGACCAAAAATGAGGTGTCTACGCCCAGTTGGGGCGTGGCAAATCGTAAAACCCTGTATATTCTACAGTATTAGAGCGAAACTTAACTACTAAATTGTTGATGGGATGTGAATGAGTATTCCGCAGTCGGTAACGCCCAACTGCAACGTTCTCACTTGTTTTTATTAGGTTTATGGCAACTGCTTCGTGGCTGCCCTTGAAGGAATCTATAAGTTCCAAAGCATCCACGAAACTACGTAGATTTTCAGCTTTTCCATCGAACTCTGGCATGAGCGATGAAGCTAACTTTAAGAAATCTACGACAGTTTGGGCCATTGTGTCTTGTGATATTTTTATATCAATTTCAGACACATGGAAAGTAGCGGGCGTATTAAGAATATTCGGTACGAATATATCTATTTTGTGCCTTTCCGAGACGTATAGAAGGTTTTCCCGTAGCCTTTTAATTACATCATTTACTTGAGTGTGGTGCAGTTGCGTAAGTCTTGGTATGTTATCACAAACTATCTGACGAATTTTGTTGTAGATTTCAACCAAATTTTGCACATGTTTTATTTTTGTTTGAATTGTTATCGAGGCGCTCTTATTGAGGCACTTAAACGATTTGTCAAACTCTACACGCTGTTGTTTGATGTTAGTCACAATTTCTGACCATTCCATCAATTATAGTTCGTATTTATACTCATTCACGAAAGTGAATCAGTATATTGGTTTTGTGCAATGTCCGTCTTGCTGTCCGTCCGTCTGTCCGTCCGTCTGTCCGTATGAACGCAATCTATTTCGGCGCTATTGAAGCTAGAGACTTGAAATTTGGAACACATACTCGTGTATATCTCCGATTTATGAAGTGTTAAAATTTTCCCGATCCGCCCACTATGGGCGTGGCAAATCGGAAAAGTTTATATCTCCTAAAGTAAGCTTTTGCCCTGCATTGAATCAGCATTGGCGTGGTCATCTTGTCCACCAAGAACAGCCAAAAGGTATGCAGCCACGTAACACAATTTTTAACTCAAAATATTAATGAATTGGCACGAGAGTGACAACTGTCACGGTCGCCATGTAATCATATAAAACGTTGACCGTTTGGTTTGGTCGTTGAGCAGAGAATGCCCTCCGTATTTTATTCAAATTAAATCTTAGCCTAAAATACATCGAGTTTGCATAAAGAATTCTGTCGCTAAAAGCAGCGGCAGAATGGGAGTATATAGCCTGCTGTATGTGTGTGTATATATTTGTTTGTATGCATATGCAGAAGGCATATACATTTTAACGTTTAAGCTGCGACAAGAACGTAACAATGCTTACGTTGCAGATCCCACGCTGCAGGCCGGTCTATACATAAGTGACCGATCATATTACGGCACTTACATATGTATAGCTGTTATAATATAAATTAAGCAACAAAGTGTTGCTATGTTATGAGCATGATACTCTTACTTATATTTCGGGCATATGTCAACTTCATATATTGTATACGCTATAATACTGTGAGCATATGCTTATATGACATACAACATACTACAATACATTTTCCGATTTGCCACGCCCCTAGTGGGCGGAGATATATCCGCCATAGCTCGTGATCTTGGGTGGTCGACGCGGACCTACATACCAAATTTCAGCTTTCTAGCTCTTCAACAAACATGATTTCTGGTATATCGGAAAATGCATTTTCCGATTTGCCACGCCCCTAGTGGGCGGATCGGGAAAATTTTAACACTTTATAAATCGGAGATATACACGAGTATGTGTTCCAAATTTCAAGACTCTAGCTTCAATAGCGCCGAAATAGATTGCGTTCATACGGACAGACGGACAGCAAGACGGACATTGCACAAAACCAATATACTCATGAATGATTATATGATTATAATAACATTCGAACTTAATTTACAGGATATTGGCACCGCTATGTCTGGGTATAACCACAATCCTCGACTACTCTCACTCTCAGTTAATTCCGATAAAGACAGGAACTTCAACAATGCAGAACGGAACTTTCAAAATTATCCACGTATTTAACATTTCGGAATATGAAAAAATCTTCAGAGCTTTCGAAGAAACTCTTAACAATATAAGCACTTCACACCAGATGTTCCCACTACTAAATTATGAACTAAATAGCGTCAGAAGTGACTTGCGTAGACTCAAACCCTCCATAAGAATGGCAAGAGCAATAAATGCATTGGGAACAGCATGGAAATGGTTGGCCGGTACACCGGACCAAAGTGACCATGAGGCTCTAATTACAAGAAGTAAGAAAGCTCTAGTCGAGACTGCTCGACTACGAGATCCCCTGAACCCTTGGAGCAATAGCGATTTCAACAATTTTTCGCGTCTTTCAACTTACACAAGAAACACACACACACACGCACGCACAGGCATACATACACACACACACACATACACAAACATTTACTCACACACATACACACACAAGCATAAACACGCATGGGCTGCAGTGTGCGCTCACTATGAGACCTTAATTGTTTAATAATAAATGGCAATAACAACAGCAGCAATATAAGAAGAAGCATAGCCAACAGCTAAAAATCAGATGCTGAACGAATACACTTGACTATGTTGGTGTTTAGTTTCGTAATGAATCTTTATTCAGCTGGGCCCGGGTTTTTATACCCAGACTCATGTATAATTTCAACCATTAAATCTAGTGCTTCTATTGCTGAGTGTGTAAGGCTCAGTATTGGTCTATTACATATTATTAACTTATCGCGTAGTTTGTAAGACTCCGCATTGGTTTATTAGCTATTATTATTTTATTGCTGAGTTTATAAGACTCCGCGTTGGCTTATTAGCTATTCTTATGCTATCGCTGAGCGCTCGTCTCTTACGTATTCTAATCGCTAAGGGTCAGGGTCATAATTTTTGCCCAGTTTGACAGTTCACACTTGAAACATATGTTATTTATTTTATGCTAGCTGTCGAGTGCATAGCGCGTACGTTCCCCTACTTATCATATTTTTATGTTCATGCATGTTCATGAACATTCTGCGGGGGGCCAGAGAAGGTTATAGCTAACAATTTCTGTCTCTGGTTTCTCTTCTTTATTAGATACACGACAAATAGCGATATTATAATTATTACTAGTCCCAACGAAATATGTCCATTCATTGTGTGGAAGACAAGATCTTCAATATGTACCTTTTGCCGCTGCAGGTCTTCTATGCTTTGTTGAACTCGTTGTAGCTCTACTGAGTTATTTGCGACAATGTGTTGAAGTGGTGTTATCCCATGTGACGTTCTAGTCGATTATTTTGAGGAAAAGTGGCGAGTACCTTGCAGTATTTGTAGATACTAGATCCTGCGGAGTAATAATGTTAATTTTACCTATTCTGGCTGAGCATCCAGCATATAGCTCGATTATGCCTTGGTTTGGTAACTGGACTATCTCCTCGTAGTTTCCGCATATAATGTGGGCAGACTTCTCCTTAAATACTTTAAAGAGCCATCGGTTTTTTCCATTGAGTTTCTTGACGAACTGATCATGCAATCCTTATGTTCGTGCCTGAACATTCTGCAGGGCCCAGAGAATAAGCCGAGTATGCCACCATCACCTTGGTCTTTTGTTCAGGTGGCGGTTCCCAGGCCAAGTGAAGTCGTGTCTCTTTAAAGAACTTCTGCGGCTTATAGGTGTCATCGTTTTTTGCATTAATACAGCTGATTGCATCTGTTGAGGAAGTTGTCGATCGCTTCATTATTGCTGAGGCCAAAGCCTCCAAGTGATAGACGTCCTTCTGTTGATTCTGATGCCTTATTGTGCCTATTGTTTCGCTTGTAGTGGTTATTGTTGTTTCCTTTAATATGTTGCTGCTACTTCCAATTGACTCCTTTTCTGATGTAATTGTACTTGCAGCTTGTAGTGGTCGAAAATAAATAACAATTCGAATTATAGGTACAAATACAAATAGTGGGAACGGGTAATAAAACTTAATTTGGTATGCGTGAGTCACCCTACTTTTTTTTTTTGGTGTTAGGAGAAGACATGCAAATCAGGCGATTGCACCGCAAGCGCAGTTTAGAATCGTACGACTGTACCGCAAGCGGACAAGTTTAGAATCGTACGATTGTACCGCAAGCGGACAAGCGACAAACGCAACGATAAGTACAGCAGCGCTTAGCGCCACTTTAGTTTAATACAGCGTCAGAAAGTAAAAGATCGTTGATGCGGGCAGACGTTAATCGCCGCAGTGAACGAGTTAAAAACTAAAAAAAAACGTGGTGATCGAACGCTATAGATAAACCAATTGCAGTGTTAAATACAAATTTAAAGAGTGATAATTAGTCGATTATAAATCGAGAGGTACGTTGGACCGTGAAAGTTTTATCGGAAATTAATATACATTTTGATTTAGGCAGCCACTGGCAGCAAAACAGTATAGTTGTTGAAGCCTCCTCCAGGCCGAAGACTTCGGTCACGAGCAAGTGTCTCTTCCTAGTATGCTTTGTACAACGCGCCAATATCATTCTCAAAGTATATTCCTCAACAACAACTTAATTGCACCCCAACAACAACAGTTATTTTCGTCACAACTGTCAACTCACCACGACTTTAAAATACCTTGCTCACGCCAAGTCAACTACGCAACTACGGTGAACTATATAACTTAGCTTACTACGTTTGAGAAACTGCAGCTGGCTACATAAAGACAACAACAGCGTAAGACGAAACCAACACAATCATATGCCGGTCCTAGACAACTTCTAAAGAGAGATTAAGTAATATACTCGACTCAAGTGTAGGGTATCTGCTGGCGCACTAAGGTGAAATATTTGCAAACGCACATCAAAGCAAAATAAAATGTAAAAGAAAAAGAGAAATATTTGAACGGGAAGGGCGGATAGCTGATACACTCACCGGAAGGGTTCTGCTAATATTTAACTAACAAAAGAAAAGAGAAATTTTATAATTATGTAATTCTATTTGTAACAGTGTATCATCATGTCATCGTCATCTTGGGCCCAATGATCACAACGGCATGCAGCTATATATGAAACCTTGGTAAGGTAAATAATGAATCAAGAAAAATAAATAAAGTAATCATGTAGAGAAGAGATATAAAAAAAAAAAAAAAAAAAAAAAAAAATATATATATATAGAAATGCAGATGATATTGAGAAAATATAATTTTGAATTTTAAAATTAAATTTTGAATGAAATAATACAGAAAATAATGCATAGTAAAAAGAATACATGATTCAACTTTGTAGATATAAGACTATTATTAAAGTTAGATGTTAAGAAAACCAAAAGAACAAACATGTTAGTCTGTAAGCATAGCATAAGAGCATATTGTAAACCCTACCCATATTAGTAATCCGCCACTCTTTATGATTAATTCAATACCTCTTTTTGGATAGAAATGTAGTTTTGAAAGGCATATTATGGAATTAAAAATTTGAAGTTATAATGAATTTTTGAGCCTTATAATTTAGTCTGTCGATCATCCATGCCGGGTCTTATAAGATGTAGCTAAGATCGTTGAGAACTTAACTAAGGGACAATATTTAAAAAAAATTTTCAATATTGTCAAGGTGGGGAGGGTGAAGAGAGAGAGAGACAAACAACACCTTGGTACTCTTTGTCAGTTGTGAACATAGGACGGTTCAACATATATAGCGTGTCGGCGCTTCCATCACTTAGAGTTTATTTTGTTTTTAGATTCCGAAACGCGCACTATAACTAAAGTGTGTTAGGGTGCAACCGTGCAGATAGGTAAAGAAGAACCCCGACAATCCGGCGAGCTAGTACGAGCATAGCGAGAGTGCGCACTACTGAGCCTACTGCATACGTTCAAGTCCAAAAATTCCACCAACTGGACAGACCGAATTATACTCATGGAAATGGGTATATGACCTCCTCCATCCTGTACACTACACATTTTAATGGCGCCCAACGTGGGGCCGAGACAGTACACAACTTTAATGCCGACGGTACACATTTTAATCAAACCAATGTGGGATCATAGACAGTGGATTTCAACCTTTTAGTATTGTCTGGGTTCCTAAAGCTCACCATCAATCCATCCATACAATACATGTTTTATTGAACTAAAAGTCATTTATATAATTGTTGCAGACAACATTCTCTTACGCTTAGGATCTTTTTCGTGGAATTAGCGATTGCAATTCATTGTTTTGGATTGGTCGACCTGAATAGACTTACAGCTTCAGAGGGTGAGGATCAATAAGTATATAATTGATATTATACAATTTGTAGAATACATCTCAATTATTTTTGGAACACAGTAGACTTACTTCAGTGTGAGTGCTGTCCAGTAATTGAATGTTCTGGTTAATGAAATAGAACAATTAACGACAATAGGTGTAGACCACTATGTACTAGACTGACACCATCTTATAAGTTTCTGGCATGGAAAAGACAGACATATTAGTACCCCAAACAATTTAAATCCTTAATTATTAGTTTTTACATAGACAAAGCAAAATGTCGGTGATTCATAGCACGGAAGATATAGCATCCGCATTGCAAACGGAAGAACCTTTTTGCTGTATGTGTAATGAAGTATTAAATAGAAATGATCTTGTAGCAAAAACCCCATGTAGGCATATTTTCCATAAACTTTGTATTATAGACCATCTTAAGGTAACTCCAAAATGCCCAACATGTAACGCTGATTGCACGACAATGGCCTTAACATTTTCGAACAATACTTTGTTTGCAGAGCTTCGCTCAGAAGCTGGCCCACAACCTGGTGCAAACGATTCCTTAAGTACACGTGGCAATAGGTTAAATTACCCTAGGAGAAATCAAAGATCCACTAGAGGTCGAGGGATAAGTCCAAGGCGAGGTATGCAAACTCGATCTACCACTCGACAAGAATCTGACCGTAATTTGAACACTACTAGTATCGGACTTAACAACCAAGACGAGATAGCTACCTATATACAAGCTTCAATAAATATCCAACAGCAACAATTGGTAGAACAACTCACGTCACACCTTTCAAAAATTATTGAAACATCTCTGCAAAGTAAATTAGAATCTCTTAAACTGGTTCCACCAGAACAACCACCATTCCCTGCTAACGACAGCAACCTTAGGATCAGTAATACAGACATACAACAGCCTCATTACAATAACATTGAGAGCATCTCAAGGGCTAGTGTCAATCAGAATAGCCCCATTTTAAATAGTTCACCTGGGAAAGTACCCAACATTATGCAAAGTTGGCACATCAAATTTGATGGGTCCAAGAATTGCATGCGAACTGACGAATTTATTTATCGCGTTCGTTCTCTTACCAAACAAAATTTGAATAACGAATTTCAACTCTTATGTGACCATTTATATCTATTGTTTACGGGTAAAGCTAGTGATTGGTACTGGAAATTTCATCGTACTCACTCCAACTTTACCTGGGAAATCTTTTGCTTAGAGTTCAAGAGAAGATTTGAAAAAATAGAAACCGATTATGACATATGGGAGAAGATTAGGAAACGTCGCCAAGGCGACAACGAACCATTTGATGACTTCCAATGCTCAATAGAAGATCTGGTTGATAGACTCCAAAATGGGATACCTGAAAATGAATTAGTTGATTTGTTGATTCGAAACGCCAAGCCTATAGTACATCACGAATTACTTCATTTAAATGTTTCGAACAGATCGCAGCTCCGAAGAGAAATTAGGAAACATGAACAGTTCTATAATGATATAAAAACTTTTAAGCCTCGGGCTGTGCGTTCATATGTCACAGAATTGTCAGTACCCAGCGATTCCGAACAGTTATCGGATGATGCTCACGTTTCAGAGAACTTATCAGAAATACAAAGACATACCGCAAAAACAGTTCAAGTTTGTTGGAATTGTGACAAACCTGGTCACAGATTCGACGATTGCGTAGGCCCACGAAAAATATTTTGTTTTGGCTGTGGAGCTAAAGAAATATTCAAGCCTATGTGTCCGAAATGTAACCCTTCGGGAAACGGGAAACGGGATGTGTCAACCAACACCAAGTAGACACATCCTCCGAACTTATTGATAGTCAGAATATCGGCACTCAAACGGACCACCAATATAATTCTTCCAACACTCACTTTTCATTCACACCTTTACATGAAAGAATACGAAATTACAACGTAGTCCGTAACCGAATTTTCAATAAAATAGATGAATTTAGATATAGAATTAAGCCTAAGCGTTCAACTAAACGCTTAAGAGAATTCTGGAAAAGTATAAGGAAGGTTAGGAGAAGGTTTATATCAGCCATATTTCTAAGTTCAGATAATAGACTTTTCACTGAAATTAGTATAGAAGGTAGAAGTTATATAGCCCTGCTAGACTCAGGAGCCACAATAAGTTGTATTGGCGGCTCGGCAGCAAAAGAATTGTTATTAAATAAGAAAGTTAGAAAATGTTCTGGATGCATTAAAACCGCGAATGGAACACCTAGTAAGGTAATAGCCAAGTTTACAAGTCAAATTAAATACCAAGGGAAAGAAGCAGATCTAGAAATGTTTATCATTCCAGACTTGAAGCAAGACGTATATCTAGGCATTGACTTTTGGGATAAATTTGGACTTCTAGACAAAATAACGTCACAAGACGGTGTAGCAGAATTAGATGTAGGTACCGCAGATGAAAGTATAGACCCACCCAACTATCACGTATTGTCGAAAGAAGAGAAGGCACGACTTGATAAAGTCATAACAGTTTCTCCATCTTTCGCTACTGAAGGTCTTGGTCGCACCAGCTTAATAACGCATTCTATAGATGTGGGCTCTGCAATACCCATAAAACAACGTCATTGGCCAGTTTCGCCAGCTATCGAAAAGATTATGTTTGCTGAAGTCGATAACATGTTGGCACTAGATGTCATAGAAGAGTCAAACAGTCCTTGGAGCAGCAATTGTGTTTTAGTAAAAAAGGAAGAAAAATATTGACTCTGTTTAGACTCGAGAGAAGTTAATAAGGTTACTAGGCGGGATGCATACCCTTTGCCTCATATTGACGGCATTTTAAGTCGCTTACCACCAGCTCGTTTTATTACCGGCTTAGATATGAAACACGCATATTGGCAAATTCCTCTAGACGAGAAATCTCGACAATATACGGCTTTCACGGTCCCGAATAGACCTTTATATCAGTACAAAATGATGCCCTTCGGTTTATGCAACGCCGCACAAACACTATGTAGATTAATGGATCAAGTTATTCCAGCTCATTTGCGAACACGAGTCTTTGTATACCTAGATGATCTCCTTATTTTGTCTGACGACTTCGATTCACATTTGTTGTTGTTGCAAGAAATAGCACTTTGCTTACGCAGAGCAAATCTTACAATAAACATAAGCAAATCAAAGTTTTGTATGAAAGAAATCACCTATCTCGGATTCATAATCGGAGACGGTCAAATAAGAACAAACCCCGATAAGATTAAAGCCATCAGTGAGTTTCCTGTTCCTACCACTGTGAAACAACTACGGCGATTTTTAGGTTTATCAGGTTGGTACAGACGATTTGTAGAAAACTACGCCACTGTTAGTTTTGCTTTGACAGAGCTATTAAAACAAAAGAAAGGCATAGAGTGGAATCCAGAAGCCCAACAAGCGTTCGAATCCTTAAAGTCTTGTTTAACAGCTTCACCAATTCTGATCACACCAGACTTTTCGAAACCATTTGTTTTACTTTGTGACGCAAGCATGTATGGAATAGGTTGTGTTTTAGCTCAAGAACGGGACGGAGTTGAGTTGCCTATAGCTTATATGTCTGAAAAACTCTCAAAAGCACAACGCAATTATTCTGTGACAGAATTAGAATGTTTAGCAGTCATTAAAGGCATCAAAAAGTTTAGATCGTATATCGAAGGTCAGGAATTTATAGTGATAACTGATCACGCCGCTCTTAAATGGTTAATGAACCAGAAAGATTTATCCGGCAGACTTGCCAGATGGTCTATGAAGTTACGAACCTTTACGTTTAGTATTTTGCACAGAAAAGGCTCGCTAAATGTGGTAGCAGATACCTTATCTCGGCAAAACGACCCAGCTATTGAAGAGATGACTCCTAATTGTCCGATCATAGATTTAACGTCACAAGAATTCAAATCACCCGAATACTTAAGTCTAATTGAGAAAGTCAAATTAAATCAATCCAGATTTCCCGATCTAAAAGTAATTGACGATTTCGTTTACAAAAGAACAGAGTTTGCTTCTGGCGAAGAAGAGCAAGAAAATAGTTCTTGGAAACTTTGGGTACCATCAACATTAGTGACTGAAGTTCTACAGCAGGCACATGACGCGCCAAGTTCAGCACATTGTGGTAGGATGGTTAGTCAGATTCGAGAATATATATCCCAATGTATCGTATGTCGCACGACAAAGAGTCCAAATACCATTCTTAAACCGCCAATGGGTAAACCTTTTTCATCAGACAGACCTTTTCAAAAATTATATATTGATTTGTTAGGACCCTATCCACGTTCCAAAAAAGGTAATATTGGCCTTCTTATAGTCGTTGACCATTTCACAAAATTCCATTTCTTGTGTCCGCTTAAGAAGTTCACGGCTTCTAAAATTTGTGAATTCTTAGAAGGTGCTATATTTTACACATTTGGAGTACCAGAAATGATACTCACAGATAATGGATCACAATTTAAATCCAGTGCTTTTCAGGCCTTCTTAACGAGTTTCGGTGTAACTCAAAAGTGTACCGCGATTTATTCACCACAAGCTAATGCTAGTGAGCGATTAAATAGATCTGTGTTAGCAGCTATACGAGCCTACATAGGTTCTGAACATACCGATTGGGATGTGAATCTGAATGCTATTAGTGGAGCTTTGAGAGCTTCATTACACCGAAGTACAGGATATTCTCCTTATTTTCTTGCTTTTGGTCAAAACATGATTTTAAATGGGAGAGATTACTCTCTACTAAGGAACCTAGATCTTTTGAATGATGACACTAAACTAAGCAATCGAGATACATTACAGTTGCTGCGACAAAAAGCAAAACAAAACATAAATAAATGTCATGAAGCAAACGCCAATAGATATAATTTACGTAGTCGTAATATTCAGCTGTGTGTAGGAGATACAGTTTATGCACGGAACTTTACTCAGAGTAATGCTATTAAAAGATTTAGCGCTAAGCTAGCACCAGTATTTATTCCAACGAGAGTACACCAAAAGCGCAGTCCAAATTACTATGTACTTAAAACAGAAGACGGAAAGAACTTAGGGGTATACCACCTAAAAGATATACAGATTCGTACCTAAATTAAAATCATATGGTCTTCAGATAATGTTTCTTCGAGCAGGTCTTGCAACATTATCTGTGCTGTAGTGGTCGAAAATAAATAACAATTCGAATTATAGGTACAAATACAAATAGTGGGAACGGGTAATAAAACTTAATTCGGTATGCGTGAGTCACCCTACTTTTTTTTTGTGTTAGGAGAAGACATGCAAATCAGGCGATTGCACCGCAAGCGCAGTTTAGAATCGTACGATTGTACCGCAAGCGGACAAGTTTAGAATCGTACGATTGTACCGCAAGCGGACAAGCGACAAACGCAACGATAAGTACAGCAGCGCTTAGCGCCACTTTAGTTTAATACAGCGTCAGAAAGTAAAAGATCGTTGATGCGGGCAGACGTTAATCGCCGCAGTGAACGAGTTAAAAACTAAAAAAAAAACGTGGTGATCGAACGCTATAGATAAACCAATTGCAGTGTTAAATACAAATTTAAAGAGTGATAATTAGTCGATTATAAATCTAGAGGTACGTTGGCACGTGAAAGTTTTATCGGAAATTAATATACATTTTGATTTAGGCAGCCACTGGCAGCAAAACAGTATAGTTGTTGAAGCCTTCTCCAGGCCGAAGACTTCGGTCACGAGCAAGTGTCTCTTCCTAGTATGCTTTGTACAACGCGCCAATATCATTCTCAAAGTATATTCCTCAACAACAACTTAATTGCACCCCAACAACAACAGTTATTTTCGTCACCACTACTGTCAACTCACCACGACTTTAAAATACCTTGCTCACGCCAAGTCAACTACGCAACTACGGTGAACTATATAACTTAGCTTACTACGTTTGAGAAACTGCAGCTGGCTACATAAAGACAACAACAGCGTAAGTCGAAACCAACACAATCATATGCCGGTCCTAGACAACTTCTAAAGAGAGATTAAGTAATATACTCGACTCAAGTGTAGGGTATCTGCTGGCGCACTAAGGTGAAATATTTGCAAACGCACATCAAAGCAAAATAAAATGTAAAAGAAAAAGAGAAATATTTGAACGGGAAGGGCGGATAGCTGATACACTCACCGGAAGGGTTCTGCTAATATTTAACTAACAAAAAAAAAAAAGAAATTTTATAATTATGTAATTCTATTTGTAACAGTGTATCATCATGTCATCGTCATCTTGGGCCCAATGATCACAACGGCATGCAGCTATATATGAAACCTTGGTAAGGTAAATAATGAATCAAGAAAAATAAATAAAGTAATCATGTAGAGAAGCGATATAAAAAAAAAAAAAAAAAAAAAAAAAAAATAAAAAAATAATACATATATATATATAGAAATGCAGATGATATTGAGAAAATATAATTTTGAATTTTAAAATTAAATTTTGAATGAAATAATACAGAAAATAATGCATAGTAAAAAGAATACATGATTCAACTTTGTAGATATAAGACTATTATTAAAGCTAGATGTTAAGAAAACCAAAAGAACAAACATGTTAGTCTGTAAGCATAGCATAAGAGCATATTGTAAACCCTACCCATATTAGTAATCCGCCACTCTTTATGATTAATTCAATACCTCTTTTTGGATAGAAATGTAGTTTTGAAAGGCATATTATGGAATTAAAAATTTGAAGTTATAATGAATTTTTGAGCCTTATCGATCATCCATGCCGGGTCTTATAAGATGTAGCTAAGATCGTTGAGAACTTAACTAAGGGACAATATTTAAAAAAATCTTCAATATTGTCAAGGTAGGGAGGGTGAAGAGAGAGAGAGACAAACAACACCTTGGTCCTCTTTGTCAGTTGTGAACATAGGACGGTTCAACATATATAGCGTGTCGGCGCTTCCATCACTTAGAGTTTATTTTGTTTTTAGATTCCGAAACGCGCACTATAACTAAAGTGTGTTAGGGTGCAACCGTGCAGATAGGTAAAGAAGAACCCCGACAATCCGGCGAGCTAGTACGAGCATAGCGAGAGTGCGCACTACTGAGCCTACTGCATACGTTCAAGTCCAAAAATTCCACCAACTGGACAGACCGAATTATACTCATGGAAATGGGTATATGACCTCCTCCATCCTGTACACTACAAGCTTTAGTTTCCATTGTTGGTGGCACTGCTGTGGTCATCACTGAAGAGTTTGAGTCGGTATTGTCGCTTTTCTCTTCAGCTGCACTTCCAGTCGCTGTTGCAGTCTCCGCAGAAGTTTGCTCTTCCGTCGTGCTGCCAACTGTGGAAATATCATCCATTGGTCGAACTTCCAATTGGATATCTGTTGATGTATCTTCAGTGATACTCAACGTTGATGTCGAAGTTGTGGCAGAAATTCCATTCTCGTCCGCATCTTCTATGTGCTCCAGATCCTTTGTCGGAGTTGGTGGAGCCCAGATCTTTTTTATCGATCTCTTGTCTTCACCTATATTTGGTTTTGTTGTTACCACTTGAACCTTATTACGTTGTTCAGTAGCTTTATTTATATTTCCTCCCACGTGGAGGCTTGCCGGCGGGTTGTAATCCCACTTTTTGAACACTATTGCATCCAAAGCAGCCTGATATGCAGTCATCTCATCAGCTATGACGTTGTCACTGTTATCAGAGGTGCTCACGCAATTGCGGATACTGCCTTCATCGTTATCCTTCAGCAGTTCCATGTCCACAGGCAAATAACGTTTGTAGCGTTTGCATAAATAGTCCCACGCTGAATTGTAGTTACCCACTCCAATTGAGAAATGGCTTATAACTCGTTGACCTTCTCCTTTGAGATACATTTTGAGGTATATTTTTCTGTTGTGAATTATTTTGGTGAACTGCTCGAAGAACGTTGGCCACGCCTTAGGACTTCCATTAAAGTGAGGAAGTGTCGGTTTCGGTCGCTTTGGAGTGTCTTCTTTTACGATTTGCAGTGCACTTATTTTCCTTTCCAGTTTTTTTGACACTGTGTACACTTTGACTTCCAGTTCGTCTATGTACTTGATTACGTAAGCATATATTTCATATTTCAAATCTTTCAGTGTTGACTGGACTTTCTTCCAGAGGAAATGTAGCGTATCTTTGTAGCTAACGATTTCATCCTGGTTGCTGAGCTCAATGTTGGCCAGCACCTCTTCAATGTGCAGCCTTACTCTTTGAGCTCTTTCGTCCACAAGGCTTACCAACTTCTCTATTGGGCTCGACCAACCAAATGAAAACATCTCTTGCTTTGATGTTTCTGGTCTCGTTTCCCAACTATAAAGTTATTTTGTGTCTATGGCGTGGTCGGCAACTTTGACTTTCATGAACTCTTTATTGGTTCTGATTTCTGCCATTATGCCACCATATTTCTCTTTAAATATTGATGGTTGGCGACACAGTTGTTTGTTTATTGTAGATCCATTGGCTTATCCCGTTGGAGGTTTTTTTGTTTTGATCACCAGGTTGATCTTGCTGTGCCTCGACTCAAAGCTTGGGTTGGAAAGCCAATGCACAAATCTATAATACTAGCACTTCACTTTGTATTAATCACAAATATTTTTCCTTGTGGGTGAAATTGAAGTATTCAAAATACTTCCTCCGGCTCGAAGGACCATGAACGAATACACTTTACTATGTTGGTGTTTAGTTTCGTATTCATTCTTTATTCTGCTGGGCCCGGGTTTTTATACCCAGACTCATGTATAATTTCAACCATTAAATCTAGTGCTTCTATTGCTGAGTGTGTAAGGCTCAGCATTGGTCTATTACATATTATTAACTTATCGCGTAGTTTGTAAGACTCCGCATTGGTTTATTAGCTATTATTATTTTATTGCAGAGTTTATAAGACTCCGCGTTGGCTTATTAGCTATTCTTATGCTATCGCTGAGTTTGTAATGCTCAGCGCTCGCCTCTTACGTATTCTAATCGCTAAGGGCCAGTTTGACAGTTCACACTTGGAAACATATGTTATTTATTTTATGCTAGCTGTCGAGTGCATAGCGCGTACGTTCCCCTACTTATCATATTTTTATGTTCATGCATGTTCATGAACAGATGCTGACTATTGCTGTTACACCAGCAGCAACATCTCTAGTAGATGCACGAACAGCAACAGCTGTAGTCCTAGCAACAGCAACAGCAGCAACGTAAGACCAAGCAACAGCAATAGCCAAAAATCAAATACCAGCAGCAACATCTGCAAAAGCAACATCTCCAACAAATGCACGATAGCAACAGCCGTAGTCACAGCAGCAACAGCAGCCACACACGAGCTAGCAACAGCAAAAAATCAAATGACAACAGCAATAGCCCCGATAGCAACGTTAACAGAAGCGGCAACAGTTGCAACACTAGATCAAGCAACAGCGAGGGCCGAAAATTAAATGGTAACAACAAAAAATTGTCATATAAGTAATATCAACAACAGTAGAAACACTAGCGACATCAACAAACCCCACACACACACATACACACACACATACACAACATTTACACACACACATACACAAACATTTACACACAAGCATAAATACGCATGGGCTGCAGTGTGCGTTTACTATGAGACCTTAATTGTTTAATAACTTTTTTTGTAAACATACGATCTTCATGAAACTTTAAGATTATGATTATAACATGAATATACATGTATTTGCAAAACCACAAGTATTTGAAATACGCTTTTTACAAAAGAGAGGGTGAGGGGGTGGATGTAGAGGTGGGGGGTCAATTTTAACAAAAACCGAAATTGTATAAATGCTTATATGTAATTTATACAATTACACCAAAAATTTGGAGACTCTAGCAATAAAGGTGTAGAAGATATAATTTTATAACTGGTTTTCGATACAAAAAGATCGATTTTTAGTGATAAACTCGATATCCGCGCTGTAAATACGGACATTTTAAACAAAAATTCAAGTCTCTAGCTCTTATATCTTCGGAAATCGACGCGCTCATATATACGGACAGGGCCAAATAGACTCAGCTCGCCACCCTTATCAAGAATATATATACAAACTCCAAATCTTTAAAGACGATTTAACTAATTTAATTCATGCCATAGACTGGGCAAAAAAAAATACAATAAATTCAATAATATAATCAGAATCAGAAGACAAAATAATAGAGCAGATACTAGAAAGAGAAAAAATCCTGTTCTTAAATGCAGAAGAACTGTTAGAATTCAGTCAAATAAAAATCGCAAGTAACATACCTTTAATCTCAAATGAAATTTGCACATCCATGTTGATTAAGTCAATTAAAAGAAACAAGTAAGAAAGCTCTAGTCGAGACTGCTCGACTACGAGATCCCCTGAACCCTTGGAGTAATAGCTATTTCAATAATTTTTCGCGTCCTTCAGCTTACACAAGAAACACGCACACACACACACACACGCACGTACGCACACACAGGCATACATACACACACACGCATACAGACACACATACACACACAAACGCATACATACACAAACGCATACACACACACACATACACAAACACATACACACACAAGCAACCACGCATAAACACGCATGGGCTGCAGTGTGCGCTTACTATGAGAACTTAATTGTTTAATAACTTTTTTTATGGACGTACGATCTTCATGAAACTTTTAGATTATGATTATAACATGAATATGCATGTAATTGCCAAAGCACAAGTCTCTAGTATTTGAAATACGCTTTTTACAAAAGTGAGGGTGAGGGGGTGAATTTAGAGGTGGGGGGTAAATTTTAACAAAAACCGAAATTGTATAAATTGCATATAAGCATTTCATCGATAAAAAAAGATCGAGATGAGTTATCGATTTTTAATGATAAACTTGATATGCGCGCTGTAATTACGGACATTTTAAAAAAAAATTGAAGTCTCTAGCTCTTATATCTTCTGAAATCGACGCGTTCATACATACGGACAGACAGACGGACAGGGCCAAATCAACTCAGCTCGTCACCCTGATCAAGAATATATATACTTTGTGGGGTCTGCCACGCCTCCTTCTCCCTGTTACATACATTTCAACAAAACCATTATACCCTGATTTCCCATTGAAAATGGGTTCAGGGTATAAAAATTATATCAATGAAATAAAATTTGAAAATATTGTAAAATGCGAAAATTCAATTTATGCTATAAGAGACTCATGTGAGTCACATAATGAAACAAGTAAGAACGTTGCAGTCGGGCGTTACCGACTGCGGAATACTCTTTCACATCCCATCAACAATTTAGTAGTTAAGTTTCGCTCTAATACTGTAGAAAATACAGTTTTTTCCGATTTGCCACGTCCCTACTGGGCGTAGACACCTCAATTTCGGTCAGTTCTTAGAACGTGATAACGGTACCCTAACTACAAAGGTAACTTAACTATCTAAATTTGAAGCTTCTAGCTATTATACTTTAGGAGATATCAACTTTTGCGGTTTGCCCCGCCCCCCTGTGGGCGGACATATATCCAACAAAACTTTTTGGTCTTGGGTGATCAGCCCGAGTATATATACAAAATTTGAGGTCTCTGACATCAATAGTGTCCTAAATATAGCAGAATTTAAAAAATCACTATATCTTCAGGTCCGATTTGCCACGCCCCTAATGGGCGTGGACGAATATTTTTGTCATTAGACTCTATAGAACCATAACATTAGCTGACGTGGAAAATTTCAGCGCTCTACCTGTAAAACTCTTGGAGATACCGTTTTATGCGATTTGCCACGCCCCCAATAAGCGTAGATATATCCGCCAAAGCTGGTGATCTTGGGTGGTCAATGCGCATCTATATTCCAAATTTCAGCTGTCTAGCTCTTCAACTAACATGATTTCTGGTATATCGGAAAGTGCATTTTCCGATTTGCCACGCCCCTAATAGACGGATCGGGAAAATTTTAACACTTTATAAATCAGAGATATACAAGAGTATGTGTTCCAAATTTCAAGTCTCTAGCTTCAATAGCGCCGAAATAGATTGCTTTCATACGGACAGACGGACGGACATTGCACAAAACCAATTTACTGATTCACTTTCGTGAATGAGTCTATTGATTAACTTTCGTGAATGAGTCTAAAAATATTAGCCATAATTTTGAAATTACTGTTGAAAATAAATAATGTGTCAAATAAGCTGTGACATTTATTTTTTATTTTATTTAAGAGCTAACTTATTAATAATAAAATTAAAGGCTTAGTATTATGGCTATGGCGGCAGAGGCCTTCAGCTCTAGAGTTGTATTTACATAGGTATTAGTTCCTTAACAGTATTGTGTGTTGTATTTACAGTAATGAATATGAGTAATGAATTGGGTTTTTTTTTTTTATGAACCCATTGAAAATGGGAAAGCAGGGTATAATGGTTTTGTTAAAAGAATGTAACAGGCAGAAGGAGGCGTGGCAGACCTTTGTAAATGGCGTATTTCAAGTACTAGAGACGTGTGCTTTGGAATGTACATACATTTTCACCATATGAATACGCTCTGAAAGTTTCATTAAAATTCAACAAATAAAGTCTTATAATGTTGCCCAAACTGCAGCGCAGCCCAAGCGCAGTCGCTGCTTACTGCGCAGTTAGCAGAGCGCGTTCTATTACGTGCTTGTGTATGTATGTGTGCCGAAAAGAAGTAAAGAGTGATTAGAATATCAAATTAGAGGGTTCAAGGTATCTCCTAGTCGAGCAATCTCGACTAGAGTCTTCTTACTTGTTATACCCTGAACCCATTGAAAATGGGAAATCAGGGTATAATGGTTTTGTTAAAAGTATGTAACAGGCAGAAGGAGGCGTGGCAGACCGCACAAGGTATATATATTCTTGATCAGGGAGACGAGTTGAGTCGATTTGGCCCTGTCCGTCTGTCTGTCCGTCTGTCCGTATGTATGAACGCGTCGATTTTAGAAGATATAAGAGCTAGAGACTTCAAATTTTTTTTTAAATGTTCGTAATTACAGCGCGCATATCAAGTTTATCATTAAAAATCGATAACTCATCCCGGTCTTTTTTTATCGATAAAAAACCTTATCGAATACCAGCTATAAAATTAAATCTTCTACACCTTTATTGCTAGAGTCTCCAAATTTTTAATGTATGTGTTTAAGCACTAGTATTCTCTTTGTTAATTTCCATTGTGCAGGGAGTTTCGGCGGCGGACAAGTTCTAAACGTTACTGCCCTCTTTGTCTCAACCATTTCTTGTGCTTGCCACCGAACTACACTCAGCGATAGCTGCAAACGCTGTCGCTCAGCTACAACGGGACATTTCTATGCTACAAATCATATTCGACCAATTACAACACACCAAACGGCTGACGCAATATTCTTATGAAATTACTACAGTCGCGAAATTCCAAGAATAGCAAATAACTCCTATTTCACATACTGACCACTAAATACTCTCAATAACTTCACTATGCAAGTTGCGCTCATGTGTGACCAAAACAACCACCATACTCTGTCATAGAACATTCTTTGTTCAAGGGCATCGAACACACAGGCTCAATTCACACACGACCAAGTGCGAAGGCACGCATAAAGGAAAATAGAAGCACAAATACAGCGCGCGCCAACATATTAGTACTACTTGAACTTCGACACCCTCACCCTTACTTTTGTAAAAAGCGTATTTCAAATACTAGAAACTTTTGCTTTGTCAAATACATGCATATCCATGTTGTAATCATAATCTGAAAGTTTCTTGAAGATCGTATGTCCACAAAAAAAGTTATTAAACAATTAAGTTCTCATAGTAAGCGCACACTGTAGCCCATGCGTGTTTATGCGTGGGTGCTTGTGTGTGTATGTGTTTGTGTATGTTTGTGTGTTTGTGTGTGTGTATGTATGCCTGTGTGTGCGTGTGTGTGTGTGTGTGCGCGTATTTCTTGTGTAAGCCGAAAGACGCGAAAAATTATTGAAATAGCTATTGCTCCAAGGGTTCAGGGGACCTCGTAGTCGAGCAGTCTCGACTATTGCTTTCTTACTTGCTTTTCTTATATATTCGTTTATTGACAACTTTAAGTATATAATAAAATATGTGTTTAGGTAGAGAAGTATAGCGCACGATGCTTGCTGGACGGCCGTAAAGTATTGTTTCGCAAGCACTTTGCACTCCCTTAGCCTGGGACAGCTCGATTCTGCGAAACTCCATCATAATTGTGGCTGCCAAGCTGCCTCCGATTCCAGCATTACGTTGACCATGTTTCCGCTCTAATGGAGCGGCCCACTGCTTTTTCCAGACAACGCCTCTCCTCTAGAAGCGTCCACATTCGAATAAGACGTGGGTGGCGTCCTCCACCAGACCTCGTCCGCACCAAGAGCATTCGTCGGTTTCATCGTGTCTAAAGCGCTGTAAGTAGCTCCGAAAGCATCCATGTCTCGGTAGAACCTGTGACAGATAAAAACAAACAAGTGAGAACGTTGCAGTCGGGCGTTACCGACTGCGGAATACTCATTCACATCCCATCAACAATTTAGTAGTTAAGTTTCGCTCTAATACTGTAGAATATACAGGGTTTTACGATTTGCCACGCCCCAACTGGGCGTAGACACCTCATTTTTGGTCAGTTTTTAGAACGAGATAACAGTACCCTAACTGCAAAGTTTGAATGCTTACTCTCAAAAAAAAAAGTGAAAATTACAGGGTATTTTTCGATATGCCACGCCCCTAAAGAAGCGTAAAAAATATTTTTGGGGAATCGTAGAGGAGGCTACCAGTAACTTAACTATCCAAATTTGAAGCTTCTAGCTATTATACTTTAGGAGATACAAATTTTTGCGGTTTGCCACGCCCTCTGTGGGCGGACATATATCCGACAAAGCTTTTTGGTCTTGGGTGATCAGACCGAGTATATATACAAAATTTGAGATCTCTGGCATCAATAGCGTTAAAAATATAGCAGAATTCGAAAAATCACTATATCTTCAGGTCCGATTTGCCACGCCTCTAATGGGCGTAGACTTATAATTTTGTCTTTAGCCTTTATAGAATCATAACATTAGCTGACATGCAAAATTTCAGCATTCTAGGTTTACAACTTTAGGAGACACAGTTTTATCCGATTTCCCACGCCCCCAATGGGCGGAGATATATCCGCCATAGCTCGTGATCTTGGGTGGTCGACGCGGACCTACATACCAAATTTCAGCTTTCTAGCTCTTTA
Source organism: Drosophila mojavensis (assembly GCF_018153725.1). NCBI lineage: Eukaryota > Metazoa > Arthropoda > Insecta > Diptera > Drosophilidae > Drosophila > Drosophila mojavensis. Next base: position 2,222,506 of record NW_025318897.1, on the reverse strand, counting down.
ACAAACATGATTTCTGGTATATCGGAAAATGCATTTTCCGATTTGCCACGCCCCTAGTGGGCGGATCGGGAAAATTTTAACACTTTATAAATCGGAGATATACACGAGTATGTGTTCCAAATTTCAAGTCTCTAGCTTCAATAGCGCCGAAATAGATTGCGTTCATACGGACAGACGGACAGACGGACGGACGGACAGACGGACGGACAGCAAGACGGACATTGCACAAAACCAATATACTGATTCACTTTCGTGAATGAGTATAATGATTCACTTTCGTGAATGAGTATAATTAACCTCGCCGTGTTTGCGGCTTAGCCATGGCTCAAGCTCCGGGATGAGAGTATGTGTCCACCGCCCTTTAGTTGAGCTGTTCCACCTTCTTTGCCACCGTGCAATTGTAAGGTGGCTCGCCCACGGCCCACCTTACATTGCGGTCGCGCGGGAGGAATTTGGCAGCTTTAGAAGATAAGGTTTAGGATATAGTTTGTGACGTTTAAGTTTTAAGTTTGTAGATGTAAGAAATGAAATCAGCATTATAAGTTTGTAGTTCGTAAGGTATTGTTAATTAGTTAATAAGAAGTCATAAGTGTCATGGCAAGTAGCCTTTGTAGATTAAGTAGGATTTGAATAGTGGGCGGGCACGCGATCGGTAATGCAACCTAAAAGCTCGCTGTGGTGAGGTTGCATTGTCGACGCCGACCAAGTATAAATAAACTGAATATAACCGATGAAAATAGCGTGAGTTCATTGGGAGTTAGTTCCCATCGCCTTATTAACCTTCGTCATTAACAATGGGCGTAGTCGGCGAGACATGCCCCTCTAACTAGAATCCCCCCTTCTATAACGGTGCATGTCCCGTAGAAACTCACAAACGTCTTGTAAGTTGTGGCACTGCACTATGGGCGATTTGTCGATTTAGGGGCCTAAAGTCTAAAAATGCATTTTCCGATATACCAGATATCATGTTTGTTGAAGAGCTAGAAAACTGAAATTTGGTATGTAGGTCCGCGTCGGCCACCCAAAATCACGAGCTATGGCGGATATATCTCCGCCCATTGGGGGCGTGGCAAATCGGACAATACTGTATCTCCTAACGGTATAAACCTAGAATGCTGAAATTTCGCACGTAAGCTGATTTTTCAATTCTATAAAGATAAGTGAAAAAATTGTATATCTACGCCTACTAGGGGCGTGGCAATTCGGACCTGAAGAGAATAGTGATTTTTCGAATTCGGCTATATTTTGGACACTATTGATGCTAGAGACCTGAAATTTGGTAAATATACGCGGGTTGACCACCCACGTCCAACGAGCTATGGTAGATATATGTCCGCCCATAGGGGGCGTGGCAAACCACAGTTTAGGAACTAGAAGCTTCAAATTTGGATAGTTGAGTTACTGGTAGCCTCCTCTATCGATTTCCCAAAAATAATTTTTTCGCCTCTTTAGGGGCGTGGCGTATCGAAAAATACCCTGTAATTTTCACATTTTTTGAGCGTAAGAATTCAAATTTTACATTTAGCTTACCGGTTGCTCGATCGAAGAACTGGCCAAAAATTAGGAGTCTATGGCCACTAGGGGCGTGGCAATCGGCATTTTAGTGCCCATATTGCGGCATTTATATGCGTCAGCCATCTATTTATGTATTTGTACAATAAGGCTTAATAGGCATTGATAGCACGGATGGAAACATTTTTATAAAATTAATAAAATATAAAAAAGCTAAAATAATAAAAAATTTGCAATTTACAATAACGAGTTTCCGCGGGATTTGAACTTGCACCCAAGCCGAATAGCATGTTCATGTCAAAATAACTAAAATAAAGATCGCCGGCGTTTCAGCTTACAGCACCACCGCGTCGATCAATAGTAGTTAAAACGAAATCACATTATTGTTATGACGCCACTTGGAAAAAAAAGCCAGTGCAGCGGCAGGAAATTCAAAAACAATGCAAAGACAAATCAATCGCAGCGAGATTCTTAGAATATGCTAGAGTACGCATTTTTGTGTGCATACATATACACGTGTATAAGGCTGGAATGCTTGATGCTATGCGTGCAGACTTACATATATACATATGTATGTATTTGCGTATATGTATTTGAGGGCTATTTAAAAAGAAACAAATTTAAACTTATAAAATTATTCGACTAAGAAAAATAAGAGTATTAAGTGCCACTCATTCAAGCTCGCACCTTCCCAATAAAATATCAATTTTATAAAAAACGAAATGAATGAAAAAAAAAAAAAACCGAAGAGGTTCGAACCTATTCCTCCTATTCTAACATTACTTGCGTCGCCTCTAGCACCCGCACCACTGCTTTGCTTAACCAGCCAGTTCCTAAAATACAATAGCTTATTATGAGAGCGTCATCAGACAAAACTACAGTAACGGCTAGAGAGTCCAGAAATCAATCGAAATTCTAAGAATGTGAGAAAAGGCGCACTTCTGTCTGTACGCATAGAATAGACGATGAGTGTGTGCACATGCATAGGAAAATCGCGCTGATCTGCTGTTAGCTTGAAGCCGGTATCCAATATATGGATATACATATGTATATAATAACAAGTAAGAAAGCTCTAGTCGAGACTGCTCGACTACGAGATCCCCTGAACCCTTGGAGCAATAGCTATTTCAATAATTTACCGCGTCTTTCAGCTTACACAAGAAACACGCGCACACACACACACACACACACGCACGCACACACATACACAAACAATTACATACATATACACACACAAGCATAAACACGCATGGGCGGCAGTGAGCGCTTACTATGAGAACTTAATTGCTTAATAACTTTTTTGTGGACGTACGATCTTCATGAAACTTTCAGATAATGATTATGACATGGATATGCATGTAATTGCCAAAGCACAAGTCTCTAGTATTTGAAATACGCTTTTTTACAAAAGTGAGGGTGAGGGGGGTGAATTTAAGGGTGGGGGTAAATTTTAACAAAAACCGAAATTGTATAAATTGCATATAGGCATATATTAAAAATTTGGAGACTCTAGCAATAAAGGTGTAGAAGATATAATTTTACAACTGGTTTTCGATACGGTTTTTTATCGATAAAAAAAGATCGGGATGAGTTATCGATTTTTAATGATAAACTTGATATGCGCGCTGTAATTACGAACATTTAAAAAAAAATTTGAAGTCTCTAGCTCTTATATCTTCTGAAATCGACGCGTTCATACATACGGACAGACGGACAGACGGACAGACGGACGGACGGACAGACGGACAGACAGACGGACAGGGCCAAATCAACTCAGCTCGTCGCCCTGATCAAGAATATATATACTTTGTGGGGTCTGCCACGCCTCCTTCTGCCTGTTACATACATTTCAACAAAACCATTATACCCTGATTTCCCATTGAAAATGGGTTCAGGGTATGTTGTGCATACCCTCTGATTAATTTATTAATCATTTTGATATTAAAGTGATATCCATCGTCTCCTTGCAAATACTGAAAAAATCTGACGAATACTTGGAAAGCGCGGTGCTTTCTCTTTAATTTCGGAGCTGTAAAATTATCATTGATACCCAGTAGGTTTGATAACAGTGACAGTTTTCGGCCCTGTTCTCATGTTATACAATAGTATAGAAGTAAATATAGTCAGCCTCAGGCGAACCTGACTATTCATAAAAAAAAAGCACATTTGATAAAAAAAAGATTGAACAAGTAAGAAAGCTCTAGTCGAGACTGCTCGACTACGAGATCCCCTGAACCCTTGGAGCAATAGATATTTCAATAATTCTTCGCGTCTTTCAGCTTATACAAGAAACACGCACACACACACACACACACGCACGTACACACACAGGCATACATACACACATGCATACAGACACAAACGCATACACACACTCACATACACACATACACACACAAACACATTCATACAATACACAAACACATACACACACAAGCACCCACGCATAAACACGCATGGGCTGCAGTGTGCGCTTACTATGAGAACTTAATTGCTTAATAACTTTTTTTATGAAGGTACGATCTTCATGAAACTTTCAGATTATGATTATAACATGAATATGCATGTAATTGCCAAAGCACAAGTCTCTAGTATTTGAAATACACTTTTTACAAAAGTGAGGGTGAGGGGGTGAATTTAAGGGTGGGGGTAAATTTTAACAAAAACCGAAATTGCATAAATTGCATATAAGCATACATAAAAAATTTGGAGACTCTAGCAATAAAGGTGTAGAAGATATAATTTTATAACTGGTTTTCGATAAGGTTTTTTATCGATAAAAAAGATCGGGATGAGTTATCGATTTTTAATGATAAACTTGATATGCGCGCTGTAATTACGAACATTTAAAAAAAAAATTTGAAGTCTCTAGCTCTTATATCTTCTGAAATCGACGCGTTCATACATACGGACAGACGGACAGACAGACGGACAGGGCCAAATCAACTCAGCTCGTCGCCCTGATCAAGAATATATATACTTTGTGGGGTCTGCCACGTCTCCTTCTGCCTGTTACATACATTTCAACAAAACCATTATACCCTGATTTCCCATTGAAAATGGGTTCAGGGTATAAAAATAATACGCGTGCGTACAAAAGCAAAATATCTCGAAAGTTCAGGTAGGTACTGCTGTATTTGTTTGTGTGAGGGCATATTCATTATTATTACTATTACTATTAATAAAATGCCGCGTCCTAGAAGATCTAATCTTTCCCGGCGGAAGGAAGTTCTTATTCCAAGGATTCTGATGATTCTAACGAATATTCCCTTTGAGTTTAAACGAATTCAATTCCCGATTCGTCTTGCCTTCGCCATGACGATCAACTAATCACAGGCCAATCCTTGACTATTTGTGGCCTCAATCTAGAAAATGCGTGTTTTCCTCATGGTCAATTGTACGTGGCATGCTCACGTGTTGGCAAACCATCCGCATTATTTGTTCTTGCACCTGACCAAAAAACGAAGAATGTCGACAAAATCGCAACAAATAATTGTCCGAATTTATTTTTATACCCTGAACCCATTGAAAATGGGAAATCAGGGTATAATGGTTTTGTGAAAAGTATGTAACAGGCAGAAGGAATCATCGCAGACCCCATAAAGTATATATATTCTTGATCAGGACGACGAGCTGAGTCGATATAGCCCTGTCCGTCTGTCCGTCCGTCCGTCCGTATGAGCAAAAGGATCTCAGAAGATATAAGAGCTAGAGAGCTGAAATTTGGCATGCATACTCGTGTATACCATAGGCAGTACGAGTTTGCTTTATTTTTTCGATAACTCATCCGATAACTTTTTTATCGAGAATAATCGAAAAATCGACTTGGTTTTTCAGCCTAATTTGAACACTTTTAAACCTGGAGACTTCAAATTTGCGTTGTATATAGAGTTAACGGATACAAAGATTTTGTAATTTACAGATTTTGGATACCACGCCCCCTTCGCCCCCAATTTGTAAAAAAACGCATTTCAAGTACTAGAGACTTGTGCTTTAGAATGTACACACACTTTTATCATATGATTACGCTCTAAAAGTTTCATTAAGATCGTGTGTCTACAAAAGAAATTATTCAAGAAATAAATTCTCATAATATTGCCCACATTGCAGCGCAGCCTAAGCGCTGTCGCTGCTTACTGCGCAGTTAGCAGAGCGCGTGCTTATAAGTGCATGTGTATGTATGTGTGCATAAAAAAAGTCCAGAATGATTAGAATATCAGCTTGGAGGAGGGTTCAGGGTATCTCCTAGTTGAGCAGTCTCGACTGGAGCCTTCTTACTTGTTTATTTATTTATTTATTGTTACCAAAAATTAATTCTAAGTAACAATTTCTTTAAGCCAGAACGACAAAGGCCTTCAGGCATTTTTACATTATATACATTATTTGCTTTATATATATACATATATACATTATTTACATTCTATATACATTATTTACATTTTATATATTATAGGTCTATATTAAGTTTTTTGATTATTTTTATAAAATTTTCTATGTTTGATTTGTTGGGTTTGGAGATGAGGATATTGAGTGTGCGAGAATTAAGGGATTTGCAGATATTGATTACGTGTTGGCAATGGAGTTGTAGGTGTTTTGTTGTTAGGGTGTCGCTATTGCAAAAAGGGCAAATAGGAGCAGGTATTTTGTTGAAAATATATTCGTGAGTTAGTTTTGTGTGTCCTAGTCTGAATCTTGTGTATTTTATTGCGTGTTTCCTATTTATTTTAGTTGGAAAATATGTGGTTTCTCTTGCAGGGTTGATCGTTTTGTAGAAGTGTGAGTAGTCGTTCCAGATTGTTTTTAGTACTTCTTTGGTTCTGACGTTAATCAATTTATTTATATCTTTTTATACCCTGAACCCATTTTCAATGGGAAATCAGGGTATAATGGTTTTGTTGAAATGTATGTAACAGGCAGAAGGAGGCGTGGCAGACCCCACAAAGTATATATATTCTTGATCAGGGCGACGAGCTGAGTTGATTTGGCCCTGTCCGTCTGTGTGTCCGTCTGTCCGTCTGTCCGTCCGTCCGTCTGTCCGTATGTATGAACGCGTTGATTTCAGAAGATATAAGAGATAGAGACTTCAAATTTTTTTTAAAATGTTCGTAATTACAGCGCGCATATCAAGTTTATCATTAAAAATCGATAACTCATTCCGATCTTTTTTTTATCGATAAAAAACCTTATCGAAAACCAGTTATAAAATTATATCTTTTACACCTTTATTGCTAGAGTCTCCAAATTTTTAATGTATGCCTGTATGCAATTTATACAATTTCGGTTTTTGTTAAAATTTACCCCCCACCCTTAAATTCACCCCCTCACCCACACTTTTGTAAAAAGCGTATTTCAAATACTAGAGACTTGTGCTTTGGCAATTACATGCATATCCATGTCATAATCATTATCTGAAAGTTTCATGAAGATCGTACGTCCACAAAAAAGTTATTAAGCAATTAAGTTCTCATGGTAAGCGCTCACTGCCGCCCATGCGTGTTTATGCTTGTGTGTGTATATGTATGTTATTGTTTGTGTATGTGTGTGTGTGTGTGTGTGTGTGTGTATGTATGTGTGTGTATGTATGCGTGTGTGTGCGTGCGTGCGTGTGTGTGTGTGTGTGTGTGTGCGTGTTTCTTGTGTAAGCTGAAAGACGCGAAAAATTATTGAAGTAGCTATTACTCCAAGGGTTCAAGGGATCTCGTAGTCGAGTAGTCTCGACTAGAGCTTTCTTACTTGTTATACCCTGAACCCATTGAAAATGGGAAATCAGGGTATAATGGTTTTGTGAAAAGTATGTAACAGGCAGAAGGAATCATCGCAGACCCCATAAAGTATATATATTCTTGATCAGGACGACGAGCTGAGTCGATATAGCCCTGTCCGTCTGTCCGTCCGTCCGTCCGTCCGTATGAGCAAAAGGATCTCAGAAGATATAAGAGCTAGAGAGCTGAAATTTGGCATGCATACTCGTGTATACCATAGGCAGTACGAGTTTGCTTTATTTTTTCGATAACTCATCCGATAACTTTTTTATCGAGAATAATCGAAAAATCGACTTGGTTTTTTCAGCCTAGTTTGAACACTTTTGAACCTGGAGACTCCAAATTTGCGTTGTATATAGAGTTAATGGACACAAAGATTTTGTAATTTACAGATTTTGGATACCACGCCTCCTTCGCCCCCAATTTGTAAAAAACGCATTTCAAGTACTAGAGACTTGTGCTTTGGATTGTACACACATTTTAACCATATGCTTACGCTCTGAAAGTTTCATTAAGATTGTACGTCTACAAAAGAAATTATTTAAGAAATAAATTCTCATAATATTGCCCACACTGCAGCGCAGTCGCTGCTTACTGCGCAGTTAGCAGAGCGCAGGCTTATGCGTGCGTGTGGATGCATGTGTATGTATGTGTGCATAAAAGTGCAGAATGATTAGAATATCAGCTTAGGGGGTTCAGGGTATCTCCTAGTCGAGCAGTCTCGACTGGAGCCTTCTTACTTGTTTGTTGTTGATGTTGTGTAGAAGCAACGGAGAACGTGGGGCCATTTTAGCTGTTGTGTCTGCCAGCTCATTACCTTTAATCTTGACATGTCCAGGTGTCCAGAGTAGTTTAGTTCTTTTTTGATTTGAATTAAGTTTGTCTCGAATTTTTGTAATCGTGGGTTGATAGGTGTTTGGGTTTTTGACGGCTAGTAAGGTGGAGAGCGAGTCGGTGCAGATAACAAATTTAGTTTTTTTGTCTTTTTGCGTGAATTCTACTGCACAGAGGATCGCTTCCGCTGTATAAATTGAAGAGTGCCAGGGTGTGACTGCTGATTTTAATATTTTATTGTCTTCAGTAACAACACTGAAGGCAATTATGTGATTTAGTTTAGAAGCATCCGTGTAGAGAAAAGTCCATGCCTTGTATTCGTTTCTGATTTTGTCGAAACTTTTTCTGTAGACTTCGTCTGGTGTATTGTCTTTTTTAAATTCCGTGAGCTCTAACAGTATGGCGGGACTGTTTCTTGTCCAAGGTGGGAATTTTTCTTTGTATTTGCGTTCCAATGACAAAAATATGTTAAAAGCTGCAGCTTCTTTGATAATCATTTCTAGGCTTGATGGCTTTTTGATTGCTCTTTTCCGTTTCAGCTGCTTGAGGAGTGTAAAGAGGAACCATGTGTATTTGTGATGTTTTTAATATGTCGTCCAATGCTCCAGTGGAATCTAGTGACTAAATCAGGGAGTCCTGTTTCTGCCAGCATGTTATTTATTGGAGTGGTACGGAAGGCGCCTAATGATAGTCGGATGGAGGAATGGTAGGGAGTGGAAATTTTTGCGAGATTTGTTTTGTTTGTTTTTCCATATATTGCAAGACCGTAATCAATCTTGGCGAGTATTATTGATTTACTTATATTAATTAAAGATGAGGTATTGCATTTTAACTTATTGTTACTTAAACATTTAATTATATTCAATCTATTATTAAGTGAGTTTGTCAAAGCTTTGATATGTTCATTCCAATTATATTTACTGTCGAATGTTAAACCTAGAATTTTGAGGTGTTGTGTTTTTGGTATGTTAACATTGTTTATTGTAATATCTATGTTAGTGCAATTATGTTTCTTACATATATGAAGGTGCATGGACTTTTCCGCTGATATTTTTGTTCCTGTAATATTGCACCAGTGATGAATTTTAGAAAATAAATTATTTATTTGCGTGTTATAGCCGGGGCTTGGATTGAAAAAGAGGCAAAGGTCGTCTGCGTACATAGTGTGTTTGAAAAATGAATTTTGGTTTATCAAGTGATTTAATTTATTAAAAGCGATGAGAAAAAGTGTGACTGAAAGTGGAGAACCTTGTGGGATGCCGTTTTTTAAGCCCATTTCATTAGATAATGTGTTATTGGCTTTAACTCGTATTCTACGGTTGTTTAGGTAGCTACGAATGTAATTGACAATTTTTGGACCAAATTTCCAATCATATAGTTGCTGTATGATACAATGAGCTCCCACCCTGTCAAAAAGCTTTTTCCATATCGATTGAGAGCACCGATATGTGGTTTTTTGTGGCTAAGCTATTACAAATAAAGTTATCTATTATAAGTAAGGGGTCCATGGTCGACATGTTTTGTTTGTATGCATATTGGTTAGGTGATAGGAGGTTCTCTTGGTTAAGCATCCACATAATTCTTTTTGATATGATTTTTTCTAGGATTTTGGAAATACAAGGGAGCAGTGATATTGGACGATAACTGTTGAGTAAGTGCTTTGGTTTATTTGGTTTGTTTATAGGTATTATTGTTGCAATTTTCCATTGTTGAGGGATATTGCTGGTGTCAAGTATTATATTATAGAGCTCTAAGAGTTTGTTTATTGCAGATGAGGGAAGCTTCTTAATTATTTGATAAGTGATATTGTCCTGTCCGGGAGTAGATCCTTTAAGGGTATCTAGGCAGGATTGCAATTCTAAAAGTGTTATAGGTTTTTCAATGATTTTAGCTCTATTTCTTGGAGTGTATGTGATGGTTGTTTGGGCTATGTGCTGTTGTTTTTTATACCCTGAACCCATTTTCAATGGGAAATCAGGGTATAATGGTTTTGTTGAAATGTATGTAACAGGCAGAAGGAGGCGTGGCAGACCCCACAAAGTATATATATTCTTGATCAGGGCGACGAGCTGAGTCGATTTGGCCCTGTCCGTCTGTCTGTCTGTCCGTCTGTCCGTCTGTCCGTATGTTTGAACGCGTCGATTTCCGAAGATATAAGAGCTAGAGACTTGAATTTTTTTTTTAAATGACCGTATATACAGCGCGGACGTCGAGTTTGCTTTTAAAATTCGATAAATCATCTCGTTATGTTTTTATCGAGTAAAAACATTCAAGTTCAAATCAGATGCCACTATAGCTAATTGTGAATGATTTTTCTTTTTTTTAAATTTATCAAATATTCAATATAATATGTAGATCATATGCTGAAAGTTTCTTTAAATTCCGTTCAGTCAAAAATTAATAAAAAATAATCAAATATTTGGCCAATTAACAAACGCACGTGCAGCAGCTACAACAGCATCGTATGCGTGTGCACACATATATTCAAACTTCTTCTAGAAACATTCGTTGAATCACATCAGCTGTTAGTTTCGTTTAGTTTTGGTAGATGGCGCAGCAGCAGTGAATCTATTTCAGTTTTGCCAGTGCCACTAGCAGGAGTGGGATGGCCTAGTGTGTTAGCTGCATGACGCTCGATCGAGAAGTCGCGGTTCGAATCCCGATCGATGCAACTGATGTTAATTTTTTTTAATTGTTTCAAAATATTTTTATATTTTCATAAATGAGTTTTCTATTAAATTTATATTTTTAAATACACCGAAATTGAAATTTTAACTATAATTTATTTGCGTTTTTAATAGTTTGGTTATTCTAGCAGATTCTTAGAATCACATCAGCAGTTAGTTTCGTTTAGTTTTGGTAGATGGCGCTGCAGCAGTGAATCTATTTGAGTTTTGCCAGCGCCACTAGCAGGAGTGAAGTGGCCTAGTGTGTTAGCTGCATGACGCTCGATCGAGAAGTTGTGGTTCGAAACCCGATCGGTGCAACTGATGTTAACTTTTTTAATTGTTTCAAAATATTTTTATATTTTATTAATTGAGTTTGGTATTTTATTTATATTTTTAAATACATCGAAATTGAAATTTCAGCCATACTAAATGGGCATATTTATATGTTGGGTTCAGGGTAGTATCTAGTCGAGCACTCTCGACTAGAGTTTTCTTACTTGTTATTATTGAAGGTGTGTGAGAAATTTGAGTTGTCTGAATAATTTGACCAGGTTTTGCAGAATGCTTCGGTTATTTTTTCCGGATCGCATGAGTTTCCTGTTTCTGTTTGTATGGAATGAATGTGTGTAATTTTATGTATCCCCGAGAGCCTGTGAACTTTGTCCCAGAGTACTTTAGTTGTTGTGTTAGGGCTTATATCTTCTGTAAATTTAGCAAAGCTTATTCTTTGGGCTATTTCGGCCGTATATTTAAACTTTGCGTTCGCTTTTTTGTAGATTAGCATGTTTTCTGTGTTTAGGTGTTTTCTTAAATTATTTAAACATTTTATTCTTTCTTTTTTTAATTTTTCAAGTTCTGGGTTCCACCAGTATATGTGATTATTTTTCTTTCTGTTGGGATTGGATGTGGGTATTGATTTATTAGCAGATGTCTTCACTATTTTGAGGAATTTAGCGGCTGTTTGATTAGTATTGTGTGTTATAGTTAGTCCTGGTATTAGTTCGTCTATATTTTCCTGGAATAATTCCCAGTTTGCTAAGTGAAGTTTATATCTATGTGTTTTATAGAATTTTGTATTTGCTGTGGGAAAGATTTGTATGTATATTGGGTAGTGATCTTTATCTATAGCCCAGGTGGCGTTAAGGTTAACTGGTGGCGTACAGAAGGCTAGGTCAACGTGTGTGAATGTGTTATGAGTGGAGTAGTGTGTGGGATCTCCTTTGTTTAGAGCTATTAGATTACTGTTGAGTACAAAATTTGCAATAGTTTTACCTCTTGGGTTGTTTGAGGGTGATCCCCAGAGAGAATGCCAGGAGTTAAAGTCACCTAGCAGTAATACTGGCTTATTAAAACTGTCTGTCAGGTTATGAAGGTCTTGCTCTGTGAACTTGTCCGTAAGAGAAAGGTAAATATTAATAATTACAAACGGTAATTTAGCTTGTATTTCGGCACATATTGCTAAAATGTTAGACCGGTTATCTACTATTCTATGTTGTATATTTTTTTATATTAGGAAAGCTACTCCTCTGTTGGCTTTAGGAGCCGATGGATTAGTATCATTTTTCTGATAAAACGAGAATTGGATTGGTATGGGAATTTTCGAGCTGGGATCGGTTAAATGGGTTTCTTGTAGAGCTATGATATGTGGGTTTTGGTTTTTTATTAAGAGAGAGAGAGAGATTATTGTAATTGTGCTTATATCCATTTATGTTCCATTGTAATATTTTTAGAGTCTTTATGTTATGCTTTGTGTTAATCCGTTTTGTTTTGATTTTTGTGTTAGTTTTATAATCTGTCTCTTGCACGTTCTCCTCTCCGGTTTAGCGAAGTTGCGCTTTAATGCAGTAAATCATTATAGGCTTTCGCAGAGACCGAGAGAGAGAGCGAGCTTTGAGAGGTTTTATTATAACTCAACGTCCTCTATGATACTATCCGTATCAGAGAGCGTTGGGTGATTTTGGTTGTTCGTCTTGTATTTATTTCTTAAGTAAGTGATGTCTATGTCTGTTTCTGAGTCGCTTGAGATAATCTTGTCTTTGTGATTTGAGTGTTTCGTTGTGTTGAGTGTTTGTTTATTTGGTTTGCTTATGCTATGTTCCGGCGTTTCTTTTGTATATTTTGTGTTTGTGAAGTCAAAGGGGTTTTCGGGTGTGCTTCTAGTTTTTTGTCTTTAGAATTATTTTCTTTATTGGAGGTGGATGGTAAGATTTTTGTCTCGTTTTCTTTTTGCGGTGTTAATTTAGCGGCTATTTCTGAAAATGTTTTTTTCGTATTTGTCGGTGTCTGTGTGCGTTGTTTGTAATACTTCGTTTTGGCTTCGTACATGGTGCATTTGTCTGTGGTTTTTATTTTGATTATTTCTTGCGCTTCTTTAAATTTTGGACAATCTTTGCTGCTAGCTGCATGCTCTCCATTACAATTCACGCAGAAAGTGCGCGTGCACTGAGTAGGTTTGTGAACTGGTAGACCACATGGGTCGCAAGCCGCTGTTGCTTTGCAATACTTTGCTGTGTGGCCAATAATTTGGCAATTTTTGCATCGCATTGGGTTAGGTATATATTGTTTGACCTTTACAACGTGCCATGAAATTTGCATTTTTGGGGGAAGATTATACAAGTTGAAGGTGAGCTGCACTACGCCAGACGGGATGGTTTTGCCATCTATGAGTTTGGTGTATTTATATACATCGACAACTCCTTGAGATTTAAGTTCTTTGAGTATTTCATCATTTTTGACGTTGTTAAGGAATGGGGCATATACTGTGCCTTTACAGTAATTAAGATTTTTGTGATATTCACAAGATATTTGGCAAATACCATGGAGCTCTTTGGAAGCAATGAATTTTTCAGCTACTGTTGCGTTCTCTACGAATAGTAGAAGATTTCCGTCACGCATTTCGTTAATTATACCCTGAACCCATTGAAAATGGGAAATCAGGGTATAATGGTTTTGTTGAAATGTATGTAACAGGCAGAAGGAGGCGTGGCAGACCCCACAAAGTATATATATTCTTGATCAGGGCGACGAGCTGAGTCGATTTGGCCCTGTCCGTCTGTCTGTCTGTCCGTCTGTCCGTATGTTTGAACGCGTCGATTTCCGAAGATATAAGAGCTAGAGACTTGATTTTTTTTTTAAATGACCGTATATACAGCGCGGACGTCGAGTTTGCTTTTAAAATTCGATAAATCATCCCGTTATGTTTTTATCGAGTAAAAACATTCAAGTTCAAATCAGTTGCCACTATAGGTAATTGTGAATGATTTTTCTTTTTTTTAAATTTCTCAAATATTCAATATAATATGTAGATCATATGCTGAAAGTTTCATTAAATTCCGTTCAGTCAAAAATTAATAAAAAATAATCAAATATTTGGCCAATTAACAAACGCACGTGCAGCAGCTACAACAGCATCGTATGCGTGTGCACACATACATTCAAACTTCTTCTAGAAACATTCGTTAAATCACATCAGCTGTTAGTTTCGTTTAGTTTTGGTAAATGGTGCAGCAGCAGTGAATCTATTTCAGTTTTGCCAGTGCCACTAGCAGGAGTGGGGTGGCCTAGTGTGTTAGATGTATGACGTTCGATCGAGAAGTCGCGGTTCGAATCCCGATCGATGCACCTGATGTTATTTTTTTTTTAATTGTTTCAAAATATTTCTATATTTTCATAAATGAGTTTTCTATTTAATTTATATTTTTAAATACACCGAAATTGAAATTTTAACTATACTTTACGTGCGTTTTTAATAGTTTGGTTATTCTAGCAGATTCTTAGAATCACATCAGCAGTTAGTTTCGTTTAGTTTTGGTAGATGGCGCTGCAGCAGTGAATCTAATTGAGTTTTGCCAGCGCCACTAGCAGGAGTGAAGTAGCCTAGTGTGTTAGCTGCATGACGCTCTATCGAGAAGTCGCGGTTCGAATCCCGATCGATGCAACTGATGTTAACATCTTTAATTGTTTCAAAATATGTTTATATTTTATTAAATGAGTTTAGTATTTTATTTATATTTTTAAATACATCGAAATTGAAATTTCAGCCATACTAAATGGGCATTTTTGACCATTTGTTGGGTTCAGGGTAGTATCTAGTCGAGTACTCTCGACTAGAGTTTTCTTACTTGTTTTTAATATGTTTTTGCCGATGAGTTTAATTGCACGTTCAACGGCGAAACAGGAGTATGTGGAGATAGGGTTTTTAGTGTCGGTGGCTGACATAATAATGAATTTTGGATTTGGTAAATTAGGAGTTGGGAGTTCTGGGAAAGCTTCTGCAAGTGGTGTCGGTTTTGTTCTTTTAGTTTTGGGGCTATCGCTTAGCATTGCAAAGCGATTCGCCCCTTGGCTATAATGCCCGTTGGGCATAACTGTGTATTTGACTTACTTTATGCTTATATGCTTCTGTGTATATTGAAAGACAAAGAATAAGTGCAAAAATAGAAGATAGGCGCTTGAAAAAAGTGATAAGCTGTGAACTGAACTCTGCGATAACACAACCGTTCGGTACGAGGTCTAGTCGACGATTTGCGTAATAATTCATCGAACTAACCTTCTTGGCAGTTTCCTCACCTGAAACAAATACAGTAAAAATTGTATTTTAGAGCCCCTAATAAGCTACTCTCTACTAAATTAAGAGTGATAACTTTTTTGTGTACCAAAAGCAAACAGAATGAAATCCAGCTGGTCTTTTATCTGCTCTGATTACTACTTTATAGTCATCTCTTGGCATGCGCTCTAAAGCTGAACGAATACACTTGACTATGTTGGTGTTTAGTTTCGTATTGAATCTTTATTCTGCTGGGCCCGGGTTTTTATACCCAGACTCATGTATAATTTCAACCATTAAATCTAGTGCTTCTATTGCTGAGTGTGTAAGGCTCAGCATTGGTCTATTACATATTATTAGCTTATCGCGTAGTTTGTAAGACTCCGCATTGGTTTATTAGCTATTATTATTTTATTGCTGAGTTTATAAGACTCCGCGTTGGCTTATTAGCTATTCTTATGCTATCGCTGAGTTTGTAATGCTCAGCGCTCGCCTCTTACGTATTCTAATCGCTAAGGGTCAGGGTCATAATTTATGCCCAGTTTGACAGTTCACACTTGAAACATGTGTTATATATTTTATGCTAGCTGTCGAGTGCATAGCGCGTACGTTCCCCTACTTATCATATTTTTATGTTCATGCATGTGCATGAACATTCTGCGGGGGGCCAAAGTGGGTAACGTCCAGAACTGCTATCTGTGGATTTCTAAACAATATTCAGGACAAATACAAATTTAATAATTGTTAGTATTCTTGACGAAATGATCATGCTTGCAATCCTTATGTTCGTGCCTGAACATTCTGCAGGGCCCAGAGAATGTGACATCCAGATAAACCGAGTATGCCACCATCACCTTGGTCTTTTGCTCAGGTGGCGGTTCCCATGCCAAGTGAAGTCGTGCCTTTTTGAAGAGCTTCTGCGGCTTATAGGTGTCATCGTTTGTTGCATTAATACAGCTGATTGCATCTGTTGAGGAAGTTGTCGATCGCTTCATTATTGCTGAGGCCAAAGCCTCCAAGTGATAGACGTCCTTCTGTTGATTCTGATGCATTATTGTGCCTATTGTTTCGTTTGTAGTGGTTATTGTTGTTTCCTTTAATATGTTGCTGCTACTTCCAATTGACTCCTTTTCTGATGTAATTGTACTTGCAGCTTTAGTTTCCATTGTTGGTGGCGCTGCTGTGGTCATCACTGAAGAGTTTGAGTCGGTATTGTCGCTTTTCTCTTCAGCTGCACTTCCAGTCGCTGTTGCAGTCTCCGCAGAAGTTTGCTCTTCCGTCGTGCTGCCAACTGTGGAAATATCATCCATTGGTCGAACTTCCAATTGGATATCTGTTGATGAATCTTCAGTGATACTCAACGTTGATGTCGAAGTTGTGGCAGAAATTCCATTCTCGTCCGCATCTTCTATGTGCTCCGGATCCTTTGTCGGAGTTGGTGGAGCCCAGATCTTTTTTATCGATCTCTTGTCTTCACCTATATTTGGTTTTGTTGTTGCCACTTGAACCTTATTACGTTGTTCAGTAGCTTTATTTATATTTCCTCCCACGTGGAGGCTTGCCGGCGGGTTGTAATCCCACTTTTTGAACACTATTGCATCCAAAGCAGCCTGATATGCGGTCATCTCATCAGCTGTGACGTTGTCACTGTTATCAGAGGTGCTCACGCAATTGCGGATACTGCCTTCATCGTTATCCTTCAGCAGTTCCATGTCCACAGGCAAATAACGTTTGTAGCGTTTGCATAAATAGTCCCACGCTGAATTGTAGTTACCCACTCCAATTGAGAAATGGCTTATAACTCGTCGACCTTCTCCTTTGAGATACATTTTGAGGTATATCAGTTTCGTCTTGTCGCTGATATCCTTTCTGTTGTGAATTATTTTGGTGAACTGCTCGAAGAACGTTGGCCACGCCTTAGGACTTCCATTAAAGTAAGGAAGTGTCGGTTTCGGTCGCTTTGGAGTGTCTTCTTTTACGATTTGCAGTGCACTTATTTTCCGTTCCAGTTTTTTCGACACTGTGTACACTTTGAGTTTCAGTTCGTCTATGTACTCGATTTCGAAGGCAGGCCTTTCATATTTTACCTCCAAATCTTTCAGTGTTGACTGGACTTTCTTCCAGAGGAAATCTAGCGTATCTTTGTAGCTAACGATTTCATCCTGGTTGCTGAGCTCAATGTTGGGCAGCACCTC
Organism: Drosophila mojavensis; assembly: GCF_018153725.1. NCBI lineage: Eukaryota > Metazoa > Arthropoda > Insecta > Diptera > Drosophilidae > Drosophila > Drosophila mojavensis. The sequence goes on along the minus strand of NW_025318897.1, from coordinate 2,204,988 downwards.
TTCAATGTGCAGCCGTACTCTTTGAGCTCTTTCGTCCACAAGGCTTACCAACTTCTCTATTGGGCTCGACCAACCAAATGAAAACATCTCTTGCTTTGATGTTTCTGGTCTCGTTTCCCAACTATAAAGTTGTTTTGTGTCTATGGCGTGGTCGGCAACTTCGACTTTCATGAACTCTTTATTGGTTCTGATTTCTGCCATTATGCCACCATATTAAATATTGATGGTTGACGACACAGTTGTTTGTTTATTGTAGATCCATTGGCTTATCCCGTTGGAGGTTTTTTTGTTTTGATCACCAGGTTGATCTTGCTGTGCCTCGACTCACAGCTTGGGTTGGAAAGCCAATGCACAAATCTATAATACTAGCACTTCACTTTGTACTAATCACAAACATTTTTCCTTGTGGATGAATTTGAAGTATTAAAAATACTTCATCTGGCTCGAAGGACCATGAACGAATACACTTGACTATGTTGGTGTTTAGTTTCGTATTGAATCTTTATTCAGCTGGGCCCGGGTTTTTATACCCAGACTCATGTATAATTTCAACCATTAAATCTAGTGCTTCTATTGCTGAGTGTGTAAGGCTCAGCATTGGTCTATTACATATTATTAACTTATCGCGTAGTTTGTAAGACTCCGCATTGGTTTATTAGCTATTATTATTTTATTGCAGAGTTTATAAGACTCCGCGTTGGCTTATTAGCTATTCTTATGCTATCGCTGAGTTTGTAATGCTCAGCGCTCGCCTCTTACGTATTCTAATCGCTAAGGGTCAGGGTCATAATTTATGCCCAGTTTGACAGTTCACACTTGAAACATGTGTTATTTATTTTATGCTAGCTGTCGAGTGCATAGCGCGTACTTTCCCCTACTTATCATATTTTTATGTTCATGCATGTGCATGAACAAAAGCAGTTTTGAACAGCTTGCCCAATGAATGATGTTCGTGAAGCATTTGCTGCAAATTTTGGAGAATTGCTCTTTTCATAGCTGTGTTGATTTCTTGACGCCGGTCAAGTTGTTCTTCCATATTGCCCATGAAGTATATTTGTAATAGGTTGCAATGATCCAATGCGATGGGAAATCTGGCCTTGAATCTTTAAATGCAAAGCCATAGTTATAGTTAGATTTACAAACACTTTTTACAGAAATCTAACAAACTACATTATTCCAAAAAATTTTTTTTTTATTTTATTTTTTTTTTTGAATAATGTAGTTTGTTAGATTTCTGTAAAAAAAAAAATGGAATAATGTAGTTTGTTAGATTTTTGTAAAAAGTGTTTGTAAATCTAACTATACCTATGGCTTTGAATTTAAATATTCAAGGCCAGATTTCCCATCGCATTGGATCATTGCAACCTATTGAAGATGCACAGCACAAATTCTTGCAGCACAAATTCTTGCATGCCAAGAGATGACACAAAAAAAGTTATCACTCTTAATTTAGTAGAGAGTAGCTGTAAGAGTAGTAAACCTATTAGGGGTTCTAAAATACAATTTTTACGATCAATAAATTACAGGGCCAATCTTTGACTATTTGTGGCCTCAATCTAGAAAATGCGTGTTTTTCTCATGGTCCATTGTACGTGGCATGCTCACGTGTTGGCAAACCATCCGCATTATTTGTTCTTGCACCTGACCAAAAAACGAAGAATGTCGTTTACCACAAGGTGCTTGAATGAAAATCCGATTAATAAATTAATCAGAGTGTATCCCAACCTGAACAACATAGCTGTCAACAATTTTTTACCTAGAAATAATGGATAGGGCAATGCAACGTTTGCCGGGCCAGCTAGTATATAATAATAATCAAAATTGTATAAATTATATATGTACATATGTAATTTGAAGATCGTAGCTGCAATAATGCAATGACGATAGCAATAGCTATCGATGATTTTCCGATTTTAATGGGATCATGCCCTGTTTTTTGTTGCGCACTAGACTTGAAAATTGCACTAGATGTATACTCTGGTTGACAGCTGTGAATGAGTCTTCTGCAATCGGTATCGCCTGACTGCAAAGTTCTTACTTGTTTATTTTATTATTTGTTAGGTCGATTTGGGCGTTGACCTGCTTTAACAGATCAAGGCCACTGATGCCATCGAAATCTTTTAGTGATTCGAGCATGAAGAAAAATGATTTGACTTTGAAAAGTTGTATGAGACACTTATGCTGGATTTTTGTGTGTCCATGGATTGACCTAACCTTGAATAGGTTGTTGACTGGCACCCAATGTGCCAGTTCAGGAAGGGGTTTAATATAATTCTTGGACGCTCCTGTGTCGATTAAGAGCCTAATAGTGCGCCCTACTATCGTACGCTCTATGTACGGGAGCAGGGAGTTTCCCCTAAAAAATTGCAACTTCTTGCTCCTGACAAGTCGTCCTCCACTGCCTCTGCCTCATGTTGTGAATAGGATCCGTAGTCGTCAGTATTGTCTTGTTGGGGCAAATGATTGACGTTTTGAGTGGGTTGCCTAAAACGCGAGGAAGAATCAACTTCCATTGGTTCAGGTCCGCGGTTCTGTGCTTTTTATACTCATTCACGAAAGTGAATTAGTATATTGGTTTTTTGGAATGTCCGTATTGCTGTCCGTCCGTCTGTCCGTATGAACGCAATCTTTTTCGGCGCTATTGAAGCTAGAGACTTGAAATTTGGAACACATATTCGTGTATATCTCCGATTTATAAAGTGTTAAAATTTTCCCGATCCGCCCTCTAGGGGCGTGGCAAATCGGAAAATGCATTTTCCGATATACCAGAAATCATGTTTGTTGAAGAGCTAGAAATCTGAAATTTGATGTGTAGGTCGGCGTCGACGACCCTAGATCACGAGCTATGGCGGATATATCTCCGCCCATTGGGGGCTTGGCAAATCGGATACGACTATATCTTCAAGTGTTTTACAGCTAGAGAGCTGAAATTTTGCACGTCAGCTAATGTTATGATTCTATAAAGTCTAAAGATAAAATTATAAGTCTACACTCATTAGGTGCGTGCAAATCGGACCTGAAGATATAGTGACTTTTTATGTTCTGCTATATTTTGGGCACTATTATTGCCAGAGATACCTAGAAGCTTCAAATTTAGATAGTTAAGTTACCAGTAACCTTCTCTATCGATGACCCAAAAATCATTTTTACGCCTCTTTAGGGGCGTGGCATATCGAAAAATTATGCTGTTCGAATTAATAGTGGTTTGGGCTCGTACATATACCTTATGGGGTCTGCCACGCCTCCTTCTGCCTGTTACATACATTCAACAAAAACATTATACCCTGATTTCCCATTTTCAATGTGTTCAGGGGTAATATATAGATGGCAGCTCTACGTCAACTTCTGTTGACCGTCCTATGGGGAGATCGTAGGATTAGATCCCTTGGCTGCCTTCTGTTGAGCTTCCTAGTGTGAGGCGGCTCGCCGATCACCGGCTCATAAAATTAACCGATAAGGGAAAATAGATTTTTGAGTTGAATTAATTAATATGAAACATAAAATATTAAATTGGATTTATAGATTTTTTAAGTTGAATTAGTTAAGGTTAAGGTTAAGATGTAGGTATAGTAATTAGAGTTTAAGTTAATCAATTGAGTAGTATTAGTGTTTATTTAAGTTTTCATTTAAAAAAGCCGCCCAAAGCGTAAATGATCTATCGGCGATCGGCGGCGCGACCCTGCGTGGAAAGTTGCGTCGCCGACGTCGAGCGTTTTGGGCGAGCAGGAGCGAAAATCGTCGGACGATGAGTAGAAGTGAATTCAAATTGTGCGATTAGTTTTTAAAAGAGCGGTTAGTTTTTAAAAGAGGTTAAGTGATTTGTGAAAATAAACGGCAATTGGCAACTGGAACGAGAAAAGTTAATCTATTGGGAAAAGCGGCGAAAGCAATTACGAAAGATTGGCAGAGGATCCGACGGCGGGCGGACGACATAACGGAGGATAAGGTTTGGTAAGAGTTACACGTGAGTGGCGGTTCCTTTTTAATTTCCCCCCTCTTTTCCCCATCGCCTACCATAACGGTTAATCATCCCCCCCCTGGTGTCACACGTATATACAAATAAATTTCTTGTGAGATAACCCTGGGCAGACTGAGTCTGCCCCAGCTGTGAATTTACAAGTGGCGCCCGAGCAGGGACCCAGGGCGGTGCGCGGTGCGTCTAATGGCCGACAGTTAGAGGTCGAAAATTGCGAAATTTTAACATATATGCATATATATATGGATATATATATGGGTTAATTGTGCGATTTAATGCGCGAGGATCAGTGTGTGTATATATATAAATGAGTATAAGTGCGCATATACATATACGAGGATAGGTGTATATAATGTTCAAGGGCAGGTATATATATATGGATATATATATATATATAAGTTAACACCAGTCAATGCATAGCACTTCTTCTTCTCCCCTAACATCAACTTGGCGCCTCTGCTTCCCAACATGTCTCGGCAGCGGCAGCGGCCGTTGCCGCCCTGCTGCTGCGACGTCGATGTCGACCTGGAAAACGAAAAGGAAGAGAAGACGCCGCCTGACGAAGGGCAGTCGATGGCTGGCAGCTGAACTCGACGAGACGATACTTTTAACAAATACTAACCATTGCGAAATTATAACGATTTAAATCGAACTATTCCGAGATTGTTTTTCTTTTGGTTTATCCGAATCTGGGAAACTAAATAACGATAAGTATAACCCTTGGACGTGGACGCCACTAGAGTAACAAGGCGTCACGATCGTTAACTGGCGCCCGAGCAGGGACCACTTCGTTTATAAAATTGTGCGGATAAAAAATAGAAATATAGTGCCACGAGTATTCCCTAAATAAAAAATAAAATAATACGTGAAATTTTTTTCAGTTGTTGCGCGCAAAATAATCAAATATAAGTGACTAAAAATAAAAAATACGTAAATAAAAAATTAAGATAATAATTATAATTTTAATATGATTAAATAATATGCAATGATACGGAAGTTTTGAAGAATTTTTTTTTAAAATCTTTTTCGTCGGTATTGCGCGAGTTACATATGTCTAGGCACCCGTCCATGTTCCCCCCAAAAGCAGACGCGTCTTGCCTTATAAGCAAGTACTCGACTATTTTGCAGCGGCGACACTGACAGAGAAACTACCAAGAATTAGAATATAAACAGTTCTTGGAATCCTGTCAGCAGCGACGCAGACAACGAAACGACGGCGGCAAGTGATGCAAAAGCAGAGCTTGCAGTCAGTTCTATTTTTGACAATCAGTCGACTAGTCGAACAAAAACAGAGCTAATCAACCATAGCTCGCAAATAACTGTTAACACTTTTTCGTTGTCTGCAAAAAAGTGTCTTTCACTGACACAGTCAAAAAAACTCAGACAGAAACTGTTTTTGTCGCGTCTGGCTTAGCTCTCTCGCGCTCTGAGGGAGACAGTTGTTTCTGTTTTCGTTTCCTCAAGTCAAACACTGATCGTTTGCTTGAGTTAAAGAAGTAACGGTAAGTTGCGTTTGTATGGGTAATCACGCGCGATTGCTGCGTTCTTTTTGTATGTATGTATGCGTGTATTTACATGCACACGAAGGCAAAAACATTTTCTGCTGAGTTTTTTAGTTGAGAGGCTTTTTTTTGCTGAGAGGCTTTGTGTGAGGGAAAATCGTGTTAGTTTTACGCGACACTCATGTGAGAGCGTCACACGAATGAGTGATCGCATTGCGTCTGAGCGAAACAGATGCTAAAGAAAACAGACAGTGACGCTCAGAGGGAGACGTGTCTGCACAATTTTTTTTGGTTATGATGCGAGAAAGAGAATAAACGAAAAAATGCTCAACTCTCATTTGCAAGCTCTGTAATCAACTTAAAATAAAAAAGCCATAGACACCATAACTCGCGCGAATCAAAATAATAAAAATAAAAGTACTAAAAAAATAGTAATAATAATAATTAATTAAATATGATACGACACAACGCAATGAGAAAAAATTTCACTCAATAATACAGGAAACTTTGTGTTCAAGAATTAAAGGAATTTGTGCGTGTGCTAATAATATAAGAAAAAGTCTGTGGAAAATGTGTACGTAATCTCTATGTTAAGAGATGCGTGGGTTTGACTCCCTTCGCAGACCAAATAAAGAAATAAAAAGTTGAAAAAGCCGACGGCAAATTTTTAGTGGGCAGTGCACTTGTGATGTGTGATGTCGGGGTTCGACTCCCTGCCGTGCGGTGATATTCAATTTGAATTATTAAAAACTAGTTGTCCCGGCGAACTTCGTACCGCCTAACAGTCTCTATATATATAAAACAAAGTAGAGTTTGTTACAAAACTTATAATTCGAGATCTGCTGCACCAATTTTCATGGTTTTTGATTTGTTGGATTTGTCTCTGCCCCGAATTGGAAACAGGCATTGTATTTTTGAGTGCTCGCTAGAAAAGTAGGGAACGCAATGGCTCTGGTGGCGGGACCACTAATGGCAATGTCACTTTACCACTAAGGCACCACAAACCGGGCGTTTCACCAGCAAACTTCAAGGCGTCACAATGCTGGCAAACAACGTCCATTGGACCAATGCAAACTAAACGATTCAAGCTATAGTCAATGGTGCAATCATATCGAAACGCTTCTCGATTCAAATCAATCCTTGAACCATTTCTTATTGCCATTTCACGGGCTGCCTCTATTTGAGAAGCACGAATTAAGGCCCTTCTTTGCTGGGTACTAACGCGGAGCCTTTCTCGGGCGATTTCTCGCTCTTCGTCAGATAATTGACTCGCGATATTCCGTTGCCTAATTGCATTATGGGTCCGCCGGGAAAGATTAGATCTTCTAGGACGCGGCATTTTTATTAATAGTAATACTGCCCTCGCACAAAACCATATAAAACAAGTAAGAAAGCTCTAGTCGAGACTGCTCGACTACGAGATCCCCTGAACCCTTGGAGCAATAGATATTTCAATAATTTTTCGCGTCTTTCAGCTTACACAAGAAACACGCACACACACACACGCACGTACGCACACACAAACATACATACACACACGCATACACACACACACGCATACACACACACATACACACACAAGCACGCACGCATAAACACGCATGGGCTGCAGTGTGCGCTTACTATGAGAACTTAATTGTTTAATAACTTTTTTTATGGACGTACGATCTTCATGAAACTTTTAGCTTACGATTATAACATGAATATGCATGTAATTGCCAATGCACAAGTCTCTAGTATTTGAAATACGCTTTTTACAAAAGTGATGGTGAGGGGGGTGAATTTAGAGGTGGGGGGGTAAATTTTAACAAAAACCGAAATTGTATAAATTGCATATAGGCATACATTAAAAATTTGGAGACTCTAGCAATAAAGGTGTAGAAGATATAATTTGATAACTGGTTTTCGATAAGGTTTTTTATCGATAAAAAAAGATCGGGATGAGGTATCGATTTTTAATGATAAACTTGATATGCGCTGTAATTACGAACATTTAAAAAAAAATTTGAAGTCTCTAGCTCTTATATCTTCTGAAATCGACGCGTTCATACATACGGACAGACGGACAGACAGACAGACGGACGGACGGACGGACAGACGGACAGACAGACGGACAGGGCCAAATCAACTCAGCTCGTCGCCCTGATCAGGAATATATATACTTTGTGGGGTCTGCCACGCCTCCTTCTGCCTGTTACATACATTTCAACAAAACCATTATACCCTGATTTCCCATTGAAAATGGGTTCAGGGTATAACAATCGAGAAATATAAATATAAATAATTTACACAAATTTATGTTTGTACGCACGCGCACAATTATCATTTATAAAGTTTAAAAGTCCAATAATAATAATTAACTTTTTTTTTTTTTTTGAATTTCGAATTTTGAATTTTGTATTTATTTTTGATTAGTCAGGTTTTAATCTTTTGACTTTTTTTTTAATTTTTGCAGATTTTTGATTTGAAATATTTATAAAGTTTAAAAGTCCAAAAATATAAAAAGCCAAAAATACACTTTTTAATAATTAACTTTTTTTTTTTTTTTTAATTTCGAATTTTGAATTTTATATTTCTTTTTTGAACAGTCAGGTTTTAATCTTTTGATTTTTTTGAATTTTTGCAGATTTTTTATTTGAAATATGTTTCTTTTTGATTTGGAAAAAAAATGTTTTTTTTTTTTTTTTAAGTCTTTTTTTTTTTTTTTTTTTGTTTAATAGTCTTTTTTTTTTTGTTGATTAGTCAGGTCTGCTCGAGGCTGTGCCGTAGACTGACTGACTACATTTGTTTATTTACTTCTATACAGGACCGAAACTGTCACTGTTGTCAAGGCTACTGAGTATAAATGGAAATTTGAATCTTTAGGGAAAAAACCGCGTTTTTCAAGTATTCGTCAAATTTTTTCAGTATTTTAAATTAGATCTACTGACCTACTCGTGGCGGAGACAAATCCAACAAATCAAAAACCATGAAAATTGGTCCAGCAGATCTCGAGTTATAAGTGCTAAGACACTTTTACACAACTCTCTTTTATATATATAGATGTTATATAAAATCATGCAGCTAAGGTCGGTGGCTAAAAAATATTGGTGGGCAGTGCATGTCAGGGGTCCGACTCCCCGCCACCCGACCCGAAACCGCTGATAATTTGCGCACATTTTATAATCGAAAGTGGTCTCAATTTTAATTTTAAGAGATAACCACTGTGGCAGCTTTGAACTGCAAGTGGCATTTTTAAAATTTTAAGAGATAACCACTGTGGCAGCTTCGACCTGCAAGTGGCATTTACAAGCACAAAAAGCAAAACAAAACGAAAAAGTAACATGCAGTGAGTGTGAGTGCAAGTGCGTTACTTGCTGATAGAGGTGTGTGGTTATGCACTGTGTTCCGTTGGAAAGGCCTTGCAATAAAAAATAAAAGACAAAATACAAATATTGCGTTCGGCTGCCCAACGGTTCGTGGAGTCGTTCTTACCCCAGTAGGCTGTAACAGGCTAAAAAGGATAATAAGGACCTCCCGTTAAGTGCAAATCAGCCCACACCTTGGCATACGATACGCTGCAACTCACGCCTGTGTGCAAAGAATTTTTTTTTTTTTCTTCTCTTCCTTCTTTGAAATAAAAATAAAAATTGAACATGACGACATGAAGATACAATATGACACTATAAAAAATACCCTATAAATTTACCCTATTAAAAAAAAAAATAAATAAAATAAAAATAAATAAAGATAAATACGATCAACCAAATAAAGGAAAAATGAAAAATTAGTTTTTTTCTGTTTCTCTTAATTGCAACATTTTTTTAATAGTTTACTAATTCAAGTTTTTATCCCCGACAGATTAAAGAAGTCAGCATACTCATACGCACAGTAGCGCACACACATTGAGAACACCAACTAACATTTATTCTGGATTAAAGAAGTCAGCACATTCATACGCACACTAACGCACACATATTGAGAGCATCAACTAACATTTATTCTGACATCCCATTAACTTAATTAATATACCTAATATCAGATATGGCGGACCACTAGCGACGTTGACACAGAGCAGGGATGGAGGGTGGATAGATATTTCAACCTGATCCACATGGTAATACTGGATGAAATTGTAGCGAGCATCGAGGCGACGAGAAATGAAGCACGAGAACTAAACGCAGGGCAAATCCGAGTCTTGACGTTGTATTACCCAGAACCACACGCCGCCAAACGCCTGCAACAATCACCGGTGACACGGAACCTCGTGTTGCACAGGCGAATGACATCACTCCGGTCACCCAGAAGGTTGTCTGATCTGCGGGACGCAGATACTTAAGGGGGGAGGAGTTAACACCAGTCAATGCATAGCACTTCCTCTTCTCCCCTAACATCAACTTGGCGCCTCTGCTTCCCAACATGTCTCGGCAGCGGCAGCGGCCGTTGCCGCCCTGCTGCTGCGACGTCGACGTCGACCTCGAAAACGAAAAGGAAGAGAAGACGCCGCCTGACGAAGGGCAGTCGATGGCTGGCAGCTGAACTCGACGATACGATACTTTTAACAAATACTAACAATTCATTGCGAAATTATAACGATTTAAATCGAACTATTCCGAGATTGTTTTTCTTTTGGTTTATCCGAATCTGGGAAACTAAATAACGATAAGTATAACCCTTGGACGTGGACGCCACTAGAGTAACAAGGCGTCACGATCGTTAACTTATATATATGTGCGATTTTATGCGCGAGAATAAAGGCGTGTACATATATAAATGAGTATAGGTGTATATATGCGAGAGCGAGCGCATATATACATGTAAGTATGAGAGAACGCATATATATGCGGGGACAAGGGCACATATATACGCGAGCGTTGGTGTGTGTGTATGATTGAGTCTTTGGGTGTGCGTTTATATGCGCGGTCATAGTCGCATATGTGCATATCGGCGAGCAGAAGTGTATATAAAGGAGTGGAAGTAATAGCGTATATACATATACACGATTATTAGGGTGTATATGTTAATGAATATCATCTGTTACAATGCGACACGATATATCGATAAACGTGTGTACCATATCTAGCTGATAGGTACCACCTCTAAGTTGTTAGTCACAAATAAACTTTTGCTACGAAAGCACACAAGCTCGGCCTTTATTTCTATATTTCAATTAGATAACTTCCAGCAACTCGGATAGAGAAGAGTCTCCATCCAACAGGTTATGAGCCCAGTTTGCGGATATCTATTTGAAATATAGTGTTAGTTTTTATACCCTGAACCCATTTTCAATGGGAAATCAGGGTATAATGGTTTTGTTGAAATGTATGTAACAGGCAGAAGGAGGCGTGGCAGACCCCACAAAGTATATATATTCTTGATCAGGGCGACAAGCTGAGTTGATTTGGCCCTGTCCATCTGTCCGTATGTATGAACGCGTCGATTTCAGAAGATATAAGAGCCGTAATTACAGCGCGCATTATCATTAAAAATCGATAACTCATCCCAATCTTTTTTTATCGATAAAAACCCTTATCGAAAACCAGTTATAAAATTATATATTCTACACCTTTATTGCTAGAGTCTCCAAATTTTTAATGTATGCTTACATGCAATTTATACAATTTCGGTTTTTGTTAAAATTTACCCCCCACCCTTAAATTCACCCCCTCACCCACACTTTTGTAAAAAGCGTATTTCAAATACTAGAGACTTGTGCTTTGGCAATTACATGCATATCCATGTTATAATCATAATCTGAAAGTTTCATGAAGATCGTACGTCCTCAAAAAAAGTTATTAAGCAATTAACTTCTCATAGTAAGCGCTCACTGCCGCCCATGCGTGTTTATGCTTGTGTGTGTATATGTATGTAAATGTTTGTGTATGTGTGTGTATGTGTTTGTGTATGTGTGTGTGTGTATGCGTTTGTGTGTGTATGCGTGTGTGTGTGTGTATGTGTGTCTGTATGCGTGTGTGTGTATGTATGCCTGTGTGTGCGTACGTGCGTGTGTGTGTGTGTGCGTGTTTCTTGTGTAAGCTGAAAGACGCGAAAAATTATTGAAATATCTATTGCTCCAAGGGTTCAGGGGATCTCGTAGTCGAGCAGTCTCGACTAGAGTCTTCTTACTTGTTTAAGTTGAATTAATTAAGGTTAAGGTTAAGATTTAGGTATGGTAATTAGAGTTTAAGTTAATCAATTGATACTACTCAATTGAGTGTTTATTTGAATTTTCATTTTAAAAAGCCGCCCAAAGCGTAAATGATCTATCGGCGATCGGTGGCGCGACCCTACGTGGAGAGTTTTGAGTGGAGAATTGCGTCGCCGACGTCGAGCGTTTTGGGCGAGCAAGAAAAAAGCGAGAGTTAGTCGGCGTTGAGGAGCGAAAATCGTCGGACGACGAGTAGTTGTAAATTCAAATTGTGCGATTAGTTTTTAAAAGAGCGGTTAGTTTTTTAAAAGAGGTTAAGTGATTTGTGAAAATAAACGGCAATTGGCAACTGGAACGAGAAAAGTTAATCTGTTGGGAAAAGCGGCGAAAGCAATTACGAAAGATTGGCAGAGGATCCGACGGCGGGCGGCCGACATAACGGAGGATAAGGTTTCGTAAGAGTTACACGTGAGTGGCGGTTCCTTTTTAATTTCCCCCCTCTTTTCCCCATCGCCTACCATAACGCTTAATCATCCCCCCCCTGGTGTATCACGTATATACAAATAAATTTCTTGTGAGATAACCCTGGGCAGACTGAGTCTGCCCCAGCTGTGAATTTACTACCTTACAATAGGAGTTAATTTTCTTGTTAGCATATTTGCTAGCCGGATTCTGTGCCGCTCCAATCTGTACCGACTCGAGTGCTGGTTTATTTCGTCAAAGACCGTGGAGAATTTCAGGTCACGATGCAATATGGTATTTCTTATTACCCATTCACAGCCGGTAACCAATCTCGTGATTTTATTCTGGGTGGCCTGAATTCGACGAATTTGGCTATCACAAGCCAGACCCCAGATTTGGCACCCATATCTCCATATTGGCGCAATAATCTGATTATAAATGTTTACCTTATTAGTAAGTGACAATTTACTGCGCGAGCAGAGGAGTCAATAGTGCTCCTTCACAGCCGCACGTAAGCGCATTGTAAGCGCCGTGACGTGCTTGGAGAAGGTGAGTCTCCGATCCAGTATTATTCCGAGGTACTTAGCATCATGCGCCTGCGGCACTGGATCTCCCTCCAAGAGCACGGGTGGCGGCGTTCTGCGCCTCAGCGTTTAGCTAACATTGACTATTTGCTGCTGTTGATGGCAATATGCCATCGCCTTGCCCAGCCCGCAAATTTTGTCGCCAAGTCTTTGATGCCGTCAGCAGCATCGTACTCACATCGGGACCTATATGTGATGCATATGTCATCTGCGAAGGTGGCCAACATTGATGATCAGGCTGTGGCATGTCGTGGCTGTACAGGCAGCATAAGAGGGGGCCAAGGACACTACCGCGTGGTACTCCAGCTGCCACATCATTCTCAGTGGATAGCGCCGTATGAAAGCGTACCGCATATCGCCTTCCTTCGAGGTACGACCTGAGCAGTCCGAAATATGGCGCAGGGAGAGCCCGTTTGATTTTCAGCAGCATTCCGGCATGGCACACTCAATCGAACGACTCGCGGATGTCCAGATAGAGTGCATTGCAGTACTCCTTGTTGTCGTACGCCGTTAGTATTTGGTCGACAGCTCTATGAAACTGCTCTACTGTGCTGTGACCTGCACGGAAACCAAATTGGTGCTCCGGGATAATTCCTCGAGCTTCCATAATCCTTACCAGCCGGACGGCAATAAGTCTTTCCAGCACTTTCGATACTGAAGGGAGGAGACTTATCGGTCTGAAAGAAAATGGTTCTCCTTCCGGCTTGCCCAGCTTGTGGATCATTGTGATTAATCCAAGCTTCTACTGAGGAGGGAAGTATTACAACCTTACTATAGCATTGAACACCAACGCTATGAAGCAAACCGCATGTCAAGGCAGAGTGGCATTGCAATGGCATCGTGTCCCGGCGCTCTATTTGTGTTCAGACTAGCAATAACTTCAACTGCCTCACTTGGGTCGAGTGGCTTAATAGGTAGATCCATTTGAATCGCTTGATTCAGCTGGTCCTCAGTATCCTGGACCTCTTGAAGGTTGGCCAGAAGAAATGGCTAGAAACGCTCAGCAAAGTGACTGGCAAACACCTCTGCTTGCTCCAAGTCCGTCCGGCACCATGTTCCGTTCCCGTTAGCCGTCATTAGACCTCATCTTTTCGGCAATAAGCAGCAGAATTTCTCTGGTTACCGGAATCCTGTCAAATCCTTGGTTTCGTCCTAGGATAGCATAAAGCAGACGCATCCAGCGTAATTATGAGGGATAGGTGACCAGAGCTGAGATCAACGACCGCTCTAATGTCAGCGAGGATGCTCAGCAATCCGTTAGTCAGAGCAAAATCGATGTAGCCTGGTGAGCCTCTGCTGCTGTACGGATACCTCGTTGGTCCCCCTGTTGCCAGTGCGCTAAGGACTAAAATTGTGCTGAGAAAACAAAATCAATTTTTTTATTATTCTCGATAACAAAGCAATCGGATGAGTTATCGAAAAATATGATAACCTTTTACTGCGTATGGTATACACAAGTCTACATGCAAAATTTCTCTAGCTCTTATAACTTCTGAGATCGACGCACTAATACGGACGGAGGGACGGACAGGGCTATATCGACTCAGCTCGTCGTCCTGATCAAGAAAATATACACTTTATGGGGTCTGCGATGATTCCTTCTGCCTGTTACATACTTTTCATAAAATCACTCCAGTATAAAGTAAGAAAGCTCAAGTCGTGACTGCTCGACTAGGAGATCCCCTGAACATTTCGAGCAACTGATATTTCAATAATTATTCGCACTTTCATACACACACATCCATACGCACGCACGCATAAACACGCATTGGCTGCAGTGATGGCTTACTTAACTTAATTATTTAATAACTTTTTTTTGTCGATTGACGATCTTCATGAAGATGATTATAACATGGATATGCATGCATTTGCCAAAGCACAAGTCTCTAGCATTTGAAATACCCCTTTTACAAAGGTGTTGGTGAGGGAGTGAAAATAGGAGTGGGGGTAAATTTTAACAAAAATCGAAATTGTATAAAATGCATCTATATCTACATTGGACACTCTAGCCTTAAAGATGTAGGAGATATTATTTTATAACTGATTTTCTAATAGGTTTTTTATTGATAACAAAATAACGGGATGAGTTATCGATTTTTGGAGATCAACTCGATATCCGCGCTATATACACGGACACTTAACAAAAATTTGAAGTCTCTAGCTCTTATATCTTCTGAAATCGACGCGTTCATACATACGGACAGACAGATGGACAGGGCAAAATCGACTCAGCTCGTCGCACTGATGAAGAATATATATGCTTTGTGGGGTCTGCCACGCCTCCATCTACCTGTTACATATATTTCATCAAAACCATTATACCCTGATTACCCATTTTTAAAGTATCCAAATCTTAAATGTAGATTCATATGTACTTTATAGAATTTCGATTTTTGTTATAATTCATCCCCCCCACCCTTATGTCCTCCCCCTCACCCACATATTTGTAAAAGATGTATTTCAAATACTGCTGGGGCAAGTGCATGCATTTCATTGTTATAATCATGATCTGAAAGTTTAATGAAGACAGTCTACCCACAAGAAAAGTAATTAAACAATTAAGTTCTCCAAGTAAGCGCACACTGCAGCCCGTGGGTGCTTGTGTGTTATGTGTGTGTGTGTGTGTGCGTGTGTGTGTGTACATACATTTGAAAATTATGATTATGTTCTGAAAGTTTCATTAAGATTGTACGTCTAGAAATTAAATTATTCAACAAATAAATTCTAATAATGTTGCCCACACTGCAGCGCAGCCTAAGCGCAGTCGCTGCTTACTGCGCAGCTAGCAAAGAGCGTTCTATTACGTGCGTGTGCATGTATGTGTGCAGAAAAGAAGTGCAGAGTGATTAGAATATCAGATTAGAGGGTTCAGGGTATCGAGCAGTCTCGACTAGAGTCTTCTTACTTGTTTTATATTCGTTTATTAACAGCTTTTACAATATGATTTTAGGTGTGTTTAGGTGGCTAAGGGTAGCGCACGATGTGTGCGGGACGGCCGTAAAGCATTGCTTCGCAAGCACATTTCACTCCCTTCGCCTGGGACAGCTTGTCTTCGCTCGATTCTGCGAAGCTCCATCAAAATTGTGACCGCGAAGGTGCTTATAAGTTTTCAAGCTGCCTCCGATTCAAGCATAACGTTGACCATGTTGTCCGCTCTAAGGGAGCGGCCCACTGCTTTTTCCAGACAACGCCTCTCCTCTAGGAAGTGTCCACATTCGAATAAGACGTGGTACTCCGTACTCGTACTCCACCAGACCTCGTCCGCATCAAGAGCATTCGTCAGTTTCTTCGTGGCCAAAGCGCGGTGGCGCAAATGCCCCGGCTGTAGCTCGGTGTTGCCATCGCTCTTGCCCATATTGGCGCAGCATAGAGGATGATGGACGCTCATTAGAAGGAGACGTCGCTGCTGTTTTGGTCCCCCCGTGTTAAGCATAATTCTTGAGAGAGCTCTACAAGAATCAGCTGCCTTTTTATGCACATATTCTAGGTGCTCGCGGAAAGTTAATCTTGTGTCTATCATGACACCAAGATATTTTATCGCCCTCTCTGATGCAATGGTGACGCTGCCGATCTTTATATTGGCAGTTTCCACTCTTTTGCGACTGATGATTAGGACGACTTTGGTTTTGTGTGCCGCTAGCTCGAGCCCAGGTCCTGTTAACCAGTTTCGTATGCGATTGATACTTTCGCTGCACATATCCTCAGTATCTTTAAGCTCCTTGCCTATGACGACGACAGCTACATCATCAGCAAAGCCAATGGTGTGCACACTTGCTGGAAGTTCCAAGCGCAATACGCCTTCGTACATAATATTCCATAGGAGAGGCCCCAGCACTCAGCCTTGGGGTACTCCAGCTGACACTTTATGAGTTTGGGGGCCCTCACTCGTGTAGTATACCAGTGTTCTTCCTCTGAAGTAACTCTTTATTATCTCTTTTAGATATTTAGGGATATTATATTGTGATAGTGCATCCAGTATCGTATCTCAACTAGCTGTGTTAAAGGCATTCTTTACATCCAGGGTCGCGATGATGCAGTATTGCTTCGTCCCGTGCCTCCATCTGGTGCCTTGGATGGCGGAAGTTGCCAGGCCAGCAACTTTTTCTAGCGCATCTGTTGTTGACCGAGCCTTCCGGTAGCAGCCTCGGACACAGGGGCATGAATGGAGCTTAATCGTCCTGGAAAGAACGTTTCTACAATTGATTTAAGCTCCAAGCGATCCGTAGGCTGCACCTGTCTACCTGAGTATAGTCTTTTAACTACTATCTTATATGAGTTAAAGTCTCCTGTTATAATGGCCTTCCGGCCTCTAGCATCCTCGGCAAGCTCGTCAAGTACCGTTGTAAATTCACTGAGCTGCATGCTGGGGGCCAGGTAGCAGCTGTAGAGCCATAAGTTACCATATCGGCCACGTACGAACCCATTGAATGACTTAACATTCGAAAGTACATTCGTTGAGTTGCCACATACCCACAACACAGCTTTGCCATTGGCGTCTGTTGACCATGTCCTATGGCAGGTGGCTACGTCAATGCATTTTTCTCTTATGGTCTGCTCTAGTAGATTTTGGGCAGCAACACAGTGATTTAATGTTAGGTTGCTGTCTTTGCTAAGACTCAGCAACTCACCAAAGTTAGTGAGCAGCTGATTGTCCGCTGCAATTTCCAGCACTACTAACAGCTGTTAGAGTGAATGCACCTGATTTTTATTATTTGCGCAAGTGTGGATTCTACCTCCGGGGTACTCCACGAACCGCCGCGCAGTAAGTCTCTGGTAGCTTTCGAGGTCGCTGGGTACGTTGTGCCCACAGCATACACGTTTTGTTTAGATATTTCCACTTTTGCAGGGAATAACTAAGAACAAGCTATAGTCAACGATGAATCACAATAACATCGACCGTACGAAAACGCAACGCGAACTCCGGGGTGTATGCGTGTGTGTGTTTGTGTGTGTGCGTGTCTCTTGTGTAAGCAGAAAGACGCGAAAAATGATTGAAATAGCTATTGCTCGAAAGGCTCAGAGTCTCGACTGGAGCATACTTAATTGTTATTTTTAGAGAGTTTGATTTAGTAGTTTCTATATTATTCCCAATTGTTAGTAGTCAGTTAAGTTTTTAATAACTTGTCATTTGCTAGCAATCTAGTTATACCCTGAACCCATTGAAAATGGGAAATCAGGGTATAATGGTTTTGTTGAAATGTAAGTTAAGAATTTCGACAATCTAAGGAGGCTGGAGAGTCCAGTTAGACATTCAAGGGGAGAACCTAACCAGTTGAACAGATTTAGTTCAGTTTATATTCGGACTAGAGAGAGTTTAGACCTATTGTTCCAAATTATATAAAATATATTATTTCATTGAACACAAAGTTGTTATATATTCACAAGAACCCAACACAGCGTCCCCCAATCACTAGTACTCTAGTATGGGAGCGCTTAACTGGCGCCCGAGCAGGGACCCACATTCTTCACGGAAATAAAGGGAAATGGTGACGTGTCAATAATTCTATAAAAATAACTTATTAAAAAAGCAAGTACAAATAAATTGTTCCAATCCAATTGGGCAATTGTTGGCAAAATTACGAAGTACTTCTGCGATTTGCAAAGTAATGGGGTGAAAATCCTTGCCATAACATAATACAATAAATAATAACATAATTTCTAGCAAGTGTTGGTGCACTAGATAATTCTATAACATAAAAGAAATCGTGGCTAAATGGTGGTATTAGCAATACCTAGGTTCAAATCCGTGCCGAGACGAGTCTTAAAACAAAAATACAAGAAATTTGCAGGCATAATGGTGGTACGAGATTGATTCTCGTATCGAGGTTCAAATCCTTGCCGTAAGACAAATGTCATAAAAAATAAACGTCACAATTTCCACCTGTGTTGAATGATGGGTTTCCGTATAAATTAAAAGAAACCTAGTGGTCAAAGTTAAGTTTAAAGCACTAACTATATAGCAAAACAAGTAAGAACGTTGCAGTCGGGCATTACCGACTGCGGAATACTCATTCACATCCCATCAACAATTTAGTAGTTAAGTTTCGCTCTAATACTGTAGAATATACAGGTTTTTCCGATTTGCCACGCCCCAACTGGGCGTAGACACCTCATTTTTGGTCAGTTTTTAGAAAGAGATAATGCAAAGTTTGAATGCTTAACCTCAAAAAATGTGAAAATTACAGGGTATTTTCCGATATGCCACGCCCCTAAAGAGGCGTAAAAATTATTTTTGGGGAATCGATAGAGGAGGCTACCAGTAACTCAACTATCTAAATTTAAAGCTTCCTGCTATTATACTTTAGGAGATATAAACTTTTGTGGTTTGCCACGCCCCCTGTGGGCGGACATATATCCGACAAAACTTTTTGGTCTTGGGTGATCAGTCCGAGTATATATACAAAATTTGAGGTCTCTACCATCAATAGTGTCCAAAATATAGGAAAATTTAAAAAATCACTATATCTTCAGGTCCGATATGCCACGCCCCCAATGGGCATAGACTTATAATTTTATCTTTAGACTTTATAGAATCATACCATTAGCTGACGTGCAAAATTTCAGCATTCTAGGTTTACAACTTTAGGAGATACAGTTTTATCCGATTTGCCAAGCCCCCAATGGGCGTAGATATATCCGCCATAGCTCGTGATCTTGGGTGGTCAACGCAGACCAAGATACCAAATTTCAGTTTCTAGCTCTTTAACTAACATGATTTCTGGTATATCGGAAAATGCATTTTCCGATTTGCCACGCCCCTAGTGGGCGGATCGGGAAAATTTTAACACTTTATAAATCGGAGATACACACGAGTATGTGTTCCAAATTTCAAGACTCTAGCTTCAATAGCGCCGAAATAGATTGCGTTCATACGGACAGACGGACAGACGCACGGACGGACAGACGGACAGACGGACGGACAGCAAGACGGACATTGCACAAAACCAATATACTGATTCACTTTCGTGAATGAGTATAATTAAAAGGCGGTTGTCTGGAAATCTCTAATCAACAAGCAAAGCATAAATATGCAAAAATAAAAACATGAATTGCAGAGACCTTCTATTCGATCGTGGAATAACCCTTACCCTAGTAGGTCTTAGAACCAAAGAGGAATACTTTGGGCTTCCCTTTCGGAAGAAAATAAGTCTGGCAACAATATATAAAAGAAAAAAGTAAAATAAATAAATAAATGAAACGAAAGCAAGAGAGAGACCAGATGATTGTGGAACCACCCTCACCTAAGTAGGTCTTACACCAAAAAGGATCCTGAGGGCTTCCCAAGCCATATAAAATAATAAAAACTGTTTGCCGGTTCGGTAACAAAAGATAATACAGCTAGTAATTGGTAATTCAGTAATTCTATAACAGACAACGCAATAACACACGTGGTAACACACACACGTAATTCAATACAATTAGTAAATCAATGAAATAATATAAGAGAAATAATATTCACGTCAACTATTTAAAAATATATATTTATCTCCACAGGAAGCAATTCTACGAGACGATTATTAATATTTTCTTATCTCCACTGGAAACGGTAAATAGCAGCAGCTTGGAAACAATGAAAAGCTGATTTAATGTAGAAAATTAGATCGATAACATAGTAGGCATCGAATTGAATAGTAAGTAAGTTTTCCGACATTGAAATAATTTAGTTCACTTTTGCACCGAGCTCAAGCCGTAAATAAAACGAAAAATTTTGAAAAAATTTACAAATTATAAAAGAATTCCAAAAAAAAAAAAAAATTTTAAAGAAATCCTACAAAAAGTTTAAAAATTAAAAAAAAAAAAAAGTAATCAAATAAAAATAATTTAATAATAAAAATAATAATAATAAAAATAAGAATAACAAGTAAGAACGTTGCAGTCGGGCGTTACCGACTGCGGAATACTCATTCACATCCCATCAACAATTTAGTAGCTAAGTTTCGCTCTAATACTGTAGAATATACAGGTTTTTCCGATTTGCCACGCCCCAACTGGGCGTAGACACTTCATTTTTGGTCAGTTTTTAGAAAGAGATAACGGTACCCTAACTGCAAAGTTTGAATGCTTAACCTCAAAAAATGTGAAAATTACAGGGTATTTTTCGATATGCCACGCCCCTAAAGAGGCGTAAAAATTATTTTCGGGGAATCGATAGAGGAGGCTACCAGTAACTCAACTATCCAAATTTAAAGCTTCTAGCTATTATACTTTAGGAGATATAAACTTTTGCGGTTTGCCACGCCCCCTGTGGGCGGACGTATATCCGACAAAACTTTTTGGTCTTGGGTGATCAGTCCGAGTATATATACAAAATTTGAGGTCTCTGCCATCAATAGTGTCCTAAATATAGCAGAATTTAAAAAATCACTATATCTTCAGGTCCGATTTGCCACGCCCCTAATGGGCGTGGACATATATTTTTGTCATTAGACTCTATAGAACCATAACATTAGCTGACGTGGAAAATTTCAGCGCTCTACCTGTAAAACTCTTGGAGATACCGTTTTATCCGATTTGCCACGCCCCCAATAAGCGTAGATATATCCGCCAAAGCTGGTGATCTTGGGTGGTCAATGCGCATCTATATTCCATCTATATTTATATATATATATTTCAGCTGTCTAGCTCTTCAACTAACATGATTTCTGGTATATCGGAAAGTGCATTTTCCGATTTGCCACGCCCCTAGTGGGCGGATCGGGAAAATTTTAACACTTTATAAATCGGAGATATACACGAGTATGTGTTCCAAATTTCAAGACTCTAGCTTCAATAGCGCCGAAATAGATTGCGTTCATACGGACAGACGGACAGACGGACGGACGGACAGACGGACAGCAAGACGGACATTGCACAAAACCAATATACTGATTCACTTTCGTGAATGAGTATAATTAACGGATAACAAGTAATATGAAAAATATTAATGGAACGTTGCAAGGGCTGAGCGCGGCAATAACTGTGTTAGCCGATCAATTTTTGAGTCTTAAGGAAAATTTGAAGCAATTGAATAGGAAAGTGGATCGTTTGGAAAAGGAGGATACTAATCAGTCTCTCATAGAGGAACAAACCTCACTGGCCCGTCCACGTTCGAGGCTTGAATTAAATGAAATTTCGTCATTGCCGGACTGTGTTAAAGTGTTGCCCACATTTGAGGGAAACCCTTCACAATATGCCTCGTGGGTAAACAGGATCGAGTCCGTACTTGAAGATTATTCTATTATCAAGGAAAGACCTCTACATCGCTCAATAATTTTACATATACGAGGAAAAGTAATTGGAAATGACGATGTTTCACTGTCATCGTACGGTGTACAAAATGATGATTGGCCTGAAATGAAGCGAGTTTTGCGATTGCATTATGCTGATAAAAGGGATGTTCGAACCTTGGAATACGAATTGAATCAAATGATTCAAGGCAACAACGACTTGGAAACCTACTATAAGCAAGTTAATAGTCAGTTTTCTTAAATTTTACAGGCCTTAAAGGCAAGCGAACAACGAGTCGTAGTATTGTCCGCATTAATAGAATCATATAGAGATAGAGCTTTAGATGTTTTCATAAGGGGACTAAACGGTGACCTACCGAGGATGTTAACAGTTAGCAAACCTAACAAGTAAGAAGTTGCAGTCGGGCGTTACCGACTGCGGAATACCATTCACATCCCATCAACAATTTAGTAGTTAAGTTTCGCCTAATACTGTAGAATATACAGGTTTTCCGATTTGCCACCCCCCAACTGGGCGTAGACACCTCATTTTTGGTCAGTTTTTAGAAAGAGATAACGGTACCCTAACTGCAAAATTTGAATGCTTACCCTCAAAAAATGTGAAAATTACAGGGTATTTTTCGATATCCCACGCCCCTAAAGAGGCGTAAAAATTATTTTTGGGGAATCGATAGAGGAGGCTACCAGTAACTCAACTATCCAAATTTGAAGCTTCTAGCTATTATACTTAGGAGATATAAACTTTTGCGGTTTGCCACGCCCCCTGTGGGCGGACATATATCCGACGAAACTTTTTGGTCTTGGGTGATCAGTCAGAGTATATATACAAAATTTGAGGTCTCTGCCATCAATAGTGTCCAAAATATAGGAGAATTTAAAAAATCACTATATCTTCAGATCCGCTTTGCCACGCCCCCAATGGGCGTAGACTTATAATTTATCTTCAGACTTTATAGAATCATACCATTAGCTGACGTGCAAAATTTCAGCATTCTAGGCATACAACTTTAGGAGATACAGTTTTATCCGATTTGCCACGCCCCCAATGGGCGTAGATATATCCGCCATAGCTCGTGATCTCGGGTGGTCAACGCGGACCTACATACCAAATTTCAGCTTTCTAGCTCTTCAAGAAACATGATTTCTGGTATATCGGAAAATGCATTTTCCGATTTGCCACGCCCCTAGTGGGCGGATCGGGAAAATTTTAACACTTTATAAATCGGAGATATACACGAGTATGTGTTCCAAATTTCAAGTCTCTAGCTTCGATAGCGCCGAAATAGATTGCGTTCATACGGACAGACGGACAGACGGACAGACGGACGGACGGACAGACGGACAGACGGACGGACGGACAGACGGACAGACGGACGGACAGCAAGACGGACATTGCACAAAACCAATATACTGATTCACTTTCGTGAATGAGTATAAAAATTTACCGGAAGCTTATGCCATTTGTGTGAATATTTCATTAAGAAGTAATGGTGTACAAGGGACATATATGTCTCGTGGAATTAATGATTATCAACAAAACAAAAACTGGAAAAATTCTTCATAAATCAGACTTAAGAAAATAGGAAAAAAAAAAGAAGAAGAAATGCACATTTAATTATATTGTAATAATCCTCTTTAAATTCCTTGACTTCCTAGAACCCATAGCACATTAAATTATATTGCAATAATCCTCTTTTAGCTTCCTTAACTTCCTTAGCACCCATAGCATCCACAGCATTTTATACGTGGTATATCCTTCCTAGTTTCGATCATTCATGGTAATAGGGATTTCCGAGATGCCAGAGGGAATGAAATAAATGCGCTTACAATGTTGGATGTATTGTCATAACCACATATGAATACTAAATAAATGGAACTATGAATGTTTTGAATTAACTTGAAGGTGGATATCGATGGCCCTCTTTATGCTAATTTATGGACTCTGGATTGGGATTGGGATTGGAACTATCGACAATGGATAATAAATTTATATTGGATAAATAACATTATATTGGACAATTTATATTGGATGAATATCGTTATAATGGACATATGCACCCTGATCTGCGGGACGCAGATATTTAGATGGGGAAGAGTTAAGACTTTCGACAATCTAAGGAGGCTGGAGAGTCCAGTCAGACATTCAAGGGGAGAACCTAACCAGTTGAACAGATTTAGTTCAGTTTATATTCGGACTAGAGAGACTTTAGACCTATTGTTCCAAATTATATAAAATATATTATTTCATTGAACACAAAGTTGTTATATATTCACAAGAACCCAACACAGCGTCCACCAATCACTAGTACTCTAGTATGAAATGTATGTAACAGGCAGAAGGAGGCGTGGCAGACCCCACAAAGTATATATATTCTTGATCAGAGCGACGAGTTGAGTCGATTTGGCCCTGTCCGTCTGTCTGTCTGTCCATCCGTCCGCCCGTCCGTCCGTCTGTCCGTATGTTTGAACGCGTCAATTTCAGTAGATATAAGAGCTAGAGACTTCAATTTTACTTTTGATTGTTCGTATTTACAACGCGGATATAAAGTTTATCACTAAAAATCGATAACTCATCCCGATATTTTTTATCGATAAAAAAAACTAATCGAAAATCAGTTATTAAATTATATCTCCTACATCTTTCAAGATAGAGTCTCCAAATTTTAAATGTATACTTGTATGCATTTTGTACATTTCGGTTTTTGATCAAATTTACCCCCCACCCCTATATCCACCCCCTCATCCACATTTTTGTAAAAATGCGTATTTCAAATACTAGAGACTTGTACTTTAGCAAGTGCACGCATTGCATTGATATAATCTCGATCTGAAAGTTTCATGAAGATCGTATGTCCAAAGGAGTTATTAAACAATTAAGTTCTCATAGTAAGCGCACACACACACTGCAGCCCATGCGTGTTTATGCGTGGATGCTTATGTGTGTATGTGTTTGTGTATGTGTTTGTATATGTGTTTGTGTATGTGTGTGTATGTGCGTGTTTCTTGTGTAAACAGAAAGACGCGAAAAATGATTAAAATAGTTATTGCTCTAAGGGTTCAGGGGATCTCGTAGTCGAGCAGTCTCGACTAGAGCTTTCTTACTTGTTTTTATTTATATTTATTAGAAAATCTTTTTAACGCGTAGTAGTGAAAATTTATCTCAGCCTGACGAGCCTATCATGACCTGTTTTATTTGTGAATCTATTGTTATTGAAAGCCAGCTATTTAAATCAAATTGCGGCCATACTTTTCATCAATCGTGTTTTAACACCAAAATAGCTAATAAAAATTATGTCCAGTTTGCAAGTAGTCGTTGCCTTTACAGAGTGCTGGTGTCAGCACCGAATCTTTAATGGATAACCATAAGTATCGTATGTCGCAAGCAAAACTAGATCCCAGGCGAAACAGACAGCAACCTCCAATATGTCTGAGAGTGATATTTCGTCACCAGTGTTGGTTCCTTCAGTGGCGTCACCTCCTAATCCAGACTTGGCTACATTAATAGCAGATGCCATTGCTGCCGCCTCACTTCGGCAAACAGAGTTGATAGCTCAGATTTCCTTGGGACAAAGTGAGACGTTGTCCCAAGCGATAGAAAGTAGTTTCCAAAAACTGCATTCATCATCATCAGGGCCGCCTACAATTCGCAGTCTCATACTGCAGTACAAGATAAAACCAACAATCTTGCTCAACATGAGTTTCAACCAGCCTCAACTGTATCTGGCACCCATTCCAACAATAGGTTCACGTCAGTAGAACGGTTCTGGCGTTATCACAAAAGTGTGCCTGAGATTCGGTGGCATGAAATTTGTTTCGCACTTCGTGAGCAATTTATAGATGATCGAACGGACATTCATATCCGAGCTGCTATCGATAGGCGTAAGCAAAAGATAGGCGAACCCTTCGACGAGTCGCGTGAGGCCATAAGCAGTTTCGGACAAACTTTCCAGTTCCTTGCATGAGTCATCTCTGCTTGTTCAAACATGAACATGTCATATACATAAAAATCAGAGCTTGCAAATGAGAGCTGATCGTTTTTTCGTTTATGCTCTGCTTCGCATCATAGCCAAAAAAAATTGTGCAGACACGACTCCCTCTGAGCGTCACTCTTTGTTTTCTTTTAAAATCTGTTTCGCTCAGACGCAATGCAATGACTCATTCATGTGACGCTCTCACATGAGTGTCGCGTAAAGACTAACGCGATCTTCCCTCACACAAAGACTCTCAGCAAAAAACAGTTTGACTAAAAACTCAGCAGAAATTGTTTTTGCCTTCGTGTGCATGTAAATACACGCATACATACATACAAAAAGAACGCAGCAATCGCGCGTGATTACCCATACAAACGCAACTGACAGTTTGCTTCATTTAACTCAAGCAAACGATCAGTGTTTGACTTGAGGAAACGAAAACAGAAATAACGGTCTCCCTCAGAGTGCGAGCGAGCTAAGCCAGACGCGACAAAATCAGTTTCTGTCGGAGTTTTTTTGACTGTGTCAGTGAAAGACACTTATTTGCAGACAACGAAAAAGTGTTAACAGTTATTTGCGAGCTATGATAAAAATAGAGACAATACTCGATAACCTGCGCGTTATCCGACACAAAGTAATAAATATGTCATCCCTTAGTTGAAGCGACCAATGCAGCTACTAATATATGTAAATGTAACGTGAGCCTGGACCCAGCGATCTAAAAATGGGACACTTGAATAAACATCTGTGCACTTGTTTGTATGGGAAAATGCACCAGTGACTGGAAGTAGTTTTAAGAGTCTCTGTTAGCTATATAAGAGCTAGGATTTTAAGCAATAAACAGTTCAGTTTCAATCTTGAATTCGGCAAGTGTCTCCACATTGTTTTTATTTAACGCTCTAACACTGCTCCAAATTCCCCTTAATAATTTGCTTCCAGAAATTCAGCACGAACTTCATTATGAGAGAATTGAAAGAGTTGTCCAGTTGAGACATTTGGTGCGCATACGCGACATTTTTTTGCAAACGATTGGCAAACCGTATCCTATACCTATGCCACGTCACACAGTAAATGGAATAGCAGCAGAACACGAGTCCTCGGATGAGGAAGTAGACAGTCCAGAAATATCAGCAGTAAATTTACTGTGCTGGAACTGTAATGCGAATGGCGACATGTACCAAGATTGTACAGCAGAAAGACGCAAATTTTATGGTTGTGGCAAACCCGACACGTATAAGCCTTCGTGCAAGAAATGCAACAAACATTCAAAAAACTTACCAGCCCGTGCACCGTCGACCAGTGCACGCAAACAAATGAAGTCGACATTAACCAACACCTAATAAGTTTTCAATCCGCCGACTAGACGACCGTCAGCCGACCCAATTACGACCTCACAACTTTATAATTCTCCTTTGGAAACAATGCATACAAGAAAAAGTTCAACATCTCGCTCCTAACTACGTAGCCTAACAGTAAGAAAACGTCGTAAGATAGAGCAGAAGCAAATAATGTTAGCCGTGATAGCAAATGTTACTTTGTTAGGAAAATGTATTACTGGCCTAATGGACACCGGCGCACAGTGGGGCCTTTGCTCATTTTGCGTTGCAAAAATCATAACTTTTGAACCAAGCAAGATATTTCAAAAATTTAAAAAGCATTCGACAGAGAATTCTTAAAGCTATAAATTGGCCAAAATACAGGGTGATGCGTTAAAAGGGTGCTTCACAGTTTTACCTCTAACCTGAAAAATGTGATTTTTGTCCTAAAATGTATGATTTTGTATGAAAAACTACAATTTTTTTTTGTTGAAATTGATTTTATTTAAATTATATGCAATAAATATAAGAAAACAAATAAAAAATATAACAAAGAAAATTTAAAAAAACAATTTTTTTTTTAAATTTTCTGTAAAGTAGTCATCTGCATGCAAATTTGACCTGTTTTAGTACATTTTGTGCGGTTTTATGCCGACTTTGGGTTAGTTTTTTGCTATAGAAACTCAGGGTGGCACCTAGGGGCAGCTAAAGATTTATTTATATTAAAGAGGACATATTCAGCAACACGTGTGTATAAAGCGATGCTCGGAACTCGGCAGAACTCAAAAGATATAGACTACTTTAGGTAAAAAAAAATGGTCAAATTTAGAGGTTTAGTAAATTTAAACCAGCTCCGCAATGAAAAGGCGTATTAACATAATTTATTAGTAATAATCCATTCATTCATATTCTATTAGTAATAATTCATTCTTTAAATCGCAACCAACACTGCAAAAAGTGGTGCAAGATTTTTCCTACAATTCAATTGACAAGTGGGATATTTTTCACAAAAACTCGCTGCTTTTCACAACTTTGCGACTTTCCCAAATTTTGAAGGGCTATAACTACCCTAAAAATTGACCGATTTTCAAAAATCTTTCGGCTACAAACCAGTAGATCGATTTATTTTCATATGACATCAACTTTTTTAAAATCGCTTAAAGTACCTTTTTTGATTTTTGCCACGCTCTTCCGGCAGAGGCCCCACTGTGCGTGGGTGAGGGATAGATATAAGAGTGGGGAGAAAATTTTAATAAAAATGGAAATTGTATGAAATGCATCTAAATCTACATTGGACACTCTAGCTTTAAACATGTAGGAGATATAATTTAAAACTTGATTTTCGATAACCTTATCGATTTTATACCCTGAACCCATTTTCAATGGGAAATCAGGGTATAATAGTTTTGTTGTTTTGTATGTAACAGGCAGAAGGAGGCGACGAGCTGAGTCGATTTATCTGTCCGTCCGTCTGTCCGTATGTATGAACGCGTCGATTTCAGAAGATATAAGAGCTAGAGACTTCAATTTTTTTTTTAAATGTCCGTACTTACAACGCGGATATCAAGTTTATCATTAAAAATCGATAAATAATCCCGATATTTTTTATCGATAAAAAACCTTATCGAAAATCAGTTATCAAATTAGATCTCCTACATCTTTGGGGCTACAGTCTCCAAAATTTGAATATATATTTATATGCAATTTATACAGTTTCGGTTTTTATTAAAATTGACCCCCCACCCCTACATTCACCCCCTTGCCAACATTTTTGTAAAAGGCGTATTTCAAATACTAGAGACTTGTGTGTATGTGTGTGTGTGTGTGCGTGTTTCTCGTGTAAGCTAAAAAACGCGAAAAATTCTTGAAATGCCAATGCTCCAAGGGTTCAAGGGATCTCGTAGTCGAGCAGTCTCAACTAGAGCTTTCGTACTTGTTTTTATACCCTGAACCCATTTTCAATGGGAAATCAGGGTATAATGGTTTTGTTGAAATGTATGTAACAGGCAGAAGGAGGCGTGGCAGACCCCACAAAGTATATATATTCTTGATCAGGGCGACAAGCTGAGTTGATTTGGCCCTGTCCGTCTGTCCGTATGTATGAACGCGTCGATTTCAGAAGATATAAGAGCCGTAATTACAGCGCGCATATCAAGTTTATCATTAAAAATCGATAACTCATCCCGATCTTTTTTTATCGATAAAAACCCTTATCGAAAACCAGTTATAAAATTATATATTCTACACCTTTATTGCTAAAGTCTCCAAATTTTTAATGTATGCTTACATGCAATTTATACAATTTCGGTTTTTGTTAAAATTTACCCCCCACCCTTAAATTCACCCCCTCACCAACACTTTTGTAAAAAGCGTATTTCAAATACTAGAGACTTGTGCTTTGGCAATTACATGCATATCCATGTCATAATCATAATCTGAAAGTTTCATGAAGATCGTACGTCCACAAAAAAGTTATTAAGCAATTAAGTTCTCATGGTAAGCGCTCACAGCCGCCCATGCGTGTTTATGCTTGTGTGTGTATATGTATGTTATTGTTTGTGTATGTGTGTGTGTGTGTATGTGTGTGTGTGTGTGTGTATGTGTGTATGTATGTGTGTGTATGTATGCCTGTGTGTGCGTGCGTGCGTGTGTGTGTGTGTGTATGTGTGTGTGTGTATGTGTGTATGTATGTGTGTGTATGTATGCCTGTGTGTGTGTGCGTGCGTGCGTGCGTGTGTGTGTGTGTGTGTGTTGTTTCTTGTGTAAGCTGAAAGACGCGAAAAATTATTGAAATAGCTATTACTCCAAGGGTTCAGGGGATCTCGTAGTCGAGTAGTCTCGACTAGAGCTTTCTTACTTGTTTGTTGTTGATGTTGTGTAGAAGCAACGGAGAACGTGGGGCCATTTTAGCTGTTGTGTCTGCCAGCTCATTACCTTTAATCTTGACATGTCCAGGTGTCCAGAGTAGTTTGATTCTTTTTTGATTTGAATTAAGTTTGTCCCGAATTTTTGTAATCGTGGGTTGATAGGTGTTTGGGTTTTTGACGGCTAGTAAGGTGGAGAGCGAGTCGGTGCAGATAACAAATTTAGTTTTTTTGTCTTTTTGCGTGAATTCTACCGCACAGAGGATCGCTTCCGCTGTATAAATTGAAGAGTGCCAGGGTGTGACTGCTGATTTTAATATTTTATTGTCTTCAGTAACAACACTGAAGGCAATTATGTGATTTAGTTTAGAAGCATCCGTGTAGAGAAAAGTCCATGCCTTGTATTCGTTTCTGATTTTGTCGAAACTTTTTCTGTAGACTTCGTCTGGTGTATTGTCTTTTTTAAATTCCGTGAGCTCTAACAGTATGGCGGGACTGTTTCTTGTCCAAGGTGGGAATTTTTCTTTGTATTTGCGTTCCGATGACAAAAATATGTTAAAAGCTGCAGCTTCTTTGATAATCATTTCTAGGCTTGATGGCTTTTTGATTGCTCTTTTCCGTTTCAGCTGCTTGAGGAGTGTAAAGAGGAACCATGTGTATTTGTGATGTTTTTAATATGTCGTCCAATGCTCCAGTGGAATCTAGTGACTAAATCAGGGAGTCCTGTTTCTGCCAGCATGTTATTTATTGGAGTGGTACGGAAGGCGCCTAATGATAGTCGGATGGAGGAATGGTAGGGGAGTGGAAATTTTTGCGAGATTTGTTTTGTTTGTTTTTCCATATATTGCAAGACCGTAATCAATCTTGGCGAGTATTATTGATTTACTTATATTAATTAAAGATGAGGTATTGCATTTTAACTTATTGTTACTTAAACATTTAATTATATTCAATCTATTATTAAGTGAGTTTGTCAAAGCTTTGATATGTTCATTCCAATTATATTTACTGTCGAATGTTAAACCTAGAATTTTGAGGTGTTGTGTTTTTGGTATGTTAACATTGTTTATTGTAATATCTATGTTAGTGCAATTATGTTTCTTACATATATGAAGGTGCATGGACTTTTCCGCTGATATTTTTGTTCCTGTGATATTGCACCAGTGATGAATTTTAGAAAATAAATTATTTATTTTCGTGTTATAGCCGGGGCTTGGATTGAAAAAGAGGCAAAGGTCGTCTGCGTACATAGTGTGTTTGAAAAATGAATTTTGGTTTATCAACTGATTTAATTTATTAAAAGCGATGAGAAAAAGTGTGACTGAAAGTGGAGAACCTTGTGGGATGCCGTTTTTTAAGCCCATTTCATTAGATAATGTGTTATTGGCTTTAACTCGTATTCTACGGTTGTTTAGGTAGCTACGAATGTAATTGACAATTTTTGGACCAAATTTCCAATCATATAGTTGCTGTATGATACAATGAGCTCCCACCCTGTCAAAAGCTTTTTCCATATCGATTGAGAGCACCGATATGTGGTTTTTTGTGGCTAAGCTATTACAAATAAAGTTATCTATTATAAGTAAGGGGTCCATGGTCGACATGTTTTGTTTGTATGCATATTGGTTAGGTGATAGGAGGTTCTCTTGGTTAAGCATCCACATAATTCTTTTTGATATGATTTTTTCTAGGATTTTGGAAATACAAGGGAGCAGTGATATTGGACGATAACTGTTGAGTAAGTGCTTTGGTTTATTTGGTTTGTTTATAGGTATTATTGTTGCAATTTTCCATTGTTGAGGGATATTGCTGGTGTCAAGTATTATATTATAGAGCTCTAAGAGTTTGTTTATTGCAGATGAGGGAAGCTTTTTAATTATTTGATAAGTGATATTGTCCTGTCCGGGAGTAGATCCTTTAAGGGTATCTAGGCAGGATTGCAATTCTAAAAGTGTTATAGGTTTTTCAATGATTTTAGCTCTATTTCTTGGAGTGTATGTGATGGTTGTTTGGGCTATGTGCTGTTGTTTTTTATACCCTGAACCCATTTTCAATGGGAAATCAGGGTATAATGGTTTTGTTGAAATGTATGTAACAGGGAGAAGGAGGCGTGGCAGACCCCACGTATAAGCCTTCGTGCAAGAAATGCAACAAACAATTTTTTTTTTTAATTTTCTGTAAAGTAGTCATCTGCATGCAAATTTGACCTGTTTTAGTACATTTTGTGCGGTTTTATGCCGACTTTGGGTTAGTTTTTTGCTATAGAAACTCAGGGTGGCACCTAGGGGCAGCTAAAGATTTATTTATATTAAAGAGGACATATTCAGCAACACGTGTGTATAAAGCGATGCTCGGAACTCGGCAGAACTCAAAAGATATAGACTACTTTAGGTAAAAAAATGGTCAAATTTAGAGGTTTAGTAAATTTAAACCAGCTCCGCAATGAAAAGGCGTATTAACATAATTTATTAGTAATAATCCATTCATTCATATTCTATTAGTAATAATTCATTCTTTAAATCGCAACCAACACTGCAAAAAGTGGTGCAAGATTTTTCCTACAATTCAATTGACAAGTGGGATATTTTTCACAAAAACTCGCTGCTTTTCACAACTTTGCGACTTTCCCAAATTTTGAAGGGCTATAACTACCCTAAAAATTGACCGATTTTCAAAAATCTTTCGGCTACAAACCAGTAGATCGATTTATTTTCATATGACATCAACTTTTTTAAAATCGCTTAAAGTACCTTTTTTGATTTTTGCCACGCTCTTCCGGCAGAGGCCCCACTGTGCGTGGGTGAGGGATAGATATAAGAGTGGGGAGAAAATTTTAATAAAAATGAAATTGTATGAAATGCATCTAAATCTACATTGGACACTCTAGCTTTAAACATGTAGGAGATATAATTTAAAACTTGATTTTCGATAACCTTATCGATTTTATACCCTGAACCCATTTTCAATGGGAAATCAGGGTATAATAGTTTTGTTGATTTGTATGTAACAGGCAGAAGGAGGCGACGAGCTGAGTCGATTTATCTGTCCGTCCGTCTGTCCGTATGTATGAACGCGTCGATTTCAGAAGATATAAGAGCTAGAGACTTCAATTTTTTTTTAAATGTCCGTATGTACAACGCGGATATCGAGTTTATCATTCAAAATCGATAACTCAACCCGATCTTTTTTATCGATAAAAACCTTATCGAAAATCAGTTATAAAATTATATCTCCTACATCTTTAGAGCTACAGTCTCCAAAATTTGAATATATATTTATATGCAATTTATACAGTTTCGGTTTTTATTAAAATTGACCCCCCACCCCTACATTCACCCCCTCGCCAACATTTTTGTAAAAGGCGTATTTCAAATACTAGAGACTTGTGTGTATGTGTGTGTGTGTGTGCGTGTTTCTCGTGTAAGCTAAAAAACGCGAAAAATTCTTGAAATGCCAATGCTCCAAGGGTTCAAGGGATCTCGTAGTCGAGCAGTCTCAACTAGAGCTTTCGTACTTGTTTTTATACCCTGAACCCATTTTCAATGGGAAATCAGGGTATAATGGTTTTGTTGAAATGTATGTAACAGAAGGAGGCGTGGCAGACCCCACAAAGTATATATATTCTTGATCAGGGCGACAAGCTGAGTTGATTTGGCCCTGTCCGTCTGTCCGTATGTATGAACGCGTCGATTTCAGAAGATATAAGAGCCGTAATTACAGCGCGCATATCAAGTTTATCATTAAAAATCGATAACTCATCCCGATCTTTTTTTATCGATAAAAACCCTTATCGAAAACCAGTTATAAAATTATATATTCTACACCTTTATTGCTAGAGTCTCCAAATTTTTAATGTATGCTTACATGCAATTTATACAATTTCGGTTTTTGTTAAAATTTACCCCCCACCCTTAAATTCACCCCCCTCACCCACACTTTTGTAAAAAAGCGTATTTCAAATACTAGAGACTTGTGCTTTGGCAATTACATGCATATTCATGTTATAATCATAATCTGAAAGTTTCATGAAGATCGTACGTCCACAAAAAAAGTTATTAAGTAATTAAGTTCTCATGGTAAGCGCTCACTGCCGCCCATGCGTGTTTATGCTTGTGTGTGTATATGTATGTTATTGTTTGTGTATGTGTGTGTGTGTGTGTATGTGTGTATGTATGTGTGTGTATGTATGCCTGTGTGTGCGTGCGTGCGTGCGTGTGTGTGTATGTGTGCGTGTTTCTTGTGTAAGCTGAAAGACGCGAAAAATTATTGAAATAGCTATTACTCCAAGGGTTCAGGGGATCTCGTAGTCGAGTAGTCTCGACTAGAGCTTTCTTACTTGTTTGTTGTTGATGTTGTGTAGAAGCAACGGAGAACGTGGGGCCATTTTAGCTGTTGTGTCTGCCAGCTCATTACCTTTAATCTTGACATGTCCAGGTGTCCAGAGTAGTTTGATTCTTTTTATACCCTGAACCCATTTTCAATGGGAAATCAGGGTATAATGGTTTTGTTGAAATGTATGTAACAGGCAGAAGGAGGCGTGGCAGACCCCACAAAGTATATATATTCTTGATCAGGGCGACGAGCTGAGTTGATTTGGCCCTGTCCGTCTGTCTGTCCGTCTGTCCGTCTGTCCGTCCGTCCGTCTGTCCGTCTGTCCGTATGTATGAACGCGTCGATTTCAGAAGATATAAGAGCTAGAGACTTCAAATTTTTTTTTAAATGTCCGTAATTACAGCGCGCATACCAAGTTTATCATTAAAAATCGATAACTCATCTCGATATTTTTTTATCGATAAAAAACCTTATCGAAAACCAGTTATAAAATTATATCTTCTACACCTTTATTGCTAGAGTCTCCAAATTTTTAATGTATGCCTATATGCAATTTATACAATTTCGGTTTTTCTTAAAATTTACCCCCCACCCTTAAATTCACCCCCTCACCCACACTTTTGTAAAAAGCGTATTTCAAATACTAGAGACTTGTGCTTTGGCAATTACATGCATATCCATGTCATAATCATAATCTGAAAGTTTCATGAAGATCGTACGTCCACAAAAAAGTTATTAAGCAATTAAGTTCTCATAGTAAGCGCTCACTGCCGCCCATGCGTGTTTATGCTTGTGTGTGTATATGTATGTAATTGTTTGTGTATGTGTGTGTGTGTGTGTGTATGTGTGTATGTATGTGTTTGTATGTGTATGTATGCCTGTGTGTGCGTGCGTGCGTGCGTGTGTGTGTGTGTGTGTGTGCGTGTTTCTTGTGTAAGCTGAAAGACGCGAAAAATTATTGAAATAGCTATTACTCCAAGGGTTCAGGGGATCTCGTAGTCGAGTAGTCTCAACTAGAGCTTTCTTACTTGTTTGATTTGAATTAAGTTTGTCCCGAATTTTTGTAATCGTGGGTTGATAGGTGTTTGGGTTTTTGACGGCTAGTAAGGTGGAGAGCGAGTCGGTGCAGATAACAAATTTAGTTTTTTTGTCTTTTTGCGTGAATTCTACCGCACAGAGGATCGCTTCCGCTGTATAAATTGAAGAGTGCCAGGGTGTGACTGCTGATTTTAATATTTTATTGTCTTCAGTAACAACACTGAAGGCAATTATGTGGATTTAGTTTAGAAGCATCCGTGTAGAGAAAAGTCCATGCCTTGTATTCGTTTCTGATTTTGTCGAAACTTTTTCTGTAGACTTCGTCTGGTGTATTGTCTTTTTTAAATTCCGTGAGCTCTAACAGTATGGCGGGACTGTTTCTTGTCCAAGGTGGGAATTTTTCTTTGTATTTGCGTTCCAATGACAAAAATATGTTAAAAGCTGCAGCTTCTTTGATAATCATTTCTAGGCTTGATGGCTTTTTGATTGCTCTTTTCCGTTTCAGCTGCTTGAGGAGTGTAAAGAGGAACCATGTGTATTTGTGATGTTTTTAATATGTCGTCCAATGCTCCAGTGGAATCTAGTGACTAAATCAGGGAGTCCTGTTTCTGCCAGCATGTTATTTATTGGAGTGGTACGGAAGGCGCCTAATGATAGTCGGATGGAGGAATGGTAGGGAGTGGAAATTTTTGCGAGATTTGTTTTGTTTGTTTTTCCATATATTGCAAGACCGTAATCAATCTTGGCGAGTATTATTGATTTACTTATATTAATTAAAGATGAGGTATTGCATTTTAACTTATTGTTACTTAAACATTTAATTATATTCAATCTATTATTAAGTGAGTTTGTCAAAGCTTTGATATGTTCATTCCAATTATATTTACTGTCGAATGTTAAACCTAGAATTTTGAGGTGTTGTGTTTTTGGTATGTTAACATTGTTTATTGTAATATCTATGTTAGTGCAATTATGTTTCTTACATATATGAAGGTGCATGGACTTTTCCGCTGATATTTTTGTTCCTGTGATATTGCACCAGTGATGAATTTTAGAAAATAAATTATTTATTTGCGTGTTATAGCCGGGGCTTGGATTGAAAAAGAGGCAAAGGTCGTCTGCGTACATAGTGTGTTTGAAAAATGAATTTTGGTTTATCAAGTGATTTAATTTATTAAAAGCGATGAGAAAAAGTGTGACTGAAAGTGGAGAACCTTGTGGGATGCCGTTTTTTAAGCCCATTTCATTAGATAATGTGTTATTGGCTTTAACTCGTATTCTACGGTTGTTTAGGTAGCTACGAATGTAATTGACAATTTTTGGACCAAATTTCCAATCATATAGTTGCTGTATGATACAATGAGCTCCCACCCTGTCAAAAGCTTTTTCCATATCGATTGAGAGCACCGATATGTGGTTTTTTGTGGCTAAGCTATTACAAATAAAGTTATCTATTATAAGTAAGGGGTCCATGGTCGACATGTTTTGTTTGTATGCATATTGGTTAGGTGATAGGAGGTTCTCTTGGTTAAGCATCCACATAATTCTTTTTGATATGATTTTTTCTAGGATTTTGGAAATACAAGGGAGCAGTGATATTGGACGATAACTGTTGAGTAAGTGCTTTGGTTTATTTGGTTTGTTTATAGGTATTATTGTTGCAATTTTCCATTGTTGAGGGATATTGCTGGTGTCAAGTATTATATTATAGAGCTCTAAGAGTTTGTTTATTGCAGATGAGGGAAGCTTTTTAATTATTTGATAAGTGATATTGTCCTGTCCGGGAGTAGATCCTTTAAGGGTATCTAGGCAGGATTGCAATTCTAAAAGTGTTATAGGTTTTTCAATGATTTTAGCTCTATTTCTTGGAGTGTATGTGATGGTTGTTTGGGCTATGTGCTGTTGTTTTTTATACCCTGAACCCATTTTCAATGGGAAATCAGGGTATAATGGTTTTGTTGAAATGTATGTAACAGGCAGAAGGAGGCGTGGCAGACCCCACAAAGTATATATATTCTTGATCAGGGTGACGAGCTGAGTTGATTTGGCCCTGTCCGTCTGTCCGTATGTATGAACGCGTCGATTTCAGAAGATATAAGAGCTGGAGACTTCAAAATTTGTTTAAAATGTCCGTAATTACAGCGCGCTTATCAAGTTTATCATTAAAAATCGATAACTCATCTCGATCTTTTTTATCGATAAAAACCTTATCGAAACCCAGCTATAAAATTATATCTTCTACACCTTTATTGCTAGAGTCTCCAAATTTTTAATGTATGCCTATATGCAATTTATACAATTTCGGTTTTTGTTAAAATTTACCCCCCACCTCTAAATTCACCCCCTCACTATCACTTTTGTAAAAAGCGTATTTCAAATACTAGAGACTTGTGCTTTGGCAATTACATGCATATCCATGTCATAATCATAATCTGAAAGTTTCATGAAGATCGTACGTCCTCAAAAAAAGTTATTAAGCAATTAACTTCTCATAGTAAGCGCTCACTGCCGCCCATACGTGTTTATGCTTGTGTGTGTATATGTATGTAATTGTTTGTGTATGTGTGTGTGTGTGTGTATGTGTATGCGTGTGTGTGTGTGTATGTGTGTCTGTATGCGTGTGTGTGTATGTATGCCTGTGTGTGCGTACGTGCGTGTGTGTGTGCGTGTTTCTTGTGTAAGCTGAAAGACGCGAAAAATTATTGAAATATCTATTGCTCCAAGGGTTCAGGTGATCTTGTAGTCGAGCAGTCTTGACTAGAGTCTTCTTACTTGTTTAAGTTGAATTAATTAAGGTTAAGGTTAAGATTTGGGTAAGGTAATTAGAGTTTAAGTTAATCAGTTGATACTACTCAATTGAGTGTTTATTTGAATTTTCATTTTAAAAAGCCGCCCAAAGCGTAAATGATCTATCGGCGATCGGTGGCGCGACCCTACGTGGAGAGTTTTGAGTGGAGAATTGCGTCGCCGACGTCGAGCGTTTTGGGCGAGCAAGAAAAAAGCGAGAGTTAGTCGGCGTTGAGGAGCGAAAATCGTCGGACGACGAGTAGTTGTAAATTCAAATTGTGCGATTAGTTTTTAAAAGAGCGGTTAGTTTTTTAAAAGAGGTTAAGTGATTTGTGAAAATAAACGGCAATTGGCAACTGGAACGAGAAAAGTTAATCTGTTGGGAAAAGCGGCGAAAGCAATTACGAAAGATTGGCAGAGGATCCGACGGCGGGCGGCCGACATAACGGAGGATAAGGTTTCGTAAGAGTTACACGTGAGTGGCGGTTCCTTTTTAATTTCCCCCTCTTTTTCCCCATCGCCTACCATAACGCTTAATCATCCCCCCCCTGGTGTATCACGTATATACAAATAAATTTCTTGTGAGATAACCCTGGGCAGACTGAGTCTGCCCCAGCTGTGAATTTACTACCTTACAATAGGAGTTAATTTTCTTGTTAGCATATTTGCTAGCCGGATTCTGTACCGCTCCAATCTGTACCGACTCGAGTGCTGGTTTATTTCGTCAAAGACCGTGGAGAATTTCAGGTCACGATGCAATATGGTATTTCTTATTACCCATTCACAGCCGGTAACCAATCTCGTGATTTTATTCTGGGTGGCCTGAATTCGACGAATTTGGCTATCACAAGCCAGACCCCAGATTTGGCACCCATATTTCCATATTTGCGCAATAATCTGATTATAAATGTTTACCTTATTAGTAAGTGACAATTTACTGCGCGAGCAGAGGAGTCAATAGTGCTCCTTCACAGCCGCACGTAAGCGCATTGTAAGCGCCGTGACGTGCTTGGAGAAGGTGAGTCTCCGATCCAGTATTATTCCGAGGTACTTAGCATCATGCGCCTGCGGCACTGGATCTCCCTCCAAGAGCACGGGTGGCGGCGTTCTGCGCCTCAGCGTATAGCTAACATTGACTATTTGCTGCTGTTGATGGCAATATGCCATCGCCTTGCCCAGCCCGCAAATTTTGTCGCCAAGTCTTTGATGCCGTCAGCAGCATCGTACTCACATCGGGACCTATATGTGATGCATATGTCATCTGCGAAGGTGGCCAACATTGATGATCAGGCTGCGGCATGTCGTGGCTGTACAGGCAGTATAAGAGGGGGCCAAGGACACTACCGCGTGGTACTCCAGCTGCCACATCATTCTCAGTGGATAGCGCCGTATGAAAGCGTACCGCATATCGCCTTCCTTCGAGGTACGACCTGAGCAGTCCGAAATATGGCGCAGGGAGAGCCCGTTTGATTTTCAGCAGCATTCCGGCATGGCACACTCAATCGAACGACTCGCGGATGTCCAGATAGAGTGCATTGCAGTACTCCTTGTTGTCGTACGCCGTTAGTATTTGGTCGACAGCTCTATGAAACTGCTCTACTGTGCTGTGACCTGCACGGAAACCAAATTGGTGCTCCGGGATAATTCCTCGAGCTTCCATAATCCTTACCAGCTTGTGGATCATTGTGATTAATCCAAGCTTCTACTGAGGAGGGAAGTATTACAACCTTACTATAGCATTGAACACCAACGCTATGAAGCAAACCGCATGTCAAGGCAGAGTGGCATTGCAATGGCATCGTGTCCCGGCGCTCTATTTGTGTTCAGACTAGCAATAACTTCAACTGCCTCACTTGGGTCGAGTGGCTTAATAGGTAGATCCATTTGAATCGCTTGATTCAGCTGGTCCTCAGTATCCTGGACCTCTTGAAGGTTGGCCAGAAGAAATGGCTAGAAACGCTCAGCAAAGTGACTGGCAAACACCTCTGCTTGCTCCAAGTCCGTCCGGCACCATGTTCCGTTTCCGTTAGCCATCATTAGACCTCATCTTTTCGGCAATAAGCAGCAGAATTTCTCTGGTTACCGGAATCCTGTCAAATCCTTGGTTTCGTCCTAAGATAGCCTAAAGCAGACGCATCCAGCGTAATTATGAGGGATAGGTGACCAGAGCTGAGATCAACGACCGCTCTAATGTCAGTGTGGATGCTCAGCAATCCGTTAGTCAGAGCAAAATCGATGTAGCCTGGTGAGCCTCTGCTGCTGTACGGATACCTCGTTGGTCCCCCTGTTGCCAGTGCGCTAAGGACTAAAATTGTGCTGAGAAAACAAAATCAATTTTTTTATTATTCTCGATAACAAAGCAATCGGATGAGTTATCGAAAAATATGATAACCTTTTACTGCGTATGGTATACACAAGTCTACATGCAAAATTTCTCTAGCTCTTATAACTTCTGAGATCGACGCACTAATACGGACGGAGGGACGGACAGGGCTATATCGACTCAGCTCGTCGTCCTGATCAAGAAAATATACACTTTATGGGGTCTGCGATGATTCCTTCTGCCTGTTACATACTTTTCATAAAATCACTCCAGTATAAAGTAAGAAAGCTCAAGTCGTGACTGCTCGACTAGGAGATCCCCTGAACATTTCGAGCAACTGATATTTCAATAATTATTCGCACTTTCATACACACACATCCATACGCACGCACGCATAAACACACATTGGCTGCAGTGATGGCTTACTTAACTTAATTATTTAATAACTTTTTTTGTCGATTGACGATCTTCATGAAGATGATTATAACATGGATATGCATGCATTTGCCAAAGCACAAGTCTCTAGCATTTGAAATACCCCTTTTACAAAGGTGTTGGTGAGGGAGTGAAAATAGGAGTGGGGGTAAATTTTAACAAAAATCGAAATTGTATAAAATGCATCTATATCTACATTGGACACTCTAGCCTTAAAGATGTAGGAGATATTATTTTATAACTGATTTTCTAATAGGTTTTTTATTGATAACAAAATAACGGGATGAGTTATCGATTTTTGGAGATCAACTCGATATCCGCGCTATATACACGGACACTTAACAAAAATTTGAAGTCTCTAGCTCTTATATCTTCTGAGATCGACGCGTTCATACATACGGACAGACAGATGGACAGGGCAAAATCGACTCAGCTCGTCGCACTGATGAAGAATATATATGCTTTGTGGGGTCTGCCACGCCTCCATCTACCTGTTACATATATTTCATCAAAACCATTATACCCTGATTACCCATTTTTAAAGTATCCAAATCTTAAATGTAGATTCATATGTACTTTATAGAATTTCGATTTTTGTTATAATTCATCCCCCCACCCTTATGTCCTCCCCCTCACCCACATATTTGTAAAAGATGTATTTCAAATACTGCTGGGGCAAGTGCATGCATTTCATTGTTATAATCATGATCTGAAAGTTTAATGAAGACAGTCTACCCACAAGAAAAGTAATTAAACAATTAAGTTCTCCAAGTAAGCGCACACTGCAGCCCGTGGGTGCTTGTGTGTTATGTGTGTGTGTGTGTGCGTGTGTGTGTGTACATACATTTGAAAATTATGATTATGTTCTGAAAGTTTCATTAAGATTGTACGTCTAGAAATTAAATTATTCAACAAATAAATTCTAATAATGTTGCCCACACTGCAGCGCAGCCTAAGCGCAGTCGCTGCTTACTGCGCAGCTAGCAAAGAGCGTTCTATTACGTGCGTGTGCATGTATGTGTGCAGAAAAGAAGTGCAGAGTGATTAGAATATCAGATTAGAGGGTTCAGGGTATCGAGCAGTCTCGACTAGAGTCTTCTTACTTGTTTTATATTCGTTTATTAACAGCTTTTACAATATGATTTTAGGTGTGTTTAGGTGGCTAAGGGTAGCGCACGATGTGTGCGGGACGGCCGTAAAGCATTGCTTCGCAAGCACATTTCACTCCCTTCGCCTGGGACAGCTTGTCTTCGCTCGATTCTGCGAAGCTCCATCAAAATTGTGACCGCGAAGGTGCTTATAAGTTTTCAAGCTGCCTCCGATTCAAGCATAACGTTGACCATGTTGTCCGCTCTAAGGGAGCGGCCCACTGCTTTTTCCAGACAACGCCTCTCCTCTAGGAAGTGTCCACATTCGAATAAGACGTGGTACTCCGTACTCGTACTCCACCAGACCTCGTCCGCATCAAGAGCATTCGTCAGTTTCTTCGTGGCCAAAGCGCGGTGGCGCAAATGCCCCGGCTGTAGCTCGGTGGTGCCATCGCTCTTGCCCATATTGGCGCAGCATAGGGGATGATGGACGCTCATTAGAAGGAGACGTCGCTGCTGTTTTGGTCCTCGCGTGTTAAGCATAATTCTTGAGAGAGCTCTACAAGAATCAGCTGCCTTTTTATGCACATATTCTAGGTGCTCGCGGAAAGTTAATCTTGTGTCTATCATGACACCAAGATATTTTATCGCCCTCTCTGATGCAATGGTGACGCTGCCGATCTTTATATTGGCAGTTTCCATTCTTTTGCGACTGATGATTAGGACGACTTTGGTTTTGTGTGCCGCTAGCTCGAGCCCAGGTCCTGTTAACCAGTTTCGTATGCGATTGATACTTTCGCTGCACATATCCTCAGTATCTTTAAGCTCCTTGCCTATGACGACGACAGCAAAGCCAATGGTGTGCACACTTGCTGGAAGTTCCAAGCGCAATACGCCTTCGTACATAATATTCCATAGGAGAGGCCCCAGCACTCAGCCTTGAGGTACTCCAGCTGACACTTTATGAGTTTGGGGACCCTCACTCGTGTAGTATACCAGAGTTCTTCCTCTGAAGTAACTCTTTATTATCTCTTTTAGATATTAAGGGATATTATATTGTGATAGTGCATCCAGTATCGTATCTCAACTAGCTGTGTGAAAGGCATTCTTTACATCCAGGGTCGCGGTGATGCAGTATTGCTTCGTCCCGTGCCTCCATCTGGTGCCTTGGATGGCGGAAGTTGCCAGGACAGCAACTTTTTCTAGCGCATCTGTTGTTGACCGGGCCTTCCGGAAACCAAATTGATTAGGTGACAGGCCTCCGGCGCTAGCAATAGAAGTCTCCAGTCTAGAGCAAATCAGACAGATTGGTTAATACGACGATAGCTCTTCCGGTGGCTTGCCAGCCTTGGGTAGCAATACCAGGTTCTGGGTTTTCCAGGCTGCAGGGAACGTCTCCTGAATTAAACATTCATTGTATAATTCGGCAAACGTAGCAGGGTGCAAGGCGAGGGCTAGCTTTAACGCACGATTTGGGATCCCGTCCGGCCCAGGAGCTGTGTTAGTTCTAAGACCTTGTGAGGAGCAATATAGGTATGCACGTATGAACGTACGTATTTGCTGTGCGTTTATATGCATATACGGGCATATACATGTTGCTCCACACAGCGACGCGAATA
This sequence comes from Drosophila mojavensis, assembly GCF_018153725.1. Taxonomy (NCBI): domain Eukaryota; kingdom Metazoa; phylum Arthropoda; class Insecta; order Diptera; family Drosophilidae; genus Drosophila; species Drosophila mojavensis. The sequence goes on along the minus strand of NW_025318897.1, from coordinate 2,161,337 downwards.
CTGTAGGAGCGACCCTCGCACTGGAAAGGGGATCAAAGTCCTGTTAGAGGCGGTCTCTTTCGCTCCTACAGATTCAGCAATGGGTTCGCGTCGCACGCACGACGATCATCGATGACCGTTAGCCGAGGTGCCGTTCGGGCCGGGTGATAGCAGTGAACATTTTCACTCGCATGGCAACAACGGTACTTCGGCCAATGGGAGGCTGCCACGCAATTTGACGGGAAAGTGGCGTCACCCAGATCACGCCACTTTACCGTTTTTTATGGGCATGAGCGACAGAAAGGCCCCGCTCCAGAGCCGAACAGGCCCCGTTACCACACGAAGCAGGGCGTGTGGCTGGGGTATAAAAGGCCACCAGCAGCTCCATACGAGGCAATCGAAACTATACTGAAAAGAAGATATAAAGTGAAAAGTCGAAGTGCGTGAAGAAAGTGCCAAAGTCAAGAGAAAGTCAACGCGAGTAGTAAATCAGGACTCCCAGGACATCGTGGGAACAGCAAGGACATCGTGGGAACAGCAAGGACATCCAGAGGGAATCCTTGCGGATCATCAGCGGCACCGATCAGGACATCGGTGCATATCAGCGGCTTAAGCAAGGCCTGCACATCTGAGCAGTGCTGCCATTTTAGCCATTAAGTTGCTAGATCTAGCAATTTTGAATTTGAGTTTGCAATTTTTTTTTTTAATTGCTATTAGCCACAAATATAGCTATTTAAAAAAAAAAAAAATTATGCAACTTTTATGTGATTTTTGTGATCTCACAATAACATCATCTTAAAAAGAACTCAACTTGTTCAAAATCATAACAATATCAATAAATGCACAAACTTGTGAACAATAGTTCAATAGTTGTGAACAATAAGTAGTTCACAAATTCATCGAAAGTGATCGAGTGTCATTTGTGCGCTGAGCTTTAAATTGTATGCTGTTTTGTTAGATTCATTAAAAGTTTTATAAAATATGCCAAAAACGTAACGTATACCCAAAAATTTCGCGATGTGTGGTTGAGTGGCGAGTTTAAAGAGTGGATTCGCAAGGATGACACAGACTCAACAAGGGCCTATTGCGCCTATTGCAAGTGCACTATTGGCGCGAAGCTTTATGATGTGCGCCACCACGCTGCCACAAAAAAACATATAAGTGCGATGGGTGCGTGTACACAAAAAAACAAGTTGCCTTTTGTTGTAAAATGTGACAAGACGGAGGAGCATGAGGCTGCACTGTGCCTATACATTGCAAAACACGCAGAAATAGTGACAAGCGATCATTTGTCGCAATTATGTGCGCACAAATTTGCAGCTTGCCAATCGGCAGCAAACATAAAATTGGGCAGAACAAAGTGCAGTTATATAATAAAACATGTTCTTGCCGAGCACTTTGCGGAAAATTTGCGGGCTGATATTGGTGACTCGGCATTCAGTCTTTTGCTAGACGAATCGACAGATATAAGTGTCACAAAGATACTTGGTAAGCATTATTTATATATTTATTTGTGCTTATATGCGTAGCAGTATACTTAATTTAATATATGTTTAAATTTTCTTAAATCTTTAGGAGTTGCTATTAACTATTTCAGCAATAGTAAAGGCACAGTTGTCTCAACATTTCTAAGCCTTGAGTGAAGTGTGCGACGCGATATGCATAGCAGATGCAGTTAGGAAATTGCTTTTAAGAAAAAGCTTGAATATAGGCAATTTGATTGGTATTGGAACTAATAACGCAACCGTTATGACTGGATCCAAACAAAGTGTCTATACTGAGCTGAAGAAGTCAGTTCCTTCGCTTCAGCTCATAAGATGCGTCTGTCATTCTGTGCAGCTAGCCGTTATTAATGATGAAGAAAGTATATTGGAACAATCGGACGACATTTTAACTATCATTTAAAAACTTAATCATAAATAAAAGTAATAAATTTAACATATAAAATTTTAACAAAATTTGGCAATTTCTTTTTAGCAATTTTAGCAACTTTTTTTGAAATTCTAGCAATTCTTGCCTTCAAAATTCTGGCAGCACTGCATCTGAGTAAGTTCACGTAGCCGTGCGCAAGAGAAGTGTTTGTGAGTGAAACGTAGCTAGTGTTGTGCTGTGAGCGAGTGGGATAGTAGGAGAGGCCTGTATATAGTGATGGCACGATTAATCATTTGATACACAATAATCGATTATTTTCTTTCAATTCACGATTTAATTGTATCACAAAATGGGTTTTGAATAATCGAGACAATCGATGATTTGCTCAAAAAATCGCATCGCTATAAGCAACATTGGCGCGCAAAAGTTGTAAAGCGAAGCGTAATTATGGCACCAACAATTGGTAAAGTGTGGAGATTTTTTTCCAAATTAAATGACACGAATGTGAATTGCCAATTGTGCCAAAAAAAACAACTGAAGTATTGTAAAAACCAATATGCTACTCAAACATACGAAAGAGTTCGTGTCCCTCAAGGTGAGTTTTCAGTTGTCTATAATAATGAAAATACTTAAATTTAACAATATCAAGCGCATACGACAAGAAATGGCGGAGCTTTCAGATATAAATGAAATGAAAAACAGAGCACCTTTCACAACTACTATTTCTTAACTCAATTTTAAATAAATAAACATTTATATTCTTTACTGTTCTTGTTGCTATTGTTGCTTCTAAAAGGAGTTCATAAAAAATAAATTAAGCGCATTCAAAAAAATCATTTGATTAATCGATTTTTCCATTTTTCCGCGATTAATTGCAATTTATCTTTAAAGCACCTAAAATAAATCATATGATTAAATAATCGAACAATGATTTTTTTTTTTTGCCATCACTACCTGTATATCTGAGCGAACCGCCAGAGCTTACAGATCGAAGTCCAGGCGTTTCCCGAATCGTCCCGGTGAACTAGCGTGTTTTAGCACAACACTCTCCCAGCCGGAGTGCGTTGAACCAGCGCTCAGTAGGCGTGCTTCGCTAAAGCCAACCAGCGAACCAGCATAAATTTAAGTGACGTGTACATTTCAAACTTATTTAAGAGAATATACATTTACGCTAAAAAAAAACCTAAATTCACAAGTGACTAATTAATATCGCAGGGGCTTCAACAAATAAATTTGTTGGCACGAATCCACAGTCAGTTGAAACTAGCCCAGCTTAGACTCGGGATAAACCGAAGGTTCGTTACAACTGGCGCCCAACGTGGGTCCCTGCGATAAGAGATTAATTAGCGAATATTTGTGAATATGGTGCGAACGTGGGTATATAATCTGAAAAAGGATGAAGTGCTGCGTTATGGTGACGAATTCGGAGTGAGCTTGTCAGGCACACTGGACGCGATGCGGAGGCAGTTGGAATCAGAGCTTGCGCATGTGGCGCGGCTCCGTGTGCCCTCTACAAGCGCAGCAGCACGACTGCAGGACACGCGACAGGGTGAGATGAGAGCCACATCCACCCCACAACCTGAAAAAAAGCCACGAGGACTCGGCAGCACAGCCCAAGAATATCCAAAGGTGGCCAAACAAGTGCGAGAGTGGAGCTTCCGCTGTGATGGCACCACAAAGCCTTTGGAGTTCTTGGAGCAGGTGGAGTGGTCGGCGGACACCTATGGCCTGGATCTGGACATGATCCCGCGGGCGATGCCAGAGCTGCTGAAGGGCATGGCATTAAAATGGTACGTGGCCAACAACCGGCACTGGACGGCGTGGGCGACATTCGTGCGCAGCTTCCAGGAGTTTTTCCCTTTTTGCCCAGAGGCTATCTGGAGAAACTGGAGGATGACGTCAAACGCCGGAGGCAAATAGTAGATGAGAGCTTCAAGGTCTACATGGTGGAGATACAGACTCTCATGCGGCCTCTGCGCTATGGAGCAGACCGCGGATGAAGCTCATCTACAACAACAGCCTGCCCGATCTGCGTGCCTACGCCCGCCCATATCAATTCCATAGTCTAGTGGAATTGATGCACCTGGCAGATGAGTTTGAGGAGCTGGAGAGGGACCGCGAGTGGTTGCGGCAACAGCCACGGCCTGGCCGGTCACGGCTGATGGCCATGGACGACGCTGGAGGCGATGTGGAGTATCGCCGCATGGAGGATGAGGCGAAGCCTTCTCCTGCGCCAAGGACAGGCGCAACCGGAGCAAGGACACACATCCCGAATCCAGCCAGGGCATGCCGAGTGTGTGGCCAGGAGGGGCACCGCGCTTTTACGTGCCGCAAGAAGGCACTACATTTCTGCTGGCAGTGCGGGCGCATTGGAGTGAGAACGTTTGCCTGTTGCCAGTCGGGAAACGAACAGCGGCACTCGCCATCAAGGGGCGAACTGGAGCAGCGGCCAGGAGCCCACAGGCGCTAGTGGGCCGTCTTCAGGATGAAGGCAGCCAGATGACAGCGATCGTGGCCATTGGAGCCACTCAACAAAGAGCTACGATCGACACGGAAGCCACAAGCAGCTTTATCAGCGAAAAGCTTGCTGACGAGCTCAGAGGAGTGGGCGTGGTGTGTGCTACACGGCGGCGCATACGCTTAGCGGACGGCAGTTGCAGTCAGGTGGACTCGCATCTGGAGACGACGATCAGCCTGGGGAACTAGCAAATCCACACTGGAATTCGGCGGCTTGACACTGAGGATCAAGCCGAGAATTCCACAGTCGAGCGGACAGTCAGAGGAGAAGCTGTCCGTGGCTGTGGCCAGTGTGGAGGCGGACCCAGAGTTGCCAGCGGAGGCGAACATGGAGCAGCCAACGCCTATGCACAAAGACCCAGAAGTGGACGCTTGTCTGAGGCATGAGCTGGAGAAGTTCCAGCATGTGAAGGGCACCACCAGGATCACGGAGCACCGGATCAGGATGCAGGACAACAGACCCATAAAGCAGTGCTACTTCCCCAAAAATCCAAAAGTGCAGGCGGAGATCAACCTGCAGGTAGATGAGCTGCTGGCCAAAGGGTGCATCGAGCCCTCGAAGAGCCCACATAGCCCGCCGATTGTCATGGTTCGCAAGAAGAATGGGAAGTGGCGGCTATGTGTGGATTTTCGACAGCTGAACAGCAGATCCATTAAAGATGCATATTCACATTTTGGATCAGTTGCGAGAGGTGCGCTACATCAGCAGCCTGGATTTGAAGGATGGGTATTGGCAGATACCTATGGAGAAGGCCAGCAGACCACTGACGGCATTCACGGTGCCAGGAAAGGGGCTTTATCAGTGGAAAGTGATGCCGTTCGGACTCCATTCTGCGCCGGCAACATTTCAGCGAGCGCTGGACCAAGTTATCGGCCCAGAAATGATGCCCCATGCCTTTGCCTACCTGGACGACATCATCGTCATCGGCCGAACGCGACAGGAGCATGTGAACAACCTACAAGAGGTGTTTCGGCGAATGCGGGCTGCCAACTTGAAAATCAACATCGACAAGTGCGATTTTTTCAAGAAGGATCTACGCCAATACGTGGGCGTGGCTTCATGGTACCGCCGCTTCGTGCCAGATTTTGCAGCCACAGTGCATCCGCTAAATGCACTGCTCAAAGAGGGCACAATTATGGGCTTGGGGCAATCCTGACGCAGACCTCGGAGGACGGAGAGTGCGTCATTTCGTATTCCAGCCGGACACTGAACAGTGCTGAAAAGAACTATTCAGCTACTGAGAAAGAGTGTCTGGCCATAATCTGGGGCATACGAAAGCTCAGGCCATACCTGGAAGGCTACTAATTTGTAGTGGTCACTGACCATATGGCTCTAAAGTTGATCAATTCGATCGAGAGCCCAACGGGAAGGATTGCCAGATGGGCACTTGAGCTGCAGCAGTATGACTTCGAGATTCGCTACAGGAAGGGCAAGCAGATGCGCTCTCACGGCAGCCTCTGGGAGAGGAGGCGTGCCGTTTGGTCAAGAGCAAGGAGATGCCAGCTGGGACAGGATGTCGCTGGCTCACCAAACTTCGACAGGACATAAAGAAGGCGCCACATAAGTTTCTAGACTATAGGGAAGAGTCTGGAAACCTATTTCGGCACATCCCACATCAAGCCGGCCACGAGGATGTGGCTGCATGGAAGTTGTGCGTGCCGGCGGACCGGCACAAACAAGTACTGGAGGAGAATCACGACGCAGCCACCGCTGGCCACCTTGGGAGCCGAAAAACAATCGCTCGGGTGGCAGCGCGGTATTACTGGCCAGGTATGTACCGGAAGGTGAGAACATACGTACAGCGCTGCGAAGTGTGTCAGCGATATAAGCCCAGTCAGCTGCAAGCTGCTGGGCAAATGCTGACGCAAGTGCCCGAGGAGCCATGGGCAACAGTTTGTGCCGATTTTGTTGGCCCACTGCCGAGATCAAAGCATGGGAACACTATGCTTTTGGTTTTCATAGATCGCTTTTCGAAATGGACGGAGATGGTGCCGCTGCGGAGTGCGAATAGCCCGGCTCTCCAAAAGGCATTTCGAGAGCGGATCTTGGCACGGTTCGGCACGCCAAAGGTGCTCATTACGGATAATGGTACCCAATTCACCAGTCGGGCATTCAAGGTGGCTCTAGAGGAGCTTGGGGTGCGCTACCAGCTGACAGCACCATACACACCTCAAGAGAATCCCAACAGGACAGTGAAAACGATGATTGCGCAGTTCGCTGGAGGTGACCAGAGATGCTTGGATGACACATTGCCGGAGTTGACGTTAGCGGTCAACAGCAGCGTGTCAGCATCTACAGGGTATTCGGCAGCCTTTATCACGCAAGGGCGAGAGCCAAGGCTGCCCAAATCACTGTTCGACGCGCAAACTATCGGCACCGGCCAGGAGGCACAGAGCCCAGTCGAGAGAGCCAACAAGATGCGCGAGGTGTTCGAGATAGTGCGTCGGAACCTGGAGAGAGCTGGACAGAATCAGGCGCGGCATTACAACCTACGGAGGCGGCAGTGGAAGCCGGCCGTAGGTGACAAGGTGTGGGCAAAGGAGCGTCACTTGTCTAATGCCGCAGAGGGATTCGCAGCGAAACTGGCACCACGCTATGGAGGCCCATATATAGTGGCCAGTTTTGTGTCCCCAGTCATCTGCCGGATCAGGTCGGAGGCAGAGAAGCGGACCAGGACGGCACATGTGGCGGATCTCAAGCCGTGGAGAGGAGACACGGGTGAGCAATAGAGCTGTTTGTTTTTTTGTTTTGGAAAAAAAAAAAAAAAAGTAAGAAGACTCTAGTCGAGACTGCTCGACTAGGATATACCCTGAACCCTCTAATCTGATATTCTAATCAGTCTGCACTTCTTTTCGACACACATACATACACACGCACGTATTAGAACGCGCTCTGCTAACTGCGCAGTAAGCTGCGACTGCGCTTGGGCTGCGCTGTAGTGTGGGAAACATTATAAGAATTTATTTGTTGAATAATTTAATTTTTAGACGTACAATCTTAATGAAACTTTCAGGGCGTAATCATATGGTCAAAATGTATGTACATTCCAAAGCACAAGTCTCTAGTACTTGAAATACGCCTTGTACAAAGGTGAGGGTGAGGGGGTGGATATAGGGGTGGGGGGTAAATAACAATAAAAATCGAAATTATATAAAATACATATAAATCTACATTTAAAATTTGCAAGCTTTAGCTCTAAAGGTGTAGGAGATATAATTAAATAACTAGCTTTCGATAAGGTTTTTAATCGATAATAAAATATCGGGAGTAGTTATCGATATAAAAGGAAAAACTTGATATGCGCGTGATATACACGGACCTAGGAAAAAAAATTTCAAGTCTCTAGCTCTTATATCTTCTGAGATCGACGCGTTCATACATACGGACGGACGGACGGACGGACGGACGGACAGACAGACGGGCAGGGCCAAATCGACTCAGCTCGTCGCCCTGATCAAGAATATATATACTTTGTGGGGTCTGCCACGCCTCCTTCTGCCTGTTACATACTTTTAACAAAACCATTATACCCTGATTTCTCATTGTAAATGGGATCTTTTTTAATCGATCGAAAACCAGTTATAAAATTATATCTTCTACACCTTTATTGCTAGAGTCTCCAAATTTTTAATGTATGCTTATATGCAATTTATACAATTTCGGTTTTTGTTATTGTTTTACAAAAGTGAGGGTGAGCGGGTGAATTTAAGGGTGGGGGGTAAACCCTTAAATTCACCCGCTCACCCTCACTTTTGTAAAAAGCGTATTTCAAATACTAGAGACTTGTGCTTTAGCATTTATAACATGGATATGCATGTAAATGCATATCCATGTTATAATCATAATCTGAAAGTTTCATGAAGATCGTACGTCTACAAAAAAAGTTATTAAGCAATTAAGTTCTCATAGTAAGCGCTCACTGCCGCCCATGCGTGTTTATGCTTGTGTGTGTATATGTATGTAATCGTTTGTGTATGTGTGTGTGTGTGTGTGTATGTGTGTGTATGTATGTGTGTGTATGTATGCCAGTGTGTGCGTGCGTGCGTGTGTGTGTGTGTGTGTGTGTGCATGTTTCTTGGGTAAGCTGAAAGACGCGAAAAATTATTGAAATAGCTATTACTCCAAGGGTTCAGGGGATCTCGTAGTCGAGTAGTCTCGACTAGAGCTTTCTTACTTGTTTTATATGGTTTTGTGCGAGGGCATATTCAGTATTACTATTAATAAAAATGCCGCGTACTAGAAGATCTAATCTTTCCCGGCGGACCCATAATGCAATTAGGCAACGGAATAGAGTGAGTCAATTATCCGACGAAGAACGAGAAATCGCCCGAGAAGAGCGCCGCGTTAGTACCCAGCAAAGAAGGGCCTTAATTCGTGCTTCTCAAAGAGAGACAGCCCGTGAAACGGCATTAAGAAATGGTTCAAGGATTGATTTGAATCGAGCAGCGCTTCGATATGATTGCACCATTGACTACAGCTTGCATCGTTTAGTTTGCATTGGTCCAATGGACGTTGTTTACCAGCATTGTGGCGCAATAAAATTTGCTGGTGAAACGCCCCTGCCTTTGTTGTAAACTGACATTACCATTAGTGGTCCCGCCACCAGAACCATTGCGTTCCCTACTTTTCTAGCGAGCACTCAAAAATACAATGCCTGTTTCCAAATGACTTCATTTGGGGCGAAAATTATTGAAGAACACGAATATAATCCAAAAATCGATGATGTGGCAATCCTAATTGTTGCTGAAAGCTTGGAAGCACGTGATATTGTGCTTACACGACGCAATACTGGGCAACTACAAAGAATATATGAAACGCACCGTTCATATGACGCGTTACAATACCCGCTGATGTTTTGGCAAGGAGACGATATCACTTTTATATCAAAATGATTAATCCATTGAATGGTAAAATCAATCATTGTTTTCATTTTAACTTTATATACATTTCATTCTGTTTGCTTTTGGTACACAAAAAAGTTGTCACTCTTAATTTAGTAGAGTAGCTTATTAGGGGTTCTAAAATACAATTTTTACTGTATTTGTTTCAGGTGGGGAAACTACCAAGAAGGTTAGTTCGATGAATTATTACGCATATTGTTTGATAATTCGTGAAAATTCTTACAATTATCTATATTAATATTTTTTGTATTATTGTATTACGTTCATAGAAGCCTAAATTAGTTCAGCTAAAAGGTAACACGACATTACTTACTGGTTTTAATACAAAAATTTGACAGCTCCGAAATTAAAGAACTTTTAGGGAAAATAACGTATTTTTCAAGTATTCCCAAATTTTTCAGTATTTTAAAAATACATACTGCTATTCGGGGCGGAGACAAATCCAACAAATCAAAAACCATGAAAATTGGTGCAGCAGATCTCGAATTATAAGTTTTCTAACAAACTCGACTTTGTTTTATATATATAGAGACTGTTAGGCGGTACGAAGTTCGCCGGGACAACTAGTTTAAAATAAAAAGAAGAAGAAAAAAAAGCCGGCAAAAATGTTGCTCAAAAATGCATAATTTCGGCTGCGAAACGCATCTGAGGCTGGAAAACTACAGTTGCCACCAGGAAAATTACGGTAATTTTTAACTGCGCGCGCACGACAGCAAGCAGTGTACAGAACTGCACCGAAAAACTTAGCTGCCAGTGCATGCGCAATGCACAATGCACAGATACAACAACAAAGCAGTGCATGCGCAAGCAGCACTCATATACGGTACATGCGCAACAACAATGCGCGCAGCTGAAAAACAACAACAAACCGCACGCATTCCAGGCGAAAGAATTTCTGCACACACCCACACAGCGAATCGAGAGCAAGCGAGCGTAGGCAAGGGTCAAGTGCCTACGTCGGCTGCTCAGCGATCGCTAGCGCACGAAGCGGCACGAAGATGTCAAAGTGAGCGACATATAAAACCGCCAACAACAAAACGTACAGAGACAACTAAAACAGCCAACAACAAAGCGACAGAAACAACTAAAACAGCCAACAACAAACCACACAGCGACATATAAAACAATCACTACCGAAGAGATACATAAAAGGGCCAAAAACAATGCAACGCAGCAGAAGAGCCACCGAATGGCTATGTATGCGTGCGCCGATGGGAGTGTGGAAAAAACGGTATCTGGACGATACCGTAGCTTGCCTGGAATTCAGCCATAAGGCAGGGAAGGCTAGAGTCGGTCGATCCGAGGATCCGTTATGCTGCCGCCCACGCAACGGCGACGCGGCAGCCTAAGGGTATAAAATGGGCAGGAGAGCTTTGGCTCGGCCTATGTTGTGAAAGTAATTATGGAGAGTAGACGCACCGTGATCAACAAGTTCGACTACGCTGGAGCGGCACGAGGAGCAAGCAGGGTGGACACACCGGTGTCCAGTCGACGCACACGACGCGGTAGAGCGCGGCTGCCGCCGGTGAGGCTGCCATTTCACCCGTACACGCAGCCGAAGAGACGGCTACGACGCCATCGGCCCTACCTGGAGCTGGAGCCGTCATCCAGCGAGGAGACGAGCGTGGCCACATCAAGCTCGTGGTCGCCGGACAGCTCGACCAGCGTGGGATCGAGCGAAGGAACGCCGACCAGCGATGCCGAGGACGTGGGCGGGTCATGGTCGCCCGTGGGCTCGCCCGGTGTCGCGACGGCGCCAACCTGGGAGTGGCTGGAAGAGGAGCGGTGGGACGAGACGCTGGTGAGCAGTTACGTGCGCAACGGCAGATACTCGCCGACGCGACCGTTGTGGCGCCCACCACGGCCACCCACGCCGCACCGGGCGATGCCGACCGGCGACGAGGAGTACGAAGAGGACGGCGAGCCCATCTTAATAGTGGACAGCGACGAGGACGAAGAGGAAGAGTTGATCGAAACCATCGTCATCTCAGACTCGGAAGACGAAGAGGCGCCTGAACCCCCTCGGGTAAGTGCCAGTTATGCTGGAAAGGTGGTGGGGGGTCGCCTGGAGCACCGCGCCGAGGTGATCATAACTTGAAGCTTGCCCCTCACCCCGAAGCCCGCGGGGTTTACACTCGAAGAAATTACAACACCAGCAAGGCCGCAGACGCCACAGCAGGCGACACCATCGCCGCCCGCACCACTGGAGGCAACGGCGAGCATTGACGAGGCGTGGCGGCCTATTCGGTTGCCCGCCCGGCCGACACTGCAACGCCACACGTCGGAACCAGCACCGCCACCACCTACGAGGCCAGTGTTACAACGGCAGATGTCGTTGCCCGACGCGGGAGCAGCGCAGTGGCTGGAGCTGCGCCGCCCGGATGGAGGCCCAAGGCAGTGGGCGCACCGCCCGCATCGTCTGGGCAAGGGGCATAAAGTATCGGGTGCGGCGGGCACGTACCGGATGCAGAGTATTTCAATACGCCTAAAAACCATACCATGAAGGTTTTTCTTAAATGAAACACGGTATATGTAGGCGCAACGCAAAAAGTTTATTTAACACAATATTCAGTAACAAGTACACTTCTTCACGTACCGCGACGATTTGAACTTAACTAACCGAGCCGACACACTGACATTGATCTTACACAATGAACTTACTGAATGAACTTTGGCTCGACTTACAGCACGCTTATATACCTACTTCTACTACATATCGAATGTTCTGGATGTCTCCTTATGCTTCTATGTTTGCGTCTATTTCATAATCCAGAACATTCGGTTTCTTATTCTAGAGACAAATGTGCGATCAGCCGACGACTGTGTTTACCGTTAGCTCAAATGCCCACTTGATGATGAGTTTTTCGAGATCAATCCTCAACACCCTCCCTAAAACTCAACATCTCCTTCATATTGTGACTCATGGGCCTAGAAACCCAAATCGGCAATCACCGCATCCAGTTCATCCTGCAGATTGGTAGCTCTGGAGCGCACCTGTGAATTTGGTCCTGCAAATTATCCACGTTCGCCTGCAGCAGCACATTGCACTTCTTCATTGCTGCAAAGCGACTCTCGTGCTTCTTCACGCGCGGCTCCAAGTTGCTCTTCTTGGCGGAATTGGGAGCATCTTCTGCCTCGGATTCACTGTCCGGTTCTGCTTCGCTCTCCTCTGATTCGGATTCTTCTGACTCCTCCTCGGACTCTTCCTCTTCCTCCTCCTGTTCCTCTTCGGCTGCCTCCTCTTCTTCTTTGTCCTCGGCATCGATCTCGTCCTCGTCCAGCTTCATCGATGCGGCCATCTTTTGCACCTCTTTCTCCAGTTTCTTGAACTTTTTGTTCTCCTCTTTGAGTATAACATGATTCTTCTTCATGGCTTGCTTCAGCGCATCCTTCTCCTTCTTGGCCGCCTCCTCCTTGACCTTCAGTTTGGTTAGCTTGCTGCTTAGCACCTTCACCTCCTTGCCCATTCGTCGCTCGCGTCGCTCTGTCTTCTTCTCCTCCGGCTCATCGGGATCGCTCTCGCTCAACTCCAGCTCCAGTTCGGGTGAGCTGTCGCGTCCGAAAAGTGGATCGCTCGGTCTTCTCGAGCCATCAAATGTGCCGCCCTTATGATTGCTCCCCTTCTCACCGTAGTAATCATCGTCCTCGTCCTCGTCGTCGTAAGCAAAGCGAAAACTAATGCGCGGTCTGTTAGTGCTTGGTGTCGTATTTGCCTGCAAAGCAGCTGCCAATTTGCGCTCGAGCAATTGTATCTGTCGCTTTTGTTCCTCGATTTCTGTTTTCGCCTCGACTAGCAGTTTGCCCGTGTCGTGATAGTTCTTCTCCACCTCCTTGGAGACCTTGCGCGCGTCCTCGACTTCACGTTTCAGTGAGTTGACATATGGTGGCTACAATAACATTGGAGCCATACTCCAGATTCTTTTCGCGCGACTTCTCACGCTCCAATTCCGTCTCGAGCGTACGTATTTTGGCCAAGAGCTTCTGGTGGTGCCAGCATCTGCTTGGTGCTCTGCAAATCGTCACGCAACTTGTCGATATCGTCCAGTTCATCGGGACTCTCCTCATCGATGGACATGGTCAAGACAATGCTGGGCCTGGAGCTGCCCGCACCACTCGCCGACCCACTGTTCGCACTGTTCAGCGCATGGCTGCTGGGCGCCTCGCTCAGCATATTGACCTTGGACAGGGACTTGTGCAGCTGCTCCTCGATGGTCATCTGGCGTCCGAACTTGCGCAGACCCTCCAATATGGGCTTGCTGCGATCGTTTGTCTGCGTGGGCCTCAGTCGAACGCCGCCCTGGATTTGCTTGAGCAGTTTGTTGTGCGAGTTGTCCTTCTCTGTTTCATAGATGAATTTATCGTCCACTTTGGTCATCGATTTGCATGTCAATATGGGCTGAGATCTGTCGTTGCATGCCACGTGGCGCAGCTTCTTGCCGCTCTCCACCTCCTTCATCATCTCGGACCAGTCGGGCCGTCTGCGTGGTCGTGACTTGAGCTTCTCGAGCGTTTGCTTTTGCGTTTCGCTGAGCACCCGCTTCTCGCCGGGCGCCAATGGCGGTGGTGGAGCCTTTGGCACCAACGAGGGCAGCGGCGGTGGCGCTGGAACGTTACCTACGCCTATCCTCTGGGGCTCCAAAAATTCTTCATAAGTAGAATACCAATCTCGACGCCTTGACATGTGATCAGAAGCTCCTGAGTCGATCACCCACACGTCATCTTCTCTGCCGTCCCTGCTCGCAATCAATCCTTTCCTCGATGATTCACCCAATTCTCCTTGATTATTTTCCGCTTGACTTCCTGCATTTCTCCTTTGGTGACAGGTGTTGCTCTTGTGGCCTTTCTTCTTGCATATATAACACCTGTAGCAGTCCTTCTTCAGATGTCCCATCACGCCGCAGTTATAGCACTTCATAATTTTCTTCTTATTTTCATGTTCTCTTTTATTTTTTCCGTTGTCGGCAACTAACGCTGTTGACTCTTCAGGTACCACTTCTTGTTCTTTTGACCGCATTTCTTCTGTCATTAAACGAGTCGTCAAATTGTTCAATGTTCTTTTGCTGTCTTCGACCGAATCCCACGCACCATGAAAATAGTTAAACTTTTGAGGCAAAGATGACAGGATTCGCGACATTAACATTGTTTCAGGCACAGCACTTCCAAGATTTTTCATCTTGCTCCACAAAACTTCCAACTTTGAAATATTGTAGTCCACACTCTCACTTTCAATCCATTTGAAATCAAAAAACTGTTTCTGAATAGCCGATAAATTTTCTCCTGATTTCATATCATACACTGAGTTCAATTTTATCCACATTTCTCTTGCTGTTTTGCAGCTCACAATCAATTCCATCGGTCTTCTCTCGATAGAATGAATAATTATTTTCCTTGCAGTCTTATCAGCTTTCAAGAACCTTTTCGAGTCTCTCTCGTATGTTGCAGACTCCTGTGTCGGACACGTCAAACTACCTTCACAAACGGCAAGAACATCGTCGTCTTCTTCCAATAGCGTACGAATCATAAAACACCACAAATGCCAATTGTCTTTGTCGCGTAATCGTTTAATTCTCATATTTAATGGCTCCATTTTCATTGTCTTTATTTAGTTACAAATTTGCCACTAATTCACTTTTGTACTTGCACTCGATTTCACACTACATTACACGTTTAGCACTGTCTGGGCCCATAACCTGTTGAAGGTTTTTCTTAAATGAAACACGGTATATGTAGGCGCAACGCAAAAAGTTTATTTAACACAATATTCAGTAACAAGTACACTTCTTCACGTACCGCGACGATTTGAACTTAACTAACCGAGCCGACACACTGACATTAATCTTACACAATGAACTTACTGAATGAACTTTGGCTCGACTTACAGCACGCTTATATACCTACTTCTACTGCATATCGAATGTTCTGGATGTCTCCTTATGCTTCTATGTTTGCGTCTATTTCATAATCCAGAACATTCGGTTTCTTATTCTAGACACAAATGTGCGATCAGCCGACGACTGTGTTTACCGTTAGCTCAAATGCCCACTTGATGATGAGTTTTTCGAGATCAATCCTCAACAATGTAACTATTATATTGAGAGATAATAATAAAAAGAAAACAAAAAAAATAACACATATATACAACAAGTTTGGGTTGCCCGTTGAGAGTGGGTCACCATCGATGCCTGCCACGCGACGAGTCCATCCGGTGGTTCGTGCTGAGACGTAGGCGCGTTTTGCCGCCCGAATCCTCGCGCACTGGCCAGCGTTTTGCTGTGAGCTGTGCGCGAATGAGGAGTGGCCGCAAAATGCCAGCCGGCGTCAAAGTTCGACACCGGTGGCCGTTGCGAACGACATCGAGGTGGGCAGCTCTCAACAACCATCCAAAATTTGGTTGCATCAGCAACGGAGACACTGCACCAACTAGGAGAGCAGCTGCTATTGTAGACGCTTGCATCAGCAGCGGAGAGGACGACGAGGGAACGGGCGTGGCAGGTGCCGCCGCACGGATGCCAAAGCCACCGAGGACTGCAGAACCGACAGGTGAGTTGTGCAGGAGCGTCCGGCGTGGGCATAGGCAGCGGCGGCCCATCATGTATGCGGGGCAGTCGCGTGTGGCTGCTTGCTCGGAGAGTGTGGCTACAGACGCCTGCCACGCGGATGGCTCCACCGGCTGTGGGTCTTCAGGTGTCGGAAAAGCTTGACAACCGATCCTCGCGCACTGGCCAGCGACTTTGCTGGAGCTGTGCGCGAAAGAGGAGGGGCCAACACCAAAGACTTGACACCGGTGTCCATTTGCGAACGACGTCTGTGGCCCGATCTCCTAGCAGCAGTACATGGAATGACTGCAGTGCCCCACCGGAGCATCCTCAAGGGTCCAAAGAGCAGCAGCAACCAGCAGAGAGACGTCTCCAGCGGCGAGGGACAACTTGCGCCAAATGCATGAAATGGCCATTGCCGTGCACGCGTGCGCCAATTCCACCGGGGGCTGCAAAAACGAAAGGCGAGTTTTGCAGCAGCGCCCGGCGTGGGCATTGGCAGCGGCAGGCCATCAGGTCAAGGGGCATGGAGGAAAAGATGCCCAGCCTGAAAACAATATTTTTATTAAAATTTTATTGAGACATAAAAGTATTAACCCCATTCACTTACCGGCAGAATACAGCATTGCCAGCGGTAAGGGGGAAATGCAGCTGATAACATTAACAGAGCGTTAACAGCAGCGATCAGCGCAGAATGGAGCATCGAGGTATGCACGTATGAACGTACGTATTTGCTGTGCGTTTATATGCATATACGGGCATATACATGTTGCTCCACACAGCGACGCGAATACTGTAGGAGCGACCCTCGCACTGGAAAGGGGATCAAAGTCCTGTTAGAGGCGGTCTCTTTCGCTCCTACAGATTCAGCAATGGGTTCGCGGATCATCAGCGGCACCGATCAGGACATCGGTGCATAACAGCGGCTTAAGCGAGGCCTGCACATCTGAGTAAGTTCACGTAGCCGTGCGCAAGAGAAGTGTTTGTGAGTGAAACGTAGCTAGTGTTGTGCTGTGAGCGAGTGGGATAGCAGGAGAGACCTGTATATCTGAGCGAACCGCCAGAGCTTACAGATCGAAATCCTGGCGTTTCCCGAATCGTCCCGGTGAACTAGCGTGTTTTAGCACAACACTCTCCCAGCCGGAGTGCGTTGAACCAGCGCTCAGTAGGCGTGCTTCGCTAAAGCCAACCAGCGAACCAGCATAAATTTAAGTGACGTGTACATTTCAAACTTATTTAAGAGAATATACATTTACGCTAAAAAAAACCTAAATTCACAAGTGACTAATTAATATCGCAGGGGCTTCAACAAATAAATTTGTTGGCACGAATCCACAGTCAGCTGAAACTAGCCCAGCTTAGACTCGGGATAAACCGAAGTTTCGTTACAACCTCTAAGAGCTACTAAGATTTCCTCGTCTGTAACTAAAACAGTTTGAGTGCTCGTTGAGCTCTGATCAGCAACCTCGGACACAGGGGCATGAATGGAGCTTAATCGTTCTGGAAAGAGCGTTTCCACAATCGATTTAAGCTCCCAGCGATCCGTAGGCTGCACCTGTTTACCTGAGAATAGTGTTTTAACTACTATCTTATATACCCTGCCCCAAGGGTAATATTCGGCTGATTCACACAACTCTAAGAAGCATTCTCTTTTACTTGTCCGAATGGCCTTCTTCAACTCATTTCTAGCTGCCTAGTAAGCTAATTGTTTCTCAAAAAACGTAGACCTACCGCGAGCCCGTTGGTAGCCTCTTCTCGCCTGGATGCATTTGCGTCAAATTTCACCTATTTGTACATTCCACCAATACATAGGCTAATGCTGTCGCGTGAACTGTTTGCGAAGTAACATGCTGCTATTGCAGGCACTCTGAATTTGGGCTACCATTTGGCATGCACTGGCCTCAGCATTACCAATTGTGCCCAGAGACTGAATGGCCTCTGAAAAGACCGCGGGATCAAAAGTATCCAACCGATACGATTCTCTCCGCAAGGTTGACGCCCTGGCAGGTGGCTCACCTATTGTGAACAGAAGTGCCCGTATAGCTATCGCATGGGATCCATGTTGCTTCCCGAAAGAGGGATGAAGGGACAAAAGTAATGTCAATTACAGATCCGTATCCAGCCTGACTGAAGGTGAACTCTGGCCAGTGTACGCGCAGCTTCACGGTAGGATGGACACTTAAAGCTGCCTGCTGAGTGGTCCGTCTGATTTTCACCTTTCCGGATGCAGAGGCTACATTTTGGTGGCTTGGTGCATGCTTTTGCACTGTGACCCATCTCTCCACACCTGAAACAGGCACCCTTTAGGTCACAGTCGCTGACGCAGTTGGCTGCAATATGACCGTAATCGAGGCACTTGAAACAGCGTTTCGACTGATCCACGGCTCGGAAACGGCATACTATTCTGATTTTGGACAGCTCGAGCAGAGTTTTAGCTTTCGCAATTGGAAGAGCAACCGTAACTCTTTGCTGTCCACCAAAAGCTGGTCGAAGTGATTTGATAGCCTCAATAGGGACTGAGCTATACTTCAACTCAACCCAAATTGCCTCCAAGATCTCCTCTTTGCTCGCTAACTCATCTAGGTCACGAATCTCAATTTGAGCCGATAAGGTAAGTGTCTTAACTACCGCTCGGTCATCCAAGGCCTTCCCTACAGCTTCGTGCAGAGCCTCAGCGCTATGCTCCGGCTTCCTAATCAGTTGCAACAAAAGGTCCCCCTTAGCTGTTTTCCTAATGCCTTAAACGTCGCCGCTCAGATGCTTTAAATTTGGGTCGCTCTTGACTACACGAAGCATGTCTGCATAGCTACAACCACCCACGCCTGAAATCGCAATTGCGTCAGTTCTGGAACGTTTTTGCATAGGCTTGCGTCTTTTAACAACTGTCCAGCTTTTCGGATTTGTCTATTGACCTGCCTGATTTGAATTTTCAGCTGTAGCCCGTAGAGTCATTGGTTATTTTGGGTTGGCTGCGCTTTTATTGGGCCTCGGCTTTTTTGAGGGTGTTTTCCTCTGATCGGAGGCAGCTTCCCTCGGCCACTTGGGCGTATTGCCACCTGTAATCGCTCTAGTGCTAGCTTTCTCCACAACTTTCTTGACCGGCGTGGTCTGTACCTCGCAGTTTTTAACCGGTCGGTTACAGAACGCTTCAGCCGTCTTATGGAGATTGACCAGCCTAGTCAGCTCCTCTCTCATTAAGGCATTAATATGCCGCTGATCCCTAAATAAGGCAGACAAACCCTCTAGAGTAACTCCTATTTGGGATAACGCTTCTTTTAGTGAGTTGTGTGCTAGGCACTCAACTATTGGGGACTAATTAGAAGTCAACGGCTGCGGCAACGCCCTGTGTTGTTACTGCGGTGATCGCTGCAAAGGGGAACGGCGCGCGAAAGCGCGCAGCTCGTCCTCCATCATGACATCCATTTTTGCTCCGACTACAACGACGTGAAGCCTGTAGTGGACAATGGCTACTAATATAATTTGAGTTTACAGACCGCAGTATCTTAAACTCAGCTTAGCTAGTGTCAGAGCCCGAAAGTATGCACTACTTCTAATAACTGATACTTCACTCCAGCAGCTAGGTTGCCGTCTTTGCTAAGACTTAGCAACTCACCAAAGTTAGTGAGCAGCTGATAGTCCGCTGCATTTTCCAGCACTTCTAACAGCTGTTATTGCACAAGTGCTATTATTTGCACAAGTGTGACGCCCAAAGTTACAAATTTTTTCGCGCTTAAAAGAAAAGGAAAGAGGAAAGCCCTGACGCCAAAACAATGACGCTATTGCCCCCCTCTCTTGCACCAATGGATTCCACCACTGGGGCACTCCACGAGCCGCCGCGCAGTAAGTCTCTGGTAGTTTTTGAAGTCGCTGGGTACGTCTCGCCCACAGCATACACGTTTCTTTAGTTTTTTCCACTTTCGCAGGGAAAACCTCGGAACAAGCTATAGTCAACGGTGGTTTACAATAACATCAACCACACCCCACGAAAACGCAACTCCAACCAGTGTGTGTTTTTTTTTTTTTTTTTTTTTTTATTTTCTTTTTATATTCGTTTATTTACAACTTTATTTATATAATACATCATGTATTTAGAAGGCTAAGGATAGCGCACGATGCTTGCGGGACGGTCGTAAACCATTACTTGGCAAGCACTTTACACTCCCTTCGCCTGGGACAGCTCGTTTTCGCTCGATTCTGCGAAGCTCCATCATAATTGTGGCCGCGAAAGTGGTTATAAGTTTCCAAGCTGCCTCCGATTCCAGCATAACGTTGACCATGTTGTCCGCTCTAAGGGAGCGACCCACTGCTTCTTCCAGACAACGCCTCTCTTCTAGGAAGCGTCCACATTCGAATAAGACGTGGTTGGCGTCCTCCACCAGACCTCGTCCGCACCAAGAGCATTCGTTGGTTTTTTTGTGGCCAAAGCGCTTTAAGTAGCTCCGAAAGCACTCATGTCCCGAAAGAATCTGTGAAAGATAAAAATTAGCCTCAACGTGTTTGCGGTTTACCCATGGCTCAAGCTCCGGGATGAGAGTATGTGTCCACCACCCTTTAGTTGAGCTGCTCCACCTTCTTTGCCATCGTGCAATGCTGTTCGCTCTGATATCGTTGCGTCGTAGAGGCTCGTGTGCATTCCGTTCCACGGCTTCAGCGACTCCAGAGGCACCAGCCGGCTATAACGAGCGCCGCGTCGTCAGAGACTGTTCTGAACGCGCAGCAGACTCTGATTGCGCACAGTCTGTAGGTGGCGCAAATGCCCCGACTGTAGCTCGGCGTTGCCATCACTGTTGCCCATATTGGCGCAGCATAGAGGATGACGGACCTAACTGCTCGCGGAAAGTTAATCTTGTGTCTATCATGACGCCAAGATACTTTATCGCCCTCTTTAACGCAATGGTGACGCTGCCTATCCTTATATTGGCAGTTTCCACTCTTTTGCGACGTCTTACTAAGACGACTTCGGTTTTGTGTGCCGCTAGCTCGAGCCCAGCTCCTGTCAACCAATTTCTTTCCAAGCGCAATACGCCGTCGTACATAATATTCCATAGGAGAGGCCCCAGCACTGAGCCTTGGGGTACTCCAGCTGACACTGTATGAGTTTGGGGACCCTCACTCGTGTTGTATACCAGTGTTCTTCCTCTGAAGTAGCTCTTTATTATCTCTTTTAGATATTTAGGGATATTATATTGTGATAGCGCATCCAGTATCATATCCCAACTAGCTGTGTTAAAGGCATTCTTTACATCCAGGGTCGCGATGATGCAGTATTGCTTCGTTCCGTGCCTCCATCTGGTGCCTTGGATGGCGGAAGTTACCAGGCCAACAACTTTTGCAAGCGCATCAGTGGATGACCGGGCCTTCCGTAAACCAAATTGATTAGGTGACAGGCCTCCGGCGCTAGCAATAGAAGTCTCCAGTCTAGAGCAAATCAGTTTCTCAAACACCTTTCCCATGGTGTCTAAGAGACAGATTGGTTTATACGACGATGGCTCTTCCGGTGGTCTGCCAGCCTTGGGTAGCAATACCAAGTTCTGGGTTTTCCAGGCTGCAGGGAACGTCTCCTGAATTAAACATT
Organism: Drosophila mojavensis; assembly: GCF_018153725.1. Taxonomy (NCBI): domain Eukaryota; kingdom Metazoa; phylum Arthropoda; class Insecta; order Diptera; family Drosophilidae; genus Drosophila; species Drosophila mojavensis. Next base: position 2,139,956 of record NW_025318897.1, on the reverse strand, counting down.
CGTTGTATAATTCGGCAAACGTACTAGGGTGCAAGGCAAGGGCTAGCTTTAGCGCAAGATTTGGGATCCCGTCCGGCCGTGGAGCGCACACTGCAGTCCATGTGTGCTTACGCGTGGGTGCTTGTGTGCGTGTATGTGTATGTGTGTGTATGCGTGTGTGTGTGTGTGTGTCTGCGTGTGTGTGTGCATATGCGAATAATTATTGAAATATCAGTTGCTTGAGGGGTTCAGGGGATCTCGTGGTCGAGCAGTCTTGAGCTTTCTTACTTGTTTTACAGCAGAAAATATTAAGTTGCTGGCACCAACTGTGTTGTCTGGTTTGTGAATAAAGTCAATGAAAGCGCAGTGCACGAAATGAACTGTGACATACAATAAGCCAGTTGTTTTAGTTTTTTTTAGTTTTAAATGTTATTTGTTAAAACAGGAACATAACGAATACTTAATGACTGATAAATAAAACCCCTTTTAAATTTTTTGGATATCTTTACTAATTTAGCGGGAATACGGTTTTAAAATTTTAGTATACCCCTGCCTGCAGGAAATAAGCTGTGAGCCACTGTATGTATTTTGTTGTTGCCAAGCGACAGAGTCCTTCGGACGATTAAGCGATCAGCCAGAACAAAATATGGTAACAAAGCTCTTATTTCATTTATTTAAAATTTTCATATATAAATTGTATTTATTTATTGATTTATTCAACCTTACCCTCACAATTTACATATATATATATATAATACAATTAACTTTATATATATATATATATATATATATATGTCGGGGCGTTGCGTTTCTCATTCTGGTTTTCCATCATAGCTGCGCGTAACAACGAATTCCCGGTGTGTCGCTAAACTCTTTTTAATGCTCTTTCTCGTTCAATAGTCATTGACCAAGTGTGTCTTCTCTTCTACTCTCGAAAGTTCTAATCATGGTAGCATATTCTTGTTCATCGAAAGCACAGCGACCCTGCTGCGAACGACATGACTAGCCATCTCGCTCTCTCCCAGCGACACCCGGGACTACGTTCAGCAACAGCTATTGTTGTCTCTCTCTTAGTGACAGTGCATCCTTTAATTGCACCACAATACCAAATCAATCGATTAACACGATATCAAGATATCTAATTGCAATTTCAACAGTGTAATATCGCACTGACACGACACGGCCATACTGACAGTTACACGTCCCTGTGTAATTCATTTCTCATAATGTCATTCCGACACGGCCATGCTGACCCTTACACGTCTCTGTGTAATTATTGTGTCATAATATTATTCCGACACGGCCATACTGACCCTTACACGTCCCTGTGTTATATAAGGCATCATTCTACATTACCTTCTAAGCTTTATTATTTATTCTATTTTATTTATTCATATCTACTTTTATTTTATTTATTCATTTATCATTTTTATTTATTTATTTATTTTATTTTATTTATTTATTTATTTTGTTTTGTTTATTTATTTCTTTATTGTATTTATTATTTATTTTATTTATTTATTAGTATTATTATTATTTTTTTTATTTTTTTTTTTTTTATTTCAGTTAAAGATATTTTTATTATTTTGATTTAATTTAATTTTTATTTATTTATTTTTATTTTTATTGTTTACTCTTAATAGTTATTACAGTTCGATTTTAAATTCGCATTTTCTTAGAATTCGGTATCTATCAATATTATCATTACTTTTCTGTTATTCTCGATCCTACAAACTTTGTCCTGCCAAGACGGATGCAACAATTCTTTCTATCATTCCTTATTCACCATTATATCATTTTCGCTGTTATTTCAAGCTCATCGTCTTAACTGACGGATAGCACATCGCCTCTCTTAGGCGGATAACACATCGTCACACCTGACGGATACCACATCGTCTCTCTTAGACGGTTAACTCATCGTCACACCTGACGGATACCACATCGTCTCTCTTAGACGGTTAACTCATCGTCACACCTGACGGATACCACATCGTCTCTCTTAGACGGTTAACTCATCGTCACACCTGACGGATACCATATCGTCTCTCTTAGACGGATAACTCACCGTCACACCTGACGGCTACCATATCGTCTCTCTTAGACGGATAACTCATCGTCTCTCTTAGACGGATAACTCATCGTCACAGCTGACGGCTACCACATCGTCTCTCTTAGACGGATAACTCATCGTCTTTCATAGACTGATAACTCATCGTCGGATAGCTCATCTTGCATTGTCTATGTATCGACACAGTCTCGTCACTATGAAGTTTTACAACATCGCAAAGAAGCATCGCAAGATTGTGTCAGACTGACTGACGCAACAGTGCACCAATACATTGCTATATTATCAACATTTCACGTTCATGTTGTTATCATAACATACTCCTGTTATTTCAAAATCTCATTTTAATTACATAAATCTCTGACAACACCGGCCTCACCGCAGCGCAGGCGCCGCCCACCACGCAGCCAGCAAACGCGTGCATGCGCCACCGTATGCGCACACAAAAATGCGCAGCCCCAGGAGCCAAGGGCATCACCCAGTCGAGCAGTCTCGACCCGAGTACTCTCACTTGTTTCATATAGCCTTTTGTGCAAAGCTATCTTTAACCAAGGAATAATACACCAGGATCAAAGATAATTGGAAAGCTCTCACCTCGGATCGGTATACTTATCTTCGATTCATCTACCACACATATCTCAGCTACAGTCGCACATCAATTTTCAGCGTCAACGTCTGCACGTCAGCGTTAAATTTTCGTAGAATGACGTCACGTTTCTGCTGCTCACTTCAAGTATTGATAGCATTGACAAATTCCATCGAATTTCGATTTTGTAGGTCCAAAGTCGTACGCCACTGCTCCTCCGAGAACGTAGGAGGTGGTGCCGATCCCACTTCTGATGTCGGGGCGTTGCGTTTCTCATTCTGGTTTTCCATCATAGCTGCGCGTAACAACGAATTCCCGGTGCGTCGCTAAACTCTTTTAAATGCTCTTTCTCGTTCAATAGTCATTGACCAAGTGTGTCTTCTTTTCTACTCTCGAAAGTTCTAATCATGGTCGCATATTCTTGTTCATCGAAAGCACAGCGACCCTGCTGCGAACGACATGACTAGCCGTCTCGCTCTCATCCAGCGACACCCGAGACTACGTTCAGCAACAGCTGTTGTCTCTCTCTTAGTGACAGTGCATCCTTTAATTGCACCACAATACCAAATCAATCGATTAACACGATATCAAGATAACTAATTGCAATTATAACAGTGTAATATCGCACTGACACGACATATATATATATAAAATATAAACATATTTCAGTATAGAGTTATATGATAAATAATGTTTTATTTACATTGCGTAATCTAATATAGTGTTCTGCAAGAAATATGGCGAAAGCCTTCCATATCGATCTTCTTTCGTGGTTTTTTGTACAAGCGGAATATTTTTGGTTTTCAACATCGATTTAACATATAATTCACTCACAAAATTTGGTTAATATATTTTAAAATTCTATGAAATTGGTGTCACATATGATTTATCGTCTAAAATCGTCTAATAAGAGATAATTATCTTTGAAATATTATAATTGAGTTTCATATACACAAAACTAACAACTTATATACAGCTGAGTCCCTATAATTTTGAAACGCCAAGGGGATCAGTTTTTTTTTTTTTTTTTTTTTTTTATTTACATCGAAATTCAAATTATCGAGAACGAATTTGTTCAGTTTATCGCGATTTTCGATTTAGCGGGGTACAAATTATCGAGACCCGACTGTATAATAATTGTATTTTATTCATAAGTATAAGAAACAAATTATATTAACTATTTCGACTACCTAAGCATATGACCACATAATCTGACTAAATTTATAAAATCTAAAAAATGTAAAATAAAATTAATAAATCATTTAATGTATACAGATGTTTTATATAAACAGTAAGGCCTACGGTTTTATAAGTACATATAATTTGTTGCATATTTCAATTACAAATATAATGAACATCTTATAAAATTATTTACAATCCAATAAAAGCTTAAAAGTCATCAGGTTCAGTTGAGCAGGATGAGCAGTAACGCAGGACATTAACAAGCACATTAAAAAGTAAGTCCTACATTCTTTGCAAAGCTAAATCTTGATTTACACATTCCACCCATAATTTTGTTAGTAGTCACATCGCAAGTGTTTCTTTAATTATCTTTTTCACTGCATTTCCCATTGAAGGTGCTGTCGACCCAGAGGTCGAATAATCAAATTTAAACAAATAAGGCTGAATATCTGGAAACGAGGTATCAAAAATTAGATCTAGCTCGCTTTGGCTGGGAGTCTTGGGTACATAATCGTGACGGTTCATTAATTCTGTAATGTATATAACTTTCTCAGTAAGTAGATCAGATACATTTTCGCGCGAAAGCTGCCGATCATCTTCGTTCTCGTGTTTAATTAAATCCAAATGTACTGTCCACACTTCCCAGGGAATAGACTCCTGTGTGAAAAGCCAGCGATTTTTTTTTTTCTGAAAAAATTCTAAGCTTATCTGACCGGAGCCACAGCTATCATTAGAGCGCAATTTTTCGCTAAAAACATTGATGGCACGCTTCACTTTGCGTGTCAGGCTTTCCGAAGTACAACAAACATAGGTAAAGTCAATAAAGTCACAATCAACATCGGAATAACCTACGGTTCCTATAGAATACTGTGCATCTCCAGTATACATATATTTACCAGAACAGCGATGAAACAATACTGTATGAAAGATGCTAGCCAACGCTTCATCCACCTGCCGACCTTCCATGGTAAGATCAAAAATCTGTGAACGTGCATTCATGTTACAATTAACTCTTATATTTAAGGGGTTTTACTGTGCAGATCTTTTCGGGAGCACTCCCTGGAAATAATTCTTGATCTATACACCGTATTATATATATTATATATTATTTTTCTAAGTTAACTTTATTTCTACTCTTAGTTCGATTGTTATATTTTTTTTTGCTTGTAAAGATCTAAAATATTTCAATAACAAATGTTGTGGTTACCACTTACTTTATAACACTTTTGAAAGTGTCACTACCTGTTTAAACCATAATTGATTGACTTAATGTAAAATTATTGCGTTCCTCAGCTTGAAATGATAATTCGTTGCAACAGTCTTGAAGAGAAAATCTGGACAGGAAAAAATATTGAATTATTTAAAAATATATATATGTATAATTATATATATGTATAAATATAAATGTATATACAGAGTCCGGTTCTATCGACTCCGTTTATAGCGTCCGTACGGCTATTGCGATGAATTCTGGTCCACAAAAAGACTTATATGGGTATAGCGTCTTCCGGGTAACTGTATACATACACTAGTCGGCATAAGTGTTTTGAAGAAATCGTTTTGTGACTATTGAATTTGGCTTTACTCAGTACCGTTAAATAAAATGGTGGAAGTTATCAAAGCAAAGAATCTATTGATAGCTCTATGCATGCAAAATTTCTTGCTGTTTACCTGTTACATTCCTTTTTTGCTGATAGGAATGCATACAAGCATCGAATTTTTACTTGGCATAAGTACTTTGACGAAATCCGTCTCTCTGTCTTTTCGCTCATATGATCGAAGAAGATATAAGAGCTAGACTTGAATATTTTCTAGTTTCGTGTATATCAAGTATAGTATATAAGCATATGGAGTTTTCTCTAAAAATCGAGAGCTACTTCTCTTATTTTGTTCTCTAAACTTCTAAAAGGCGTCTTTCAAATACTGGACACTTGTGCTCATGCACATTCCAAGGTTATAATCAACATCTGTAAGTCTCATAAATAGTCCACTTACAAAACAAGTACACTACGAGATCCCCTGAACCCTTCGATCAATAGCTATTGCAATCATTTCGTGTCTTTCTGCACACACACACACACACACACAATACAGACGCACACACACACACAAACACTCACGCATAAACACGCATGGGCAGCAGTGTGCGCTTACTATGAGAACTTAATTGTTTAATAACTTTTTTTGTGGACAAACGACGACTTCATGAAACTTCAGATTATGATAATAACATGGATATACATACATATATTTGCCAAAGCACAAGTCTCCAGTATTTTAATACGTCTTTTACAAATATGTGGGTGAGGGGCTGGATATAGAGGTGGGGGTAAATTTCAACAAAAGCCGAAATTGTATAAAATGCATATAAGTCTACATTTAAAATTTGGAGACTCTAGCTCTAAAGGTATAGGAGATATAATAAAACAACTAGCTTTCGATAAGGGTTTTGATCGATAATAAAACATCGGGAGTAGTTATCGATATATAAAGAAAAACTTGATATGCACGTGATATACACGGACCTAGGAAAAAAAATTTCAAGTCTCTAGCTCTTATATTTTCTGAAATCGACGCGTTCAAACATACGGACAGACGGACAGACGGACGGACAGACAGACGGACAGGGCCAAATCAACTCAGTTCGACGCCCTGATCAAGAATGTATATACTTTGAGGGGTCTGCCACGCCTCCTTCTGCCTGTTACATACATTTCAACAAAACCATTATACCCTGATTTCCCATCAGGGAATAAAAGTATAAAAGGTATAAAAAGTTCAATATTGTGGTTCACAATAAGTTGTTCTGAATTAAATATAAATCATATCCTAGTTTAGTTAGTTCCATATTATTACCGCTTGAACTGAACTATTTGGTTTCAATTATCCCTACAAAATACGAAAATTTGCTCAATAAATGAAAAAGCGTAAATAAAGCAAATTATTCTTTAAAAAGTACAGAATTTCCGCTGCCCGCTGTTTTGGAATTTTTCCCGCAATCGTCTTTTCAAAATGCCAGATTTGACGGGAAAAAAGCTAATTTGGCAACACTGAGCATTTTAAACCTGATTTTCGATTAGTTTTAATCGATAATAAAATAACGGGAGTAGTTATCGATTTTTGGAGATTCATTATATATACAATATACCCTGATTTCCCATTTTCAAAGAGTTCAGGGTATAATAAATTAGCGAATTTGAGTAAGGATACCAGACCTTCAATGGTCGTAAATTTTAGCCCTAGCACGGATAAAACTTACTGCAAATGAATTTCCGTTGTCGCCAAGCACTGCTCTATCAAATTAATATGTTGAAAAAAACATAAGAAATATTTTTCTGATGCCTCAAAAGGTTTAAAATATTTCTAATTATACGGCTAAGAACATAATCTGTGAACGTGAGTTGAACTTGAAATAAAATAATAAAGTTTAGGACAAATAGTTTCAAGCACGTGTCGCTCATCTAGTCCAAACAAGCTTAACGGACTGGCCTTTAGTAAGGAATAAGTGCAAGCCAAGGAAGTTCTGGAAGTTCTTCCTGGAGTATAAAACATATTGAAAACAAATAAGGAAATGCATTTAACGGGCTAGATAACCTCATTCCTGTTACCGACTCAATATAATTGGGTCAATTTTTGAGAATCCTAAATTATCATGTCTTTCCTTCCGAAGATAGTCATATCGATGAGGATAATACTATTTGCGGTGATATTAATATTAATACATTTATCAGATTCCGTTTAATCTATAATTAAATATAAAATACTACTTCTAGAGTCTATTGACCTAAAGACATATGCATTTGATTCAATTTGTCTTAATTCCTATATTTTTGTTTAAACATATTTTCTTAATATTACATACTTGTAAAACACTTTTGCCATGACCTACATTTTAAATTCTATCAGCCATTCATAAAACAAGTAAGAAAGCTCTAGTCGAGACTGCTCGACTACGAGATCCCCAGAACCCTTCGAGAAATAGCTATTTCAATCATTTTTGCCGTCTTTCTACATACACAAGACACACACACACGCATACACACACACACACAAGCATTTACACATATACACACATACACAAGCATTTACACACACACGTACACAAACACATACACACACAAGCACCCACGCCTAAATACTCCGCTTAACCGTTCAACCGGTTATGTCGACGAAAATTCGATGTCTTGGTTTGTCCCCATACTTTTTTCCCCATAATTTTTTCATATTTTTGAGTCAATCACCGGATATTACGACGTGATAAAAAAAAATCGCGAAATAATGACAACAAATTTCAGCATAAAAAGACTCTGTTAGAAATGTAACATGTATGTATTGATCAGTGATCAGTACCCTTGCTTGTGTGCGTAGCAACGCCACAAATGCTGCTAAGACAGAGAGAGGGAGAGAGACAAAGTACAATGCCGACGTCACAAAAATGTTTGTAAGCCATGTTATTGAAAGAAGTTTGTAAAAAATGGTTGTTTTGATTAAAAATTTAAATTGTTTTACAGTAAAAGCTATTACGAACATGGCAACCGTAAAAAAAATTTTAAAAAAAAAATATTTTTTACTCTTTCTGGTTAAAGCGTTCTCCGGGTATAGCGACGTAAAATCGACGGTCCCTTGAGTGTCGCTATAACCGGATTCTACTGTATATATATAAATACAAAATTCTGATTAAAGCCGTTAAAAAGCTATGCTCAAACTACACGAAAATTTGTTTGTAAAAATAATTGTGCCGACTAGTTATATAATACTCACCAATAACAATTTTGGAAATTTGTACCCCAAATTGTAGGGTTTTGATTTTATATGCTTGTATTAAACGTATACTCAAATCCTAAAAATATGTAAAAATAAAATAATATATGTTATTATGCTAAAAATATCAACACAATAAAATATTTTAAGAATTATAAATCTCTACAGGACAACTTAATGGCCATGAAATTTATACATAAAATCAAGTTAGCTATGTTAAAGGCGGATTATAACTATATAATGCAGAATTCCACCATACCAACCATACATTACATAGATGGGACATATAATACGAAGTTTTTCAAACAAGTAAGAAAGCTCTAGTCGAGACTGCCCGACTACGAGATCCACTGAACCCTTCGAGCAACTGATATTTCAATAATTATTCGCATATGCACACATACACGCATACACACAGAAATACGTACGCACGCATAAACACGCATTGGCTGCAGTGTTGGCTTACTATAGGAACATTAATGCTTAATAACTTTTCTTCTGGATGGACTATTTTCATGAAACAGATTATGAATATAACATAGATAAGCATATATTTACCAAAGCACAAGTCCCTAGTATTTGAAATACGCCCTTTACAAATGTGAGGGTAAGGGGGTGAATTAGAGACGGGGGGTAAATTTTGACAAAAACCGAAATTGTATAAAATGCATATACTAAGATAAAACTGTTACGAGTCGAATAAATGCTGCGACATATACTAACAGCAACGCTAATATGATTTAAAAGACGAAGTCAAGGTTGGATTATGACAACTTGCTTTATTGAATATCAACTTAAGACTAACAATTGTATGTCTATTGACACGTATTTATGCAGTATTTATTTATGAGTATTCAGTGTTGGGCATTTCACCACACAATTCCAACACATTATCCGAATACTAGACCTAGGTCAACGAAGCTGCGCGCCTTGCAAAGACGAATCAGCTTAATGACGCGACCATACAGCTTCTGAATATTGTAGACGTAATCAGTATGATTATGTCACTTCCCTCTCCTTAAGAGGCGAGCCTGCGAGTCAAGGTGACACAGACGGGTAAAGTTTTGGTAAAGTTGATTGTGTCATCTCGATGATCGTGTTTTCCTGTTTTTGCTCTTCTGTTTGGACTGATGGCGTTGTTTGCTTGTTGGGCTCGTGAATTTGTTTTTTTAAATTTTGTTCGAAATAATTTTATGGGGTTACAAGATACATATTTAAAATATAGGATTACAATTATGAATATGGTTATTGTGATTACAATGATTGTATATGTTAAAGTATTATTTTGTGATACAATTTTTACAATGTCATCATGTTTTATAGGTTTTACTTTAATAATTTCTATTGGGGGATACAATGGTGTAAGGTCAACTTCTAGTTGAAAATAGTTATCGCTTACAATTATGTCGTTTATTTGCAGTTTACATTGATTGATATTTATAATTTTGTTACCCTGAATATTAAGACTAACATTATTATTATTTTTTTTTTTTTTTTTTTTTTTTTTTTTGGCAATTTTGTTTTACAATTGTAGAAGTTATGTTCCAAGTTACAATGGTATTTGGCTTAATTAAAGATTTTATTATCTTTCTCATAATAAGAAGTTGTGCTAATGTAATCGAGTTGATAGCCATTATGATCAGGATATGGGATAATTTTGATTGTATTAATGGATTGAAAGTCAATTGGGATATGGGAAATGATAGTATGATTATGAAGTAGAAACCTGTGGAATTTGAATTTGGTTAATTTTCTTTAATTTTTTAAACTGAGTTTTATAGTAACGTGTAATTCTATTTCTGTTAGTAATTTGGTAATGATCTGGATCTATTTTTTCAACATTTTTATTGGCTTTAAAGGGGTTTTCTAGTTTTCCTTTTTGTAATGGTCCTTTTCGATATCTGGTATCGACTTCGTATTCTTGTCGGTCACTGTTGATTTTATTTATTACTTTTTCTTTATTTTCTTGAGTGTTTAACTTTGGTTGTCCCGCATATAAGAATATGTGTGCAGGAGTTTGTCCAGTTGTGTCATGCTTAGTCTTGTGATTGTAAATGTAAAGTATGGTTTCTATTTTGCTGAGTTTATTTTCTTCGTCATTTAAAGTGTTGATTATTCTAATTTTTTCGTTTATTGTTTTGTGTAGTCGTTCTATGTCTGCTATTCCTGTTTTTGTAGTATTTAATTGTAATTCTACTCCTTCATTTTCAAGCCATTTTTTGAGTGCTAAGCTGGTAAATGCGCCGTCTCGGTCAGCTTTTAATAATTTTGGCTTTCCTAACTGATTGAATATACGCATTAATGCATTCTTGCATTCTATCCAGTCTTTTGCTTTAATATTTTCAAGAGTAGCGAATTTTGAGTAAATGTCTATGCAACTAAGATAATGTTTGCCTTCAGAGGAATAAATGTCTATTACAAATTTATCGCGACAATGTTCGGGTCTGGGAGTAATTTTCATTGGCATGTTTGTGTTTCTGTGTTCGGTTTTTGCTAAATTGCAAATGTTACATTCGTTTACTATGTTTTGTGTCAGTAATTGGCTGTTGGGGAAATAGTAAGTTTCACTGAAGAGTTTATTTGTTTTTTGAATTCCGGGGTGTAAGAGTTTTTCATGGGTTTTCAAAATAAGTTCTTTAAATTCGGCATATGAGTTTATATTTTTTAATTGAATGAGGCTTCGTAGAATTTTAGTGTGGCTAGTGTTGATAATTTCTTTATGTGCGTTTTGAATGATTTCGAAATCTGCATCACTGTCTATAAACATTGCACTAGTTTTTGTACAAAAATAGTCAATTAAATATTTTTCGGCTTTGTCTTTAGTCATGTTGTCGTATGTGATGTGAATTATAAGTTTTTTGAAGTAATTCTGTTTTGTAATATTTGGAATGCCTTTGGAAAATATAATTTGTCTTTTAAATGTGTTTATTGGTTTCTCTGTAATGCAAATTAAATTACTGTTATCTTCGTCAGCGCTATGTTGTGTTTCTTCTCCGAAATAAGTCTGTTCTATTTTTACTCGCGATAGAGCGTCAGCTATGTGGTTTTCTTTTCCTTTTATGTATTTTATGTCAAAATCGTATTCTGATAATTTTACTCTCCATCGGGTTAATTTTGAATTTGGCTCTTTCATTTTATACAACCAACATAATGGTTGATGGTCACTATTGATTTCAAAATGTCGACCTAGAAGGTAGTGTCGAAAGGTTTTTGTTGCCCATACAATAGCTAAAAGTTCTTTTTCTATAGCGCTATAATTGGTTTCGTGATCATTGAGGGTTCTGCTAATAAAACTGATAGGATGTCCGTCTTGAGAAAGTACAGCTCCAAGGGCTACGTTACTTGCGTCAGTTGTTAAAATGAATTTATTTTTGAAATCTGGAATTTTTAAAATTGGGTCATTGGAAATAAGTTGTTTTAGCTTTTCAAAAGCTCTAATGTATTCTGGATTTTTAGTGTCTATTTTTGCGTCTTTTCGAAGTACTGTTGTCATTGGTTTGGCTATGTCTGCAAAATTTGGAATAAACTTTCTATAATAACCGGTTAGTCCGAGAAAACCTTTTATTTCTTTAGTTTTTGTGGGAATAGGATATTTTAGAATTGCCTTGATTTTATCAGGATTGGGTTTTATTCCATCCTTAGTTATGACGTGTCCTAGGAAGGAAGTTTCTTGTTTTAGAAACTCACATTTGTCAAGTTGTAATTTGAGATTTGCTTCAGAAAGCTTCTCGAAAACTAATTGCAGTGAATGTAGGTGTTCTTTTAAAGATGTTGAATATACAATTATATCGTCAAGATATACTAAACAGTGTTTATTTATTAACGGTCGCAAAACATTATTCATGCAACGTTGAAAGGTTGCAGGTGCATTCTTTAATCCAAATGGCATACGAAGATATTCATAATGGCCATTTTTTGTGGAAAAGGCTGTTTTTTTGATGGAATCTGTATGCATTTCAAGTTGATGGAAACCTTTTGCAAGGTCGATTGTTGTGAAATAATTGCATTTGCCTAGTTTTCCTAAAATCTCATCCATGTTTGGTATTGGGTGTCTGTCATTTATAGTTACGTCGTTTAATTTTCTATAGTCAATTACGATTCTAAATTTTTGTTTACCTGAAGCGTCTTGTTTTTTCGGTACGATCCATAAAGGACTACAATAAGGGGAATTACTGGGGCGTATTATACCTTGATCTAACATGTCTTGAATTTGGTGTTCAACTTCTTGTTCGTATGCTTGTGGATAACTGTATGGTTTTGTATACAAAGGTGAATTGTGAGTAGTGTTAATAACATGTTTTTCTTGATTACTGAAACTAAGTTGATCGCCTTCTTTGAACTGAATGTGTTGATATTGTTTCAATAAACTTATTAAATTAAATTTTTCTTCTTCATTTAAATGGTCTAGTCGGTAAGGACTTGAGTTGATAGATTCTTGATTTTTAGAATTATCTCTGATTGGGTTGTTGAGGTGTTGATAAGTTTCAAGAATTGGTTGAGCTACGAAATGATTTTGGTTTGTGATCGGAATATCATTGATTAATTTATACTTTTTATTGTATAAATTAACAGTTTGGGATTTATAATCTATAACGGCTTGTGCGTCTGAAAGCAGTTTTCTACCAATTAGTAGATCGTAATCTGGTGAAAATTGATGTAAAAGAAATTCATTATTACTTTTGAACAAGTTGTTTGAAAGAACATTCACCTTTTTTGTGATAGTCAAAGGTCCATTGCTGGTTTGAATAAGACAATCGGTATCGTAAATTGGTAAATTAAAAACATTGTATGTCATCATATTAACAGTAGATCCTGTATCTATTAAACATTTTATATTTTTTCCTTTATAGGTGATAATTATGTATTGTTTGTTTCCGAGGCTGGCAGCTGAAAATTTTCGGCTTTCTCGATTTCTATTTCATTTGGTTGTTCTGTTTCCTGTTCGGTTGTGGCTGGTTGTGTGTATGTATAGTCTGAGGTTTGTGGATAACTTTGTTCTTGGTAATATTGAGGATAGTATTGGGAATAAGAAGCTAATTGATTATAATATTCTTTCTGCATATAGTCGTGATAATTTATCTCTTCTTGATTTCTAGTTTCTTCATCTATACTCATTTTACTTTGTTCACTTTCTGCTTGTCTAACACGCTTTGTTGGTTGGTTGGCTACGCCAAAACTATTGAAAGGAGTTTGTTGTGGAGTTGTTTGTGTATGTTGTCCAAAACGATTATTGTCAAATTGATTTTGTCTGAAAATTGGTCTAAGTGTAGGGTTAAATGGTCTAACTGGGTTAGGCGTTGGTTGCATCGGTCGAGGTGAATAATGATTAGGTGGAAGATATGGTTGTTGAAAATAAGGTTGATATGGGACATAAGGATGGTTTGGTTGAAGAAATGTGGGAAACTTTTGAATATTTGGATTTGGATAAGTTGGCTTAAAATTTTTATCTTGCTTTACTTTGTTTTGATTTAAATTTTGACAGGGTTCATCAAAAGATTTTTTTCTTGTAATATGTTAATTAGTGATCTTAAATCTGGAATTTCGCAATTTATGATTCGAATACAAATATTGGTAGGAAGTTTTGAATTAGGTCGTCAATACTTGTTTTAATTAATCGATCATATAGTATTTTTTCATCTTGATTATTTTCTAATTCTAGCTTACTCATCAATGTCTGCCTACGGTGTTCTGCTTCTTCCAGAAAAGCTCGTACGTTGCCTTTGAACGGAGTGTTCCTGAATTCCTCCAGTAGAATATGGTTCTTGGTCTGCGTCTTGAAGTTTAGGATTAGCTGTTTTCGGAGATCCGTCCATGTAGTTAGGTTGGTCATGCCAAGAGATAACATGACTTCACTGCTGATGCAGCTTTCAACAAGTCCAAAGAGTATTGATCTCTGCCTCGCATCGTTGGTGGTGTACAGGGCCAGTATATAATCGATCCGGTTGATGAACGTGTATAAAGCGTTTTTATTTCCGGTGAACTTTTCAACATTTTTAAGTTGATTAATCACTTGGGTCATGTTGGTATCAGAAAGGGGTGTTGTTGCGTCGCCTTCCATTTTGTTTATTTATTTAATTTATTATAATTATATTTTATTTATTATTTGTTGTCGGTTTATTTTATTTTTATTGATTATTTAGTACGTATGTTGGGGTTTGTATGCACTGATAGCACTTTCGAAGGTTTGCGAGAAAACCAAATGTTTCTGGAATTATATTCTCTTCGAATTCTATAGCGTCTTCTTGAATTATTTTCAAGTTTTTTGCACAATCCGCGGCTTTGGCAATATGCGAATTTCGGTATACACGTCACTGTCGAGGTTTTATTTTAAAACTTGACGCGATATTGACCATCGCGTGGGTTGCCTTCGCGTTTGTTGTTTAGCGGATAGCAGTAAACGGGACACAAGAATTAATAACTTAGTTATTGCATCAGGATCCACAATTTATTACTATCCTACCGGCTGCGCCACTAAGATAAAACTGTTACGAGTCGAATAAATGCTGCGACATATACTAACAGCAACGCTAATATGATTTAAAAGACGAAGTCAAGGTTGGATTATGACAACTTGCTTTATTGAATATCAACTTAAGACTAACAATTGTATGTCTATTGACACGTATTTATGCAGTATTTATTTATGAGTATTCAGTGTTGGGCATTTCACCACACAATTCCAACACATTATCCGAATACTAGACCTAGGTCAACGAAGCTGCGCGCCTTGCAAAGACGAATCAGCCTAATGACGCGACCATACAGCTTCTGAATATTGTAGACGTAATCAGTATGATTATGTCACTATATAAGTATACATATAAAATTTGGAGACTCTAGGTTTAAAAATGTAGGAGATATAAATTTATTACTGGTTTGCGGTAATGTTTTTAATCGATAACAAAATAACGGGGCAAGGTATCGATATTTAAAACAAAACTCGATATGCGCATGCTATACACGGACCTAGGAAAAAAAATTTCAAGTCTCTAACTCTTATTATAAGAGTCTTATATCTTCTGAGATCGACGCGTTCAAACATACGGACAGACGGACAGAGCTAAATCGACTCAACTAGTCGCCCTGATCAAGAATGTATATACTTTATGGCCTCCTTCTGCCTGTTACATACATTTAACAAAACCATTATACCCTGATTTCCCATTGAAAATGGGTTCAGGGTATAAAAAGAAACGCTATACATACGTTTTCAATTACCCACTCACACACACACTTTGCAAAAACTATACCAAATTTCCAATCCATGTGATGTGTAAGTGATAATACTGAGTCACGAAAAAAAAATTAAATATTAAATGAATTAAATAATAATACATTTTAAATTTGAATCTGCTTTTCCTTTTTCAATTTATGGTACATCAAAAGAGGATAACAAAGACTCACAATTTGCAATATAAATCTATAGCAGTTATAAGTTCTCCTGGTATACGTTGATATACACTCATGGTGAAAATAATAGGCATACCTAGGGACACGAAAAAAGTATAGATATTTTCGGTATCGGATACATTGGGGCGATGATACCGATACTTTTTACTGGATGTTTTGGTTTCGATATTTGTATTTATCAAGTATCTCTAAAGCCATATCGAGTAAAGAAAAATAAGCGGGATCACGTCAAGCTCGCCAGCCAATCTGCGCGTAATTTGAGACTCCGTTAGTTGAATCATTAAAAAAAAGTTAAAACAGTGAATTATTATCGAAGTAAATTTGATTTATAGTTAAAGTAAGTAATAAAGCAATTATTCTATGCAGTTTATTGAAATATATGTCTTTAAAAGAATGCCACAAAGCCGCAGTAGTGTTTGGCAGTACTTCACCAGAATACGCAAAGACAAGGTGAAGTGCAAAATTTGCTTCAAAACTCTTAAATTATCAGGAAACACCTCACACATGCATAAGCATATAAAGAGCCACCCCGAAGTGAGGTAAGTAAATAAGCGGGATCACGTCAAGCTCGCCAGCCAATCTGCGCGTAATTTGAGACTCCGCTAGTTGAATCATTAAAAAAGTTAAAACAGTGAATTATTATCGAAGTCAATTTGATTTGTATTTAAAGTAAGTAATAAAGCAATTACTCTATGCAGTTTATTGAAATATATGTCTTTAAAAGCAGCCGCAGCAGTGTTTGGCAGTATTTCACCAGAATACGCAACGACGAGGTGAAGTGCAAGATTTGCTTCAAAACTCTTAAATCATCAGGAAACACCTCAAACATGCATAAGCATATAAAGAGCCACCCCGAAGTGAGGTAAGTAAATATTGTCATAAATATATATGTATTTATTTTATATTTTATATATTTTAGTGCAAAAGAAACTGGAAAAAAACTATCAACTTTTACAAGAGATCTTGATCCAATAAGTTCAAGTCATGAAACTGAGCCGCATAAGTATTGTATAAGTATTTTGAGACCACTAGAGAATGTTACCGATGGTGAATACCTTGAAGAACCAGATTAATAATGTACATGTGGATGTAGATGCGGACGACGGTGATATGGCAGTCATACATGCCGTAAGGAAAGAAATAATTAAACAATTGGAACGCCGATTCGGATCCATCGAAAAAAACCACCTAATTGCGATAGCTTGTTTACTGGATCCAAGATTCAAAAATAGCCCTTTTAAAGCTTGTACGAAAGCAATTAATTTGCTAAGAAAATGTATATTATCCAGCCCTAATTCTCTCTCCAGTGAGAATGAGAGTGATACTTCCATAGACTCGGCAAACAATCTTTGGAGTGATTATAAGAAGTGGACGCACGCAGGGAAGCAGACCAAAAAAACAAGATCTACAATGAACGATGACGAAGTAGGTCGCTACCTATCTACCCATGTTTTACCACTTTCCATCGACCCTTTAAAACAATGGGGTGATATGAAAGTAGTTTATCCCAAACTATACAACTTAGCTCAAAAGTATTTGGGAATTCCCGCGACGTCCGTGCCCTCTGAGCGCCTTTTCTCCAAAGCTGGAAGTACCATAACCAAAACTCGCAGCCGACTGTCACCCAAAAGGCTTGAAAAACTTCTTTTTTTAGGCGATTGTGCAGAGGAGGAATGGAATATATAACTTAACATAACTTCATTGTACTATGTAATAATTGAAAATTTTCTTGTAACTTTTACTTTTTAATTTAAAAAACATGAAATATATCCTAGATTTAATAAACATTTCATCCAAATATAAATACCCGATACCTTGCAACATCGATACTTTTGATTTGATATTTTTATAAGTACGATGCTTTTCTTTTGATGATTCTTATGAGTACATGATCGATACTTTGCATTCGATATCGTGTCCCTAGGCATACCCCTTAAAAATTAACTATATTGTGTTTACTGTAGTAAACTGCCCTAAACATAAAATTATTAATGGATGTTTCTGTATTAGGTATTGTAGCAGGATACTAGCCTATGTTATACCACTAACCAGAGAACACATAGACCGGACAAGTAGTGTAAAACGTTTTGCACACTTTTTTTCGGGAGTATTCTCCCAGACACTTCGTATTTGCTCGGCTCCTCACTTTTTGGGCTCGGGCTACGTAAATAGGTCAAATTGATCATTTTTACAAAAATTTGGATTAATCAGGTACCATGTTTTTAAAAAACATTCATTCTGATAGGCAAACCCACGATTATTGAATCAAATCAGGTACTTAAACAAAAGCGCGCCTCTTCAATTAAAATATATTTGAGAGAGCAGAGAGCATCGTGAGAGAGAGAGAGAGCAAGGGAAACATTCAGCGCAGAGGGATCTTTTGTTCAACAGTCGACCATCTCGGTCGAACGCATGAAGCGAAATGATTGTGCTTTCGTATTTTTTCGTAGCCCGAGCCCAAAAAGTGAGGAGCCGAGCAAATACGAAGTGTCTGGGAGATAACTCCCGAAAAAAAGTGTGGACAACGCTTTACACTACTTGTCTGGTCTATGTGTTCTCTCGTTAGTGGTTATACTATAAGGTAACAGCACTATGGTTAACCATCGATGGATACACATCTATCGATAGTTAACCATATCGGTGGCTGAGGAGGCTGTCGATATGGGACATGCCAATTTACATTTTACATTTTAAGCTTGATTGTGAACAAGAGAAGACGTGTGTAAATCAAGAGATTAACAAATAAAGAAATTAAAGAAAAGGCCTACTACAATCTCAGAAGTGGGATAAAGTACACAGATTTTTCAAGTTAAGCAAAATGAATTTAAGTATAGACGAAGTATCTGTAGTGCAGTTAAAGAATTGGCTAGCTGCATTGGGCTTGTCGACTCAAGGGTGCAAGACTGAACTTGTCGCTCGCCTCAATGGCGTGCCCGCAAATTTGCGCGGCAGCGCACCCGAATTGGAACAGAGTGAAGAGGAGTCAGCTCAAACTGGAGTATATCAGACATTGCAAATGCAACAAGAGGAAATAGACAGGAACGAAGAAGTTTTGCGAGAGCTAAGCGAACAGATCAACGCAGCGAAGAAGCAGCTAAAAAATTTTCACACACGACAATTGGACAGAGACGGCAACAGCAAGCATGACGAAATTGACGCAGATGGCGTCGATGCAGAAGCTGAATTCGGGGAACGCGCTACTGACGCGCGCCAAAAGGGCACCGGTGAAAATTGCGTATTAAATGAAACGAACAATGATGAAGTGATGTCAATGATGTTTAAATTAGCTAAAGAAATTATGGCGGAATTTACCGGGGAGGAGTCTATTAGCAACTGGATAGCGCAATTGAGTAATGTATCTAAATTATATCAACTAACGGACATGCAAAAAATACTGCTGTGCATGGCCAAGTTAAAAGGGAAAGCCATGCAGTTGATACATGCGGATCCATCAAGGATTGTACAACCGTTGGGCACACTACTGGATGGATTGGCAGCAGCATTCGAAAGCAAGATATCCAAGGCCGAAATACGTCGCAAGTTTGGGGCACGTATATGGAATGTCGACGAGAAGTTTACCCTGTATTATGAAGAAAATACACGTTTAGCAAGGCAAATCCATTTATATGTAGATGAGCTACTGGACGGTCTCATTGAAGGAATCCTGAATGCAATTTTACGCGCGCAGGCCAGGATACAGTGCTTTGAAGACCCCAGCAAATTTGTAAGGGCTTTTGCAGATGTGCGTTTGCCACTGCAACGATCTACTGGAGGAAAAGAGACAACAGCAGTGGGACCAGGGCTCGATAATGCAATGAAGGAGACGCGTTGCTTCAATTGCAACTATAAGGGACATTGGGCAAGAGATTGTCAGAAGCCCAAGAAGGAAAAGGGTACGTGTTACCACTGCGGCGCTAAGGATCATATGGTGGCACAATGCACGAAGAGGAAGGATGATATTGGAAACAATTTCGTAAGGTTAATCAATATACATTTTAAGACCAAAGATAAAGCTTCAGTTATTGCAGAATGCCTCATAGATTCAGGAAGTCCCATTTCGTTTATTAAAAAATCGTGTGTTCCATTTGGAATAAAACTTAAAGCACATACAGAAAATTACTTTGGGCTAAATGAAAGTCAGTTGAATGTTATTGGAAAAACGTTTGTTCATATTTTCAAGTTTAAAAAAATTAATTTTTGGTTAATAGCTGTGGCTGATGAATCTATGAGGTGGGAAGTAATTTTAGGGAGGGATTTCATGGAAGCTTACAATTTATATGTTGACCCAAACGCTCTGAGGATGATTTCAGTGGAAAGAACAGCCGGTACGTTGGTCGAATCGAAGCCTATCATAGCAAAACTTAGAGGAAACGACCATATGGCAAAAGGGAAATTAAGTGCGGTAAAGAATAAATTGTTAGAAAATGAAGAATTAGAAGAGAAATTGTTAGATAAATTGTTAGAAAATGAAGAATTAGAAGAGAAATTGTTAGAAAATGAAGAATTAGAAGAGAAATTGTTAGATACATTGTTAGAAAATGAAGAATTAGAAGAGAAATTGTTAGATAAATTGTTAGAAAATGAAAAATTAGAAGAGAAATTGTTAGAAAATGAAGAATTAGAAGAGAAATAAATTGTTAGATAAATTGTTAGAAAATAAAGAGTTAGAAGAAAAATCATTAGGCAAAGAAGAGAACGGTAGTTCAAAAGAGTGTTTAGAAAAGTCAATGGAAATAAATAGCAAAAGCGTTTTGGATGATAATTTTGAAAACAGCATGCTTCAAATTAATATGGTAGAAGGAGACAATGTAAAAGAGACATATATTATCGGTGAAAACATTAGTTATGATGTACGAGAAAAACTAATTAGATTGCTGAAAGTGGCATGTAGATGCATTGAGTAGATACAATAATAACATTATGGTAACAGAAGCAAATAGTTTTGAGACTAATTTAATTATTTGCCAAACAAAAGATGCAAAGTTACAAGAAATTAGAAAATTATTAGAGAAACAGGAGCACAAATTATTTGAAATGAGAAATGGTGTTATATTTAGGAAGAAAGAGTGGAATACGTTTTGAATAACACTCAACACTGTAGCACCAAGCAATTGCCAAGCGCAATGTTATTCGGAATAGAGCAAAAAGGGGAAATTAGTGATAGTTTAGGAGGACAATTAGAGAAAATAATGGGATTAGATACATACAGTTCACAGAATTTAGAAGATATTAGAGAACAAGCACAACATTATCAATCTGCATCACAAGCACGGAACGAAGAGAACTTTAATAATGCTAGAAAAGCTGCAAACGTATACAAGCCAGGAGATTATGTAATGGTTAAAAATTTCGACAGCACGGTGGGAATATCAAGAAAATTAATACCTAAATCCAAAGGACCATATGTCATAGATAAAGTACTGAAAGACGATAGATATTTGATAAAAGACATTGACGGCTTTCAATTATCCAGGAATCCTTATCAGGGCGTTTGGAGTGCAAACAATATAAGACATTGGGTAAAAGCATAAGAGAGATAATGATCTGTATTGTAAATATTAATTTCATAACTAGTGTGCAACATTTAATTAATAATTTAATTTTCAGAATATGTAAATATAATATCTATAAGAATTATATTTATCAAACACTAGCTGGCCCGGCAAACGTTGCATTGCCCTATCCATTATTTCTAGGTAAAAAATTGTTGAAAGCTATGTTGTTCAGGTTGGGATACACTCTGATAAATTTATTAATCGGATTTTCATTCAAGCACCTTGTGGTAAACGACATTCTTCATTTTTTAGTCAGGTGCAAGAACAAATAATGCGGATGGTTTGCCAACACGTGAGCATGCCACGTACAATTGACCATGAGAAAAACACGCATTTTCTAGATTGAGGCCACAAATAGTCAAAGATTGGCCCTGTGATTTGTTGATCGTAAAAATTGTATTTTACTAAATTAAGAGTGATAACTTTTTTTGTGTACCAAAAGCAAACAGAATGAAATGTATATAAAGTTAAAATGAAACAATGATTGATTTTACCATTCAATGGATTAATCATTTTGATATTAAAGTGATATCCATCGTCTCCTTGCCAAAACATCAGCGGGTATTGTAAAGCGTCATATGAACGGTGCGTTTCAGATATTCTTTGTAGTTGCCCAGTACTGCGTCGTGTAAGCACAATATCGCGTGCTTCCAAGCATTCACCAACAATCAGGATTGCGACTTCATCGATTGTTGGAGCATTAAATGTGCGTTCATGTGTTCCAG
Source organism: Drosophila mojavensis (assembly GCF_018153725.1). Taxonomy (NCBI): domain Eukaryota; kingdom Metazoa; phylum Arthropoda; class Insecta; order Diptera; family Drosophilidae; genus Drosophila; species Drosophila mojavensis. The sequence goes on along the minus strand of NW_025318897.1, from coordinate 2,117,693 downwards.
CTGGTGTTTTATATGCTCTGATTACTACTTTATAGTCATCTCTTGGCATGCGCTCTAAAGCAGTCTCGAACAGCTTGACCAATGCATGATGCTCGTGAAGCATTTGCTGCAAATCTTGGAGAATTTCTCTTTTCATAGCTGTGTTGATTTCTTGACGCCGGTCAAGTTGTTCTTCCATATTGCCCAAGAAGTATATTTGCAAGAATTTGTGCTGTGTATCTTCAATAGGTTGCAATGATACAATGCGATGGCAAATCTGGCCTTGAATCTTTAAATTCAAAGCCATAGTTATAGTTAGATTTACACTTTTTACAGAAATCTAACAAACTACATTATTCCAAAAAAAAATTTTTTTTTACAATCATAGAATATAAAATTTTTAACGTAAATTACCTTAAATGTCGGATTATATCCGTCTCCAATGATTTCCGCCCCAAATGAAGTCATTTGGAAACAGGCATTGTATTTTTGAGTGTTCGCTAGAAAATGTGATTCTAGTGATTTCTTATTGCCGTTTCACGGGCTGCCTCTATTTGAGAAGCACGAATTAAGGCCCTTCTTTGCTGGGTATTAACGCGGCACTTAAAATCCCCATAACTCGGTATGGGGTTCGGCTCTATTATTAATTTACCTTCCCTGTGTTGTTTTGGTTACAGGCATTTGGAAACAGGCATTTTTTTTTTTTTTTTTGAGTGTTCTCTAGAAAATGACGTGATTCTAGTGTTTCGGCATAGAACAGACTCTGGTGGCGGACCACTAATGGCAATGTCACTTTACCACTAAGGCAGCACAAACCGGGCGTTTCACCAGCAACTTCAATGCGCCACAATGCTGGCAAACAACGTCCATTGGACCAATGCAAACTTAACAATTCAAGCTGTAGTCAATGATGCAATCATATCGAAACGCTGCTCGATTCAAATCAATCCTTGAACCATTTCTTATTGCCGTTTCACGGGCTGCCTCTCTTTGAGAAGCACGAATTAAGGCCCTTCTTTGCTGGGTACTAACGCGGCGCCTTTCTCGGGCGATTTCTCGCTCTTCGTCAGATAATAGATTCGCGATATTCCAATGCCTAATTGCATTATGGGTCCGCCGGGAAAGATTAGATCTTATAGGACGCGGCATTTTTATCAATAGTAACACATAACATGCCCTCGCACAAAACCACATAAAACAATCGAGAAATATAAATACCAATAATTTACACAAATTTATGTTTGAGACAAACAAATACCTGAACTTTCGAGATATTTAGCTTTTGTACGCACGCGTATTATTTTTATCAAATGTGCTTTTTTTATGAATAGTCAGGTTCGCCTGACTGACTACATTTGTTTATTTACTTCTATACTATTGTATAATATGAGAGCAGGACCGAAAACTGTCACTGTTATCCAGCCTACTGAGTATAAATGGAAATTTGAATCTTTAGGGAAAAAACCGCGTTTTTCAAGTATTCGTAAAATTTTTTCAGTATTTTTAAGATCTACTATCCTACTCGTGGCGGAGACAAATCCAACATATCAAAAACCATGAAAATTGGTCCAGCACATATCAAGTTATAAGTCTCTGTACACTTTTACACAACTCTCTTTTATATATATAATGTAAGCACAATATTATTTTTAAGAAGTTAAGTATCAAATATGTAAATAGTTATACAAAATTAACAGAGATAGAGGGCTATCTCAGAGTCAGGATGACCGAATTGTAGCAGGATACTGGCCTATGTTATACTATAAGGTAACAGCACTATGGTTAACCATCGATAGATACACGGTGGCTGAGGAGGCTGTCGATATGGGACATGCCAATTTGAGTAATAGAAGAAGAGGAGGTAGATCGATACATTTTTAGCTTGATTGTGAACAAGAGAGGACGTGTGTAAATCAAGAGATTAACAAATAAAGAAATTAAAGAAAAGGCCTACTACAGTATATATTTGTGAAAATAAGTAAATTTTGTAAACAATTGTCTTTTCAAAAGTCATAAACAAAACAAGTATGAAAGCTCTAGTCGACACTGCTCAACTACGAGATCTCCTGAAGTAGTGCTGTAAAACTATCGATTGAACTATCGATCTATCGAATATTGATATTTCTGCGTCCATATCGATTGTTTTTTATACTATCGATAGAGATGATATCGTGCGTTGCACATCAATTACTCTGGCGCAACTTCGCAAGTCGGCGGCTCTTTTTGGTCAGAAATACATTTATAAGAAGCAATTAAGTATAAAAATAAGTATTTATTTGTAGGTAAATTTTCGTTGGTGTTGGTGGCTGGACAGATTATCACGGAACGACGAGCTGCCTTAAAAGCTAAGCATGTGGACATGCTTGTCTTTCTTAATCATAACTCTTGGATCTTGGCAGAAGAATAAAGGCCATGGATTTAATTTTAATTTTAATTTTATTTTAATTTTATCTAAACTTTTCTTTGTTATAGTCCATGAAGGATCTCATTATTGTTTATTCAAATATTTATTTTTATTTTTAAATATCCATTTATTTTTTGTTTTTGAACTTGAAAATATTTTCGATAGTACCATCGATGCTATTGAATAATTGTTGTAAAACCATCGAAACTATTGAATGTTGCAACCATCGATAGTTTTACAGCTCTATCCTGAACCCTTTGAGCAAATGATATTCAGGGTGACCGAATATGGTATTTTAAATACTTTTTGGTATTTTATCAGCTCCGATTTTGCTCAAAAGTATTTTAATGGTATATAGGTAGGTAGTAGCATTTTTCTTCGATTTTATGGTATTTTCGGTTTGGTCACTCTTTAAGTCTTAATGAATCGAATGCTTAATGCTTAAGACTTGCTTAATTTTAAAACAAATAAATAGAAAACATGAGCAATAAGCAAAAATATAGAGCTGAGTGGGAGACTATGCCGGAAAATGAAAAATGGCTGGGAAGGAGCGCTAATAATATGGATGCGCACTGCACAGCGTGCCAGACTAACATTTTGAGTAGGCTGGCGTCACTTTAGCAGCATGCGGCTACACAAAAACAAAGATTTAATAATTTTGCCCGTTTCTAATCCGTCGTGTGAACGCATATTCTCTCAAATTAATTTAATCAAAACGAAAAATCGAAACCGCTTTAAAAATGTAAATATATCACATATATTACATGTACAATAATCATTGCGCGAAAATGGGTGCAATAATTTTAAGCCCAGTGAACAAGTGTTATGTAAAGATTTCAACAAATTGAATTTAAGCTGCTCTGACGAAGAAGGCTAGTAAATATAATTAAATGGTCTTAAAAGAAACTAGCAAGACTGAACAAAGAAGTTCCTTTATTATTTTATTTTAAGAAAATGTTACAAAATGAATTTTAAGCGTTTAATTAATTTTAAGACTTTAAATATACAGAGGTGGTCAAAAGTAATTACACACCGAGCTTTTTTCTGCATGCTCAGCTTTAAAAGCTTGTTGTTGTTGTTGTTGTTCGCTGTTTTTGAAAAAAAGCTTTTGTGTCATAAAGCTTATTCTGTGTAGAAGCGATCGGCAAAAAGAAATTGCTAAAATAACGGTACAGGTTCGTAGATATAGCAAAAAGAACAGTTACCTAGAGGTTGTCAAAAGTATTTACACACATTTTTTTTGCGTCATAAGTATTTACACAAAATTTAAACATTTTTTAATGGCATTAATTAATGTTATTTATTTTTAATTTTTGTTGAACATAATAAAGGGTTTATTTATTTAATTTAGTATTTTGTCATTCCCCCTTTTTCGTCAATTACAGCCTGAAGCCTGGCTGGAATTGATGTTACCAATGATCGGGCGAAGTCAACTGTGAGCTCCGACCATATTCCGGTAACTTCCTGAATGGTATCATCCCGTTTCCGGTCCTTTTTGAATAGCCGTTTGGATTTTATTAAAGCCCAAACATTTTCAATAATGTTAAGGTCCGGACTTTGCGCAGGCCAGGGCAGGATTGCTTGATCTAAGTCCGCCAAAAACTTGGTGGGTATTGAGCCTTTGTGGCATGGAGCATTGTCTTGCTGCAATACCCATTCGATTGTTGGAAATAGTTTGTTCGCCGAAGTAAAAGCATTGTCATTTAATATGTGCAAATATCGTGATTGGGTCAGAGTGCCCTCTATTGGCACAAAATCTCCAAAACCATAGTACGACATGCAACCCCAAAACATTACTGTGCCACCTCCAAACCTGCTAAGAGGCTGCACTGCAGTTTTTTTATTTTTGTCGACTTAAATGCATAAAAGTCTTTCGAAATGAGCCTTGAAACTGAAATGCAACCTCATCTGTCCACAAAATGTTGTACCAAAACTCCAAAGGCTTTTCAATGTACTCTAAAGCAAAAGCAAGACGTTTTGCTTTGTTTGCTTCCGAGATATCAATGATTTTTCGGACGACATAGGTGTTTATGTCAACATCCTTTAACCTTCTACGAATAGTAGCATCACTGACATGTTTACCAATTATCTGTTGTGATGCTGCAGACACTTTAACTGGGCTTATCTCGGGGTTTTCTACGAATGTGCTGACAAGTCTTCTGCATTCCCTGGTGTTCAATGCTGGCTTTCGCCCACTTCGGTGTAAATTATTCAAATTTCCAAGTGTATCCCTTTTGTTAACCAAGTTATACACCGTTTTTCTAGATATTTTGAATATCTTTACCAACTCCGATGCCCCAACACCACTCTTAAACTTGGTTACGATCTCGGATCTTGTTTCGACTGATAGTTCCTTTGTTTTTACCATTTTACAGCACATCTACAATTTCAACTACAAATTGAATTCCGATCTTAGTCAAAGACCGCACATGATCAACGCAAATCAAAGACTAAAGGCAAATTTACATTGTGTAAATACTTATGACGCAAAAAAAATGTGTGTAAATACTTTTGACAACCTCTAGGTAACTGTTCTTTTTGCTATATCTACGAACCTGTACCGTTATTTTAGCAATTTCTTTTTGCCGATCGCTTCTACACAGAATAAGCTTTATGACACAAAAGCTTTTTTTCAAAAACAGCGAACAACAACAACAACAACAAGCTTTTAAAGCTGAGCATGCAGAAAAAAGCTCGGTGTGTAATTACTTTTGACCACCTCTGTATATTGGAATATGGAATTGAATACGAATGCATATGTTCTAGTTTTATGTTGGACTGAAATATTAGTAATTTTTTAAAATGAAATAAACAACAAACTTTTTTTGCAATGGGAAAACCCTTATTTTTTCTATATATAATAAGTCAGTTATTATTTTATTATAATTTGAATTTCCAGACGATTTATTTGTTATGGTATTTATAGTGGTATTTTGTAAAATATGAAATAGTATTTTATAGTATATTTTTGAGACCAAATTGGTATTTTTCGTTTGGTCCGGCGCGGTCACCCTGATGATATTTCAATAATTTCTTCACATGCACATGTCGGAAGTGACATTCGTAAGTAATTTAAGTAAAACAAGTAAGACTGCTAATATTTCGGCTAGATACTACCCTGAACCAAACTAATAAAAATTCCCATTTAGTATGGCTAAAGTCCCAATTTCGATGTATTTAAAAATAGTAATGAAATAGAAAACTCATTTAATAAAATATTAAAATATTTTGAAACAATTAACAAAATTACCATCAGTTGCGCGCTCGGGGTTCGAACCCGCGACTTCTCGATCGAGCGCCACGCCGCTACTCACTACTCCACCTCACTTTTGGAAGCTGCGCTGCCAAAACTGAAATAGATTCACTGCTGCAGCGTCATCTAGCAAAACGAAACCAAACTAACAGCTGATGTGATTCTAAGAATGTTCTAGAAGAAATTTGAATGTATGTGTGCACACATATACGAAACAGTTGTAGCTGCTGCACGTGCGTTTGTTAATTGGGCAAACACTTTATTATTTTTTAACGTCGATTGACTTAACGGAATTTAATGAAACTTTCAGCATATGATCTACATATTCTATTGAATATTTGACAAATTTAAATAGAATCATTCAAAATTAGCTATACTGGCATCTGACTTGAACTTGAATATTTTTCCGCGCTGTATATACGGCCATTCAAAAAAAAAAAAAAAAAATCAACTCTTATATCTTCTGAAATCGACGCGTTCAAACATACGGACAGACAGACAGACGGACAGGGCCAAATCAACTCAGCTCGTTGCCCTGATCAAGAATATATATACTTTGTGGGGTCTGTCTGCCACGCCTCCTTCTGCCTGTTGCATACATTTCAACAAAACCATTATACCCTGATTTCCCATTGAAAATGGGTTCAGGGTATAAAAACAAGAACGTTGCAGACGGGCGTTACCAACTGCAGAATATTCATTCACATCTTATCAGCAATTTAGTAGATAAGTTTAGCTCTAATACTGTTTTTAAAAATGCCACGCCCTCACTGGGCGTAGACACCTCATATTTAACCAGCTCTTAGAACGAGCTGAAGGTAACGTAACTGCTAAATTTGAATACTTACGCTCAAAAAATGTGAAAATGACAGGGTATTTTTCGATATGCCATTCCCCCAAAGAGGCGTAACAAATACCTTTATAGATAGAGGAGAATACTAGTAACTCATCTGTCCAAATTTGAAGTTTCTAGCTATTATACTTTAGGGGATATAAACTTTTGCGGTTTGCTACGCCCCCTTTGGGCGGACATATATCTACCATAACTCATTGGACTTGGGTGGTCAACCCACGTATATATACCAAATTTCAGGTCTCTAACATCAACAGTGCCTAAAATATAGCCGAATTCGAAAAATCACTATAACTTCAGGTCCGATTTACCACGCCCCTAGTGGGCGGATCAGGAAAATTTTAAGACTATATGTGAGTGTATGTGTTCCAAATTTCAAATCTCTAGCTTCAATAGCGCCGAAATAGATTGCGTTCATACGGACAGACAGACGGACAGCAAGACGGACATTGCACAAAACCAATATACTAATTCACTTTCGTGAATGAGTATAAAAAAGTTTAGACTTAAAAATCGCTGTGCCAATAACTTAGTTCGTCACTGTATGTACATACAGTTTGACACGAAAGTGTTTAAGCTTGGGAAAAAAGAGCATTTTTGTTCTTTGACATTAAAAAAAACTACTAAATGTGATATTTCTAATTTTTTTAAAATTACATTATGTTTTTCAATTTGTTGTCTTTCAAAAATAACTTTAAAAAAATTTAAAAAACTTTTAACATAGGCTTCTCCCATTCCTCTAATATACAGGCTTTCAAATCGCTTTTGTTTGTTGGACCTCGCTTGGCTGTCCTTTTTTTGAGATCAGCCCACAGATTCTCTATGGGATTAAGGTCGGGGCTTTGCGCAGGAGTATCCAACACCTTTGCACAATTGTAGAGAAGCCAGCACCTGACTATGTTAGCTTTGTGTTTGGGGTCATTATCTTGGTAAAACCTAAATGTTGGTTTACCATCCCTAAAAAATCCAAACTTGCGGGCACTGGACACTAGATTCGTGCGTAAAATCTCCAAATACTGTTTCGCATCCATTGTACTCTCGATAAAGCACAATTCTCCAACTCCTTTACTAGAAATACATTCCCAGACCATCACTGAAAGTTTTCCGAACTTAATAGTGGGAATTATATTTTTCCGTTCAAGGGCTTTCAACGGCTTTCGCCAAACACGACTGGGTCCATCATGGTAATACAACATCATCTTCGTCTCGTCACAAAATCCACAACAATAGTTTTTTCCGCGCAACTCGGGATGCAAACTCGTTCCTTTTTAGGGCTCTGCGGACACTTTCGCGGGATATGTCAATATGACATTCTTCCTGCAGCTCCCTGGCAAGCGTTCTGGTCGAAATTGTTGGGTTATCATTAACTTTCCTGGCCAGAATACGCTTGGCCCTATCTGTTAACGCCCGAGGTCGTCCAGTTAAATGCTTTGGCTCCAGTGTTTCATTGTTTTCTACGCGGCTTAAAATACTGTAAATGGTCCTCTTCGATATTATAAACATTTCTGCGATCTCCGCCACTGATTTTCCTATGGAGTGGTTATAATAAACCAAATGAATCATGTCAAATGACAATCGCTTCCTTGGCATTCTTAATTTGTTTAAATTTTTTGAAGATTGAATCGATTCTTACAAAATATGACGAAATTGTTCAGAACATAGCATTAGCCACAGCTGTGCACATTGAAATCGCCGAAAACAACGGTAAATACGAATTTAGCAGTAAGAAGAAATAAAGAATAGCATGTGTGCAAACACTTTCGTGTCAGTTGAATTTGAATATCTTTTATGTTGTTATTGTTATTTAAGCCTATGTTAATAGTTTTTTATTTTTTTTAAAGTTATTTTTGTAAGACAACAAATTGAAAAACATAATGTAATTTAAAAAAAAAAATAGAAATATCACATTTAGTAGTTTTTTTTAATGTCTTAGAACAAAAATGCTTTTTTTTTTCCCATGTGAAAGCACTTTTGTGTCAAACTGTATGTATGTATGTACTTACTTACTGCACGTATGTATATACATGCATATGTACATATGTATGTACACATGCTCGTGTTTATAAATTGACATTGCCTATATACAGCGCTAATCATTGATGTGATTAATATTAATGAAGAATCTTTTTATTATAGTAGTATAGTAGTAAAAAAAAGTTCGCTTTTAAACTAATATTAAAGATGCTATACATACATACATATGTATGTATAGATAAATTAATCAACTGCGTGTTTACTTTGAAATGTGCATGTATGTGTATGTATGTACATATTTTTATAAGTACATATGTGAAGTTCTTGCTTTTTAAACGTATTCATAGCAACTATTTATTGCAAAAATACATATGTATATGGCATTACTTACTTGGATTCTTTTTTTTTTAACTTGTTCATGCTGATAATGCCCAAATCATCTTTAATTGATGATACTCGTGTTATTTTGTTTTGATCTAGTAATATATTTTATTGAACAATATCATACAGTATCGCTTTCCGAAATTTGAGCAGTCAACATTTTAGTTTAACATAAAAAACTTAATTTCTTTTCCAAGTCCATCTAGTACATTTAGTGTTGTATTTATTAGTCACAAATACGACAAATTATCAAGAACATTGTAAGAATATATCGAACTAAATAGCATATAAAAGTATAAGTTCGATAAACCACTGTTAAGAGACTAAATAGGTTACGCAAAGAATAGTTCCGTGTTATCATGAAATACACATGTTATATACATATGTATGTATACTAACTCAAGATGTGTTATGAAGTCATAAAGGCCCATTTGACAGGCACTCTACAATTAAAGCCTGACAAACTACTGGATCGCGAGACAATTATCATCCTATCCCTTTAGAGCTGGGCAACCATTGATGGTTTACCCATTGATGGGAAAAACTATCGACTATATCGATGGTTCCATCGAATATTTTTACTTTCAAATTTTTACCTTGATTTTTCGGCGTGCAAAAAATTTGATCTACATGTCTAGTCTAAGTGTTTCTTTTATTTTAAAGCACTGACCACAGAACACATAGACTAGACTTGTAGTACAAAGTTTCTCAACACCGAAAAATCTGTCTCCTAAGGCCTATCAAATTCGTATTTGCTCGGCTCTTCACTTTTAGATTCGGGTTACGAAAATATACGAAAGCACAATCATTTCGCTTCATGCGCTCGAACGAGATGGTCAAATGTTGAATAAAAGATGTCTCTACGGTCGTCAAAGATTGGCCCTGTGATTTGTTGATCGTCATGGCGAAGGCAAGACAAATCGGGAATTGAATTCGTTTAAACTCAAAGGGCATATCTGTTATAATCATCGGAATCCTAGGAATAAGAACTTCCTCATCTTTAAATTTTCCTTTGAGTATCGACGCGTGAATCACATTGCTCATCAGTTTTCTTATCACCAAACGCGTTCCATTGCACAGTTTTGGTTGGTTTAAATTTCTAAGCATGATAACTACCGAGCCAACCTTCAGTTGTAAATTGTGCGGTGGTAAACCAGGCACATCCAAGGAGTTCAAAAATTCAGTTGGATAATTAGTGGCTTCTTCTTTGTTTGTTACACAGTCGATAGATTTGAATGAATACAGAGTACCAACGATTTTATTTTGAATTATAAAATTAAGATCATCCACATCTTTATTTTTAGCAGCCAAAATTGCTCGCTCACTTAACCATTTAGTATTTTTGTGGAAAGCAATGATATTCGGAAATACTTTGTTGATAAGCTCATCTTTTGATGAGACGAAATTGCAAAAATTTTGAGGAAATGAAATCAAGCCACTCGATTCGTCAACAGGAATACGGCGATTACCGATTGTTGGAGCATTAAATGTGCGTTCATGTGTTCCAGCTGGTCTTTTATCTGCTCTGATTACTACTTTATAGTCATCTCTTGGCATGCGCTCTAAAGCAGTCTTGAACAGCTTGACCAATGCATGATGTTCGTGAAGCATTTGCTTGGAGAATTGCTCTTTTCATAGCTGTGTTGATTTCTTGACGCCGGTCAAGTCGTTCTTCCATATTGCTCATGAAGTATATTTGCAAGAATTTGTGCTGTGTATCTTCAATAGGTTGCAATGATCCAATGCGATGGCAAATCTGGCCTTGAATCTTTAAATTCAAAGCCATAGGTATAGTTAGATTTACAAACACTTTTTACAAAAATCTAACAAACTACATTATTCAATTTTTTTTTTTTTTTACAATCATACAAAATAAAATTTTTAACGTAAATTACCTTAAATGTCGGATTATATCCGTCTCCAATCATGGAAAATAAAAATTTTAACGTAAATTACCTTAAATGTCGGATTATATCCGTCTCCAATAATTTCCGCCCCAAATGAAGTCATTTGGAAATAGGCATTGTATTTTTGAGTGTTCGCTAGAAAATGTGATTCTAGTGATTTCTTATTGCCGTTTCACGGGCTGCCTCTATTTGAGAAGCACGAATTAAGGCCCTTCTTTGCTGGGTATTAACTCGGCACTTAAAATCCCCATAACTCGGTATGGGGTTCGGCTCTATTATTAATTTACCTTCCCTGTGTTGTTTTGGTTATATTTTTGATGTACCAGTTCTACACTTAAAAAAGAAAAAATAAAAAATAAAAAAAAAAACTAATGCGACGCCTTTCTCGGGCGATTTCTCGTTCTTCGTCAGATAATTGACTCGCGATGTTCCGATGCCTAATTGCATTATGGGTACGCTGGGAAAGATTAGATCTTCTAGGACGCGGAATTTTTATTAATAGTAATACTGAATATGCCCTCGCACAAAACCACATAAAACAATCGAGAAATATAAATATAAATAATTTACACAAATTTATGTTTGAGACAAACAAATACCTGATATTTAACTTCTGTACGCACGCGTATTATTTTTATCAAATGTGCTTTTTTTTATGAATAGTCAGGTTCGCCTGAGGCTGTGCCGTAGACTGACTGACTACATTTGTTTATTTACTTCTATACTATTGTATAATATGAGAGCAGGACCGAAAACTGTCACTGCTATCAAGCCTACTGAGTATAAATGGAAATTTGAATCTTTAGGGAAAAAACCGCGTTTTTCAAGTATTCGTCAAATTTTTTCAGTATTTTTAAGATCTACTATCCTACTCGTGGCGGAGACAAATCCAACAAATCAAAAACCATGAAAATTGGTCCAGCAGATCTCGAGTTATAAGTGGAGGAGCACTTTTACACAACTCTCATTTATATATGTATATAGATAAAAATATTTTAAAACAATTAAAATAATTAACATCAGGTGCATTGATCGGGATTTGAACCGCGACTTCTCGATCGAGCGTTATGCAAAGCGAACAGCTGATTTGACAGTGTGACGTCACTATTTCAGAAAATGTTGGGCGCGCGTTTTAATTTGTATGAAAATCAAGCAACTTTGACACTGTTATTTGTCTTAAAACTAGTAGACTAAATAAAACGAGTTGGACGGCTAATCACATATTCTATATACATTTATTCACGAATCGGAAAATATAAAGGTTTTTGCTAATTTTTATACTCTTAGCCGTTTTCTAAGCAGTTATTGATCATGCAATCCCTTGACCACTTTTACTTTTGCATATAATGGATTTAACCTTACTATCTAAGGCTTGAATTTGTAAAACTAAAGAGTTACTACTAAGTATTGTGCATTTCCCATTAATCCGCATCATTATATGTACTAATTTCATTCTTTATATTACAAATCCGATGGCCATAGATGATACGCAGCATTGTTAACTTTTGTCTAGGTTTTAAGAGCTGATTCAGGCAGATTATGTGTTTCTTTAGGTTTCAATACTCATAATCATACAAGTTTTCGACTTGACAATTATTACACAAATTTTATTTTATTCCACTGGATGTTTCTGACATGACAGCAGGTGTGAGCAGCACCTTTATTGATGCCGCTTCAGCGTGTACTATATTTGAATGTGTAGGTAAATTGGAATAAATAAACAATACTGATGGCGAAAATCCGGTTAACTATGTCCATCAACAATTCCTGCTGACTTATTGGCCATTTTGGCCATATCATTGCTGCATTCGAGAGGCTTCCCAGTTCATTCCATTGTGTACTTAATTTCTTTATTTTATGGTAATAAAATTAATAATTGACCATTTTTAAGTTATTGACATTTCCTTATATATACTTAATTTTGGTTATTTTCGACCACTTAGCCGATCTGTGCTGAAGCGCCTGCCAAGCTTCAGCCGGGACAACATAGGAAAATCTGATAATGTGACGTCACAAGACTGCTGTTAGTTAATATTAAAAGTAACGGGACTGATCTTTGCGCAACCTACTGTGTCTTTTAACAGTGGTGGGAAGGGTATGAAAGCGTTGATACCAGGGACCGCAAATAAGAGTAATGCATTTAAAAAAATTGAGGGTAAAAAGAACTACCAAGAAGAGAGAGGAAATCACACATAAGGATTTTTTTTATGGCGAATTCAAAAAAGGGATAAACTCCTATTCGTAATTTTTATTAAAAAATTATATTTAATTATTAAAATTGATTTTTATGATAAAAATCAAAAATAATTCTTACAGAACAACTTTTATATAAAAATCAAATCATAACTCTTATTTTTGATTTTTATCATAAAAATCAATTTTAATAATTAAATATATTTTTTTTTAATTTATCAAAAAATAATAATTATTTTTTAATTTTTTTGCTATAAAAATTATAATCGTTACGGTCCCTGGTTGATACCACTGACCAGAGAACACATAGACTAGACATGTAGAACAAACTTTTTCAACACCGAAAAAATGCGCTGAGCGGACCAGACAACTTCGTATTTGGTCGGCTCGGTCTTCTGAGGCTCAAGCAGTGAAAATAAGGCAAGACAAAATCAGTGTGCTGCGACTGCTGCCACGAAATTCACGCATTACTAAATGAAGCACGGCTATGCGCTCTTTTTCCCTTACTCACTCTCTCCCTCTCTTTATGCTCTCTCTCTCTATATGGTCTCTCAAATAGCAGCAGCGCACAGAAATTGAATATTGTTCGCGACGATCGCAGCTCTTTCCTCTTGAGTGAAGAGTATATCGAAATCATAAAAGCATTTGTCACGCTCATGCAAACAAAATGTAAGCGTTTCGATGGTTATTCGTGGGAAGGGTATGAAAGCGTTGATACGCATAAACAATATTATTTCGCGACGGGCAAGTACACACACACTTGTAGTCCCTTGCTACATGTATGAGCATTTGTGACCTGCGTGCGTTACTCTTGCTGCTTGTAGCAATTTTAAAGCCCAGCATTTGCATTTGGTCGGTCTTACGGACTGTCATAACCACTTTAAACAGATGTACTATGTATCATAGCTTGCAAAAAACTGTTAACACTTTTTCGTTGTCTGCAAAAAAGTGTCTTTCAGTGACACAGTCAAAAAAACTCAGACAGAAAGTGTTTTTGTCGCGTCTGGCTTAGCTCTCTCGCGCTCTGAGGGAGATAGTTGTTTCTGTTTTCGTTTCCTCAAGTCAAACACTGATCGTTTGCTTGAGTTAAAGAAGTAACGGTAAGTTGCGTTTGTATGGGTAATCACGCGCGATTGCTGCGTTCTTTTTGTATGTATGTATGCGTGTATTTACATGCACACGAAGGCAAAAACATTTTCTGCTGAGTTTGTTAGTCAAAGTGTTTTTTGCTGAGAAGCTTTGTGTGAGGGAAAATCGTGTTAGTTTTACGCGACACTCATGTGAGAGCGTCACACGAATGAGTGATCGCATTGCGTCTGAGCGAAACAGATGCTAAAGAAAAAAGAGAGTGACGCTCAGAGAGAGACGTGTCTACACAATTTTTTTTTGGGTATGATGCGAGAAAGAGAATAAACGAAAAAACGCTCAACTCTCATTTGCAAGCTCTGCTATGTATACATACATTTTGGGCTTTACAATTTGCACAGCCTGTTCTGCACAGAAAGACAACATTTTCGCGACGAGCATGCACACACACATTTACATCCTTGCTACGTGTATGTGCTTTTGTGTGCGTGCGTCGCGAAACTCAATGCTTTCTCAGTATTTTCGTCTCTTATCAGCCCAAAAGTTGCCGTTGGTCTGCCTTGTGAAGTGAGCACATGCATACATACATTTGTGTATGTGTATGCTTGTATGGGATGGCAAGCTAATTGTCTCCGGATTTAGTAGTTTGTAAATTTTGTATGATTTGAATCGTAGGGTGACTATCAAATGGGCCATTATGACTTAATTAGAAATTTTTGACAATAATGAGTAAAGCTTGAGTATAATATGAAATGTGTATTTCATATATTGCAAAGCATTTAATAAAGTTAGTAGTGTTTTACGATAATTTTTTCGATTAAAAATGTGTATAAAATAATTTTAATTATATATAATTATTTACGGATATAAACACATTTATAAACATGATTAGCAATAATAATATATAAATGTACTTATGTACATATGTATGTATGTATACATAGTACATCTGTTTAAAGTGGTTATGACAGTCCGTAAGACCGACCAAATGCAAATGCTGGGCTTTAAAATTGCTACAAGCAGCAAGAGTAACGCACGCAGGTCACAAATGCTCATACATGTAGCAAGGGACTACAAGTGTGTGTGTACTTGCCCGGCGCGAAATAATATTGTTTATGCGTATCAACGCTTTCATACCCTTCCCACGAATAACCATCGAAACGCTTACATTTTGTTTGCATGAGCGTGACAAATGCTTTTATGATTTCGATATACTCTTCACTCAAGAGGAAAGAGCTGCGATCGTCGCGAACAATATTCAATTTCTGTGCGCTGCTGCTATTTGAGAGACCATATAGAGAGAGAGAGAGAGAGAGAGCATAAAGAGAGGGAGAGAGTGAGTAAGGGAAAAAGAGCGCATAGCCGTGCTTCATTTAGTAATGCGTGCATTTCGTGGCAGCAGTCGCAGCACACTGATTTTGTCTTGCCTTATTTTCACTGCTTGAGCCTCAGAAGACCGAGCCGACCAAATACGAAGTTGTCTGGTCCGCTCAGCGCATTTTTTCGGTGTTGAAAAAGTTTGTTCTACATGTCTAGTCTATGTGTTCTCTGGTCAGTGTTGATACTCATCAGTGTTGCCAATTTTTGTTGAGCAAAAAAATCTGTTTTTAGTGGGAAGATACTTTAAAAAAAGCCGAAAATTTGTGAAAAAATTCGGAAAAGAGCTGATGTTTTTTGCTTTGATTTGATTGATATATATATATTTTTAACAACTTATAATCATTTAAATAAAAGCGCCTCTTCAATTAAAACCCAAAATCGTTCACACCATTAAAAGTTGAGGTAGGCACACGCCAATGTTCATCTCCCAAACATGCAAACAAAGATATACACACACGCACATCTAAAGGCACATCGGCATACAAATGCTTCTACAAGTGATATCCCATAATTCTGAACAGCACATCCCATGCGTCACACAATCAAATGTATATACATACATACATACATATGTATGTGAGCAATTCACAAGATCGACCAAATGCAAATGCTGAACTGTAAAATTGCTACAGCGGCAAGAGCTTCGCACACAGGCATACAAATGCTCATAATACATGAAGCAAGCGAGAGTTTGTGTGCATGCTCATCGCGAAAACATTTTCATTATGCGCACCAACGCTTTCATACACTTCCCACACATAATAACGAAAACGAATGGCAAACGGTTTGAAAAGTTCGGTATACTCTTCACACAGAAGGGAAGGCATAGGTTCTCGCTGCGAAGAAATTTCAATTTTTGTGAGCGCTGCTTGTGCTCACATGCATACATACATATACATATTTGAGAGAGCAGAGAGCATCGTGAGAGAGAGAGAGCAAGGGAAACATTCAGCGCAGAGGGATCTTTTGTTCAACAGTCGACCATCTCGGTCGAGCGCATGAAGCGAAATGATTGTGCTTTCGTATTTTTTCGTAGCCCGAGCCCAAAAAGTGAGGAGCCGAGCAAATATGAAGTGTCTGGGAGATAACTCCCGAAAAAAAGTGTGCAAAACGCTTTACACTACTTGTTCGGTCTATGTGTTCTCTGGTTAGTGGTTCAGGGTATAAGAAATCGATAGCTTATCCCGTTCTTTTTTATCGATAAAAAGCTTTATCGAAAACCAGTTATAAAATTATATCTTCTACACCTTTATTGCTAGAGTCTCCAAATTTTTATACCCTGAACCCATTTTCAGTGGGAAATCAGGGTATAATGGTTTTGTTGAAATGTATGTAACAGGGAGAAGGAGGTGTGGCAGACCCCACAAAGTATATATATTCTTGATCAGGGCGACGAGCTGAGTTGATTTGGCCCTGTCCGTCTGTCTGTCTGTCCGTCAGTCCGTCCGTCCGTCTGTCCGCATGTTTGAACGCGTCGATTTCCGAAGATATAAGAGCTAGAGACTTGAATTTTGTTTTTTAAAATGACCGTATATACAGCGCGGACGTCGATTTTTCTTTTTTTTAAATTTCTCAAATATTCAATATAATATGTAGATCATATGCTGAAAGTTTCATTAAATTCCGTTCAGTCAAAAATTAATTAAAAATCATCAAATATTTGGCCAATTAACAAACGCACGTGCAGCAGCTACAACAGCATCGTATGCGTGTGCACACATATATTCAAACTTCTTCTAGAAACATTCGTTGAATCACATCAGCTGTTAGTTTCGTTTAGTTTTGGTAGATGGCGCAGCAGCAGTGAATCTATTTGAGTTTTGCCAGCGCCACTAGCAGGAGTGGGGTGGCGTAGTGTGTTAGCTGCATGACGCTCGATCGAGAAGTCGCGGCTCGAATCCCGATCGGTGCAGCTGATGTTAATTTTTTTAATTGTTTCAAGATATTTTTATATTTTCATAAATGAGTTTTCTATTTAATTTATATTTTTAAATACACCGAAATTGAAATTTTAACCATACTAAATGTGCGTTTTTAATAGTTTGGTTATTCTAGCAGATTCTTAGAATCACATCAGCAGTTAGTTTGGTTTAGTTTTGCTATATGGCGCTGTAGCAGTGAATCTATTTGAGTTTTGCCAGCGCCACTAGCAAGAGTGAGGTGGCGTAGTGAGTAGCGTAAGGCTCGATCGAGAAGTCGCCGGTTCGAATCCCGAGCGGTGCGAGGTATATTAATTTTTTTAATTGTTTAAAAATATTTATATATATTATTAAATGAGTTTTGTACTTCTTTTATATATTTAAATACATCGAAATTGAAATTTTAGCCATACTTAATGGGCATTTTTATACCCTGAACCCATTTTCAATGGGAAATCAGGGTATAATGGTTTTGTTGAAATGTATGTAACAGGGAGAAGGAGGCGTGGCAGACCCCACAAAGTATATATATTCTTGATCAGGGCGACGAGCTGAGTTGATTTGGCCCTGTCCGTCTGTCTGTCCGTCTGTCCGTCCGTCCGTCTGTCCGTCTGTCCGTATGTATGAACGCGTCGATTTCAGAAGATATAAGAGCTAGAGACTTCAAATTTTTTAAAAAATGTCCGTAATTACAGCGCGGATATCGAGTTTATCATTAAAAATCGATAACTCATCCCGATCTTTTTTTTATCGATAAAAACCCTTATCGAAAACCAGTTATAAAATTATATATTGTATATTACACCTTTATTGCAAGGGTCTAAAAATTTTTAATGTATTCTTATATACAATTTCGGTTTTTGTTAAAATTTACCCTCCACCCCTATATTCACCCCCTCACCCTCACATTTGTGCTTTGGCAAATACATGCATATCCATGTTATAATCATAATCTGAAAGTTTCATGAAGATCATATGTCCACAAAAAAAGGTATTAAGCAATTGTTCTCATAGTAAGCGCACACTGCAGCCCATGCGTGTTTATGCGTGAGTGCTTGTGTGTGTATGTGTGTGTGTGTGTGTATGTGTGTGTGTGTATGCGTTTGTGTGTATGCGTGTGTGTATGTGTGTGTGTATGCGTGTGTGTGTGTATGCGTGTGTGTGTATGTATGCCTGTGTGTGCGCACGTGCGTGTGTGTGTGTGTGCGTGTTTCTTGTGTAAGCTGAAAGACGCGAAAAATTATTGAAATATCTATTGCTCCAACGGTTCAGGGGATCTCGTAGTCGAGCAGTCTCGACTAGAGCTTTCTTACTTGTTTAGTGTAGGGTAGCGGTAGAGCGGCGCAACATCGGACAATAACAACGACAACACGGACGAGGACAGAGAACAATGGAGGAAATCTAACGGCGATCAGCTAGCGCACAGGCTGTATGGTAACAGCAGCAATAACTTCGGAGAATAACAACAACAACACAGACGAGGACAGAGAGCAACGGAGGAAACCTAACGGCGACTAGCTAGCGCGCAAGCTGCATGGCAACAGCAGCAATAGCATCGGACAGTAACAATGACAAACGGACAGCAACAGAAAACGACATATAAAATCAAAACGGCGATCGAGTACAGTCTACACCACGCAACTCGCGACGCACACAGAGCAGCAGAACACTAGTTACAACAACAATGACAAAACGGACGACAACGGCAAGCAACATTGGAAATCTAACGGCGCATCTCTTGCGTCGTCGTTGACGCGTTTGCAATAAAGAGAATAAGAGACGTCACGGCGAGCAGAGTTGAAAGCTCTTACGCTGCTAAACGTAAAGCAGCAGCAAAGAACAAAGAGCGAAGCAAGATCGAGAGCGAAAGCTCCGCTTAAACATAATGTTGAATATTGAATTTCAACACTATGTTTAGAAACACTCATGTTGCAGCATATAGCAATAGTTTGCAACATTGTGAAATTCATTTTCATGCAAATGCAACATCGATCGTAATGTTGAGTGTCGCGACGCTAGTCTAGAAACATTATGTGTCTGACGAATTTGACTAGCACGCATTGAATGTTGCTGCGTCGCGATCTGTCTTGTTGCGATTCTTGAGCTGTGTAGATCGATGTGCTGTGCCGTGCTTAAATCAAAATATAAGTCGTAATACAAAGTATAACAACTACTGTGTGATCTTATTTCGGGCCTGGTTTTTCAACACATAACGAATGCCAATGCAACGCAATTGCATAGCTCGTTCTCAGCGCCTAGACACAGCGACGCCGCCGCAGGCAGAAGTGAAAGCTCTGAGCAGCAAAGGCTTAGCGCTAATTGCCGAAAATGCAATTAGATGACTTATCTTTGGACCCACGCAGCAGACGGACGTCAGCGGAAAATAATAACAATTATAAACAAGTAAGAAGACTCTAGTCGAGACTGCTCGACTAGGAGATACCCTGAACCCTCTAATCTGATATTTTAATCAGTCTGCACTTCTTTTCGACACACATACATACACACGCACGTATTAGAACGCGCTCTACTAACTGCGCAGTAAGCAGCGACTGCGCTTCGGCTGCGCTGTAGTGTGGGCAACATTATAAGAATTTATTTGTTGAATAATTTAATTTCTATACGTACAATCTTATTGAAACTTTTAGAGCATAATTATAAATATTATATAATTATATTATATTAAATGTATGTACATTCCAAAGCACACGTCTCTAGTACTTGAAATACGCCTTTTACAAAGGTGAGGGTGACGGGGTGGATATAGGGGTGGGGGGTAAAATACAACAAAAATCGAAATTATATAAAATACATATAAGTCTACATTTAACATTTGGAACCTCTAGCTTCAAAGGTGTAGGAGATATAATTAAATAACTAGCTTTCGATAAGGTTTTTAATCGATAATAAAATATCGGGAGTAGTTATCGATATATAAAGAAAAACTTGATACCTAGGAAAAAATTTCAAGTCTCTAGCTCTTATATCTTCTGAGATCGACGCGTTCATACATACGGACGGACGGACGGACAGACAGACGAACAAAATCAACTCAGCTCGTCGCCCTGATCAAGAATATATATACTTTGTGGGGTCTGTCACGCCTCCTTCTGCCTTTTACATACTTTTAACAAAACCATTATACCCTGATTTCCCATTATCAATGGGTTCAGGGTATAAAAAAACATAACACAAATTAGTGCCTTGTTAGTGGTGCGGAAAAGTAATGAGTCGACGCGTTTGGGAGGCAGTGGACGACGGTGCTGGCATGAAGGACTCTGAGCATTATACGCCAGGGCCTGGAATGCAAGCCGCCGGCCTACTGCCTTCCCTGACTCGGGGACTCGTGTCTCGCCGTAGCCTTCCGGGACTGCACAACCTGGTTATGAGCATTATACGCCAAAGCCGGGTTGCGGCGGCCTCCGGTTTGGGTACGCGTCGAGAGAGGGATTGCCACGTGTGTCGCCGTGTAGAAAGTGGCCAACGTCAGGGTTCGGTGCAGCGAAATCGCGCCGAAGGCTCTGAGCATTATACGCCAGAGTCTGACGCAAGACACTGTCTGCACCCAGATATCTCTACGCGATCTGGCGGGCGTTGTACGAACTGGCTCTGAGCATTATACGCCAGGGCCGGATTGCGACAATGGCCAGTCTGATTACATGTCGAGAGTGGAGGTATAAAATGTGTTGTCGTGAACGAGGTTGGCCAATTCGGGGTTCGGTGTAGCGGAATCGCGCCGAAGGCTCTGAGCATTATACGCCAGAGTCTGACGTAAGACACCGCCGGCACCCAGAGATCTCTACGTGATCTGGCGGGCGTTGTGCGAACTGGCTCTGAGCATTATACGCCAGGGCCGCATCGTGGCCATCAATCCGTTTGGCTGTGGACGAGAACGGGGTGGTGTTGCGTAGTTTCGTGGGCAAGCCGTGTGGCTGGAAGCAATCTAGGCTGGGGTTAGCTGTCGAGACAACCGGCCATGGCACATAGTGGGTCATGGTGGCCATAGTTCTCCCGTTTCTGAGCGTTATACGCCAGAGAGGGACTGTAGTTTGCTTCCGTCCTCCAAGTTGTCGAGTTTTCAAGTTTCGAGTTTTCACGTTTTCAAGCTTTCAAGTTTATGGTGCCCCAATCACGGAAAGATCGGCCATTTCGGCCCACTATCCACTCTCCTTTATCTGGTCTCGGCAATTTACAAATATTCTTATAAATGAACCTGGGGGTTTATAGCCTTTCCGTTTCGACCACGCGATTTTTAGGCGTTTTACTAAAGAACTGTTCATATTTTCTACTTCGCCATTCGCCTGTGGCCAATATGGCGGAGTCGTTATTTGGGTAATACCGTTGTTACGGCAAAAATCTTGAAATTCGAGACTTACAAATTGCTGACCGTAGTCGGCTCTCAGCGTTCGTGGTATTCCCAAACGAGAAAATATCTCCTGCATTTGTTCGATCAATACTTTCGAAGAGATAGTTTTAATAAATTTAAATTCCATGTATCTGGAAAGGTAGTCGATTAACACCAGTACATGGTCGTTGCTTGGCAAAGGGCCCAGTATGTCGGATGCGACACATTGCCAAGGGCCAGCTGGGAACTTATGTCGATCCATGGGTGCTGGTTTATTCGCTAACGATACGGAGATGCAATCTCTACAGGCCTTGTCAAAACTTTCTGCTTCTCGGTCGATCCTTGGCCACCACACCTATGACCGTAGTCTCCGTTTCATAGCAGATTCGCCCGGATGACTCTCGTGGGCTAGCTCGAGCACTTGAGATCGTAGCATTGTTGGTATGACTATTTTGGTTCCGCGTAAAAGTACATTGCCAACTGTCGATAACTCCCATAGGAATGGATAATATGGACTGGATGCGTTTGCCTCCCATGAGTTGGTGCTAAGGCAATTATTTCCTCGTCCTGCATACTTTTGTCCATGATTTCCGATATGGTTAGCGACTTTGTTACCCCTTTTTCTACAATTTGAAAGATATTCTGCACATCTTGCCAATCAAAAGCTTCCGCTTTAGTTATTTGGCAAAGACGCGACACGGAATCTGCGATATTTTCTTTTCCGGCTTTATAAATGACTCGAAATCGGTAAGACTGCAGACGTAGCAACCAGCGTTCGATTCGTACCGGTGGTTTCGAAGTTGGTTTGAAGATAGATTCCAAAGGCTTATGGTCTGTTATCAGATCAAGTTCCAGTCCCGCTAAGTAGTAGTAGAACTTCTCCACTGCCCACACTAGTCCCAAACTTTCTTTCTCCATTTGTGAATATCTTTTCTTCACGTCAGTTAGGCTTTTACTGGCGAACTAGAACAGCTCCCAATGCCACAGGGCTTACATCGGCTATGTGACACGTACGAAAATTTTTATTAAAATATGACAGATTTGTTACCTCGACGACTTGCTTCTTCAAGATATCGAAAGCTCGTTGTTCCTTGTCGCTCCATTCGAATGTGGTGTTTGCCTTTATTAATCTTCTCAATGGCTCAGTCGTGTTGGCTAGATCCGGTATTAATATCCCAACGTATGTTACGAGGCCTAGAAAATTTCTTGTCTCCTCTTTCGGGGCCCGAAAGCCTGCGATCACCTTGACCATCTCTGGATCCGCTTTAATACCATGGTCCGACAGAATGTGACCTAGGAATTTGAGTTTATTAGTTTTATACACACATTTCTGTTCATTCAGCACCACGTTGTGGGCATCAAAGATTTTCAGAACTGCTTTTAGCGCCTTGTCGTGCTCCTCTTCGTTTTTGCCAAAAACGATGACATCGTCAATATAGTTAAGAGCATTTGAACAGCCGCTAGCAATTCTTCCAGCCGCCTCTGGAATATTTCTGGGGCCGAGTTAACCCCAAAGAATAATCTTTTGTAACGAAATAGTCCCTTGTGTGTAATAAATGTAGTGATCTGCCGACTCGATTCGTCGAGCTCCAATTGGTGATAGGCATTTCTCAGATCCAGCCTAGAAAAGTATTTTGCCTCTCGAAGCTTGGTCATAAACATGTCGAATGTTGGCAGTGGGTGATTCTCTCTTGAGATGGCTAGATT
Source organism: Drosophila mojavensis (assembly GCF_018153725.1). Lineage (NCBI taxonomy): Eukaryota > Metazoa > Arthropoda > Insecta > Diptera > Drosophilidae > Drosophila > Drosophila mojavensis. The sequence goes on along the minus strand of NW_025318897.1, from coordinate 2,094,312 downwards.
CGCTCTTCGCATATCCAGACATAGCCTTATTTCTCCGTTCCCTTTAAATGCAACTACCACTGGCGAAATCCATGGGCTCGGTCCACGAACTGGTTCTATGATATCTTGCTGCACCGCCTGGTTTATCCTTTCTGCGATTTGGTCTTCTAGCGCAGTCGGGAATTTGCGCATTGGCTGCTGCACTGGTCGCACATTGTGGTCAATGGCCAGTCTCACAGGTGAAGCTTTCCATTTGGGAAAATGTGTGTGAGCCTCCACTCTATTTACGTTTAAGCCAAGTTTTAGGACGTTGAGTTGCACGGCTGTGTCTCGACCCGGTAACGATTGTCTTCCATTTTCGATTACATAAAATGTATCAATCATCTCTGGTCTTTCTTGAACTCTAACACGTTAACTCAAACAGAAACACGTTAACCACTCTCAGCGTCTCGTCCGACTCATAAGCTTTGAACTGGGTAGCCGAAGTTGTGCGAATATCAAACACCGTCGCATGTCCACGATCCAATCGCAGCCAATCGCCGCGGCTTATCAGGTTGTACCGCGATCTGGAGTCAATGATCATTTGCAGCTGGGATCCCCCAACTAGGCATGACACGGTTTCATCTCCTCCTGGTTCGCTAATTACTTTGACCAGTTTGACCAACCCTGGCCGCCCTGACTTTTAGTCTCTTCCTCATCGATGGCGTGCACGTGGGACAGCGAGGTTCGCGATCGCTTGCGTTGATACTCATATGGTGTGCTACGCTGCCTCTTTACTGTGGTTTTGCACATACGAGCATAATGTCCGAACCGGGAACACTTATTACATTTCGATTTCCTTGCCAGGCATGCCATACACATACTTTGTCTTGTCTCCTTGACTGAATCGCGATTTTCTATCTCCTGGATTTCAATCTTGGTTGTTCCGAACGAGCACTTACTTGTTGTCTTGTTGTCTTAGCCGCAACAAGAACTCGGTGAAGCACTCACCTTGACGAGGCGTCATGCTGCGAAACATGTGTCTCTCGAAAACTGCGTTACGTTGCGGTGAAAAGTATTCACTCAATTTATCCACCAGTGGAGTAAATACGTCATTTCCGATGTTCGCATCGTATGGCACCAACGCGCCTAGCAGACTGTACACTACCTCTTGCAGCTGTGGTCCCCTAGATGAAGTAATTTGTTTCGCTTTTTGACTACTGACGAAATTTCTTATGTGTCTTCATAGATGTTAAATGACCGTAGCCACTTTTCCCACTCGTTGCGCCACAACGATTTTTCTGTGCTCGCGCACAGAAATGGTTTAATTTCCGCCATTCTACCGATCTGCTTTAGCTTGCACTTTTTTTTCTTAAATATATGTATAGATATATACTTTTAGATTTTTAGATGATTTATTTGGCTTGCACTTTTTGTGCCCAGTGTATGTGCGTGCGTGTGTATGTATGTGTGTCGAAAAGAAGTGCAGACTGATTAAAATATCAGATTAGAGGGTTCAGGGTATCTCCTAGTCGAGCAGTCTCGACTAGAGTCTTCTTACTTGTTTCATTTTAAATGAAAACAATAATAATTTGAGCACTTGTAACAGAAGTAAATTTTTTGTGCCAATTTTTATACATACCTAGAAGCTTCAACAGATCAGCTGACTTTAAGGCGTTCCCACAAAGTAAGAATTTACCCCAAAAATTCACAACAAATGTTTTCATCTAATTGGAGTGTTAACAACTTAGGAATAACAAATTTTTCTTAATATAAATATTATTCACCATAAATTTTTGGACTTTATGCCGCCTATCACGGAAAATCGCCCATTGTGGTAAACTTGGCCTTTGATTTTGAATGTGGAATTAAATTGTTGACCATTTGCAGCAGTATTATTAACTATTTCCGTTGATCCAAACGATGTCATTTGAAAGCATGAAATTAATTTTCGAATTGACTGCAAGAATAGCGAAGAATCTGGATCAGAACCAATAAGGAAGCCGTGCAGTGGCTCCGGCGGTGTTTCAATTTCTGAGAGTATTACCTTTCCTGATGAGCAATATATCCCAATCAGCTCATTTTTTAATGTAAAGGCATGGCAGTGCGGGCATTCCTCGTCCAATGACCACTTTGGAATGAGCGTCATATTCAACATCAGGCTCATAGTGAAATGCTAGGTGAAGAAATGAATGTGCTGTAAATGCTCGATTTACTTGTTGACGTTGTCGGTCAATTCCTCTACGGCTGTTGACTACGAATCTGTGCGCTTCCCTTCTTTCTAATTGTCTTTGCTGGTTCCAGTCATCTCGTGTCTCTTGCAATTGTGATGCACGTAACTGCTCCATGCTCAAACGGACATCTGCATTGATTTGTTCCCTTTCTTCATCTGATCTTTGTGCTCTTCTATCTTGCATGTCTCTAGATTTGAGTGTTCGACGACTCAAATTGTTGTCTGCTAATCAAACATAAATTAATCAAGTTGAAAAACTGTTTGGTGATAAGCAGTAAAGTAATATTGTATTTGATTGCTCATTATTTGCCTTACCTCTTATACTAATAAAACATGTATATTTATTAATCACGTTCGCGTATTAATAATATGTGCTTGAATAATTTTTTTACATGAGAGCATGACCGAAAACTGTCACTGTTATCAAGCCTACTGAGTAAATTCTCAATGACAATGCAAAGATCCTCAATATTTTTATACCCTGAACCCATTTTCAATGGGAAATCAGGGTATAATGGTTTTGTTGAAATGTATGTAACAGGGAGAAGGAGGCGTGGCAGACCCCACAAAGTATATATATTCTTGATCAGGGCGACGAGCTGAGTTGATTTGGCCCTGTCCGTCTGTCTGTCTGTCCGTCTGTCCGTCCGTTCGTCTGTCCGTATGTTTGAACGCGTCGATTTCCGAAGATATAGGAGCTAGAGACTTCATTTTTTTTTTAAATGTTCGTAATTACAGCGCGGATATCGAGTTTATCATTAAAAATCGATAACTCATCCCGATCTTTTTTTATCGATAAAAACTTATCGAAAACCAGTTATAAAATTATATATCCTACACCTTTATTGCTAGGGTCTCCAAATTTTTAATGTATGCTTATATGCAATTTATACAATTTAGGTTTTTGTTAAAATTCACCCTTCACCCCTATATTCACCCCCTCACCCTCACATTTGTGCTTTGGCAAATACATGCATATCCATGTTATAATCATAATCTGAAAGTTTCATTAAGGAAGTACATCCACAAGAAAAGTTATTAAACAATTAAGCTCCCATAGTAAGCCACCACTACAGCCAATGCGTGTTTATGCGTACGTATGTCTGTGTGTGTGCATGTATGTGTGCATATGCGAATAATTATTGATATATCAGTTGCTAGAAGCAGTGTTTGAAAAGCTGACAGTCACAGCAGCAACAGTCGTCAAATTTTGTCTGTGCTGTGCTTCTGCAGCCAACAGTTTCCGCAGTTCCGTTATTGCTTGAACTGTTGCTGCGAGCATTTTCGACAGTCGCAGTCGCAGCAAAAGCAAAAAACAATTCTTGATCAGCAGCGCAGCGCTTCGAACTGCGTTCACTGGCGACAGTCGCAGTCGCAGCTAGAGAAAAACTGTCGACTGCCGAACAGCACAGCAGACAGCTTCCACAGTTTTTGCTTTGTGCGTCATGAACGAAATGAATGAAAATTAACAACATTTTAATTATTTATTTATAATGGCGATTATTTATTTTTTTATTCGTCATCTTCTTGGAAGAGCGTCACAAATTGGGTTTAAAATATTTCGCATATTATCAGAATTTAATACATTGAACGAGTCCAACAAGGTCATACCTTATTAGTTGCTTTTTGTTCATTTCAAATTTAATTTTTTTTCGTATAATTTTAGACGACGAACAAATAGAAGAGTTTTCCGACAGTTCGGAAGGAGGAGTCGTTTTCAAATGATGTACATTGACAACATGAGCTTTTAAATTTGAAATTCGATTGGTTTTAAGTTTGCTTTTGCATGTTTTACATGTAGCAAAGTCCCATTCCTCATTGGTATCAAAATACTTCCAGACATCACATTGTTTATTACGCGACATTTTTGCTGTTGCTCGGATGCACATTAATACAAGACTACGCCTACGATCTGTTTCATTGCTACAAAGTATGCCGCAAGTGACTTCGGCAATTACAGTTACAAAAGTTACCAAAACAAAGCAAAGCAAAAACTGTGGAAGCTGTCTGCTGTGCTGTTCGGCAGTCGACAGTTTTTCTCTAGCTGCGACTGCGACTGTCGCCAGTGAACGCAGTTCGAAGCGCTGCGCTGCTGATCAAGAATTGTTTTTTGCTTTTGCTGCGACTGCGACTGTCGAAAATGCTCGAAGCAACAGTTCTAGCATTCTCAAAACTGCCGAAGCTGTCGATTCCCGAAGCGCTGCGCTGCTGATCAAGAAATGTTTTTGCTTTTGCTGCGACTGCGACTGTCGAAAATGCTCGCAGCAACAGTTCAAGTAATAACAGAGCTGCGAAAACTGTTCGCAGCTTTTTAAACACTGGCTAGAAGGGTTCAAGGGATCTCGTAGTCGAGCAGTCTCGACTAGAGCTTTCTTACTTGTTTTGTTATGTTTTTTTCTGTTTGTCATAAAGTTTGTCAAATTTTTAACGTAGTTGAAAATATTGGGTCCGATGTTCCATGTTTTGAGTTGGTCGAGTATCGTGTGTAGTCCTATTTTATCAAATGCTTTTGTGAAGTCAAGGGAGACGATTGATGCGTGTTTTCTTTTTGAGAGCGTTCTACATATGAGATGGTCTAGAAAGAGTAGACTATCTACAGTAGATTTGCCTTTTTTGAAACCGACTTGACTGTTGTATATAAGTTTGCTGCTGTTGACAAACCACCACAGTCTTTTTGCAACAATTTTATCAAGAACTTTAGATAAGCAGGAGTTTAATGAAATTGGTCGGTAAAAGCTTAATTCGGATTTTGGTGGGGATGGTTTAAGTATTGGGATAATTATGCTGGTTTTGTACCCTTGTGGGATACAATTTTTATACACTGAACCCATTTTCAATGGGAAATCAGGGTATAATGGTTTTGTTGAAATGTTTGTAACAGGAAGAAGGAGGCGTGGCAGACCCCACAAAGTATATATATTCTTGATCAGGGCGACGAGCTGAGTCGATTTGGCCCTGTCCGTCTGTCTGTCCGTCTGTCCGTATGTATGAACGCGTCGATTTCAGAAGATTAAGAGCTAAAGAATTGAAATTTTGTTTCCAAGGTCCGTGTATATCACGCGCATATCGAGTTTTTCTCTATATATCGATAACAACTTCCGATATTTTATTATCGGTCAAAAACCTTATTGAAAGCTAGTTATTTAATTATATCTCCTACACCTTTAGAGCTAGAGCTTGCAAATTTTAAATGTGGACTCATATGTATTTTATATAATTTTGATTTTTGTTGTATTTTACCCCCCACCCCTATATCCACCCCGTCACCCTCACCTTTGTAAAAGGCGTATTTCAAGTACTAGAGACGTGTGCTTTGGAATGTACATACATCTTTCCACATAATTACGCTCTGAAAGTTTAATTAAGATTGTACGTCTAGAAATTAAATTATTCAACAAATAAATTCTTATAATGTTGCCCACACTGCAGCAGTGCATTTTGAAAATAGTGGCCAGTTTGCGCTGTGAGTTTTGAATCGTGGTCTGTAATTGGGTTTGTCGGTGGGGTTTGACATGAATAGTTTAATAATTATGGGCGAGTGATCGCTACCGTGGAGGTCTTCTGACACTTCTCAGCTACTTTCGAGCTTTAGTTCGGTGGAGCAGAGGGTGAGGTCTAGGTGAGTGAGTATGTCGTGTGTACTGAGGTGTGTTGGGGTGCCGTCATTGAGAAGGATAAGGTTGGAGGAAGTTATAAAATTGGCTAGCGTTTTGCCTCTTTTGTGGTTGGTCTTTGAACCCCACATTTAGTGCCAGCTGTTGAAGTCACCAGTTATTATTTTTGGCTTATTTGTGTTTTGAAGGAAAAGTTCTAGTTGGGATGTGGTAAATTTTGTTTAGGGCGGTATGTAGCACGAGATTATTTTGAATGGGGTTTTAAATAGGATTTCAACTTCGATAGAGTCAAAATCTTGATTATGTGGGATTACTTTGTGTTCTAGACTATTGTGAAGGAGTAGAGCTACGCCTCCGGAAGCGATCGTTAATGTGTTCTTGGTGTAGATGGTGTAGTTGATTGGGGTAGAGATTGTTGAGGTGGTTTTAAAATGAGTTTCTTGAAGGCTTAATATTTGTGGGGAGAATATTTTAATTAATAGTTGTAACTGATCGTAGTTGTTGAGGTATCCGTGATGTCCATTGGGCGCCCGCACCTCAGCCCGCAACAGTATGCCAGGATAGAAGATATTATTAGAAGTTATTCTAAGATGTCTTCAGTAATCATGTCGGAATCGTTATCTATACTGGTTGAATTGTGTATAGACTTATTGTAATTTTTTTTGGGGTTTTAGGTTTGAGGGTAGTTGCTAGTGTTGGTGTTCACGCATGAGCATATGAATATACGAAGATCGTATACATGCCTCCGACGCACTCTACGACTAGCAGGTAGTGCGCTGGGAAAAGAAAGGGTCACATGTACAGACTCTATAAATAGATAAATGGACACCAACCCTTGCAACTCCAGAGTCAGATATGTAAGAGACGAACGCTGAGCCTTACAACCTCAGCGATAGGATAAGAATAGCTAATAGACCCACGCGGAGCCTTACAAACTCTGCGATAAGATACGAATATGTAATAGACCAATGCTGAGCCTTACACACTCAGCAATAGACGCATTAGATTTAAGGGTTGAAATTATGCATGAGTCTGGGTATATAAACCCAGGCTCAGAAGAATAAAGATTAATACGCAACTAAACACCATCATAGTCAAATGTATCCGTTCAGTTGGGATATTGTTTTTTTTATTTTTTTTTATTTTTATTTTATTTTTTTTTAATTCTAATTCTAGATTTGTTGATAATTGAGATGGTGTGTTTAATTTTGTGGCTTGAGTTTTTGTTGATGTTGAGGCGCTTAAGTTGATGTCTTCTTCGTATTGTACGAGTTTTCTTTTGGGTTGCTGCGCATGGTTTTGTTGGGATGGTAATTTAGCTGTTGCGGCGTAAGATGATTGTGGGAGTCTGTGTCTTTCATTGTATATTTGTAGAGCTTCTTTAATTGTTGTCTTTTCGATTGTACGTATGGCTTGAATTTTTATACCCTGAACCCATTTTCAATGGGAAATCAGGGTATAATGGTTTTGTTGAAATGTATGTAACAGGGAGAAGGAGGCGTGGCAGACCCCACAAAGTATATATATTCTTGATCAGGGTGACGAGCTGAGTTGATTTGGCCCTGTCCGTCTGTCTGTCCGTCTGTCCGTCTGTCCGTATGTATGAACGCGTCGATTTCAGAAGATATAAGAGCTAGAGACTTCAAATTTTTTTTAAAATGTCCGTAATTACAGCGCGCATATCAAGTTTATCATTAAAAATCGATAACTCATCTCGATCTTTTTTTATCGATAAAAAACCTTATCGAAACCCAGTTATAAAATTATATCTTCTACACCTTTATTGCTAGAGACTCCAAATTTTTAATGTATGCCTATATGCAATTTATACAATTTCGGTTTTTGTTAAAATTTACCCCCCACCTCTAAATTCTCCCCCTCACCCTCACTTTTGTAAAAAGCGTATTTCAAATACTAGAGACTTGTGCTTTGGTAATTACATGCATATTCATGTTATAATCATAATCTAAAAATTTCATGAAGATCGTACGTCCATAAAAAAAGTTATTAAACAATTAAGTTCTCATAGTAAGCGCACACTGCAGCCCATGCGTGTTTATGCGTGGTTGCTTGTGTGTGTATGTGTTTGTGTATGTGTGTGTATGTGTGTGTATGCGTTTGTGTATGTATGCGTGTGTGTGTGTATGTGTGTCTGTATGCGTGTGTGTGTATGTATGCCTGTGTTTGCGTACGTGTGTGTGTGTGTGCGTGTTTCTTGTGTAAGCTGAAAGTCGCGAAAAAGTATTGAAATATCTATTGCTCCAAGGGTTCAGGGGATCTCGTAGTCGAGCAGTCTCGACTAGAGCTTTCTTACTTGTTTTATGTTTAATAAAGGTAGGGCATTTGGGGTCAAAGTTGCTGTGCTGATGGTTCTGTAGATAGCCCTCTTTGCAGTTTATACAGGTTTTGCTGTTGGAGCACATTTTTTCGCTTGTACAAAATTTAGTTGGATCACCCAACTTGGGTGTCCAATTCGATCACGATTGCGGCATCGGTAGGGTAGTGGAATGTACGGGTGTATGTTGACTTTTTGATAGCCAATTTTAATGTCTGTTGGTAGGTCGATTGTGCTAAAAGTAAGCCGGTTTCTTGTAGTTTATCTTGTTGTCGTATTCGAATTTTTTTAACTTCAATAACTTTGTCTTGTTTGAGTTCTTGCCGTACTACTTCTTGAACTTCGCGGAGATTGTTGCAATATATGACACCTTTGGAATAGTTTCGTGTATTGTGTTCAGACACTTCTACATTTGTTGTATTGTAATTGTTGTATCTAATGCGATGAGCTGTATGAGTTGACATTGATTTTGTTTTAATTTCGTACGATCCATTTGCTAAGAGTTTGCACTCTTCCACATCACCACTGCACAGGTTGTCTATAGTTTTTATACTCATTCACGAAAGTGAAGGTTCAAATTTGGATAGTATTTATGTATTTGTACATATAAAGAAGCTTAATAGATATTCATAATACGGAAAGAAACATTTTACTGAAATTTAAAAAATATAAAGTAAGCTAAAATAAAACAATTAAGAACGTTGCAGTCGGACGTTACCGACTGCGGAATACTCATTCACATCCCATCAACAATTTAGTAGTTAAGTTTCGCTTTAATACTGTAGAAAATACAGTTTTTCCGATTTGCCACGCCCCTACTGGACGTAGACACCTCATTTGTGGTCAATTCTTAGAATGTAATGTGGTACCCTAACTGCAAAGTTGGAATGCTTACCCTCAAAAAATGTGAGAATTACAAGGTATTTTTCGATATGCCACGCCGAATAAATTATTTTTGGGTCATCGATAGAGGAGGCTACTGGTGACTTAACTATCTAAATTTGAAGCTTCTAGCTATTATACTTTAGGAGATATAAACTTTTGCGGTTTACCACGCCCCCTGTGGGCGGACATATATCCGAAAGAGCATTTTGGTCTTGGGTGATCAGCCCGAGTATATATACAAAATTTGAGGTCTCTGGCATCAATAGTGTCCAAAATATAGCAGAATTTAAAAAAACACTATATCTTCAGGTCCGATTTGCCACGCCCCTAATGGGCGTAGACTTATAATTTTGTCTTTAGACTTTATAGAATCATAACATTAGCTGACGTTACAGCGCTCTAGCTGTAAAAATCTTGGAGATACAGTTTTATCCGATTTGCCACGCCCCCAATGGGCGGAGATATATCCGCCATAGCTCGTGATCTTGGGTGGTCGACGCAGACCTACATACAAAATTTCAGCTTTCTGGCTTTTCAACTAACATGATTTCTAGCATATCGGAAAATGCATTTTCTGATTTGCCAAGCCCCTAGTGGGCGGATCGGGAAAATTTTAACACTTTATAAATCGGAGATATACACGAGTATGTGTTCCAAATTTCAAGTCTCTAGCTTCAATAGCACCGAAATAGATTGCGTTCATACGGACAGACGGACAGACGGACGGACGGACGGACGGACGGACAGCAAGACGGACATTGCACAAAACCAATATACTGATTCACTTTCGTGAATGAGTATAAAAAAACACACACAGACACACACACACACACACGTACACACTAGTATTTGTGGCGTAATCCTTCCGCTTGGCTCATGTACGCAACGCATTGCTTTCCGGTAGTAGTTTCAACAATACGGCGCACGAACTGCAGCGGTGTGGCATCTAAATTCAAATCGACGGACTCACACACACACATACACACACATTCAAGCGCGGAGTTCGAGTTGCGTTTTCACGGAGTGCGGTCGATGTCATCGTGGTCCATCGTAGACAATAGCTTGAACTGTGTTTTCCCCTGTGAAAGTGGAAAGAACTGAAGTCAACGTGTTTGCTGTGGGCGCGGCGTACCCAGCGACCTCAAAAAACTACCAGAGACTTACTGCGCGGCGGTTCGTGGAATTCCCAAGCGGTATAATTCGGTGGTGCAAGAGAGGGGGGGCGATAGCGTCAGTGTTTTGGCGTCAGGGCTTCTTTCCTTTCCTTGTCTTTTTGTGGGCGCGTAAATTTTGTTACTTTAGGCGTCACACTTGCGCAATAAGAAAAATCAGGTGCATTCACTCTAACAGCTGTTAGTAGTGCTGGAAATTGCATCGAGCAATCAGCTGCTCACTAACCTTGGTGAGTTGCTAAGCCTTAGCAAAGACAGCAACCTAGCTGCTGGAGTGAAGTAGCAGTTATTAAAAGTAGTGCATACTTTCGGGCTCTCGCTTTAGTCAAGTTGAGTTTAAGTGATTGCGGGTTGTAAACTCAGATTATTTTAGTAGCCATTGCCCACTACAGGCTTCACGCCGTTGTAGTCGGAGCAGAAATGGATGCCATGATGGAGGACGAGCTGCAAGCTTTTGCGCGTCGTTCCTCGTTGCAGCGATCGCCGCAGCAACAACAGAGGGTGTTGGCGCAGCCGTCGACTTCTAACCAGGCTCCAGTGGCTGAGTGCCAGGCACCCAAGTCACTAAAAGAAGCGTTAGCTCAAATAGGAGCTACACTAGAGGGTCTGTCTGCCTTATTTGGGGGTCAGCGGCATATAAATGCCTTAATGAGAGAGGAGCTGGCTAGGCTGGTCAGCCTTCACAAGACGGCCGAAGCGTTCTGCAACCGTTCGGTTAAAAACTGCGAGGTGCAGACCACGCCACTCAAAGTAGGCGAAAACGTTAAGGCAGCGAGCATTAGTGCTACAGTAGGTAGCAATACTCCCAAGCGGTCGAGGGAAGTTGCCTCCGAACAGAGGAAAACTCCCTCAAAAAAGCCGAGGCCCAATAGAAGTGCAGCGAACCCAAAAGAACCAATGGCTCTACGGGCTACAGCTGAATCTGAAACTTCAAACCAGGCCGCCCGACAGACAAACCAGAGCAGCTGGACAGTCGTCAAAGGGCGAAAGCCTATGCAAAAACGTCCCAGGACTGACGCGATTGCGATTTCAGGCGTAGGGGTTGCAGCTACGCGGACATGCTTCGTGTAGTTAAAAACGACCCAAATTTGAAGCATCTGAGCAGCGACGTTCAAGGCATTAGGAAGACAGCTAAGGGGGACCTTTTACTGCAACTGAGTAGGAAGCCGGAGCATAGCGCTGAGGCTCTGCACGAAGCTGTAGGCAAGGCCTTGGGAGACCGAGCGGTAGTTAAAACACTTACCGAATCGGCGCAAGTTGAGATTCGCGATTTAGATGAGTTAGCGACCAAAGAGGAGATCTTGGAGGCAATTAGGGTGGAGTTGAAGGATAGCTCACTCCCCCATTGAGGCTATCAAATCGCTTCGGCCAGCTTTTGGTGGACAGCAAAGAGCTACGGTTGCTCTTCCAATTGGGAAAGCTAAAACTCTGCTCGAGCTGTCCAAAATTAGAATAGGATGGGTAGTTTGCCGTATCCGAGCCGTGGAGCAGCCTAAACGCTGTTTCAAGTGCCTCGATTACGGTCATATGGCAGCAAACTGCGGCAGCGACTGTGACAGGTGTGGAGAAATGGGTCACAGTGCCAAAGCATGCACCAAGCCACCAAAATGTAGCCTCTGCATCCGGAAAGGTGAAAAGCAGACGGACCATTCAGCAGGCAGCTTCAAGTGCCCATCTTACCGTGAAGCTGCTCGTAAAATGAAATGTTAAGGTTTTTGCAGCTTAACTTAAATCATTGTGTTGCTGCCCAAGATCTTCTAGAGCAGACCATTAGGGAAAAATGTATAGATGTAGCTTTTCTCAGTGAGCCTCACCACTGTAGAACCAGCTGCCCTAGGACATGGTCAACAGACGTTAATGGCAAAGCTGCGTTGTGGGTATGCGGCAACTCAACGAACGTACTTTCGAATGTTAAGTCATTCAATGGGTTCGTACGTGGCCGATATGGTAGCTTGTGGCTTTACAGTTGCTATCTGGCCCCCAGCATGCAGCTCAGTGAATTCACGACGGTGCTCGACGAGCTTGCCGAGGATGCTAGGGGTCGGAAGGCCATTATAGCTGGAGATTTTAACTCCTGGGCGCTAGAATGGGGTAGCCCAACAACAAATGCCAGAGGTCGTATCCTACTGGAGATCTTCGCGACACTAGATGTTGCACTGCTCAACACTGGCCATGAGTACACCTTCAGTCGGGCGGGATACGGGTCTGTTATCGACATTACTTTTGTCACTTCATCCCTCTTTCGGGGAGCAACATGGAGCCATTGCGATAGCTATACAGGCAGCGATCATACGGCACTTCTGTTCACAATAGGTGAGCCACCTGCCAGGGCGTCAACATTGTGGAGGGAGTCGTATCGGCTAGATACTTTTGATCCCGCGGTCTTTTCAGAGGCCATTCAGTCTCTGGGTACAATTGGTAATGCTGAGGCCAGAGCATGCCAAATGGTAGCCCAAATACAGAGTGCCTGCAATAGCAGCATGTTACGCCGCAAGCAGTTCACGCGACAACATGAGCCTACGTATTGGTGGAATACGCAAATAGGTGACATTCGTCGCAAATGCATCCAGGCGAGAAGAAGCTACCAACGGGCTCGCGGTAGGCCAACGTTTCTTGAGAAACAGTTAGCTTACCAGGCAGCTAGAAGACAGCTGAAGAAGGCCATTCGGGCAAGCAAAAGAGAATGTTTTTTACAGTTGTGCGACTCAGCCGAATATGACCCTTGGGGCAGGGCATATAAGATAGTAGTTAAAAGACTATACGCAGGTAGACAGGTGCAGCCTACGGATCGTCTGGAGCTTAAATCGATTGTGGAAACACTCTTTCCAGAAAGTTTAAGCTCCATTCACGCCCCTGAGTCCGAGTCTGCTGATCAGGGCTCAACGAGCACTGAAATTGCTGAAATTGTTTTAGTTACAGAGGAAGAAATATCAGTAGTTCTCCGAGGTCTTAGAACCAACACAGCTCCGGGGCCGGACGGGATCCCAAATCGTGCGCTAAAGCTAGCCCTCGCCTTGCACCCAAGTACGTTCGCCGAATTATTTAACGAATGCCTGATCCAAGAGACGTTCCCGGCAAAATGGAAAGCCCAGAATCTGGTATTGCTACCCAAGGCTGGCAAACCGCCAGATGAGCCATCTTCGTACAGACCGATCTGTCTCTTAGACACCATGGGAAAGGTGTTTGAGAAACTGATCTGCTCTAGGCTGGAGACTGCGATTGCAAGCGCCGGAGGCCTGTCACCAAACCAATTTGGCCACTTCCGCTATTCAAGGCACCAGATGGAGGCACGGGACGAAGGAATACTGTATCATCGCGACCCTGGATGTAAGGAATGCCTTCAACACAGCTAGTTGGGATATGATACTGAATGCGCTGTCACAATATAATATCCCTAAATATCTAAGAGAGATAATAAAGAGCTACTTCAGAGGAAGAACACTGGTATACAACACGAGTGAGGGTCCCCAAACTCATACAGTGTCAGCTGGAGTACCCCAAGGCTCAGTGCTGGGGCCTCTCCTATGGAACATCATGTACGACGGCGTACTGCGCTTGGAACTACCAGCAGGCGCGCACACCATTGGCTTTGCTGATGATGTAGCTGTCGTAGCCATAGGAAAGGAGCTCAAAGATACAGAGGATATGTGCAGCGAAAGTATCAATCGCATACGAAGCTGGTTGACAGGAGCTGGGCTCGAGCTAGCGGCACACAAGACCGAAGTGGTACTAGTCAGCAGTCGCAAAAGAGTGGAAACTGCCAATGTAAAGATCGGCAGCGTCACCATTGCGTCAAAGAGGGCGATAAGATATCTTGGTGTCATGATAGACACAAGATTAACTTTCCGCGAGCACTTAGAATATGTGCATAAAAAGGCAGCTGATTCTTGTAGAGCTCTCTCGAGAATCATGCTTAACACGCGGGGACCTAAACAGCAACGACGTCTCCTCCTAATGAGCGTCATTAGGTCTGTCATCCTCTATGCTGCGCCAATATGGGCAAGAGCGATGGCAACGCCGAGCTACAGCCGAGGCATTTGCGCGATCTACAGGCTGAGCGCAATCAGAGTCAGCTGCGCTTTCAGGACTATCTCCGATGACGCGGCGCTCGTCATAGCCGGTATGGTGCCACTGGAGTATTTGGTCGCCGAAGCCGTGGAGCGGAATTCGCACGGGCCTACGCGACTCAACGCTGTCAGGGCGAACAGCATCGCACGATGGCAAAGAAGGTGGAATAGCTCAGCTAAAGGGCGGTGGACGCACAAGCTCATCCCGGAGCTTGAACCATGGGTTAACCGCAAACATGGCGAGGTTAACTTCTACCTTACGCAGATCCTCTCGGGTCATGGATGCTTTCGGAGCTATTTGAAGCGCTTTGGCCACGAGGAATCTGACGAGTGCCCCTGGTGCGAGCGAGGGCATGTGGAAGACGCCAACCACATTCTTTTCGAATGTGGACGGTTCCTGGAGGAGAGGCGTCGTCTGGAAGAGGCAGTGGGCCGCTCCATCAGAGCGGACAACTTAGTCAACGCCATGCTGGAATCGGAAGAAGCTTGGGAACTAACAAGCACCTTCGCGGCCACAGTGATGATGGAGCTCCGCAGAGTCGAGCGACTGAGAAGACGAGCTGTCCCAGGCTAAGGTAGCGCATAGTGCTTGCGAAGCAATGCTTTACGGCCGTCCCGCAAGCACCGCGCGCTATCCTAGCCACCACACAACTTGCAATTTTTATTTTGTCAATAAATGAATATAAAAAAAAAAAAAAAAAAAAAAAAACTAGTATTTGAAATACGCATTTTACAAATATGTTGGTAAGGGGGTGGATATAGGTGTGGGGGGTAAATTTGTACATACATTTCAACAAAACCATTATACACTGATTTCCCATTGAAAATGGGTTCAGGGTATAAAAACTTACAAAAACAAAATCACAGTGCGAAACACTTTACTGCTAACTATATACTGCTAACTATATAAGATTATAAGTCTACGCCTATTGGGGGCGTGGCAAATCGGACCTGAAGATATAGTGCTTTTTTAAATTCTGCTCTATTTTGGACACTATTGATCGCAGAGACCTCAAATTTTGTATATATACTCGGACTGATCACCCACGACCAAACAGTTTTGTCGGATATATGTCCGCCCACAGGGGGCGTGGCAAACCGCAAAAGTTTATATCTCCTAAAGTATAATAGCTAGAAGCTTCAAATTGAGTTGAGTTACTGGTAGCCTCCTCTATCGATTCCCCAAAAATAATTTTTACGCCTCTTTAGGGGCGTGGCATATCGAAAAATACACTGTAATTTTCACTTTTTTTGAGGGTAAGCATTCAAACTTTGCAGTTAGGGTACCGTTATTTCTTTCTAAAAACTGACCAAAAATGAGGTGTCTACGCCCAGTTGGGGCGTGGCAAATCGGAAAAACCTGTATATTCTACAGTATTAGAGCGAAACTTAACTACTAAATTGTTGATGGGATGTGAATGAGTATTCCGCAGTCGGTAACGCCCGACTGCAACGTTCTTACTTGTTTTTTTATTCGTTTATTGACAATCTTATTATATTACATGTTGCAAGTAGAGTGGTGGCTCGGATAGCGCGCGATGCATGCGGGACGGCCGTAAATGCATTGCTTCGCAAGCACTATGCGCTACCTTAGCCTGGGACAGCTCGTCTTCTTATTCGCTCGACTCTGCGGAGCTCCATCATCACTGTGGCCGCGAAGGTGCTTGTTAGTTCCCAAGCTTCCTCCGATTCCAGCATGGCGTTGACAATGTTGTCCGCTCTGATGGAGCGGCCCACTGCCTCTTCCAGACGACGCCTCTCCTCCAGGAACCGTCCACATTCGAAAAGAATGTGGTTGGCGTCTTCCACATGCCCTCGCCCGCACCAGGGGCACTCGTCAGTTTTCTCGTGACCAAAGCGCTTCAAGTAGCTCCGAAAGCATCCATGGCCCGAGAGGATCTGCGAAAGATAGAAGTTAACCTCGCCGTGTTTGCGGTTAACCCATGGTTCGAGCTCCGGGATGAGCTTGTGCGTCCACCGCCCTTTAGCTGAGCTATTCCACTTCCTTTGCCATCGTGCAATGCTGTTCGTCCTGATAGCTCTGTGTCGCACAGACGCGTGCGAATTCCGCTCCACGGCTTCGGCGACCAGGTACTCCAGTGGCACCATGCCGGCTATGACAAGCGCCGCATCATCGGAGATAGTCCTGAAAGCGCAGCTGACTCTGATTGCGCCTGTAGATCGCGCAAATGTCCCGGCTGTAGCTCGGCGTTGCCATCGCTCTTGACCTATTGACGCTCATTATAAGAAGATGTCGTTGCTGTTTAGGTCCTCGCGTGTTTAGCATAATTCTTGAGAGAGCTCTACAAGAATCAGCTGCCTTTTTATGCACATATTCTATGTGCTCGCGGAAAGTTAGTCATTTGTCTAACATGACGCCAAGATACTTAATCGCCCTCTTTGACGCGATGCTGACGCTGCCTATCCTTATATTGGCAGTCTCCACTTTCTTGCGACTGCTTACTAGGACGACTTCCGTCTTGTGCGCCGCAAGCTCGAGCCCAGCTCCTGTCAACCAGCTTCGTATGCGATTGATACTTTCGCTGCACATATCCTCTGTATCTTTAAGCTCCTTGCCTATGGTTACGACAGCCACATCATCAGCAAAGCCAATAGTGTGCGCACCTTCTGGTAGTGCCGTCGTACATAATATTCGATTGGAAAGGCCCCAGCACTGAGTCTTGGGGTACTCCAGTTGACACTGTATGGGTTTGGGGACCCTCACTCGTGTTGTATACTACTTCCTCTGAAGTAGCTCTTTACTATCTCTTTTAGATATTTAGGGATATTATATTGTGACAGCGCATTCAGTATCATATCCCAACTAGCTGTGTTGAAGGCGTTTTTAACGTCCAGGGTCGCCATCAGGGTCTCCATCTGGTGCCGTGGATGGCGGAAGTTGCCAGGCCAACAACTTTTTCTAGAGCATCCGTTGTTGACCGGGCCTTCCGGAATCCAAATTGATTTGGTGATAGGCCTCCGGTGCTAGCAATAGCAGTCTCCAGTCTAGAGCAGATCAATTTCTCAAACACCTTTCCCATGGTGTCTAAGAGACAGATCGGTCTGTACGAAGATGGCTCATCTGGTGGTTTGCCAGCCTTGGGTAGCAATACCAGGTTCTGGGTCTTCCATTTTGTAGGGAACGTCTCTTGTAGTAAGCATTCGTTGAATAATTCGGCGAACGTACTAGGGTGCAAGGCGAGGGCTTGCTTTAGCGCACGATTTGGGATCCCGTCCGGCCCTGGAGCTGTGTTGGTTCTAAGACATATGAGAGCTACTAAGATTTCTTCGTCTGTAACTAAAACAATTTGAGTGCTCGTTGAGCTCTGATTTGCAGACTCGGACTCCGGGGTATGAATGGAGCTTAATCTTTCTGGAAAGAGCGTTTCCACAATCGATTTAAGCTCCAGACGACCCGTCGGCGGCACCTGTTTACCTGCGTATAGTCTTTTAACTACTGTCTTATATGCCCTTTCCCAAAGGTCATATTCGGCTGAGTCGCACAACTCTAGAAACCATTCTCATTTGCTTGCCCGAATGGCCTTCTTCAACTGACTTCTAGCTGCCTGGTAAGCTGATTGTTTTTCGAAAAACGTAGACCTACCCCGGTCCCGTTGATAGCTTCTTCTCGCCTGGATGCATTTGTGTCGAATGTCACCTATTTGTGCATTCCACCAATACGTAGGCTCTTGTTGTCGCGTGAACTGCTTGCGGTGTAACATGCTGCTATTGCAGGCACTCTGTATTTGGACCACCATTTGGCATGCTCTGGCCTCAGCATTACCAATTGTGCCCAGAGACTGTATGGCTTCTTGAAATTCCGCGGGATCAAAAGTATCCAGCCGATACGATTCCCTCCACAAGGTTGACGCCCTGGCAGGTGGCTCACCTATTGTGAAGAGAAGTGCCGTATGATCGCTGCCTGTATAGCTATCGCAGTGGCTCCATGTTGCTTCCCGGAAGAGGGATGAAGTGACAAAAGTAATGTCAATAACAGATCCGTATCCAGCCCGACTGAAGGTGAACTCGTGGCCAGAGTTGAGCAGAGCAACATCTAGTGTTGCGAAAATCTCCAGTAAGATACGGCCTCTGACATTTTTTGTGTGGCTACCATGAGTTAAAATCTCCTGCTATAATGGCCTTCCGACCCCTAGCATCCTCGGCAAGCTCGTCAAGCGCCGTTGTGAAATCACTGAGCTGCATGCTGGGGGCCAGGTAGCAGCTGTAGAGCCGTAGGCTACCGTATTGGCCACGTACGAACCCATTGAATGACTTAACATTCGAAAGTACGTTCGTTGAGTTGCCGCATACCCACAACGCAGCTTTGCCATTAGCATCTGTTGCCCATGTCCTAGGGCAACTGGTTCTACAGTGGTGAGGCTCGCTGAGAAATGCTACGTCTATACATTTTTCCCTTATGGTCTGCTCTAGTAGATCTTGGGCAGCAACACAATGATTTAAGTTAAGCTGAAGGAACCTTAACATTTCATTTTACGAGCAGCCTCACGGTAGGATGGGCACTTGAAGTTGCCTGCTGAGTGGTCCGTCTGCTTTTCACCTTTCCGGATGCAGAGGCTACATTTTGGTGGCTTGGTGCATGCTTTGGCACTGTGACCCATCTCTCCACACCTGAAACAGGCGCCCTTTAGGTTTTTTAGGTCTTTGCTGTTCACCAAAGGCTGGTCGAAGCGATTTGATAACCTCAATGGGGGGTGAGCTATCCTTCAACTCCACCCTAATGGCCTCCAAGATCTCTTCTTTGCTCGCTAACTCATCTAGGTCACGAATCTCAATTTGAGCCGATTCGGTAAGTGTTTTAACTACCGCTCGGTCGCCTAAGGCCTTGCTTACAGCTTCGTGCAGAGCCTCAGCACTATGCTCTGGCTTTCTGCTCAGTTGCAACAAAAGGTCCCTCTTAGCTGTCTTCCTAATGCCTTGAACCTCGCCGCTCAGATGCTTTAGATTTGGGTCGGTCTTGACTACACGAAGCATGTCCGCATAGCTGCAACCACCCACGCCTGAAATCGCGATTGCGTCACTTCGTTTTTGCATGGGCTTGCGTCCTTTAACGACTGTCCAGCTGTTCGGGTTTGTCTGTCGACCTGCCTGATTTGAATTTTCAGCTGTAGCCTGTAAGGCCATTGGCTCTTTTGGGTTCGCTGCTCTTTTATTGGGCCTCGGCTCTTTTGAGGGTGTTTTCCTCTGATCGGTGGCAACTTCCCTCGACCGCTTGGGCGTATTGCTACCTGAGATCGAGCTAGTGCTCGCTTTCTCCACTACTTTCTGGAGCGGCATGGTCTGCACCTCGCAGTTTTAAACCGGTCGGTTGCAGAGCTTTTCGGCCGTCTTATGGAGATTGACCAGCCTAGCCAGCTCCTCCCTCATTAGGGCATTAATATGTCGCTGACCCCCAAATAAGGCAGTCAAGCCCTCTAGAGTAACTCCTATTTGGGCTAACGTTTCTTTTAGTGAGTTGGGTGCCTGGCACTCAGCCACTGGGGACTGATTAAAGGTCGACGGCTGCGGCAGCGCCCTCTGTTGTTGCTGCGGTGATCGCTGCAACGAGGAACGACGCGCGAAAGCTTGCAGCTCGTCCTCCATCCTGGCATCCATTTTTTGCTCCGACTACAACGGCGTGAAGCCTGTAGTGGGCAATGGCTACTAATATAATTTGAGTTTACAGACCGCAGTATCTTAAACTCAGCTTAACTACAGCAAGAGCCCGAGAGTATGCACTACTTTTAGTAACTGCGTCTTCACTCCAGATATTAGGTTGCTGTCTTTGCTAAGACTTAGCAACTCACTAAAGTTAGTGAGCAGCTGATTGTCCGCTGCAATTTCCAGCACTACTAACAGCTGTTAGAGTGAATGCACCTGATTTTTATACTCATTCACGAAAGTGAATCAGTATATTGGTTTTGTGCAATGTCCGTCTTGCTGTCCGTCTGTCCGTCTGTCCGTCTGTCCGTCCGTCCGTCTGTCCGTCTGTCCGTATGAACGCAATCTATTTCGGCGCTATTGAAGCTAGAGACTTGAAATTTGGAACACATACTCGTGTATATCTCCGATTTATAAAGTGTTAAAATTTTCCCGATCCGCCCACTAGGGGCGTGGCAAATCGGAAAATGCATTTTCCGATATACCAGAAATCATGTTTGTTGAAGAGCTAGAAAGCTGAAACTTGGTATGTAGGTCCGCGTTGACCACCCAAGATCACGAGCTATGGCGGATATATCTACGCCCATTGGGGGCGTGGCAAATCGGATAAAACTGTATCTCCTAAAGTTGTAAACCTAGAATGCTGAAATTTTGCACGTCAGCTAATGGTATGATTCTATAATAATATATATTTTGGACACTATTGATGGCAGAGACCTCAAATTTTGTATATATACTCGGACTGATCACCCAAGACCAAAAAGTTTTGTCGGATATATGTCCGCCCACAGGGGGCGTGGCAAACCGCAAAAGTTTATATCTCCTAAAGTATAATAGCTAGAAGCTTCAAATTTGGATAGTTAAGTTACTGGTAGCCTCCTCTATCGATTCTCCAAAAATAATTTTTACGTCTCTTTAGGGGCGTGGCATATCGAAAAATACCCTGTAATTTTCACATTTTTTTAGGGTAAGCATTCAAACTTTGCAGCTAGGGTAACGTTATCTCTTTCTAAAAACTGACCAAAAATGAGGTGTCTACGCCCAGTTGGGGCGTGGCAAATCGGAAAAACCTGTATATTCTACAGTATTAGAACGAAACTTAACTACTAAATTGTTGATGGGATGTGAATGAGTATTCCGCAGTCGGTAACGCCCGACTGCAACGTTCTTACTTGTTATTAATTGCGCAAGTGTGACGCCTAGTGACAAAACTTTTCGCGCTTGAAAAAGAAAAGGAAAGAGAAAAGCCCTGACGCCAAAACAATGACGCTATTGCCCCCCTCTCTTGCACCACTGGATTCTACCACCGGGGTATTCCACGAACCGCCGCGCAGTAAGTCTTTGGCAGCTTTCGAGGTCGCTGGGTACGTTGCGCCCACAGCATACACAAGCTATAGTCAACGATGGATCACAATAACATCGACCGCATTCCACGAAAACGCAACTTGAACTCTGTGTGTGTGTGGGGGGGGGTAAGCTGAAAGGCGCGAAAAATTATTGAAATAGCTATTGCTCCAAGGTTGTAGGGGATCTCGTAGTCGAGCAGTCTCGACTAGAGCTTTCTTTTTTTATACCCTGAACCCATTTTCAATGGGAAATCCGGGTATAATGGTTTTGTTGAAATGTATGTAACAGGCAGAAGGAGGCGTGTGCAGACCCCACAAAGTATATATATTCTTGATCAGGGCGACAAGCTGAGTTGATTTGGCCCTGTCCGTCTGTCTGTCCGTCTGTCCGTCCGTCTGTTCGTCCGTCTGTCCGTCCGTCTGCTCGTCCGTCCGTCTGTCCGTATGTATCAACGCGTCGATTTCAGAAGATATAAGAGCTAGAGACTTCAAATTTGTTTAAAATGTCCGTAATTACAGCGCGCATACCAAGTTTATCATTAAAAATCGATAACTCATCCCGATCTTTTTTATCCATTAAAAACCCTTTCGAAAACCAGTTATAAAATTATATCTTCTACACCTTTATTGCTAGAGTCTCAAAATTTTTAATGTATGCTTATATACAATTTCGGTTTTTGTTAAAATTTACCCCCCACCCTAAAATTCACCCCCTCACCCACACTTTTGTAAAAAGCGTATTTCAAATACTAGAGACTTGTGCTTTGGCAATTACATGTATATCCATGTTATAATCATAATCTGAAAGTTTCATGAAGATCGTACGTCCACAAAAAAAGTTATTAAGCAATTAAGTTCTCATAGTAAGCGCCCACTGCCACCCATGCGTGTTTATGCTTGTGTGTGTATATGTATGTAAATGTCTGAAAGGCGCGAAAAATTATTGAAATAGCTATTGCTCCAAGGGTGTAGGGGATCTCGTAGTCGAGCAGTCTCGACTAGAGCTTACTTTTATTTTATTTTATTTTATTTTCTTTTTTTTTCTTTTTATAATATTAGATTTCTTTTATTGCAGCTTCTTGTCTTAGACTATACAGCGCAGATAAATTATGGGCTAGAAGCCAGTATTTACACTATTTACAATATTTTTACAATACAATTTTTAACAACATTTATGGGGATCTGTGGTCTAAGAGATGAAGCCTTCGCCTACTGTCGTTGACTGCCAGGTCAGTAGCCAGTGGATTTGGGTGTGCCAAGAGTCTGTCCGCGTACCTCGAGGAGTAACGTCCAATCAGCTCAGCTATTGTTGGCATTTTTGGATCGCTGAGCAGCACAGAATTGCGAACGTACCAGCTGGCACCTGTGAGACGCCGTATCGCCTTGTTTTGCAGGGCTTGCACTTTCTGCTGCTACAGATGGAGGGCGAAAGCTTCGGCTTGTGGCTCATCACCCGTTAACCAAGCACCAGCACCAGCTAGGAGTGCGGCTTCTACTATTGCTTGTTGCAGCCTGTTTGCTGCATAGTCTACGTCTTCGGGTGAGTTTAGCTCCATTTCCGAGTGTAGCGAAGAGCTCAGATGGCGTCTGAAGGCTCCGAGATCGGATCCTGGCGGCAGAAGTCGTTTTCTGGTAGGGAAGGGCTGAGGCTGTGCGTGCACTGTCACTATGAGGGGAAGGTGGTCTGAAGATAGATCGAAGCACTCTTCTATACCAATCTGGCGGTCGGCGATACCTTTGTAGACAGCAAAGTCAATTGCTGATGGGTTATGTCCATTTAGTGGATACCGCGTTGGGGCTCCAGTTGCAAGTATTTTGTACCGCATAGCATGTATGGCCTCGAAGGTAGCTTCTCCCCGTGTGTTTGTGCTGTTGCTTCCCCAGAGTGGATGCCAGCTATTCCAATCTCCTCCGATGAGAACTTTGTCCTGCCTCTGTTCAAGGAGCTCTCTTACGTCATTTTCGCAGAGTCTAGCATTCGGTGGGCAATAGAGTGATGCGATCTCTAGCTCTCCGATTGACGTAGATAGTCGAATGGCTGCAACTTGCATCGTTGGGTTGGATATTGGGGGTAAAGGTGAATGTATCAGCGAAGAGCGTACGAGGACCGACGATCCACTGAACCTGTTTGCGCCTCCACGGTAGGCCTGGTAGTATAGCTTTCTTACTTGATTGTGTTTTGTTTTGAGCTGTCGTTTTACAAGTTAAGTGAGATAATCTCTGTCTGACTGATTAAATCGGAAAACTGGAAGAACACGGATATATTTTAAAACAATCGATGAAGCGGCAATCCTGATTGTTGGTGAAAACTACAAAGAATATATGAAACGCACATATGACGCGTTACAATACTCGCTGATGTTTTGGCAAGGAAACGATGGATATCACTTTAATATCAAAATGATTAATCCATTGAATGATAAGATCAATATCATTGTTTTCATTTTAACTTTGTAAGGCGGCCTTTTTGCCCACCTTACATGTTTGTAGGTAATAAGTAAAGATATCGAATGAAATAGAGTTTTGTTATGGTGAATGGGATTTGAATAAGGATTTGAGGCATAGTTTGATTTTGTAGTGGTTAAGGGAAATGAAATGGATTTTGTTGCAGATTTTGATTTGGTAGATAGTAAGGTTATATTCTGAAGTGTATTATTAGAATAAGAGTTAGTTTGTAAGAGTGGATTTCGATATAGATTTTGGTTTACATTTTGAAGTTATTTATAAGTTGATAGGAGCTAGTTGTTATTAGAATAAGCGTTAGTTCGTAAGATAGCACTAAGTAGTTAATAATTAGATGTAAGTGCTGTAGCGATTAGCCTTAGAAAGTAAGCGAAATTCAAATGAGTGGGCGAGCACGCGATCAGCAATGCAACCGTGCAGCTCGAAAGCTCGCGGTGGTGAATTGCATTGCTTGTCGCGTGGTAAAATCTGCACAGCGGCAGGAGAGGATTGAAAGCTGCGTGCAGTATTTAGTCAGTCTGGAGCTCTCGATGTGAGCAGACGCGCTCACAAGGGGAAAATAGAAGTAACTAGCAGGTATAAAGGTTATAAGGCGACAAGTTTAATAAAGTAAGGAAATGCACGTAGAGATGGTTGCGTATTTATTCGTAGCTAGTTTAATAATCAATTTGTTAGTTTACTAATCATAACTAACACTAACTGGTAGTTTGAACGAGGGCAAATCCCGTTCGCCAGAAGGTTAAAACTCTGGCAGTAAAATCGCGTGGTCTTGAGTGAGCGCCGGCGGCAACGCTGGGCGTTCCTCGATCCGCGGTCTTCCGATCGTAGTAACCCCACTAAAATTCCACAACACGCTTTCGCAGCCCCGACCTCCGCAATCTGGAGTGCGCTTGATCGCGCCACTCGATCGCGGCCGCCCTCCCGCGTGCAAACGCGTGGGCGTGGGCGTGGTCGGCGAGCTCAGGCCACGTGGTCGCCTAACCTATACAGCTTCCCCCCTCTCCCATTTCTCTAACTCAATACGTCCCGTATCTACTTACAAATTTCTTGTGAGTTATGGCCCTGGGCAGACTGAGACTCTGACCCCGGCTGGAAAATAATGTAACCTTACAAGTGGTGCCCGAGCAGGGACGCGGGGCTAGAGAGAGTGTGGTATATGGGCGGCGTAAAAACCCGCCGGCATACCCAAATAAAGGTGACGGGCAGTAGAGGCGATTGTGTAGTTATTTGGTGGTTAATTTGAATATAGGCAGTGTGCGTATAAAAGCAGCAAAAGGCAAGAACAGTCATGGTAAAGTGCGAAAATTAAAAAGTGATGATACCCTACGATGGCCGCGGGGTCGGGGGGTCAGAAATTTCGGGAAGCGTCGAGCGAAAAACGGGACTAGAAAAGTACAGTGCGTGCGAAAATATTACGCAGAAGCGTAAAACCGAAAACGCATGTGCATAAGCATGTGCACGCGCGGGGGCAGCGTAGCGAACGTCGCCGAAATGCAGCAACGAGAAGTGGTAAGAGCAGAGTGTGTATATATGTATGCACACATCAAAAGTAAGTAACAGAGGACAAAAAAAAAAAAAAAGAAAAGCGGTCAGAGTGAACGAAATTAAAGATCAGCAAGATTATTGATGCCGCTGCAATTGCACCAAGGAGTTAATAGTTGAGTATAAAAGTGGTTATAAGTGAAGTAAGAGAAAAGTGAAAGCATTTAGTGCCGACGGCAAGCGAATATACCCGCCGTAAGAAAGTGTAGTTGTGAAAAAAGAAATAGTCAAGAAAACGCGCATAGTCAAGGGTGCAAGTGTGCAAATATATACATGAGTGAATGTAAGGATTAGCGGGGAGAGAACAAAAAGTGGAACAGTGAAGCGTATATATGTATACGCGCATAGACGAGTGCGCATATGTATATATACATATAAATGTGCATGTGAGACAATTAGTTAAGAGAGGGTGAGCGGCGGAGTGTTTATATGTATGCGCGTGGGTGCATGCGTGCGTACATATGTATATACACGCGAAGCGCTCAGTTAAGAGAGAGTGAACAGTGAAGAGTACTATGCGCGCATATATACATATATACATATGTGTATATGTATGTGAGAAAACAAATTGAGAGAGAGAGAGCGATCGGTCAAGCGTATGTGTGTGATTATGCGCGTATGACACTGGGCTATTTTTGTTGTATGCTTGCGCATGCGGGTGCGTGTATGTGTGTAATTATGCGCATATGACACTAGGCGATTTTGCAAATGCGCATGTGACACTAGGCGATTTTTCTGATGCGCATATGACACGAGGCGATTTTGATCGTGGGAGTGGACAGTGAGCCGAGACCAGATAAAATAAAATGAAATAAAATAAAATAAAATAAAATAAAATAAAATAAAATAAAATAAAATAAAATAAAATAAAATAAAATAAAATAAAATAAAATAAAATAAAATAAAATAAAATAAAATAAAATAAAATAAAATAAAAATAAAATAAAATAAAATAAAATAAAATAAAATAAAATAAAATAAAATAAAATAAAATAAAATAAAATAAAATAAAATAAAATAAAATAAAATAAAATAAAATAAAATAAAATAAAATAAAATAAAATAAAATAAAATAAAATAAAATAAAATAAAATAAAATAAAATAAAATAAAATAAAATAAAATAAAATAAAATAAAATAAAATAAAATAAAATAAAATAAAATAAAATAAAATAAAATAAAATAAAATAAAATAAAATAAAATAAAATAAAAAATAAAATAAAATAAAATAAAATAAAATAAAATAAAATAAAATAAAATAAAATAAAATAAAATAAAATAAAATAAAATAAAATAAAATAAAATAAAATAAAATAAAATAAAATAAAATAAAATAAAATAAAATAAAATAAAATAAAATAAAATAAAATAAAATAAAATAAAATAAAATAAAATAAAATAAAATAAAAATAAAAATAAAAATAAAAACGCACTGGAACGGAGCGAAGCGGAACATAGCAAGGTTAAGTAGGATAAAGCGAAGCGAAGTAAAATCAAAGAAGATAAAGCGAAGCAAAGTCAAGTGAAGATGAAGTGAGGCGATATGAGATAAAGTGAAGAGAAGATGGAGCAAGGAGAACTGAAGCGGAGTGAAGCAGAATAGAAGCGGAGTGATAAAGATAAGAGTAAAGAGATAAAATAAGGTGGAATGAGTAGAGACGGGAAAGTCAAGTAAAGGAACCAGAGTAAAGAGAAGAGGAGTAAGTCAAGTAAAACGGTAGTGAAAGCAAAGCATGTTAAAGCGAACAAACTAGGATAAAGGGATAAAGTTGAGTTGGATGGGCGAACGGAAAGTGGAAAAAAGGAAGGGTAATAAGATCAATTAAGAAGTAAAACTGGAAGGTAGAGAAAAAGAAATAAAACTAAAAAAAGATTAAGAAAATATAAAGAACGAAGGAAAGAAATAAAACAAAATAGATTAAGGAAAATAAAGAAAACGAAATAAAGCAAAATAGATTAAAAAACAAAAAAAAAAAAAAAAAAAAAGATTAAGAAAAAAAAAGGAGAATAAAACTAAAGAGAACGAAATAGGTTAAGACGAATAAAGAAAAGTAAACCGAAACTAGAATAAGTGTAATATAAGATAGATTAAGACAGTAAAAGCAAACAGAATTGTATAGGATAAGAAAATTTGGAAAAAAATAAATATATAATAAGAAAAAAAAAAAAAAAAAAAAAAAATAAAAAAAAAAAAAAAAAATAAAAAAAAAAAAAAAAAAAAAAAAAAAAGAAAAAGGAAAAAAAAAAAAAAAGAGGGGAAAAAAAACAAAGAAAAAAAAAGAAAAGAAAGAAAACAAGGAAAAGATATTAGTATAAGCGGACAAGGAAGGAGCAAGACAACAAGGCATCAACAATGGAAGGAGGAACACCCCATACTTCGGGGCTAAGCGTCGGCTGGGTCTAAGAGCGCTGTAAAGAGGAGTTGATAGCGGTGGCACGGGATCTTGGCCTTGAAGATGAAGGCCGCGTGGAGGATCTCAGAAAGAGGTTGTCGTCATTCATCCAGGGCGGCAACTATTCGGTGGAAATCAAAGGAAGACTGGCCGAATGGGAGACACGTTTCTCTTCGGGAGGCGCGGCGTCGAGTATGGGCGGCCGCGCATACCAGAAGTCAGAGCCCGATTTGCGGAAGATCCAGGAGAGTGGTTCTATTTCGACGGCGCCGCTGAGGCTTAGCGTACCGACGGCGAGCAGCATGGCTGGGAGCCGGAGGGACGAAAAGTCGAAGGGATCCGGCAATGGAGGCGAGATGAGTATTGAGCGTCGGACTCCAGCGCTCTCACCGCCACCAGAGAGGCACCCGCCCTGGAATATCGCCGAGCAAGTGAGAAAGTGGGGAATGAAATACGACGGTCGGTCGGATCCTCTCGGTTTCATCGAAATCTTGGAGGAGCGAGCCATAACTTATGGGATCGAACTGGACAGGATGCCGAGGGCGCTGAGCGAGGTGTTGGTAGACAAGGCGGCTAAGTGGTTCCTAACTAGTGGGCTAAGAGACGTGCTCTGGATAGAATTCAAGAAAGAGTTCTTGGATTTCTTCTTACCTCCCCAATA
Organism: Drosophila mojavensis; assembly: GCF_018153725.1. NCBI lineage: Eukaryota > Metazoa > Arthropoda > Insecta > Diptera > Drosophilidae > Drosophila > Drosophila mojavensis. The sequence continues at coordinate 2,065,984 of NW_025318897.1, read as the reverse complement.
GCTCGAGCGTCTGGGGGATCAGATCCGGGCGCGCCGGCAACAGGAGGGCGAACCCTTCAAGGATTACTTGATCGAGTTGCGTTTATTGATGCGTCAGGCTAGATACAGCCCGGCCCAAGAGTTGGATAGGGCCTACGAAAACGCATCCCCGGAATACAGATTGTACGTACGGAGGCACGATTTCTCATCTCTAACACAGCTGACCCAGATGGCCGCGGAGTTCGAGAACGTGAGGAGTCAACAAAGAGAACAAGGAAGGAAGGCTACGGTGGAGACCATCTGGCCCAAGCCAGTGGAGGCGCGGCAGAGTAATCCCTTCCGCGCAAAGACATTTGATCCCCGATCTGGAGGACAAGCCGAGGGGCGGACAGAGACGCCGGCGGCGACACAGTCGGTGGAGGCAACTAGCCGGATGATGGCCCAGGACGCTGGACCTAGGCCAAGCCGAGTTTGTTATCGATGTGCACAACCCGGACATTTCGCGCGAGAGTGTCATAACGCACAGGTGTTGTTTTGTCGACACTGTGGTCAGCGAGGCCGGACTGCGAGGGAGTGCTGCGAACGAGACAGCTCGGGAAACGGCCAGGGGCGCCCTCCAAGAGAGTGGAGCGGCGCCAATTAGATACGGAAGACGAAGAGAGGTACCCGCTCCGAGTAAAGGAGTGGAAGATCGTCGCGACGGTGACGGTCGGGGGTCAAAGGATGACCGCCACGATCGACACCGGGGCCACGCGCAGTTTTGTCAGCGAAGATTGCGCGCGCCAACGGACGATACGAGGCGAGCGTTGTCAGGTGGAGTCGCGAATCAGGCTGGCCGATGGATCGGCGCTGGACGTGACAAGGATGATGAAAACGGATGTGAGTCTGGCTGGAAAGACGGCGGAAGCGAACCTGCTAATAATGCCGACCATGCTGGACCATGTCATCCTCGGCATGGATTTTCTATGCGCCATCGGCGCTACGGTGCGTTGTGGCAACGCGGAGTTGGAAATGAGGATGGTGGACGACGTGGGAGAAGGAGCGTCGCCACCGAGTGAACGAAGAGGAGCAGCGTTTTTAGAGAGCAAGGCCAGCTCGCTGAAGGACATGTGAAGGAGTCGGGCCCAGAGGTGTCGCGCGAGGCCGCGACGTCGAAGGAGGATCCGAGGTCGGCAATCACGGTGTCGACAGTCGGCGTTCAGGAGTCGTCGAGCCAAGGCGCGCCGCCCGACAAGAAAAGAGGTGAGAGGAAACAGGGGAAGAAAAGCAGAGACAAGAGGAAAAGAATGGAAAAGGGAACGCCGGAGGAGAGACTTAGAGGGAGTCTCCCAGCGACAAGGAGAGATAAAAAGGACAGAAGCGAGATAATGGAGGACAAAAGGGGAGCTGGGCTTCCCGCGAGAGTTGTAAAACAGAGCGAGGACTTGAGGAGCGGACCCGAGGAGTGGTCGCCGGAGTTTAAATCAGTCGAGTTGGAGAGGGAAGGTGAGCCCGAGGGCGGCCCACTGACAAGAGAAGCAGCAGAAAGCGAGGATGAAGGACATGAACGATCCGCGCCCAATAGCAAGGAGTGGCCGGACGAGTTAGAGAAAGAATTGCAGGAGTTTCTAGAAGCAGAGCTAGCATTGTTCGAGGACCTCAGAGGCGTGACGCACATCGCTGAGCATAGCATCCGGATGAAGGACGACAAGCCTTTGAAGCAAAGGTACTACCCTAAAAATCCGGCTATGCAAAAGGTGGTCGATGAGCAGGTGGACGAGCTACTCCAAGCAGGGGCGATTGAGCCGTCGAAGAGCCCACATAGCGCACCCATAGTCTTAGTCAAGAAAAAGACTGGGGATTGGCGCATGTGCGTAGATTATCGTCAGCTCAATGCCCACTCGATCCCGGATGCGTACCCCGTTCCGCGGATCCTTCACATTTTGGAGAAGTTAAGACACGCACGATTCATATCCACGCTGGATCTAAAGAGCGGTTACTGGCAGATCCCAATGGCGGCGGATAGCAGGGAATACACGGCGTTTACCGTGCCAGGCAGAGGACTGTTCCAATGGCGAGTGATGCCATTCGGTTTGCATTCGGCGGGGGCGACATTCCAGAGGGCGCTGGATACAGTCATCGGGCCCGACATGGAGCCTCACGCGTTTGCATATCTAGATGACATAGTGGTCATCGGAGCGACAAAGGAGCAGCATGTGGCTAACCTGAAGGAAGTTTTCCGGCGGTTGCGGGCGGCCAATCTGGGAATCAACAGAAAGAAATGCAGTTTCTTTCGGGAAAAGTTGGCGTACCTTGGCCACGTGATAAGCGGAGAGGGGATTTGCACGGATCCCGCGAAGGTTGAGGCGATTCGGAGCCTCCCATCACCTTCGTGTCTAAAGGAGTTGCGGCAATGCCTAGGAATGGCATCGTGGTATAGACGGTTCGTGCCGGACTTCGCATCGCTAGTACAACCGATGACGAAGCTCCTGAAGAAAGGTCAGAAGTGGATCTGGAGCGAGGAACAGGAGGAGGCGTTGCAGAAACTCAAGGAGAGTTTGACAACCGCGCCTATTCTGGCCTGTCCCGACTTCTCGGCCAAATTAGTGCTGCAGACCGACGCCAGCGACTACGGCCTCGGTGCAGTGCTGACGCAAGAAGTTGAGGGGCAGGAGCGAGTAATAGCATATGCCAGTCGGAAGTTACTGAAGGCGGAGCTAAACTACTCGGCCACGGAAAAGGAGTGTCTCGCGATCGTCTGGGCGATCCGAAAGATGCGATGTCACCTGGAGGGCTACAGGTTCGACGTCGTCACGGATCACCTAGCGCTGAAATGGCTCAATTCTATAGAAAGTCCCACGGGCCGGATCGCTCGTTGGGCGCTAGAGTTGCAGCAGTTCCAGTTCGACGTACGCTATCGCCGTGGGAAATTGAATGTGGTGGCCGACGCACTGTCCCGACAGCCCATAGACAGTTGCAAGCAGGCCGTGGAAGAAAATCCCCCTTGCGGGCGGATAAAGAGGATGCGTGAAAGGATCGTAAAGGAGCCTGAGAAGTTCCAGGATTACGTGGAGGAGGATACTACCGCAGACCCTATTCCCCAACGCCGAACTGGCGCCGACGTTGAGAGGGACCAGCAGCCGGAATCCGTCAGGATCTCGTTGCGATATACGCCGGGCACGGTTGAAAACCGGCGCCTGTCGCGCTCGTCGCAGTCCAGCGCAGAACGCCCGACAGATCACTGCCAGGCGTCCAGGCGTAAGCGTCGTCGGCGACGACGAAGAGGGCGGCCAGTGTCCGCGCGCAAACCGGACCCACCGGTCAAGGGAAACCAACGGATGGCGCCGAGGGTCCGTCCGCGCATCGGCAGAGCAGGAAGTGGAGCCGGTCTGGGAGCGGCCAAGAACGCGACGAGCGTAGAGATGAGTCGACGGAGACTCGCTCGAGCGGGGAGAGGCGCCTATTGGCAGACATGGCCAAGATGCTGCACGAATGGGAGGTGAGCCTCGAGGATGCGCTGGGCGCAGAGGACGTGGAGGCGACAAGGATGTTATCGCTGATCCCCGTCAACTGGAGGGTACGCCCTGCTGGCACCGAGCTGAGTGCGGAGGTGATCCAGCTACTGAGGCGGGAGGTGGAGACGCGTGGACGACAGCACAGGAGAACCCGCTTCCGGGTCGAGGCGGGGGAACGTTCCTACACGGTGACCGTCAACTCGTTGGGGGGCGTGACGGTTGCTTTGTCGAAGTAAGGGGGGGTGTAAGGCGGCCTTTTTGCCCACCTTACATGTTTGTAGGTAATAAGTAAAGATATCGAATGAAATAGAGTTTTGTTATGGTGAATGGGATTTGAATAAGGATTTGAGGCATAGTTTGATTTTGTAGTGGTTAAGGGAAATGAAATAAATTTTGTTGCAGATTTTGATTTGGTAGATAGTAAGGTTATATTCTGAAGTGTATTATTAGAATAAGAGTTAGTTTGTAAGAGTGGATTTCGATATAGATTTTGGTTTACATTTTGAAGTTATTTATAAGTTGATAGGAGTTAGTTGTTATTAGAATAAGCGTTAGTTCGTAAGATAGCACTAAGTAGTTAATAATTAGATGTAAGTGCTGTACCGATTAGCCTTAGAAAGTAAGCGAAATTCAAATGAGTGGGCGGGCACGCGATCAGCAATGCAACCGTGCAGCTCGAAAGCTCGCGGTGGTGAATTGCATTGCTGGTCGCGTGGTAAAATCTGCACAGCGGCAGAAGAGGATTGAAAGCTGCGTGCAGTATTTAGTCAGTCTGGAGCTCTCGATGTGAGCAGACGCGCTCAAAAGGGGAAAATAGAAGTAACTAGCAGGTATAAAGGTTATAAGGCGACAAGTTTAATAAAGTAAGGAAATGCACGTAGAGATGGTTGCGTATTTATTCGTAGCTAGTTTAATAATCAATTTGTTAGTTTACTAATCATTACTAACACTAACTGGTAGTTTGAACGAGGGCAAATCCCGTTCGCCAGAAGGTTAAAACTCGCGTGGTCTTGAGTGAGCGCCGGCGGCAACGCTGGGCGTTCCTCGATCCGCGGTCTACCGATCGTAGTAACCCCACAAAAATTCCACAACACGCTTTCGCAGCCCCGACCTCCGCAATCTGGAGTGCGCTTGATCGCGCCACTCGATCGCGGCCGCCCTCCCGCGTGCAAACGCGTGGGCGTGGGCGTGGTCGGCGAGCTCAGGCCACGTGGTCGCCTAACCTATACAGCTTCCCCCCCCCTCTCCCATTTCTCTAACTCAATACGTCCCGTATCTACTTACAAATTTCTTGTGAGTTATGGCCCTGGGCAGACTGAGACTCTGACCCCGGCTGGAAAATAATGTAACCTTACAACTTGATATACATTTTATTCTGTTTGCTTTTGGTACACAAAAAAAGTTATCACTCTTAATTTAGTAGAGAGTAGCTGTAAGAGTCGTAAACCTATTAGGGGCTCTAACCTACAATTTTTACTGTATTTGTTTCAGGTGAAGAAACTACCAAGGAGGTTATTTCGATGAATCATTACGCATATCGTTTGATGATTCGTGAAAATTCTGACAATTATTTGTTGCGATTTCGTCGACTGCTTCAACAATACTGCGTTGACATGTACGTTAAAATCGAAACGGATCGCCTGACTGTCATCCGTTTGAATCAAGCTAAATTGCGTTCGGAAGAGTATATTCATTTACGCGATGCAATAAGCACAGAAGGAGATTCAGAAAATGTTGGTCGATTGACTATTTTACCAGCGACATACACAGGCAGCCCGCGTCATATGCATGAATATGCGTACGATGCAATGACATATGTTCGTCATTATGGTCGGCCAGATCTATTCATTACATTTACATGTAATCCGAATGGATGGAAATTATTCAATTCCTGCTTCCCGGACATACATCAAGTGATCGACACGACAGCACCGCACGGGACTTCAAGCAAAAAATTCGGTTACTAATAAATTACATTGTTAAGCAACACGTCTTTGGGATTACTCGATGCTGGATATATTCAGTCGAATGGCAAAAACGAGGCCTACCGCATGCTCACTAGAGGTGTCGAACTATCGATGGCACTATCGGCACTATCGATGGTTGGGCACTATCGAACGACTGAACTATCGATGATTTAATGTCTCGATAGTGGATGATAATATCGTCAAAGGTGCGTGATTAATAATTATCATTTTTCCTAATTTTTTATCATAGCTTGCAAATGATGGTTGATCGTTTTTTCGAATATGCTTTGCTTCATAACATAACCGAAAAGATTTTACAGACACAATCTCGCTATGAGCGGCACTCTTTGCTTTGTTTTGAATCGGTTTTGGTCAAGTGCTTCGCATTGACTCATTGGTGTGAGGATCTCAAATGGGTGTCGCGTAAAGACTGTCGCTTACACAAAGCCTCTCAGCAAAAGACAGTTTGACTAAGAAACTCAACAGAAATGATCGTGTGTATGCAAATACATACATACATACAATAGAGGACAAAAGTATTTTGACAACGCATTGCAAAAACTCTCTTTAACCTCTTATTTATCATTTCAATTCATTTAACTCAAGCAAACGATCAGTGCTTGACTTAAGCGAAACGAAAACTGAAATAACTGTCTCGCTCAGAGCGCGAGCGAGCTAAACCATACGCGACAAAAACAATTTCTGTCTGAGTCTTTTTTATTGTGTGAGTGAATGACACTTATTTGCAGACAACAAAAATCGATCACTAGAATAAAAACCATAACTTAATAGTATTTAGGTTTTAGTTTTTAAGTCAATTCAGCTTTTATCTTAAAATATAATTTCTCTAAATTGAAGTGTTCAAATTTTTTATTGCGACTATCGACCACAATCGATGGCTCTATCGACCGCTATCGATGGTTTGGAAATTACTATCGTCCTCAATCGATGGGGCCCACCATCGATAGTTTGGCACCTCTACTAGCTGCTGCGATACTGATTGTAAAGATAGTGCTCTTGCAACAGCTATCTTTATTGACAAAATTAATAGCCTTTTCGATTGTTTAAACAGTCATGTACTATTTGATAGTAATCCTTATAGTTGCGCTCTTAGGAAAAACAATAATGTCCATGAGTATCTTCAGGAAATGAAAGATTATTTTCATGACCTGAAGTATCCACAAAAAGTATATTGTATTGATGGGATGATTATTACAATCTCATCTATAATTGCTTTATAGGCAAATATTTGAAATGACAGCAGTGATAGTTTCTTTGTTGCCACATCCAAACTAAACCAAGACCCTTTAGAAAATTTATTTTATTTAATTAGAAGTCGAGGAGCAACTAATACTAACCCAACAGTTTTTGAATTTAATACTATTATATCTAAAATGCTTTAAATGAAAAATTTGACATCTGCTTCTATAACTGGAAATTGTATTCAAAATGAAAATCTCATGTTAGCTAATACAGTCGACTCTCGTTATTTCGAAATTCAAGGGACTCTTAAAATATTTCGAATTATCGAATGTTTGAAAAATTTAAGAGAAAATAAATAAAACTTCGAATTATCAAGGGTTTTTATTTAACGTAATGTACATATGTTCAAATTAATTAAGCTTTATAAAGAACTCATTTATACGGGTTTGCTTCGAAGCACATTGCTTCTGCTCAGACTTTTCAATAATTTTTTAAAGACAAAAAGTGCCTGATATGTTGTTTCATCAGCTTCGTTTTGCAGACAAAAGCTTTGTAGGTTATCCAATGAGGCTCTTGCTACCTTAACTGACAGCGTTGCCATAGGTTCTGATGTATCGTCTTCATCTTCATCGATGCTCTTTTCATTCGTATCTGTCGCAGATAAAATTTCATCATCGGTTAGGGATCCTGAAATATCCACTTGAACATAGTCTTTTGCAACTTCGTTTTTCTTCTCACCTCCTTCTACTTTTCCAATTGGTTTCTTCTTTTCAGCAATCGTCAAACTTTTATTTATACTTTTTATACCCTGAACCCATTTTCAATGGGAAATCAGGGTATAATGGTTTTGTTAAAAGTATGTAACAGGCAGAAGGAGGCGTGGCAGACCCCACAAAGTATATATATTCTTGATCAGGGCGACGAGCTGAGTCGATTTGGCCCTGTCCGTCTGTCTGTCCGTCCGTCCGTCCGTCCGTCCGTCCGTCCGTATGTATAAACGCGTCGATCTCAGAAGATATAAGAGCTAGAGACTTGAAATTTTTTTTCCTAGGTCCGCGCATATCAAGTTTTTCTTTTTATATCGATAACTACTCCCGATATTTTATTATCGATTAAAAACCTTATCGAAAGCTAGTTATTTAATTATATCTCCTACACCTTTAGAGCTAGAGCTTGCAAATTTTAAATGTAAACTTATATGGATATACCCTGAACCCTCTAATCTAATATTCTAATCAGTCTGCACTTCTTTTCGACACTCATACATACACACGCATTAGAACGCGCTCTGCTAACTGCGCAGTAAGCAGCGACTGCGCTTGGGCTGCGCTGTAGTGTGTGCAACATTATAAGAATTTATTTGTTGAGTAATTTAATTTCTAGACGTACAATCTTAATGAAACTTTTAGGGCGTAATTATATGGTGAAAATGTATGTACATTCCAAAGCACACGTCTCTAGTACTTGAAATACGTCTTTTACAAAGGTGATGGTGAGGGGGTGGATATTGGGGTGGGGTAGATGATGCAGATATCGATCCCATCTTAACTAACTTACAAGCCAAAACAGAAATTCAGCAACTAACACGTTTTTTTTTAATACCCTGAACCCATTGAAAATGGGAAATCAGGGTATAATGGTTTTGTTAAAAGTATGTAATAGGCAGAAGGAGGCGTGGCAGACCACAAACTATATATATTCTTGATCAGGGCGACGAGCTGAGTCGATTTGGCCCTGTCCGTCTGTCTGTCCGTCCGTCCGTCCGTCCGTATGTATGAACGCGTCGATCTCAGAAGATATAAGAGCTAGAGACTTGAAATTTTTTTCCTAGGTCCGTGTATATCGTTATATATCGATAACTACTCCCGATATTTTATTATCGATCAAAAACCTTATCGAAAGCTAGTTATTTAATTATATCTCCTACACCTTTAGAGCTAGAGCTTGCAAATTTTAAATGTAGACTTTTATGTATTTTACATAATTTCGATTTTTGTTGTAATGTACCCCCCACCCCTATATCCACCCCCTCACCATCACCTTTGTAAAAGGCGTATTTCAAGTACTAGAGACGTGTGCTTTAGAATGTACACACATTTTCACCATATGATTACGCCCTGAAAGGTTTATTAAGATGGTACGTCTAGAAATTAAATTACTCAACAAATAAATTCTTATAATGTTGCCCACACTACAGCGCAGCCCAAGCTCAGTCGCTGCTTACTGCGCAGTTAGCAGAGCGCGTTCTACTACGTGAGTGTGTATGTTGTGAGGCGGCTCGCCGATCACCGCCTCACGATGATTGTCAAGTTGAAGTTGTAGTTTTTATACCCTGAACCCATTGAAAATGGGAAATCAGGGTATAATGGTTTTGTTAAAAGTATGTAACAGGCAGAAGGAGGCGTGGCAGACCCCACAAAGTATATATATTCTTGATCAGGGCGACGAGCTAAGTCGATTTGGCCCTGTCCGTCTGTCTGTCCGTCCGTCCGTCCGTCCGTCCGTCCGTCCGTCCGTCCGTCCGTCCGTATGTATGAACGCGTCGATTTCAGAAGATATAAGAGCTAGAGACTTGAAATTTTTTTTCCTAGGTCCGTGTATAATACGCGCATATCAAGTTTTTCTTTTTATATCGATAACTACTCCCGATATTTTATTATCGATTAAAAACCTTATCGAAAGCTAGTTATTTAATTATATCTCCTATACCTTTAGAGCTAGAGCTTCCAAATTTTAAATGTAGACTTATATGTATTTTATATAATTTCGATTTTTGTTGTAATTTACCCCCCACACCTATATCCACCCCCTCACCCTCACCTTTGTAAAAGGCGTATTTCAAGTACTAGAGACAATTGCTTTGGAATGTACATACATTTTCACCATATAATTACGCCCTGAAACTTTCATTAAGATTGTACGTATAGAAATTAAATTATTCAACAAATAAATTCTTATAATGTTACTACACTACAGCGCAGCCCAAGCGCAGTTAGCAGAGCGCATTCTAATACGTGTGTGTGTATGTATGTGTGTCGAAAAGAAGTGCAGACTGATTAGAATATCAGATTAGAGGGTTCAGGGTATCTCCTAGTCGAGCAGTCTCGACTAGAGTCTTCTTACTTGTTATACCCTGAACCTATTGAAAATGGGAAATCAGGGTATAATGGTTTTGTTAAAAGTATGTAACAGGCAGAAGGAGGCGTGGCAGACCCCACAAAGTATATATATTCTTGATCAGGGCGACGAGCTAAGTCGATTTGGCCCTGTCCGTCTGTCTGTCCGTCCGTCCGTCCGTATGTATGAACGCGTCGATTTCAGAAGATATAAGAGCTAGAGACTTGCAATTTTTTCCTAGGTCCGTGTATATCACGCGCATATCAAGTTTTTCTTTATATATCGATAACTACTCCCGATATTTTATTATCGATCAAAAACCTTATCGAAAGCTAGTTATTTAATTATATCTCCTACACCTTTAGAGCTAGAGTTTGCAAATTTTAAATGTAGACTTATATGTATTTTATGTATTTTCGATTTTTGTTGTAATTTACCCCCCACTCCTATATCCACCCCCTCACCATCACCTTTGTAAAAGGCGTATTTCAAGTACTAGAGACATGTGCTTTGGAATGTACATACATTTTCACCATATAATTACGCCCTGAAACTTTCATTAAGATTGTACGTATAGAAATTAAATTATTCAACAAATAAATTCTTATAATGTTACCTACACTACAGCGCAGCCCAAGCGCAGTTAGCAGAGCGCATTCCAATACGTGTGTGTGTATGTATGTGTGTCGAAAAGAAGTGCAGACTGATTAGAATATCAGATTAGAGGGTTCAGGGTATCTCCTAGTCGAGCAGTCTCGACTAGAGTCTTCTTACTTGTTTAGTTTGGTCGAAGTAATCAGCGAGAAAAGGATGAAGTATTAAACTGGAATTTTGGTTATAGAATAAGTTGCTTATGTTAAATTAGAGTCATAGATTTTCTTTTAAGTTTAGTTTGATAAGATCTAGACGTAGTAATTAGAGATTAAGTTAGTGAATTAAGTAGTATTAGTTTGCATTTAAATTTGCATTTGAAAAGGCCGCCCAAAGCGATCGGTGACACAACCCTGCGTGGAGAGTTTGAGCGAGGAGTTGCGTCGACGACGCCGAGCGCTTTGGGCGAACGAGAGAAGAAAAGCGAGAGTTAGTCGGGGTTACGCGCAAGGGTCGTCGGATGACGAGTCGGGATCGAGCAGTGGAAGCCGTCGGATGAAGGAAAAAGCTAAGACTAAATTGTGAAAGTTACGTTATCTTTAAGTGCGGTTAAGTTAGGCAAAAAGTGAAAAATAAAGCGACTTAGTGGAAAACAAATAAAACGAAGAAGAGTTTTCATTAAGAGAGGCGACGGCGGAGCTAGCAGAGGATCGGATGGCGGCGAGGCGACGGCGAGTGTAAGGCTGGATTACAAAGCAAGCGGTGCACGTGAGTGGCGGTTCTCATAGTGAATTTTCCCCCCTCTTTCCCTGTTCCCGGTCATATTACTAAACATCCCCCCCCTGGTGACTCACGATTCAAATAAATTTCTTGTGAGTACACCCTGGGCAGACTGAGTCTGTCCCCGGCTAAAATTTACTTCCTTACAAGTGGCGCCCGAGCAGGGACACAGAGCGGTGCGTCTAATGGCCGACAGTTAGAGGTCGAAAGTTGCGAAATTTTAACATATAAAACCCTCCCGTAGCCTGGTCGAGAAGTCGCGAACATTCCAGAGTTCGCGAATTCTAAATTTGTGGCGCGTGCTGTACCAAAAGCGCGCCGAAATTGTAGCGTGGGTTAGCCGGAATAGAAAACGATCAAATGAGCGCGCATATGTGAATAGATGGCTGCACATGTACGTATGTATGCAAGTATGTAAGTATGCGAGTGAGAAGGAAAGTGAATAGGAAAGTGAACAAGTGAACGCGTATGTAGAGATGCATGAAGACGGGAGTGAATTATTGCGCATATATGCAAAGAGAATAAATGCGTGTACATATATAAATGAGTATAGGTGTACGTATATATATGAGAGCGAGCGCATGGTTACATGCAAGTATGGGAATACGCATATATATGCGGGGATAAGGGCACGCATATAGGCGAGCAGAAGTATATAAAGAAGTGTAAGTAATAGCGCAAATACATAAACTCGATTATTGGGGTATATATATATATATATATATATATGTATATATATATTTGAAGATTGGTGTGCACATATGTGCATAAACAATATGCGAGAAGAAGTGAGTATAAACACATGAGCATTGGTGTATATGAGTATGCGGGCGTAGGCGCATGCATATGCACGAACAAAAGTGGACATATATTTACGCAGATTGGTGTGCGTTGGATTAACCGTTCGGCCAGAGAGCGGCTTAACGGCGCGAGGGCCATAAAATCTGAGCGCACAGTGGGACGAGTGCGGCGGATACCAAGGCGAAAACATGGTCATGTGAGCGTGCATGAGCGTATAGGCGAATGAGAGAGAGAGGTGAGGGTCAACTTTTGGCCGTTTGTCCGTTGCGTGGGCTCGCTGCACCCTACGTAGGGCATATTCGACATGTGGGTATGAAAACGCGTTGCACTGAGATTCGTCCGGTTTTGGTGGGCTGGGGCCCACTATGCAGTTCGACTGCTATAGTTTGTTCGCCCGTTGCATCATTTCGTGATACCCTACCTAGGGCATATCAAATAAAATAAAATAAAATAAAATAAAATAAAATAAAATAAAATAAAATAAAATAAAATAAAATAAAATAAAATAAAATAAAATAAAATAAAATAAAATAAAATAAAATAAAATAAAATAAAATAAAATAAAATAAAATAAAATAAAATAAAATAAAATAAAATCAAATAAAACCAAATAAAATAAAATAAACTAAAATAAAATAAAATAAAATAAAATAAAATAAAATAAAATAAAATAAAAATAAAATAAAATAAAATAAAATAAAATAAAATAAAAAATAAAATAAAATAAAATAAAATAAAATAAAATAAAAAATAAAATAAAATAAAATAAAATAAAATAAAATAAAATAAAATAAAATAAAATAAAATAAAATAAAATAAAATAAAATAAAATAAAATAAAATAAAATAAAATAAAATAAAATAAAATAAAATAAAATAAAATAAAATAAAATAAAATAAAATAAAATAAAATAAAATAAAATAAAATAAAATAAAATAAAATAAAATAAAATAAAATAAAATAAAATAAAATAAAATAAAATAAAATAAAATAAAATAAAATAAAATAAAATAAAATAAAATAAAATAAAATAAAATAAAATAAAATAAAATAAAATAAAATAAAATAAAATAAAATAAAATAAAATAGAATATAATAAAAAAAAAATAAAAACAAGTAAGAAGACTCTAGTCGAGACTGCTCGACTAGGAAATACCCTGAACCCTCTAATCTGATATTCTAATCACTCTGCGCTTTTTTTCGGCACACATACATACACACGCACGTATTAGAACGCGCTCTGCTAACTGCGCAGTAAGCAGCGACTGCGCTTGGGCTGCGCTGCAGTGTATGGAACATTATAAGAATTTATTTGTTGAATAATTTAATTTCTAGATGTACAATCTTAATGAAACTTTTAAAACGTAATCATATGGTAAAAATGTGTGCACATTCTAAAGCACACGTCTCTAGTACTTTTAATACGCCTTTTACAAAGGTGATGGTGAGGGGGTGAATATAGGGGTGGGGGGTAAATTACAACAAAAATCGAAATTATATAAAATACATATAAGTCTACATTTAAAATTTGGAAGCTCTAGCTTTAAAGGTGTAGGAGATATAATTAAATAACTAGCTTTCAATAAGGTTTTTAATCGATAATAAAATATCATGAGTAGTTATCGATATATAGAGAAAAACTTGATATGCGCGTGATATACACGGACCTAGGAAAAAAAATTTCAAGTCTCTAGCTCTTATATCTTCTGAGATCGACGCGTTCATACATACGGACGGACGGACGGACGGACGGACAGACAGACGGACGGACAGACAGACGGACAGGGCCAAATCGACTCAGCTCGTCGCCCTGATCAAGAATATATATGCTTTGTGGGGTCTGCCACGCCTCCTTCTGCCTGTTACATACTCTTAACAAAACCATTATACCCTGATTTCCCATTTTCAATGGGTTCAGGGTATAAAAAAAAATGATATATAACGAATAAACAAGGCGGAGCAGATCGGAGTAAAGCAGGGTGAAGTAGTATGAATTCAAGAAGTGGGTAGGCAAAGCAAAGAGAACGAGGCAAAATCTAGCAAGTGTAAAGTGAAGAGAGGTGAAACAAGTAGGAAGTGAAGAAGGGCAAGATTCGATAATGAAGATGGCGTGAAGTAACGAAGAAAGTTAAGTAAAGGTAGCGAAAGAAATTAATCAAGATAAGTAAAAGTAAGGTAATGAGTATGAAATAAAGTATGTTAAACTAACGGAAAATAAAGTTAAGATGGAACAAAGAAAGTGAAAGAAAATTAAATAGATTAAGACAAAGTAAAGAGAAACAAAAGAGAATAGCGAAACAGTTTAAGAGGAAATAAAGAAAACAAAATAAAGCTAGAATAAGTGAACAAAGATTAGATTAAGAAGTTAAGAGGAAATGAAATGAAATGAGATAAGATGGTAAATGTAAGCAAAATTGTATAAGATAAGTCACAAAGAGAAGAAAAGAAACTAAAAAAAAAAAAAAATTAACAATAAAAAAAAATAAAACAAGTAAGAAGGCTCCAGTCGAGACTGCTCGATCATCATTCTGGACCTCTTTTATGCAGACATACATACACATGCACGTATAAGCACGCGCTCGGCAAACTGCGCAGCTAGCAGCGGCTGCGCTTGGGCTGCACTGCAGTGTGGGCAATATTATGAGAATTTATTTGTTGAATAATTTCTTTTGTAGACATACGATCCTAATGAGCGTAATCATATGGCTAAAATGTGTGTACATTCCAAAGCACAAGTCTCTAGTACTTGAAATGCGTTTTTTACAAATTGGTGGCGAAGAGGGCGTGGTATCCAAAATCTGTAAATTACAAAATCTTTGTATCTATTAACTTTATATACAACGCAAATTTGAAGTCTCCAGGTCTAAAAGTGTTCAAATTAAGCTCAAAAAAACATGTCGATTTTTCGATTCTTCTCGATAAAAAAGTTATCGGACAAGTTATCGAAAAAAAAAGCAAATTCGTACTGCCTATGGTATACACGAGTATGCATGCCAAATTTCCGCTCTTTACCTCTTATGTCTTCTGAGATCCTTTTGCTCATACGGACGGACGGACGGACGGACGGACGGACAGATGGACAGGGCAATATCGACTCAGCTCGTCGTCCTGATCAAGAATATATATACTTTATGGGGTCTGAGATGATTCCTTCTGCCTGTTACATACTTTTCACAAAACCATTATACCCTGATTTCCCATTTTCAATGGGTTCAGGGTATAAAAAGTGCAAGCTAAAACAAATCGGTAGAATGACAGAAATTATACCATTTCTGTGCGCGAGCATAGAAAAATCGTTGTGGCGCAATGAGTGGGAGAAGTGGCTACGGTCATTTAATATCTACGTAGGCACAGAAGAAATTTCGTCAGTAGTCAAAAAGCGAAACAAATTACTCCATCTAGGGGACCACAGCTGCAAGAGGTAGTGTACAGTCTGCTAGGCGCGTTGGTGCCATACGATGCGAACATCGGAAATGACGTATTTACTCCACTGGTGGACAAACTGAATGAATACTTTTCACCGCAACGTAACGCAGTTTTCGAGAGACACATGTTTCGCAGCATGACGCCTCGTCAAGGTGAGTGCTTTGCCGAGTTCTTGTTGCGTCTAAGACAACAAGCCAGCAAGTGCTCGTTCGGAACAACCAAGATTGAAATCCAGGAGATCTGCATTGCGGATAAAATAATTGATGCCTGGGCTAAGGCCACGTTTAACAAGTAAGAACCCTTGGAGTAATAGCTATTTCAATAATTTTTCGCGTCTTTCAGCTTACACAAGAAACACGCACACACACACACACACACGCACGCACACACAGGCATACATACACACACATACATACACACATACACACACACACATACACAAACAATTACATACATATACACACACACAAGCATAAACACGCATGGGCGGCAGTGAGCGCTTACTATGAGAACTTAATTGCTTAATAACTTTTTTGTGGACGTACGATCTTCATGAAACTTTCAGATTATGATTATGACATGGATATGCATGTAATTGCCAAAGCACAAGTCTCTAGTATTTGAAATACGCTTTTTACAAAAGTGTGGGTGAGGGGGTGAATTTAAGGGTGGGGGTAAATTTTAACAAAAACCGAAATGGTATAAATTGCATATAGGCATACATTAAAATTTTGGAGACTCTAGCAATAAAGGTGTAGAAGATATAATTTTATAACTGGTTTTCGATAAGGTTTTTTATCGATAAAAAAAGATCGGGATGAGTTATCGATTTTTAATGATAAACTTGATATGCGCGCTGTAATTACGAACATTTAAAAAAAAATTTGAAGTCTCTAGCTCTTATATCTTCTGAAATCGACGCGTTCATACATACGGACAGACGGACAGACGGACGGACGGACAGACGGACAGACGGACAGACAGACGGACAGGGCCAAATCAACTCAGCTCGTCGCCCTGATCAAGAATATATATACTTTGTGGGGTCTGCCACGCCTCCTTCTGCCTGTTACATACATTTCAACAAAACCATTATACCCTGATTTCCCATTGAAAATGGGTTCAAGCATAAAAAGAAGCTACTGGAATCGGAGCTGAAGCTGGAGGAGATAATAAATATGTGCACCATTGAAGAATAAGTGAACCAGCAGTCAGAGGCAATGCTGATCCAGCCGGATACCAAGATTGTAAAGAAAATCGCGGTTCAGTCAAGGAGACAAGACAAAGTAAGTGTCGTGTGTGGCCGGTGTGGAGCAGAAGACCATGATGAACGGAATATGGCATGCCCGGCAAGGAAATCGAAATGTAATAAGTGTTCCCGGTTCGGACATTATGCTCGTATGTGCAAAACCACATTAAAGAGGCAGCGTAGCACACCATATGAGTATCAACGCAAGCGACCGCGAACCTCGCAGTCCCACGTGCACGCCATCGATGAGGAAGAGACTAAAAGTCAGGGCGGCCAGGGTTGGTCAAACTGTTTTAAAGTGATTAGCGAGCCAGGAGGAGAAGAAACCGTGTCATGCCTAGTTGGGGGATCCCACCTGCAGATGATCATTGACTCAGGATCGCGGTACAATCTGATAAGCCACGGCGATTGGCTGCGATTGAATCGTAAACAGGCGACGGTGTTTAATATTCGCACCACTTCGGCTACCCAGTTCAAAGCTTATGCGTCGGACGAGACGCTGAGAGTGGTTAACGTCTTTGAAGCCCCGATTAGAGTTCAAGAAAGACCAGAAATTATTGCCACATTTATGTAATCGAAAATGGGAGACAATCGTTACCGGGTCGAGACACAGCCGTGCAACTCAACGTCCTAAAACTTGGCTTAAACGTAAATAGAGTGGAAGCTCACACATGTTTTCCCAAATGGAAAGCATCACCTGTGAGACTGGCCATTGACCACAATGTGAGACCAGTGCAGCAGCCAATGCGCAGATTCCCGACTGCGTTAGAGGACCAAATCGCAGAAAGGATAAACCAGGCGGTGCAGCAAGATATCATAGAACCAGTTCGTGGACCGAGCCCATGGATTTCGCCAGTGGTAGTTGCATTTAAAGGGAACGGAGAAATAAGGCTATGTCTGGATATGCGAAGAGCGAATCTAGCCATCTCAAGAGAGAATCACCCACTGCCAACATTCGACATGTTTATGACCAAGCTTCGAGAGGCAAAATACTTTTCTAGGCTGGATCTGAGAAATGCCTATCACCAATTGGAGCTCGACGAATCGAGTCGGCAGATCACTACATTTATTACACACAAGGGACTATTTCGTTACAAAAGATTATTCTTTGGGGTTAACTCGGCCCCAGAAATATTCCAGAGGCGGCTGGAAGAATTGCTAGCAGGCTGTTCAAATGCTCTTAACTATATTGACGATGTCATCGTATTTGGCAAAAACGAGGAGGAGCACGACAAGGCACTAAAAGCAGTTCTGAAAATCTTTGATGCCCACAACGTGGTGCTGAATGAACAGAAATGTGTGTATAAAACTAATAAACTCAAATTCCTAGGTCACATTCTGTCGGACCATGGTATTGAAGCGGATCCAGAGAAGGTAAAAGTGATCGCAGGCTTCCGGGCCCCGAAAACTAAGGAGGAGACAAGAAGTTTTCTAGGTCTCGTAACATACGTTGGGAAATTTATACCAGATCTAGCCAACACGACTGAGCCATTGAGAAGATTAATAAAGGCAAACACCACATTCGAATGGAGCGTCAAGGAACAACGAGCTTTCGATATCTTGAAGAAGCAAGTCGTCGAGGTAACAAATCTGTCATATTTTAATAAAAATTTTCGTACGTGTCTCATAGCCGTGCATCATATCGTATCGTTCCCCAGTAAAAGCCTAACTGACGTGGAGAAAAGATATTCACAAACGGAGAAAGAAAGTTTGGCTTACTACGCTACTTAGCGAGACTGGAATTTGATCTGGTAACAGACCACAAGCCTTTAGAATCCATCTTCAAACCAACTTCGAAACCACCGGCACGGATCGAACGCTGGTTGCTACGTCTGCAGTCTTACCGATTTCGAGTCATTTATAAAGCCGGAAAAGAAAATATCGCAGATTCCGTGTCGCGTCTTTGCCAAATAACTAAAGCGGAAGCTTTTGATTGGCAAGATGAGCAGAATATCCTTCAAATTGTAGAAAAAGGGGTACCAAAGTCACTAACCATATCGGAAATCATGGACAAAAGTATGCAGGACGAGGAAATAATTGATACAATGACCTGCCTTAGCACCAACTCATGGGAGGCAAACGCATCCAGTCCATATTATCCATTCCGATGGGAGCTATCGGCAGTTGGCAATGTACTTTTACGCGGAACCAAAATAGTCATACCAACAATGCTACGATCTCAAGTGCTCGAGCTAGCCCACGAGGGTCATCCGGGCGAATCTGCTATGAAACGGAGATTACGATCAAAGGTGTGGTGGCCAAGGATCGACCGAGAAGCAGAAAGTTTTGTCAAGGCCTGTAAAGATTGCATCTCCGTATCGTTGGCGAATAAACCAGCACCAATGGATCGACATGCGTTCCCAGCTGGCCCTTGGAAATGTATCGCATCCGACTTACTGGGCCCTTTGCCAAGCAACGACCATGTACTGGTGTTAATCGACTACTTTTCCAGATACATGGAATTTAAATCTATTAAAACTATCTCTTCGAAAGTATTAATCGAACAAATGCAGGAGATATTTCCTCGTTTGGGAATACCACGAACGCTGAGAACCAACAACGGTCGGCAATTCGCAAGTCTCGAATTTCAAGATTTTTGCCGGAACAACGGTATTACCCAAATAACGACTCCACCATATTGGCCACAGGCGAATGGCGAAGTAGAAAATATGAACAGGTCTTTAGTAAAACGCCTAAAAATCGCGTGGTCGAAAGGGAAAGACTATAAACAAGAGATTCAAAACTTCGTCATGATGTACAACGTCACATCGCATGGGACCACAGGAGCAGCCCCGTCGGAATTGATGTTTAACAGAATCATTAGAGACAAGACATTCAGGACTTGGTAGGTGATGTTGGTGAATCCTCGGAAAGAGACTTAGATTGCTTAAACAAACAAAAGGGAAAAGAGAGAGCAGACAAGAGAAGAGGCGTCAAAGCATCGGATATCCAGCCCGGCGACAAAATCCGGCTGAAGAATGTCCTGTGCCCACATAAACTGACACCCACGTTCGATACAACCGAGTACGTGGTGATCAACAGAAAGGGGAATATAGTTCAAGTGCAAGGAGGAGGAAAAACACTAACAAGGGATGTGAGTCATTTAAAAAAGATTACAGTTACAGGTACTCATGGAGCTGCAGCGACAACCGATAGTGTCCAGAACACAGTCACACATAGGCAAACGCCTCAAGTACCGGAAACTGGAGCCGGCGCGCAGGACAATGGGTTGAAGATGAAGCTGAAAAATATTGGAGGGATGTGGAGACCCGTACCAAGAGAGCTTTCTGTGGAAGACGATCCACTCACAGAAAGCTCCGCGGCACAAGCCACGGAATGAGCTTTCGTATGCGAGGTTTACTATTGTTGTTACTTTTGTTCCTTTTGCTACATCTATTTCTTCCTTCCAGCGAGCGTGGCTGATCATTGTAAACGACGCGTGAATAAATAAATATTACTTTGCAAATTAACTAACCAATAACTGTGTTTATTTAAACCCGGGCAAACACGGGTTTATACATGCATTATAAATGTCCTTAGCTTCGTAATCTTTTATCAGATCAAAAACACGCATGGGTGGCAGTGAGCGCTTACTATGAGAACTTAATTGCTTAATAACTTTTTTTGTGGACGTACGATCATCATGAAACTTTCAGATTATGATTATGACATGGATATGCATGTAATTGCTAAAGCACAAGTCTCTAGTATTTGAAATACGCTTTTTACAAAAGTGAGGGTGAGGGGGTGAATTTAGAGGTGGGGGGTAAATTTTAACAAAAAACCGAAATTGTATAAATTGCATATAGGCATACATTAAAAATTTGGAGACTCTAGCAATAAAGGTGTAGAAGATATAATTTTATAACTGGTTTTCGATAAGGTTTTTATCGATAAAAAAAGATCGGGATGAGTTATCGATTTTTAATGATAAACTTGATATGCGTGCTATAATTACGAACATTTAAAAAAAAATTTGAAGTCTCTAGCTCTTATATTTTCTGAAATCGACGCGTTCATACATACGGACAGACGGACAGACGGACGGACGGACGGACGGACGGACGGACAGACAGACGGACAGGGCCAAATCGACTCAGCTCGTCGCCCTGATCAAGAATATATATACTTTGTGGGGTCTGCCACGCCTCCTTCTGCCTGTTACATACTTTTCACAAAACCATTATACCCTGATTTCCCATTTTCAATGGGTTCAGGGTATAAAAAAAAATAGAAGATCAAATGCGAGAAGGTAAAACAAGATGATGTTGAATAAGATTAAATGCGAGAAAGTATATAAAGACAAATAGATTAAGATGAAATAAAGAAAAGTAAAATAAAGAGAAATAGAACAAGATAAAGACAAAAGGAAAATAGAGAGATCAGGAAAATGAAGGAAAAGGGTATGATAAATTTGATTTGGTGGATAAGGGAACGGAGCGGAACCGGAGAGGTGCAAGGGCAGCGGAAAGAGCGGGAAGAGAGGATTGCGGCGAAGACTGCCGGGTCGAGGCCGGTGGAGGGCAGGCAAGGCAACCCGTCCGGCACAGAGGCACGGGACTCCTGGCTTGAAGGGCAGGCCGCGGATCATGTAGCGACGTCGCCAGAGGCAACGCGACGCGCGAGTGATCGGCTGTCAACGCTGCGGACGACGAGACAGGAGCACAGAGGGACGTTGCAATCAGAGCAACGCGGGAAGCAGACTGAGGCACCCTGCACAAGAGCGGGGTGGCGCCACCTAGACAGCGAGGACAAGACGAGGAGTCCCCTTACGGCGGAGGAGGGGAGGACGATGAGGATGCAAGAGGAGGTGAACGGAAAGACGTCCCTGATACGCGGGCAATGGGTGTCGATAGAGAGCGATTGGTCTGGAGATCCGGAATCGCTTGCTCGACCAAAAACTCGTGGACAGGAATGGAAGAGAGGCCCCGAGGCGTCGTGTTGGTCCCCGACGCGAAAGGAGGGCGCGGCTACAGCGGGCGGAGGATTGCCGGTCGAATGATGGCGAGTCGGCCGCCCGGTCGATCAAGAGATATCGCAATACGCTGATGGAAGAACTCAAAGAGTGCCCTCAGCTAGCGAGAACGAAGGATCTGGAGGAAGGGCCCGAGGAGCGTCTCCCAGAAACTAAGTTGGAGGAATTGGAGATGGTGGGCGAATTTCGGAGTAGCCCGGCAACGCGGGAAGCGCGAAAATTATTAAAGGCGGACGACGTTGGCGAAGTTCGAGGTAGCCCGTCGCCGCAGAGCCTAGTAGACAACGGAAAGCGGAGGAAATCGGATATTTTCCTAGACGACGTGGGACGTTCAGCGGAGGTGCGGGGCGAGCAAAAGGGCTCCCCGCTAACAGCAAGAGCGAAGGAATTGGAGATGGTGGGCAAGCTTCAGAGTAGCCCAGCGGCGCGGGAGGCGCGAGAAGCACTGAGAGCGGATGACGATGGTGAAAGTCAAGGTGGTCCGCCACCGCAAGGGCCAGGAGGTCGCGAAGAGGACGAAGAGAATGCGGAATCTTCCCCCGGCGACACAGGGTGGCCGGAGGATCTAGAGGACAAGCGGAAGGAGTTTCCGGGGCCGAAGTTGGCGTTTCTTGGGGGACTGGAAAGAATGTCGAGTGTAACCGAGCATGGCATAGGGATGCGGGATGATAAACGAAGGCATTATCCCAAGAATCCGGCCATGAAAGGCGTGATTGATGAACAGGTAGACGACTGGATCCGGGCTGGGGCTATCGAGCCATCGCGGAGTTCGCAAAGCGCGCCCATCGTATTAGTCAAGAAGAAGAGTGGAAATCGGCGCGTATGTGCGGACTACCGACAGCTAAATGCCAACTCGATCCCGGACGACTACCCCGTTCCAAGGATCAACCACATCCTCGAGAGGTTACGACGTGCGCCGTATACATCTATCCTGGACTTGAAAAGCGGATGCTACCAGATCCCCCTGGCGGCGGACAACGGGGAATGTACAGCATTCGCGGTGCCATGGAGCCTATGGAGAGCGCTGGACATGTTCATAACACCGGATATGGAGCAGCGAGCTTTCACATATCGGAACGACATCGTTATGATCGGCGTCGCAAAGGTGCAGCAACATGCGGCGAATCGAAAGGAGGTCTTCCACCGACTGATGAAGGCCAATCTGCGAGTCAATTGGAGGAAAAGGAGCTTCATCAGGGATCGCCGACACAGCCGCACTAGATTCGGGATTCTGGCTGCGAGGGAGTAATTGCGTGGCGGCCACAGGAGACGTGGTCGTCTCCTTATTAAGTGAGAGGGGGGGGTGTGAGGCGGCTCGCCGATCACCGCCTCACGATGATTGTCAAGTTGAAGTTGTAGTTTTTTAGTTTGGTCGAAGTAATCAGCGAGAAAAGAATGAAGTATTAAACTGGAATTTTGGTTATAGAATAAGTTGCTTATGTTAAATTAGAGTCATAGATTTTCTTTTAAGTTTAGTTTGATAAGATCTAGATCTCTAATTAGAGATTAAGTTAGTGAATTAAGTAGTATTAGTTTGCATTTAAATTTGCATTTGAAAAGGCCGCCCAAAGCGCTGATGATTTATCGGCGATCGGTGACACAACCCTGCGTGGAGAGTTTGAGCGAGGAGTTGCGTCGCCGACGCCGAGCGCTTTGGGCGAACGAGAGAAAAAAAGCGAGAGTTAGTCGGATGACGAGTCGGGATCGAGCAGTGGAAGCCGTCGGATGAAGGAAAAAGCTAAGACTAAATTGTGAAAGTTACGTTATCTTTAAGTGCGGTTAAGTTACGCAAAAAGTGAAAAATAAAGCGACTTAGTGGAAAACAAATAAAACGAAGAAGAGTTTTCATTAAGAGAGGCGACGGCGGAGCTAGCAGAGGATCGGATGGCGGCGAGGCGACGGCGAGTGTAAGGCTGGATTACAAAGCAAGCGGTGCACGTGAGTGGCGGTTCTCATAGTGAATTTTCCCCCCCTCTTTCCCTGTTCCCGGTCATATTACTAAACATCTCCCCCTGGTGTCACACGATTCAAATAAATTTCTTGTGAGTACACCCTGGGCAGACTGAGTCTGTCCCCGGCTAAAATTTACTACCTTACAATGTATGTGTGTCGAAAAGAAGTGCAGACTGATTAGAATATCAGATTAGAGGGTTCAGGGTATCTCCTAGTCGAGCAGTTTCGACTAGAGTCTTCTTACTTGTTTTTATACCCTGAACCCATTGAAAATGGGAAATCAGGGTATAATGGTTTTGTTAAAAGTATGTAACAGGCAGAAGGAGGCGTGGCAGACCCCACAAAGTATATATATTCTTGATCAGGGCGACGAGCTGAGTCGATTTGGCCCTGTCCGTCTGTCTGTCCGTCCGTCCGTCCGTCCGTCCGTCCGTCTGTCCGTCTGTCCGTATGTATGAACGCGTCGATTTCAGAAAATATAAGAGCTAGAGACTTCAAATTTTTTTTTAAATGTTCGTAATTATAGCGCGCATATCAAGTTTATCATTAAAAATCGATAACTCATCCCGATCTTTTTTTATCGATAAAAAACCTTATCGAAAACCAGTTATAAAATTATATCTTCTACACCTTTATTGCTAGAGTCTCCAAATTTTTAATGTATGCCTATATGCAATTTATACAATTTCGGTTTTTTGTTAAAATTTACCCCCACCTCTAAATTCACCCCCTCACCCTCACTTTTGTAAAAAGCGTATTTCAAATACTAGAGACTTGTGCTTTAGCAATTACATGCATATCCATGTCATAATCATAATCTGAAAGTTTCATGATGATCGTACGTCCACAAAAAAAGTTATTAAGCAATTAAGTTCTCATAGTAAGCGCTCACTGCCACCCATGCGTGTTTTTGATCTGATAAAAGATTACGAAGCTAAGGACATTTATAATGCATGTATAAACCCGTGTTTGCCCGGGTTTAAATAAACACAGTTATTGGTTAGTTAATTTGCAAAGTAATATTTATTTATTCACGCGTCGTTTACAATGATCAGCCACGCTCGCTGGAAGGAAGAAATAGAAGTAGCAAAAGGAACAAAAGTAACAACAATAGTAAAGCTCGCATACGAAAGCTCATTCCGTGGCTTGTGCCGCGGAGCTTTCTGTGAGTGGATCGTCTTCCACAGAAAGCTCTCTTGGTACGGGTCTCCACATCCCTCCAATATTTTTCAGCTTCATCTTCAACCCATTGTCCTGCGCGCCGGCTCCAGTTTCCGGTACTTGAGGCGTTTGCCTATGTGTGACTGTGTTCTGGACACTATCGGTTGTCGCTGCAGCTCCATGAGTACCTGTAACTGTAATCTTTTTTAAATGACTCACATCCCTTGTTAGTGTTTTTCCTCCTCCTTGCACTTGAACTATATTCCCCTTTCTGTTGATCACCACGTACTCGGTTGTATCGAACGTGGGTGTCAGTTTATGTGGGCACAGGACATTCTTCAGCACGATTTTGTCGCCGGGCTGGATATCCGATGCTTTGGCGCCTCTTCTCTTGTCTGCTCTCTCTTTTCCCTTTCGTTTGTTTAAGCAATCTAAGTCTCTTTCCGAGGATTCACCAACATCACCTACCAAGTCCTGAATGTCTTGTCTCTAATGATTCTGTTAAACATCAATTCCGACGGGGCTGCTCCTGTGGTCCCATGCGATGTGACGTTGTACATCATGACGAAGTTTTGAATCTCTTGTTTATAGTCTTTCCCTTTCGACCACGCGATTTTTAGGCGTTTTACTAAAGACCTGTTCATATTTTCTACTTCGCCATTCGCCTGTGGCCAATATGGTGGAGTCGTTATTTGGGTAATACCGTTGTTCCGGCAAAAATCTTGAAATTCGAGACTTGCGAATTGCCGACCGTTGTTGGTTCTCAGCGTTCGTGATATTCCCAAACGAGGAAATATCTCCTGCATTTGTTCGATTAATACTTTCGAAGAGATAGTTTTAATAGATTTAAATTCCATGTATCTGGAAAAGTAGTCGATTAACACCAGTACATGGTCGTTGCTTGGCAAAGGGCCCAGTAAGTCGGATGCGATACATTGCCAAGGGCCAGCTGGGAACGCATGTCGATCCATTGGTGCTGGTTTATTCGCCAACGATACGGAGATGCAATCTCTACAGGCCTTGACAAAACTTTCTGCTTCTCGGTCGATCCTTGGCCACCACACCTTTGATCGTAATCTCCGTTTCATAGCAGATTCGCCCGGATGACCCTCGTGGGCTAGCTCGAGCACTTGAGATCGTAGCATTGTTGGTATGACTATTTTGGTTCCGCGTAAAAGTACATTGCCAACTGCCGATAGCTCCCATCGGAATGGATAATATGGACTGGATGCGTTTGCCTCCCATGAGTTGGTGCTAAAGCAGGTCATTGTATCAATTATTTCCTCGTCCTGCATACTTTTGTCCATGATTTCCGATATGGTTAGTGACTTTGGTACCCCTTTTTCTACAATTTGAAGGATATTCTGCTCATCTTGCCAATCAAAAGCTTCCGCTTTAGTTATTTGGCAAAGACGCGACACGGAATCTGCGATATTTTCTTTTCCGGCTTTATAAATGACTCGAAATCGGTAAGACTGCAGACGTAGCAACCAGCGTTCGATCCGTGCCGGTGGTTTCGAAGTTGGTTTGAAGATGGATTCTAAAGGCTTGTGGTCTGTTACCAGATCAAATTCCAGTCTCGCTAAGTAGCGTAGTAAGCCAAACTTTCTTTCTCCGTTTGTGAATATCTTTTCTCCACGTCAGTTAGGCTTTTACTGGGGAACGATACGATATGATGCACGTTGCTGTCATCAATCTGCACTAGAACGGCTCCCAATGCCACCGGGCTTGCATCGGCTATGAGACACGTACGAAAATTTTTATTAAAATATGACAGATTTGTTACCTCGACGACTTGCTTCTTCAAGATATCGAAAGCTCGTTGTTCCTTGACGCTCCATTCGAATGTGGTGTTTGCCTTTATTAATCTTCTCAATGGCTCAGTCGTGTTGGCTAGATCTGGTATAAATTTCCCAACGTATGTTACGAGACCTAGAAAACTTCTTGTCTCCTCCTTAGTTTTCGGGGCCCGGAAGCCTGCGATCACTTTTACCTTCTCTGGATCCGCTTCAATACCATGGTCCGACAGAATGTGACCTAGGAATTTGAGTTTATTAGTTTTATACACACATTTCTGTTCATTCAGCACCACGTTGTGGGCATCAAAGATTTTCAGAACTGCTTTTAGTGCCTTGTCGTGCTCCTCCTCGTTTTTGCCAAATACGATGACATCGTCAATATAGTTAAGAGCATTTGAACAGCCTGCTAGCAATTCTTCCAGCCGCCTCTGGAATATTTCTGGGGCCGAGTTAACCCCAAAGAATAATCTTTTGTAACGAAATAGTCCCTTGTGTGTAATAAATGTAGTGATCTGCCGACTCGATTCGTCGAGCTCCAATTGGTGATAGGCATTTCTCAGATCCAGCCTAGAAAAGTATTTTGCCTCTCGAAGCTTGGTCATAAACATGTCGAATGTTGGCAGTGGGTGATTCTCTCTTGAGATGGCTAGATTCGCTCTTCGCATATCCAGACATAGCCTTATTTCTCCGTTCCCTTTAAATGCAACTACCACTGGCGAAATCCATGGGCTCGGTCCACGAACTGGTTCTATGATATCTTGCTGCACCGCCTGGTTTATCCTTTCTGCGGTTTGATCCTCTAACGCAGTCGGGAATCTGCGCATTGGCTGCTGCACTGGTCTCACATTGTGGTCAATGGCCAGTCTCACAGGTGATGCTTTCCATTTGGGAAAACATGTGTGAGCTTCCACTCTATTTACGTTTAAGCCAAGTTTTAGGACGTTGAGTTGCACGGCTGTGTCTCGACCCGGTAACGATTGTCTCCCATTTTCGATTACATAAAATGTGGCAATAATTTCTGGTCTTTCTTGAACTCTAATCGGGGCTTCAAAGACGTTAACCACTCTCAGCGTCTCGTCCGACGCATAAGCTTTGAACTGGGTAGCCGAAGTGGTGCGAATATTAAACACCGTCGCCTGTTTACGATTCAATCGCAGCCAATCGCCGTGGCTTATCAGATTGTACCGCGATCCTGAGTCAATGATCATCTGCAGGTGGGATCCCCCAACTAGGCATGACACGGTTTCTTCTCCTCCTGGCTCGCTAATCACTTTAAAACAGTTTGACCAACCCTGGCCGCCCTGACTTTTAGTCTCTTCCTCATCGATGGCGTGCACGTGGGACTGCGAGGTTCGCGGTCGCTTGCGTTGATACTCATATGGTGTGCTACGCTGCCTCTTTAATGTGGTTTTGCACATACGAGCATAATGTGGGGTCTGCCACGCCTCCTTCTGCCTGTTACATACTTTTAACAAAACCATTATACCCTGATTTCCCATTTTCAATGGGTTCAGGGTATAAAAACAAGTAAGAAGACTCTAGTCGAAACTGCTCGACTAGGAGATACCCTGAACCCTCTAATCTGATATTCTAATCAGTCTGCACTTCTTTTCGACACACATACATACACACACACGTATTGGAATGCGCTCTGCTAACTGCGCTTGGGCTGCGCTGTAGTGTAGTAACATTATAAGAATTTATTTGTTGAATAATTTAATTTCTATACGTACAATCTTAATGAAAGTTTCAGGGCGTAATTATATGGTGAAAGTGTATGTACATTCCAAAGCACATGTCTCTAGTACTTGAAATACGCCTTTTACAAAGGTGAGGGTGAGGGGGTGGATATAGGGGTGGGGGGTAAATTACAACAAAAATCGAAATTATATAAAATACATATAAGTCTACATTTAAAATTTGCAAGCTCTAGCTCTTAAGGTGTAGGAGATATAGTTAAATAACTAGCTATCGATAAGGTTTTTGATCGATAATAAAATATCGGGAGTAGTTATCGATATATAAAGAAAAACTTGATATGCGCGTGATATACACGGACCTAGGAAAAAAATTTCAAGTCTCTAGCTCTTATATCTTCTGAAATCGACGCGTTCATACATACGGACGGACGGACGGACGGACGGACGGACAGACAGACGGACAGGGCCAAATCGACTTAGCTCGTCGCCCTGATCAAGAATATATACACTTTGTGGGGTCTGCCACGCCTCCTTCTGCCTGTTACATACTTTTAACAAAACCATTATACCCTGATTTCCCATTTTCAATGGGTTCAGGGTATAACAAGTAAGAAAGCTCTAGTCGAGACTACTCGACTACGAGATCCCCTGAACCCTTGGAGTAATAGCTATTTCAATAATTTTTCGCGTCTTACAGCTTACACAAGAAACACGCACACACACACACACACACACGCGCACGCACGCACGCACACACAGGCATACATACACACACATACATACACACACACACATATACACAAACAATTACATACATATACACATACAAGCATAAACACGCATGGGCGGCAGTGAGCGCTTACTATGAGAACTTAATTGCTTAATAACTTTTTTGTGGACGTACGATCATCATGAAACTTTCAGATTATGATTATGACATGGATATGCATGTAATTGCCAAAGCACAAGTCTCTAGTATTTGAAATACGCTTTTTACAAAAGTGATGGTGAGGGGGTGAATTTAAGGGTGGGGGGTAAATTTTAACAAAAACCGAAATTGTATAAATTGCATATAGGCATATATTAAAAATTTGGAGACTCTAGCAATAAAGGTGTAGAAGATATAATTTTATAACTGGTTTTCGATAAGGTTTTTTATCGATAAAAAAAGATCGGGATGAGTTATCGATTTTTAATGATAAACTTGATATGCGCGCTGTAATTACGAACATTTAAAAAAAAATTTGAAGTCTCTAGCTCTTATATCTTCTGAAATCGACGCGTTCATACATACGGACAGACGGACGGACGGACAGACGGACAGACAGACGGACAGGGCCAAATCAACTCAGCTCGTCGCCCTGATCAAGAATATATATACTTTGTGGGGTCTGCCACGCCTCCTTCTGCCTGTTACATACATTTCAACAAAACCATTATACCCTGATTTCCCATTGAAAATGGGTTCAGGGTATAAAAAGAAGAAAGAGAACATAAAGAAAACGCGGCCTACCAATTGAAAAAAAAGTGAGGTTAAACACGAATCTACCCATCCAGCACTCCACAGAGCACCGCCAATAAACAAAAAAAAAAAACAAGTAAGAAGGCTCCAGTCGAGACTGCTCGACTAGGAGATACCCTGAACCCTCCAAACTGATATTCTAATCATTCTGGACCTCTTTTATGCACACGCGCTCGGCAAACTGCGCAGCTAGCAGCGGCTGCGCTTGGGCTGCACTGCAGTGTGGGCAATATTATGAGAATTTATTTGTTGAATAATTTCATTTGTAGACATACGATCCTAATGAGCGTAATCATATGGCTAAAATGTGTGTACATTCCAAAGCACAAGTCTCTAGTACTTGAAATGCGTTTTTTACAAATTGGGGGCGAAGGGGGCGTGGTATCCAAAATCTGTAAATTACAAAATCATTGTATCTATTAACTTTATATACAACGCAAATTTGAAGTCTCCAGGTCTAAAAGTGTTCAAATTAAGCTCAAAAAACAATGTCGATTTTTCGATTCTTCTCGATAAAAAAAGTTATCGGACAAGTTATCGAAAAAAAAGCAAATTCGTACTGCCTATGGTATACACGAGTATGCATGCCAAATTTCAGCTCTTTAGCTCTTATATCTTCTGAGATCCTTTTGCTCATACGGACGGATGGACGGACGGACGGACGGACGGACGGACAGACGGACAGGGCAATATCGACTCAGCTCGTCGTCCTGATCAAGAATATATATACTTTATGGGGTCTGAGATGATTCCTTCTGCCTGTTACATACTTTTCACAAAACCATTATACCCTGATTTCCCATTTTCAATGGGTTCAGGGTATAAAAAGTGCAAGCTAAAACAGATCGGTAGAATGACAGAAATTATACCATTTCTGTGCGCGAGCATAGAAAAATCGTTGTGGCGCAATGAGTGGGAGAAGTGGCTACGGTCATTTAATATCTACGTAGGCACAGAAGAAATTTCGTCAGTAGTCAAAAAGCGAAACAAATTACTCCATCCATGTGGCAATAATTTCTGGTCTTTCTTGAACTCTAATCGGGGCTTCAAAGACGTTAACCACTCTCAGCGTCTCGTCCGACGCATAAGCTTTGAACTGGGTAGCCGAAGTGGTGCGAATATTAAACACCGTCGCCTGTTTACGATTCAATCGCAGCCAATCGCCGTGGCTTATCAGATTGTACCGCGATCCTGAGTCAATGATCATCTGCAGGTGGGATCCCCCAACTAGGCATGACACGGTTTCTTCTCCTCCTGGCTCGCTAATCACTTTAAAACAGTTTGACCAACCCTGGCCGCCCTGACTTTTAGTCTCTTCCTCATCGATGGCGTGCACGTGGGACTGCGAGGTTCGCGGTCGCTTGCGTTGATACTCATATGGTGTGCTACGCTGCCTCTTTAATGTGGTTTTGCACATACGAGCATAATGTCCGAACCGGGAACACTTATTACATTTCGATTTCCTTGCCGGGCATGCCATATTCCGTTCATCATGGTCTTCTGCTCCACACCGGCCACACACGACACTTACTTTGTCTTGTCTCCTTGACTGAACCGCGATTTTCTTTACAATCTTGGTATCCGGCTGGATCAGCATTGCCTCTGACTGCTGGTTCACTTGTTCTTCAATGGTGCACATATTTATTATCTCCTCCAGCTTCAGCTCCGATTCCAGTAGCTTCTTTTTAAACGTGGCCTTAGCCCAGGCATCAATTATTTTATCCGCAATGCAGATCTCCTGGATTTCAATCTTGGTTGTTCCGAACGAGCACTTGCTGGCTTGTTGTCTTAGACGCAACAAGAACTCGGCAAAGCACTCACCTTGACGAGGCGTCATGCTGCGAAACATGTGTCTCTCGAAAACTGCGTTACGTTGCGGTGAAAAGTATTCATTCAGTTTGTCCACCAGTGGAGTAAATACGTCATTTCCGATGTTCGCATCGTATGGCACCAACGCGCCTAGCGCATATCAAGTTTTTCTTTATATATCGATAACTACTCCCGATATTTTAGTATCGATCAAAAACCTTATCGAAAGCTAGTTATTTAATTATATCTCCTACACCTTTAGAGCTAGAGCTTCCAAATTTAAATGTGGACTTATATGTATTTTATATCATTTCGGTTTTTATCAAAATTTACCCCCCATCCCTATATCCACCCCCTCACCCTCACCTTCGTAAAAGCCGTATTTCAAGTACTAGAGACGTGTGCTTTGGAATGTACATACATTTTCACCATATGATTATGCTCTGAAAGTTTCATTAGAAATTAAATTATTCAACAAATAAATTGTTATAATGTTGCCCACACTACAGCGCAGCCCAAGCGCAGTTGCTGCTTACTGCGCAGTGAGCAGAGCGCGTTCTAATACGTGCGTGTGTATGTATGTGTGTCGAAATTAGAGGGTTCAGGGTATCTCCTAGTCGAGCAGTCTCGACTAGTCTTCTTACTTGTTTCTTCAATGCTGTTTAGCAAATTAATAACCATTTCCTTACGGTATAATGATTTAAAATCTTTTATAATGCCCATGTCCAGGTGCTGTAGCTTGGAAGTGGGGTTGGCTGGCAAAAACTCCATTTTTAAATGACTAAGAGGAGGCGATCTTTTATGGGCCGTACAATTATCCATAAATAACAATATGTTTCGGTTTTTAGCTGCCATGCTGTTATTTAACATCTGAAGCCATTTGTTAAATATATCCATCGTCATCCAGGCCTTCTTATTGTGTCGATAATCCATTGGAAAAGTGCATTTGACATTTCTCGTTTCTAAAGCAATATGTACGATCTGGCAAACATTTGTAAAATAACCCTGTTTCATATGCATTGTGGAGACCCGTACCAAGAGAGCTTTCTGTGGAAGACGATCCACTCACAGAAAGCTCCGCGGCACAAGCCACGGAATGAGCTTTCGTATGCGAGCTTTACTATTGTTGTTACTTTTGTTCCTTTTGCTACTTCTATTTCTTCCTTCCAGCGAGCGTGGCTGATCATTGTAAACGACGCGTGAATAAATAAATATTACTTTGCAAATTAACTAACCAATAACTGTGTTTATTTAAACCCGGGCAAACACGGGTTTATACATGCATTATAAATGTCCTTAGCTTCGTAATCTTTTATCAGATCAAAAACACGCATGGGTGGCAGTGAGCGCTTACTATGAGAACTTAATTGCTTAATAACTTTTTTTGTGGACGTACGATCATCATGAAACTTTCAGATTATGATTATGACATGGATATGCATGTAATTGCTAAAGCACAAGTCTCTAGTATTTGAAATACGCTTTTTACAAAAGTGAGGGTGAGGGGGTGAATTTAGAGGTGGGGGTAAATTTTAACAAAAAACCGAAATTGTATAAATTGCATATAGGCATACATTAAAAATTTGGAGACTCTAGCAATAAAGGTGTAGAAGATATAATTTTATAACTGGTTTTCGATAAGGTTTTTTATCGATAAAAAAAGATCGGGATGAGTTATCGATTTTTAATGATAAACTTGATATGCGCGCTATAATTACGAACATTTAAAAAAAAAATTTGAAGTCTCTAGCTCTTATATTTTCTGAAATCGACGCGTTCATACATACGGACAGACGGACAGACGGACAGACGGACGGACGGACGGACGGACGGACGGACAGACAGACGGACAGGGCCAAATCGACTCAGCTCGTCGCCCTGATCAAGAATATATATACTTTGTGGGGTCTGCCACGCCTCCTTCTGCCTGTTACATACTTTTAACAAAACCATTATACCCTGATTTCCCATTTTCAATGGGTTCAGGGTATAAAAACAAGTAAGAAGACTCTAGTCGAAACTGCTCGACTAGGAGATACCCTGAACCCTCTAATCTGATATTCTAATCAGTCTGCACTTCTTTTCGACACACATACATACACACACACGTATTGGAATGCGCTCTGCTAACTGCGCTTGGGCTGCGCTGTAGTGTAGTAACATTATAAGAATTTATTTGTTGAATAATTTAATTTCTATACGTACAATCTTAATGAAAGTTTCAGGGCGTAATTATATGGTGAAAGTGTATGTACATTCCAAAGCACATGTCTCTAGTACTTGAAATACGCCTTTTACAAAGGTGAGGGTGAGGGGGTGGATATAGGGGTGGGGGGTAAATTACAACAAAAATCGAAATTATATAAAATACATATAAGTCTACATTTAAAATTTGCAAGCTCTAGCTCTTAAGGTGTAGGAGATATAGTTAAATAACTAGCTATCGATAAGGTTTTTGATCGATAATAAAATATCGGGAGTAGTTATCGATATATAAAGAAAAACTTGATATGCGCGTGATATACACGGACCTAGGAAAAAAATTTCAAGTCTCTAGCTCTTATATCTTCTGAAATCGACGCGTTTATACATACGGACGGACGGACGGACGGACGGACGGACAGACAGACGGACAGGGCCAAATCGACTTAGCTCGTCGCCCTGATCAAGAATATATACACTTTGTGGGGTCTGCCACGCCTCCTTCTGCCTGTTACATACTTTTAACAAAACCATTATACCCCTGATTTCCCATTTTCAATGGGTTCAGGGTATAACAAGTAAGAAAGCTCTAGTCGAGACTACTCGACTACGAGATCCCCTGAACCCTTGGAGTAATAGCTATTTCAATAATTTTTCGCGTCTTACAGCTTACACAAGAAACACGCACACACACACACACACACACGCGCACGCACGCACGCACACACAGGCATACATACACACACATACATACACACACACACATATACACAAACAATTACATACATATACACATACAAGCATAAACACGCATGGGCGGCAGTGAGCGCTTACTATGAGAACTTAATTGCTTAATAACTTTTTTGTGGACGTACGATCATCATGAAACTTTCAGATTATGATTATGACATGGATATGCATGTAATTGCCAAAGCACAAGTCTCTAGTATTTGAAATACGCTTTTTACAAAAGTGATGGTGAGGGGGTGAATTTAAGGGTGGGGGTAAATTTTAACAAAAACCGAAATTGTATAAATTGCATATAGGCATATATTAAAAATTTGGAGACTCTAGCAATAAAGGTGTAGAAGATATAATTTTATAACTGGTTTTCGATAAGGTTTTTTATCGATAAAAAAGATCGGGATGAGTTATCGATTTTTAATGATAAACTTGATATGCGCGCTGTAATTACGAACATTTAAAAAAAAATTTGAAGTCTCTAGCTCTTATATCTTCTGAAATCGACGCGTTCATACATACGGACAGACGGACGGACGGACAGACGGACAGACAGACGGACAGGGCCAAATCAACTCAGCTCGTCGCCCTGATCAAGAATATATATACTTTGTGGGGTCTGCCACGCCTCCTTCTGCCTGTTACATACATTTCAACAAAACCATTATACCCTGATTTCCCATTGAAAATGGGTTCAGGGTATAAAAAGAAGAAAGAGAACATAAAGAAAACGCGGCCTACCAATTGAAAAAAAAGTGAGGTTAAACACGAATCTACCCATCCAGCACTCCACAGAGCACCGCCAATAAACAAAAAAAAAAAAAAAAGTAAGAAGGCTCCAGTCGAGACTGCTCGACTAGGAGATACCCTGAACCCTCCAAACTGATATTCTAATCATTCTGGACCTCTTTTATGCACACATACATACACATGCACGTATAAGCACGCGCTCGGCAAACTGCGCAGCTAGCAGCGGCTGCGCTTGGGCTGCACTGCAGTGTGGGCAATATTATGAGAATTTATTTGTTGAATAATTTCTTTTGTAGACATACGATCCTAATGAGCGTAATCATATGGCTAAAATGTGTGTACATTCCAAAGCACAAGTCTCTAGTACTTGAAATGCGTTTTTTACAAATTGGTGGCGAAGAGGGCGTGGTGTCCAAAATCTGTAAATTACAAAATCTTTGTATCCATTAACTTTATATACAACGCAAATTTGAAGTCTCCAGGTCTAAAAGTGTTCAAATTAAGCTCAAAAAACAATGTCGATTTTTCGATTCTTCTCGATAAAAAAAGTTATCGGACAAGTTATCGAAAAAAAAAGCAAATTCGTACTGCCTATGGTATACACGAGTATGCATGCCAAATTTCAGCTCTTTAGCTCTTATATCTTCTGAGATCCTTTTGCTCATACGGACGGATGGACGGACGGACGGACGGACGGACGGACAGACGGACAGGGCAATATCGACTCAGCTCGTCGTCCTGATCAAGAATATATATACTTTATGGGGTCTGAGATGATTCCTTCTGCCTGTTACATACTTTTCACAAAACCATTATACCCTGATTTCCCATTTTCAATGGGTTCAGGGTATAAAAAGTGCAAGCTAAAACAGATCGGTAGAATGACAGAAATTATACCATTTCTGTGCGCGAGCATAGAAAAATCGTTGTGGCGCAATGAGTGGGAGAAGTGGCTACGGTCATTTAATATCTACGTAGGCACAGAAGAAATTTCGTCAGTAGTCAAAAAGCGAAACAAATTACTCCATCTAGGGGACCACAGCTGCAAGAGGTAGTGTACAGTCTGCTAGGCGCGTTGGTGCCATACGATGCGAACATCGGAAATGACGTATTTACTCCACTGGTGGACAAACTGAATGAATACTTTTCACCGCAACGTAACGCAGTTTTCGAGAGACACATGTTTCGCAACATGACGCCTCGCCAAGGTGAGTGCTTCACCGAGTTCTTGTTGCGTCTAAGACAACAAGCCAGCAAGTGCTCGTTCGGAACAACCAAGATTGAAATCCAGGAGATCTGCATTGCGGATAAAATAATTGATGCCTGGGCTAAGGCCACGTTTAAAAAGAAGCTACTGGAATCGGAGCTGAAGCTGGAGGAGATAATAAATATGTGCACCATTGAAGAACAAGTGAACCAGCAGTCAGAGGCAATGCTGATCCAGCCGGATACCAAGATTGTAAAGAAAATCGCGGTTCAGTCAAGGAGACAAGACAAAGTAAGTGTCGTGTGTGGCCGGTGTGGAGCAGAAGACCATGATGAACGGAATATGGCATGCCCGGCAAGGAAATCGAAATGTAATAAGTGTTCCCGGTTCGGACATTATGCTCGTATGTGCAAAACCACATTAAAGAGGCAGCGTAGCACACCATATGAGTATCAACGCAAGCGACCGCGAACCTCGCAGTCCCACGTGCACGCCATCGATGAGGAAGAGACTAAAAGTCAGGGCGGCCAGGGTTGGTCAAACTGTTTTAAAGTGATTAGCGAGCCAGGAGGAGAAGAAACCGTGTCATGCCTAGTTGGGGGATCCCACCTGCAGATGATCATTGACTCAGGATCGCGGTACAATCTGATAAGCCACGGCGATTGGCTGCGATTGAATCGTAAACAGGCGACGGTGTTTAATATTCGCACCACTTCGGCTACCCAGTTCAAAGCTTATGCGTCGGACGAGACGCTGAGAGTGGTTAACGTCTTTGAAGCCCCGATTAGAGTTCAAGAAAGACCAGAAATTATTGCCACATTTTATGTAATCGAAAATGGGAGACAATCGTTACCGGGTCGAGACACAGCCGTGCAACTCAACGTCCTAAAACTTGGCTTAAACGTAAATAGAGTGGAAGCTCACACATGTTTTCCCAAATGGAAAGCATCACCTGTGAGACTGGCCATTGACCACAATGTGAGACCAGTGCAGCAGCCAATGCGCAGATTCCCGACTGCGTTAGAGGACCAAATCGCAGAAAGGATAAACCAGGCGGTGCAGCAAGATATCATAGAACCAGTTCGTGGACCGAGCCCATGGATTTCGCCAGTGGTAGCTGCATTTAAAGGGAACGGAGAAATAAGGCTATGTCTGGATATGCGAAGAGCGAATCTAGCCATCTCAAGAGAGAATCACCCACTGCCAACATTCGACATGTTTATGACCAAGCTTCGAGAGGCAAAATACTTTTCTAGGCTGGATCTGAGAAATGCCTATCACCAATTGGAGCTCGACGAATCGAGTCGGCAGATCACTACATTTATTACACACAAGGGACTATTTCGTTACAAAAGATTATTCTTTGGGGTTAACTCGGCCCCAGAAATATTCCAGAGGCGGCTGGAAGAATTGCTAGTAGGCTGTTCAAATGCTCTTAACTATATTGACGATGTCATCGTTTTTGGCAAAAACGAGGAGGAGCACGACAAGGCACTGAAAGCAGTTCTGAAAATCTTTGATGCCCACAACGTGGTGCTGAACGAACAGAAATGTGTGTATAAAACTAATAAACTCAAATTCCTAGGTCACATTCTGTCGGACCATGGTATTGAAGCGGATCCAGAGAAGGTAAAAGTGATCGCAGGCTTCCGGGCCCCGAAAACTAAGGAGGAGACAAGAAGTTTTCTAGGTCTCGTAACATACGTTGGGAAATTTATACCAGATCTAGCCAACACGACTGAGCCATTGAGAAGATTAATAAAGGCAAACACCACATTCGAATGGAGCGTCAAGGAACAACGAGCTTTCGATATCTTGAAGAAGCAAGTCGTCGAAGTAACAAATCTGTCATATTTTAATAAAAATTTTCGTACGTGTCTCATAGCCGATGCAAGCCCGGTGGCATTGGGAGCCGTTCTAGTGCAGATTGATGACAGCAACGTGCATCATATCGTATCGTTCCCCAGTAAAAGCCTAACTGACGTGGAGAAAAGATATTCACAAACGGAGAAAGAAAGTTTGGCTTACTACGCTACTTAGCGAGACTGGAATTTGATCTGGTAACAGACCACAAGCCTTTAGAATCCATCTTCAAACCAACTTCGAAACCACCGGCACGGATCGAACGCTGGTTGCTATGTCTGCAGTCTTACCGATTTCGAGTCATTTATAAAGCCGGAAAAGAAAATATCGCAGATTCCGTGTCGCGTCTTTGCCAAATAACTAAAGCGGAAGCTTTTGATTGGCAAGATGAGCAGAATATCCTTCAAATTGTAGAAAAAGGGGTACCAAAGTCACTAACCATATCGGAAATCATGGACAAAAGTATGCAGGACGAGGAAATAATTGATACAATGACCTGCCTTAGCACCAACTCATGGGAGGCAAACGCATCCAGTCCATATTATCCATTCCGATGGGAGCTATCGGCAGTTGGCAATGTACTTTTACACGGAACCAAAATAGTCATACCAACAATGCTACGATCTCAAGTGCTCGAGCTAGCCCACGAGGGTCATCCGGGCGAATCTGCTATGAAACGGAGACTACGACCGAGAAGCAGAAAGTTTTGTCAAGGCCTGTAGAGATTGCATCTCCGTATCGTTGGCGAATAAACCAGCACCAATGGATCGACATGCGTTCCCAGCTGGCCCTTGGCAATGTGTCGCATCCGACTTACTGGGCCCTTTGCCAAGCAACGACCATGTACTGGTGTTAATCGACTACTTTTCCAGATACATGGAATTTAAATTTATTAAAACTATCTCTTCGAAAGTATTAATCGAACAAATGCAGGAGATATTTCCTCGTTTGGGAATACCACGAACGCTGAGAACCAACAACGGTCGGCAATTCGCAAGTCTCGAATTTCAAGATTTTTGCCGGAACAACGGTATTACCCAAATAACGACTCCACCATATTGGCCACAGGCGAATGGCGAAGTAGAAAATATGAACAGGTCTTTAGTAAAACGCCTAAAAATCGCGTGGTCGAAAGGGAAAGACTATAAACAAGAGATTCAAAACTTCGTCATGATGTACAACGTCACATCGCATGGGACCACAGGAGCAGCCCCGTCGGAATTGATGTTTAACAGAATCATTAGAGACAAGACATTCAGGACTTGGTAGGTGATGTTGGTGAATCCTCGGAAAGAGACTTAGATTGCTTAAACAAACAAAAGGGAAAAGAGAGAGCAGACAAGAGAAGAGGCGCCAAAGCATCGGATTGTGCATATGCATACACTTGAGTTCTGTCAAGTGGTCGGCGCGTCTCAGCAGAATGCTGTGTAAAGTTCGAATTTTCCAGCCGGGGTCAGAGCTTCAGTCTGCCCAGGGCCACAACTTACAAGACATTTGTAAATTACTACGGGACTACGAGTTAGAGAAATGGGAGAGGATGGGGGAGTTATTACGTATTAAATGGCCGCGCAGCCCGAACTCGCCGACCACGCCCGCACACGCTTGCACGTGGGATGGCTGCAGCGATCGAGTGGCGCGATCAAGCGCACTCTAGATTGCTGGGGTCGGGGCTACAAAGGCATATTGCGGGGTGTTAGTGGGGCTATTCTACTACAACTGGTGGACCGCAGATCGAGGAACGCCCAGCGTTGACGCCGGCGTTCACTCCAGACCACGCGGTTTTGTGTGCCAGAGTTTTGGCCGTCTGGCGCACAGGATTGCCCTCGTGCTAACCACCGGTTAGT
Source organism: Drosophila mojavensis (assembly GCF_018153725.1). Lineage (NCBI taxonomy): Eukaryota > Metazoa > Arthropoda > Insecta > Diptera > Drosophilidae > Drosophila > Drosophila mojavensis. Next base: position 2,025,851 of record NW_025318897.1, on the reverse strand, counting down.
AATGTTAAGATTATTAGTGGGTTATTATTACCAAATCAACTACGAATGAGAACACAATCATTTCTAAATACGTTAACATTTTTATTCCATATTACCTCGCGTTTCCTACCCCTCGCCTATCCGCTTATTATTTTCTTCGACATCGACCGTTCGCGTTGAGCGCTCAAAACTAATTAAAATCTGCGCGCAGCTTTCAAGCCTTTCCTTGCGCTCTGCAGATTTCACCACGCGACCAGCAATGCAATTCACCACCGCGAGCTTTCGAGCTGCATGGTTGCATTGCTGATCGCGTGCCCGCCCACTCATTTGAATTTTGCTTACTATCTAAAGCTAACGACTATGATACCTTTATCTACTTACTTATCTAACAAAACAATCGATAATTCAAATATAAACTTAACGACTATAATCCAATTCATTTCTTTTTCCATTCACTATCTTACATACTACGAAATATAACCTACTAACCAACTTACTTGCTACAAAATATGGCCTACTACCAACCTACTCACTACAAATATATCTTACTACTAACTTACTCACTACAAATATATCTTAATGCTAACTTACTCACTACAAATTTCAGTAACCTCGACCGCTATAATGCCAAAAATGTAAGGTGGGCAAAAAGGCCACCTTACAGCTGACAATTGCATATTCTGGGAGAGCGACGACCGACCCATATTTCGGCCACGGGTTAAAGACCGGGTTTATGTTTACATCAACACAGCAACAAAGTGTTACAGTGCGTACTCTTTAAGTACTCTAGTTTCAATTGACATTCAATATGTATGCATACTACATCTCCCTCCTTTTGAAAAATAACGTAATATTATGGAGTTATTTTATACGATGTGCTTAAGAAATTAGTTTTTAAGTAACAAATGAATAGTTTTTTTTTTTTTTTTTTTTTTTTTTTTTTTTTTTTTTTTTATTTTTTTTTTTTTTTTTTTTTTTTTTTTTTTTTTTTTTTTTTTTTTTTTTTTTTTATATGAAATTACAAATAATATTCAAATTTAAAATAGTGCTTTTGTTTTAGCATGGCCATACTAAACACAATTATGAAATAAACATTTTTAACCTATCCTTATGTACTTTTTGTTTTTTGTTTTTATTACTTGTTATTATAACGTTATTTTTATCTTCTATTTCCGATACTTTATACGGACCAGTATATTTATAATCTAACTTATGACCTGTTTCATTCCTTAACAAGACTTTATCTCCTACTGATATATCTATGTTGTTTGCTTTCTGATCATATAATATCTTATTATTTTCCTTATTTTTTTCTAACATTATTCTTGCTCTTTTATATGCTACTTCTAATCTATATTTACTTTCTTTAGCATAGTCATCTATATTGTATATGGTTTCTATATTAGCTATACTATTAAATTGTTTTGGTAAATTACTTGTTTTACCAAACACTAACTCATATGGACAGTAATTATGTGCCATTGAGGGTGTAGTGTTGAAACAGAAAACGAAGTATTGAAGCCATACGTCCCAATCAGTTTTATCAACCGATATGTAAGAGCGTATGTATTCATTGAAAGTTCTATGACTGCGTTCTATTGTTCCGACTGTCTGGTGGTGGTGTGCGGTAGAAGTTATATTTTCAATTTTTAAATATTTGCATAGATCATTTATAATTGAATTCTTATATTCTGTTCCCATATCCGTAATGAACGTCTTCATTGGACCGTACTTTAGAATAAATGATTCAAAAATTGCTTTAGCGACAGTGTTCGCGTTCTTATTTCGAACTGGTATGACAACTAAATATTTAGTTAGGTCACATATTAGAGTGATTGCATATTCGTTGCCATTTTCTGATTTTGGTAGTAAGTTTATTGGCGTATCAATTACTATCAATGGAGTCTTATTGTGCTTTGTTATTTTAGCTAATTGGCATTTTTGACATTTTCGTATGTATTCAGTAATATTTCGAGTCATACCTTTCCAAAAATAATGTCTTTTGACCTTGGCCAAGGTTTTTGCAATGCCGGTATGACCTCCTTGTATTGGATCGTCATGGAATTTAGACAGTATAGCTTCTTTCTCTTTTTGTTTTTCTATAAGGGTCACCGGGTTGAGTAGCGCTACTCTTAACGTATTCAATATTTTATTGCCCATTTGTTTAAAATTATCTATTGAAACATGTTCAAAGATATTTTCCCACGGTGCCATTTTGAGTTGGCTGATTTTGTTTATACCGGCTTGCATTTCAAGCCTTTGGAAAAATTGACCTAGGTCTAGGATTCCATTGGTATATAAATCGCTAACATCATATCTTGCAGTAATCTTCCTACCATGTTTAAATAAACATAGAGTATTCCTTACATGCAAGGTCACTACTTTACGTACTTCGTCATTGTTTATGACTTCATATACGTTGGGCTTTGAAGCTTTTTCTATAGATTGCCTAGGCAATTCTATTTCTTTCTTATCCGCGCGGATTTTCTGTCTATTTTGATATCTCGTAGTGACTTTCATTATATTTCCTGTAATATTTTGTAGATCTTTAATGGTTATTCTTGATAACGCATCAGCTACATGATTATCTTTTCCCTTTAAATATTCGACTGTAAAATCGTACTCTTCTAACTCTAGCCTCATACGTGTCAGTTTAGAACTCGGATTGATCATTGAGAACAGATATATTAAAGGTCTGTGATCTGTTTTGATCGTAAAGTGTTTTCCATAAATATATGGTCGAAAATGTAATATTGCCCAGTGTATTGCAGCTAATTCCTGCTCAGTTGTACATTTATTACTCTCTCCTTTACTAAAAGCTCTTGACGCGTATGCAATGGGAAGTTGGATTCCGTTATGGTTTTGAGTTAAAACCGCTCCACACGCTTGCTTACTTGCATCAGTTATTATACAGAATTCCTTGCTGAAATCTGGATATTGTAGTAAAGTAGGTTCCATGAGTTTTGTTTTTAAATATTGGAATGCATTTTGGCACTCCTCTGTCCATTCAAAAGGAACATTCTTTTTACATAATCTTGTTATGTGCCGGGAATATTCGGCGAAATTTTTAATGAATCGTCTATAATAATTGCAAAAGGCTACAAAACGTCTTGCGCTATCCGCATTGTGCGGGACTGGGTAATTCATGATGACGTCATATTTCTTGTCATCTGGAAGTATTCCTTTATCTGTGCATCTATGACCAAGAAAAGTCACCTCATGCATAAAAAATGAACATTTTTCTGGATGTAACTTTAGATTGTATTTCCTACATTTCTCAAAAACGTCTGTTAAGTTTTTAAGCATATGTTTTTCGGAACAACCTATAACTATTAAGTCATCCATATAAAGAAATGCTTGTGAAGGTTCTAATCCAGAGAATGCTATAGTCATCATTCTTTGAAATGAATTAGGCGCTATTTTTAGACCAAACGGTAATCTCGTGAAGCGATACGAGCCATTGCTCGTTGAAAATGACGTTATATCTCTTGAACTTTCTTCGAGTTCAATTTGATGAAATCCTGACATTAAGTCAAGGCATGAAAAGTATTTTGCTCGACCAAGTTGGTCCAAAATATCATCAATTCTTGGGAGTGGAAATTTATCGGACAGTAATTTTTTATTAATTTGACGATAGTCAATTACCAATCGCCATTTCTTTTGATCTGAGCCTGGGGTTGATTTTTTAGGTACAAGTAATAATGGGCTATTATATTCAGATACTGATTGTTCAACAATTCCGTCTTTTATCAATTTTCCGACTTGTTTTTGTATTTCTTCAACATGACTGTGTGGGCTTCTGTAGTTTTTTGTGTAGACTGGTTCATCATCTTTTAATCTCAGTTTTTGTTTATAAAAATTATTTGTGCTGATTGGTTCGGATTCCAATCCAAATATATCACTATATTGGGCGCATAAGTTTGAAAGCTGCGATTTGAATAGTGGAGGAAAGTTTTTCTTTAGTTGAGATAATACAGATTGCTCTCTATTTTCACTATTAGTTTTTACTATTTCGTAGTTTGAAAGTGAGTCAAACGATAAATTACTTGTATTGATTACTTGATCTTTATTTGTTGTATTTAGTAGTCTAACAAAAGCGTTCTTAGATGTTGCTATGGTATTGGCTATGTAAATACCATGCTGAATTTCTTGATTTGGAATCAATACACTGTCTTCTATTGAATTTAGATTGATTTTTCTAATAACTTGGGATCTCGCTGGCAGAAGTATTGAGTTGTTGCCAGAACTGTATGTTATTGGAACATAAATTGGAAATTTTAGGTTATTGGGTCTAAGTATAAGCCAATCTGCAGAAGGCTTGAAGTCTAATTTACAGTTGTATTTTTTTATAAAATCGATTCCTAATATGCCATCACAAGGAATAGCGAATTGTAGATCTACGATATGAAAATCGTGTTTGATTATGTATTTAGTGGTCTGTATCTCAATAGAAGTTAACCCCTTGGATTTGGTCACTTCATTACTTATTCCTTTTATGTCTATAATATAATTGCTTTGTATGTCATGAAAGACATCAAAATTTTCTTTAACTACTGAAATGTCTGCACCTGTGTCTACTAAAAAGACAATTTCTTTTCCTGTAGGCACATGGTTGAATGATACAAATATATTCTGACTGAGATTAATTGTATGAACCCTTGCTGTTTCTACTGTTGAGCATTTAAAGGGGGATTCGAGTTTCCCGAGGTGTTATTGGTAACTCTTATATTGCTTTGGTTATTATTGTTGTGGCCTCTATTCGAGTTGCCACGGCCTCTTGAGTTTCCTCTATATTGGCCTCGTCCATTATTATTATAATTGTTATTATTATAATTATTGTTATTGTAATTGTTATTGTTGCGACCGCGAAAACTACCTCTATAATTTCCGCGTCCGCGGTTTCCGCCGCGCTGTGAATTATTATTGTAATATAGGACAGAGTTTTGCTGCCCGGTTGCCTCTGTGCAACAATTAACAAATTTTGAGACGGCCTCATTCATATTGTTGAAGGTGCCCGCCTGCATGATAAGTTTTACCTTATCTATTGTGCAGTTTGCAGTCATGGCTTTGACAGCATGCTGAGTAGAGTAGCTTCTGGCTAACTCTAGAGATAAGCCATCTTTTATGTATGCACCTTCTAACATTTTGGTCATCTGCTCAACCTCTTGTGTGTATTGGTTAGCAGTTTTGTTGCGTTGCTGTAAGTTCATCAGTTTTGCTGATAACACCTGTACAGTTTCGCCTTTTACGTTGGTTTTTAATTTGGAAATGATTTCAGGTATAGACGTTTCATTTTCCAGTAAATTTCTAGCGACACCTTTTAGCCTTGATTTTATTATCGAAATTGCTAATTCTTCGTGTTCGCCTTTTATCAAATTCAATATTTGTAGTGCATCTACAAAACTTTGCAAATTTTCAGCTTTACCATCAAAAGCTGGTATAAGCTTAGTTGCCGTACTTATGAATTCGATATTTGTTTGTGCCATTTTGTTATTGTTATTTGAAGAAGTATCAGAATCTGAAAAATTATTTTGATCTGGCATCAAAATAGCGGGAATAGTAAGGTTATTTAGATCCTGTTCTTCTATCTTAAGATCTGTGTTTAGTTCTTCTGACTCTATCTGGTCAGTGTTACTTTCTTCTGTTGATTGTGGTTTTTCAATCGATAAAGAAGTGTTAAGTATGGTTGGTATCGAAATATCTAAATTGTATTTTACTTTAATAGATATTAAATTAGATCGTAGTCTGATCAAGAATTTTGATACTTGAGACCAATGAATCTGATTTAATTTCTCTCTCTGGCCATGTATTAGTATACGTGCTTCATTAAAGCAGTTTATTAATATTTCTACATGTTTTGTAACTGTAGTTTTTTGAATCGGCCTGTTTTGCGTGAGTGACTTATATGATTTGTCAAAGTCAACTTTTATGTTATTTAGCTCTTTGTATAAATCATTCCATTCCATTATTTGCGTACATGAAATGATTCTCTACTTTATTTATTTCTTTAATTGTCCTCAGTCTAGCCATACTTTGTGTAAAAATTTGTATATTAGCAATTTCATATATTGATATTTGCAATTTATTTTTATTTTATTTATCTTTGTTCATTGTCTTTGCTACAATCTTAAATATATTGCGCTTTTTTGTTATTTATATATTTATATTTTGTCCAAGTCGTTTGCTTGGCTCATATATTTTTTCTTTAAACATTTGTTGTGTAGTTCGTATAATTTGTAAATACAATTTGCGCTCATTATTACTACAATTATTATCAATAGTATCTTAATTAATTGTAAGTCTATATTATTTGATTCTACTTTATTTATAACATTTGCTGTAGAATCTACAGATTTTAAATCTACTAACCCCATTTTTGTAGATTTTGTATGTATATTACTAAAGTGTTTTACGTTACATATATTTTCAACAGATTTACTTATTCTGTTGTCGTTCATTAATAAAAATTTTTACAGTTCTCTACCTATTGGGTCGTATAGCGTTACAGGCTATACTTCTAATCGGGCAGAAATGTTTCCGCTCAATTTTGACAATTATATATTATAAGTAATGTTTATGCAGCGCAGTGCATTTTTAAACTTATTAAAAAAATTGTTGGTGGGCGTTCTTTGTAACGCTGTCGGTCCCCAGTTTGTTGCTGCTGCTGCTGTCTTTCGTTGCTGCTGCTGTTGTCGTTGTTGCTGCTGCTGTTTTCGTTGTTTCTGCTGCTGTTTTCGTTGTTGCTGCTGCTTTTTTCGTTGTTGCTGCTGCTGTTTTCGTTGTTGCTGCTGCTGTTGTCCGGGGCCTATGAGCTCAGGCGTCGCCGGTGCTGGTCATCGCACAGGCTGTATTGTATTGGCTTTTCTGCTGGGGGTTGAGTTTTTTCTTTTTTAGTATTTAGTGTATTCTGAATGTGTGAGAGAGTGGAACATGGCTCTGATTTTGAGTTTTTTAAGTATTCTTTTAAATAGTCAAGCTCAGCTTGTAGCTTTTGAGCCGTTGACCAGGCTGGTGGTGGTTGCTGAGTGTATAGCTGCCAATTTAGGCTAGCTACTCGTTTCTTTATTTTGTTTTTTACACCGCCTCTCTTATTGGCCATGTCCACTCTACTCACTCAGTTTAAAATCCAGTTCATCAGTTCATCGAACGTCCCAGTAGCTCTTCGAAGATATGATGATGTTTGTTGTTGTTGCTGGATCCCAGTAGCTCTTCGAAGATATGATGATGTTTGTTGTTGTTGCTGGATCCTTGTTGAAAACGAGTTGCAGTGGTGATCATCGGGTTAGCAGGATTCCATAGTCACGGTCGCCATGTAAAGTTTAAAATGCACTTCCTTTATTTTGTTATTTATTTTATTTAAAGCATAGGGGAGGCAGCAGTGTTGCCGCTTCCAACGCTCAGTTGTATCTGACCTTAAACATTCTACTTAGGTTCTAAATAAGCCTAAGTCTCGTCGCCGCGGAACATAAGGTTTTGGGCAGCAGAGAGACTGTTATGTATGTTTTATTTATGTATGTCATATGTGTATATGTTATAAGTATATTTATGCTCTCTCTTGAGCTGGGGCGATTGTGCATATGCATACACTTGAGTTCTGTCAAGTGGTCGGCGCGTCTCAGCAGAATGCTGACAATTGCATATTCTGGGAGAGCGACGACCGACCCATATTTCGGCCACGGGTTAAAGACCGGGTTTATGTTTACATCAACACAGCAACAAAGTGTTACAGTGCGTACTCTTTAAGTACTCTAGTTTCAATTGACATTCAATATGTATGCATACTACAATATATTCAAAATTTGGAGACTCTAGCAATAAAGGTGTAGAAGATATAATTTTATAACTGGTTTTCGATAAGGTTTTTTATCGATAAAAAAAGATCGGGATGAGTTATCGATTTTTAATGATAAACTTGATATGCGCGCTGTAATTACGAACATTTAAAAAAAAAATTTGAAGTCTCTAGCTCTTATATTTTCTGAAATCGACGCGTTCATACATACGGACAGACGGACAGACGGACGGACGGACAGACGGACAGACGGACAGACAGACGGACAGGGCCAAATCAACTCAGCTCGTCGCCCTGATCAAGAATATATATACTTTGTGGGGTCTGCCACGCCTCCTTCTGCCTGTTACATACATTTCAACAAAACCATTATACCCTGATTTCCCATTGAAAATGGGTTCAGGGTATAACAAGTAAGAAAGCTCTAGTCGAGACTGCTCGACTACGAGATCCCCTGAACCCTTGGAGCAAGAGATATTTCAATAATTTTTCGCGTCTTTCAGCTTACACAAGAAACACGCACACACACACACACACACACACACGCACGTACGCACACACAGGCATACATGCACACACACGCATACAGACACAAACGCGTTGCGTTTTCACGGAGTGCGGTCGATGTCATCGTGATCCATCGTAGACAATAGCTTGAACTGTGTTTTCCCCTGTGAAAGTGGAAAGAACTGAAGTCAACGTGTTTGCTGTGGGCGCGGCGTACCCAGCGACCTCAAAAAACTACCAGAGACTTACTGCGCGGCGGTTCGTGGAATTCCCAAGCGGTATAATTCGGCGGTGCAAGAGAGGGGGGGCGATAGCGTCATTGTTTTGGCGTCAGGGCTTCTTCCTTTCCTTGTCTTTTGTGGGCGCGTAAATTTTGTTACTTTAGGCGTCACACTTGCGCAATAATAAAAATCAGGTGCATTCACTCTAACAGCTGTTAGTAGTGCTGGAAATTGCATCGGGCAATCAGCTGCTCACTAACGTTGGTGAGTTGCTAAGCCTTAGCAAAGACAGCAACCTAGCTGCTGGAGTGAAGTAGCAGTTATTAAAAGTAGTGCATACTTTCGGGCTCTCGCTGTAGTCAAGTTGAGTTTAAGTTACTGCGGGTTGTAAACTCAGATTATATTAGTAGCCTTGCCCACTACAGGCTTCACGCCGTGGTAGTCGGAGCAGAAATGGATGCCATGATGGAGGACGAGCTGCAAGCTTTTGCGCGTCGTTCCTCGTTGCAGCGATCGCCGCAGCAACAACAGAGGGCGTTGGCGCAGCCGTCGACTTCTAATCAGGCTCCAGTGGCTGAGTGCCAGGCACCCAAGTCACTAAAAGAAGCGTTAGCTCAAATAGGAGCTACACTAGAGGGTTTGTCTGCCTTATTTGGGGGTCAGCGGCATATAAATGCCTTAATGAGAGAGGAGCTGGCTAGGCTGGTCAGCCTTCACAAGACGGCCGAAGCGTTCTGCAACCGTTCGGTTAAAAACTGTGAGGTGCAGACCACGTCACTCAAGGTAGCAATACTCCCAAGCGGCCGAGGGAAGTTGCCTCCGAACAGAGGAAAACTCCCTCAAAAAAGCCGAGGCCCAATAGAAGGGCAGCGAACCCAAAAGAACCAATGGCTCTACGGGCTGCAGCTGAAACTTCAAACCAGGCCGCTCGACAGACAAACCAGAGCAGCTGGACAGTCGTTAAAGGGCGAAAGCCTATGCAAAAACGTCCCAGGACTGACGCGATTGCGATTTCAGGCGTAGGGGGTTGCAGCTATGCGGACATGCTCCGTGTAGTTAAAAGCGACCCAAATTTGAAGCATCTGAGCAGCGACGTTCAAGGCATTAGGAAGACAGCTAAGAGGGACCTCTTATTGCAACTGAGTAGGAAGCCGGAGCATAGCGCTGAGGCTCTGCACGAAGCTGTAGGCAAGGCCTTGGGAGACCGAGCGGTAGTTAAAACACTTACCGAATCGGCCCAAGTTGAGATTCGCGATCTAGATGAGTTAGCGACCAAAGAGGAGATCTTGGAGGCAATTAGGGTGGAGTTGAAGGATAGCTCACTCCCCATTGAGGCTATCAAATCGCTTCGGCCAGCTTTTGGTGGACAGCAAAGAGCTACGGTTGCTCTTCCAATTGGGAAAGCTAAAACTCTGCTCGAGCTGTCCAAAATTAGAATAGGATGGGTAGTTTGCCGTATCCGAGCCGTGGAGCAGCCTAAACGCTGTTTCAAGTGCCTCGATTACGGTCATATGGCAGCAAACTGCGGCAGCGACTGTGACTTAAAGGGCGACTGTGACTTAAAGGGCGCCTGTTTCAGGTGTGGAGAGATGGGTCACAGTGCCAAAGCATGCACCAAGCCACCAAAATGTAGCCTCTGCATCCGGAAAGGTGAAAAGCAGACGGACCATTCAGCAGGCAGCTTCAAGTGCCCATCTTACCGTGAAGCTGCTCGTAAAATGAAATGTTAAGGTTTTTGCAGCTTAACTTAAATCATTGTGTTGCTGCCCAAGATCTTCTAGAGCAGACTATTAGGGAAAAATGTATATATGTAGCTTTTCTCAGTGAGCCTCACCACTGTAGAACCAGCTGCCCTAGGACATGGTCAACAGACGTTAATGGCAAAGCTGCGTTGTGGGTATGCGGCAACTCAACGAACGTACTTTCGAATGTTAAGTCATTCAATGGGTTCGTACGTGGCCGATATGGTAGCTTATGGCTCTACAGTTGCTATCTGGCCCCCAGCATGCAGCTCAGTGAATTCACGACGGTGCTCGACGAGCTTGCCGAGGATGCTAGGGGTCGGAAGGCCATTATAGCTGGAGATTTTAACTCCTGGGCGCTAGAATGGGGTAGCCCCACAACAAATGCCAGAGGTCGTATCCTACTGGAGATCTTCGCGACACTAGATGTTGCACTGCTCAACACTGGCCATGAGTACACCTTCAGTCGGGCGGGATACGGGTCTGTTATCGACATTACTTTTGTCACTTCATCCCTCTTTCGGGGAGCAACATGGAGCCATTGCGATAGCTATACAGGCAGCGATCATACGGCACTTCTGTTCACAATAGGTGAGCCACCTGCCAGGGCGTCAACATTGTGGAGGGAGTCGTATCGGCTAGATACTTTTGATCCCGCGGTCTTTTCAGAGGCCATTCAGTCTCTGGGTACAATTGGTAATGCTGAGGCCAGAGCATGCCAAATGGTAGCCCAAATACAGAGTGCCTGCAATAGCAGCATGTTACGCCGCAAGCAGTTCACGCGACAACATGAGCCTACGTATTGGTGGAATACGCAAATAGGTGACATTCGTCGCAAATGCATCCAGGCGAGAAGAAGCTACCAACGGGCTCGCGGTAGGTCAACGTTTTTTGAGAAACAGTTCGCTTACCAGGCCGCTAGAAGACAGCTGAAGAAGGCCATTCGGGCAAGCAAAAGAGAATGTTTTTTACAGTTGTGCGACTCAGCCGAATATGACCCTTGGGGCAGGGCATATAAGATAGTAGTTAAAAGACTATACGCAGGTAGACAGGTGCAACCTACGGATCGTCTGGAGCTTAAATCGATTGTGGAAACACTCTTTCCAGGAAGTTTAAGCTCCATTCACGCCCCTGAGTCCGAGTCTGCTGATCAGGGCTCAACGAGCACTGAAATTGCTGAAATTGTTTTAGTTACAGAGGAAGAAATATCAGTAGTTCTCCGAGGTCTTAGAACCAACACAGCTCCAGGGCCGGACGGGATCCCAAATCGTGCGCTAAAGCTAGCCCTCGCCTTGCACCCAAGTACGTTTGCCGAATTATTTAACGAATGCCTGATCCAAGAGACGTTCCCGGCAAAATGGAAAGCCCAGAATCTGGTATTGCTACCCAAGGCTGGCAAACCACCAGATGAGCCATCTTCGTACAGACCGATCTGTCTCTTAGACACCATGGGAAAGGTGTTTGAGAAACTGATCTGCTCTAGGCTGGAGACTGCGATTGCAAGCGCCGGAGGCCTGTCACCAAACCAATTTGGAACATCATGTACGACGGCGTACTGCGCTTGGAACTACCAGCAGGCGCGCACACCATTGGCTTTGCTGATGATGTAGCTGTCGTAGCCATAGGAAAGGAGCTCAAAGATACAGAGGATATGTGCAGCGAAAGTATCAATCGCATACGAAGCTGGTTGACAGGAGCTGGGCTCGAGCTAGCGGCACACAAGACCGAAGTTGTACTGGTCAGCAGTCGCAAAAGAGTGGAAACTGCCAATATAAAGATCGGCAGCGTCACCATTGCGTCAAAGAGGGCGATAAGATATCTTGGTGTCATGATAGACACAAGATTAACTTTCCGCGAGCACTTAGAATATGTGCATAAAAAGGCAGCTGATTCTTGTAGAGCTCTCTCGAGAATCATGCTTAACACGCGGGGACCTAAACAGCAACGACGTCTCCTCTTAATGAGCGTCATTAGGTCTGTCATCCTCTATGCTGCGCCAATATGGGCAAGAGCGATGGCAACGCCGAGCTACAGCCGAGGCATTTGCGTGATCTACTGGCTGAGCGCAATCAGAGTCAGCTGCGCTTTCAGGACTATCTCCGATGACGCGGCGCTCGTCATAGCCGGTATGGTGCCACTGGAGTATTTGGTCGCCGAAGCCGTGGAGCGGGATTCGCACGGGCCTACGCGACTCAATGCTGTCAGGGCGAACAGCATCGCACGATGGCAAAGAAGGTGGAATAGCTCAGCTAAAGGGCGGTGGACGCACAAGCTCATCCCGGAGCTTGAACCATGGGTTAACCGCAAACATGGCGAGGTTAACTTCTACCTTACGCAGATCCTCTCGGGTCATGGATGCTTTCGGAGCTATTTGAAGCGCTTTGGCCACGAGGAATCTGACGAGTGCCCCTGGTGCGAGCGAGGGCATGTGGAAGACGCCAACCACATTCTTTTCGAATGTGGACGGTTCCTGGAGGAGAGGCGTCGTCTGGAAGAGGCAGTGGGCCGCTCCATCAGAGCGGACAACTTAGTCAACGCCATGCTGGAATCGGAGGAAGCTTGGGAACTAACAAGCACCATCGCGGCCACAGTGATGATGGAGCTCCGCAGAGTCGAGCGACTGAGAAGACGAGCTGTCCCAGGCTAAGGTAGCGCATAGTGCTTGCGAAGCAATACTTTACGGCCGTCCCGCAAGCACCGCGCGCTATCCTAGCCACCACGCAACTTGCAATTTGTTTAATTTTGTCAATAAATGAATATAAAAAAAAAATAATTAAAAAAAGACACAAACGCATACACACACTCACATACACACACATACACAAACACATACACACACAAGCACCCACGCATAAACACGCATGGGCTGCAGTGTGCGCTTACTATGAGAACTTAATTGTTAAATAACTTTGGACTATGGACGTACGATCTTCATGAAACTTTCAGATTATGATTATAACATGAATATGCATGTAATTGCCAAAGCACAAGTCTCTAGTATTGGAAATACGCTTTTTACAAAAGTGAGGGTGAGGGGGGGAATTTAGAGGTGGGGGTACATTTTAACAAAAACCGAAATTGTATAAATTGCATATAAGCATACATTCAAAATTTGGAGACTCTAGCAATAAAGGTGTAGAAGATATCATTTTATAACTGGTTTTCGATAAGGTTTTTTATCGATAAAAAAAGATCGGGATGAGTTATCGATTTTTAATGATAAACTTGATATGCGCGCTGTAATTACGGACATTTTAAAAAAATTTGAAGTCTCTAGCTCTTATATCTTCGGAAATCGACGCGTTCATACATACGGACAGACGGACAGACGGACGGACGGACAGACGGACGGACGGACAGACAGACGGACACGGCCAAATCGACTCAGCTCGTCGCCCTGATCAAGAATATATATACTTTGTGGGGTCTGCCACGCCTCCTTCTGCCTGTTACATACATTTCAACAAAACCATTATACCCTGATTTCCCATTGAAAATGGGTTCATGGTATGAAAACCATTAAAACAAGTAAGAAAACTCTAGTCGAGAGTGCTCGACTAGATATTACCCTGAACCCAATTAATAGAAATGCCCATTTACTATGGCTAAAATTTCAAGTTCGATGTATTTAAAAATATAAATTAAATTGAAAACTCATTTATGAAAATATAAAAATATTTTGAAGCAACCGCGACTTCTCGATCGAGCGTCATGCCGCTAACACACTACGCCACCTCACTTCTAAAAGCTTCGCTGGCAAAACTCGAATAGATTCACTGCTGCAGCGCCATCTACCAAAACTAAACCAAACTAACTGCTGATGTGATTCTAAGAATATGCTAGTATATCCAAACTTTTAAATACGCACATTTAGTATGGCTAAAATTTCAATTTCGGTGTATTTAAAAATATAAATTAAATAGAAAACTCATTTATGAAAATATAAAAATATTTTGAAACAATTAAAAAAATTAACATCAGTTGCACCGATCGGGCTTCAAACCGCGACTTCTCGATCGAGCGTCATGCCGCTAACACACTACGCCACCTCTCTTCGAAAAGCTTCGCTGGCAAAACTCGAATTGATTCACTGCTGCAGCGCCATCTACCAAAACTAAACGAAACTAACAGCTGATGCGATTCAAAGAATGTTCTAGAAGAAGTTTGAATGTATGTGTGCACACGCATACGATGCTGTTGTAGCTGCTGCACGTGCGTTTGTTAATTGGCCAAATATTTGATGATTTTTAATTAATTTTTGACTGAACGGAATTTAATGAAACTTTCAGCATATGATCTACATATTATATTGAATATTTGAGAAATTTAAAAAAATGAAAAATCATTCACAACCAGCTATAGTGGCATCTGACTTGAACTTGAATGTTTTTACTCGATAAAATTTTAAAAGCAAACTCAACGTCCGCGCTGTATATACGGTCATTTAAAAAAAAATTGAAGTCTCTAGTTCTTATATCTTCGGAAATCGACGCATTCAAACATACGGACAGACGGACAGACAGACAGACGGACAGGGCTTAATCGACTCAGCTCGTCGCCCTGATCAAGAATATATATACTTTGTGGGGTCTGCCACGCCTCCTTCTGCCTGTTACATATATTTCAACAAAACCATTATACCCTGATTTCCCATTGAAAATGGGTTCAGGGTATAAAAAATACCTATAAAAGTAATGGGAAGTGCACTAGTTACTTTAGTTAGTCAGCTACATAAATTTAAGCGAGCCTCTTCAATTAAAACCCAAAATCGTTCACACCATTCTAAGTTGAGGGAGGCACACGCCAATGTTCATCTCCCAGGCATACACACACGCACATGTAAAGGCACACAGGCATACAAGTGCTTATACAAGTTATATACCATAATTGTGAGCAGCGCCTCCCATGCGTACACACAATCAAATGTATATACATACATATGTATGTATGTGAGCACTTCAGAAGATCGACCAAATGCAAATGCTGGTCTTCAAAATTGCTACAGGCAGCCAGAGCTTCACACACAGGCATACAAATGCTCATAGTACATGTAGCAAGAGACAGTGTGTGTGTGCATGCTCGTCGCGAATTTTCATTATGCGCACCAACGCTTTCATACCCTTCCCACAAATAATAACGAAAACGCAAATATTTCGCATGAGCATGGCAAACGATGCGATTCAAAGTTAGGTATACTCTTCACACAGAAGGGAAGAAACGGGAGTCTAACGCGACGAAATTTCAATTTTCGTGAGCTGCTGCTTGTGCTCACATGCATACATACATATACATATTTGAGAGAGCAGAGAGCAGAGAGAGAGCAAGAAAAAATTTAGCATAGTGGATTCTTTTGCTCAATATTTAACTATCTCGGTCGAGCGAGCGAAGCGAAATGATTGTGCTTTCGTATATTTTCGTAGCCCAAACCTAAAAGTGAAGAGCCGAGCAAATACGAAGTAGTCTGGGAGATAACTTCTGAAAAAAGTGTGTAAAACGCTTTACACTACTTGTCCGGTCTATGTGTTCTGTGGTTAGTGCCCGTACGCACTCGTCGTTGCAACGCAACTAACCTGAAGAGCAAAGCATAAGCACCAACAACCCAAAAGACAGAGACATCTAGAAACATAGAACATATTGTAGAATCGTCTAGCTGACTAATGCATGTTCTCAGCTTTGCATTTGTGTTTGTGACTTTTGCTTCTTTTCAACAATAACAAATAGAAAATTTTAACACACATTTTTACACCCTGAACCCATTTTCAATGGGAAATCAGGGTATAATGGTTTTGTTGAAATGTGTGTAACAGGCAGAAGGAGGCGTGGCAGACCCCACAAAGTATATACATATACATATACATATTGATCAGGGCGAGCTGAGTCGATTTGGCCGATATCAGAAGATATAAGAGCTAGAGACCTCAAATTTTAAATTTTAATTTATATATAATTTATAAATTTAAATTAAATGTCCGTATGTGTGTGTGTGTGTATGCGTGTGTTTTTTTATATTCGTTTATTTACAACTTTACTTATATAATAAAGATACAATAATACATTATGTGTTTAGGTGGCTAAGGATAGCGCACCATGCTTGCGGGACGGCCGTAAGCCATTGCTTCGCAAGCACTTTACACTCCCTTAGCCTGGGACAGCTCGTCTACGCTCGATTCTGCGAAGCTCCATCATAATTGTGGCCGCGAAAGTGGTTATAAGTTTCCAAGCTGCCTCCGATTCCAGCATAACGTTGACCATGTTGTCCGCTCTAAGGGAGCGACCCACTGCTTCTTTCAGACAACGCCTCTCCTCTAAGAAGCGTCCACATTCGAATAAGACGTGGCTGGCGTCCTCCACCTGACCTCGTCCGCACCAAGAGCATTCGTCGGTTTCTTTGTGGCCAAAGCGCTTTAAGTAGCTCCGAAAGCACCCATGTCCCGAAAGAATCTGTGAAAGATAAAAATTAGCCTCGACGTGTTTGCGGTTTACCCATGGCTCAAGCTCTGGGATGAGAGTATGTGTCCACCGCCCTTTAGTTGAGCTGCTCCACCTTCTTTGCCATCGTGCAATGCTGTTTGCTCTGATATCGTTGCGTCGTAGAGGCTCGTGTGCATTCCGTTCCACGACTTCGGCGACTAAGTCGTTGCCATCGCTCTTGCTGTTTTGGTCCCCACGTGTTAAGCATAATTCTTGAGAGAGCTCTACAAGAATCAACTGCCTTTTTATGCACATATTCTAGGTGCTCGAGGAAAGTTAATCTTGTGTCTATCGTGACGCCAAGATACTTTATCGCCCTCTTTGACGCAATGATGACGCTGCCGATCTTTACATTGGCAGCTTCCACTCTTTTGCGACTGCTTACTAAGACGACTTCGGTTTTGTGTGCCGCTAGCTCGAGCCTAGCTCCTGTCAAACAGTTTCGTATCCGATTGATACTTTCACTGCACATATCCTCTGTATCTTTAAGCTCCTTGCCTATGGCGACGACAGCTACATCATCAGCAAAGCCAATGGTGAGCGCACCTGCTGGAAGTTCCAAGCGCAATACGCCGTCGTACATAATATTCCATTGGAAAGGCCCCAGCACTGAGCCTTGGGGTACTCCAGCTGACACTTTATGAGTTTGGGGACCCTCACTCGTATTGTATACCAGTGTTCTTCCTCTGAAGTAGCTCTTTATTATCTCTTTTAGATATTTAGGGATATTATATTGTGCGCATCCTGTATCATATCCCAACTAGCTGTGTTAAAGGCATTCTTAACGTCCAGAGTCGCGATGATGCAGTATTGCTTCGTCCCGTGCCTCCATCTGGTGCCTTAGATGGCGGAAGTTGCCAGGCCAGCAACTTTTTCTAGCGCATCTGTTGTTGACCGAGCCTTCCGGAAACCAGTCTAGAGCCAATCAGTTTCTCAAACACCTTTCCCATGGTGTCTAAGAGATAGATTGGTCTATACGAAGATGGCTCATCTGGTGGTTTGCCAGCCTTGGGTAGCAATACCAAGCTCTGGGTATTCCATTTTGTAGGGAACGTCTCTTGTAGTAAGCATTCGTTGAATAATTCGGCAAACGTACTAAGGTGCAAGGCGAGGGCTAGCTTTAGCGCACGATTTGGGATCCCGTCCGGCCCTGGAGCTGTGTTAGATCTAAGACCTCTGAGAGCTACTAAGATTTCTTCGTCTGTAACTAAAACAATTTGAGTGCTCGTTGAGCCCTGATCAGTAGACACCGACCCAGGGGCATGAATGGAGCTTCATCTTTCTGGGAAGAGCGTTTCCACAATCGATTTAAGCTCCAAGCGATCCGTAGGTTGTTTACCTGCGTATAGTCTTTTAACTACTGTCTTGTATGCTCTGCCCCAGGGGTCATATTCGGCTGAGTCACACAACTCTAAGAAGCATTCTCGTTTGCTTGCCCGAATGGCCTTCTTCAACTGTCTTCCAACTGCCTGGTAAGCTTTGTTTCTCAAAAAACGTAGACCTACCGCGAACCCGTTGATAGTTTCATCTCGCCTGGATGCATTTGCGTCGAATGTCACCTATTTGCGTATTCCACCAATACGTAGGCTCATGTTGTCGCGTGAACTGCTTGCGACGTAACATGCTCCTATTGCAGGCACTCTTAATTTGGGCCACCATTTGGCATGCTCTGGCCTCAGCATTACCAATTGTGCCCAGAGACTGTATGGCCTCTGAAAAGGCCGCGGGATCAAAAGTATTCAGCCGATACGATTCCCTCCACAAGGCTGGCGCCCTGGCAGGTGGCTCACCTATTGTGAACAGGAGTGCCGTGTGATCGCTGCCTATATAGCTATCGCAATGGCTCCATGTTGCTTCCCGGAAGAGGGATGAAGTGACAAAAGTAATGTCAATAACAGATCCGTATCCAGCCCGACTGAAGGTGAACTCGTGGCCAGTGTTGAGCAGTGCAACATCAAGTGCTGCGAAGATCTCCAGTAGGATACAGCCTATGGCATTTGTTGTATGGCTACCCCATTCTAACGCCCATAAGTTAAAATCTCCTGCTATAATGGCCTTCCGATCCCTAGCATCCTCGGCAAGCTCGTCAAGCATCGTTGTGAATTCACTGAGCTGCATACTGGGGGCCAGGTAGCAGCTGTAGAGCCTTAAGTTACCATATCGGCCACGTACGAACCCATTGAATGAATAACATCCGAAAGTACATTCGTTGAGTTGCCACATACCCACAACACAGTATTACCATTGGCGTCTGTTGACCATGTCCTATGGCAGGAGGTCCTTATGGTCTGCTCTAGAAGATCTTGGGCAGCAACACAGTGATTTAAGTTAAGCTGGAGGAACCTTAACATTTCATTTTACGCGCAGCTTCACGGTAGGATGGGCACTTAAAGCTGCCTGCTGAGTGGTCCGTTCTCTTTTCGCCTTTCCGGACGCAGAGGCTACATTTAGGTGGCTTGGTGCATGCTTTTGTACTGTGACCCATCTCTCCACACCTGAAACAGGCACCCTTTAGGTCACAGTCGCTGCCGCAGTTGGCTGCAATATGTTCATAGTCGAGGCACTTGAAATAGCGTTTAGGCTGGTCCACGTCTCGGATACGGCATACTACCCATCCTATTCTTATTTTGGACAGCTCGAGCATAGTTTTGGCTTTCCCAATTGGGAGAGGAATCGTAGCTATTTGCTGTTCACCAAAGGCTGGTCGAAGCGATTTGATAACCTCAATGGGGAGTGAGCTATCCTTCAACTCCACCCTAATGGCCTCCAAGATCTCTTCTTTGCTCGCTAACTCATCTAGGTCACGAATCTCAATTTGAGCCGATTCAGTAAGTGTTGTAACTACCGCTCGGTCGCCTAAGACCTTGCCTACAGCTTCGTGTAGAGCCTCAGCGCTATGCTCCGGCTTCCTACTCAATTACAACAAAAGGTCCCCCTTAGCTGTCTTCTTGCGTCACTTCTGGGTCGTTTTTGCATAGGCTTTCGTCCTTTAACGACTGTCCAGCTGTTCGAGTTTGTCTGTTGACCTGTCTGATTTGAATTTTCAGCTGTAGCCCGTAGAGCCATTTGTTCTGGTTTCGCGCATTTATTGGGCCTCTGCTTTTTTGAGGGAGTTTTCCTCTGATCGGTGGCAACTTCCCTCGACCGCTTGGGCGTATTGCTATCTGAGATCGCAATAGCACTAACTCTCGCTTTCTCCACTACTTTCTGGATCGGCATGGTCTGTACCTCGCAGTTTTTAACCGATCGATTGCAGAGCTTTTCGGCCGTCTTATGGAGATTGACCAGCTTAGCCAGCTCCTCTCTCATTAGAGCATTAATATGCCGCTGACCCCCAAATAAGGCAGTCAAGCCCTCTAGAGTAACTCCTATTTGGGCTAACGTTTCTTTTAGTGAGTTGGGTGCTTGGCACTCAGCCACTGGGGACTGATTAAAGGTCGACGGCTGCGGCAGCGCCCTCTGTTGTTGCTGCGGTGATAGCTGCAACGAAGAACGATGCGCGAAAGCTTGCAGCTCGTCCTCCATCCTGGCATCCATTTTTTGCTCCGACTACCACGACATGAAGCCTGTAGTGGGCAATGGCTACTAATATAATTTGAGTTTACAGACCGCAGTAACTTAAGCTCTCCTTAACTACAGCAAGGGCCCGAGAGTATGCACTACTTTTAATAACTGCGTCTTCACTCCAGACGTTAGATTGCTGTCTTTGCTAAGACTTAGCAACTCACCAAAGTTAGTGAGCAGCTGATTGTTCGCTGCAATTTCCAGCAATACTAACAGCTGTTAGAGTGAATGCACCTGATTTCTATTATTTGCTCAAGTGTGACGCCTAGTGATAAAACTTTTCGCGCTTGAAAAAGAAAAGGAAAGAGAAAAGCCCTGACGCCAAAACAATGACGCTATTGCTCCCCTCTCTTGCACCACTGAATTCTACCACCGGGGTACTCCGCGAACCGCCGCGCAGTAAGTATCTGGTAGTTTTCGAGGTCACTGGGTACGTTGCGCCCACAGCATACACGTTTTCTTAAAATATTTCCACTTTCGCAGGGAAAAACTCGGAACAAGCTATATTCAACGATGGATCACAGTAACATCGACCGCACTCCCCGAAAACGCAACTCGCGTCTCATATGTGTGTGTCTGTGTGTATGCGTGTGTGTGCGTGCGCGCGTGTGTGTGTGTATGTGTTTTTTTTTATATTCGTTTATTGACAATCTTAATACAAGTTGCAAGTTGTGTGTTGGCTAGGATAGTGCGCGATGCTTGCGGGACGGCCGTAAAGCATTGCTTCGCAAGCACTGTGCGCTACCTTAGCCTGGGACAGCTCGTCTTCTCATTCGCTCGACTCTGCGGAGCTCCATCATCAGCACTCCAGCATTCATTCCAGCATGGCGTTGACAATGTTGTCCGCTCTGATGGAGCGGCCCACTGCCTCTTCCAGACGACGCCTCTCCTCCAGGAACCGTCCACATTCGAAAAGAATGTGGTTGACGTCTTCCACATGCCTTCGCTCGCACCAGGGGCACTCGTCAGTTTCCTCGTGACCAAAGCGCTTCAAGTAGCTCCGAAAGCATCCATGGCCCGAGAGGATCTGCGAAAGATAGAAGTTAACCTCGCCGTGTTTGCGGTTAACCCATGGTTCGAGCTCCGGGATGAGCTTGTGCGTCCACCGCCCTTTAGATGAGCTATTCCACTTTCTTTGCCATCGTGCAATGCTGTTCGCCCTGATAGCGTTGAGACGCGCAGGCGCGTGCGAATTCCGCTCCACGGCTTCGGCGACCAAGTACTCCAGTGGTACCATACCAGCTATGACGAGCGCCGCGTCATCGGAGATAGTCCTGAAAGCGCATCAGACTCTGATTGCGCTCAGTCTGTAGATCGCGCAAATGCCCCGGCTGTAGCTCGATCTTTATATTGGCAGTTTCCACTCTTTTGCGACTGCTGACTAGGACAACTTCAGTTTTGTGTGCCGCTAGCTCGAGCCCAGCTCCAGTCAACCAGCTACGTATGCGATTGATACTTTCGCTGCACATATCCTCTGTATCTTTGAGCTCCTTTCCTATGGCTACGACAGCTACATCATCAGCAAAGCCGATGGTGTGCGCACCTGCTGGTAGTTCCAAGCGTAGTACGCCGTCGTACATGATATTCCATAGGAGAGGCCCCAGCACTGAGCCTTGGAGTACTCCAGCTGACACTGTATGAGTTTGGGGACCCTCACTCGTATTGTATACCAGTGTTCTTTCTCTGAAGTAGTTCTTTATTGTTTCTTTAAGATATTTAGGGATATTATATTGTGACAGCGCATTCAGTATCATATCCCAACTAGCTGTATTGAAGGCATTCTTTACGTCCAGGGTCGCAATAATGCAGTATTGCTTCGTCCCATGCTTCCATCTTGTGCCATGGATGGCGGAAGTGGCCAGACCAACAACTTTGTTTAGCGCATCCGTTGTTGACCGGGCCTTCCGGAATCCAAATTAATTTGGTGACAGGCCTCCGGCGCTAGTAATCGCAGTCTCCAGTCTAGAGCAGATCAGTTTCTCAAACACCTTTCCCATGGTGTCTAAGAGACAGATCGGTCTGTATGAAGATGGCTCATCTGGCGGTTTGCCGGCCTTGGGTAGCAACACCAGGTTCTGGACTTTCCATTTTGCCGGGAACGTCTCTTGAATTAGACATTCGTTGAATAATTCAGCGAACGTACTTGGGTGCAAGGCGAGGGCTAGCTTTAGCGCACGATTTGGGAGACCCCGGAGAGTTACTATGATTTCTTCCTCTGTGACTAAAACAATTTCAGTGCTCGTTGAGCCCTGATCAGCAGACTCGGATCCAGGGGCGTGGACAGCTCGAGCAGAGTTTTAGCTTTCCCTCTTTGCTTGCTAACTCATCTAGGTCACGAATCTCAATTTGAGCCGATTCAGTAAGTGTTTTAACTACCGCTCGGTCACCCAAGGCTTTGCCTACAGCTTCGTGCAGAGCCTCAGCGCTATGCTACGGCTTCCTACTCAGTTGCAACAAAAGGACCCCCTCAGCTGTCTTCCTAATACCTTGGACGTCGCCGCTCAGATGCTTTAAATTTGGGTCGCTCTTGACTACGCGAAGCATGTCCGCATAGCTGCAACCACCTGCACCTGAAACCGCGATGGCGTCACTTCTGGAACGTTTTTGCAGCGGCTTGCGTCCCTTAACAACCGTCTAGCTGTTCGAACTCGTCTGTCGACCTGCCTGGTTGGTTTCATCGGCTGCAGCCCGTAGAGCCATTGGCTCTATTGGATTTGCTGCGCTTTTATTGTGCCTCGGCATTTTCGAGGGAGTTTTCCTCTGCTCAGTGGCAACTTCCCTCGACCGCTTGGGCGTATTACTACCTGTTGTAGCACTAACGCTCGCTGTTTTAGCCTTCTCAGCTACTTTCTTGACCAGCGTGGTCTGCACCTCGCAGTCTTTGACCGGTCGGTTGCAGAACGCTTCGGCCGTCTTGTGGAGACTGACCAGCCTAGCCAGCTCCTCTCTCATTAGGGCATTAATATGCCGCTGACCCCCAAATAAGGCAGTCAAGCCCTCTAGCGTAACTCCTATTTGGGCTAACGCTTCTTTTAAAGACTTGGGTGCCTGGCACTCAGCCACTGGAGACTGATTACAAGTCGACGGCTGCGGCAACGCCCTCTGTTGTTGCTGCGGTGATCGCTGCAACGAGGAACGGCGCGCGAAAGCTTGCAGCTCCTCCTCCATCATGGCCTCCATATTGCTCCGACTACCACGGCGTGAAGCCTGTAGTGGGCACTGCCTACTAATATAATTTGAGTTTAGAGACCGCAGTAACTTAAACTCAACTTAACTACAGCGAGAGCCCGAAAGTATGCACTACTTTTAATACCTGCTACCTCACACCAGCAGCTAGGTTGCTGTCTTTGCTGAGACTTAGCAACTCACCAAAGTTAGTGAGCAGCTGATTGTCCGCTGCAATTACCAGCACTACTGATTGATTTTTTATTATTTGCACAAATGTGACGCCTAATGTGACAAATCTTTTCGCGCTTAAAAAAAGAAAGGGAAAGAGGAAAGCCCTGACGCCAAAAACAGTGACGCTATTGCCCCCCTCCGCGAGACCGCCGCGCAATAAGTCTTTGATAATTTTTGCCGTCGCTGGGTGCGTTGCGCCCACAGCAACCACGTTGTCTACAGTTCTTTCCACTTTCACAGGGAAAAACACAGATCAAGCCATTGTCCACGATGGATCACGATGACGTCGACCGTACTCCACGAAAACGCAACTCGCAACTCTCTGTGTGTGTGTGTGTGTGTGTAAGTGCGTGTGTGCGTGTTTCTTGTGTAGCTATAGCTATTGCTCGAAGGGTTCAGGGGAGCTTTCTTACTTGTTTTTATACCCTGAACCCATTTTCAATGGGAAATCAAGGTATAATGGTTTTGCTGAAATGTATGTAACAGACAGAAGGAGGCGTGGCAGACCCCACAAAGTATATATATTCTTGATGAGGGCGACGAGCTGAGTTGATTTGGCCCTGTCCGTCTGTCTGTCTGTCCGTCTGTCTGTTTGTCCGTCTGTGCGTCCGTCCGTCTGACCGTCTGTCCGTATGTTTGAACGCGTCGATTTCCGAAGATATAAGAGCTAGAGACTTCAATTTTTTTTAAATGACCGTATATACAGCGCAGATGTCGAGTTTGCTTTTAATATTCGATAAATCATCCCGTTATGTTTTTATCGAATAAAAACATTCAAGTTCAAGTCAGATGCCACTGCACTGTGGTCAAAAAGTCTGATATTTTGGCATAAAGTCATTTTTTTTATGTATTCATAACTGAAAATTTAACTTATTTTTTGATTATAGACACATTAGATAAGAAAAAAACGTTTTTAAAAATTTTTTCAAATTAGTCATTTAAATTTAACGCGCAACTAAAGTCAGCTGTTTCAATGCAAGCTTAAATTATCGGTATGCAACGTTAAAATTTATTAAGCTTTGTCATTGTTTTGAGCGTGATTGTTTAAAGAAAAAGAATATTTTAATCATGGAAAGTAAAAGCACAGGTATTTAATATTAATGTTCAGTGTTAGTTTGTCAAGATATCGAATGTTTAGCTGTGTATGTGCAATTGTTGTTGGTGTCTTTTTACAGGTGAAATTTAACAAATAGAGCCGTGTTTCGTGGTGTATTACTTGTTCTGAGCGCGCTTGAGCGCGCAACTAAAAACCACATGTTCAAGATTAATGTTTATATATTCGGAATTAATAAGTTTCCTCTGCCCCTTTTTGTTCCTTTTTGAATAAATTGACATGTTGCAGCCAAATATGAGTTTCGGCGCTTAACGTTGCTGGAAGTTTGGGACAACAACAAGCGCGATGATAGTGCACTTATCATATGGGTAATGGGAAAAGTAAACAAATCTGATCTCAGTGCTGCTCAGGTGGATATATTTACTGAAAAAATCAGGATTTTTGTGAATCACGTCAAAAAATATTTGCCGCAGTGCAATCGAATGTTGCAAAGATTTAAGGCAACAGAGCTTCTGGAAACTACAGATTTTTATTCAGGAAACTTTGCACCAAGACCTGAAAGTCTTCAATACGGCGCGAGTCCATTGCATGCCTGGATTCGTTTTTTTGAATTCGTCCTAAATGTGTCATATAGGCTCGAAATTCGAAAGTGGCATATTAAGCAGGCTGACAAAATTGAAGTTATGTCTCGAAAAAAGAATATTCAAGACATGATGTGGAAACAAATGGGTCTCCATATAAACATGCCCAAGCAAAACGGTAGTGGCAATAGTAATGACGGAAACACAGCTAGAAGAGCCTTCTCTAATACCCGTTTGTTTTCATCAGTAACAAACTTTGATCAAACCCTTCTACAGATGTTGACAACTTAAGGAATTTTGTAAGAGCACATTTTCAATGTACTTAAGTATATATCCTTGGTACCCAATGTCTCCGACTGTCCAAAAAATATTAGTACACGGCTGGCAAATTATGAACTCATCTTTAGTTCCGGTTGGATGTTTAGGCGAAAATGCTTCACAAGCTCGGAACAAATATTACAAAAGTGACAGAAAATCACATGCAAGAAAAAATAGCCGACTAAACACCATGGCTGATGTGTTTTATAGAGCAATGGATTCATCAGATCCGCTTATATCAAGCATATGTCTGAATAAAAGACAAAATCGAATTAAAAAGAAAAATCTTCCACAAGATGTCATATATCTTCTAAAGGCAGTATCTCCGCCGACCCGAAAATTCAGATTCGGATTCTAATTTAGATCCCGAATCTGACTGTGAAGAGCAATATAACATTATTTTAGACAACGAGGAAGAATAAAAAAATTTATTTAAAAAAAAAAAATATTTAATAAAATTTTTTAATGTACTAGGGCAGGAGGGTGAAGACATGGGCCAATTAAAAAAAAAAAAATCCGAAATTCTATAAAAATTTAGAAAAAATATGTACCAAATTTCAAGGCTCTAACTTTAAAATTGGACTTTATGCCAAAAAATCCGACTTTCTGACCACTGTAGCTAATTTGGAATGATTTTTCATTTTTTTTAATTTCTCAAAATTTCAATATAATATGTAGATCATATGCTGAAAGTTTCAACAACTCCATTAAGTCATAAATTAATTAAAAATAATCAAATATTTGGCCAATTTACAAACGCACTTGCAGCAGCTACAATAGTATCGTATACGTGTGCACCCATACATTCAAACTTCTTCTGGAACATTGTTTGAATCACATCAGCTGTTGGTTTGGTTTAGTTTTGCTAGATGGCGCTGCAGCAGTGAACCTAATTCCATTTTGCCAGCGCAGCTTGCAAAAGTGAGGTGGTCTAGTAAGTAGGGGCGTGACGCATTCATTTGGGTCCAAACCCCAAGCGAGCAACTGATTGTTAATTTTTTTAATTGCTTCAAAATATTTTTATAATTTATTAAGTGAGTTTTGTATTTCATTTATATTTTTAAATATATCGAAATTGAAATTTTAGCCATACTAAATGGGCATTTTTATTAGTTGGGTTCAGGGTAGTATCTAGTCGAGCACAGCTCGTCGCCCTGATCAAGAATATATATACTTTGTGGGGTCTGCCACGCCTCCTTCTGCCTGTTACATACATTTCAACAAACCCATTATACCCTGATTTCCCATTGAAAATGGGTTCAGGGTATAAAAACAAGTAAGAAAGCTCCCCTGAACCCTTCGAGCAATAGCTATTTCAATAATTTTTCGCGTCTTTCTGCTTACACAAGAAACACGCACACACGCACACACAGACACACACACACACACACACACACACACACGCGCGAACGCACACACACGAAAACATTTTCATTATGAGCACCAACGCTTTCGCACCCTTCCCACAAATAATAACGAAAACGCATGGCAAACGGCTTGAAGAGTTCGGAATACTCTTCACTCAGAAGGGAAGACATGGGTTCTTGCTGCGTCGAAATTTCAGTTTTCGCGAGCTGCTGCTTGTGCTCACATGCATACATACATATACATATTTGAGAGAGCAGAGAGCAGAGAGAGAGAGAGAGAGAGAGCAAGGGAAACAGTCAGCGCAGAGGGATCTTTTGTTCAACAGTCGACCATCTCGGCCGAGCGCATGAAGCGAAATGATTTTGTGTTCCCATATTTTCGTAGCCCGACCCTAAAAGTGAGGAGCCGAGCAAATACGAAGTGGTCTGGGAACTAATGCTAACGCTAAACGCTTTACACTACTTGTCCGGTCTATGTGTTCTGTGGTTAGTGCTTTGAGGCGTTCCCACAATGAAAGAATTGACACCCAAAATTCACAAAAAAAATTTCCATCTAATTGGAGTGTTGACAACTCAGGAATACAAAAATTTTCTTAATATTTCACCATAAATTTTTGGATTTTATGCCGCCTATCACGGAAAATCGCTAATAGTGCAGTGTATGTACCTAATTAAGTAACTTATTGTTCTCAAGTTAAAATATCATATTCGTTTGTTCTAAATTGCTGTTATGTTGCCATACTATTTTTGATTACAATATAGTAGAAAACGATTAATCGAGTAACAATAAATACCGAAATCGATAATATTATTTCACTGTTTTCTTGTTCGATTTTTTGGCAGAAAGTTTTAGAATTATCAAATGGTTGTAATACACTATTTAAAATACATAAGAGTGAATACATTTTAAAGTAGTGAAGTGATAAATGCAAGAAAGAATATGGCTAATGCCATAATAAAAGATTTTGTATAATTCAAACATTTAACAAATAGTATGTTATATGTATTGATGTGTGCGGCTCTGTAGCTGTTGCTGCGTACTCAACGCGTAGGAATCACGCAATTTTAAGTGCATTAAAGACAAGTGCAAGCGAGATAGCTATTGCTACAGATTCATTGTATACAACATCTTTCATATACATATGTACATACGGGACAAGCTGCGCGCGAGCACTTTTGTAGCCGACAGCAGAGAATAAGGAATTACAATTAAAACGAAAAAGGAATAAAACATCCTGTAGTCCCAAATATGTGAGTCAGACAACTCGTGCAAAAATGAGAAAACACGTTTAAAGGAAATGATTGAAATTTATGTTATGGATATGTATGGACCCCAAAATTTTCATTTAGGGTAACAAAATACACAATTTTGGTTTGTAACAAGTCGAATGTGTAGGTGAATAGTAATCAGAACATATATTTATCGAATTATCCATCTAACAACATAACTGATTACTATATATATATATATATATATATATATATATATATATATATAATATATATATATATATATATATATATATATATATATATTATTATTATTATTATTTAATTTTTTTTGTCTAAAGAAAAAAACGGTCAGCTCTTGTGGTTCAAGTGTTGAAAATGGGATAAACTAAATGTGAATTTCCTTATATAAAAAAAAAAAAAAAAAAAAAAAAAAAAAAAAAAAACAAAATCATTTCTTAAATTCGCCATGCAACAGAAATTCGCCATGCAACAGAAAGCGCGTATTTATTCCATGATATGATGACAGCGTTGGACACCCTCGTGGATTTCATTTTGAATGATTACCAATTTAATTGCACCCGCAACAGTTAAAGTTTAATCGAAAGTTATTAGTGCAGCAGAAGTGACAATCCTACCAAAAATTAGAAGAAAAAAAAAACAGCGAAAACTACGTATTGGACATGGATGTAACTACTACAAACCAAACTGCTAATCCGGTAATAAATTCGCTTGCGGAAGGCAACGTGCTACAGGAGTCAGTGGATCTTTTAACACAGCGAGGATCAGTTGAAGAAATTCTTCCTGTACCCTCCGCTGACGTGAGTGTCAATAAAAATAAAAAGCAAAATGAAGCGAGCCCACTAAGTAGTGTTCCAGCGCCAGTTGACATTCCCAATACTTCAGCACTTGCAACGTTAGCAATATCAAACACATCATCTGTGGGCTTAAGCCTACCTCCACCGAAATCTAATTTAAATGTCACTGAATCGTCCTCAGATGCTGCTTTATTGAGCTGTTTGCTACCTGCTCCGGCTTCTTTTTCAAGCGCAGGGATAAGGGCAACTTCAACACCACCACCCCATAGTTCTTCAGGCCAGACAGGACCAGCACAACTAGCACCTGCACCATGTGCAAGTGATTTTGACTCAGACACTGAATTATCAATTGTAGCAGCGGCAACCACAACAGTAATTACTTCTACAATAGACCACTCGACAACATCATCAGCTTCAACAGTAACATGTACTCCTGTTCAAACTGCTTTAGTAGCAACTGCAAACGGCCACGCCAATAGCAGCATCTCCAATAGTTGCCAGCAACTGAGTCTAATCACAAAACAGCAACGCCAACAGAAACGTCGGCGTGAACGAGCCCAGCGCCTGCAGGCAGAGCGCGATAATCGATGCAGTTTAAGTGCGTTAAGTGGCACTTTGATTGGAGGATCTGTAGGTGTGGGTGTTGGCCTTGGGATAAACGCTGCTACTGGCAGTAGCAATACTGGTATGATTGGTTCTATAACTGCGCCTACCATATTGATAGGTAGCAGCAGCTCATTGGGTCCTGGCAATAGCATGTTATATCACCTCAATAGTGCTGGTAGTATGGGAGAAGATAGCAATAACTCCAATGGCAACTTTACTAGCAGTAGTAACGGTAGCAACAATTTGCTACCACCTACGGACAGCATTGCATCATTGCTATTGAATCCACCACATTCTCCTGAATGCAATTCTGGTCTGATGGCAACTCCAAGTGATAGCGAAGGTGAATCACTAGATGAAGATCTTCTTTCAACATCGTCGTCATCAACATTACTTCTTCCGCGCGATAAGCCTCCACCAAGACCGCCACCTCCAGTTCGTCGCAAACTGCCTAGGTCTCCTGTCCTAGAGGAGGAGATTATTGACGGATTTGCCATATTAGAGTTCAAAACGTATGAAGATCTAGAGGTAAGACATATATACTGTTAGCTGATTCTTTTATCATTTTTAACATTTTTCTAATATTAATATTTGTAAATAGTTTGCCATTAAGCTAGGACAAAAGCGTAAGGAAAAGCGACTTTCGGCTTTAGAGGAACTTACGTGCACATATAGCATAGAGGAAATGAAAATGCCAAAGATTATTGATACTGGCCAGCCTCACCCATTGCGTACCACAAATCCTTCCAATTTGTCAAGTGCAAGCAACAATAATTTAAAAGAATCTAATCACCACCAACATCGCAGTGTTAATGTTGGTAGTGGAGGTACAATTGTGGCTACGGCTAACACCATCAGCACTAACAATAATTCAACAAATAACAATAGCAATAGGATTTACAATATGCCAATGTCAAGTATACCCGATACCGAAGCTGAAAAGTGGGTAGGAGATCCATATGGACAGCAACAAGAAAAGCTTGCGATCACCAGCAAGGAAAATCAAATTAGTAGTAGTCAACACTTAAACCATGTAATCCAATCAAATAACTCTGTAATGAGCATAAGCAATACGCCTGTCGCAGGAACCGTTAATACTGTCACTGTTAGCTGCATTCTGGAGGAGCACATTGAAAAGTTATCTACTGGCGCAGTCGTACCGCACATAGAGCTAAGTGACAATAGAAATGAAAATAGTTCCGGGGGTACTTCACAAGATACCATAAACAATGATAGCCAACCAAAAAGTGAGGTACAGGAATACATTAACATGAAAGAGACAAAATCAACTGATGCCTCCCCTATGAACAATCGTCTAAGCACTATGTTATCATCGTCGACATGCTCAAAAGTTATCGTAAGTTATCAATCCAGCAAAAGATTAAAAATGTTCTAATATGTTCCTTTTGAACAGAAGCTGAAAAATGTAGAAAGTAGCGAAACTGATGCCAATGCAGAAACTGTAGCAGAAGGCTTAAAGTTAGAAATTGAAGACTATGCAATTGGAACAGCAAAGGTCTTAGCAGCTAGTATTCTACTTAACAAGGATACTGATCCAAACGAAAGTTTTACTGATGTAAGTAATCAAACAGTTTAATATACGTATATGTTTTAATTACTTTTACCGTATTTTCTGGGCAGGTTTCAAATCACTGCAATATCAACAAACAAGAAACTAATATCGTATGTATTTACTCTAAGCGAAAATGTATTATTATTTTATACATATATGTACATGTTTGTTTCAGTGTGATAAAGCTATAGGCGGAAATAAGGTAAGTGATAACCAACAAACTGTTAACTTTTGCAGACTATATATATAGTTACAGCGGAAGTTAAACAAAAAAATTGTAGTGCTTACAATGTCTCTCAGGTTAAATTATAAGGTTAGGAAACAGTTAAATATATCTCTTAAATATAATTTCCATAAACTAACTATGAATGAAGCTAAATAGCATGTGTTTCGAACCGCTTTCTTTAAATTTAACAAAGTGTAAGGAAACATTACAATATTTTGTTAAATGTGAACATCAAAACATCCGAAATGTTAAAATTTATATACAATCAAGTACGAAAGCTCTAGTCGAGCGTGCTCGACTACGGGATCCCCTGAACTCTTCGACGAACTGATATTTCAATAATTTTTCACTTCTTTTCTGCATACACAAGAAAAAACATATGCACATATACGTACATCAATTCACAGTTATACACCCGCACGTATAAGCACGCATGAACTGCAGTAAGAACTTACTATGAGAATATTAAATATTTGTGTATACCCTGAACCCATTGAAAATGGGAAATCAGGGCATAATGGTTTTGTGAAAAGGGAAAAAGGAATCATCGCAGACCCCATAAAGTATATATATTCTTGATCAAGGCGACGAGCTGAGTCGATAGAGCTCCGTCCGTCCGTTCGTATGAACGCCTAGATCTCAGAAGTTATAAGAGCTAATTACTTGAAATTTGGCATGCATACTCATATATACCATACGCAGTACAAGCTTATCATATTTTTTCGATAACTTTTTATAGAGAATAATCG
Source organism: Drosophila mojavensis (assembly GCF_018153725.1). NCBI lineage: Eukaryota > Metazoa > Arthropoda > Insecta > Diptera > Drosophilidae > Drosophila > Drosophila mojavensis. Next base: position 1,993,654 of record NW_025318897.1, on the reverse strand, counting down.
AAAAATTGATTTTGTTTTTTCAGCCTAATTGAACATTTGAACAATTTGATTATGTGCTGAAAGTTTTATGAAGATAGTCATACTACAAGATAAATTATTCAACAAGCAATTTCTCATAGTATTGCCCACACTGCAGCGTAGCCCAAGCGCAGTCGCTGCTTACTGCGCAGTCAGCAGAGCGAGTGCTTATGCGTCCTTGCAGATGCATGTGTATGTATGTGTGCATAAAAGAAATGCTGAATGATTAGAATCTCCTAATTGAGCAGTCTCGAGACTAGAGCCGACTTGTTTTAAATATGTATCTTGCATTTTCTACTTCGTATTTGCTCGGCTCGGTCGCCTGTGGCCCGAGCACCGAAAATAAGGTACGATAAAATCAATGCGATGCGCGCGCTTCTGAATGAAGAGTATACCACACATTTCAAGGGTTTGCCATGTTCATGGAAAATGTTTGCGTTTTCATAAACTTTTGGGAAGGCTGTGAAAGCGTTGATGCACATTACACATCTGCATGGATGCACCCAAAAGGGCTTTTGAATCATTTATTATAAAAATGAGCACACTTAAAAGATTCGCGCGACGATTGAAAATAGTCATATTTGCGATCATTTTCTGATCATAAAAGACTGTTCTGTCGGGAGATAATGGTACCCTAGCCGCGATTATTCTTGATAAGTCACTTATGACTTTTTTTTAACATAAAAGAGTCTTCCACGAGTCATAAAAGAGTCTTCCATGAGTCATCTTTTAATCATAAAAGAGTCTTCCACGAGTCATAATTTAATAATTTCTGACTCATATTAGAATGAAATTTTCAATAATTTGCAACGAAAATAATTTTTTTATTAATATAATTTTCATTACTATATATACACTTCGCGTCATCAGATTAGCGCCCCCAAATGCAATTGTAATTATCTTGCTTATTTTGGCAATTACACTCACCAAATTTTTTGTGAAGCTCAAAGTATTCAATATATTTATAGTATGGGTAAAGAAACAGCTTTATCTTTGGTTGAAAATCAAAGATTGAGGCATACTTTGAATCTAGACTATGTAACTATAAAATTGCTGAAAAAACAGGAAAAACAGAAAACTAAGTGTCAATTTTCTTACCAATAGGGAAAACTATGGAAAAAACTATATAAGCGGCAATAATCAAGTGATTTCAGAAGGAAATAGAAGAGCATTAGTTCGAGAAGCTTCGAATTCCCACGAACCACCAAGATTAGGGTTAAAATCAGTGTTAAGACGAGCTTAGCAACGGTCCAAAGAGCAATTAAGAAAGTTAATTACTTAAAGAAACAGAATGTAAAAAAAAAAGACACCAGTCGATATGCTGAGAAAAGAAATACGCATTAATTTTGGTCGGGCAAACATGACGTGGTCTATCCAATGGCAGCATGTTGTCTTTCCTGATGAGAAAAATTGAATTTGGAAGGAACTGATGGCTATAATTATTATATCCATGACCTACTCATAGAAGAACATTATTTGGAGCGGTTGCCAAGCCGCTGCGGCGGGGGGGTGTTGTGGCATTGGTGTAGGTATCAATATCTTACTACAGCACTTGCAAGCTTCAATTTTTGACTTCGCGCATGAACGCATAGGACTATAACATCGTGTTTAAAACTGCTGTTCCGCATTTCTATAACCTGTCTGAAAACCGGCATTAGATTTTTCAGCATGATAATGCTCCAATTCAGACCGCCCGATCCGTGAAATCCTGCATTCAGGGCCAAAAAATTAATCTGATGGAGTGGTCACCATACTCACTCGACCTTGATATTATTGGAAACGTCTGGGGATGGTTGGTCAGGAAAGTATATAAGTCCGGAAAGCATTATAGTACAAAGACAGAGTTAATCGAAGGTATTGAACACGCTTGGTCAACCATATCCTTGAATAATATTGAACAACTTTATAATTCCATTCCTAATCGAATTTTGGAAGTAATTTCAAACAAAAAACGGCACTACGCACTACTAACATTACATAAAAATAATAATCGCTTAAAATACAGATGTTATTTTTGGTCATCAACTTGACTAAATTGAAATTATCACAGGGGGCGCTAATCTGATGACCAAATTTTTGATACATGTTTTTTGTACCTTTTACAAAAAAAAATTATTTAAAAATAATCCTTATTGTTACAGTAGCCATTCTTTTTGTATTTTGAAGAGAAATAAATGGAGTATAATGTAAAAAAATTTCACAGATGGAGCTCTGATGGTTTAGATTTTATTTAGCTTTTAGGTAGAGTGTAAAGGGGGGCGCTAACCATCAGACGCGCAGTGTATATTATCTTAAAAAATAACAAAAAAAAAAAAAAAAGTAAATAGATATTCAAAACAAAACATAGAAATTCAAAGCAAAAAATAACAAAAACAGTAATAGAAATTCATAACATTTAACATAAATAATTGAATTAATGTAGATAATAACAAAAATATTTACAATATTATTTACATGTATGTTTTATATTACTCTAAACGCCTACGCTTCGCCAGCCTGTCATTGGCATGGAAAAAATGCTTTTGTAGCACCGTATTCAAATCTTTGTCTGTGCATTTATATTTTTCATTAGTAATATCTAAAAGGAAAAATATTAATTAATAAAAAATATTTTAAGTATTTTCCAAAATAATACATACTTTTTATTACGGTTACAATGTAGCACTCACCGTCACTGTCGCTTGAACTTTCAGCACTCTTATGATTATAATCAAAACTTTCGTTTGCCAAAAGATCATTTGAATTGTTGTTTTTTTCTATTATTTCCTTTTCAGGAAATAATAGTTTAAAAGCATCTATTTTGGCCACGCGACGCAATTGTTCGACTGACATAATCACCTTTTTATTTGATATAATAATTGATTTATTTGCACTTCGCACTTGCACTTCAATTGCACTTTCACGATCGAATGACAAAATTTGCACATTTCGGCATGTGCTTAAGAAAAAGTGCCGTTTAACTTAGATCTAAGCTCAGATAAGAATCGCTTTTGGATCAGCCAAGCAAGCAGAATATGAGTGCATAGAAACAAAGCAAAACCAAGCAATGATCATATTTTAATCACCTGCATGCTCATTTGGCGATTGCTTTGCATTTCGTTTTTGTATTTCAAAGCAATCATACTTTGAGCATATGGAAGGGTCATTTATGAGTCTTCTTTCGATCGCCCAGGAGATTTGTCGTTTTTTAATCGTCAAGGGGACTCAAAAAAGACTCATCAAGACGATTTCTGTTAAAACAGTCTTCCAAATGCTTGCTGGGAGCTTATGTTCTCACTTAATTTCATTCTGAACAGTACTAAATCACTGTACACTGTTTTGATGTGCAGTAAACTTACTGTACAGTGAGTTATTATTTTTATTATATTTTTTATGAAGGGGGGCGTACAAAAATCAAAATGTTATATGCAAGAAAAAGATGGCCGATATTTTAATTATTACAAATTTATTTCAAACAAGTAAGAAGGCTCCAGTCGAGACTGCTCGACTACGAGATGCTCTCCAAGCTGATATTCTTCCCATTCTGCACTTCCTTTATGCACACATGCATACACACGCATCCACACGCATGTATATCACGCGCTCTGCTGACTGTGCAGTTATCAGCGACTACGCTTGGGCTGCACTGCAGTGTGGGCAATATCATGAGAATTTAATTGTTGAATAATTTCTCTTGTAGTAGGACTATCTTTATGAAAATACGAAGACGAAACGAACACTAATATTTAATAAAATAACACATTTCTTATAAATATACAAGGTCAAATATAATATTATTTTTAAAAAACTTACACTTTCATTCGCATTTATTGCGTTTGCATCATTTTCATTAGTAGCAGAACAGTTCAAAATATCTTTATAGTTGTTGTCAATCAAATTTACTATGCTCATATAGAAGTTTGGTGTACAACGTGTGGGAAAGAGACAAAAATTGTACTCATTTAAAAAGAGTACATCTACTACTGTCAGTCACTGATTAGTGTAAAAGTTGTACAGAATTTTTTTGACAGTTGAATATACTGTACAGCAAGGAATGAGTACAGTATTTTTAAGCGCATTTTACTACTGTACAGTACTATGGTTTTGGAAATGAATACATTAATGCAGATCTTTAATGCACATTAAGAATATGTTTTCAGGACGAGCACGCCCACACACAAGCCCACTGTTTCGTTCAAACCGTTTTCGACTTACCTTCTATGTATTATCAATTCACACACCGTTTTTCTGGCTCTCTAGTGCATATATACACATGTATGTGTTTGCTAATTCAAGATAATAAATTCCATGATGATGAAGAGTTACTAGAGATATAAGAAAAAAATTTAAAAAAAATTAAAACGGCCGCGGGATTGGAGCTCAACGCATAACACACGACACATGCACGTCACTATCTCCAACCATTAGACTACTGTTAGATGTAGGAGTGCAGTTGCATATAAATTGCTAAAGTAGAAAAACTAAATAAAAAAGCACTTTTGAACCGCAATTGCAATTTTTGAATACAACATGTAAATAGTGCATAAGAAAATTGCGTTATCGTTGCCCATTTTTTAAACGTTTTATTTAATACCTTGAAAGTCATTTCATATCTGTCAATTTAGTAAAAATAACAAGAACTTTGCAGTCGGGCGTTACCGACTGCGGAATACTCATTCACATCCCATCAGCAATATAGCAGCTAAGTTTAGCTTTAATACTGTAGCAAAAGCGGGTTTTCCCAATTTAGACACCTCATTTTTGGTCAGTTTTTGAAACGAGCAAAATTTGAATGGTTACGCTCAAAAAATGTGAAAATACAGGGTACTTTTCGATATGCCACGCCCCTAAAGAGGCGTAAAAATTATTTTTGGGGCATAGTTATAGCTTTAAAACTCTAGGAGATACAGTTTTATCCGATTCGCCACGCCCCCAATGGGCGGAGATATATTCGCCATAGCTCGTGATCTTGAGTGGTCAATGCGGATCTACATTCCAGTTTCAGCTTTCTAGCTCTTCAACTAATATGATTTCTGGTATATCGCCTTTAATAATACCGCCAGTCCCCTGTTCGAAGACATAGTAGCAAAAATGACACGTATGGAAGAACTTTTGTGGCTACTGCACGTGTGTTCGCGAATTAGCCAAAGATTTTGTTAATTCATTAACGTCTATTTACTGAACGGGATTTAATGAAACTTTCAACATATGATCTACATATTTTTTTAATACTTGGCACCTTTTAAGAAATTCGAACTTATTCATAATTAGCTATAAATAAAAAATAATTTTGAATCAAATAAAAAACATTTTTGAATCAAATAAAGAACATTATTAAGATGTGCCTAATCCTAATAATTTGAAATTATTTGTAAAAATTGTCACTTAAGGTTTCGCTAAAATCTGAGGTTAAACTTTTCATTTAAAAAGCGACTTAGGTTTTTTGTAGCGTGCGAACCACTTAGTTTTTTTGTAATTATCTTGAACATCTAGAATATCAGATTGGAGGGATCAGGGTATCTCCTAGTCGAGCAGTCTCGACTAGAGCCTTTTTACTTGTTTTTAAATAGAGTAAGCCCAAGCTTCGCGTACGAACGAAACTAGCTAGCTAAGAGCACATATCGAAAAAAATAAACAAAAGCTTGCATAATAAGAAGCAACGAACGAAAGAAACGATAAAGCACCGTTCAAACTTTTGTTTCATTTTTGCTATCAGCTAGTCCTACCCGCTTAGACTATTTCAGGCTAGATCTAGCATATTATTATTGAATACACAAACAAACACATTTTTATTTAGAGATAAAAATATGCAGTAATACTGAGTAGAATATAAAAAATTGTGCATTTCAGCAAAAAGGAAAAAATGTTAATTTCTAAACATATCTGCTAGTTGTTATAATCTAGCTTGCTATTCCAGCATTTATTTTCAATTTTTAGACAATTGTAGCCTATGTTTAGCAGATATAATTTTGATAAGGGTTTTAATCGATAACAAAATATTGAGAGTAGTTATCGATTATTGGAGACAAAATTTCCAAAATTTCTACCTCTTATATCTTCTGTGATCGACGCGTTTATACATACGGACAGACGGACAGGCGAGCAGAGCTAAATCGACTCATCTCGTCGCCCTGATCAAGAATATATATACTGTATGGGGTCTGCCACGCCTCCTTCTGCCTGTTACATACTCTTAACCAAACCGTTATACCTTGATTTCCCATTTTCAATGGGTTCAGGGTATAAACAGTCAAACCTCAAGTGACCGTGTGTAATCTAAAGGCTTTTAATATGCAATCGCTAACTCGTGAGTTTAATGACAAACGGACGGATAGGTAATACCTACTACACTTTTTATAATACAGTTTAGTGTTTTTTGTGATATTTCAGTTGAATTATATTCAAAATGTATATTCGCGAAATTGTATCATTTCTGGCACGTCAGGATAAAGTACATAAATTAGAGCGAGAAACAAACATAGTATGGAGATGGTTAATTGTATACATATTTTCACAGGCTCGGGTATTATTTCTCGTCAATAATTAAAGTATCAACATGCTTACATGCATACATACATATCAGAGCTTGCAAATGAGAGTTGATCGTTTTTCGTTTATTCTCTTCCTTGCATCATAACCAAAAAAAATTGTGCAGACACGTCTCGCTCTGAGCGTCACTCTCTGTTTTCTTTAGCATCTGTTTCGCTCAGACGCAATGCAGTGACTCATTCGTGTGACGCTCTCACATGAGTGTCGCGTAAAACTAACACGATTTTCCCTCACACAAAGCTTCTCAGCAAAAACACTTTGACTAAAAAACTCAGCAGAAAATGTTTTTGCCTTCGTGTGCATGTAAATACACGCATACATACATACAAAAAGAACGCAGCAATCGCGCGTGATTACCCATACAAACGCAACTTACCGTTTGCTTCATTTAACTCAAGCAAACGATCAGTGTTTGACTTGAGGAAACGAAAACAGAAATAACTGTCTCCCTCAGAGCGCGAGCGAGCTAAGCCAGACGCGACAAAAACAGTTTCTGTCTGAGTTTTTTTGACTGTGTCAGTGAAAGACACTTTTTTTCAGACAACGAAAAAGTGTTAACAGTTATTTGCGAGCTATGATACATATACATATTTTAGAGAGCAAAGCGCAGAGAGAGAGAGAGAGAGAGAGAGAGAGCAACAACAAAAAATTGAGCACAGAGGCATCTTTTGTTCATCTCCATCTCGATTAACCATCTCAGTCGAGCACATAAAGCGAAAGGATTGTGCTTTCGTATATTTTCTAAGTCAGAAGAATGCGAAGCTGTGTGGGTCGCAATGCTCGAAAAAAAAGTGCAAAAACCTTTACACTGCGTGTCCCGTCTATGTGTTCTCTGGTTAGTGTTATGGTATACATGACTATGCATGCAAAATTTCAGTTCTAGCTCGTATATCTTAAGAGATCTTGACGCTCATACGGACCTGATCAAGAATATATATACTTTATGGTGTCTGCGATGATTTCTTCTTCCTATCTTCATGAAACTTTCAGAACATGATCATAATGCTCAAATTTATATATTCTCCGAAGCACAAGTCTCTATTACTTGCAGTACGTTTTTTAGAAATTGGGGGCGTGGTATCCAAAATCAGTAAATTACAATATCTTCGTATTCATCAAATGTATGTGCACATTAAATCTGAAATTTCCAAGACTAAAATTTTTCAAATTAGGCTGTACAAACAAAATCATTTTATTGATAATTCTCGATGAGTCAGGAATCGGATAAGTTACTGAAAAAATATGATAAACTCGTACTGTGTATGGCATATACGAGTATACATGAGATCTCGGCGTTCACACAGAACAGAGGGACGGGCGGACAGGGCTATATTGACTCAGCTCGCCGCCCTAATCAAGAATATATATTCTTTGTGGGGTCTAGAACGCTTCCTTCTGCCTGTTACATACTTTTTACAAAGCCATCATATACAGATATTCCATTTTCAATGGGTTCATTATGTCTAAAATTTATATTTCGATATATGTTTTTAGAGGTCGAAATGAAATTAAAACTTCATTTACTTATACAGTCTAAAATATTTATACTAAAATATTTACATTAAAGGTACATACACATATATTAATTCCTTCCTTCCTGCTTCCTCAGATAAATTTAAACAATATCTTTTATTGTCACTCTGAACTGATCAGACATGTTAATTAACACAACGAGCTTATATTGGAGTGAGCTCAAGGCGTCATAGCTTACGGCCTTCAATAAAATGAGCGAGAATAAATGAAGCCATAAAACGGAATGAAAAGGATGCCAAAGCGTACAAGCGAATCACTCGAGTTTTTGCATGCATTTTCTACTCTGTATTTACTTGGCTTGACAAACTCAGTGAGCTGCGAGTGCTCAAACATACATGATTATATTTTAATATGCGCTCATTTTGCGTTACTCTCTCCCTCACTCTTTCTGTCTCCCTATGGCTACTCCCCCTATGTGCACAAGGAATTGTGCAGGAAAAATGGAATCTGTTCTGTATACACAGAATTTTTGAGGCTGTTTGCGAAAATATCAACTCATGTTCTCGCACTCACACTCCCACTCCTTCAATTCTGTTTTGCTCCGCTGAATATTTTGCCTTGAGTCATATACGAGCGCACTATTTCACTTAACCCGTTTTCGGCTTAGATTCTCTGTCAGTCATACATACACTGCGCGTCATCAGGTTAGCGTCCCCCCTTTACACTCAACCTCAATGTTAAATAAAACTTAAACCATCAGAGCTCTATCTTTAAATTTTTTATATATTTTATATATTTTTTTTTATATTGTACTACATATATTAATCTTTAAAATAAAAATTTAAAAAAAAATGGCTACTATAATAATAGGGAATATTTTTAAATAAATTTTTTTGTAAAATGTACAAAAAAAATGTAACAAAAATTTGGTCATCAGATTAGCGCCCCCTGTGATAATTTCAATTTAATTAAGTTGATGACCAAAAATAACACCTGTATATTAAGCTATTATTATTTTTAAGTAATATAAGTAGTGCGTAGTGCCGCCATTGCTTGAAATTACTTCAAAAATTTGATTAGGAATAGTGGAATTATAAAATATTTCAATATAATGAAAGGATATGGTTGACCAAGCGTGTTCAATACCTTCGATTAACTTTCCGGACTCATATACTTTTTTAGCCACTCCATGAGATCAATTTTTTGGCCCTGAATCTAAGATTTCAGGGATCGAGCGGTCTGAATTGGAGCATTATCATGCTGGAAAATCTAATGCCAGTTTTCAGAAGGTTTTAGAAATGCGGAACAGCAGTTTTAAACCCCGTGTTATAGTCTTATGCGTTCATGCGCGATGTCAAAAATTAAAGCTTGCAAGTGCCGTAATAAGATATTGCACCCTACACCAATGCCACACCACCCCCCGCCGCAGCGGCTTGGCAACCGCTCCAAATAAAGTTCTTCTATGAGTAGGTCATGGAAATAATAATTATAGCCATCAGTTCCTTCCAAATTCAATTTTTCTCATCAGAAAAGACAACATGCTGCCATTGGGTAGACCACGTTATTTATTTATTTATTTATTTATTTTCTTAAAGCTATTGACAAAAACGAGAGTCAATTTTAATTTAAACAAGTAAGAAAGCTCTAGTCGAGACTGCTCGACTACGAGATCCCCTGAACCCTTGGAGCAATAGATATTTCAATACTTTTTCGCGACTTTCAGCTTACACAAGAAACACGCACACACACACACACGCACGTACTCACACACAGGTATACATACACACACACGCATACAGACACACATACTCACACACACGCATACAGACACAAACGCATACACACACACACATACACACACACATACACATACAAGCAACCACGCATAAACACGCATGGGCTGCAGTGTGCGCTTACTATGAGAACTTAATTGTTTAATAACTTTTTTTATGGACGTACGATCTTCATGAAACTTTTAGATTATGATTATAACATGAATATGCATGTAATTTCCAAAGCACAAGTCTCTAGTATTTGAAATACGCTTTTTACAAAGGTGAGGGTGAGGGGGTGGATATAGAGATGGGGGGTAAATTTTAACAAAAACCGAAATTGTATAAATTGCATATAAGCATACATTAAAAATTTGGAGACTCTAGCAATAAAGGTGTAGAAGATATAATTTTATAACTGGGTTTCGATAAGGTTTTTTATCGATAAAAAAAGATCGAGATGAGTTATCGATTTTTAATGATAAACTTGATATGCGCGGTGTAATTACGGACATTTAAAAAAAAATTGAAGTCTCTAGCTCTTATATCTTCTGAAATCGACGCGTTCATACATACGGACAGACGGACAGACAGACGGACAGGGCCAAATCAACTCAGCTCGTCACCCTGATCAAGAATATATATACTTTGTGGGGTCTGCCACGCCTCCTTCTCCCTGTTACATACATTTCAACAAAACCATTATACCCTGATTTCCCATTGAAAATGGGTTCAGGGTATAAAAAGCCTATACAAAGTACACGATATAATTTCAATAGTAACACCAACCCGATGGGGGTATTTTATTTGCCAGTCCGGCCGGCTATGCCCACGTCTCACAGCCAAATATGGTCAGTGATACTATTGAAGCTATGAAAAGAAAGTGTTAGTAAGAAAACTTAAAAAAATAAAATATTAAAATGTAGGTTATTAAACAATATTTAGCATACTTAAAATAATTCTTAAAATTATTGCATATTTCTTTTCTCAGCATTACGACTGGTGTCTTTTTTTGTTGTTATTTCTTTATTACTCTTTGGCCGTTGATAAGCTCGTCTTAACACCGGTCTTATCCCTAATCTTGGTAGTCGATTCATGGGTATTCGAAGCTTCCCGAACTAATGCTCTTCTATTTGCTTGCAAAATCACTTGAATTTTGCCGCCTATATACTTTTTATACCCTGAACCCATTGAAAATGGGAAATCAGGGTATAATGGTTTTGTTAAAAGTATGTAACAGGAAGAAGGAGGCGTTGCAGACCCCACAAAGTATATATATTCTTGATCAGGGCGACGAGCTGAGTCGATTTGGCCCTGTCCGTCTGTCTGTCCGTCCGTCTGTATGTATGAACGCGTCGATCTCAGAGGATATAAGAGCTAGAGACTTGAAATTTTTTTCCTAGGTCCGTGTATATCACGCGCATATCAAGTTTTTCTCTAAATATCGATAACTACTCCCGATATTTTATTATCGATTAAAAACCTTATCGAAAGCTAGTTATTTAATTATATCTCCTACACCTTTAGAGCTAGAGCTTCCAAATTTTAAATGTAGACTTATATGTGATTTATATAATTTAGATTTTTGTTGTAATTTACCCCCCACCCCTATATCCACCCCCTCACCCTCACCTTTGTAAAAGGCGTATTTCAAGTACTAGAGACGTGTGCTTAGAGTGTACACCATATAATTTTCACCATATAATTAAGATTGTACGTCTAGAAATTAAATTATTCAACAAATAAATTCTTATAATGTTGCCCACACTACAGCGCAGCCCAAGAGCAGTCGCTGCGCAGTTAGCAGAGCGCGTTCTACTACGTGAGTGTGTATGTATGTGTGTCGAAAAGAAGTGCAAACTGATTAGAATATCAGATTAGAGGGTTCAGGGTATCTCCTAGTCGAGCAGTCTCGACTAGAGTCTTTTTACTTGTTACCATATTTTTCCTTATTTTTAAAAAAATTGCCAATTAGTTTTCTGTTTTTTCCTGTCTTTTTAGAAATTTTATGGTAGCATAGTCCAGATTCAAAGTGTGCCTCAATCTTTGATTTTTCAACCAAAGATAAAACTGTTTCTTTACCCATACTATAAATATATCGTATACTTTGAACTTCACAAAAAATTTGGTGAGTGTAATTGCCAAAATAAGCAAGATAATTACACTTGCATTTGGGGGCGCTAATCTGATGACGCATTCTTTGCGAAAATAAATGAGAATAGAAAATAAAACATAACGGGTTTTCACTCGCGCTTTTTTTTTGTGGGTATGAGAGACATCTCATATGATCATAATGTTATCAAAACTAAGTAGATGCGTGCAATAGGTAAAGAGAAAAAGAAAATGAGTGTAAGGGGGCGCTAACCTGATGACGCGCATTGTTAATTCGAAAACCGTTTTTCTAAAACTCATGCAACACTCTAGTATATACATATATACATACATACATGTGTTTTGCCAAAACAAATGGCATGACGCGCTTTTACTAGTTGAAGTAGGGAACATTATATACTTTAAAAACTATTTCTGATTTGATGAACATATGCTGTAGAGTTGCTAGGATATCTACAAAGAAAATTAATAAACAAAAATATTATTCAGCTTGTACATATATAAAAGTTCGCTTAATATCAAAAATGATAAGCACTGCCTGGACGCAGGCTCGAACTTGCAACTCAACAGACAATAAGCGCCGCAACCATGCTACTACCTTAACCTTTAGATCACTGATAGACTTGGTAGCATAGTTGCACATATAATACTTAAGTATTTCAGCTTCTACTTAAGTATTGTATGTGCAACTATGCTACCAAGTCTATCAGTGATCTAATGGTTAAGGTGGTAGCATGCTCACGGCGCTATTCAATCACCATTACAATTTCTTGAATACAACATGCCCATTTTAAAAGCGCTTAATTAAATAACTTAAGAGTCATTTAATATCTGTCAATTTAGTAAAAATAAAAATATTTCATATACTGGCACTTAAATTTAATAAATTTGTTCATTTCGCAAAACAAAACCTACACACTCTCACAGACATATCTACTGCTGCAGTGTTGACTTACTGTGGGAACTTCATTATTTGATAATTTTTCTTGTGAATGTACTTTCTTCATGAAACTTTCAGATCGTGATGATAACATTAATGTGTGTATATCTGCCAAAGCACTAGTATTTGAAATACGCCTTTTACAAAGGTGTGGGTGAAGGGGTGGATATAAGGGTGGGAGGTGAATTATAACAAAAATCGAAATTCTATACAGTACATATGGTCTACACATAAAATTTGGCGACTCTAGCTCTAAAGATATTGGAGATATAATTAAATAGCTTATTTTCGATAATGTTTTTAATCGATAACAAAATGACGGAAAAAGTTTGTCGATTTTTGAAGATAAACTCGATATTCGCGGTATATATACGGATATTTGAAAAAAAAAGTCTCTAGCTCTTATATTTTCTGAAATCGACGCATTCAAACATACAGACAGACAGACGGACTGGGCTAAATCGACTCAGCTCGTCGCCCTGATTAAGAATATATATACTTTGTGGGGTCTGCCACACCTCCTTCTGCCCGTTACATACATTTCAACAAAACCATTATACCCTGATTTCCCATTTTCAATGGGTCCAGGGTATAACAAGTAAGAAGGCTCTAGTCGAGCCTGCTCGACTAGGAAATACCCAGAATCCTCCAAGCTGATATTATAATCATTCTGAATTTCTTTTATGCCCACATATATACACACTTACACATGCATCCCCATCCTCGCATAAGCCCGCGTTCTCTTAACTGCGTAGTAAGCAGCGACTGCGCTTGGGCTGCGCTACAGTGTGAGAGTTTACTTCCTGAATAATGTTTGTAGTAGGACTATCTTCATGAAACTTTCAGAACGTGATCAAATTACTTTATTTCGACAATTGATAACTATCTTTTTGATGAATTGTTTAACCTGTCTATGTTTCAGATGAACTCCATTTTAAACCATCTAAATCGCACTTTAGATCTTGTGTTTGTTAATCATGATTCGCTCATTAATGTCGCGAGATCAACTCCTTTCTGCTTACCAGAGGATATGCATCACCCCACTTTAGAGGTTTTATTAACTGTTGATATTCCTCCCTCTAATACTCCAATGCCTTCTAAAATTAGTCGCTGTTATCGTAACTGGTCTATTTTATATGAGTCGGTTGATATTACGTTTTTTTATTCTACCTTAAACTCTATTCTGGATGTTTGTGTCCCTCTCTGCCGTAATTCGCCAGTTTCAAATAAGCCACCATGGTTTACCAAGACTCTTTCGAACTTGAGAAACATTAAAACTAAATGTTTTAAAAATTATAAAAAGTCTGGTTCAAGTGTTGACTGGTCCAAATTTCCATTGCCAAGTCAAACTTCAATCTTTTAAATTCTAGCTGTTATGAGAATTATCTCATACGTTGCAAACGTCAGTTTGCTCGAGATCCCAAACAATTTTACTCTTTTGTAAACTTGAAGCGTAAATCTTCTGGTTTGCCGTCCTCATTTGTCCTTGGTGGTGAAAAAACTTGCAATGACCAGGATTCCTCTGATCTTTTTGCTGATTTTTTTCAATCCACTTATTCTTCTGCTGATCTCTACAGCAACTCATATCCATATTCACTTCCTGAATATGGGTCTATAAATACTCCTAAAGTTTATGCAGCCTCTCTGGCTGCAGCCATTAGGACATTGAAATCATCTTTCTCTCCCGGTGCCGATAATATTCCAAGTTGTGTGATTAAAGAGTGCAGTGTTTCTCTTCAGTCACAATTACAAAAATTGTTTAACTTGTCCTTGGATACTTGTGTTCCCTTCAATTTGGAAAGAATCTTTCATTATTATTATCCTTATATAAAAAAGGTGGAAGATCTGAGATTTCCAATTATACAGGCATTGCGAAATTATCTGCTATTCCGAAGTTATTTGAGAAAATCATAACATCGGCCTTGCAGCATTTTTGCAAATCGATTATTCAACCATCTCAACATGGTTTTGTTCAAAATCGATCAACGTCCTCTAATTTACTTGAGTTTACTTCGCTTGTTAATGACAGTTTTTCTAAAAAAATGCAAACTGATATTATTTATACTGACTTCAGTAAAGCATTTGACTCAGTACATCATCACATACTAATTCTTATGCTTGAACGCTTAGGATTTTCACCTAGACTTGTGTCTTGGATTTCATCCTATTTAATGGGTAGAACCCAAAGAGTCTCGCTGAGAACAGCTATGTCTAAAGTTATTTTTGTTTCGTCTGGTGTACCTCAGGGTAGCCATTTGGGTCCATTGCTTTTTTCCTTTTTTATACCCTGAACCCATTTTCAATGGGAAATCAGGGTATAATGGTTTTGTTGAAATGTATGTAACAGACAGAAGGAGGCGTGGCAGACCCCACAAAGTATATATATTCTTGATCAGGGCGACGAGCTGAGTTGATTTGGCCCTGTCCGTCCGTTTGTCCGTATGTATGAACGCGTCGATTTCAGAAGGTATAAGAGCTAGAGACTTCAAATTTTTTTTTAAATGTCCGTAATTACAGCGCGCATATCAAGTTTATCATTAAAAATCGATAACTCATCACGATATTTTTTTATCGATAAAAACCCTTATCGAAACCCAGTTATAAAATTATATCTTCTACACCTTTATTGCTAGAGTCTCCAAATTTTTAATGTATGCTTATATGCAATTTATACAAATTATTATTTATGCAAATTTTTAATGTATGCTTATATGCAATTTATGCAATTTCGGTTTTTGTTAAAATTTACCCCCCACCCCTATATCCACCCCCTCACCCTCACATTTGTAAAAAGCGTATTTCAAATACTAGAGACTTGTGCTTTGGCAATTACATGCATATGTTATAATCATAATCTGAAAGTTTCATGAAGATCGTACGTCTATAAAAAAAGTTATTAAACAATTAAGTTCTCATAGTAAGCGCACACTGCAGCCCATGCGTGTTTATGCGTGGTTGCTTGTGTGTGTATGTTTGTGTATATGTGTGTGTGTATGCGTTTGTGTATGTATGCGTGTGTGTGTGTATGTATGCCTGTGTGTGCGTACGTGCGTGTGTGTGTGTGTGTGCGTGTTTCTTGTGTAAGCTGAAAGTCGCGAAAAATTATTGTAATATCTATTGCTACAAGGGTTCAGGGGATCTCGTAGTCGAGCAGTCTCGACTAAAATTTACCCCCCACCCCTATATCCACCCCCTCACCCTCACATTTGTAAAAAGCGTATTTCAAATACTAGAGACTTGTGCTTTGGCAATTACATGCATATGTTATAATCATAATCTGAAAGTTTCATGAAGATCGTACGTCCATAAAAAAAGTTATTAAACAATTAAGTTCTCATAGTAAGCGCACACTGCAGCCCATGCGTGTTTATGCGTGGTTGCTTGTGTGTGTATGTTTGTGTATGTGTGTGTGTGTATGCGTTTGTGTATGTATGCGTGTGTGTGTGTATGTATGCCTGTGTGTGCGTACGTGCGTGTGTGTGTGTGCGTGTTTCTTGTGTAAGCTGAAAGTCGCGAAAAATTATTGTAATATCTATTGCTACAAGGGTTCAGGGGATCTCGTAGTCGAGCAGTCTCGACTAGAGCTTTCTTACTTGTTATAAATGACCTTCCTAGTTGTATCTCGTATTCTACTATATTTATGTATGCTGATGATGTAAAACTTTGCCTTCCATACTCCAGTTCAATTGGACATCATCACCTTCAAGATGACATTAATGCATTTAAACTTTGGTGTGTGGTAAACCAGCTGGACTTAAATTGCTCAAAGTGTATGACAATGAACTTCAGTCGTACCGTTCCTCTATTTGTTGATTATAAAATTAGCAATATTTCCTTACGACGCATCTTTACAGTCAAGGATCTTGGTGTGTTCTTTGACTGTAAACTTTACTTTAATCTTCATATTTCTACCATCATTAATGATTGTGTGATTGGCTTTATTAAACGTTCACTTCGCTTGTGCGTCCTATCTTAGAGTATTGCTCAGTTGTATGGTCTCCGCAGCATAAACTGTATCAGGATTGTATTGAATCGGCCCAAAAAAATTTTCTTCTCTTTGCTTTAAGAGACCTTAGATGGGACAGTAATTTACCGTCTTATCATAGTAGTAGTTAAGCGCTCCCGTACTAGAGTACTAGTGATTGGGGGACGCTGTGTTGGGTTCTTGTGAATATATAACAACTTCGTGTTCAATGAAATAATATATTTTATATAATTTGGAACAATAGGTCTAAACTCTCTCTAGTCCGAATATAAACTGAACTAAATCTGTTCAACTGGTTTGGTTCTCCCCTTGAATGTCTGACTGGACTCTCCAGCCTCCTTAGATTGTTGAAAGTCTTAACTCTTCCCCATCTAAATATCTGCGTCCCGCAGATCAGGGTGCATATATCCATTTTAACGATATTCATCCAATATAAATTGTCCAATATAATGATAATTATCCAATATAAATTGCCCAATATAATGATATTTATCCAATACGATATCCATCCAATATAAATTGTCCAATATAATGATAATTATCCAATATAAATTTATTATCCAGAGTCCATAAATTAGCATAAAGAGGGCCATCGATATCCACCTTCAAGTTAATTCAAAGCATTCATAGTTCCATACATTTAGTATTCATTTGTGTTGGATGACAATACATCCAACATTGTACCATGAATGATCGAAACTAGGAGGGATATACCACGTGTAAAATGCTGTGGATGCTATGGGTGCTAAGGAAGTTAAGGAAGCTAAAAGATTATTGCAATATAATTAAATGTGCTAAGGGTGCTAGGAAGTCAAGGAAGTTAAAAGAGGATTATTACAATATAATTAAATGTGCATTTTCCTTTTTTTTCCTATTTTCTTAAATCTGATTTATGAAGAATTTTTCCAGTTTTTGTTTTGTTGATAATCATTAATTCCACGAGACATATATTTTTATTTTTAGGTTTGCTAACTGTTAACATCCTCGGTAGGTCACCGTTTAGTCCCCTTATGAAAACATCTAAAGCTCTATCTCTATATGATTCTATTAATGCGGACAATACTACGACTCATTGTTCGCTTGCCTTTAAGGCCTGTAAAATTAAAGAAAACTGACTATTAACTTGCTTATAGTATATAGTTTCCAAGTCGTCGGTTTTTTTTAAGTTTTCTTATTAACACTTTCTTTTTATAGCTTCATTAGTATCACTGACCATATTTGGCTGTGAGACGTGAGCATAGCTGGCCAGACTGGCAAATAAAATACCCCCATCGGGTCGGTGTTACTATTGAAATTATATCCTGTACTTTGTTTAGGGTTTTCTTTTGCTTTAAGAAATAAATAAATAAATATGGTTAAAGTATGTGTACATTCCAAAGCAGAAGTCTCTAGTACTTAAAACACGGTTTTTTTTTACAAAGGGGGCGTGGTATCCTAAATCTGTAATTTCCGAAATCTTTGTATTCATCAAATGTATATATAAAATAAATCTGAAGTCTCTAGGTCTAAAAGTGTTCAATTCAGGCTGAATGATTCCTTCTGCCTGTTACATACTTTTCACAAAACCAATATCTATCTTCTTCTTCTATCTTCTAAATATATAAAAGACAGTTGTGTAAAAGTGCTCCTCCACTTATAACTCGAGATCTGCTGGACCAATTTTCATGGTTTTTAATTGGTTGGATTTGTCTCCGCTACGAGTGGGATAGTAGATCTTAAAAATACTGAAAAAATTTGACGAATACTTGAAAAACGCGGTTTTTTCCCTAAAGATTCAAATTTCTATTAATACTCAGTAGGCTTGATAACAGTGACAGCTTTCGGTCCTGCTCTCATATTATACAATAGTATAGAAGTAAATAAACAAATGTAGTCAGTCAGTCTACGGCACAGCCTCAGGCGAACCTGACTATTCATAAAAAAAAGCACATTTGATAAAAATAATACGCGTGCGTACAGAAGCTAAATATCTTGAAAGTTCAGGTATTTGTTTGTCTCAAACATAAATTTGTGTAAATTATTTATATTTATATTTCTTGATTGTTTTATGTGGTTTTGTGCGAGGGCATATTCAGTGTTACTATTGATAACAAGTAAGAAAGCTCTAGTCGAGACTACTCGACTACGAGATCCCCTGAACCCTTGGAGCAATAGCTATTTCAATAATTTTTCGCGTCTTACAGCTTACACAAGAAACACGCACACACACACACACACGCGCACGCACACACAGGCATACATACACATACACACACACACACACACACACACACACATACACAAACAATTACATACATATACACACACACAAGCATAAACACGCATGGGCGGCAGTGAGCGCTTACTATGAGAACTTAATTGCTTAATAACTTTTTTGTGGACGTACGATCATCATGAAACTTTTAGATTATGATTATGACATGGATATGCATGTAATTGCCAAAGCACAAGTCTCTAGTATTTGAAATACGCTTTTTACAAAAGTGATGGTGAGGGGGTGAATTTAGAGGTGGGGGGTAAATTTTAACAAAAACCGAAATTGTATAAATTGCATATAGGCATACATTAAAAATTTGGAGACTCTAGCAATAAAGGTGTAGAAGATATAATTTTATAACTGGTTTTCGATAAGGTTTTTTATCGATAAAAAAATATCGGGACGAGTTATCGATTTTTAATGATAAACTTGATATGCGCGCTGTAATTACGAACATTTAAAAAAAAAATTTGAAGTCTCTAGCTCTTATATCTTCTGAAATCGACGCGTTCATACATACGGACAGACGGACAGACGGACGGACGGACAGACGGACAGACGGACAGACGGACAGACAGACGGACAGGGCCAAATCAACTCAGCTCGTCGCCCTGATCAAGAATATATATACTTTATGGGGTCTGCCACGCCTCCTTCTGCCTGTTACATACATTTCAACAAAACCATTATACCCTGATTTCCCATTGAAAATGGGTTCAGGGTATAAAAATGACGCGTCCTAGAAGATCTAATCTTTCCCGACGGACCCATAATGCAATTAGGAATCGGAATATCGCGAGTCAATTATCTGACGAAAAACGATAAATCGCCCGAGAAAAGCGCCGCGTTAGTACCCAGCAAAGAAAGGCCTTAATTCGTGCTTCTCAAAGAGAGGCAGCCCGTGAAACGGCAATAAGAAATGGTTCAAGGATTGATCTGAATCAAGCAGCGTTTCGATATGATTGCACCATTGACTACAGCTCGAATCGTTTAGTTTGCATTGGTCCAATGGACGTTCTTTGCCAGCATTGTGGCGCATTGAAGTTTGCTGGTGAAACGCCCGTTCTGTGCTGCCTTAGTTGTAAAGTGACATTGCCATTAGTGGTCCCGCCACCAGAGCCATTGCGTTCCCTGCTTTATGGCGAAACACTAGAATCACGACATTTTCTAGGGAACACTCCAAAATGCAATGCCTGTTTCCAAATGACTTCATTTGGGGCGGAAACTTTTGAGACGGATATAATCCGACATTTAAGGTAATTTACGTTAAACAAGTAAGAAAGCTCTAGTCGAGACTACTCGACTACGAGATCCCCTGAACCCTTGGAGTAATAGCTATTTCAATAATTTTTCGCGTCTTTCAGCTTACACAAGAAACACGCACACACACACACACACATACATACACACACACACACACACATGCACACACACACACACACACACACACACACACACACACACACACACACATACACACACACACACACATACACACACACATACACAAACACATACACACACAATCAAAAAACGCATAAACACGCATGGGCGGCAGTGAGCGCTTACTATGAGAACTTAATTGCTTAATAACTTTTTTGTGGACGTACGATCTTCATGAAGATTATGATTATAACATGGATATGCATGTAATTGCTAAAGCACAAGTCTCTAGTATTTGAAATACGCTTTTTACAAAAGTGATGGTGAGGGGGTAAATTTAAGGGTGGGGGTTAAATTTTAACAAAAACCGAAATTGTATAAATTGCATATAAGCATACATTAAAAATTTGCATAAATAATAATTTGTATAAATTGCATATAAGCATACATTAAAAATTTGGAGACTCTAGCAATAAAGGTGTAGAAGATATAATTTTATAACTGGTTTTCGATAGGGTTTTTTTATCGATAAAAAAGATCGTGATGAGTTATCGATTTTTAATGATAAACTTGATATGCGCGCTGTAATTACGGACACTTTAAAAAAATTTGAAGTCTCTAGCTCTTATATCTTCTGAAATCGACGCGTTCATACATACGGACAGACGGACAGGGCCAAATCAACTCAGCTCGTCGCCCTGATCAAGAATATATATACTTTGTGGGGTCTGCCACGCCTCCTTCTGCCTGTTACATACATTTCAACAAAACCATTATACCCTGATTTCCCATTGAAAATGGGTTCAGGGTATAAAAATTGTATTTTCTATGATTGTAAAAAAAAAATAAATAAATTTGGAATAATGTAGTTTGTTAGATTTCTGTAAAAAGTGATTGTAAATCTAACTATAACTATGGCTTTGAATTTAAAGATTCAAGGCTAGATTTGCCATCCCATTGAATCATTGCAACCTATTGAAGATGCACAGCACAAATTCTTGCAAATATACTTCATGGGCAATATGGAAGAACAACTTGACCGGTGTCAAGAAATCAACACAGCTATGAAAAGAGCAATTCTCCAAGATTTGCAGCAAATGCTTCACGAACTTCATGCATTGGTCAAGCTGTTCAAAACTGCTTTAGAGCGCATGCCAAGAGATGACTATAAAGTAGTAATCAGAGCAGATAAAAGACCAGCTGGAACACATGAACGCACATTTAATGCTCCAACAATCGGTAATAGCTGTATTCCTGTTGACGAATCGAGTGGCTTGATTTCATATCCTCAAAATTTTTGCAATTTCGTCTCATCAAAAGATGAGCTTATCAACAAAGTATTTCCGAATATCATTGCTTTCCACAAAAATACTAAATGGTTAAGTGAGCGAGCAATTTTGGCGGCTATAAATAAAGAGGTGGATGACCTTAATTTTATAATTCAAAATAAAATCGTTGGTACTCTGTATTCATTCAAATCTATCGACTGTGTAACAAACGAAGAAGAAGCCACTAATTATCCAACTGAATTTTTGAACTCGTTGGATGTGCCTGGTTTACCACCGCACAATTTACAACTGAAGGTTGGCTCGGTAGTTATCATTCTTAGAAATTTAAACCAACCAAAACTGTGCAATGGAACGCGTTTGGTGATAAGAAAACTGATGAGCAATGTGATTCACGCGTCGATACTCAAAGGAAAATTTAAAGATGAGGAAGTTCTTATTCCTAGGATTCCGATGATCCCAACAGATATGCCCTTTGAGTTTAAACGAATTCAATTCCCGATTCGTCTTGCCTTCGCCATGACGATCAACAAATCACAGGGCCAATCTTTGACTATTTGTGGCCTCAATCTAGAAAATGCGTGTTTTTCTCATGGTCAATTGTACGTAGCATGCTCACGTGTTGGCAAACCATCCGCATTATTTGTTCTTGCACCTGACCAAAAAACAAAGAATGTCGTTTACCACAATGTGCTTGAATGAAAATCCGATTAATAAATTAATCAGAGTGTATCCCAACCTGAACAACATAGCTTTCAACAATTTTTTACCTAGAAATAATGGATGGGGCAATGCAACGTTTGCCGGGCCAGCTAGTATACATTAAATCTGAAGTCTCTAGGTCTAAAAGTGTTCAATTCAGGCTGAATGATTCCTTCTGCCTGTTATATACTTTTCACAAAACCATTATACCCTGATTTACTATTTACTATTTAATTGTAAACAACGTTTTCATTCGAGTACTGGATAGCTAATGCTCCCCGTATTTTATTCAAATAAAGTCTTAGCCTAAAATACATAAAGTTTACATAAAGAATTCTGTCGCTAAAAGCAGCGGCAGAATGGGAGTATATAGCATGCTGTATGTGTGTGTATATATTTGTTTGTATGCATATGCATATACATTTTAGCGTTTAAGCTGCGGCGTGGACAAGAACGTAACAATGCTTACGTTGCAGATCCCACGCTGCAGGCCGGTCTATACATAAGTGACAGATCATATTACGGCACTTATGTATAGCTGTTATAATATAAATAAAGCAACAAAGTCTTGCTATGTTGTGAGCATGATACTCTTACTTATATTTCGGGCATATGTCAACATCATATATTGTATACACTACAATATTGTGAGCATATGCTTATATGTCATACAACATACTACATAATATTTTCAATGGGTTCAAGGTTCGTTATCGACTTTGCTCTAAAACTCGAACCAAGACCTCACGACTTAATGCGGTGCGCCTCGCCTTTAGTAAGAACTCCACTGGACTGTTGCAAAACGACGTAGCAAAACTGAAATACGTTCACTGCTACAGCGCCATCTAGCAAATCTAAACTAAACTAACGACTCTGAATTTTAACACTTAAATCGCAATGTGATTCTAAGAATATGTTGGAATGTATGTGTGCACACGTACAGGAAAAATGTGGTTGATGCACGTGCGGTTTTTAATTGACCAGACATTTGGTTAATTTATTAACGTCAATTGACTTAAGGGAATTTAATGAAACTTTCAGCATATGATCTACATATTCTATAGAATATTTGACATTTGAAAGAAAATTCCAAATCATTCATAATAAGATATACTGGCATCTGACCTTCACTAGGGAGTTTGGTGAATTTGGAGCCGGTATCCAAGAAATAAGAAAAATCGATATTGTATAAAATTCATCAGAATCTATATTTAATTTGGAAACCAGTTTTAAAGATGTAAGAGATATAATTTTATAGCTGACTTTCGATAGGGTTTTTAATTAATAACAATATGACGGGATGGTTTATCGATTTTTGGAGATACACGATATGCGCGCTTTATATACGGACATTTAAAAAATAGTTAGGTCTCTAGCTTTTATATCTTCTGAGATCGACGCGTTCATACATACGGACAGAAGGACTCAGCTCGTCGCTCTTATCAAGAATATATGTATCTTATACGGTCTGCCACGCCTCTTTCTGCCAGTTACATACCTATAACAATACAATTATACCTCAATTTCCCATGCGTAATCCCGTCAAGGGGTTCAGGGTATAAAGATATGTAGTCGCTAAGTAGCGTAATTGACATGGCAAATAATTGTGTCGCCTATAGATTTAGTTTTGAATACTATTGATTCTGGGGAGCTAAATATCATGTTGCCGTAAAAAGATAAGTATGTATAGTATATAAATATGTAGAATAAGGTAGCTGTAAGTTTTCATTTATATACCCTGAACCCATTGAAAATGGGAAATCAGGGTATAATGGTTTTGTTAAAAGTATGTAACAGGAAGAAGGAGGCGTGGCAGACCCCACAAAGTGTATATATTCTTGATCAGGGTGACGAGCTGAGTCGATTTGGCCCTGTCCGTCTGTCCGTATGTTTGAACGCGTCGATTTCCGAAGATATAAGAGCTAGAGATTTGAATTTTTTTTAAATGACTTTATATACAGCGCGGATGTCGAGTTTGCTTTTAAAATTCGATAAATCATCCCGTTATGTTTTTATCGAATAAAAACATTCAAGTTCAAGTCAGATGCCACTACAGCTAATTGTGAATAATTTTTTTAAATTTCTCAAATATTCAATATAATATGTTTCATTAAATTCCATTAAGTCAAAAATTAATTAAAAATCATCAAATATTTGGCCAATTAACAAACGCACGTGCAGCAGCTACAACAGCATCGTATACGTGTGCACACATACATTCAAACTTCTTCTGGAACATTCTTTGAATCACATCAGCTGTTAGTTTGGTTTAGTTTTGGTAGATGGCGCAGCAGCAGTGAATCTATTTGAGTTTTGCGTGAGTGAGGTGGCGTAGTGTGTTAGCGGCATAACGCTCGATCGAGAAGTCGCGGGTTCGAATCCCGAGCGGTGCAACTTATGTTAATTTTTTTAATTATTTCAAAATATTTTTATATTTTATTAAGTGAGTTTTGTATTTCATTTATATTTTTAAATACATCGAAAATGGGCATTTTTATTAGTTGGGTTCAGGGTAGTATCTAGTCGAGCACTCTCGACTAGAGTTTTCTTACTTGTTAAACTTATTGCTTTCGTTTTTTTAAATACTGTTTTTTAATGTTATCAGATATTGTCAAAAATGTTAATTGAACAGATTTCCAAAACTGACTGACTTGGTTTTTAATGCACTCTTCTGAACAATTACTTAATTTAACGAATTGTATACCACAACAGACTAGTCGAACAGGATGTTTAACTGTAAATGTGTGCGACATCGATACTTTAACGGGTTTATCAATGCCAGATGCAAGTCCTCCGTTAACCACTTTACCTGGTACAGCACCAAATGGATGTCGTACAACGGTCAACGAGATTGAGATTACAGCCGAATCTACAAACATTCAAACTGTAAGTTTGATATCAACAACACTCTTAACGTCGAAGCCTGCAACACCTAATGGAGATAACCAACATTTAAATACGGGGACAGATAATGTACCACATACCATAAAACATCCTTCTGTCACATGCTCTACACCAGTAAGTAAAGTTACCTTTGTAATATATGAGTTCTGTTTTAAAATTCTTTGGATATCACTTAGGTAACAAGCGCAAGCATTTCTGATTGCGAATCGTACCTTGCTTCGGAGTCTGCACATTGTGGGCTTGAACTAACTCAATGCACAACTACAAAAGGAACAACTTTAAGCTCAAAAAAAATTGTAACATCACATGGAATGGACACAATTTCTTTGGGTCCCCCTTTAACTCCCGTTACTATAGCATCATTACATGGATCATTTGCGGACCGAACGTCTAATGTAGTTCTATCAACAAACTATAACTCAAATGATTATCAACAGCTAATTATTGATGGGAGAACAACCGCTGGTGCTGTAGAGCCGCAGAAGAATGTAAATGTTTCTTTGTCAACATCTTCTTCTTCAGTCGCCAATGGATTCGTCTGTAGTCACTCATCTGTCAGTTCTGCAACGTCAATAGCTGCTGGAAAAAGTCTACTGAATGTTTCTCCTCATTCAGGAAATAAGGTGTTGCCCATCCCATCTAATACGGTAGTTGGTTCCGTTGTAGTGGCGGCCTCTACCACAACGAAAACATCTGTTAGTACAGGAACTAGTTCAGTAGGGGCAGCCGGCTCTTCATTGGTGTTTCATGGGGCAGCCCCACTGATGTCTCACTCGAGTGCAGGGTTGCCCATGTTAATTCAAGCAACGCCATACCGCTCACCTTTCCCTAATTATTCAACTTTATATACACCCTATAATAACATAACTCATGGACAATACCTTCCATCAGTGATATCAATGGGAAATTCTAATACCTCATCTTTATCTCAACGGTCGGATAGTCGCAACTGTCGGGAGACGCAGCCAATGACATCTTTAAAAATGCCAGTAACAAGTGCATCAACACTGAATCAGCAAAGTGCTAATAACATTGCAGGATTGCGACCTATAACACCACTAGGCTATATGATTAGCAACAATAGTACAACGCAGGTATTAGGGACCATTCCTATAACAACAACAACGACCGTACCTTCGTTACATTCGACACAGTCACATCTCTTACCAGCTGCATTTAGTACTTCAACCCCTGGACCACCAATTTCAACAACACAATTATCGACTTCCGCAGGAATTACAGTTGTTACTTCGCAGACGCAACCTTGTGCACCAATTCTTCCTCAAACTGGATATCAATCCCATGTTCCTCAAGTAATAAACTCATATCCACAGTTCGCGCATTCAACATCGACAACCCAACAGTCACTTTTGCGTTGTACTACCACTTCAACGATTAGTACAAGTAATGCATCAGTCCTTACTGTACAGAGTTTAATAACAGCGACGCCATCGCCTTCAATAAACACCTCTGTTGCGCCATCATCTGTGATTCAAAAAATACTTTCGCCTAAAATTGACAGTAGAGATCGCGATACAAGTTACAGGTATTCATATTTTTTCTATGTTATAAATATATATATTTATATAAATACATATGAGTAAGGTGTAAAATTGACTTATTGATTCGATAGAATGTCTAATCAACATTTAAATTGTATTGTTTTCTTTATATATTTTTAATAATATATAAAATTAGGAACGCATGACCTTAGTCCCGTTTTCGCAATCCTTAATTTTAAAATCATTTCATACATTTTTGCCCAGTATCTACAGTATAAAAAGCAAAGAACGAAATAATATCAAATATGTATACATACATAAAAGAGTAAAATAAACTACATTCGGGGTACCCAGTAGGAATCCCCTGAGCCCCATCCGATACTTATACTTCAGCAAAAAAATTATACAAAAATATATAAAATCATTTTCATAATCAATAGTGTGTTGGGGTCTAAAATACTCTTTTCTGCCTGCTGGTGATTTAATAATAATTTTCATGGCGCAAAAA
Organism: Drosophila mojavensis; assembly: GCF_018153725.1. NCBI lineage: Eukaryota > Metazoa > Arthropoda > Insecta > Diptera > Drosophilidae > Drosophila > Drosophila mojavensis. The sequence continues at coordinate 1,966,284 of NW_025318897.1, read as the reverse complement.
GTAAAAAAGTTTCGCCCACTAAGAACAGTAAAAACTTTTCCAATAAAATTGTTTATACATATATGAATTTAAAGTTTTTAGACTACGGTAATTCCACAGCGATGCGTTCCGGGCGAAACACAGTTTTTGCATGTAAAAACTCCAACGAAGTAAAATATACATTGACTGACAAACAATGTAAAAAGAAGTAAAAAGACTAGTCGAGACTGCTCGGTTAGGAGATACAAAGAACTCTCTAATCAGTCTCCATTTCTTTTATGTGCACATACATACACATGCATCCACATGCACGCATAAGCATGTGCTCTGCTAACTGCGTAATGAGCAGCGACTGCGCTTTGACAATATTATGAGATTTTACTTGTTGAATAATTTTTGTACTAGGACTATCTTCATGAAACTTAGAACGTGATCATAATGCTCAAATGTATGTATATTTCAAAGATCAAGTCTCTAGTACTTGAAATACTTTAATTACAAATCGGCGGCGAAGGGGACATGGTATCCAAAATCTTTGTATTCTTGAAATGTATATACACAGTAAAATTTTTTTAATTAGGCTGAAAAAAATGTATTTATCGATTATCCTCGATAAAAAAAATATCGAATGAGTTAACAAAAAATATGATAAACTCGTACTGCGTATGATATACAAGAGTCTACGGTCAAAATTTCTCTCTAGCTCTTATAACTTCTGAGATCTAGGCGTTCATACGGACGGACAAACGGACAGGGCTATATCGACTCAGCTCGTTACTCTATGGGGTCTGCGATGATTCCTTCTGCCTGTTACACACTTTTTAGAAAACCATTATACCCTGAATTACCATTTTCAATGGGTTCAGGGTATACAAAATAAATGAAAGAGATACCCTGAGTACGTGTGGTGATGACAATCATCTCACACTTCTCTGATCCATACACAGCATAATCACACGCACTCATTGGCACTTAGTTGTTACGCAAATTTTCTTGTAGATAAATTTGTATACCCTAAACCCATTGAAAATGGGAAATGGGTATAATGGTTTTGTGAAAAGTATGTAACAGGTCTCCTAGTTTAGCAGTCTCGACTAGAGCCTTACATGTTTTTGTCTTACCATACATATATATAAGTGCGTATATTATATATTAATTTATAAGAAAATATTTAGTTATAATATCTTCAATTTTTGTATACTCTCAGCAGTACAGCTGTGCGTCCAAGCAATACTGTGTCGGTTTCAAGCGGACCACCAGGTACTGCAATAGGTGCACCATTTTCAGGCTTAGTACCGTCGACACCCTACAGTGCCGTGTCTGTTTCATCAACCACGCTAGCAGCGACCACGTTACCAACTTCACATTCAGCTTTTCCTGTTGCGGGTCATGGCATATCCACCTATACCACAAAGGCAGGGCTCTGGTTAAGGTATGATATTTCGTAATAAATTATGTGATACATAATATATAATATAATTTCAGCCAATCAGCTATGCACCCAACAGCAATGACTTGTACGCCATCCATTCCAACTGTTACTAGTGGCAATGTTCGACCACTTCCCTCTCCTTTAAGCTCAGGTGTCATAGGAGCACTAGGTCGAGTTGCTGGAAATGCTACTTCACCTCATGCGGTTCATTCAACTGTTAGCAGTGGACATGCTCCTATAGCAAACTTTCAGACCACATTTTTTGCTGCCCCCCATGCACCATTAAATTCATCTTCTTCTGCGAACATTTCAGTTGCAAGTAGTATCAACAGCACTGTTTCTCATATACCTTTGGTGTCTTATACAACAGCCGTTATTGCGGCAATGGCTACAGTAACAACCACGACGCCTTCTATCAACACCGTGGGTAATACACAATCGACTGTACCAACTGTCTCCACAGCTGTTGCGTCTACACCACATCCATTTTCTGCAGAATCTCTCTTCCAACCAAGTAAAAGTATGAATGTCTAAAATAGTAATCTATTGCATATTAAAATAATCGTGATATTCTATCATTTTATATTCCCTTTAAATAGACGATCAGGCTGACTTATTGCGCCGTGAGCTTGACAGTCGATTTTTAGATCGTTCTGGCTTATCCCAGCCATCTCCATCGTCGTCTTCAACGTATTTGCGTCAAGACTTGCATCATCAACATCAGCATACGCACCTGCATCAACATCCACAACTTTTATCTACAGCTCCAATATCCTCCTCTTCTACTGTATTGCCGGCTACGCCGCCGAATCCAACACAAATTTTTCCTCCACCGTTATTTAAAGATATACCTAAAATTGCTGCAGTCGATCAACCGTTCTATCGTGCAAGCATTGGAATTCCCCCTGGTTATACGGGATATAATCCAACAGGAGTTTTGCACAATGGCTTGGGTGGCCCAACGCCATTTGTGCCACCTAATCATTTAACTTCATTTGCACCAAAGGTAAGCACACAAAAACGAAAGATATTTAAATGATGTATACATCTTTTATATATTTATTTAGTCAAGTAAAAGCGATCAACCGTGAGTCTTGCATATTTATCTGCATAGAGTATAAGAAATACATCTTTTGCAAGTTTAAGGAGGGAGTGAAGGGGGCTGGGTCATAACGAAGATGGAAACTATCAAATATACAAGAATCTATGTTTAAAATTTAGAGACTAGCTTTGAAGAGATTGGAGATATTATTGTATATCTCCTTTTCTATCATGTTTTTAATTGATATCAAAATAAAGGCAGAAGATTTCGAGTTTTGAAAACATACTCGATAAGCGGGATGTATATACGTACTTATCATAGAACTGCAAGTGTGGCAATTATTGCCACCTTACTCACACTCCACAAAAATTTGTGTGCCGGTGTCACTCAGCACTGGCTCAACAAATCATACACACACTTATAAAAAATTGTGTGAGTGCTACTCATGCAAGCAACATCTTGCTGTCCCTCACAACAATGTACCGTTTTCTTTTTGCTTGTCACCCAAGTATTTTTCGTCAACGCTTGCCGGTCGCACTTACACTTACAGGGAACATAGAAAAAAGCGAAAGTGGGAAAAAAGCAATGGGCAATAAATAGAAGTAGAAAAATCACATGTATGTCACCCAAGTGTTTTAAGCATAGCTCGCAAAAAACTGTTAACACTTTTTCGTTGTCTGCAAAAAAGTGTCTTTCAGTGACACAGGCAAAAAATACTCAGACAGAAAGTGTTTTTGTCGCGTCTGGCTTAGCTCTCTCGCGCTCTGAGGGAGATAGTTGTTTCTGTTTTCGTTTCCTCAAGTCAAACACTGATCGTTTGCTTGAGTTAAAGAAGTAAAGGTAAGTTGCGTTTGTATGGGTAATCACGCGCGATTGCTGCGTTCTTTTTGTATGTATGTATGCGTGTATTTACATGCACACGAAGGCAAAAACATTTTCTGCTGAGTTTGTTAGTCAAAGTGTTTTTTGCTGAGAAGCTTTGTGTGAGGGAAAATCGTGTTAGTTTTACGCGACACTCATGTGAGAGCGTCACACGAATGAGTGATCGCATTGCGTCTGAGCGAAACAGATGCTAAAGAAAAAAGAGAGTGACGCTCAGAGAGAGACGTGTCTACACAATTTTTTTTTGGGTATGATGCGAGAAAGAGAATAAACGAAAAAACGCTCAACTCTCATTTGCAAGCTCTGGTTTTAAGCTAGGTACACACGATGCAACTAATTTGCAATAACTGTTTGCGGCAACTTTTTTTGCTTGTCGTCTGAATACAGAATATTACCGTTAAAATAAGTATAATGTTTTTTTTAAATGTATGTAACGGGCAGAAGGAGGCGTGGCAGACCCCACAAAGTATATATATTCTTGATCAGCGCAAAGAGCTGAGTCGATATGGCCCTGTCTGTCTGTCCGTCCGTTCGTCCGTATGAGTGCGTCGATCTCAGAATTTATAAGAGCTAGAGAGAAATTTGGCATGCATACTCGTGTGTACCATACGCAGTACGAGTTTGCTTTATTTTTTCGATAAATCATCCGATAACTTTTTTGTCGATAATAATCGAAAAATTTATTTTGTTTTTTCAGCCGCATTAGAATACTATTAGAACTGGAGACTTCAGACTTACTGTGTATATACCATAGCTCGCAAATAACTGTTAACACTTTTTCGTTGTCTGCAAATAAGTGTCTTTCACTGACACAATCAAAAAAACTCAGACAGAAACTGTTTTTGTCGCGTCTGGCTTAGCTCGCTCGCGCTCTGAGGGAGACAGTTATTTCTGTTTTCGTTTCCTCAAGTCAAACACTGATCGTTTGCTTGAGTTAAATGAAGCAAACGGTAAGTTGCGTTTGTATGGGTAATCACGCGCGATTGTTGCGTTCTTTTTGTATGTATGTATGCATGTATTTACATGCACACGAAGGCAAAGATCATTTCTGTTGATTTTTTTAGTCAAACTGTTTTTTGCTGAGAGTCTTTGTGTGAGCGAAAATCGTATTAGTCTTTACGCGACATTACTTTGAAAGCGTCACACGAATGAGTCATTGCAATGTGTCTAACCGAAACAGATTCTAAAGAAAATAAAGAGTGCCGCTCAGAGCGAGATCGTGTCTGCACAATTTTTTCGGTTATGATGCGAAGCAGAGCATATACGAAAAAACGATCAACTCTCATTTGCGAGCTCTGGTATATACATATGATGAATTGCATTGGTGTGAACATTTGTGCAAACTTTTGCTGCAAATTATTTTTAACTTGCTGCAAATTGTTTGCATCGTGTGTACCTAGCTTTACAGGCACCATGGTGCGTGTGTTGAAGTAACGGTTGTTTTGATTTTGCACTAGCTTCTTTTTTAGCTTCCTAAATTAAAAATAAAATAAATCGTGTTTATATTTCTCTTATGTCAAACTTTAATATATTTAGTTTGATAATTAAATGAATGCACTGAAGCATTATAATGTTTATTTAATATATTAAATGAATGTAAAAAAAGTTATTTTTGATTTAAATATTGTTTTTTGTTTTCTATTTGTTCCTATTGTGCACGCATTTCCAGCAGCAAGTACGTAAACAAGTACGTAAAAAACAACTCAACCGAAGGAGTGCACAAAAGTAACCTCAACATCGGCGACACACACACACATTGTATGTCTCAATTTTTGTGTATCTCTTTTCGACGCTCAATAGCCGGCATATGCCACACACGCATATGCAAAAACTACCTACTCACTTTTGCAGCTTGTGTGCACAAATACTCAAATGTTTTTGTGAGGCAAGTACGATTGTACGCATTTGTGCGGTGGTTGAAAACACCCGGGTGTCCAAATCACCCAACATTTACCCGGTGCACCTTAAGTACCGGTGGCTTGTTGCAGTTCTCTGGTACTTATCAAAGGAAAATTTCATTTCTCTAGCTCAAATTTCTTCTGAGAGCGACGCGTTCAAACATTCGTACAGACAAACGGACAGAGCTTATTCGACTCAGTTTGTCGCCCTGATCAAGATTTTATATTCCTTATTGTGTGTGTCACACCTTTATCTGCGTGCTACATACAGTGGCTCACACCTTATTTCGTGCAACAGCATATTCAAACTTTGAAATCGTATGCCCGCTAAACCAGTAAATTCATTATGTATTGACGCACTTCATAGCTCATATTTGGTTTTAGGTGCTGATCTCGGAGTTCAGTATTTGCTTAGCGGCAATCATATTGGAACCCATCCGACGCAAATATATTAAATTTCGACTCATGTGCATATATATGGGTCAGATTGGAAGCAATATGCCTGGCGCCCACCAAATACTGAGCTCCAAGCTCAGCACCTAAAACCAAATATGAGCTATGGCAGTGGCTGCTGCATGGTTGGGCCTGCAAGTCGGGTTCGGGAGTTGTATACTTAGTTTTCATTGATGATAATATGAACAATAATATGTACCTATCCTTTTTAAAGGAGAATTTGCTCCAAAATGCCGAAAGCATTTCTTTTATGCATACATACATACACGTGCATCTCCACCCACGCATAAACCCGCGCTCTGCTAACTGCGTAATGAGCAGCTACTGCGCGTGGACTGCGCTGCAGTGTGGGTAATATTATGAGAATTTACTTGTTGAATAATTTTTGTAGGAGGACTATCTTCATAACGCTTTCAGAATGTGATCATATGGTTAAAATATGTGTACATTCCAAAGCAGAAGTCCCTAGCACTTGAAACGCGTTTTTTACAAAAGGGGCAAAGGGGGCGTCATATCAAAAATTTATAAATTACAAAATCTTTGAATTTATCAAATGTGTATACACAGTAAATCTGAAGTCCTCTGTTCAAATAAAGCTGAAAAAAATCAATTTATCGATTATTCTTCTTTAAAATAAAAATTGGATGAGTTATCGAAAAAATATGATAGCCTCGTGTTGCGTATAGTATACACAAGTATGCATTCAAATCTCTAGCTCTTATAACTCCTGAGATCTAGGCGTTCATACGGACAGACGGACAGGGCTGTATCGACTCAGATCATCGCCCTGTTCAATTTGGCATAATATTTTCAAGCTTGCTGCCACTTTACCTGTCGCCAACCATCCGCTTTATCAGTAGCTAACCTTTCAAAATTTTCATAAAATAAAAATATCAACGTTTAGCTAATAGGCTTATCTATTTCCGTAATTAGAAAACAGGACGTTGGAACGCTATGCACGTCCGCATTGCGTGGGAAATTTACTATCACCAAAATAAGCAGAATTCAGAAAAGCCCATGCTAGCCGGAGGTTCTACGCTTGGCAACAATTGTAGCATTGGTAACTCAGGAACTTCTAGTGTACCTAATAACACTAATAGTATGAGCAGCACCACGGCCGTCGGCTTATCTGGAAACAACAGCGCTGCTTTACCAACTAGTGGAGCCGTGGTTGTGGCAAGTGGATCTGCAGCTTCAGTCAATATAAAACCATTGCCGTCATTGAGCCTGAATTCAGCATCGCCACACCTCTTACATCGGTCGTCTGAACTTACGTCTGTTGCGGCGTACGCCAGATCCCCATTTGAAGCCTCACCACTAGCTGCAAGTTTTATTGGAGCACCACCTAGTCATATCGGTAAGATTTTACTGAAACAATTAATTTAGCGATGCTTTTATTTATAAAAACTTGACAGGTACAGCTGTTTCTCAATTTAGTCGGTACGTAGGATCATTTGGATTTGCCGGCCTATCACATTTTGGACGAGATATTTCGTTGAGTGGACATTTGGATACATGGAGGTAAGTTAATTTTACTATTTTTTACGTGAAAATTTTGAATTACAAGGTGCTCTATCATACAATTTTGCTAAGTTTACAAAGTTTACTACATTTACATCGAAAATTCGATTCAATCGACTCTATTAAACAATACGAGATAAAAAGCAGAAATAATGTTTTTTTGATTGTTTCGAAACTATAAAAACAAAAAACTATAAACTATAAAATTAATTAAAAAAAAAAAAGTAGATCTGAGTATGCTATGCAGTATGCAGTATATATGCCGACCTACAACAAATTTCAAGTCACTACCTCATATAGGCTCTGAGATCAACACGTTCGTACAGATCGGCATGGCTACATTCAGTATTTCTTCACTTTTTTTCACACAAACTGACTGCGCAGCGACTGCTCTTCGATATATTTTTTTGTCAATTCTTTGTTAAAGAAATCATCGTTAAGTTGGGCTTTCAGAATCTACCATCTATCTACCTACCAGAACGTCATAAAACCAATTTGCCAAAGAACAAATTTATAGTATTTGAAATTTTTTTGTTATTAAATTTGGGGTAATGGAGCGTATTACCAGGAATTACAATACGATCTCAAATGACATAAACAAATATACATTTTAAATTTTGAGACTCTAGTTTTTGTGGTTTTAAAGATCTCGGCTTTCATACGGATATAGAATGATTTTGATTTCAGCCCATCGCAGGCTTCAGGATATATCTTTGATCAGCCTCTACTAGAAATCTTTATTAAAGATAGGAAAATTCTCTAACATGTGGTAGGTATCAAAAATTTGAAAATTTCGAAATAGATCTATCGATAATTCTCGATCAAACATAAATCGGGCAATTTGTCGAAAAAATATAAACTCGTACTGTGTATGGTATACGCATGCAAAATTTCCCTAGCTCTTATATCTCCTGAGATCTCGGCTCTATCGACGCAGCTCGTCGACCTGATCAAGAATATATACAGTGTACCAATATTATCTTCGTACAGCCGCAACTTTTTCGAATAATATAAATGTATAGTCGGAAACTAAGCAAAGTTTGGATACAATTTCCTTATCTGATTTATTAATCTTAAAGGACGTGTTTTCTATAAAGTCTCCTATAAAGTCTTCGTACACCGTACTTTCCTAGTAGTTTAGGTGCATACAGAAAACGTAAATTATAACGATTGTTTGTTGTTGAATCGTTAAGTGGACAGATATTACTTAAATATGCCTTGCAAATATTTACCTATAGACTAATTTTACTTCACGTGTGGAGAAGAACCGGAGATGCACTCCAACCAAAACACACATTCAAGACAGTAAAGCATGGCGGTGGTGGCTTTATAGTATGAGGCTGCTGCTGGTGTCGGGAATTTCGAGATAATTGATGGGGTGATGGACCACCTTAAATACATTAAAATGTAAAAAAAAAAAAATTGGTCCCAAGTGTTGCCAAGCTAGGATTATCTAGGTTTTATTTTTCCAACAAGACAATGACCCTAAACACATAGAACATTGTTGGCATATGTTGGAATAAATATCAAGAAGTATCATCATTCGTCAAAACCCAAGCGTATTGAAGTTTTAAAAGAGGAATGGGGAAAAAATAGATAAAGATTACACAGAAAAGTTAGTCCTTTCAATGCCAAACCGACTAAAAGAGGTAATAAAGAATAAAGGCTACCCTACAAAATATTAAATATAAAAAAAAATACATTTTTCTTAGTTTTAAAACTATTTTTTAAGTATTAAGTTTTACTGTACGAAGACTATTGGAGCTAAAAACCTGTCTTTTATGAACTTTTATTTATAACTACTAAACTAAGCAACATCTAGATATAATCCTTTTTAGACTCATTCACGAAGTGAATAGGCATTGATAGCACGGAAGGAAACATTTTTATAAAATTAATAAAATATAAAAAAGCTAAAATAACAAAAAAAATTTGCAATTTACAAAAACGAGTTTTCCGCGGGATTTGAACTCGCACCCAAGCCGAAAAGCATGTTCATGTCAAAATATCTAAAATAAAGATCGCCGGCGCTTCAGCCTACAGCACCACCGCGTCATTTCGATCAACAGTAGTTAAAACAAAATCACATTATTGTTATGACGCCACATAGCAAAGAAAAGCCAGTGTAGAGGCTGGAAATTCAAAAACAGTGCAAAGACAAATCAATCGCAGCGAGATTCTTAGAATAAGCTAGAGTACGCATTTATGTGTGCATACATACACACATACAAATGAGCACGTGTATAAGGCTGGAATGCTTGATGCTATGCGTGCAGACTTACATATATACATATGTATGTATTTGCGTATATGTATTTGAGGGTTATTTAAGAAGAAACAAATTTAAACTTATAAAATTATTCGACTAAGAAAAAGAAGAGTATTAAGTGCCATTCATTCAAGCTCGCACCTTCCCAATAAAATATCTATTTTATAAATAACGAAATATGTATGGAAAAAAAATAACACCGAAGAGGTTCGAGCCTCCTACTCTAACATTACTTGCGTCGCCTTTAGCACCCGCACCACTGCTTTGCTTGACCAGGCAGTTGCTAAAATAGAATAGCTTAATAAGAGAGCGTCATCAGACAAAACTACAGTAACGGCTAGAAAGTCCAGAAATCAATCGAAATTCTAAGAATGTGAGAAAAAGCGCGCTTCTGTCTGTACGCATAGAAAAATCATGCCTAGGAAAATCACGCTGATCTGCTGTTAGCTTGAAGCCGGTATCCAATATATGAATATAAATATATATGTATATATATATATATGTATGTAATTTGAATGCAATGATGCAATGATTATAGCAATAGCTATCGATGATTTTCCAATTTTAATGGGATCATGCCCTGTTTTTTGTTGCGCACTAGACTTGAAAATTGCACTATATACTCTGGTTGACAGCGTTTGGGCTGTGAATGAGTCTTCTGCAATCGGTATCGCTCGACTGCAACGTTCATACTTGTTTTAAATTAAGGATAATAAATAAGATAATAAAAGTGTATTTAATCTTTGCTTAGTTTCTTGCTATATATATGTGTTATTCGTTCCCAAAGAAATAGTTGCTTCTGTACGAAAACATTATTGATACATTGTAGATGTTTCCTTCTGCCTGATATATACATTTCACAAAACCATTGTATCTTAATTCCCATTTTTAATGGGCTCTGAAACCGTGAACATAATGAACATATTGAATAGTTATTCATGTATGTCCATATATGTACGTTATTTTGAGTATAAGCTAAAGGCTTTTAAAAGGCTAAATAAGTTTTAAGCTTGTAAGTTTAATGACGCAGGGATAGGCAATACTTATTATACTTTTGGTAATACAGTGAACTAATTTTTATACCCTGAACCCATTTAAAATGGGAAATTAGGGTATAATGGTTTTGTGAAAAAGTATGTAACGGACAGAAGGAGGCGTGGCAGACCCCACAAAGTATATATATTCTTGATCAGCGCGACGAGCTGAGTCGATATAGCCCTATCCGTCTGTCCGTCCGTCCGTATTAGTGCGTCGATCTCAGAAGTTATAAGAGCTAGAGAGCTGAAATTTGGCATGCATACTCGTGTGTACCATACGCAGTACGAGTTTGCTTTATTTTTTCGATAAATCATCCGAAAAATTGATTTTGTTTTTTTGGCCTAATTTGAACACTTTTAGACCTGGAGTCTTCAAATTTGCGTTGTATATAAAGTTAATGGATACAAAGTTTTTGTAGTTTACAGATTTTGGATACCACGCCCCCTTTGCCCCCAATTTGTAAAAAAGTACTAGCATTTAATGTGCTTTGAAATGTACACACATATTCACCATATGAATACGTTCTGAAAGTTTCATTAAGATCCTATGTCTACAAAAGAAATTATTCAACAAATTAATTCTCATAATATTGCCCACACTGCAGCGCAGCCCAAGCGCAGTCGCTGCTTACTGCGCAGTTAGCAGAGCGTAGGCTTATGCGTGCGTGTGAATGCATGTGCATGTGTGCATAAAAGAAGTGCAGAATGATTAGAATATCAGCTTAGAGGGTTCAGGGTATCTCCTAGTCGAGCCGTCTCGACTGGAGCCTTCTTACTTGTTATGTATATTTCAGTTGAATAAGACTATAATAAGTTCTATACTCCCAAAATTTGTGAGTCGTTTATTAGATATCTACAGAAACTACATAAATTAGAGCAAGAGAAAAACATTGTATGGAGATTTTATGGTTTATTTTATAAATATATTCGCAGGTACTGGTATTATTTCTCGTCAATGATTAAATCTTAAAATACAATATGTTCTTAAAACTGCCGACTTATTCTTCATGTTTAGGCTTGTTTCCTTAAATATTCGAAAATGTGCATAAATTACCAGTCATGTGTACATGAAATATACAAAGTTAATCAATTTGTATGTTGCCTTCAAAACTATATAAGTATTAACGTTGCAGTCCGGCGTTATCGACTGCATGATACGGTCCATCTGTCACGTCCCCCCATTTTGTATATATATTTAGTATATTTGTGCAAATCAATAGTGGGTGCTAACAGTCGGTAAATTTTGAGCTTCTAGCTGTAAGTCCGTAGAAAATACAGTTTTCCCGATTTACCACGCCCCAATGAACCACAATTTTAAGCTCAACCCCAGTACATATTCAAAATTTGGAGTCCCTAGCACTAATAGAGCTAAAAATATAGCAAAATTAGACGTAATCGCAACGTTTTCCATCCACGCCCCAATTAGGTGTAGGTACATCCGATATATCTTTTTGATGGTGGTCAACGCGAGAATCCATTCAAATTTCAGCTTCCTAGCTCTTCAACTAACATGATTTCCGGGACCTCGCAAGTCTATTCTCCGGTTTGTCACGCCAATGGGCGGGTCAGTGAAATCCGGTAATAACGACTCCGCTTAAAGCGTTCAACCGGTTATGTTGCCGAAAATTCGATGTCTTGGTTGGTCCCCATACAAACTTATATGACAATCCGCTTATCCCGCCGTTGTCGTTCATATTTTCCAGTCATTCACCGGCTATTACGACTGAAAAAAATAAATAAATAAATATAAAAATTACAGCGAAAAAATGACAAAACATTTAAGCTTAAAAAGACGCTGCTAGTCCAAGGTCTTATTATCAGCGCTGATTGCAAGCCGCCCATGTGTTGCAGTTTTTCAGACTCTGGTTGTGGAGGAAGGGAAGGCTCAGCTGTTGGTGGTGGCCGGTCACAACAAATTGTGCAGCAATGGATACCGCAGGCTTCTTTCTTACGATGCCACGGCCGTTCACATAAACTGTACCATTTAGAAGTACACGGTTGTCAAAGACCGCCAAATATGTACCGTTGATAGTTTGGCTATTACCCTTGTCCTCAACTTCCATGGTGGCGTCGTTGATGACTATGACGTCCTTCTCGATTAATGTTGTTGGTGACAGATGACCGAGTCGACCAGATATTAGTTGCTGCGCACAGGTTGTCCCTTGAAGTCTCTTGCAGAACGTAGTGCTCACAGCAGTGTCGCTTCGATGAACGGCGATGAGCAACCGGCTAGTATGCTGTTATCCCCAAAGTCTTGTATTATATTATTATGTTGTACAGGGTAAATAATGATTTTCTTACAAACTAATACAGGTTTAAGGTATTTGATGAGGAAATACAACATTTCGGTATTTTGGAAAGCCTTAATATTAGATACTCTCAAGATATCTGCTATATTTATATTTGTGGTGTGCTCTTTTGCCAATTCTTTTATATCAATGCTATCCAAAATAAGTGAGCTGATTAAAATTGCTTTAGCTAATGTAACTGTAAGAAGTAAGTCCTCCAGATGTGTGATAATCATTCTGTTTCTTGACATAAGAATTTCGAATAAATAATTTGGTTCGATTAAAGGTTTAATAGAGAGTAAAGTATAAACTGTGTGAAATGTCAGTCCACAGACGAATTTGTTACACAAACATGTTCGCCGAGTTTGCCTACTAACTATGCGATCATTTTCACGAACATGTTTGCGAACATCATTTTAAAACAAATTTCGGACTGTGAACATGCCAGCGGAAGAAAACAAAATCGTGCTTAATGGCAATGAATGTTTATTTAAAACAAAAGACCGACTGACTTTGCGCCTCTTTTTTTTCCAGTTCCCGCCTGTATGCAGCGTGCAGACAATTTTTTAATGTGGCGTTTTCTTCGACAACTTTATATTTTAATTATAATTTGTCCCATGATTTGTTGCGCAACTTTTTATTTTGATAGTTTTCGCTTTTATTTTGCCACAAAGCCGGCTCATTTTGAAAACAATCAAGAAATTTTCGGTTCATGTTGACTGTACGAAATATTTCTAGAAATGATGTTCGTGCGAACACTCGAATCCATTGTCGAACATGTTCGCACGAACACCCGTAAGATAGAAACATTTGTATTTTTATGCAAACAGAAACGGCGAACAAAATTTTCGTACGAACACTCCAATCAACAAAAAAGTTATGCTTGGACTTGTGTATACATTTGGTCAGAATATTAGCTACGTTACAGTTTGTATTTACATATGTAAGCTCTATTTCTTTAGATTCTATATTTTCACAAGCAATGTGTTTGTGATGCACTGGATTTTGCGCAATGTGGTACGAGCTGATATTGTCACCGCGAATCATTATTGGCTTTACATCTGTTGACCAACCGATCTCATTCAAAAATCTTTCCAAGTGTTTTCTTTGCAGCCATCTTTAACGCAGTGTATGCTGCGTCTGTGCTGCCTAACGAAACGACACTCTACTTTTTTGACGTTCAGGAGAATACACTGCCAGCTAGGAAGAACGCGTAGCCACTGATATTGGGTTTAATTTACCTTTTGCATTTATCGTTGCTGCATTCAACTTGAAAAGGATTAAGTGGTGTGCTGACTTGCCGACATTAGATAATGCCGTATGTTTCTAACAATCTATGGATGGGTGATTTCTTGCATTGCGAAATTGAACTTAGTTCACCGTCCTTCTCAATTTCCGTAGGAAATTGCCTATGGGGCCTCCATCGTGCATCGTGAACTTCGATGCAAGCTTCTTAATCATTGCTGTCTTCTTTGTTTGGACACGCGATGATTAAGTCGTGGACGTAGACGGCAATATAGCTAAATGTTTCTTCTACCGGTTTAGCGTTTGTATACATCGGTTTTGTATTTGCCGAATCCAATGGAAGTGTTTTATTCCTTTCAATAACTATCCGCTTCTCCGTATCGTACAGACTTTGCGGTGTTTGAGTACATATTTATACTCCTTTATTTTTGCCCAGAATTCTCTTAGTCTTAGTCCAGGGCAAACCCACGTCATCCGAACACTTTACAGAAGACTTCCGATTATTGCACATTTCGAAGGGCGTGCCTGCATTCAACGCCTTTGTGGGACATCTGTTACGCAAATACACAGCAGTTGTAACAGCCTCTGCCCACAAAACACACCAAGCTTTTCATGTGTAAGTAGACTGTTTGCCATTTATACTATGGTCCGGTTGGAACGCTGTGCAACGCTGTTTTGCTAAGGTGTATTCACCTTAAAAAAATCTGTAAACTCCTTGTTGTCATTATCGCTGCCTAAAGCCTGTTTGGCATTCCGCAATCCTTTTAAACATCTTGCATTTTTCAAAAACTTGGTTTTTCGCGTTCAATTTAAAGACAAATATTTTGGGCGAGTAAGCGTCAATAAATGTTACAAAATATTGCCACCGATTGATCTGATATTCATCGGTCCACATACATGTGTGTGCACTAATTCTAGCATATGCTCTGTACTTCGATAATTTTTTGATTAAACCGCAATGCACTCAATTTAAACTGGTTACAAGTAACACAATTTATTTGCACTTGCATGTTATCAACATTAATACCATGCACTAGCTGCTAATCGTTCAGCTGTTGTAAATCTTTAAAATTTAATATCCAAGTCTATTATGCCATTGCATTGGGGGCGAAACTGAGCTTGTTGAATGCACTGAGCTGCTTTGTGTGCTTTGAGTGAACACATACAGATTATTTCTTTATTTGCTTTTATTAACAATTCGTTCGTTCGTTTTTAATAACCAAGATTTTGCCTTTAAATGTTGTGGAGTTTTCAAACTTAACTGCTGCGTTCACTGAGAAAAAATGCATATGGAGTTCGGGTACATGTAAAACATTCTGTAAATTTATTATGCAGTCCGCTACTTTTATTTTCATGTTTCCAATTCCTATTGCAGCCACCATTATCGGCGTTTCTTTTCAGCGTAGTTTATAAACATATTGCGATCGCAACACATGAGATTTTGCTTCGCTGTTTACGCAACATACGTTTATTTTCTGCTCTCCAGCAAAGCAGTACATTAACCTGCTGTTTGTTTGCTCTGTCTCTTTCTGTCGTACCTTTTTTCGTTCGCTTTCTTTGACTGACAGTCGCTTTCCGTTAAACTGTCAATGCTGTTCTTTCGGTTTTTCTTGTGTGTGGGTATAGACTTACTCTGACTTTCGGGTGCCTTATTTTATTAATTTGATTTTTACAGAATCATATTTCGGCAGCTCATCGCGCGTAGCTATTGCTTATAATAAAGCTTTCCCATGCATTAGGTAAAATAGCATAATTATCTTTAACTCGTCGTTTAGAATTATATTCAATTATTCCAACAAATGAATTGTTGCATGCTTAATGAATCAACTTCTGATACGCTTGCTTTTTCTGAATCGGTAAACTGGCAAGTGCAACTTCTTGAGTTGTTTCCAAATTTCTTCGGCTTTTGTGCAATTTTTAATAAGCATTAGCTGAAAGGGCTTCATGTTTAAAGTTATATAAGCTCTTGCCTTGTCAATCCTTGTACAATTTTGCGGCTGCTGCATCATCGTGTTCTTCATATTTTTGACAGGCAACTTTCCATAAGTCGGCCATCTCTAATATACTTTCCATGGCCATATGCTACACGCCGTAGTTAGTTTCAAGCTTTTCAATTTGGTACGACATGTTTTTTGCATGCAACTCTTGGTTAATTCGCGCACGATATTAACTGTTGATCACTCAGCAACAAATAAACTGAATAGCGGTTACCCTGAGCCCATAACCAATGTTGGATGTGCTGGGTTAATATTGGCAATGAAATGCTAGCGAGGGAGTAAAGACGCTGTGGTTCGGTTAAAGGTTTAATATAGAGTACAGTATAAACTGTGTGAAATGTCAGTTACACTTTTTGTATGGGGTTACCGGATTACATGTCAGCTTATGTTAATGCTAAATTCAATTACATTTTCAACACTAGCCTGATCCATTGAAAATTATACATCAAAGGACACGGTCAACTGTTCATTTCTAGCCATTTCTCACTTGAATAGGCTAACTACAATGCAGTGTGGAACTATTATGCAAACGCTACAAAGTTCTTGAGCACCTCCGATGACACCTCCGAAGTGCTATCTTCGGGCTGTTATCAGGCTACTTTCGATTAGAGGTGCCAAACTATCGATGGCACTGTCGTCACTATCGATGGTCGGGCACTAACGAGCGACTGAACGATCGATGGTTCAATGTCTCGATAGTGGACGATAATATCGTCAAAAGTGCGTGATTAATAATTATAATTTTTCTTAATTTTGTATCATAGCTTGCAAATAATGGTTGATCGGTTTTTTCGAATATGCTCTGCTTCATATCATAACCGGTATGATTGTGCAGACAAAATCCCTCTCTCTCTTTGTTTTGTTTTGAATCGGTTTTGGTCAAGTGCTTCGGATTGACTCATTGGTGTGACGATCTCAAATGAGTGTCGCGTAAAGAGTAATACGATTTTCGCTTACACATAGACTCTCAGCAAAAAACTCAACAGAAATGATCTTCGTGTGTATTAAATACATACATACAATAGAGGACAAAAGTATTATGACAACGCATTGCAAAAACTTTAACCTCTTATTTATTATTTCAATTCATTTAACTCAAGCAAACGATCAGTGCTTGACTTGAGTGAAACGAAAACTGAAATAACTGTCTCGCTCAGAGCGCGAGCGAGGTAAACCATACGCGACAAAAACAATTTCTGTCTTTTTTATTGTGTGTGTGAAAGACACTTATTTGCAGACAACAAAAATCGATCCCTACAATAAAAACCATAACTTAATAGTTTTTAGGTTTTAGCTTTTAAGTCCATTCAGCTTTTATCTTAAAATGGAATTTCACAAAATTGAAGTGCTCAAATTTTGAAGGCTAAGAATCGCAGTTTTTTATTGCGACTATCGACCACAATCGATGGTACTATCGACAGCTATCGATGGTTTCGAAACTACTATCGTCCCCAATCGACGGGGCCCACCATCGATAGTTTGGCACCTCTACTTTGGATGCAATAGCATTCAAAAAGTGTGATCTTAACCCGGTGGGGATGCCTCTACATGACAGGAAACATATCTACCAATAGAAGAAGAAGAATATAATAATGTGAAAGTAGCGACCACAAAAACACTATGAGCAAAAATATCAATGAACAAAAACTGTTTTCCTCCTACTTGAACAAAAGTAACAGATTTTTACATCCACAAACACATGGATCAGGTACGTTATGTTTAATGATCGTAGTCCTCTCATACTGCCAACACATACACGAAAAGTCTTTGCTACATGGAGTTTAACCGGAATGGAATAACCCAAATCAAAACGTCTGAGCGCTAGCGAATTGGTAGAAGAGCCGCTATAGTCGGTTGCTCACTGATCAAAGACGGAGTGACAAATATTTATATTGATAACATTAAAATTATTTTTTGAAAAAAGAAAGCAGTATGGACAAAATATAAAACATACATTTATCAATTTTTAATATATACTATATATCCTACTTCTACACATCTACATGCATATCTTTAAAATTATTAAGTTCGTGAAAATATGAAGACAGGCTCTGATAAAAGTACATTTGACCTATAGTCTTTTTAAACCCTGAACCCATTTGCAATAAGATGGTTTTGTTAGAAATATGTAACAGGCAGAAGGGGCTTGGCATACCCCATAAGGTATATATATTCTTGATTGATTTTGTTTTATGAAAAAAGTACATCCACAAGAAAAGTTATTAAACAACAAGAGAGCTCTAGTCGAGACTGCTCGACTACGAGATCCTCTGAACCCATCTAAGTATTGATATTTCAATAAATATTCGCGTATTTCTGCATAAACACGCATGGATTGCAGTGTGGGCTTACTATGGGAACTTAAATATTTAATAACTTTTCTTGTCGATGGACTATCTCCATGAAACTTGTAGATCATGATCTCATGAACATGTGCCAAAGCACAGGTCTCTAGTATGTGAAATTCGCCTTTTAAAAGTATGATGGTGAGGGGGTGGATATAGGGGTGGGGGTTAAATTACAACGAAACTCGAAATTATATAAAATACATACATATAAGTATACATTTAAAGTTTCGAGGATGTATGTCTAAACGTATATACGAGATATAATTAAATAACTAGTTTTCGATACGGTTTTTAATCAATAACAAAATATCCGTTATCGATTTTGGGAGAATAATTCGATATGCGCGTGATATACACGGACTTAGGAAAAATATATATATATATATAGGTAAAAATTTCATGTCTCTAGCTCTTATATCTTCTGAGATCGACGCGTTCATACATACGGACGGACAAACGGACGGACGGGCTAAATCGTCTCAGCTCGTCGCCCTGATCAAGAAGATACATACTATGTGGGATCTGCCACGATTCCTTCTGCTATATCGACTCCCTCACCAACAAATTTGTAAATAGCGTATTTCAAATACTTTGACAAATGCATGCATATACATATATCTTATAATCATAATCTGAGAATTTAATGAAAAAAGTACATCCACATGAATTGTTATTAAACAATTAAGTTCCCATAGTAAGCCACCACTGCAGCCAATGCTTGTTTATGCGTGCGTATGTATGACTGTGTGTGTGCGTCTATGTGTGTATATGCGAATAATTATTGAAATATCAGTTGCTCGAAGGGTTCAGGGGATCGCGTAGTCGAGCACTCTCGACTAGAGCTTCTTACTTGTTTATTTATTTATTTTATTTTTTATTTTTTTTTGGATCGTACAAACCCAACAAGCATTTGGAAGACTGTTTTAACAGAAATCGTCTTGATGAGTTTTTTCTGAGTCCCCTTGACGATTAAAAAACGATCTAATCTCCTGGGCGATCGAAAGAAGGCTCATAAATGACCCTTCCATATGCTCAAAGTATGATTGCTTTGAAATACAAAAACGAAATGCAAAGCAATCGCCAAATGAGCATGCAGGTGATTAAAATATGATCATTGCTTGGTTTTGCTTTGTTTCTATGCACTCATATTCTGCTTGCTTGGCTGATCCAAAAGCGATTCTTATCTGAGCTTAGATCTAAGTTAAACTTCACTTTTTCTTAAGCACATGCCGAAATGTGCAAATTTTTAAATCATAAAAGTGTCTTCTACGAGTCATCTTTTAATAATAAAAGTGTCTTCCACGAGTCATCTTTTAATCAAAAAAGAGTCTTAATTTAATCATTTCTGACTCATATTTGAATGAAATTTTCAATAATTTGCAACGAAAATAATTTTTTTATTAATCTAATTTTCATTTAATATATATATAATATCTTAAAAAATAACAACTAAAGAAAGTAAATAGATACAAAACAAAACATAGAAATTCAAAACAAAAACTAACAACAAAAACAGTAATAGAGATTCAATGTATGTTTTATATTAATTTAAACGCCTACGCTTTGCCAGCCTGTCATTGGCATGGACAAAATGCTTTTGTAGCTCCGTATTCAAATCTTTGTACGCGCATTTATATATGCATTTATAAGGGAAAATATTAATTAATAAAAATAATAGTTTATAAGCCTCTCTTTTGGCCACGCGACGCAATTGTTCGACTGACATAATCACCTTTTTATTTGATATAATTGATATAATAATTGATTTGTTTGCACTTCGCACTTGCACTTCACTTGCACTTTCACGATCGAATGAGAAAATTTGCACATTTCGGCATGTGCTTAAGAAAAAGTGAAGTTTAACTTAGATCTAAGCTCAGATAAGAATCGCATTTGGATCAGCCAAGCAAGCAGAATATGAGTGCATAGAAACAAAGCAAAACCAAGCAATGATCATATTTTAATCACCTGCATGCTCATTTGGCGATTTCTTTGCATTTCGTTTTTGTATTTCAAAGCAATCATACTTTGAGCATATGGAAGGGTCATTTATGAGCCTTCTTTCGATCGCCCAGGAGATTAGATCGTTTTTTAATCGTCAAGGGAACTCAAAAAAGACTCATCAAGACGATTTCTGTTAAAACAGTCTTCCAAATGCTTGCTGGGATGTTTCTAAGGGTCACTTTCCAAAAGTAATGCACTAACAAATCAAGCCTAGTGCTGGGATTAACGTCACGTGAAGTCTTTTGTGTTGTGCTAAATGACAAAATTTTTAGGATTATTATCCACCCCAGCCGACACTGAATTTATTCATCGTAAAAACACTTGAAGAAAGCAGACCAGCTCCAGTAAGAATATCAACGTGCAGTACTACTGAGATAACAGAATGATCTTCAGTAATAATTGCAGTGATGCTCATAGAATAATCTGAAATTCGAAGAATCTGGTATTGCCAATCTAACTGCTGCCTGCGATTCGTTTTTATAAATTTGAAGTTGATTTTTGAAGCGGTTAAGATCTTGATTTTAAAAGTACACAACATGAGACAAATGCTTCAGCTCGGTTTTTGAAAAGAATTAGAGCATTGCCTAGCACAGCATCAGCCGAGATATACGCAACATAGCATTGCAACCATCTTAGTCAGATATACGAGTCCCAACCATTAATAATTCGAACAGCATGTTTTTTTTTTTTTTTTTTTTTTTATGTGCAGTGCTCAATGTTTCACACATTACACTAGTCGTTAGCATAATTATTTTGACGAAAAATTTTTCGCGTACTTTGTGCATAACTATTTAACGGCTTCCTTCAGAATTTTTTATTTATTTTTCATTTGTTATTTATATATAACAGAAACATAAGAATATGCCACTTATATTTTTGCATAGAAACTTAAAAAGATATTTATTAAATTTAAATTTATGGCATGGCATAAGTACTTTGACAAGAATGTAATACTAAGAACAAAATTTTGAACTGGACATATCCCTTATCAATGGAAAGTGTCCTCAGAAATTGCCTCTTCTTTAGTTTTCTTTAACCAAATTGTTATTTTGCGTTCCAATAGACTCCAGAAGTAGTCTTTTATATTTAACTAGGTGACCCGGCGAACTTCGTACCGCCTAACAGTCAAAGAATGTCGTGTTACCTTTTAGCTGAACTTATTTAGGTTTTGATGATCGTAATACAATAATACAAAACAATATTAATATTGATAGAATAAAATGTATACACTCCCCGAAATTCAATTGAAGGCAACTGCATTTCTGCAGATAAAACTGGAAAAAGTAAAATTGTATAACGGTTCTTGTTCTTTTCTACTATACTTTGTCTAGATCTTCGTATTCTATTTTTAGCATGCACAAAAAATTTACAGTTAGATTTGCAGTTACAATGAGTAAATTTCATGCACATTCCTCATTTTTGGTGCTGTTTTTCACGAAATTCAATTAAAGTCACTTCGTCTTGTGTCTTGGAAAGAGGTCAGTGAGGAATTTAAGCTCTGTTATTTATTATAAAATTGATTAAACATACTATTTGTAAACGTTTAGTTGAGTTTTAGTCGGTGTTTATCAAATTATATTGAAATGGGAGGAGGAGTGACTCTGACAAGTGAAGAAATCGATAAAATCCTTGCATACAAGGATGTGGGTTGGTCAAACCGAAGGATTGCATCCAAATTGAATCGCTCGCCAACTGCTGTAAATAATGTTGTGAATTTGAAAGAAAATTACAACAAAAATTGGAAAAATTGCAATAATAAAAAGGTGTCACCACGTGGAACATCCGCTATTATACGCGCAGGACTCAAAAAAAAAAAATGCTACTGCTGCCAAGATTCTTAAGGAATTAGACCTTCCTATAACAAAACGCAGTGTTCAGCAAGTTTTGGCAACTAGCAACCGGCTAAAATGGTTGAAAATTAAGTCAAAGCCGGCTTTATCTAACGGCCACAAAGCGGCCAGGCTACATTTTGGGAAGCAACACATGTCCTGGTCGGAAAACTGGAAAAAAGTGGTTTTCTCAGATGAGAACAAATTTAATTTAGATGGCCCTGATGGTTTTAATTATTACTGGCATGACATTTTCCAACAGGATAATGCAGACATACATGTTTTAAGGTCTAGTCGAGCCTGGTTTCAGGAGATGCATATCACCATAATGCCATGGCCTGCTCGATCTCCGAATTTAAATTCTATAGAAAACACGTGGGGAAACTTTGTCAGACGGGTTTATACTGGAGGAAGAAAATTTCAATCGGTGGAAGACCTTAGAAAAGCGGTTTCTCAGAAATGGGCTCAAATACCAGCAGCCGAGTTTTAAAAAACTATTGATTCGATGCCAGATCGGATTTTTGAAGTTATTCACAAATCTGGGGGTTGGACACATTATTAATTAATATTTACGGGTTTTAATTAAGTTTGTTTTCGATTTTGTGATATGAAAAATCAAAGTGCCTTTAATTGAATTTCGCGCTTTATTTTTGAAAATTTTCGTTTTTTATAAGTTTCTAGTTTACAAAATATATTAAAAAAATTTTGTGAGTAACATATAACAAAAAGAAATAGAAAATCTAGAAAAACATGGTGCCTTCAATTGAATTTCGGGGAGTGTATATAAGTTAAGCGCTCCCAGACTAGAGTACTAGTGATTGGGGACGCTGTGTTGGGTTCTTGTGAATATATAACAACTTTGTGTTCAATGAAATAATATATTTTATATAATTTGGAACAATAGGTCTAAACTCTCTCTAGTCCGAATATAAACTGAACTAAATCTGTTCAACTGGCTAGGCTCTCCCCTTGAATGTCTGACCGGACTCTCCAGCCTCCTTAGATTGTCGAAAGTCTTAACTTATATCAAGTTAAAATGAAAACAATGATATTGATCTTACCATTCAATGGATTAATCATTTTAATATTAAAGTGATATCCATCGTCTCCTTGCCAAAACATCAGCGTGTATTGTAACGAGCCATATGAACGGTGCGATTCATATATTCTTTGTAGTTGCCCAGTATGGCGTCGTGTAAGCACAATATCACCAACAATCAGGATTGCCACTTCATCGATTGTTGGAGCATTAAATGCGCGTTCATGTGTTCCAACTGTTCATTTATATGCTCTGATTACAACTTTATAGTCATCACTTGGCATGCGCTCTAAAGCAGTCTTGAGTTGTTCTTCCATATTGCCCATGAAGTATATTTGCAAGAATTTGTCCTGGGCATCTTCAATAGGTTGCAATGATTCAATGCGATGGCAAATCTGGCCTTGAATCTGTACATTCAAAGCTATAGTTAGATTTACAGTAGCGCCCTCGGGCGCTATTTCGCTTTTGTAGTGGGCGCTACTTCACATTTAAAAGTGTTATTGCGCCCGTGGGCTTTATGTCGCAAAAACGTGTGTCTTAGCGCCCATGGGCCTTATGACACTGGGCGTTATGACATGTACCCCTTTTCTCTACGAGCATTGAGCATTTTGGCAAAAAAAAATGTTTTTGATATGAGTTATAGTCCATGAAACTGTTACCTGTCCATAAATCAGTTCTCCAGAACTTTCATGACTTGTGGACTTATTCCTTACTAAAGACCTGTGTTTTAAGCTTGCATTAGACTCGATGAGCGACATGTCCTTGCTCCTATTTGACCCAAAACATAACTTTCATTTCTTTATATCAACGTTAACAAATATCCTTGGATTCTAATAGCTTTTAAAGCTATTAATAATAATATCGATTAAAGTTAAATACAAGAATTACTTGGTTGTCAATTGCTCAAAAGTGAATTGACAATTGAAAAAAGCTTTCGTCAAAATATTTATGCCACGCACAAATTCAATGCTTGCATGCATTATTATAAGCAGAAAGAGGACGGAAAAGGTAAACAGGTTTAAATTTGGCATAGAGCTATTAATAGACTCTTTGCTTTACTCACAGTTTTCGCTCATTTATTTAACGGTACTAAGCAATGCCAGCATTAATAGTCACAACATGTTTTCGTCAAAATACATATGTCGACTAGTGTATATTGTCAAGATAACGCTACTAAAGATAACGCTTACAAATTTTTTTTGTTGTCTTAAAGATAATTTTGTTCTCTTAAAGATGAAAACAAAAGTTTTGCTCTGTTGCCAATAACAACAACAATATCAGTAATTTATTCAAACTGTAGATTTACGAGATAAGAAAAAATTTACCACTATTAATTCGAACGCTGCGTAAGCTTACCTTGTGAAAGCGGTAAGTGGTAAGTCTATTTGCAACGAAATCAGAATATTAATTAGACATTATTTTAGGTCTGGGAAGACAATATGGTCATAAAAACTTTACAAAAATCCAAAATCTATAAATTCAAAATCTTCATATCGATCAACTGTATATACACAGTAAATCTGAAGTCTCTAGGTCTAAAAGTGTTTAAATTAGGCTGAAAAAACAAAGTCGATTTTTCGATTATTCTCGAGAAAAAAAGTTATTGGATGAGTTATGAAAAAAATATGATAAACTTGTACTGCGTATGGTATACACGAGTATGCATATCTTCTGAGATCGGTTTACTTATACGGACGGGCGGACGGACAGACGGACAGGGCAATATATATACAATGGATTATTTTGACAACGCATTGCAAAAACCTTAATCGCTTATTTCTGCGTGCTGAGAGAGGTAACGGTACCCGTTATATTTTTCAGAGAGATCTAACATAAAAAGCCATAAGTGACCAAAATATTGCAGTGATAACATAACTCATTATTTTTCTATAATTATTTGCATGGCGGATTATCATTATTTGGGTGGACAAAAGTATTTTGGCATTAATATTTATTAAATAAAGTGAGATAAAAACTTAACAATGGGTTTAGTAACTAAAATATTATTAAGAATTAAACCCTCCTTTAATATGTGCAAGCGTCTAGGGATCGATTTTGTCATGTTTCTATCGAAAAATCCTGCTAAAGTCCTCAGACCTCAGCAATCCGTCTCCTTGGGCGTTCTTGATAAGTCTAAGCTTTGCGTAAGCCTACACATTCTCTATAATATTGATATCAGAGCTCTAAGGTGGCCAATCATATGTATTGACTTCAATATTCCCTGAAAATTCAGTTATAATATGGACCTTGTGGCATGGAGCATTGTCCTGCTGCAGTATACACGATTTTCCAATGATCCGTTGACCGGAATTCGATGAGTGGTCATTCAGGACACGTAAATAATTATCCTTCTTCATTAATTAATATCAAATTGGAGAGGCTATTGACAGAGCATTACCGATTCTTCACCACGTTGGTACATAGGCCTCTTTTTTTGGCAACCTGCTGTAAATCGTTTTTTTTTTTTTTTTTTTCAAGAAAATTGATCGACATGACAATATCACCGCTAATCAATTTTTACAGAAAATCAATTCCTAAAATTGTTCTGCGATTGATTAACGATGGAAGATCAATTAGCTGAAGGCTACTATTGTAGCACGGTAATCGTAAATTACTGTCCCAGCTAAAATCCCTTAAGGCAAAGAGAAGAAACTCTTTTTGGACCGATTCGATACAATCCTGATACAGTTTATGCTGCGGAGACCATACAACTGAGCAATGCTCTAAGATAGGACGCACAAGCGAAATAAATAAATGCTTGGTAATAAAAGGATATTTAAATTCCTTAGACCAACGTTCAATAAAGCCAAGCACACTTTTGGCTTCATTAATGATGGTAGTAATATGAAGATTAAAATGTAGTTTACAGACAAAGATATCACCAAGATCTTTGACTGTAAAGATGCATCGTAAGGAAATATTACTAATTTTATAGTCAACAATTAGAGGAACAGTACGACTGAAGGTCATTATCATTCACTTTGAGAAATTTAGGTCCAACTGGTTTGCCACAAACCAAAGTTTAAATGCATTAAGGTCATCTTGAAGGTGAAGATGCCCATTTGCACTGGAGTATGGAAGGCAAAGTTTTACATCATCCGCATACATAAATATAGTAGGATAAAAGATACACCTAGGACGGACATTTATAAAAAGGGAAAGAAAGGAAGAGTAATGGACCCAAATGGCTACCCTGAGGTACACCAGACGAAACAAAGTTTAGAAATAGCTGTTCTCAGCAAGACCCTTTAAATAGGATGAAATCCCGGACACAAGTCTAGGTGCAGATTCTAAGCGTTCCAGCTTTAGAATAAGTATCTGATGATGTACTGTGTTAAATGCATTACTGAAGTCAGTATATATAACCTCAGATTGTTTTTTTTTTTTTTTTTTTTTTTTTTTTTTTTTGGAAAAACGGTCATTGACAAGAGAAGAAAATTCTAGTAAATTAGAGGACGCTGGTCGATTTTGAGCAAAACCATATTGAGATGGTTGAATAATCAATTTCCAAAAATGTTGCAAGACCGATGTTATAATTTTTTCAAATAACTTCGGAATAGCAGATAATTTCGCAATTCCTCTATAATTGGAAATATCAGATCTTCCACCTTCCATAATGAAAAATTGAAGAGTTTTATGTGTTTTGAAGACAAAAACATCAAAAGTGGATCAGATAAGTTGAATGCCCATTAACTGGTATACTGGTTACACTGAATTTGGACAAAGCTCGAAATTCTATGTGAGTACATTTATATGTATAAATAAATAAATATGTATAAATATAAATCTATATTTCAAATTTGGAGACTAGCTTTTTATTTTTAAAGCAAAACTCGACATGCACGTGGTATACACGGACCTAGGGGAACAACAATTTCATTTCTATAGCTCTTATATCTTCTGAGATCGACGCGTTCATACACACGGACGGACTGACGGACAGACGGACAGGTCTAAATCGACTCAGCTCTTTGCGCAATCAAGAATATATATACTTTATGAGGTCTGCAACACCTCCTTCTGTTACGCCTGTTACCTACTTTTGACAAAACCATTATATCCTGATTTCCCATTTTCAATGGGTGCAGGGTATAATTAGACAATGAAACAAATGTACTTAAAAATTGGAATTGACAATTTATAGTACATATTAACAGTAATGTTTTCCATATTTAAAGTCATAGGTTTTCTCACTAACCAGAGAACACATAGACCGGACAAGTAGTGTACAGCGTTTTGCACACTTTTTTACGGGAGTTATCTCCCAGACCACTTCGTATTTGCTCGGCTCCTCACTTTTTGGGTTCGGGCTACGAAAATATACGAAAGCACAATCATTTCGCTTCATGCGCTCGACCGAGATGGTTGTTAGAGCGTTAAATGAAACAACTCCACATTTGCCGAATTCAAGATTGAAACTGAAATGTTTATTGCTTAAAATCCTAGTTCTTATATACCTAACAGAGTCTCTTAAAACTATTTCCAGTCAATGCACAGTGGACGGTGCTATATGGAAATGGTGGCCAAAATTCTTTGCGTTGGAATTTTATTATGAAATTTTGAAACTAGATTTATTTAGTACTTACAAATTATAAACCAACCAATTGTCATACTGTGACAAGGTCGGGACCCTCCCAGGCTGTTAAATGATGAAGAATTTTGAATAAAGACTAAAAGCGGATAGTAAAATAATTTTTTTTTTTATAAAAATGGAATAATATGAAGTAAAAAAATTAATTAAGTAATTGAAAAACGAATTTTAACAGAACAGATTTATTTTTGTTTTTAAGCTTTCTTTGTCCACTTATGAAAGGATCCGAGCTCAATAACAATCTATTAAATAAGTCTGTATTTGTTGCTATACGAGAGATCTTTCGAGTGTGGTTGAGTCGGTACATTTTTATGTCCTTAGATACTAATGCATGTGCAATGACATCAGGTGCAAGAATTAATATTTTGTGGACTGACGGGGGGAGGTAATACCAACTATATTTTTCTATCAGTTCTCTTGCTGTATCCAACGCAAATTTTCGAAATCTGTCCACATTTATAGAATATCCTGAGGACAAGGCTTGCAATAATGTAGCACAGTTTTCAATTAGACATTTATCAATGCCTGTTATTTCGGCAGACACAAAAGCATTATTAAAAAACGTTCTAGCCGTATTTCCGTCATTGGTAGATCCACTACCGCCAGTTTTGGGTTTATCGACAATCCGCCCCAATTTTTCTCTAAATTCCTCTTAAATCTTTTTTTTTTCGTTTTTGAAAATGTTTCTTATCTTCGGAAGATCTGATTTGCCATTGTTTGATTTCTAATCTGTATGAAAGGTGAAGAAAGTATTCAAAAAATCGAATATATGCGTGTAGAGGAGATAATCCAAATTCAAAGTGTTCTCTTTCAATTTTTTTTTGCAAACATTTTTTAATATCGTTCATATCCGTGGGTTTTGCGCCGCAAATATAGCACTTTGCCGAGGAGGTTTGCGTTAACGCATTGCACACTTTGCCATCAACCATTGTGAGTTGCAAGATATGTTTAACATGTATTGTTTGATTAGATGATGTTTCAAATTTAGTTGGGATCAGCTTTTGAATTTTCGTTTTAAAATATTTTTCTTCATTAACAGTCAACTCAACAGATTCTTTTTTAAATTGAAATCTAATAGGACGACAGTAACGGGTTGACGATGGTGTTGGGTTTTCCCAAATTATTATGTTTTCCGGATCAATTGGTGACTTTGTAATAAGTTGGAGCGGAACATAGGACGTGACAAACCAGTTACTTTCTTCAAAATTATTATTTTCAACTTTCTGCTTGTACTCGCTCTGCCCTGAGCTACCATCGAAACCCCATTTACCAATTAAGGTAAAAACAATTTGATGCCTCATCTATTTCATTTATTACCTCATTTTGTAACTGAAGAATCCTCGAAGCGGTATGGTCCAACAAATTTTGGAGCTCAACTTCAAGCCTGGATTTCGCTAATAGTCATTGCTTCAGGATAACTGTGTTTTTTTTCCTTCACAACAGTATCGTAGCATGGTAGAAAATTAGCATCAACTTTACTGTTCACGAAGCTTCTAAGTAATAAATATTGATGCTTCGTCAAACCGGCTTCTGTTATAAAAAATACAACTTCACAGGCCTTTGCTGGACAAATCGACGGATTCGGATGACTAAAAGCCGAACGCAAATCATCAGCAGCGGACACATCAAGGTCTGCTAATTCTGCTATCCGTCGACGCTTGGTTCTTTCTGAACACTCCACAAAACTTAATTTAGGACGTCCTCGATGTAGATTTAATGTAGACGATGAAGATTTTTTATTTAGTGGTACACATTCATACTGCGCAAACCAATCCGAATTTTTGTTCGACCACTTTAGACTTAGTTCTGTTGCTCTTATTCCACATTTCTCCAATTTTTTAAAAATATATAGTCAAGTTTTTTCTTTACATATTGCCCATATTCTCGTAACCATCGGATTCAAATTTATAGTTTAGGTTATCATATACTTTTTTTGCTTTATCAGCAAATGAACCCCTTTCCAAGCTTGTGCTCACATGCATACATACATATACATATTTGAGCATCTCGGTCGAGCGCATGAAGCGAAATGATTGTGCTTTCGTATATGTTCGTAGCCCGAACACAAAAAGTGAAGAGCCGAGTAAATACGAAGTGGTCTGGGAGATAACTCCCGAAAAAAAGTGTGCAAAACGCTTTACACTACTTGTCCGGTTATGTGTTCTCTGGTTAGTGGTTTTCTTTTTATTTACAGCAGCATTAAACTTGCAATTTGTACAATTTAACTTGCGCTTTTTTTTCCGACAGAGCAACTTTAGGTCAGCTGACTTTCAACCCTTACGTTATATAGTACAGCTCAAAAATTGTTTAAAAAAAATACTTTCTACTTTAGTTAAGATATTTATTAATAAAAAAAAAAGTTTTAAGATAAAAAATTGTATTAATGCCAAAACTTCGGTTTTTTTCTATAGTGCCTTGGTGGAAATAAAGCCCCAAACCTTGACAAAATCTCCATCGTGTTGGCCTCAACCATTCTTTTTTCAGCTCTATATGAAGTTTTCGCCACACCATGGTCTTTCCAGTTCTTCCTAACAAGTTGAACTTCCTTTCGTCAAGTAATATAACTAAGTCTGGTCCAATTTGGTGTACTCTGTGATGAATAATATCCTCTATCCCCGGTTACGGTCAGTTAACAATGGCTTTTTCGTATCTATTAGACCATTGTACTCATGCTTCTTTTATGATTGAATTTTTGAATTGACACTGGTTTTCCATGCTCGGCAATGAGTCCAGCTCTCAAATCTGGACCATTAAGTCAGAGATTGTCTTTATACCCTGAACCCATTTTCAATGGGAAATCGGGGTATAATGGTTTTGTTGAAATGTATGTAACAGGCAGAAGGAGGCGTGGCAGACCCCACGAAGTATATATATTCTTGATCAGAGCAACGAGCTGAGTCGATTTGGCTCTGTCCGTCTGTCTGTCTGTCCGTCTGACTGTCCGTCTGGCCGTATGTGTGAATGCGTCGATTTCAGAAGATATAAGTGCTAGAGACTTCTTTTTTTAAATGTCCGTATATACAGCGCGGAATTCGAGTTTATCACAAAAAATCGATAACTCATTTCGTTATTTTTGTTATCGATAAAAAAAACCGTATCGACAATCAGTTAGAAAATGATATCTCCTACAGCTTTGCCGCTAGAGTCTTCAAATTTTAAATGTATACTTAAATGCATTTTATACAATTTCGCTTTTTGTCAAAATTTACCCCCACCCCTATATACACCCCCTCACCACTATGTTTGTAAAAGGCGTATTTTAAATACTAGAGACTTGTGCTTTGGCAAATACATGCATATGTTATATTTCATGAAGATCGTATGTCCACAAGAAAAGTTTTTAAACAATTAAGTTCTCAAAGCAAGCTCACACTACAGCTCATGCGTGTTTAGCCGTGGGTGCTCGTGTGCGTTCATGTGTGTGTGTGTGCATGCGTGTGTGCGTGTGCGTGTGTGCGTGCGTGTGTGTGTATGTGTCTTGTGTAAGCAGAAAGACGCGAAAATGATTGAAATAGCTATTGATCGAAGGGCTCAGGCTCTCGTAGTCGAGCGGTCTCGACTAGAGCTTTCTTATTTGTTCTTTACTGACAATTCTTCATGGGAATGTAGGTATTTTAGTTGTTCAGGTTGCTTGAATGACGCGATCTTTGCACCATTTTTTTATTCTTTGGACGGTGTATGCTACAGAATAACGATAGACGCGCGCACAATTAAACTCAGTATATATACACTCATGATGAAAATAATAAGTACACCTAAATAATGTTGAAGATTCTGCCATAACTAATTAATTTTTGATATTTAAAAAAAAACTGGATGGTAACTTTAAGAAAGCAATCTGACAATATGATGCATGCCAAAAAAAATGTTATTTCCCCCTAAATTCATAGTAGTCACAATCTATTGAAAAGAGCCTACTGAAAATAATGGGTACACTCCATTTCTTCAGCCTGAAAAAAAGTGTAGGATAAGAAAGATTTCTTTTATTGTTATAAAATAGTAAGTAACCTTCCTACAGATGTTTATAGTAAAAAAAAATTATCACTATCATATGTAGATGGGTCGAAATATTAATTGTTCGAGTGAGGAACGCAGAATTGCTAAAAACCTTAGGAGTGGCAAATCTTTGCGTGAAATTGCGAAACTGATGAACAGATCTCTTAACGTTGTGCAAAATGCTTTAAAGGTGCACAATAAAAAGGGAACACGTGGAAGTTCATCGAAAGCCACATAAGAACTGGACCGACGCATTATAAGGATTGCAACCTTTCCGACCCTTTCAAATCTTCAAAGATCATTGCATCCGTTAGGAGATGACAACATATGGCTAAGCCACCAGGTCATTTCGAAAATATGGTTCCTTTGATGTGCACCAAAAATTTTATGATGATGCAAAATTTTGCTAAAGACCACATCACCTGGGAAGGATCTGAATGTCAAAAAAAGTGGCGTAATTTCCTATTTAACGACGAAACGAAAATTTGCCTTTATAGCATAGCTCGCAATTAACTGTTAACACTTTTTCGTTGTCTGCAAATAAGTGTCTTCACTGACACAGTCAAAAAAACTCATACATAAACTGTTTTTGTCGCGTCTGGCTTAGCTCGCTCGCGCTCTGAGGGAGACAGTTATTTCTGTTTTCGTTTCCTCAAGTCAAACACTGATCGTTTGCTTGAGTTAAATGAAGCAAACTGTAAGTTGCGTTTGTATGGGTAATCACGCGCGATTGCTGCGTTCTTTTTGTATGTATGTATGCGTGTATTTACATGCACTGGAAGGCAAAAACTATTTCTGCTGAGTTTTTTAGTCAGTGTTTTTTGCTGAGAGTCTTTGTGTGAGGGAAAATCGTGTTAGTCTTTACGCGACACTCATATGAGAGCGTCACGCGAATGAGTCATTGCATTGCGTCTGAGCGAAACAGATTCTAAAGAAAACAAAGAGTGGCGCTCAGAGCGAGACGTGTCTGCACAATTTTTTTGGTTATGATGCGAAGCAGAGCATAAACGAAAAAACGATGAACTCTCATTTGCGAGCTCTACTTTATAGAAATGATTATACCAGGCATGTAAAACTCCCTAAAGGTAAAGAATTTTGTCCTCGCTACACAAAAAAATAGTGAAGCATGGCGGTGGAAACATTATGGTGTGCTTCTGTATCGTCTGATTATCCTAATATCTGACATTATGAGAAAATATAATGCTACCATATGCTGAGGAAAATATGCCTCTGCGCTGGGTTTGTCAACAGGATAGCGGCCCGAGACCCTCGTCTAAATTAGTAAAAACTTGGTTTGAGGTTAGTAAAGTGGACACTCTCGCTCGGCCCAGTCATTCTCCTGAATCTGAATCCAATCGAAAACGTGTGTAGTCAATTGAAAAAGCAGATTGTAAAGAAAAAGTGTGAGAACAAACTCCCAATAGGGGACTGTGTCCAAGAAACATGGAGGAAGATTACGAATGAGACCTGCCAACTTATAATTAGGTGTATGTCGAACTGGATAGAACATTTTTTTTGAAAATAAAATAGGATATACAGGATATTAATCCAAAAATAGAATACCAAATGATTTGGTATGATTTGAAAATCAAACAAGTATGACCGTAGCAGTCGGGCGTTACCGACTGCGGAATACTCATTCACATATAGAGAGTTCTCAGTGAGAGTTAACAGACGTGTTTACTATTGTGCTCTTCAATTATTCTTGTTTTCTTAGTTAATTATTTTTATTAAATTTCACATAATTGCGGTTCGGTTGTATACAGCAAATATCTATATTATCCTGTGCAAGGTTTGATCCGTTGTTCACTGCGTTTTTAATAATTTGCTTTTTTAATTTGTGAAGCTTTGTGTGCAGTGTCGGTTCATTAGTTTCATTATTTGCATTTTTGCTTTAGTGTTTCTATTTGTTGGCGCTCTCCCCAGTTCACTCTTTCTAAGTTTGTGTGAGTGTGTGCATAAGTTGCTCTCACTATCTACGGTTGTTGTATTTGCCTCTCTTGAATCTTTGATTTTTGTGGTGTGCAAGTATACTCTCTCGCTGAGGACTTTTGATCTGCTCCGTAACGGCTGTTTTTGTTGTTGACTCGCTCTCTCAACATATATTTTCGTTGCGCTCTGTAACGGCTGTTTGTTGTTGGACTCGCTCTCAACACATTTATACCTCTCTTTGTTGTGACATTTCTGTTTACATTCAGTAATTTTGTGATCTATCCCGATTGCCAATATGAGTTGCTGCAAAAAAGCTTGCACTTTCAGGCAAACAGTTGATTCTGCACAAGCGCAATTTATAAGTTGCTGGCTGTGTGATAACATGATGCATACTAAGTGTGCAGGTCTTACTGGGCGTGAATATGACAAGATTATGTCTACTACTAAAGCTGGTAGTGGAGGCATACGCTGGTCTTGTCCGATTTGTTTGGAAAAACAAATAAACTTTTCTAAAATGTATAGTGCTGTGAGGTCTCAGTTTTTAAAACTGAAGAAGATTTCTATGCAGTTGACCAGTGACATGGCTGCTGCTGAGGTAATCTTAAATCAGTACGGCTTTGAAAGTCCTCTCTCAATTGGATACTCCTTTGTTGTCGGTAACTCCTTCTGTAATAGTACCGTCACCTAATTCGCTTGCTCCT
This sequence comes from Drosophila mojavensis, assembly GCF_018153725.1. Taxonomy (NCBI): domain Eukaryota; kingdom Metazoa; phylum Arthropoda; class Insecta; order Diptera; family Drosophilidae; genus Drosophila; species Drosophila mojavensis. The sequence goes on along the minus strand of NW_025318897.1, from coordinate 1,931,801 downwards.
CCCTCACCTTGCGCTTCTGTTTTGTCGTCGGCTCCCAATTCTCTAGATCCTCCTTCACCTTGTCCCATATCTATTTCTCCTATTGAGGCTTCTATTGAAACTCAAGCCCCTGTCCCAAATTTGGATGCTACTTCTATTGTTGCTCAAACAAAGAGTGACAATAAGTCAGCCTCTCAAAGCATTACCTTATCTGTTGTCTCTCCTAGAAAGCAAGTTTTCTTATCTAGGCTTTCATCTGACACTACCATTGAGGCAGTATCGGCTTTTATCTCAAATAAGATTCCGGCTAATGTTTTTATATCGAAGTTTAGTTTTGCGACACCGCGTGAAATTGCTTCGTTCAAAATCAATGTGCCTGTAGAACACTTTAAAACCCTTTGTGACCCTAATTTCTGGCCACCTCATGTAGTTGTTCATGAATTTAAACCCAAAAATCGTAACAGATCGATGCCTATTTCAGTAAATTTACCTTCGGTGCAATCTTCATCAAACGTTGTACCAAAAAACTAAATTACTTACAAACCTCTTCTCAGCTGTCCCTGATTTATCAAAATGTACGTGGCTTAAACTCAAAACTTAAAAGTCTTTTCTTGCATAGTTTCAGTGTACAATATGATATTATCGCTTTCACTGAAACATGGCAGTAATATTCATAATAGTGAAATTCTTTCAAGTAATTTCACTATTTATAGACTCGACCGTTCGTCGCGCAGAGGTGGTGGGGTGTTAATTGCGGTTAAGTCCATTATCCACTCTGAATTGTTTACCTTTTCGTCCCTTTATGATGTGGAGATTATAGCGGTTAAATTAACTCTGCCATCGTGCTCATTATACATCACATGTTCTTATATCCCTCCCTCTTCTGATGTACAAGTTTATGCTCACCACATAAATTGTATTAAACAAGTTAATGAACATGTAAATGATAGAGATTGTCTTCTTGTGTTGGGTGATTTTAATATTCCGAACACTTCTTGGTCTTCAACTTGTAATGCAAATTTTTTTATTCCGACAATTGATCACTATCTTTTTGATGAATTGTTTAACCTGTCTATGTTTCAGATGAACTCTATTTCAAACCATCTTAATCGCACTCTTGATCTTGTGTTTGTTAATCATGACATCCCATCAACAATTTAGTAGTTAAGTTTCGCTCTAATACTGTAGAATATACAGGTTTTTCCGATTTGCCCGCCCCAACTGGGCGTAGACACCTCATTTTTGGTCAGTTTTTAGAACGAGATAACGGTACCCTAACTGCAAAGTTTGAATGCTTACCCTCAAAAAAAGTGAAAATTACAGTGTATTTTCCGATATGCCACGCCCCTAAAGAGGCGTAAAAATTATTTTTTGGGGAATCGATAGGGGAGGCTACCAGTAACTGAACTATATAAATTTTAAGCTTCTAGCTATTATACTTTAGGAGATATAAACTTTTCCGATTTGCCACGCCCATAGTGGGCGGATCGGGAAAATTTTAACACTTTATAAATCGAAAATATACACGAGTATGGGTTCCAAATTTCAAGTGTTTAGCTTCAATAGCGCCGAAATAGACGGACGGACGGACGGACAGACGGACAGACGGACGGACAGCAAGACGGACATAGCACAAAACCAATATACTGATTCACTTTCGTGAATGAGTATAAAAATGAAACACAGTTTACCAAGGTAAAGTGTACCTATTACTTTAGTCAAGCACAAAAAACTCAATTTTTGTTTGTTTGTAACTTTTGAAAAAATAAATTTGTTTTCCAAATTTACTTATTTACTTTAGACTTATTATTATTAATATATATCTAATACAGAAATACAGAAATGTGCATTTAAATTTGCATGTTTAGGGCAGTAGAAAAAATGTTTTGCTAACCTAAACTTTAAAAAGTTTAATTTTAAGGGGTGTACTAATTATTTTCATCATGAGTATATATATATATGTATATATGAGCAGTGACGAGCAAAACTGTAATACGAATTCAATGTTTTTTATTTTGTTAGTATGATATTTAGCTGTCTTACCTGAAAATTAGAAATCATTCGGTTGGCTGGAATAATTATAAGAAAAAAAATGTAATGAAAGTCAAATGTTACAGTTTTGCACTCCGGTCATTTTTCTGCAAATGTATTTATTAATAATTATTTAATATTAAATGCATAGCTCTTTTGACTTTTTAGGTCATTAAGGCCATTTATCATAATTTTTGTGTACCGTCGCACCATTTCAGGAGGAATCGCGCACCAAATGTACTTGTTCCTCTTACATAGCTCTATCATTCCACTTGGAGCCACCCATAATTCGCAGGCTGCGATTTCCATAATTTTTTAATGATATTCATGTCTGAAGAATACTCTGGACACTTCAGGGACTTGAATCCTTTCCATGTTGTCCACTTTTTGACCAAGTTAGACGTGTTTTTTTGTTTTTTGTTCTGCATTTTTCAATAGTAAACCCCATATTTTCATTTAATTCTCCCAAATTCTTTTGTAATGTGATCAGGTATTATCCCGAAACGTTATTCCATCGATTAAAACCATGGGTCAATCACAATCTTTGTTTGTGCTCCCCTAAACCATAAAACCTTACTGTACTGTTACAATCAACAAACAGGACTGTTGGACCTCTATGCTAGTGCCGAGATTATCCATATGACACAAAATGGTTGTTTATTGTTTCATCTTACCATATTAACAGTTTCAAGTCATATGCACAATCCTGGTATTGGCTTAGGGGAGCACAAACAAAGATTATATGGGTCTTACTACTGAAAAATGCAGAACAATGACTCAAAAAACACGTCTAATTTGGTCAAAAAAAGGACAATGTCGCAAGGATTCAAGTCCCTGAAGTGTCCAGAGTATTCTTCAGACATGAATATCATTGAAAATATATGGAGACATGTGAAATCACAGTCTGCGAATTAAGCGCGGCTCCAAGTGAACATTTGGGGCGCGATTCCTCCTGAAATGGTGCGACGGTACACAAAAATTATGATAAATGGCATTAATGACCTAAAAAGTCAAATGAGCTATGCATTAATTATTAAATAATTATTAATAAATATATTTGCTGGAAAATAACCGAAGTGCAAGACTGTAACATTTGACTTTCATTACATTTTTATATATATATAAGAAACATAATTATTCCAGCCAACCGAATGTTTTAAAATTTTCAGGTAAGACAGCTAAATATACTAACAAAATAAAATTAAGATCTTAAACATCCATAGAGTCGAAGTAAAAATACAGACCCTTAAAGTTGCAACATTGAATTCAGTTACAGTTTTGCTCGTCACTGCTCATATATATATATATATATATATATATATATATTATTCACTAAATAACTATTAATATTGATTATATGTACTTCACAATTAAAATATTATTTCAGAACTGGTTCAGTACCACGCTCAATGCCATATCATCCTGCAGCTACCGCTGGACCTACTGTTTGGCCCATAAAATCAGATCTTATTGAGAATGCACGTCGTGAAGCCGAAGAACGAGATCGAGAGCGGGAGATACGTGAACGAGAGCAGCGCGAGCGCGATCGTCAAAGAAGGGAGCGTGAAGAGCGTGAGCGTAAAGATAAAGAGGACAAACTAAAACGTGAACAACAGGAGCGTGAAAGAGAACGCGAACGGGAACGTGAACGCAAAGAGCGCGAGCGACGTGAAATAGAACGTCGAGAAGTTGAACGCGAACGTATGCTACAGCAACAACGCATTAATGAGAGCAACAAACAAGCAATAGTTGCTTCATCTTCATCCACACCTCGAGATCGGTCACCTCACCGTATTATTGGTGAGCTGAATACAGAAATACGAATTAAAGAAGAACATTCCCGATCGAAAGAGGAGCAAGACGCCCTGCTTATGCGTGCATCAGCAGCTGCGAACGTCGGAGATCCACGATATCATCCTTCATCGTTGGTGTCTGTTCAACCAAATGCAGCAGTGGCTGCAGCACATCACCATGCCAACTTCTTAGTAGCGGGTCGACATGGATTACCACCACCAACATCACATATTTCCCGTAATATGATGCCACCTTCAATGGGTATCAGTGGACCACTTACACATTTTGGTCCACCTGGACCGACTCCGTGGGGTATTGATCCATATCGGGATCCCTATGCACCTATTCTGCGATACAATCCCATAATGGAAGCAGCTTTCCGCCATGAAGCAGAAGAGCGTCAGAAAGCCCTAAGTATGTACGCAGCCCAATCGGCAGCTCATCTGCGAGGTAAGGATCCGAGCCCCATACCGCCACCGTCGGTAGGTCATTTAGGTCCTTCTGCTACACATCTTCGAATGCAGCCATCGGGAGTAAATGTTATTGCTTCATCAAGTGTGCCACCGTCTTCGCAAAATCCTCAAACACAATTGACTACAATTGGAATTGGAAAAGGGACACAACCATCTACTATGAATTTATCAGTACAACATATGATAAGTGATCCTTTAATACATTCATCCACTACATCCAAAAAAGATACTGAGAATAGTATGGGTATAGCGGTCAGTTCGTCTGGTACAAATGTAAGCCACAGTAATGTACAAGGAAGCCTGATAGGTATACCACCCGCGTCACCAGTAATGCCAAGTCGATGATAACCTAGAAAATTATAAAAGTTATTTCAAATACCCAATTTTAATGAAAGTTTGTATTTATTTGCGTACCTCTTTCACCCCTATCCTGAGAAAGATAATGAGCGCAACGCTTTTGTAATATGAATAGTGAAACTGAATATTTATTAACTTAATTTTATTGTTACGGGATACAACTTGTTCAATAAAACAACAGTTTACAAATTTTATCTACTACACAAGAAGAGGTATAAGATGAAGGTACATTTCTTCTTTTCTTTATTTTCTAACTACGAGCACTCTTCGTTATCGCAACAAGTTGCTTCCCATTAACGTCTACCCATAACGACAAATGGCACATACATACTCGCATATAAAAAAATTATTTTAGGCTTATATTAGTTTAAATTTGATTTTAAAGTTTGCATATGTTGCTTGATATATTTGTAATATTTGTATTATGTGAAATTAAAGTTACTCATTAACTTGACATCAATATACTCAAATGTACATATACACAGATGCAAACACACTAGTTATTAGTACTATAAATTATGATAGTAATTAATTAATTAACTAGCTGTAAACTATAATATATCAACTGGTGGCATCAGAGTATACCCATCCAATCGTGCGTTTTCTCTTTCCAGGTGAAATTTCATGCATGCCGGTAATGTATAAAAAAAAAGAAAATGATAATGGAAACATTGCTATTAACTGAGATAAACAGATTTTATTTTCCACATAAAGAAGTAGCAGATTATTAACATATATGTTATGCTTAATAACTTTGCAAATGCATATAATCTAATTTATTAAATGTAATCTAACTTTTTCAAACATATTTTTAAATGGCCACAACGAAAATAACTTATTCTCTTAAATAGGTAAAATATAAGGCGTGGCTTTGCATTACATTATCCATAAGATAAATAGATAGAAAGTTCAAAATCATTGTATAGACTTTACAAAAAATTAATAAAAATAACTGTTCTTCTTATTTATTATCATTTTCCCATTATAAAATTTTTAAAGCTCAGCAACAATAAAAATGGTAAATCTTCAATTTTCATACTATCAAAGTTAATATATATCGAAAACGGCTCAATTAAAGGCAAGGCAATCAGAAGCTCTGATTATACAAAAATTAAGAGTGATCTAGTCGAAACTGCTCGTCTAGCTAACTGCGCAGTTAGCAGCGACTGCACTTGGGCTGCAGTGTGGGGAATATTATGAGAATTTATTTGTTGAAGAGTGGGCCTGTCTCCATAAAACCTTTAATAAAATTCAAATTTATGCGTATTCCAAAACACATGTCTCTAGTACTTAAAATACTTTTTTTTACGGGTTGGCGAAGGGGGCGTGATATCAACATCTGTATGTTACAGATCTAATAGTTTTAAAATTACGTTGAAAAAACGAAGTCAGCTTATCCATTATTCTCGATAAACGGGAATCGGATGAGTTATCGAAAAAAATATGATAAACTCGTTTATACGAGTACATATGCAAAATTTCAAGTACCTAGCTCTCATATCTTCTCAGATCTCGTGGAGACCATGTGGAATAAACATTTGTATGTCAAACTAGAAAAGTACACCCTCACAAAATTATTGAGGAAGCTAAATGAATCCTTACCTGAACACTCAACAAATTTCCTCTGCATGGATGGGACAACGTATGAAGAGCTCTTAAGCTTAGTAGGTCCCAAAATAAAATGAGTGTAACCCCATATGAGGTATGCCATAACGCCAAATGAGAGATTTTCCGCAATTTGCGTTTCTTAGCCACTGGAAAAACCTTTGTGGATTTTAATTTTTTTGCTGGATTTCCCCTAGAGTCGGCTGAATTGTACTTGAAACCTGCCCGCACATTATTTATGCGCTCAAGCCTTTTATTAATGTAAGCAATACATACATATATAAAAAAAAAAAACTCTATGTACAATTAATAAAATTCACTTGACTTGATACTTTTGTTAGTCAGGTATAAAGCAGGTGCAAAAGGTGCAGGATCGAAAATCGCATTTCAATTTGCACACTGGGCTAAATCATAAATTCTGATAGCGAAGCCCACGATCATCTAAATAAAAGCAGCTACTTAACTATAAACGCGATTCTCGAGCCCATATTCAGGCACATAGGCACACAAATGCTTCTACAACTGATACCCCATATAATGCGAGCATCGCGTCCCCTGCGTACACACAATCAAACGTGTATATATGTATGTATGTCAGCACTTCACAAGATCTACAAAATGCAAATGCTGGGCTTTAAATATACTACAGGCAGCAAGAGCTTCGCACACAGGCATACAAATGCTCATAGTACATGTAGTGAAAACATTTTGTTTATGTGCACTAACGCTTTCATACCCTTCCCACAAATAATGACAAAAACGCAAACTTTTTGCACGAGCATGGCAAACGGTTTGAAGAGTTTGAAGAGAATACTCTTCACTCAGAAGGGATGACATGGGTTCTTCCTGCGAAGAAATTTCAATTTTTGTGAGCTGCTGCTTGTGCTCACATGCATACATAGATATACTTATTTGAGAGAGCAGAGAGCATCGAGAAAGAGAGAGAGAGAGAGAGCCAGTAAGGGAAACATTGAGCATAGAGAGATCTTTTGCTTAACAGTCGATCATCTCGATCGAGCGCATGAAGCGAAATGATTGTGCTTTCGTATATTTTCGTAGCCCGAACCTAAAAGTGAAGAGCCGAGCAAATACGAAGTTGTGTGGGACGCAAAGCTCGAAAAAAAAGTGTGCAAAACGCTTTACACTACGGGTCAGGTCTATGGTCTCTGGTTAGTGCTAGTTCGTTTTGGTTCACTCGCTTGTTTTTCTCTCACTAGCTCGTTTTTGCCACTAACCAGAAAACACATAGACTAGACATGTAGTACAATTTTTTTCAACAACGAAAAAATGCGCCGAAGAGACCAGACAACTTCGTATATGCTCGGCTCGTTCTTTTGAGGCTCAATCAGTGAAAATAAGGTAAGGAAAAATCAGTGCGCTGCGACCGCTGCCACGAAATGCATACGTTCCCAAATGAAGATCGGTTATGTCCTCTTACTCTCTCTCCCCCTCTTTATGCTCGGTCTCTATGGTCTCTCAATTAGCAGCAGCGCACAAAAAATGAAAATTGTTCGTTACCTGTGCAAATTGTAAATCCAAAATGTATCGTTGCACAGTGGCGCCTCTGCCGGTGTGGCAAAAATCAGAAATGTGACTTGAAGTGATTTTAAAAAAGTTAATCCCATATGAAAATGAATTGATCTACGGGATAGTAGCTAAAAGATTTTTTGAAAATCGGTCAATTTTAAGAGGAGTTATAGCCCTTCAAAATTTGGGAAAGTGGCTGCAAAAAGCAGCGATTTTTTGTGAAAAATGTTCCACTTGTCAATTGAATTGTACGAAAAATAAAGCACCAATTTTTGCCGTGTTGGTTGCGTTTTAACGGTTTGTATATTTCTAAGATAATATAAAAGAAACCATCAGAGCTTGCAAATGAGAGTTGATCGTTTTTTCGTTTATTCTCTTCCTCGCATCATAATCAAAAATATTGTGCAGACACGTCTCGCTCTGAGCGTCACTCTCTGTTTTCTTTAGCATCTGTTTCGCTCTCACACGAGTGTCGCGTAAAACTAACACGATTTTCCCTCACACAAAGACAGTTTGACTAAAAAACTCAGCAGAAAATGTTTTTGCCTTCGTGTGCATGTAAATACACGCATATATACATACAAAAAGAACGCAGCAATCGCGCGTGATTACCCATACAAAATCAACTTACCGTTTGCTTCATTTAACTCAAGCAAACGATGAGTGTTTGATTTGAGGAAACGAAAACAGAAATAACTGTCTCCCTCAGAGCGCGAGAGAGCTAAGCCAGACGCGACAAAAACAGTTTCTGTCTGAGTTTTTTTGACTGTGTCAGTGAAAGACTTTTATTTGCAGACAACGAAAAAGTGTTAACAGTTATTTGCGAGCTATGGAAATCATAGTAATACGACGTTTCATTAAAAAGCTGGTTTAAATTTACTAAACCTCTAAGTTTGATATTTTTTATACCCTGAACCCATTGAAAATGGGAAATCAGGGTATAATGGTTTTGTGAAAAGTATGTAACAGGCAGAAGGAATCATCGCAGACCCCATAAAGTATATATATTCTTGATCAGGACGACGAGCTGAGTCGATATAGCCCTGTCCGTCTGTCCGTCCGTCCGTCCGTCCGTATGAGCAAAAGGATCTCAGAAGATATAAGAGCTAGAGAGCTGAAATTTGGCATGCATACTCGTGTATACCATAGGCAGTACAAGTTTGCTTTATTTTTTCGATAACTTGTCCGATAACTTTTTTATCGAGAATAATCGAAAAATCGACATTGTTTTTTCAGCTTAATTTGAACACTTTTAGACCTGGAGACTTCAAATTTGCGTTGTATATAAAATTAATAGATACAAAGATTTTGTAATTTACAGATTTTGGATACCACGCCCCCTTCGCCCCCAATTTGTAAAAAAACGCATTTCAAGTACTAGTGACTTGTGCTTTGGAATGTACACACATTTTAGCCATATGATTACGCTCTAAAAGTTTCATTAGGATCGTATGTCTACAAAAGAAATTATTTAACAAATAAATTAATCATAATATTGCCCACACTGCAGCGCAGCCCAAGCGCAGCCGCTGCTAGCTGCGCAGTTTGCAGAGCGCGTGCCTATACGTGCATGTGTATGTATGTATGCATAAAAGAAGTCCAGAATGATTAGAATATCAATTGTAGGGTTCAGGGTATCTCCTAGTCGAGCAGTCTCGACTGGAGCCTTCTTACTTGTTTTACCTAAAGTAGTCTACATCTTTTGAGTTCCACCGAGCTCCGAGCATCGGCTTATGCACACGTGTTAAGGAAGATGTCCTCTTTAATATCAATACAAATTTTGACACCCCCAGGCTACCCTAGCAAAAACACTAAGCCAAAATCGACATAAGAACGCACAAAATGTACTAAAAACAAGTAAGAAGGCTCCAGTCGAGACTGCTCGACTAGGAGATACCCTGAGCCCTCCAAGCTGATATTCTACTCATTCTGCACTTCTTTTATGCACACATACATACACACGCACGTATAATCACGAGCTCTGCTGACTGCGCAGTTAGCAGCGACTGCGCTTGGGCTGCGCTGCAGTGTGGGCAATATTATGAGAATTTATTTGTTGAATAATTTCTTTTGTAGACATACAATCTTAATCTATCTAATCAATCTAGAGCGGTATGAGCAGCAGCAGATCTTTTTTGTTTTTACTGCAATTTTTGTTCTTCAGTTACAAGGCCAATATATGACCGAATTAATGTTTTTCTGTTGATTTTCACTTCTACTAGTTGATGTTTTAAATTTTTAGAAGTGGCAACAGAATCACAAATCTCACTTGCTTTATCATCGATTTCAATTTCGTGTAACAATAAATGCTTTTTAAATTAAAAACACGATCTTATTTAAAGATCTGCTGCTGCTCATACCGCTCTAGCAAATTTGTTTTACTCTCATCTCGCTCTGTTATCATCTCGTTATGTTCTCATCTAATTCTGTTCTCATCTTGCTATGTTTTCATCTCGCTCTCTGTTTTCAGCTATCGCTTTCGCTTTCTGCAGAGCGTACCGCATCATTTCGTTTTGTGCTATTTCTATCGCTACAGATTTTAACACAACAAATTACGAGAGCAGAACAGGGCACAAACTTTTTATTGTTAGGCTACGGCTCTGCTACGGCTCTCGTCAAAAATAAGAGCGGTAGCGAGAGCAAAACGAAAAAAATACGGAGTAGCGTAGCATTTTCAAACGCTGATAATGAGTACATCTTGAGTTAGTATGACATGTCTATGTCCAATTAATGTTTTTATAGTCCGCTACCCGATATATTGCATAGCATTTAATAAACTTATTAGTATACCACGATCATCTCTTCGGTTGAAAATGTGTGTAACCTAATTTTAATTATGTATATATAATTACAGTATTTTATCGATCTATGCATTTATAAACATGAATTTGTATAATAATATATATATGTATGTACATATGTACATCTATATGAAGTGGATATGACAGTCCGTAAGACCGATCAATGACCAATTTTCGGCTTTACAATTTGCAAAGGCGGCAAGTGTGTGTGTGCTTGCTCGTCGCGAAATTATATTGTTTATGCGTATCAACGCTTTCATACCCTTCCACGAATATCCATCGAAACGCTACATTTTGTTTGCATGAGCTTGACAAACGCTTTTATGATATAGGTATACCCCTCACTCAAAAGGAAAGAGCTGGGATCGTCGCGAACAAATTTCTATTTTTGTGGGCTGCTGAGTTCGGCGATTTGAGAGACCACAGAGAGAGATAGAGAGAGAGAAAGACAGACAGAGAGAGAGAGAGTAGGACAAATAGCGCATAGCTACGCTTCATATAAAAATGGGACCGTCTCGTTTGAGCGTTTGCAGCGCACTGACTTTGTGGTGCAATATTTTCAGTGCTCGAACCTCCAGCGACCGAGCCGAGCAAATACGAAGTATAGTCAACTTAACATTTTCTGCTGTAGAAAAATTTGTTCTACATATCTAGTCTATGTGTTCTCTGGTTAGTGCTTTTACCAAATTGTGCTATAGAATGCTCATGTATTGCTCCTGAAGCATTATTACATCGGTTAAAGCCTAGGGTCCAACCAAATTTTGGTTTATACGGCTAATATGGTCTGATGAAACAAAAATTAACCGGTTAGGGTCAGATGGAAGTTACAATATTGAAGTTACAATATTGATTTCGTGTTACAGTTTTGCTCGTCAATGTCCCATTTGAACCGGGATTCATTTCTGGTTATCTGACAATTCTAATATTAGTGGCAACGCTATTATGTACTTAGCTGTTAAGAATAATAATAAACTCAGTCTCACTATACAACCAAACGTTGTGGTTCTTCTCATCCACTCGTCAACAGTTTCTTAATCGACTTTTCAATGGAAATAATAATCGTTTTCGAAAACGAACGTGCAGACATTAACAAAATAAATAAAAATAAGAATTATACAACTTAAAATTCATTAACTGTTATCCATTAATTCCATAATAGCATGTTTAAGCGAGGTATTTCGTAACATTAGTATTTTTATTTATAAAAGAAAACACAAAAAAAAAAAAAAAAAAATCAATCGCTACAAGCACATATTATCTGAATGGTAGACCTGACGAATATTAATATTTATGCGACAATCACTGACATAGCGGTCAAACGGCTTCCAAAATAATTCGTCATTGACTTGTTCGAATAATGCTAAATTCATTGAAGTAGTAAATGTGTCCCCAATCTTTTCTTGAGGATTTGAAAAAAAATTGTTCCAAGGATCTTCAAAAGCTTTCAAAATGCGCGGAACGGCATGATAGCAGAGTCGCGATTCCTTTGACATAACTAGAACATCTCCACTCCTGAGATACAGAGCACTAGGTTCTTCTTCTAGTGAACGGTGACCTATTAGAAATATAGCAGTTTGGCCGAAACTGAAATAGATAGTAGAGTAGAGTAGTAAAGATTAAATCAACTGGAGCTTGAACCATCCGTTTATTTATAGTTAGTCAATTTACGTTTCTATATTTGTAACTTGTCTTAACATAAAATATGTTAAGACAAGTTCCAAATAAATAAATAAATAAGAAAACTCTAGTCGAGAGTGCTCGACTAGATACTACCCTGAACCAAACTAATAAAAATGCCCATTTAGTATGGCTAAAATATCAATTTCGATGTGTTTAAAAATATAAATGAAATACAAAACTCATTTAATAATATATAAAAATATTTTGAAACAATTAAAAAAAATTTAAAAAAACTATCAGTTGCACCGCTCAGGATTCGAGCCCGCGACTTCTCGGTCGAGCGTTGGCAAAACAGAAATAGATTCCCTGCTGCAGCGCCATCTAGCAAAAATACACCAAACTAACTGCTGATGTGATTCAAAGAATGTTCTAGAAGAAGTTTGAATGCATGTGTGCACACATATAGGATACTGCTGTAGCTGCTGCACGTGCGTTTGTTAATTGGCCAAACATTTTATTATTTTTATTATTTAACGGAATTAATTGAAACTTTCAGCATATGATCTACATATTATATTGAATATTTGACAAATTTAAAAAAAAAAAAAAAACCATTCAACAATGCTGGCATCTGACTTGAACTTGAATGTTTTTATTCGATAAAAACATAACGGGATGATTTATCGAATTTTAAAAGCAAACTCGACATCTGCGCTGTATATACGGTCATTTAAAAAATAATTGAAGTCTCTAGCTCTTATATCTTCGGAAATCGACGCGTTCAAACATACGGACAGACGGACAGACAGACAGACGGACAGCTCGGCAGCTCGTCGCCCTGATCAAGAATATATATACTTTGTGGGGTCTGCCACGCCTCCTTCTGCCTGTTACATGCATTTCAACAAAACCATTATACCCTGATTTCCCATTTTCAATGGGTTCAGGGTATAAAAAACAATTAAAAACATCATATATACCTGTATGAGAATAGCGGTGCTTCGTGATTCATCTCGGAGTGATCGGTGTGTCCAGATAAAGAAGTTCCAATCGGATAGTAATTAATAATTGCGGCTTGTGGAATAAAACTCGGAAAACCTAGAGCAAAAGCAAAATATTGGGACAAACTATCTAAATCACTTGGGAACAAAGTGTGGATTGTTTTATCGTAAATCTTAGTATCCCAGTTATGATGGTACCCTAAAGTGGTCCAGCGCATCGCAGTCTTAAGACGGTGAATGACATTTGGGTCAGTACAGTTATGTAACTCTCCCCACCAGTCAGCTATTGTCTTAGACGGAAAATGTTTTGTATCCAAGTTCACTATATTGGGTGGTAGCGGATAATCACGAAGACTTCGAGCTATCCAATAACGCTGTCCTCTGGATGTAAATGGATTACGTATAATCAAAAGTCCGGGATGCTTTTCAAGCACGTAACATCGCCACGTATGCCGCGGTTTTAAGCCAATCGGTAAGTATAGATTTTTATGTATATTCATTATGGAGATGTCCTTCAGGTCCACCAACTAGGGTTTCAGACATAAGCAAACAATAATTGTATCAGTTATAAAAAAAAAAAGTAAGAAAACTCTAGTCGGTGTACCCGACTAGGAGGTCCGTGACACTATGGATGGTAAAGAGCAGTGAATAAATCTACAACCCATTGAAAATAGACAAGTAAGAAAGCTCTAGTCTTTTAGATCGTGATAATAATATTACAATACGGATATTTGTCAAAGCTCAAAGTTTATACAATTTGAAACACGCCTTCTACCAGTACACTGCGACGATTTTCCATAATAGGTGGAATAAATTCTCAAGATTTATGGTGAAATATTAAGAAAATTGGTGTATTCCTTAGTTGTTAACACCCCAGTTAAATGGACAAAATTTTGTTTATTTGTATCGGGTGTCAATTCCTTCGTTGTGGGGGGAACGCCATGAGGTGTAAACGGGTGAATTTGGATGCTGGGGGTAGAACTTAACAAAAATCAAAATTTTATAAAGTTTTGGGTCTAGGAGATATGATTATATTTCTGATTTTCGATAAGGTTTTTAATCGATAACAAAATAACGGGAGAGGTTATCGATTTTTAGAAATAAACTCTATATGCGAATTCGACGCGTTCTTACACTTAGGCGGATAGACAGACAGACATCGCGAACTATACTTTGTGGGGTCTACTACGCCTCCTTCAGCGTGTTTTATACTTTTAACAAAACCATTATACAGTTGAGTCTCGAAAATTTATATCACGCTAAATAAACAAGTAAGAAGGCTCTAATCGACAAAGCTCGACTAGGAGATACTTTGACCACTCTAAGCTGATATTCTACGCATTCTGCAATTCTTTTATGCACACAAGCATAAAAACGCATCAACACGCACGTATAATCACGCGCTCTGCTAACAGCACAGTGCTAAGGCTGCGCAGTGTGGGCAATATTATGAGAATTTATTAGTTGAATATTTTCTCTTGTAGTGGGACTATCATTATGAAATGCAGTTTGGCAAGAAAGTGTTTACACACAGGAAAAATATTTTAATTTTTTACTTTGAAGCGAAATGAAAACTGTAAGAATATGCATATTCAATTTTTTATTTGTAAAATAGGTAAATTAGACTATAAACTATATTAGTAAGCAAAAAAAATATATATGTTTCCATTAACAAAAGAAAATAACAAAAAACAAAAGAAGTAACAAAAATCAGCTGACAAGAAAGTGTTTACACAACTAGAACAATTAATTCATTATAGTGTTTTAACTACTTTGTAGTTAAAACCAGAGCTTGCAAATGAGAGTTGAGCGTTTATTCTCTTCCTCGCATCATATCCAAAAAAAATTGTGCAGACACGTCTCTCTCTGTTTTCTTTAGCATCTGTTTCGCTCAGACGCAATGCGATGACTCATTCGTGTGACGCTCTCACATGAGTGTCGCGTAAAACTAACACGATTTTCCCTCACACAAAGCCTCTCAGCAAAAAACACTTTGACTAAAAAACTCAGCAGAAAATGTTTTTGCCTTCGTGTGCATGTAAATACACGCATACATACATACAAAAAGAACGCAGCAATCGCGCGTGATTACCCATACAAACGCAACTTCCCGTTACTTCATTTAACTCAAGCAAACGATCAGTGTTTGACTTGAGGAAACGAAAACAGAAATAACTGTCTCCCTCAGAGCGCGAGAGAGCTAAGCCAGACGCGACAAAAACAGTTTCTGTCTGAGTTTTTTTGACTGTGTCAGTGAAAGGCACTTTTTTGCAGACAACGAAAAAGTGTTAACAGTTATTTGCGAGCTATGGTTAAAACTAATACTTTTTTGACCACCGATGGCATCTATGACTGCTCCCAAGCGTCTATTCGTCGATTGGACCACGTTTCTGACATATTCCACTGGAATATTTTGCCATTCCTCCAAAACAATGGTTTTCAGCTCAGTTTTATTCTTAGGATGCCTCTGGGCGATCCTCTTCTTCAGATAAGCCCACAAAATCAAAACGAGGGTTAAGTCCAGGCTTTTAGCTTGCGTAAACAACACATTTTTCCAGTTATAAAGTGCAAATAATTATTGAAATATCAGTTGCTCGAAGGGTTTAGGGGATCTCGTAGGCGGGCAGTCTCGACTAGAGGTTTCTTGTTTTTTTTTTGTATACTCATTCACGAAAGTGAAGCAATGTCCGTCTTGCTGTCCGTCCGTCCGTATGAATGCAGTCTATTTCGGCGCTATTGAAGCTAAACACTTGAAATTTGGAAGTCATACTCGTGTATATTTTCGATTTATAAAGTGTTAAAATTTTCCCGATCCGCCCACTAGGGGCGTGACAAATCGGAAAACGCATGTTCCGATATACCAGAAATCATGTTAGTTGAAGAGCTAGAAAGCTGAAATTTCCGCGTCAACCACCCAAGATCACGAGCTATGGCGGATATATCTCCGCCCATTGGGGGCGTGGCAAATCAGATAAAACTGTATCTCCTAAAGCTGTAAACATAGGAAATGGCACGTGAGCTGATGTTTTAATTCTATAAAGATAAGTGAAAAAATTAAATATCTACGCCTACTAGGGGCGTGCGTGGCAAATCGGACCTGAAAATATAGTTAGTTTTCTAATTCTGCTATATTTTATATTTATTGATGGTAGAAACCTGAAATTTGGTATATATACGCGGGTTGACCACCCAAGTCCAACGGGCTATGGTAGATATATGTCCGCCCATAGGGGGCGTAGCAAACCGCAAAAGTTTATATCTTCTACAGTTTAAGAGCTAGAAGCTTCAAATTGGATTGGATTGGATAGTTGAGTTACTGGTAGCCTCTTCTATCGATGCCCTAAAAATTGTTTTTACGCCTCTTTAGAGGCGGGGCATATCGAAAAATAGCCTGTAATTTTCGCATTTTTTGAGCGTAAGAATTCCAATTTTGCATTCAGGTTACCGGTTGCTCGTTCTAGGAACTGGCCCCAAATGAGAAATCTATGGCCACTAGGGGCGTGACAATCGGCATTTATAGTGCCCGAATTGCGACATTTATATGCGTCAGCTATCTAATTATGTATTTGTACATATAAATAAGATTAATTAATTCATAGTACAGAAAGAAACATTTTTATGCAATTTAATAAATATAAAATAAGCTAAAATAACAAAAATTTGAACTCGCACCCAAGCCAAAAAGCATGTTTGTCAAAATAACTAAAATAAAGATCGCCGGCGCTTCTGCCTACAGCACCACCGCGTCGTTTCGAGCAACAGTAGTTAAAACGAAATCACATTATTGTTATGACACCATATAGCAAATAAAAGCCAGCAGCTGGAAATTCAAAAACAATGCAAAGACAAATCAATCGCCACTGAGATTCTTAGAATATGCTAGAGTACGCATTTTTGTGTACATACATACACACATACAAATGAGCGCGTGTATAAGGCTGGAATGCTTGATGCTATGCGTGCAGACTTACATATATATACATACATACATATGTATGTATTTGCGTATATGTATTTGAGGGCTATTTAAGAAGAAACAAATTTAAACTTATAAAATTATTCGACTAAGAAAAAGAAAAGTATTAAGTGCCATTCATTCAAGCTCGCACCTTCCCAAAAAAATATCTATTTTATAAAAAACCAAATAACTATGAAAAAAAAAAAACATCGAAGAGGTTCGAACCTCCCCTACTCTAACATAACTTGTGTCGCCCTTAGCACCCGCACCACTGCTTTGCTTGACCAGTCAGTTGCTAAAATAAAATAGCTTAATAAGAGAGCGTCATCAGACAACACTACAGTAACGGTGAGAAAATCGAGAAATCAATCGAAATTCTAAGAATGTGAGAAATGCCGCGCTTCTGTCTGTACGCATAGAATAGACGATGAGTGTGTGCACATGTATAGGAAAATCACGCTGAGCTGCTGTTAGCTTGAAGCCGGTATCCAATATATGGATATATATATATATATATATATATATATATATATATATATATATATATATATATATATATATATATATATAATAAAAATCAAAATTGTGTAAATTATATATGTAATTTGAATGTAATGATGATAGCAATAGCTATCGAAATTTTTTCCAATTTTAATGGGATCATGCGCTGATTGAAAATTGCATTATATACTCTGATTGACAGCGTTTGGGCTGTGATTGAGTATTCTGCAATTGGTATTGCCCGACTGCAACGTTCTTATTATTTTTTTTTTCTTCCTTTGGTTATTGAATTTTGAAAAAATGTACGTTGAAGTAAATACCCTATTCTATTTAGGAAAATTTTTGTTTTATTAAAAAAACCTTTAAAAAGACTTAAAAATTGCTATAGTTTAAAATATTTTTAACAAAATCCAATGGGAATTGTTGCAACACAAATAAGGCATAACAAGCTGATCGGACCAATAAGCCAAATTTGCCGACACCACGTCTAGCGGACTTCCTGCACACGCCAACCAGAGCTCCAGCAATTCTAAGAAGTGATTTCGACGGTCGGTGAAATTCGCTGAAGGTAGTCTTGAATGTAATTGTTCGATTGCGCATCGATTGCCTGTACGGTCCGCCCACAGGATACTTCAACGGAGTCTGGTCGCAGGATCCCCAGTAGGAATAACCAAAAAGGATAAAATTCGGACCAACAGTGAAGACCGCCACATCATCGTTTTTGTAAGTTAGAAATATAAGAATATTACAAAACTAACGAAACTAAAACAAACAAATGTAAAGCTAGGTACACATGATGCAAACAATTTGCAGCAAGTTGATTGCTAAAATTTGCACGTTTGAACACGAGTGCAAACATTTTGCTGCAAACAAAAAATTTGCAATAACTGTTTGCGGCAACTTTTTTTGCTTGTCGTCTGAACACAGAATTTTGCCGTTAGCTTGGTTGCGTCAGTTGTTTGCTTGTTTGCATGTGCTGTTTGCTTTCAGCCGCAATATTGCAGCAAGCAAAGCAAAATGTGGGATCGCGAGAAAACGATTGAATTAATTGAATTGTACGAGAATTTTTGAGTTTTATGGGATATTTCGTCAGCAGACTTTAAAAGTAATAAAAAGCAAAAGGGTTATCGCGAAAATGCTAAAAAAAAATGTACTTTTTCTAAAAAAAAATTGAAATCACTGACTGACATGCGAAAATTGTAATAGTTTTTTTCATCACCATATTGTAGCTCTTTTAAAAGGTTCTGATGCTCTCCTTTTGCATCTCTTTTAGAAATCCACTCTTTCACCCAACACTTTTTTTTTGGCAGACTTTGATCTTCTCATTTTTTTTTTGTTTTATGAAAATTGCTAATATAGCAACAGCAGCAACTCTCGATTGTTGTGCCGACATAATATAAACACGTCGTTATTCCTTGAATTTTTCAATTCAACTGAACTTGCAAATGAGTGTCACTTGCAAGCAGTGCAAACAAAAACAAAAACGGATAACACGTGTAGACATTAATGCAATATATTGCACGAAATAGCCATGCAAAAGTTTGCGTGCAAAACAAAAATTGATTGCAGCAAGTAATTTGCATGCAATATTTGCATTGGTGTGAACATTTGTGCAAACTTTTGCTGCAAATTATTTTCAACTTGCTGCAAATTGTTTGCATCGTGTGTACCTAGCTTAAGAAAATCTAAGCAAAAAAGAAAAAGAAAAAGTTAAGAAAAATAAAGAACAAACATAGAATATAAAAAGAAAACATAACGAATAAAAAAGCATAAAGAGATCAAATTTAAAGTGACTACAGACGTAGTATAGCATAGCCCAACTTTGCGATTCCAAAGGGACCCTCCAAAGTCGAAGGGAAAACCAGCTACTTGTCTTAATATATAAAAATAAAAAAATAATAATAGTAAATTAAGTTGTACTAATACTAATCATAAACTAGGTTTAATATCTAAAAATAGAAACCGAAATCCATTATCTGTAAGCATAAAACAATAGATCCAAATCACTTGAGATCATTCCTGGGTCTCTCGAGCTCTTACCGAAGATTTATTCAGGATTTCGCAAAGCCTCTTAGCTCTCTATTAAGAGGGGAAGATGGATGTGTGTCCATAAACCTATCCGCAAAAAAATTGATTTATCTCCAACTTTGCCATTGGAGCCGTCTTATCTTAAAATCGCCATCCAATTACATTCCTTTCTAGAACTCTTTCAAAAGCTTTAGAGTACTACAAACGAGAAAGAAATGCTAGCAATCATTTGGGCCCTCAAAGCCCTCAAAAATTAGCTGTACGGCAAAACTTAAGTAAAAATATACACAGACCACCAACCATCAACACATTCATTAAGTAATTGGAACGGAAACGCTAGAATAAAAAGATGGAAAGCATATTTAGAAGAATTCAACTACGAATTAATTTATAAACCAGGAAGAGACAATATTGTACCCGATGCGCTATCTCGAATCCCTATCATAAATAATATCAAGTCGGTAGCCTCCACCCAACAAAGTGCAGACAGTTCTAGCCGCAATAATTAATACCAAGCGTCAAAAACAAGTAAGAAAGCTCTAGTCGAGACTGCCCGACTACGAGATCCCCTGAACCCTTCGAGGAACTGATATTTATATAATTTTTCGCGTCTTTCGCTTACACAAGAAACACGCACACACACACACCAACACGCACACACACACAACACGCACACACACACACCAACACGCACCCACACGCATACAGAGAGTTCGAGTTGCGTTTTCGTGAAGTGCGGTCGATGTTATTGTGATCCATCGTTGACTATAGCTTGTTCCGAGTTTTTCCCTGCGAAAGTGGAAATATCTAAAGAAAACGTGTATGCTTTGGGCGCAACGTACCCAGCGACCTTGAAAGCTACCAGAGACTTACTGCGCGGCGGTTCGTGGAGTACCCCGGTGGTAGAATACAATGGTGCAAGAGAGGGTGGCAATAGCGTCATTGTTTTGGCGTCAGGGCTTTCCTCTTTCCTTTTCTTTTAAGCGCGAAAAAATTTGTAACAGCTGTTAGTAGTGCTGGAAATTGCAGCGGACAATCAGCTGCTCACTAACTTTGGTGAGTTGCTAAGTCTTAGCAAAGACAGCAACCTAACATCTGGAGTGAAGACGCAGTAGTTAAGCTGAGTTTAAGATACTGCGGTCTGTAAACTCAAATTATATTGGTAGCCATTGCCCACTACAGGCTTCACGTCGTTATAGTCAGAGCAAAAAATGGACGAGCTGCAAGCTTTCGCGCGTCGTTCCTCTTTGCAGCGATCACCGCAGCAACAACAGAGAGCGCTGCCGCAGCCGTCGACCTTTAATCAGCCTCCAGTGGCTGAGTGCCAGGCACCCAACTCACTAAAAGAAGCGTTAGCCCAAATAGGAGTTACTCTAGAGGGCTTGACTGCCTTATTTGGGGGTCAGCGGTATATTAATGCCCTATTGAGAGAGGAGCTGGCTAGGCTGGTCAATCTCCATAAGACGGCCGAAAAGCTCTGCAACCGACCGGTTAAAAACTGCGAGGTGCAGATCTCAGGTAGCAAGACGCCCAAGCGGTCGAGGGAAGTTGCCACCGATCAGAAGAAAACACCCTCAAAAAAACCTAGGCGCAGCGAACCCAAAAGAACCTATGGCTCTACGAGCAACAGCTGAAAATTCAAATCAGGCAAGTCGACAGACAAACCCGAACAGCTGGACAGTGGTTAATGGACGCAAGCCCCTGCAAAAACGACCCAGAAGTGACGCAATCGCGATTTCAGGCGTGGGTGGTTGCAGCTATGCGGACATGCTTCGTGTAGTCAAGACCGACCCAAACTTAAAGCATCTAAGCGGCGACGTTCAAGGCATTAGGAAGACAGCTAAGGGGGACCTTTTGTTGCAACTGAGCAGAAAGCCGGAGCATAGCGCTGAGCCCCTTCACGAAGCTGTAGGCAAAGCCTTGGGTGACCGAGCGGTAGTAAAAACACTTACCGAATCGGCTCAAATTGAGATTCGTGACCTAGATGAGTTAGCGAGCAAAAAGGAGATCTTGGAGTCAATTAGGGCGGAGTTGAAGGATAGTTCACTCCCCATTGAGGCTATCAAGTCGCTTCGACCGGCTTTTGGTGGACAGCAAAGAGCTACAGTTGCTCTTCCAATTGGAAAAGCCAAAACTCTGCTCGAGCTGTCCAAAATCAGAATTGGATGGGTTGTATGCCGTATCCGCGCCGTGGATCAGCCTAAACGCTGTTTCAAGTGCCTTGATTACGGTCATAGGGCAGCAAACTGCGGCAGCGACTGTGACCTAAAGGGCGCCTGTTTCAGGTGTGGAGAGATGGGTCACAGTGCAAAAGCATGTACTAAGCCACCAAAATGTAGCCTCTGCATCCGGAAAGGTGAAAAGCAGGCGGACCACTCAGCAGGCAGCTTCAAGTGCCCATCCTACCACGAGGCTGCTCGTAAAATGAAATGTGAAGGTTCCTTCAGCTTAACTTAAATCATTGTGTTGCTGCCCAAGATCTTCTAGAGCAGACCATAAGGGAAAAATGTATAGACGTAGCGTAGTGAGCCTCACCACTGAAGAACCAGCTGCCCTAGGACATGGGCAACAGATGCTAATGGCAAAGCGGTGTTGTGGGTATGTGGCAGTACAACGAATGTTCTTTCGAATGTTACGTCATTTAAGATTCAGTGCTGGGGCCTTTCCAATTTAATATTATGTACGACGGCACTACTAGAAGGTGCGCACACTATTGGCTTTGCCGATGATGTAGCTGTCGTAGCCATAGGCAAGGAGCTTAAAGATACAGAGGATATGTGCAGCGAAAGTATCATTCGAATACGAAACTGGTTGACAGGAGCTGGGCTCGAGCTTGCGGCGCACAAGACGGAAGTCGTCCTAGTAAGCAGTCGAAAAAAAGCGGAGACTAGCAATATAAAGATAGGCAACGCCACCATCGCGTCAAAGAGGGCGATTAAATATCTTGGCGTCATGTTGGACACCAGATTAACTTTCCGCAAGCACATTTGCGCGATCTACAGGCTGAGCGCAATCAGAGTCAGCTGCGCTTTCAGGACTATCTCCGATGATGCGGCGCTTGTCATAGCCGGCATGGTGCCACTGGAGTACCTGGCAAAGGAAGTGGAATAGCTCAGCTAAAGGGCGGTGGACACATACTCTCATCCCGGAGCTCGAACCATGGGTTAACCGCAAACACGGCGAGGATAACTTCTATCTTTCGCAGATCCTCTCGGGCCATTGATGCTTTCGGAGCTATTTGAAGCGCTTTGGTCACGAGGAAACTGACGAGTGCCCCTGGTGCGGGCGAGGGCATGTGGAAGACGCCAACCACTTCCTTTTTGTATGTGAACGGTTCCTGGAGGAGAGGCGTCGTCTAGAAGAGGCACTGGGCCACTCCATCAGAGCGGACAACATATTCAACGCCATGCTGGAATCGGAGGTCCGCAGAGTCGAGCGAATAAGAAGACGAGCTGTACCAGGCTAAGGTAACGCATAGTGCTTGCGAAGCAATGCTTTACGGCCGTCCCGCAAGCATCGCGCGCTATCCGAGCCACCACTCAACTTGCAACTTGTAATTTAATAAGATTGTCAATAAACGAATATAAAAAAAAAAAAACAAGTAAGAAAACTCTAGTCGAGAGTGCTCGACTAGATACTACCCTGAACTCAACTAATAAAAATGCCCATTTAGTATGGCTAAAATTTCAATTTCGGTGTATTTAAAAATATAAATTAAATAAAAACTCATTTATGAAAATATAAAAATATTTTGAAACAATTAAAAAAAAATTAACATTAGTTGCACCGATCGGGATTCGAACCGCGACTTCCCAATCGAGCGTCATGCAGCTAACACACTACACCACCTTACTTCCGAAAGGACCGCTGGCAAAACTCAAATAGATTCACTGCTGCAGCGCCATCTACCAAAACTAAACCAAACTAACAGCTGATGTGATTCAAAGAATGTTCCAGAAGAAGTTTGAATGTATGTGTGCACACGCATACGATGCTGTTGTAGCTGCTGCACGTCCGATGTTAATTGGCCAAATATTTGATTTTGATTTTTAACGGAATTTTGACTGAACGGAATTTAATGAAACTTTCAGCATATGATCTACATATTACATTAAATATATTAGAGAAATTTAAAAAAATGAAAAATCATTCACAATTAGCTATAGTGGCATCTGACTTGAACTTGAATGTTTTTACTCGATAAAAACATAACAGGATGATTTATCGAATTTTAAAAGCAAACTCGACGTCCGCGCTGTATATACGGTCATTTAAAAAAAAAAATGAAGTCTCTAGCTCTTATATCTTCGGAAATCGACGCGTTCAAACATACGGACAGACGGACAGACAGACAGACGGACAGCTCGGCAGCTCGTCGCCCTGATCAAGAATATATATACTTCGTGGGGTCTGCCACGCCTCCTTCTGCCTGTTACATACATTTCAACAAAACCATTATACCCTGATTTCCCATTTTCAATGGGTTCAAGGTATAATAACTGATTTTCGATAAGGTTTTTATACCCTGCACTATGGGTAAAAAGACCGAATTTTTGGTATTAATTGTCCCTGAAGTGTCTATCACTTGAAATTTTGTATACATATTAATATGAATTTTTTATAATTTCGTTTTTTTTTTTTTAATAGAGCCACGCCCCCACCACTTTCGCTTATAGCATCCATCCGGCTATTGCAACGAAAATTCTAGTCCCAGACAAGCTTTTACCGTGAATATTATTTTAGTTATAAGTTTCTTATTCCAACTCAATACAATTCATTCAATATTTCTTTTCATAGGTGTCTTTAGTATCATCTTCCTCTTTTTCGCTTTTGGTTGAACTAGGAATTCTCCCAAATGTTTCAGAAGGTTCGAAACTATGTGCCTCTAGAAGTGCAATGACTTCTGTAGGCATTTCTTTTTTTCTCATTTGGCGAGCTCGTTCTTTCAAACTGAGACTAGAAATAAGTGGGTCTGATGAGTCTAGTGCTCTATTGAATACGCCACTTATATTTTGTAATCGCCTGCACTTCCTAGCATGGGATTTTCGATTGTTTTTGTAATTTTATTTAGTGCTTCAAATGTGCTCACTCAAGCTCTCAACTGGAAGTATACAGATGTCCATTATTTGATGCCCATGCACCAAAATTTGGTGGATAGTTGGGGGCATTGGATAGCAAAAATATTATATATAAAATATAATATAACAAACACAAATTGAATGTTTTCTCACACAGAGCTTTAAATTTCCCGGAGTTCACCTTATGCTCGCAAGAGATAGCAATTAATATTATAGAAACGGTTGATAAGATTTATTGGTCAAAATTTAAAATGGTAAAAAAACAACTCAACATTTCCAAAAGCTCTTCTTGCTGCGTTGCCGTCATTAGATTTACCACTTCAAGACT
This sequence comes from Drosophila mojavensis, assembly GCF_018153725.1. NCBI lineage: Eukaryota > Metazoa > Arthropoda > Insecta > Diptera > Drosophilidae > Drosophila > Drosophila mojavensis. The sequence goes on along the minus strand of NW_025318897.1, from coordinate 1,906,720 downwards.
AATGTTGTATCCTTTTCCGTTAATTTTTTAAACGAAACTAATGCAGAGGCACCGTGTTTTCATACTCTGAGGCAAGCTCAGAAGCCGATTTCTCTTTTAATCGTGGACCAGCATCGTTATAATTTAATTGCTTCCAACCTACTCTTTTAGGTGATCTGGCGTACGCATTGACCTTGATACTTGACTCTAATCAGCAATCGATTGCATTTTGTTAAATGATACTTGATAAATCCAACAATTTTTTTATACCCTGAACCCATTGAAAATGGGAAATCAGGGTATAATGCTTTTGTTAAAAGTATGTAACAGACAGAAGGAGGCGTGGCAGACCCCACAAAGTATATATATTCTTGATCAGGGCGACGAGCTGAGTCGATTTGGCCGTCTGTCTGTCCGTCCGTCCGTCCGTCCGTCCGTATGTATGAACGCGTCGATTTCAGAAGATATAAGAGCTAGAGACTTGAAATTTTTTTCCTAGGTCCGTGTATATCACGCGCATATCAAGTTTTTCTTTATATATCGATAACTACTCCCGATATTTTATTATCGATCAAAAACCTTATCGAAAGCTAGTTATTTAATTATATCTCCTACACCTTTAGAGCTAGAGCTTGCAAATTTTAAAGACTTAGACTTATATGTATTTTATAAAATTTCGATTTTTGTTGTAATTTACCCCCCACCCCTATATCCACCCCCTCACCATCACCTTTGTAAAAGGCGTATTTTAAGTACTAGAGACATGTGCTTTGGAATGTACATACATTTTCACGATATAATTACGCCCTGAAACTTTCATTAAGATTGTACGTATAGAAATTAAATTATTCAACAAATAAATTCTTATAATGTTACTACAGCGCAGCCCAAGCGCAGTTAGCAGAGCGCATTCTAATACGTGTGTGTGTATGTATGTGTGTCGAAAAGAAGTGCAGACTGATTAGAATATCAGATTAGAGGGTTCAGGGTATCTCCTAGTCGAGCAGTCTCGACTAGAGTCTTCTTACTTGTTTTACTTTATAGTTAATTGATTTATATTTATCGTCCGATATTTTCTCTTTACTTATTTTTTTAACGAAATAATCAGTTATAGCGCTTTTTGTAGCTTTTTGCTGCTCCGCACTTCTAGCAGTATGGAATTGCAGAGCTCATCTGTAATTGCAACATGTCGATTATTTTGTGAAGGAGCAAGAATGAGCAAGAAGTATTTTTATTATTGGATTTAGCAAAGATTTATACACAGCTTCCAATTTAAACATTTCATATACCTTTGAGGGATCAAAAGTTATATCTAACGAAGCACACACAATAGCAACACTTTGCACAATTGGACGATAAGTCACAGAACTACAACTAATTTTTCACTCATCTTATTTAATAAAGCTTCCTGAATAATTTCCATAAAAAATATTGAATACTATTTCAAACACCCAAAGATTTACACACGTTGAAAGTAGAGCATCATTTCCCGCGCTTTCTTCAATTTACCATGTAACCTTGAATCAGCTACCTTTGACGAAGCTTAAAACTTTATGGGTAGTCCGCAAAATTATATAAGAATTGTTTTTAAGTCGGCTGGAGTTTTCTAAATGAGAATATGAAAACAGTTGTCGGATACTGAAAAAATTCTTTTTTTTTATTTACGCCAAAAAAAAGGACTTTTTACCCATATTTTTCGATATGCCAGGCCCCTAAAGAGGCGTAAAAATTATTTTTGGGGCATCGATAGAGGAGGCTACCAGTAACTTAACTATCCAAATTTGAAGCTTCTAGCTCTTAAACTGTAGAAGATATAAACTTTTGCGGTTTGCTACGCCCCCTGTGGGCGGACATATATCCGAAAAAGCTTTTTGGTCTTGGGTGGTCAACCCGAGTATATATACAAAATTTCAGGTCTTTGGCATCAATAGTGCCTAAAATATTGCAGAATTGGAATAATCACTATATCTTCAGGTCCGATTTGCCACGCCTTTAGTAGGCGTAGATATGTAATTTTTTCACTCATCTTTATAGAATTAAAACATCAGCTCACGTGCCATTTTCTATGTTTACAACTTTAGGAGATACAGTTTTATCCGATTTGCCACGCCCCCAATGGGCGGAGATATATCCGCCATAGCTCGTGATCTTGGGTGGTGGACGCGGACCTACATACCAAATTTCAGCTTTCTAGCTCTTCAACTAACATGATTTCTGGTATATCGGAATATGCATTTTCCGATTTGCCATGCCCCTAGTGGACAGCCAGACGGACATTGCACAAAACCAATATACTGATTCACTATCGATAACAGAATAACGGGGCAATTTATCGATATTTAAAGCAAAACTCGATATGCGTGTGCTATACACGGACCCAGGAAAAAAATTTCAAGGCTCTAGCTCTTATATTTTCTGAGATTGACGCGTTCAAACATACGGACAGACGGACAGGGCTAAATCGACTCATCTCGTCGCCCTGATCAAGAATATATATACTTTATGGGGTCTGCCACGCCTCCTTCTGCCTGTTACATACATTTAACAAAGCCATTATACCCTGATTTCTCATTGAAAATGGGTTCAGGGTATAAAAAGTAACAGAGGCACCAAGACGAGCCACAGAAAACATACAGTTCAACGACATCTTCTTTTAACGATCGCTTGAGGACAACTAAAATATTTTACATTGTAACAAAATCCAACAGGAATTGTTGCAACACAAATAAGACATAACAAGCGGATCAGGCCAATAAGCCAAATCTGCTCACACCACGTCTAGCGGACCTCCTGCAAACGCCAACCAGAGTTCCAGCAATTCTTAGAATTGCACAACGGTTCAACAACGCCATGAGTGACGCCGCTGCTAACGCCGTTGACTGAACCACACCTTAGCTAGGAATATAATTGACTTAATTAGTTGCAAATTTCTTCTTGAACAAGACGGGCTGCGTCCAAGTAATAAAATATATTTTTTACCGTTCAAATAAATAAAGAAATTAACTTACACTTTCCAGTATAACTGCGTATATACATATGTACATCCATAAGTATAATAATATATATGTGTATGTATGTAAAGAATGATAGATTATGTATTTACCTACATTTTCTTGGTAAGTGTCTAAGTCAATGACCCCATGAAGATCAGATAATGGGGATTTTTTTTTATAATGCTTAAAAGTTTGTTTAAACATTTAAAAAAGAAACATAATCTAAGAAGTATGTAGTATTAAATGTTAGAGATGTAAGAAATTGACGTGATGATATCGATTACATAAATTGTTTTCTGTTACATTTTCTATCGAACTAAATAATTAAAGGTAGTTTTACTCATAAATTTTGTTACTAAGGCGGGGTATACACAGTCGAATTTGTTACGTGAACATGTTGTGTTCGTCAAATATTCGAATGTGGATAGCACTATTCGTATGAATTTTTCGTTCGCCGACGGTGCACAAAAATAGTAATGTTTCTTACCCATGTTCGTGCACACATGTTCGACATGCCAAAATTAACCAAAAATTTCTTGATTGTTTTCAAAATGAGCCGGCTTTGTTGCAAAAGAAAAGCGAAAACTATAACAACAAAAAGTTGAGCAATAAATCTTGGGACGAGTTATTAAATATAAGGAGGTTAACGAAAAACGCCACAATTAATGTCGTCAAAACGAAAATATATTCTCTGCGCGCTTCATACAAGATCGAACTGGCAAAAATACCAAGTAAGAAAGCTCTAGTCGAGATACCCTGAACCCTTCGAGCCACTGATATATAACAAGCAAGAAAGATATAGTCGAGACTGCTCGACTACGAGATCCCCTGGACCCTTGGAGCTATGGATATTTCAATAATTTTTCGCGTCTCTCAGCTTACACAAGAAACACGCACACACACACACACACGCGCACGCACGCACACACACGCATACTTACACACACACACACACAAAACACATACACACACAAGCACCCACGCATAAACACGCATGGGCTGCAGTGTGCGCTTACTATGAGAACTTAATTGTTTAATAACTTTTTTTGTGGACATACGACATTCATGAAACTTTCAGATTATGATTATAAAATGGATATGCATGTATTTGCCAAAATATCGCGTAGGCGATATAATTTTATAACTGGTTTTCGATAAGGTTTTTTATTGATAAAAATATCGGGAGGAGTTATCGATTTTTAAAGCAAAGCTCGATATCCCCGTTTAAACATACTGACAGACGGACGAACAGACAGACGGACAGGGCCAAATCAACTCAGCTCGTCGCCCTGATCAAGAATATATATACTTTGTGGGGTCTGCCACGCCTCCTTCTGCCTGTTACATACATTTCAACAGAACCATTATACCCTGATTTCCCATTGAAAATGGGTTCAGGCACTAACCAGAGTGGTTCAGGGTAGTGATGGCAAAAAAAAATCATTGTTCGATTATTTAATCATATGATTTATTTTATGTGCTTTAAAGATTAATTGCAATTAATCGCGGAAAAATGGAAAAAATCGATTAATCAAATGATTTTTTTGAATGCGCTTAATTTATTTTGTATGAACTCCTTTTCGAAACAACAATAGCAACAAGAACAAGAATATAAATGTTTATTTATTTAAAATTGAGTTAAGAAATAGTAGTTGTGAAAGGTGCTTTGTTGTTAACCTGTTCCTTTTTTCGGTTAATGTGGTACCCGCCTTGGAAAAAAGACGTTCCGCTGGTCCCGAAGTGCCTATTAAGAAACAATATCGACGAGGTATAACATATAGCTTAGGGTATACAATACGCATCTCCTCCCAGGCGTTGACGACATTACGCTTCAATTCAAAAACAGGAGCATTTAAAAAAAGACTGAGCTCATCTTGAATTTGAAAATGGTTACCGCCTTTTTTACTGGTTTTGTAAGCCAGTGCCTTGTGGTGGGTCCATAAATCGAACTCAACTTCGCGAGTAGATGAGCCGTCACTAGTGCTTCCTAAACTTTCATTTATATCTGAAAGCTCCGCCATTTCTTGTCGTATGCGCTTCATAACTTAACTAATTGTTGGTGTCATAATTACGCTTCGCTTTCCAACTTTTGCGCGCCAATGTTGCTTATAGCGATGGGATTTTTTGAGCAAATCATCGACTGTCTCGATTATTCAAAACCCATTTTGCGATACAATTAAATCGTGAATTGAAACAAAATAATCGATTATTGTGTATCAAATGATTAATCGTGCCATCACTAGTTCAGGGTATAAAAATGCACATTTAGTATGGTTAAAATTTCAATTTCGGTGTATTTAAAACTGTAAATTTTGAATAGAAAACTCATTTATGAAAATATAAAAATATCTTGAAACAATTAAAACAAATTAACATCAGCTGCACCGATCGGGATTCGAACCGCGATATCTCGATCCAGCGTCATGCCGCTAACACACTGCGCCACCTCACTTCTGGAAGCGGCGCTGGCAAAACTCAAATAGATTCACTGCTGCAGCGCCATCTACCAAAACTAAACCAAACTAACAGCTGATGTGATTCAAAGAATGTTCCAGAAGAAGTTTGAATGTGTGTGTGCACACGTATACGATGCTGTTGTAGCTGCTGCACGTGCGTTTGTTAATTGGCCAAATATTTGATGATTTTTAATTAATTTTTGACTGAACGGAATTTAATGAAACTTTTAACATATGATCTACATACTATATTGAATATTTTAGAAATTGAAAAAAAAATTAAAAATCATTCACAATTAGCTATAGTGGCATCTGACTTGAACTTGAATGTTTTTACTCGATAAAAACATAACGGGATGATTTATCAAATTTTAAAAGCAAACTCGACGTCCGCGCTGTTATACGGTCATTTAAAAAAAAAATTCAAGTCTCTTGCTCTTATATCTTCGGAAATCGACGCGTTCAAACATACGGACAGACGGACGGACGGACAGAAGGACAGACGGACAGGGCCAAATCGACTCAGCTCGTCGCCCTGATCAAGAATATATATACTTTGTGGGGTCTGCCACGTCTCTTTCTGCCTGTTACATACATTTCAACAGAACCATTATACACTGATTTCTCATTGAAAATGCGTTCAGGGTATAACAAAAGATTATACCCTGATTTCGCATTTTCAGTGTGCTCAGAGTATAAAAAGTAAGAAAATTCTAGTCTAGACTGCTCGACTACGTGATCCCTTGAGACCTTCAAGCAATAGCTCTTTCAATCATTTTTCGCGTCTTTCTGCTTACACAAGAAACACGCACACACACACACACACACACACACACACACACCCATACGCACACACACACACGCATATACGAGTTCGAGTTGCATTTTCGTGAAGTGCGGTCGATGTCATCGCGATCCATTGTAGACACTAGCTTGTTCTGTGCTTTTCGCTGTAAGAGTGGAAAATCTGAAGTCAACGTGTATGCTTTGGGTGCGACGTACCCAGCGACCCTTGAAAATAACAAAGACTTACTTCGCGGCGGTTCGCGGAGTACCCTGGTGGTAGAATCCAGTGGTGCAACTGAGGGGGGCCATAGCGTCATTGTTTAGGCGTCAAAGCTTTCCTTTTATTTTTTAAACGCGGCAATATTTGTCACTTTAGACATCTCACTTGCGTAATTAATAACAAGAAAGAAGACTAGTCGAGACTGCTCGACTAGGAGATACCCTGAACCCTCTAATCTGATATTCTAATCAGTCTGCACTTCTTTTCGACACACATACATACACCAGCACGTATTAGAACGCGCTCTGCTAACTGCGCAGTAAGTAGCGACTGCGCTTGGCGTGCGCTGTAGTGTGGGTAACATTATAAGAATTTTTTTGTTCAAAAATTTAATTTCTAGATGTACAATCTTAATGAAACTTTCAGAGCGTAATCATATGGTGAAAATGTATGTTCATTCCAAAGCACACGACTCCAGTAATTGAAATACGCTTTTTACAAAGATGAGGGTGAGGGGGTGGATATAGGGGTGGGAGGTAAATTACAACAAAAATCTAAATTATATAAAATGCATATAAGTCTACATTTAAAGTTTGCAAGCTCTAGCTCTAAAGGTGTAGGAGATATAATTAAATAACTAGCTTTCGCTAAGGTTTTTGATCGATAATAAAATATCGGGAGTAGTTATCGATATATAAAGAAAAACTTGATATGCGCGTGATATACACGGACAAAGGAAAAAAAATTAAAGTCTCTAGGTCTTATATCTTCTGAGATCGACGCGTATACGGACGGACGGACGGACGGACACCCAGACGGACAGGGCCAAATCGACTCAGCTCGTCGCCCTGATCAAGAATATACACACTTTGTGGGGTCTGCCACGCCTCCTTCTGCCTGTTAAATACTTAAAAAAAACCCATTATACCCTGATTTCCCATTTTCAATGGGTTCAGGGTATAAAAAGCAGGTGCATCCACTCTAACAGCTGTTAGTAGTGCTGGAAATTGTCTTAGTCTTAGCAAAGACGGCAACCTAGCTGCTGGTGTGAGTTAGCAGGTACTAAAAGTAGTGCATACTTTCGGGCTCTCGCTGTAGTTAAGTTGAGTTTAAGTTACTGCGGTCTCTAAACTCTAATTATATTAGTAGGCAGTGCCCACACAGGCTTCACGCCATGGTAGTCGGAGCAAAATGGATGCCATGATGGAGGATGAGCTGCAAGCTTTCGTGCGTCGTTCCTCGTTGCAGCGATCGCCGCAGCAACAACAGAGGGCGCTGCCGCAGCCGTCGATCTTTAATCAGCCCCAATGGTTGAGTGCCAGGCACCCAAATAACTAAAAGAAGGGTCAGCTCAAATAGGATTTACCTTAGACGGCTTGTCTGCCTTATTTGGGGGTCAGCGGCATATAAATGCCTTAATGAGAGAGGAGCTGGTTAGGCTGGTCAGTCTTCACAAGACGGCCGAAGCGTTCTGTAACCGATCGGTTAAAAACTGTGAGGTGCAGACCACGCCACTCAACAAAGTAGGCGAGAATGTTAATGCAGCGAGCATTAGTGCTCCAATAGGTAGCAATACTCCCAAGCGGTCGAGGGAAGTTGCCTCCGAACATAGGAAAACTCCCTCAAAAAAGCCGAGGCCCAATTAAAGTGCAGCGAATCTGAAAGAACCAATGCAATGGCTGACCGAGCGGTAGTTAAAACACTTACCGAATCGGCTCAAATTGAGATTCGTGACCTAGTTGAGTTAGCGAGCAAAGAGGAGATCTTGAAGGCAATAAGGGCGGAGTTGAAGGATAGCTCACTCCCCATTGAGGCTATCAAGTCGCTTCGACCGGCTTTTGGTGGACAGCAAAGAGCTACAGTTGCTCTTCCAATTGGAAATGCCGAAACTCTGCTTGAGCTGTCCAAAATCAGAATTGGATGGGTTGTATGCCGTATCCGCGCCGTGGATCAGCCTAAACGCTGTTTCAAGTGCCTCGATTACGGACATATGGCAGCAAACTGCGGCAGCGACTGTGACCTTAAGGGCGCCTGTTTCAGGTGTGGAGAGATGGGTCACAGTGCAAAAGCATGCACTAAGCCACCAAAATGTAGCCTCTACATCCAGAAAGGTGAAAAGCAGACGGACCACTCAGCAGGCAGCTTCAAGTGCCCATCCTATCGTGAAGCTGCTCGTAAAATGAAATGTTAATTTTCCTGCAGCTTAACTTAAATCATTGTGTTGCTGCCCAAGATCTTCTAGAGCAGACCATAAGGCAAAAATGTATACACGTAGCATTTCTCAGTGAGCCTCACCACTGTAGAACCAGCTGCCCTTGGACATGGACAACAGATGCTAATGGCAAAGCGGTGTTGTGGGTATGTGGCAGCACAACGAATGTTCTTTCGAATGTTAAGTCATTTAAGGCTCAGTGCTGGGGCCTTTCCAATGGAATATTATGTACGACGGCACTACCAGAAGGTGCGCACACTATTGGCTTTGCTGATGATGTAGCTGTCTTCGCCATAGGCAAGGAGCTTAAAGATACTGAGGATATGTACATCGTATACGAAGCTGGCTGACAAGAGCTGGACTCGAGCTAACGGCGCACAAAACGGAAGTCGTCCTAGTAAGCAGTCGCAAAAAAGTGGCAACTACCAATATAAAGATAGGCAACGCCACCATCGCATCAAAAAGAGCGATAAAGTATCTTGGTGTCATGGTAGACACAAGATTAACTTTCCGCGAGGTTAATTTTTATATTTCACAGATTCTTTCGGGACATGGATGCTTTCGGAGCTATTTGAAGCGCTTTGGTCACGGTGAAACTGACGAATGCCACTGGTGCGGACGAGGGCATGTGGAAGACGCCAACCACATCCTTTTTGTATGTGGACGGTTCCTGGCGGAGAGGCGTCGTCTAGAAGAGGCACTGGGCCGCTCCATCAGAGCGGACAACATAGTCAATGCCATGCTGGAATCGGAGGTAGCTTGGGAACTAACAAGCACCTTCGCGGCAACAGTGATGATGGAGCTCCGCAGAGTCGAGCGAATAAGAAGACGAGCTGTCCCAGACTAAGGTAGAGCATAGTGGTTGCGAAGCAATGCTTTACGGCCGTCCCGCAAGCATCGCGCGCTATCCTAGTCACCACGCATCTTGTAAAACAGCTACATAATTTTGTTAATAAACGAATACAAAACAAAAACAAGTAAGAAGACTCTAGTCGACTAGGAGATACCCTGAACCCTCAGTGTGGGCAACATTATAAGATTTTATTTGTTGAATAATTTAATTTCTAGACGTACAATCTTAATGAAACTTTCGGAGCGTAATCATATGGTGAAAATGTAAGTACATTTCAAAACACATGTCTCTAGTACTTGAAATACGCCTTTTACAAAGGTGAGGGTGAGGGGGTGGATATAGGGGTGGGGGGTAAATTACAACAAAAATCTAAATTATATAAAATACATATAAGTCTACATATAAAATTTGCAAGCTCTATCTCTAAAGGTGTAGGAGATATAATTAAATAACTAGCTTTCGATAAGGTTTTTAATCGATAATAAAATATCGGGAGTAGCTGTTGATATGTAGAGAAAAACTTGATATGCACGTGATATACACGGACCAAGTCTTTAGCTCTTATATCTTCTGAGATCGACGCGTTCATACATACGGACGGACAGACAGACGGACAGGGCCAAATCGACTCAGCTCGTCGCCCTGATCAAGAATATATATACTTTGTAGTCTGCCAAGCCTCCTTCTGCCTGTTACATACTTTTAACAAAACCATTATACCCTGATTTCCCATTTTCAATGGGTTCAGGGTATAAAACTTTCAAGTCCCTAGCTCTTATATTTTCCGAAACCGACGCGTTCATACAGACGGACAGGTCCAAATCGACTCAGCTCGTCGCCCTGATCAAGAATATATAAACTTTGTGGGGTCTGCCAATGAATCTGTTCGCGACAAGCATGCACACACAATTAAAATCCTGTGCGAATTTATCAACTCATGTACTCGCACTCACACTCCCAATCCTTCAATTATGTTTTGCTCGGCTGAATATTCTGCCTTGAGTTATACATTTATGAGCTCACTCTTTCCGTCAACCATTTTTTTTTGTCAATCAGCATACATACATATGTACATTGCGACCTGTTAATTCGAACATATATTTTTTGGAATTCATGCAGCGCTCTAGTCCATACATACATACATACTAGAGGGCTGCATGAGTGCCAAAAAAAACGTAACCGAATTAACAATGCTCATACTGAGATGTGTGGCACCGTATTGAGTATTGTGTATGACTTATTGAGCGACAAAGAAAACAAATAAGAAAAACACGAAGGGCAATGGAATTGTGTGTGTGCAGACCAGATAGCCGACCGACGGCAAATTTACCGTTACAATTTGGTAGCGAAAAATATTCTTAATGCGTAGTAACGATTTCATGCCTTCCCCACAAATAACGAGCAAACGAAAGGCAATGTAATTTTGTAATATAATATATATATGTATATGTTTATTTAATACTAGTTGTCCCGGCGAACTTCGTACCGCCTAACAGTCTCTATATATATAACGTAATACAATAATACAAAAAAATATTTATATAGATAATTGTCAGATTCACGAATCATCAAACAATATGCGTAATAATTCATCGAACTAACCTTCTTGGCAGTTTCCTCACCTGAAACAAATACAGTAAAAATTGTATTTTAGAACCCCTAATAGGTTTAAGACTCTTACACCTACTCTCTACTAAATTAAGAGTGATAACTTTTTTTTGTGTACCAAAAGCAAACAGAATGAAATGTATATAAAGTTAAAATGAAAACAATGATTGATTTTACAATTCAATGGATTAATAATCCTTGCCAAAACATCAGAGGGTATTATAAAGCGTCATATGAACGGTGCGTTTCAGATATTCTTTGTAGTTGCCCAGTACTGCGTCGTGTAAGCACAATATCGCCTGCTTCCAAGTTTTCACCAACAATCAGGATGGCCGCTTCATCGATTGTTGGAGCATTAAATGTGCGTACTAACCAGAGAACACATAGACTAGACATCTAGAACAAATTTTTTCAACGACAAAAAAATGTGCTGAGGAGACCAGACAACTTCGTATTTGCTCGGCTCGGTCTTTTTAGGCTCAAGCAGTGAAAATAGGGCACGACAAAATCAGTGCGCTGCGACCGCTGCCACGAAATGCACAAAATTAATGATTAAGTCATAAAGGCTCATTTGACAGTCACTCTACAAATCAAATTATAGACAATTGACAAACTACTGAATCGCCAGACAATTATCATCCCATCTCATGCATACATACACATATGCAAATGTATGTGCTCAATTCACGAGACCCACCAACGGTAAATTTTAGGCTTTACAATTTGCGTACACACAAGTGTTGCGTACACACGCACACAAATGCTCAAGCAAGGGACTGTGTGTGTGTGCATGCCCGTCGCGAAACCATATTCTTTATGCGCCTGAACGCTTTCATACTCTTCCTAGAAATAATCATGAAAATCCTAACTTTTTGTATGACCGTGGCAAACGCTTTTGAGATTTCGGTATACCCATCACTCAAAAGGAAAGAGCTGGGATCGTCGCGAACAATTTTCAATTTCTGTGCGCTGCTGCTATTTGAGAGACCATAGAAGGGAAGCATAAAGAGAGGGAGTAAAGGAAAAAGAGCGCATAACCGCACTTCATTTGGGAGCGTGTGCATTTCGTGGTAGCGGTCGCAGCGCACTGATTTTGTCGTGCCTTATTTTCACTGCTTGAGCTTCAAAAGACCGAGCAGAGCAAATACGAAGTGGTCTTGTCTCTTCAGCGCATTTTTTCGTCGTTGAAAAAATTTGTTCTAGATGTCTAGTCTATGTGTTCTTTGGTTAGTGGTATGAGTTACTCGCTGACCACAGTGCCACAGAGTATTTTTAATATGTAACTTTAAAAAAAATCGATATATCAATATTTTTAGATTTTTTTCCCCACAATAAATTTATAATCCGTCCCAAAATACAAAAACAATAAAAATTAGTATTATTTGTTAAAATGATAAAGACCGCTTAAGTCAAGTATCCGGTAGTCATACGACTTCATAATTCGCTTCATAATTGCCGAAGCAAGTCGCTCCGAAGGCACTGAGCTACCAGGGATGGCATCGTAAAGCGATCTTGGCAAAAGCCGCTTTCCCAAAGAAGCTTGCGGCAAGGTACAGACATCTCAAGCTCCCTCTATTCCGCACAGTGTACTGCACAGTGTAAGCATCATAGTACTTATTTTTTATACGCGACGCCATATTAGATGTGTTAACACTTGTTTTTATTATTTTAGGGCACAAATTACATTTGGCTGTTCCATTTTTAAAGTCCGAATAATTCGTTTTCACCAGATTCAACGAAAAAAGACGGTTATAACTAGCAAAAACCAAATACAGTCGAATCACAGTGAAATCTCCTACAATCTCCTTATTCATATTTCGAATTATGTCCATACATTTTTAATGCACTCAGTAATTCGAACTAAAAAATCATTGCTAAGACGCGGTATATCGTACTCATATGGGTAAATACTCGACAATTCAAATTTGCGAATGCTCTTGGCGTGCTAGGAAGAACTTTTAATTTGAATTTTGGACTCCCCTGAAACTACCTTTACTGTGCGTGGTTGAAATTTACTTGCGTCGATCCCAGCTCTTTCCTTTTGAGTGAAAGGTATACCAAAACGCTAGCGTTTTCATGAATATTGCTAGGAAGGGTATAAAAGCGGTTTGGCGCATAAAGAATTTGATTTCGCGACGGGCGTGCAGCCACACGTGAACTCTCTTGCTACACATATGAGCATTTAGGTGTGTGTAACTCTTGTTGGCTGAGCAAATTCTAAAGTTAAAAATTTACCGTTTATCGGCCTTGTGAAATGAGCACATAAGTTAACACACAAAGTTACACCAAACGCGCCCCAAGTAACTCAGCAATAGTGCTAGTGCACTGAACCCAAGGCGGCTTGCGCCACGTGCACTGCGTCAGCATTCCCACGGAGTCGAAAGCAAGAACAACAACAGGCCTCCGCCACGTGCGTTGCGTCAGCACTCCCACGGCGTCAAAAACAACAACAACAACAGGCTTCCACCACGTGCACTGCATCAGCATTTCCACGGAGTCAAAGAACAACAACAACTGCATCGGCACCAGCACCAGTATCACCGTCAATAAGTAACAACGGTTAATCGAGCTCAATAAGAAGAAAATTTTTAAATAATTTTGATAATTTTATAAGAAAATATATTACCTTAAGAATTTATTACACACTAAAACACCCACATTTCTACGAAATCTAAACATTGGCCATCTGAAACAGAAACAGTGCCTAATTAATTTAAAACAAGACTATGGATAAAGTATTAGCTAGCTCGTTGGCTGCCCTTAGGATAGGCACCAATCAAAAAGAACCAAATGCATCTAGTACTCCCGTAGCTAGCCCAGAACTGAAGGAGGTTATTGTGAGTATGGTTAAGGAAACATTAGGAAGAGGGGATATTTTCCAGGGCCAGAACGATAGGGTGGAAACGCTAACCGACGTACCTGTTATAACCCTTTCTCCAGGAGACCAGGAAAAGCTGCCAGACTTAGCAAAGTTGGTTAGGGAGTTCCCTGGAAATCGTACTGAGTTCGGCTCATGGAAGATGAATGTATCACTATTATGAGCTTATACGAAGGTAAGGAAGATACACAGGCTTATTATCTCATAACGCTAGCAATTCGTAACAAGGTTACCGGTGAAGCTGACGTAGTCCTGGAATCATATAACACGCCTCTGAACTGGAAAGCTATTTCAAAGTGTTTAACAGATCATTTCGCTGATAAGTGCGATCTGGAAACATTAGAGTATCAACTATTCTCGCTCATTCAAGGCAAACTGACCATTGCCGAATTCTATCAGCCGGTCTACTATCAACTCTCCTTGATATTAAACCAGATCACTATCCAAGATTTGACACCCGAAAGCATTAGGGCTTTGACTCAGAGCTATCGAGAAAAGGCTTTGGATACTTTTGTTAAAGGACTAAAATGTTATTACCCATACTATTGGCGATCAAAGAGCCTCGCGTTCTCAGCCACGCTCTACACCTGTGCGAGCTGGTAAAGAACCAAGAACAACGGAACGGGTTTACTCCGAAGTTCCGGCAAACACCCCCAACACTGCCCCCTAGACAGTTCTCCGCTCCTAGGTTCGCACCTCATAAACAGCAGTTGTCACATACAACAACTAACTGGCAAGCCTTTAACCCTAGACTCTATTATAACCCTAATTCCATGGGAATCCCAGCGAATAACTGAAAATTCCCTGACTTCCGTAACCACAATACTAGACCACCTCACACTCAACCTCCCATATCTCATGAACAATATGGTGGGAGATCATTGCATCCACCAGCACACCCTGTAGCTCCTAAACCGGAACCTAAGCCGGTAGCTATCGAAGTTGATGAGTCTCTTCGCTCCGGCTGTACCAATTATATGAACAGGCCTTCGCTCAATGAGCGCCTTGGAAAGCGGGCCGCTTCTCAGGTGGGCCGCAACCCAAGTTCCAAAAGCAGTTCCATCTTGCCACGGGAGCACCCGATCAAGCAAACGAAGAAGTCGAGCAAAATGGTTTGAACTATATTAGTCCCGAAGAACAGGCTTATTACGAGAACCCCGAGGTAGCCGGAGCAGTAGCTTTCTACGGGCAAGGTGCTGAAGTAGAACAGCAAGAACAAAAAGCAACCACAATCTGTGCTTCAGACGTTTATTTTTTAGACTAAACAGATCATCATAGGGTAACCTATTTTAAGTGTGTAACGCAAGACGGTACCACACTTAATTTCCTTATTGACACTGGCTCAAACCAAAATTATGTTCGACTCCGTTTAATTAGAAATCCGAAAATAAATACAAAAATAAAATAAATTAAAATAAATTCTACGTCAACTTTTTTGCGAACAAACCCTAATTACTCACCACACCTACATCACTCTATTCGGCCGTCAAGACGTCCCTCTAAAATTCTTTCTATTAACGATGCTCTAAAAGAATTCAAGGCCGTAATAAACGTCAAAGACAATACCATGACGTTAGATGACAATTACAAGCTCCATTTTGATCAGCTATATACCCAATCAGTGAATAACATAAAAGTCAGAACAGAACACATGACTCCGGCCCAAGTCGAACTATTAGATTCCCTTACGCAAAAACATCCCGACCTTTTCGCAGACCCGGACGAAAAACTAACTTACACTACTAGGGTGAAAAGAAAAATCAGAACATCATCGGATATTCCTTACCCGGCTTCGCTTAGAACAGAAGTGGAAAAACAGATGTAACAACTGCTGCAAGACGGCATTATCAGACCTACACGGTCACCGTACAACGCACCTGTATGGATAGTAAAAAAAAAAGCGGCGCCTCTGGTGAAAGGAAGTTCAGAGTAATAATATGCTACGTCTACATCGACGATATTGTCGTCGTCTTAGCGAAGACGCTAAACATTTAGATGCAATATTTGCACACTAGACGAAGCCAACATGAAAGTTCAAATAGATAAATGCGAATTTTTCAAGGAAGAAGTGAATTTCTTGGGCTTCACCATATCCCGACAAGGCGTAAAAACAAACATCGACAAAGTAAAAGCAAAAGTCTTTCAAAAAATATCTCCAATAAGACAACCATAACGCTAGACACGGACGCAATAGATGCCTTTAACAAAGTCAAAAGTGATTTAGTCTCAGGAGATGTAGTTCTATCCTACCCAAATTTTAACAAAGAGTTCCATTTGACAACCGATGCCTCCAATTAAGCAATCGGAGCGGTGCTGGAACAAAATTCCCGTCCCATCAATTTTATATCACGCACTCTCATAAAAACGGAAGAGAACTACGCAGCAAATTAAAAGGAAATGCTTGCGATAGTCTGGGCACTTCAAATCCTGCGGATGTACCTCTACGGTAAACTGAAACGCTGGAAGAGCTATTTAGAAGAATACAATCACGAACTAAGATACAAGCCAGGTGCACCAAACGTAGTAGCAGACGCCTCATCTAGGATTCCGCCAACTCCACAAATAAATAGTACTACAACCACGATTCATAGCGATGAAAGAGTCTACGTTAGGGTAGATAAGCGACTAGCGTCAAAGCTAACCCCGAATTTTAGAGAAGAAATAGTCAGAAGACAGGAACACTACTATAAAAACACAATCAGAGAAAATTGTCCACAAGAATAACTTAAAGACATAATGTCCAATAACTAGAATTTTCAAAAGTCAGGATAGCCACCAACGGCAAAAGCTTACTGTACATCATTAACATATCACTAATTACTAGGGAAAATTGTATATCCACACTCCTAAAACCAATTAAGCAGGGAAAATTTTTTAATGAAATAAAATACAAGAATATTATCCAATGTAATAAGATAACTTACGGTCTAAAATCAAATTGTGACCACGAGGAACTGCTGCTGGGTACGATTCTGCTGAACAACTTTAATGGTTCCATCTACATCGACGAAGAGAAAACCGAACTGGAGGGCACTTTCCTAATCCAAGCCTCAAATGCGACAATCAAAGTAGCAAACGACGTATACGAGATGAAAGTGCTATCATATGCTCAAGCGATACCACCCTCTTACAACTCAAATCACAGAGGAGCCGAGTGGAGGAGGTACTCTCACTACAGAAGCTGAAGGAAATAAACATCAACAATACCTTGGAAATCGAGCACATAAGAGAAGACAATTCAACACTAACAGCGGCGAACATTACGTCTTCAACGATCCTGGTGGTCATCATCGCAGTCATAATCGTTTGGAAGCTGAAGCAAACATCGATCACCGCTAAGAAAGTATCAAATGAGCCTTGTAAGGCGGCTCACCGATCGCCGCCTTCAAATTAGTAGTAAGTTAAAGTTAAGATAGTTATAAGCTGTAATGAATAGTGAATATTGTTTTGAGTTCTTAAATTAGTGATAGGTTAAATTTAAGATAGTGATAAGTGGTCGTGTGTAAGGAGTATTGTTTTAATTCTAGATTAACAATAAGTTCAAATTAAGATACCGATAAGTTGTAGCTAAGATGCCAATTTGAATTTGTATTTGAAAAGGCTGCCCTAAGCGCAGACGAACTATCGGCGATCGGCGGTGCAACCCTGCGTGGAGAGTTCTTGAGTGGAGAGTTGCGTCGCCGACGTCGAGCGTTTTGGGCGAGCGTAGAGAATGAGTTAGGAGAGTTAATGAGTGACCAGCGTGGAGAGCGGTCAAGTTACGCGGATGAAAAGGTTGTTAAGCGATCACCGCAAGAAGCGGCCGTGACTAGTGAATAAGTTAAAAGTTTATAATTGAAGTGGAAAATAAAAAGCGAAGGACGCAACAGAGTAGATTTATTGGAAAGGGGCGGCGGAGTTGCAGGATTAAAGATTGGCGGAGGACTCGATCTCCGACGGATGACAAGAAGAAGAAGACTGACAGAGGACGTGGCGGAGGATAGAAAGCTCGTAAAGGTGCACGTGAGTGGTGGTTTCTTATTAATTTCCCCTCTTTCCCTATTCCCGGCCATATTACTAAAACATCCCCCCCTGGTGTCTCACTTTTCAAATAAATATTCTTGTGAGAGTACCCTGGGCAGACTGAGTCTGTCCCCAGCTGGAAATTTACTACTTTACAAGTGGCGCCCGAGCAGGGACAAAAGGGCGGTGCGCGGTGCGTCTAATGGCCGACAGCTAGAGGTCGAAAATTGCAAAATTTTAACATATAAAATTATTGCGCATGTATGCAAATATGTTGGTGAATATTGCTGGCTTAGAGAGAAAAAAAAGAGGAGAGAATAGTTTGTGCGAAAATAGTGAACGCGTGCACGCATATATGTATGCATACTTTCATATAGGCGAAGTTTATAATGTGTAAGTGCATATATATATATGGGCTAGGATCAGTGTGTGTATATATATATAAATGAGTATATGGGCGCATATACATATACGAGGATAGGTGTATATAATGTTCAAGGGCAGGTATACATATATATGGATATATATATGTATATGTTAACTGTGCGATTTTAGGCGCGAGAATAAATGCGTGTCCATGTATAAATGAGTATAGGTGTACATATATATATATGAGAGTGAGCGCATAGTTACATGCAAGTATGAGAATACGCATATATATGCGGGGACAAGGGCACGCATATAGGCGACCAGAAGTATATAAAGGAGTTTAAGTAATAGCGCAAATACATATACTCGATTATTAGGGTATATACATATAGATATATAGATATACACTCATGGTCAAATTAATAGGTGTGAATTTTTTTTTTTTTTAAATGGGAATAACGTCTATATTTTTTCATGAAACTAAAATATTCAACTTATATTAACTTATATTGCTAATTCTTTGGGGCAGAGAGGATATTAGCTTTCTACACCTTTCCACAGGATCGGTGCTCCATTCCTCCTGAGTATTTTCCAATAATTGGGTGTAATTGAAGCAGGTAGTCTTGGAAATTTGCCTTTTCAGGTGTCCCCAAAGGTTCTCAATTGGATTGAGATCTGGAGACTGACTTGGCCACTCAAAAACTTCAATTATATTTTCATGAAACCAATCCTTAACTACTGAGGAGTCCTATTTAGGATGGTTATCCTGTTGGAATTTCTATTTTAGAGGTATGTTGTCGTGTGCATGTGGTAGCATAACACTACTCAAAAGTTCCTTTTACAGGAATCTGTCCATTATGAAAATGGTCGATGGTCCAATTCAAAACCATGCCATGAAAAGCAGTCCCAAACCATTATTCCGCCTCCTCCGTGCTTAACCGTCTTTTTTTGTATATCTAGGATCCAATTCTTTGCCTATAGGACTTCGAATACTTATATTTGAGTCATTCTCAAATAAATTTTATTTTGGTTTCATCACTCCAGAGAATTTTTCTCAATTTACGCTCTCCCTCTAAACCACACCTGGCCTTGTGAGTTTGAGCAAAATTAAGCCTCATCCGAATATTTGCTTTACGCAATAGAGGAACCCTGCCAGCAACTCTCCCAGGTAGATTCGAGCTTCATAGCCGTCGACGAATAGTTCGTGCCGATACAACATTGCCCATTTCGATGGCAATCGGTCTCGAAGACTTAAAAGGGTCCCTTTTAGCCAACGTGACTATCCGGGAATCCTCTCTTACGGTAGTTTTCCTTCGGGCACCCGGCTTCCTTTTATCTTTTTTTGTGTTAGAGCATTTGTTACGAAGTTCTCTAATCGTCCCATTAGTAAGGCAATGCATGTATAAGTTTTACCCTCTTCACGAAGCTTGAGAACGAGATTTCTCTCTTCAGCACTGCAGTGAACTCCACGACCCAGCTAATTTTATTTAAATGTTGCAAATGAAAATGTTGATGCTTCAATCAAATTATATTCAATAAAAATACTACCTTTGCTTACTCAAAAACTCTTTAATATTTTAATTATTAATGTGTCCAGGTCAGAGCTTGCAAATGAGAGTTGAGCGTTTTTTCGTTTATTCTCTTTCTCGCATCATACCCAAAAAAAATTGTGTAGGCACGTCTCTCTCTGAGCGTCACTCTCTGTTTTCTTTAGCATCTGTTTCGCTCAGACGCAATGCGATGACTCATTCGTGTGACGCTCTCACATGAGTGTCGCGTAAAACTAACACGATTTTCCCTCACACAAAGCCTCTCAGCAAAAAACACTTTGACTAACAAACTCAGCAGAAAATGTTTTTGCCTTCGTGTGCATGTAAATACACGCATACATACATACGAAAAGAACGCAGCAATCGCGCGTGATTACCCATACAAACGCAACTTACCGTTACTTCTTTAACTCAAGCAAACGATCAGTGTTTGACTTGAGGAAACGAAAACAGAAACAACTATCTCCCTCAGAGCGCGAGAGAGCTAAGCCAGACGCGACAAAAACAGTTTCTGTCTGAGTTTTTTTGACTGTGTCACTGAAAGACACTTTTTTGCAGACAACGAAAAAGTGTTAACAGTTATTTGCGAGCTATGGTCCAGGTCGATTTTGAGGTAGAGAATGTATAACAGCCAAAACTTTTTAGCGAGTAAATTTTTTTGGGGAGATTTACCTATTTCCTTTTTAAATAGTGTGGCCATACCTAACAAAAAAAATTTCGTGCTGATAGATGTTGTCAAACCGTAATTATTCTAAAATATGCTAGAATCTTTGGGTCACACCTATTAATTTGACCATGAGTGTATATATATATATGTATGTATATATATATGAAGATGGGTGTGCACATATGTGCAAAGAGGTGAGCGGATGGATATATTCGATCGTAGGTGTTCATATACATGCGATCTTGGGTGTGCATATATGTGCATAAATAATATGCAAGAAGAAGTGAGTATAAACACATGAGCATTGGTGTATATGAGTATGCGGGCGTAGGCGCATGCATGTGCACAAACAAAAGTGGACATATATTTACGCAGACTGGTGTGCGTTCGGCCAGAGAGCGGCTTAACGGCGCGAGGGCCATAAAATCTGAGCGCACAGTGGGACGAGTGCAGCGGATACCAAGGTGAAAACATAGTCGTGTGAGCGTGCATGAGCGTATAGGCGAATGAGAGAAAGAGGTGAGGGTCAACTTTTGGCCGTTTGTTCGTTGCGTGGGCTCGCTGCACCCTACGTAGGGCATATCCGACATGTTGGTATGAAAACGCGTTTTACTGAGATTTGTCCGCTTTTGGTGGCCTGGGGCCCACTATGCAGCTCGAAATAAAATAAAATTAAAATAAATAAAATAAAATAAAATAAAATAAATTAAAATAAAATAAAATAAATTATATATAACAAATAAACAAGGCGGAGCGAATCGGAATAAAGCAGGGTGAAGTGGGATGTATTCAAGAAGTGAGAAGGCGAAGTAAAGAGAACGAGGCAAGATTTAGCAAGTGGAAAGTGAAGAGAGATGAAACAAGTAGCAAATGAAGAAGGGCAAGATCCGATAATGAAGATGGAGTGAAGTAACGAAGAAAATTAAGTAAAGGTAACGAAAGAAAGTAATCAAGAAAAGTAAAAGTAAGGTGATGAAGATGAAATAAAGCAAGTTAAACTAACGGAAAATAAATTAAAAGCGTATAAAGACAAGCGAAAAGGGAATGAAATAGGTTAAGAGCGAACAAAGAAAATTTAATTGAAAGCAAATAAAGGGATGCGAAGAGAAGATGATATAAAGTCAGTTAAACGAACAAAAATAAATTAAAAGCGAATAAAGAGAAACGAAAAGGAACGAAATAGGTTAAGAGAGGGGAAAAAATATACATATAAAAATAAAAATATAAATAAAACAAATGTAAATAAATAAAAAGAAAAATAAAATAGAATAACGAAATAGATTAAGAGGAAATAAAGAGAATAAAATAAAGCTAGAATAAAGTGAGCAAAGGGTAGATTAAGAGGAAATGAAATGAAATAGAATGAGGTGGTACATGTAAGCGAAATTGTATAAGATAAGAAAAAAAGGGGGTCTAATAACCGAAAAAAGGAGATGTATATATATAAATAAATAAAAAACAAGTAAGAAAGCTATAGTCGAGACTGCTCGACTACGAGATCCCCTGAACCCTTGGAGCAATAGCTATTTCAATAATTTTTCGCGTCTTTCAGCTTACACAAGAAATACGCACACACACACACACACACACACACGCACATACACACACAAACACATACACACACACACACACATACCACGTTTTCACGGAGTGCGGTCGATGCCATCGTGGTCCATCGTAGACAATAGCTTGAACTGTGTTTTCCCCTGTGAAAGTGGAAAGAACTGAAGTCAACGTGTTTGCTGTGGGCGCGGCGTACCCAGCGACCTCAAAAAACTACCAGAGACTTACTGCGCGGCGGTTCGTGGAATTCCCAAGCGGTATAATTCGGTGGTGCAAGAGAGGGGGGCGATAGCGTCAGTGTTTTGGCGTCAGGGCTTCTTTCCTTTCCTTGTCTTTTGTGGGCGCGTAAATTTTGTTACTTTAGGCGTCACACTTGCGCAATAAGAAAAATCAGGTGCATTCACTCTAACAGCTGTTAGTAGTGCTGGAAATTGCATCGGGCAATCAGCTGCTCACTAACGTTGGTGAGTTGCTAAGCCTTAGCAAAGACAGCAACCTAGCTACTGGAGTGAAGTAGCAGTTATTAAAAGTAGTGCATACTTTCGGGCTCTCGCTGTAGTCAAGTTGGGTTTAAGCTACTGCGGGTTGTAAACTCAGATTATAATAGTAGCCATTGCCCACTACAGGCTTCACGCCGTTGTAGTCGGAGCAGAAATGGATGCCATGATGGAGGACGAGCTGCAAGCTTTTGCGCGTCGTTCCTCGTTGCAGCGATCGCCGCAGCAACAACAGAGGGTGTTGGCGCAGCCGTCGACTTCTAACCAGGCTCCAGTGGCTGAGTGCCAGGCACCCAAGTCACTAAAAGAAGCGTTAGCTCAAATAGGAGCTAGGAGCTACACTAGAGGGTTTGTCTGCCTTATTTGGGGGTCAGCGGCATATAAATGCCTTAATGAGAGAGGAGCTGGCTAGGCTGGTCAATCTCCATAAGACGGCCGAAGCGTTCTGCAACCGTTCGGTTAAAAACTGTGAGGTGCAGACCACGCCACTCAAAAAAGTAGGCGAAAACGTTAAGGCAGCGAGCATTAGTGCTACAGTAGGTAGCAATACTCCCAAGCGGTCGAGGGAAGTTGCCTCCGAACAGAGGAAAACTCCCTCAAAAAAGCCGAGGCCCAATAGAAGTGCAGCGAACCCAAAAGAACCAATGGCTCTACGGGCTACAGCTGAATCTGAAACTTCAAACCAGGCCGCCCGACAGACAAACCAGAGCAGCTGGACAGTCGTCAAAGGGCGAAAGCCTATGCAAAAACGTCCCAGGACTGACGCGATTGCGATTTCAGGCGTAGGGGGTTGCAGCTACGCGGACATGCTTCGTGTAGTTAAAAACGACCCAAATTTGAAGCATCTGAGCAGCGACGTTCAAGGCATTAGGAAGACAGCTAAGGGGGACCTTTTACTGCAACTGAGTAGGAAGCCGGAGCATAGCGCTGAGGCTCTGCACGAAGCTGTAGGCAAGGCCTTGGGAGACCGAGCGGTAGTTAAAACACTTACCGAATCGGCGCAAGTTGAGATTCGCGATCTAGATGAGTTAGCGACCAAAGAGGAGATCTTGGAGGCAATTAGGGTGGAGTTGAAGGATAGCTCACTCCCCATTGAGGCTATCAAATCGCTTCGGCCAGCTTTTGGTGGACAGCAAAGAGCTACGGTTGCTCTTCCAATTGGGAAAGCTAAAACTCTGCTCGAGCTGTCCAAAATTAGAATAGGATGGGTAGTTTGCCGTATCCGAGCCGTGGAGCAGCCTAAACGCTGTTTCAAGTGCCTCGATTACGGTCATATGGCAGCAAACTGCGGCAGCGACTGTGACTTAAAGGGCGCCTGTTTCAGGTGTGGAGAAATGGGTCACAGTGCCAAAGCATGCACCAAGCCACCAAAATGTAGCCTCTGCATCCGGAAAGGTGAAAAGCAGACGGACCATTCAGCAGGCAGCTTCAAGTGCCCATCTTACCGTGAAGCTGCTCGTAAAATGAAATGTTAAGGTTTTTGCAGCTTAGCTTGCCGAGGATGCTAGGGGTCGGAAGGCCATTATAGCTGGAGATTTTAACTCCTGGGCGCTAGAATGGGGTAGCCCAACAACAAATGCCAGAGGTCGTATCCTACTGGAGATCTTCGCGACACTAGATGTTGCACTGCTCAACACTGGCCATGAGTACACCTTCAGTCGGGCGGGATACGGGTCTGTTATCGACATTACTTTTGTCACTTCATCCCTCTTTCGGGGAGCAACATGGAGCCATTGCGATAGCTATACAGGCAGCGATCATACGGCACTTCTGTTCACAATAGGTGAGCCACCTGCCAGGGCGTCAACATTGTGGAGGGAGTCGTATCGGCTAGATACTTTTGATCCCGCGGTCTTTTCAGAGGCCATTCAGTCTCTGGGTACAATTGGTAATGCTGAGGCCAGAGCATGCCAAATGGTAGCCCAAATACAGAGTGCCTGCAATAGCAGCATGTTACGCCGCAAGCAGTTCACGCGACAACATGAGCCTACGTATTGGTGGAATACGCAAATAGGTGACATTCGTCGCAAATGCATCCAGGCGAGAAGAAGCTACCAACGGGCTCGCGGTAGGCCAACGTTTCTTGAGAAACAGTTAGCTTACCAGGCAGCTAGAAGACAGCTAAAGAAGGCCATTCGGGCAAGCAAAAGAGAATGTTTTTTACAGTTGTGCGACTCAGCCGAATATGACCCTTGGGGCAGGGCATATAAGATAGTAGTTAAAAGACTATACGCAGGTAGACAGGTGCAGCCTACGGATCGTCTGGAGCTTAAATCGATTGTGGAAACACTCTTTCCAGAAAGTTTAAGCTCCATTCACGCCCCTGAGTCCGAGTCTGCTGATCAGGGCTCAACGAGCACTGAAATTGCTGAAATTGTTTTAGTTACAGAGGAAGAAATATCAGTAGTTCTCCGAGGTCTTAGAACCAACACAGCTCCGGGGCCGGACGGGATCCCAAATCGTGCGCTAAAGCTAGCCCTCGCCTTGCACCCAAGTACGTTCGCCGAATTATTTAACGAATGCCTGATCCAAGAGACGTTCCCGGCAAAATGGAAAGCCCAGAATCTGGTATTGCTACCCAAGGCTGGCAAACCACCAGATGAGCCATCTTCGTACAGACCGATCTGTCTCTTAGACACCATGGGAAAGGTGTTTGAGAAACTGATCTGCTCTAGGCTGGAGACTGCGATTGCAAGCGCCGGAGGCCTGTCACCAAACCAATTTGGATTCCGGAAGGCCCGGTCAACAACGGACGCGCTTAACAAAGTTGTTGGTCTGGCCACTTCCGCTATTCAAGGCACCAGATGGAGGCACGGGACGAAGGAATACTGTATCATCGCGACCCTGGATGTAAGGAATGCCTTCAACACAGCTAGTTGGGATATGATACTGAATGCGCTGTCACAATATAATATCCCTAAATATCTAAAAGAGATAATAAAGAGCTACTTCAGAGGAAGAACACTGGTATACAACACGAGTGAGGGTCCCCAAACTCATACAGTGTCAGCTGGAGTACCCCAAGGCTCAGTGCTGGGGCCTCTCCTATGGAACATCATGTACGACGGCGTACTGCGCTTGGAACTACCAGCAGGCGCGCACACCATTGGCTTTGCTGATGATGTAGCTGTCGTAGCCATAGGAAAGGAGCTCAAAGATACAGAGGATATGTGCAGCGAAAGTATCAATCGCATACGAAGCTGGTTGACAGGAGCTGGGCTCGAGCTAGCGGCACACAAGACCGAAGTTGTACTGGTCAGCAGTCGCAAAAGAGTGGAAACTGCCAATATAAAGATCGGCAGCGTCACCATTGCGTCAAAGAGGGCGATAAGATATCTTGGTGTCATGATAGACACAAGATTAACTTTCCGCGAGCACTTAGAATATGTGCATAAAAAGGCAGCTGATTCTTGTAGAGCTCTCTCGAGAATCATGCTTAACACGCGGGGACCTAAACAGCAACGACGTCTCCTCCTAATGAGCGTCATTAGGTCTGTCGTCCTCTATGCTGCGCCAATATGGGCAAGAGCGATGGCAACTCCGAGCTACAGCCGAGGCATTTGCGCGATCTACAGGCTGAGCGCAATCAGAGTCAGCTGCGCTTTCAGGACTATCTCCGATGACGCGGCGCTCGTCATAGCCGGTATGGTGCCACTGGAGTATTTGGTCGCCGAAGCCGTGGAGCGGAATTCGCACGGGCCTACGCGACTCAACGCTGTCAGGGCGAACAGCATCGCACGATGGCAAAGAAGGTGGAGTAGCTCAGCTAAAGGGCGGTGGACGCACAAGCTCATCCCGGAGCTTGAACCATGGGTTAACCGCAAACATGGCGAGGTTAACTTCTACCTTACGCAGATCCTCTCGGGTCATGGATGCTTTCGGAGCTATTTGAAGCGCTTTGGCCACGAGGAATCTGACGAGTGCCCCTGGTGCGAGCGAGGGCATGTGGAAGACGCCAACCACATTCTTTTCGAATGTGGACGGTTCCTGGAGGAGAGGCGTCGTCTGGAAGAGGCAGTGGGCTGCTCCATCAGAGCGGACAACTTAGTCAACGCCATGCTGGAATCGGAGGAAGCTTGGGAACTAACAAGCACCTTCGCGGCCACGGTGATGATGGAGCTCCGCAGAGTCGAGCGATCGAGAAGACGAGCTGTCCCAGGCTAAGGTAGCGCATAGTGCTTGCGAAGCAATGCTTTACGGCCGTCCCGCAAGCACCGCGCGCTATCATAGCCACCACGCAACTTGCAATTTGTTATAATTTTGTCAATAAATGAATATAAAAAAAAAAAAACACACACACATACACACACACACACACACACACACACACACACACACACACAAACACATACACACACATACACAAACACGTCACACACAAGCACCCACGCATAAACACGCATGGGCTGCAGTGTTGGCTTACTATGAGAACTTAATTGTTTAATAACTTTTTTTGAGGACATGAAACTTTCAGATTATGATTACAACATGGATATGCATGTATTTGCCAAAACACAAGTCTCTAGTATTTGAAATACGTTTTTTGCATAAATTGCATATCAGCATACATAAATGAATGAGTATAAAAATTTGGAGACTCTAGCAATAAAGGTGTAGGAGATATAATTTTATAACTGGTTTTCGATAAGAAGATTTTATCGATAAAAGAAGATCGGGATGAGTTATCGATTTTTAATGATAAACTTGATATGTGCGCTGTAATTACGGACATTAAAAAAAAATTTGAATTCTTTAGCTTTATATCTTCTGAAATCGACGCGTTCATACATACGGACAGACGGACGGACAGACAGACGGACAGGGCCAAATCAACTCAGCTCGTCGCCCTGAACAAGAATATATATACTTTATGGAGTCTGCCACGCCTCCTTCTGCCTGTTATATACATTTAAAAAAAAACATTATACCCTGATTTCCCATTGAAAATGGATTCAGGGTATAAAAATAAAAAATAAAATTAAAAAAAAAAAAAAAAATATATATATATATATATATATATATATATATATATATATAAATAAAAAAAAAATAATAATAATAAATAAATAAATAAACAAAAAAAAAAAAGGGAGAAAAGAAAAGAAACAAATAAATAGAATAACGGTAGCGGAATAAGAGTTGAATAAACCGAGAGGAATAAATAAACATTTGAAATGGAAGACGCCGAATATCATAACCCGGGATTGAGCGTCGGGTGGATTTACCAGCGGTGCAAGGAGGAGCTAATCACAATAGCTCGAGAGTTCGGCCTGGATGGTGAGGGCCGAGTAGAGGATCTGAGGAAAAGACTCTCTACATTCATACAAAGCAACAACTATTCGGCGGAGGCCAAAGCGAGATTGGCCGAGATCGAGAAGCGTTTCGCGAAGGGATCCGAGCTCACTCTGGGAGGCGCTGTGCCAAGCATGGGCAGCCGAGCTTACCAGAAATCGGAGCCGGATTTACGAAAGGTTCAAGACCAAGGCCCTGTTCAGACAGAGTCCCTGAAACTGATGGTGCCCATGGTTAACAGCGCGGCGGTGCGGCGTCGTGAAGAGCGGAAGGAGTTCGGCAACGCTGGAGAGGATGAGGCGCTATCGACGACTTCGAAGACTGGTCGACAAGTCCCCGCGCTCACGATCCCGTCGGAGAGGTCCCCGCCCTGGGGGGTCGCCGAGCAAGTTCGAAAATGGGGCATGCGGTATGATGGCCGAACGGACCCGTTAGGCTTCGTGGAGATCGTGGAAGAAAGAGCGATCACTTACGGCATCGAGCTGGATCGGATGCCACGGGCGATGAGCGAGGTATTCGCGGATAAGGGGCGAAATGGTTCTTGACCAGCGGGTTGAGGGATTCATCGTGGGCCGCTTTCAGGAGCGCATTCTTGGATTTCTTCCTCCCCCCGCAGCGCCTGGAGGATCGCGCCATCAAAGAGAAGGAGAAAGTTTCAAAGACTACCTGATCGAACTCAGGTTGTTCATGCGGCAGGCCCGATATAGCAC
Organism: Drosophila mojavensis; assembly: GCF_018153725.1. Classification (NCBI taxonomy): domain Eukaryota; kingdom Metazoa; phylum Arthropoda; class Insecta; order Diptera; family Drosophilidae; genus Drosophila; species Drosophila mojavensis. Next base: position 1,878,085 of record NW_025318897.1, on the reverse strand, counting down.
GGCGCAGGAGCTGTATCGAGCCACTGAGAACGCTGCCCCGGACTATCGGCTGTACGTGAGGCGTCATGACTTTGTCACACTGACGCAACTCACGCAGATGGCAGCCGAATACGAAAATGTCCAAGAACAGAGGAGGGAACAGGACAGAGAGGCTGCAGCAGGCAGAACGAAGGCTGCATGGTCGAAGCAGGCCGAAAATCGACCGAACAACTTTTTCCACACACAGACGCCGGAATCCCAAGTTAGAGGTCAAACGGCAGGAGTAGCGATGGCGCCCGCGGCGATATCTCAAGAGGCTGTCCACCGGATGATGGCTCAGGAGGGTGAGTCTGGAGGAAGAACACGACGAACGTGCTATCGGTGCGGGCAAGTAGGCCATTTCGCACGCGAATGCCAAAGCGGACAGACGCCGTCCTGCGGCCGCTGCGGAAGGAAAGGGAAAAGCACGCGGGAATGCTGCGAGCACGACGACGCTGGAGCGGGGCGGCGCCGCCTAGACAGCAAAGATGGGGCGAGGAATCCCCTTTCAGTGGAGCTTGTGCGCTATAGACACCACGGTGTATTGTGACAACGCAGCGCTCACCATGAGGATGAAGGAGGAGCCGAACGAAGAGACGTCCCTGAGAAGCGGGTCAAATATATCGAAAGAGAGCGAACGGTCAGGAGGTCCGCAATCGCTTGCTCGATTAAAGGTTCGAGGACAGGAACGGAAGAGAGGCCCCGAGGCACCGGGTTGGTCTCCGACGCAGAAGGGGGGCCTGGCGTCAGCGGGCAGAGGATTTCCGGTCGATGAGCAGGGCACGTCGAAGAGTGGCGGGCTACCTGCCCAGTCGATCAAGAGTGGTCGCAAGACGCCGAAGGAAGAACTCGGGAAGTGTCCTCAAGAAGAGGCCAAGAAGAGGATGAGGAGAATACAGAGTCTTCCCCCGACGACACAGGGTGGCCGGAGGACCTGGAGGACGAGCTGAAGGAGTTCCTGGAAGCAGAGCTGGCGCTTTTCGAGGGACTGGACGGAGTGTCAAATATCGCTGAGCATAGCATAAGGATGCGGGATGATAAGCCTCTTAAGCAAAGATATTATCCCAAGAATCCGGCTATGAGGAAAGTGATCGACGAACAGGTAGACGAGTTGATTCGAGCTGGAGCTATCGAGCCTTCGCGAAGTCCGCATAGTGCGCCCATCGTATTAGTAAAGAAGAAGACCGGAGATTGGCGCATGTGTGTGGACTACCGACAGCTAAATGCACACTCAATCCTAGACGCCTACATCGTTCCGCGGATCAATCATATCCTCGAGAGGCTGAGACACGCACGATACATATCCACCCTGGACTTGAAGAGCGGATACTGGCAGATTCCCATGGCGGCGGACAGCAGCGAATGCTGGGCGTTCACGGTCCCGGGGAGAGGATTATTCCAGTGGCGAGTGATGCCATTCGGTTTACATTCAGCAGGCGGCTCTGGACACAGTAATAGGACCAGACATGGAGCCGCACGCTTTTGCATATTTAGATGACATTGTGGTGATCGGTGCCACGAAAGCGCAGCATGCGGAGAACTTGAGGGAGGTCTTCCGCCGGTTGAGGAAAGCCAACCTTCGAATAAACCGGAAGAAATGCAGTTTCTTCAGAAAAAGGTTGGTCTATCTCGGACATGTCATCAGCGAAGAAGGGATATGCACGGATCCCGCAAAGGTCGAGGCGATCCGCCGTTTTCCGGCACCCTCGACCTTCAAGGAGTTACGACAGTGTTTGGGAATGGCGTCGTGGTACAGGCGATTTGTACCGAACTTTGCGTCGATGGTGGAGCCAATGACGAGACTTCTGAATCATTGAAGAAACTCAAAGAAAGTCTCACGACCGCGCCAGTGTTGGCGTGTCCCGACTTTTCGGCGAGGTTCGTACTACAGACGGATGCCAGCGATTACGGCTTGGGCACGGTGCTCACGCAAGAGAAGTGCCTCGCGATTGTCTGGGCGATCAGGAAAATGCGGTGCTATCTCGAGGGCTATCGATTTGAGGTGGTTACAGATCACTTGGCGTTGAAGTAGATTAACTCGATAGAGAGCCCCACGGGGAGGATCGCGAGGTGGGTACTGGAGCTACAGCAATTTCAGTTTGACATCCGCTATCGACGAGGAAAATTGAATGTTGTGGCCGACGCACTCTCTCGACAACCTGTGGATAACAAGAATGCGCGGGAGGATCAAAGAAGATCCAGAGAAATTCAAGGACAGCAGTACCGTAACCTTGGCAACCGGACGGACGATGAGGACTATATTCCCTGGAAATTGTGCGTCCCAACTCACCAGCGGAAAAGAATACTGCAGGAATGCCATGATGCTCCCACGGAGAGGCACCAAGGCGTGAGGAAAACGGTCATGAGGCTGGCAATACTACTGGCCACGGATGTTCCGGGAAGCGGCCAGGTATGTGAGGCGATGCGAGGAATGCCAGAAGTTTAAGAGTGAGCAACACAAGCCAGCGGGTCAGATGCTGACTAGGCAAGTAGCAGAGCCCATGGCGATTCTGTGCGCGGATTTCGTGGGTCCCTTGCCTCGGTCGAAGCGTGGGAACACAATGTTGCTTGTGTTCCACGATGCGTTCCCTAAGTGGGTGGAACTGGTGCCACTGAGGAGGGCCACCAGGCGCTGCAGGCGGCGTTTAGAGAGCGCATTTTGGGTCGATTTGGAGTGCCTAAGATGTTCATCTGTGACAATGGCGCACAATTTGCGAGCAAAGGCTTTCGATCGTTCATGGAATCCTTAGGGGTGCGGTTACAGTTCACTGCCCCGTACTCCCCGCAGGAAGACTAATCGCACCGTAAAAACGATGATAGCTCAGTACATCGAGGGACACCAGAGTTCGTGGGATGTGCTGTTGCCGGAGATACCGCTAGCGATCAACTCTAGTGTCGCAGATTCTACCGGATTCACGCCTGCATTCTTGATGATGGGTAGAGAGCCTCTACGACGAGGTCACTCCCAGGTCGGCAACGAGGGAAGTCGACTTAACAACAAGGAAAGAAACGATGAAAGAAATCTTCGAAGTGATCCGCAACAATCTACAAAAGGCGTCGAAGGACCAAGGCAGTTATTACAACCTGCGTCGGCGAGAGTGGAGGCCCGCGCTAGGGTCGATGGTTCTGCTGCGACAGCACCAGCTGTCCAGCGCAGCGGAGGGCTTCGCGGCGAAATTGGCGCCCAAGTTCGATGGCCCCTACAGGGTCGTCCACTTCATTTCTCCCAACGTGGTGCGGCTCGCTCGAGTGGGCGAACGGAGAAGGAGGGTGGCCAACCTTTCCCAGCTTAAGCCTTTCTACACTGAGGAGGAAGGAAACAGAGGAGGAGGAAGGATTCGATCGGAAAGAAACTTGATTGATTGAACCCCGATATCCCCTTCTTACCACCTTTTTGAGAAACCTCACTAATCTCATACGATAAACGAAATGGAAGACGAGGTAGTGACGATTAGCAGCGACGAGGAGTGGGAAGAGTCGCGGGCTACGCCGGTGCGCCTGGAGGACGGCAGCGGTGGGGAAGAGACACTCCCCCAAGGGTCGCCGTGGGAGGATCAGCCGCACACCGATCGTATCCACTCCATCTACCACTCCACGATAGACGTCTCGGTGGCCTTGGAAGATATGATCATGGTGTTTAGGGGAAACTCCACGACAATGTACGTGCAAGCGCCCGGAGTGCAGCGGACTCCGCCGCATGTGGAGGAGCCAACTTCCCGTCCCGGCTCGCCGACCCCATCACAGCCGGAAAACCACAATGTTTTGATGGACGAGGAGTCGGAGAGATGGGCCAGCCCGACCCCGTGGACCGCAAGCGAGGGGGAAGACGAGGATGCTGCGAAAGAGGTCCCCGACCAGCTCCCGCCACGCGAGGTAGGAAGCGGCAGGGAGCACTGTCCCAACGTCCCTAATCCTGCCTGGAGAGTCGCGTCGCGAGCGGAGGCCGGAGAGCCAGAGGAGCTATGGACGAGAAGGGGCAACCGATGTGAGGACGTGGGGTCGAAGCCGACTCCGCAACGCCCGTTGGAGAGTGATGCAGTTGAGAGTTGCCGCTGCGATTCCACGCGAGTCGCGTTTCGTTACATTCCCGGGGTCGTGGAGATTAGGCGTCGACTGGCAGAGCCAGCCTATCGGTCGGAGCGGGCGAGTGGACAGTTTTGGACGGACCGCCGAGACCGGTATGCTAGATCCCACGCATGCCCAAACGTCGCTGGAACATTAAGCTATAGTGGGACCACTTGACGGAGGAGACGGGTGAGTTTCGCTGAGTCACAGCCGAAGTGGCGAAAGCTGGACGATTCCCGCATGAGTGGACCAAGCCACAAGAGAGAGTTCGACGACGTCCTCGAAGGGTGGCTGTCGGACGAGGTGTCCTGGTCGAGCGTTGAGGGTGGCGCGGAACGAGAGGCGTTCCGTTCCGTCCCATGGAATTGGACAGTGCGTCCGGCTGGCACTATTTTGACAAAGGAGGCTGTCGAGTTAATAAAAAGAGAAGCTGGCGCCTGCAACCGACGACATCGCCGCACGCGCTTCAAGGTGTCATCGGAGGATAGCGTCTACAATGTCACGGTGGCGGCCACAGGAGCCGTGGTCGTCTCCTTATTAAGTAAGGGGGGGTGTTAAGATAGTTATAAGCTGTAATGAATAGTGAATATTGTTTTGAGTTCTTAAATTAGTGATAGGTTAAATTTAAGATAGTGATAAGTGGTCGTGTGTAAGGAGTATTGTTTTAATTCTAGATTAACAATAAGTTCAAATTAAGATACCGATAAGTTGTAGCTAAGATGCCAATTTGAATTTGTATTTGAAAAGGCTGCCCAAAGCGCAGACGAACTATCGGCGATCGGCGGTGCAACCCTGCGTGGAGAGTTCTTGAGTGGAGAGTTGCGTCGCCGACGTCGAGCGTTTTGGGCGAGCGTAGAGAATGAGTTAGGAGAGTTAATGAGTGACCAGCGTGGAGAGCGGTCAAGTTACGCGGATGAAAAGGTTGTTAAGCGATCACCGCAAGAAGCGGCCGCGACTAGTGAATAAGTAAAAAGTTTATAATTGAAGTAGAAAATAAAAAGCGAAGGACGCAACAGAGTAGATTTATTGGAAAGGGGCGGCGGAGTTGCAGGATTAAAGATTGGCGGAGGACTCGATCTCCGACGGATGACAAGAAGAAGAAGACTGACAGAGGACGTGGCGGAGGATAGAAAGCTCGTAAAGGTGCACGTGAGTGGTGGTTTCTTATTAATTTCCCCTCTTTCCCTATTCCCGGCCATATTACTAAAACATCCCCCCCTGGTGAACCACTTTTCAAATAAATATTCTTGTGAGAGTACCCTGGGCAGACTGAGTCTGTCCCCAGCTGGAAATTTACTACTTTACAGCCTAAAATTTCAAACACGGCATATTTTTGTCACAACAGTTCAAGTTTAATAAAGAAACCAGCCAGTCGGCTTATCACGAATAAATAATCGAACGGATTTTAATAATTCATATGTACATACATTTGCATAATGGTATGTGCATATGTATGGGATGGGACACTAACCATAGAACACATAGACCAGACACATAAAGCTTTTTGCACACTTCTTTTAGAGCCACTTCGTATTTTTTTGAGACCACTCCTCACTTTTAGGCTCGGGCTACGAAAATATGGGAACACAAAATCACTTCTCTTCATGGTCGGCCTTGAATGTTTCCCTCGTTCTTCTCCCCCACTCTCTCTCTCACGATGCTCACTGCTCTCTTTAATATGTATATGTATGTATGTGAGCACAAGCAGCAACTCACAAAATTGAATGTTCTTCGCGTTAGACTCCCGTTTCTTCCCTTGTGTATGAAGAGTATACCTAACTCATCAAATCGTTTGCCATTTACACTGCACGTCATATTCTACGTTTTTATACCCTGAACCCATTTTCAATGGGAAATCAGGGTATAATGGTTTTGTTGAAATGTATGTAACAGGCAGAAGGAGGCGTGGCAGACCCCACAAAGTATATATATTCTTGATCAGGGCGACGAGCTAAGTTGATTTGGCCCTGTCCGTCTGTCTGTCCGTCTGTCCGTCCGTCCGTCTGTCCGTCTGTCCGTATGTATGAACGCGTTGATTTCAGAAGATATAAGAGATAGAGACTTCAAATTTTTTTTTAAAATGTTCGTAATTACAGCGCGCATATCAAGTTTATCATTAAAAATCGATAACTCATCCCGATCTTTTTTATCGATAAAAAACCTTATCGAAAACCAGTTATAAAATTATATCTTTTACACCTTTATTGCTAGAGTCTCGAAATTTTTAATGTATGCCTGTATGCAATTTATACAATTTCGGTTTTTGTTAAAATTTACCCCCCACCCTTAAATTCACCCCCTCACCCACACTTTTGTAAAAAGCGTATTTCAAATACTAGAGACTTGTGCTTTGGCAATTACATGCATATCTATGTCATAATCATAATCTGAAAGTTTCATGAAGATCGTACGTCCACAAAAAAGTTATTAAGCAATTAAGTTCTCATAGTAAGCGCTCACTGCCGCCCATGCGTGTTTATGCTTGTGTGTGTATATGTATGTTATTGTTTGTGTATGTGTGTGTGTGTGTGTGTATGTGTGTATGTATGTGTGTGTATGTATGCCTGTGTGTGCGTGCGTGCGTGTTTCTTGTGTAAGCTGAAAGACGCGAAAAATTATTGAAATAGCTATTACTCCAAGGGTTTAGGGGATCTCGTAGTCGAGTAGTCTCGACTAGAGCTTTCTTACTTGTTCTCTTTGCCTATTGCACGAAACTTCTTAGTTTTTGTTTTGATTTCGTTATCATCATATGAGATGTCTCTCATAAAAAAAAAAAAAAAAACGGCGAGTGAAACCCCGGTATGTTTTATTTTCTATTCTTCTTTATTTTCGCCCCAAATGCAATTGTAATTATCTTGCTTATTTTGGCAATTACACTCACCAAATTTTTTGTGAAGTTCAAAGTATACAATATATTTATAGTATGGGTAAAGAAACAGTTTTATCTTTGGTTGAAAATGAAAGATTAGGCATACTTTGAATCTGGAATATGCTACCATAAAATTCCTGAAAAGACAGGAAAAAACAGAACCCCAATTGGCAATTTCCTTTAAAATAGAGAAAACTATGGAAAAAACTATATAAGCGACAATAATCAAGTGATTTCAGAAGGAAATAGGAGAGCATTAGTTCGGAAAGCTTCGAATTCCAACGAATCGACCAGCAAGATTAGGGGTAAAGTCTGTGTAAAGACGAGCTTAAGACCGCTGATCCGTGAAGTCCTGGATTCTGGGCCGAAAAATTTATCTCATGGAGTGGCTACCATACTCACTCGACCTTAATATCATTGGTCAGGAAAGTACACTGCGCGTCATCAGGTTAGCGCCCTCCTTTACACACAATCTCAAAACTGAATAAAAGCTAAACCATCAGAGCTTCATCTTTAAATTTTTATACTCATTCACGAAAGTGAATCAGTATATTGGTTTTGTGCAATGTCCGTCTTGCTGTCCGTCCGTCTGTCCGTCTGTCCGTCTGTCCGTCTGTCCGTCTGTCCGTCCGTCCGTCTGTCCGTCTGTCCGTCTGTCCGTATGAACGCAATCTATTTCGGCGCTATTGAACCTAGAGACTTGAAATTTGGAACACATACTTGTGTATATCTCCGATTTATAAAGTGTTAAAATTTTCCCGAACCGCCCACTAGGGGCGTGGCAAATCGGAAAATGCATTTTCCGATATACCAGAAATCATGTTAGTTAAAGAGCTAGAAAGCTGAAATTTGGTATGTATGTCCGCGTGGACCACCTAAGATCACGAGCTATGGCGGATATATCTACGCCCATTGGGGGCGTGGCAAATCGGATAAAACTGTATCTCCTAAAGTTGTAAACCTAGAATGCTGAAATTTTGCACGTCAGCTAATGGTATGATTCTATAAAGTCTAAAGATAAAATTGAAAGTCTACGCCCATTGGGGGCGTGGTAAATCGGACCTGAAGATATAGTGATTTTTTAAATTCTCCTATATTTTGGACACTATTGATGGCAGAGACCTCAAATTTTGTATATATACTCGGACTGATCACCCAAGACCAAAAAGTTTTGTCGGATATATGTCCGCCCTCAGGGGGCGTGGCAAACCGCAAAAGTTTATATCTCCTAAAGTATAATAGCTAGAAGCTTCAGATAGATAGTTGAGTTGCTGGTAGCCTCCTCTATCGATTCTCCAAAAAATAATTTTTACGCCTCTTTAGGGGCGTGGCATATCGAAAAATACCCTGTAATTTTCACATTTTTTGAGGGTAAGCATTCAAACTTTGCAGTTAGGGTACCGTTATCTCTTTCTAAAAACTGACCAAAAATGAGGTATCTACGCCCAGTTGGGGCGTGGCAAATCGGAAAAACCTGTATATTCTACAGTATTAGAGCGAAACTTAACTACTAAATTGTTGATGGGATGTGAATGAGTATTCCGCAGTCGGTAACGCCCGACTGCAACGTTCTTACTTGTTTATTGTGTTATACTACATCTATTTCTCTTGAAAATAAAAAAAATAGCTACTCTAGCAATAGGGAATAATTTTTAATAAATTTCTTTGTAAAATGTTCAAAAAAAAATGTAACAAAAATTTGGTCATCAGATTATTTAAGTTAATGACTAAAAATAACACCTGTATTTTATGCTATTATTATTTTTAAGTAATATTAGCAGTGCGTAGTGTGTTTTTTTATACCCTGAACCCATTTTCAATGGGAAATCAGGGTATAATGGTTTTGTTGAAATGTATGTAACAGGCAGAAGGAGGCGTGGCAGACCCCACAAAGTGTATATATTCCTGATCAGGGCGACGAGCTGAGTTTATTTGGCCCTGTCCGTCTGTCTGTCCGTCTGTCCGTATGTATGAACGCGTCGATTTCAGAAGATATAAGAGCTAGAGACTTCAAATTTCTTTTAAAATGTTCATAATTACAGCGCGCATATCAAGTTTATCATTAAAAATCGATAACTCATCCCGATCTTTTTTTATCGATAAAAAACCTTATCGAAAACCAGTTATAAAATTATATCTTCTACACCTTTATTGCTAGAGTCTCCAAATTTTTAATGTATGCCTATATGCAATTCATAGAATTTCGCTTTTTGTTAAAATTTACCCCCCACCCTTAAATTCACCCCCTCACCCACACTTTTGTAAAAAGCGTATTTCAAATACTAGAGACTTGTGCTTTGGCAATTACATGCATATCCATGTCATAATCATAATCTGAAAGTTTCATGAAGATCGTACGTCCACAAAAAAGTTATTAAGCAATTAAGTTCTCATAGTAAGCGCTCACTGCCGCCCATGCGTGTTTATGCTTGTGTGTGTATATGTATGTAATTGTTTGTGTATGTGTGTGTGTGTGTGTATGTGTGTATGTATGTGTGTGTATGTATGCCTGTGTGTGCGTGCATGTGTGTGTGAGTGTGTGTGTGTGTGTGTGTGCGTGTTTCTTGTGTAAGCTGAAAGACGCGAAAAATTATTGAAATAGCTATTACTCCAAGGGTTCAGGGGATCTCGTAGTCGAGTAGTCTCGACTAGAGCTTTCTTACTTGTTTTTGTTTGAAATTACTTCAAAAATTCGATTAGGAATGGAATTATAAAGTTGTTCAATATTATTCAAGGATATGGTTGACCAAGCGTGCTCAGTACCTTCGATTAATTCTGTCTTTGTACTATATACTTTCCTGACCAACCATCCCCAGACGTTTCCAATGATATTAAGGTCGAGTCAGTATGGTGGCCACTCCATAAGATCAATTTTTGGCCCTGAATCCAGGACTTCAGGGATCGGGCGGTCTGAATTGGAGCATTATCATGCTGGAAAATCTAATGCCGGTTTTCAGACAGGCTATAGAAATGCGGAACAGCAGTTTTAAACACGATGTTATAGTCCTATGCGTTCATGCGCAATGTCAAAAATTGAAGCTTGCAAGTGCTGTAGTAAGATATTGATACCTACACCAATGCCACACCACCCCCTCGCAGCAGCGGCTTGGAAACCGTTCCAAATAATGTTCTTCTATGAGTACGTCATGGATATAATAATTATAGCCATCAGTTCCTTCCAAATTCAATTTTTCTCATCAGAAAAGACAACATGCTGCCATTGGATAGACCACGTCATGTTTGCCCGACTAAAATTAATGCGTATTTCTTTTCTCAGCTTATCGACTGGTGTCTTTTTTTTTACACTCTGTTTCTTTAAGTAATTAACTTTCTTAATTGCTCTTTAGACCGTTGATAAGCTCGTCTTAACACTGATTTTAACCCTAATCTTGGTGGTTCGTGGGAATTCGAAGCTTCTCGAACTAATGGTCTTCTATTTCCTTCTGAAATCACTTGAATTTTGCCGCTTATATAGTTTTTTCCATAGTTTTCCCTATTTGTAACAAAATTGCCACTTAGTTTTCTGTTTTTCCTGTTTCTTCAGCAATTTTATGGTTACATAGTCTAGATTCAAAGTATGCCTCAATCTTTGATTTTCAACCAAAGGTAAAACTGTTTCTTTACCCATACTATAAATATATTGAATACTTTGAGCTTCACAAAAAATTTGATGAGTGTAATTGCCAAAATAAGCAAGATAATTACAATTGCATTTGGGGGCGCTAATCTGATGACGCAAAATAAGTGCACACATTTTTTTGCGAAAATAGAGAAGAATAGAAAATAAAACATAACGGGTTTTCACTCGCGCTTTTCTTTGGTATGAGAGACATCTCATATGATGATAATGAAATAAAAAACAAGTAAGAAGAGTCTAGTCGAGACTGCTCGACTAGGAGATACCCTGAACCCTCTAATCTGATATAGAATATCAGTCACTCTGCACTTCCTTTCGGCACACATACATACACACGCACGTATTAGAACGCGCTCTGCTAACTGCGCAGTAAGCAGCGACTGCGCTTGGGCTTCGCTGCAGTGTGGGCAACGTTATAAGAATTTATTTGTTGAATAATTTAATTTCTAGACGTACAATCTCAATGAAACTTTTAGAACATAATCATAATGTTAAAATGTGTGTACTTACTAAAGCACAAGTCTCTAGTACTTGAAATATGCCTTTTACAAAGGTGAGTGTGATGGGGTGGATATAGGGGGTGGGTGGTAAATTACAACAAAAACCGAAATTATATAAAATACATATAAACCTATTTTTAAAATTTGGAAGCTCTAGCTCGAAAGGTGTTGGAGATATAATTAAATAACTAGCTTTCGATAAGGTTTTTAATCGATAATAAAATATCGGGGCTGGTTATCGATATATAGAGAAAAACTTGATATGCGCGTGATATACACGGACCTAGGGAAAAAAATTCAAGTCTCTAGCTCTTATATCTTCTGAGATCGACGCGTTCATACATACGGACGGACGGACGGACAGACGGACGGACAGACAGACGGACAGGGCCAAATCGACTCAGCTCGTCGCCCTGATCAAGAATATATATACTTTGTGGGGTGTGCCACGCCTCCTTCTGTCTGTTACATACTTTTAACAAAACCATTATACCCTGATTTCCCATTTTCAATGGGTTCAGGGTATAACAAAACCAAGAAGTTGCGTGCAATAGGCAAAGTGAAAAACGTAAAAGAAATGAGTGTAAGGGGGGGGCGCTAACCTGATGACGCGCAGTGTATATGAGTCCGGAAAGCATTATAATACAAAGACAGAGTTAATCGAAGGTATTGGACGACAAGTGTATTGAACAACTTTATAATTCCATTCCTAATCGAGTTTTTGAAGTAATTTCAAACAATGGCGGCATTACGCACTACTAATATTACTTAAAAACTAGTAAGAACATTGCAGTCGGACGATACCGATTGCAGAAGACTCATTCACAGCCCAAACGCGGGAAAAAATTGGAAAATCATCGATAGCTACTGCTATCATCATTGCATCATTGCAGCTAGGATCTTCAAATTACATATGTATGTATATCAATTATACGATTTTGATTTTTATTATATATTTATTTTCATATATTGGATACCCTTACATGTACACACACGCATCGTCTATTCTATGCGTACAGACAGAAGCGTGCCTTTTCGCACATTATTAAAATTTCGATTGATTTCTGGACTTTCTAGCCGTTGTAAGGGGGCATTTTCTTGCCCACCTTACATGTTTATAGCCTAAGTAGACGTTGAAATGAAATGTTGCAGATTTTGATTTGGTAGATAGTAAGGTTATATTTTGAAGTGTATTATTAGAATAAGAGTTAGTTTGTAAGGGTGGATTTCGATATAGATTTTGGTTTACATTTTGAAGTCATTTATAAGTTGATAGGAGTTAGTTGTTATTAGAATAAGCGTTAGTTCGTAAGGTAGCACTGGGTAGTTGATAATTAGATGTAAGTGCCGTAGCGATTAGCCTTAAAAGTAAGTAAAATTCAAATAGTTGAGCGCGCGCGCGCGATCAGCAGTGCAACCCGGCGGCTCGAAAGCTCGTCGTAGTGAGCTGCATTGCTGGTCGCGTGGTGAAAGCTGCAGAGGCGAGAGGAAAAGATCGAAAGCTGCGCATCAGTTTTTAGTTAGTTTCGAGCTCCCGAAGCGAGCGGACGCGACAGCGAGAACAAAAGGCAGCGAGACGATTTAGCGAGTATAGAGGACAAAGGCACAAATAAAGTAAGAACATGTATAATGGGATTAACTTGCGTGTTTTATTCAGATCTGGTTTGCCAGCTAATTCCCCAGTCCACTAATCATAACCACCATAACACTACTAACTGGTAGTTTGAACGAGGTCACGACCCGTTCGCCAGAAGGTTAAAACTCTGGCAGTAAAACCGCGTGGTCTTGAGCGAACGCCGGCGGCAACGCTGGCCGTTCCTCGATCCGCGGTCTACCAATCGTAGTAACCCCAGTAACATTCCGCAACACGCCTTCGCAGCCCCGACCCCCGCAATCTGGAGTGCGCTTGATCGCGCCACTCGATTGCGGCCGCCCTCCCGCGTGCGAACGCGTGGGCGTGGTCGGCGAGCTCAGGCTACGTGGTCGCCTAACCTATACGACTTCCCCCCCCTCTCCCATTTCTCTAACTCAATACGTCCCGTATCTACTTACAAATTTCTTGTGAGTAATGGCCCTGGGCAGACTGAGACTCTGACCCCGGCTGGAAAATAATGTAACCTTACAAGTGGCGCCCGAGCAGGGACCCGGGGCTAGAGAGAGTGTGGTATACGGGCGGCGTAAAAACCCGCCGGCATACCCAAATAGAGGTGACGGGCAATAGAGACGATTGTGTAGTTATTTGGTGGTTAATTCGAATATAAGCAGTGTGCGTAAAAAAGCAGCAAAAGGCAAGAACATTCATGGTAAAGTGCAAAAATTAAAAAGTGAAGACACCCTACGACGGCCGCGGGGTCGGGGGGTCAGAAATTTCGGGAAGCGTCGAGCGAAAAACGGGACTAGAAAACCGTTGCGGCGCCGAAAAGTACAGTGCGTGCGAAAATATTACGCAGAAGCGTAAAACCGAAAACGCATGTGCATAAGCATGTGCACGCGCGGGGGCAGCGTAGCGAACGTCGCCGAAATGCAGCAACGAGAAGTGGTAAGAGCAGAGTGTGTATATATGTATGCACACACCAAAAGTAAGTAAGAGGACAAAAAAAAAAAAAAAAAAAAGAAAGTGGTCATAGTGAACGAAATTAAATGTCAACAAGATCATTGATGCCGCTGCAATTGCACCAAGGAGCTAATAGTTGAGTATAAAGTGGTTACAGATGAAGTAAGAGAAAAGTGAAAGCATTTAGTGCCGACGGCAAGCGAATATACCCGCCATAAGAAAGTGTAGTTGTGAAAAAAGAAACAGTCAAGAAAACGCGCATAGTCAAGGGTGCAAGTGTGCATATATATACATGAGTGAATGTAAGGATTAGCGGGGAGAGAACAAAAAGTGAAATAGTGAAGTGTATATATGTATGTGCGCATAGACGAGTGCGCATATGTATATATATACATATATATGTGCATGTGAGACAATTAGTTAAGAGAGGGTGAGCGGCGGAGTGTATATATGTATGTGCGTGGGTGCATGCGTGCGTACATATGTATATACATGCGAAGCGCTCAGTTAAGAGAGAGTGAACAGTGAAGGGTACTATGCGCGCATAGGCAAGGGTACATATGTGTATATGTATGTGAGAAAACAAATTGAGAAAGAGAGAGCGATCGGTCAAGCGTATGTGTGTGATTATGCGCATATGACACTGGGCGATTTTTTTTTTTGTATGCTTGCGCATGCGGGTGCGTGTATGTGTGTAATTATGCGCATGTGACACTAGGCGGTTTTTCTGATGCGCATATGACACGAGGCGATTTTGATCGCGGGAGTGGACAGTAGGCCGAGACCAGTGAAAATAAAACAAAATAAAATAAAATAAAATAAAATAAAATAAAATAAAATAAAATAAAATAAAATAAAATAAAATAAAATAAAATAAAATAAAATAAAATAAAATAAAATAAAATAAAAGAAAATAAAATAAAATAAAATAGAATAAAATAAAATAAAAAAAACAAGTGAGAACGTTGCAGTCGGGCGTTACCGACTGCGGAATACTCATTCACATCCCATCAACAATTTAGTAGTTAAGTTTCGCTCTTCGCCCCAACCGGGCGTAGACACCTCATTTTTGGTCAGTTTTTAGAACGAGATAACAGTACCCTAACTGCAAAGTTTGAATGCTTACTCTCAAATAAAAGTGAAAATTACAGAGTATTTTTCTATACGCCACGCCCCTAAAGAAGCGTAAAAATTATTTTTTGGGGAATCGTAGAGGAGGCTACTCAACAATCCAAATTTGAAGCTTCTAGCTATTATACTTTAGGAGATATAAATTTTTGCGGTTTGCCACGCCCTCTGTGGGCGGACATATATCCGACAAAGCTTTTTGGTCTTGGGTGATCAGACCGAGTATATATACAAAATTTGAGATCTCTGGCATCAATAGCGTTAAAAATATAGCAGAATTCGAAAAATCACTATATCTTCAGGTCCGATTTGCCACGCCTCTAATGGGCGTAGACTTTGTCTTTAGCCTTTATAGAATCATAACATTAGCTGACATGCAAAATTTCAGCTTTCTAGGTTTACAACTTTAGGAGACACAGTTTTATCCGATTTGCCACGCCCCCAATGGGCGGAGATATATCCGCCATAGCTCGTGATCTTGGGTGGTCGACGCGGACCTACATACCAAATTTCAGCTTTCTAGCTCTTCAACAAACATGATTTCTGGTATATCGGAAAATGCATTTTCCGATTTGTCACGCCCCTAGTGGGCGGATCGGGAAAATTTTAACACTTTATAAATCGGAGATATACACGAGTATGTGTTCCAAATTTCAAGTCTCTAGCTTCAATAGCGCCGAAATAGATTGCGTTCATACGGACAGACGGACAGACGGACGGACGGACAGACGGACATTGCACAAAACCAATATACTGATTCACTTTCGTGAATGAGTATAATAAAATAAAATAAAATAAAATGAAATAAAAACGCACTGGAACGGAGGGAAGCGGAACATAGCAAGGTTAAGTAGGATAAAGCGAAGCGAAGGAAAAGCAAAGAAGATATAGCGAAGCCAAGTCATGTGAAGATGAAGTGAGGCGATATGAGACAAAGTGAAGAGAAAATGCAGCAAGGAGAACTGAAGCGGAGTGAAACAGAATAGAAGCGGAGTAATAAAGTAAAGGGAGATAAAATAACGCGGAATAAGTAGAGACGGGAAAGTCAAGTAAAGGAACCAGAGTAAAGAGAAGAGGAGTAAGTCAAGTAAAACGGTAGTGAAAGCAAAGCAAGTTGAAGCGAACAATCTGGGATAAAGGGATAAAGTTGAGTCGGATGAGCGAACGGAAAGTGGAAAAAAAGGGAGGGGGAATAAGATCAATTAAGAAGTAAAATTGAAAGAAAAAAAAAAAAATGAAAGAAGGTAAAATAATCTAAACTAGGTTAAGAAAGAACAAAGAAAAGAAATAAAACAAATTAGATTAAGAAAGAACGAAGGAAAGAAATAAAACAAAAGAGATTAAGAAAAATAAAGAAAACGTAATGAAACAAAATATATTAAGAAAAATAAAGAAAACGAAATAAAACAAAATACACTAAGAAAAATAAAGAAAACGAAATAAAACGAAATAGATTAAAAAAAAAAAAGATTAAGAAAAAAAAAGGAATAATACTAAAGAGAACGAAATATGTTAAGGCGAATAAAGAAAGTAAAGCAAAACTAGAATAAGTGCAGAAAGGCAAGGAAGAGGATAATGGAATAAAATAAGATAGATTAAGACAGGAAAAGCAAACAAAATTGTATAAGATAAGAAGGAGGGGAAGAAGACAAAATTATAATATATAATATAAAGGAGTAAAAAAAAAAAAAAAAAAAAAAAAAAGAAAAAAAAAAAGAAAGAAAAAAAAACAAAGAAAAAAAAAGAAAGGAAAGAAAACAAGGAAAAGATATTAGTATAAGCGAACAAGGAAGCATCAAGACAACAAGGCATCAACAATGGAAGGAGGAACACCCCATACTTCGGGGCTAAGCGTCGGCTGGGTCTATCAGCGCTGTAAAGAGGAGTTGATAGCGGTGGCACGGGATCTGGGCCTTGAAGATGAAGGCCGCGTGGAGGATCTCAGAAAGAGGTTGTCGTCATTCATCCAGGGCGGCAACTATTCGGTGGAAATCAAAGGAAGACTGGCCGAATGGGAGACACGTTTCTCTTCGGGAGGCGCGGCGTCGAGTATGGGCGGCCGCGCGTACCAGAAATCAGAGCCCGATTTGCGGAAGATCCAGGAGAGTGGTTCTATTTCGGCGGCGCCGCTGAGGCTTAGCGTGCCGACGGCGAGCAGCGTGGCTGGGAGCCGGAGGGACGAGAGGCCGAGGGAATCCGGCAGTGGTGGCGAAATGAGGATTGAGCGACAGGCTCCAGCGCTCTCGTTGCCGCCGGAGAGGCACCCACCTTGGAATATCGCCGAGCAAGTGAGAAAGTGGGGAATGAAATACGACGGTCGGTCGGATCCTCTCGGTTTCATCGAAATCCTGGAGGAGCGAGCCATAACTTATGGGATCGAACTGGACAGGATGCCGAGGGCGCTGAGCGAGGTGTTGGTAGACAAGGCGGCTAAGTGGTTCCTAACTTGTGGGCTAAGAGACGTGCCCTGGATAGAATTCAAGAAAGAGTTCTTGGATTTCTTCTTACCTCCATAATACCTCGAGCGTCTGGAGGATCAGATCCGGGCGCGCCGGCAACAGGAGGGCGAACCCTTCAAGGACTACTTGATCGAGTTGCGTTTATTGATGCGTCAGGCTAGATACAGCCCGGCCCAAGAGTTGAATAGGGCCTACGAAAACGCATCCCCGGAATACAGGCTGTACGTACGGAGGCACGATTTTTCATCCCTGACCCAGCTGACACAGATGGCTGCAGAGTTCGAAAACGTGAGGAATCAACAAAGAGAACGAGGGAGGAAGGCAACGGTGGAGACCGCCTGGCCTAAGCCAGCGGAGGTGCGACAGAATAATCCCTTCCGTGAGAAGATGTCTGATCCCCGGTCTGGTGGACAAGCCGGGGGGCAGAAGGAGACGCCAGCGACGACACCTTCGACGGAGGCAACTAGCCGGATGATGGCGCAGGACGCTGGACCCAGGCCGAGTCGGGTCTGTTATCGATGCGCACAACCTGGACACTTCGCGCGGGAATGTCGTAACGCGCCGGTGTTGTTCTGCCGACACTGCGGGCAGCGAGGCCGGAC
Source organism: Drosophila mojavensis (assembly GCF_018153725.1). Taxonomy (NCBI): domain Eukaryota; kingdom Metazoa; phylum Arthropoda; class Insecta; order Diptera; family Drosophilidae; genus Drosophila; species Drosophila mojavensis. The sequence continues at coordinate 1,860,253 of NW_025318897.1, read as the reverse complement.
TGCGAGGGAGTGTTGCGAACAGGACGGTGCGGGAAACGGCCAGGGGCGCCCTCCAAGAGAGCGGAGCGGCGCCAATTAGATACGGAAGACGAAGAGAGGTACCCGCTCCGAGTAAAGGAGTGGAAGATCGTCGCGACGGTGACGGTCGGGGGTCAAAGGATGACCGCCACGATCGACACCGGGGCCACGCGCAGTTTTGTCAGCGAGGATTGCGTGCGCCAACGGACGATACGAGGCGAGCGTTGCCAGGTGGAGTCGCGAATCAGGCTGGCCGATGGATCAGCGCTGGACGTGACGAGAATGATGAAAACGGACGTCTGGCTGGAAAGACGGCGGAAGCGAACCTGCTAATAATGCCGACCATGCTGGACCATGTCATCCTCGGCATGGATTTTCTATGCGCCATCGGCACTACGGTGCGTTGTGGCAACGCGGAGCTGGAAATGAGGATGGTGGACGACGTGGGAGAAGGGGCGTCGCCACCGAGTGAACGAAGAGGAGAGAAAGGCAGCAGCGGTTTTAGAGAGCAAGGCCAGCTCGCTAAAGGACATGTGAAGGAGTCGGGCCCAGAGGTGTCGCGCAAGGCCGCGACGTCGAAGGAGGATCCGAGGTCGGCAATCACGGTGTCGACAGTCGGCGTTCAGGAGGCGTCGAGCCAAGGCGCGCCGCCCGACAAGAAAAGAGGTGAGAGGAAACGGACGAAGAAAAGCGGAAATAAAAGGAAAAGAATGAATGAAGGAACGCCGAGGGAGAGACTTGGAGAGAATCTTCCGGCGACAAAAAGAAATGAAGAGAAAAGAGGCGAGACACTGGAGTATAAACGGGGAGCTGGGCCTCCCGCGAGAGCTGTGAAGCGGACCCGAGGAGCGGCCGCCGGAGTTCAGGTCGGTCAAGTTGGAGAAGGAAGGTGAGCCCGGAGGCGGCCTACCGACGAGAGAAGAATCAGAAAGCGAGGATGAAAGAAATGAACGATCCGCGCACAGTAGCAAGGAGTGGCCGGAGGAGTTGGAGGAGGAACTGCAGGAGTTTCTAGAAGCAGAGCTAGCATTGTTTGAGGACCTCAGAGGCGTGACGCACATCGCCGAGTATAGTATCCGGATGAAGGACGACAAGCCTTTGAAGCAAAGGTACTACCCTAAAAATCCGGCTATGCAAAAGTGATCGACGAGCAGGTGGACGAGCTACTCCAAGCAGGGGCGATTGAGCCGTCGAAGAGCCCACATAGCGCACCCATAGTCTTAGTCAAGAAAAAGACTGGAGATTGGCGCATGTGCGTAGATTATCGTCAACTCAATGCCCACTCGATCCCGGATGCGTACCCGTTCCGCGGATCCTGCACATTTTAGAGAGGTTGCGGCACGCACGTTTCATATCGACGCTGGATCTAAAGAGCGGGCACTGGCAGATCCCGATGGCGGCGGATAGTAGGGAATATACGGCGTTCACTGTGCCAGGCAGAGGACTGTTCCAATGGCGAGTGATGCCGTTCGGTTTGCATTCGGCGGGGGCGACATTCCAAAGGGCGCTGGATACAGTCATCGGACCCGACATGGAGCCTCACGCGTTTGCATATCTAGATGACATAGTGGTCATCGGAGAGACAAAGGAGCAGCATGTGGCCAACCTGAAGGAAGTTTTCCGGCGGTTGCGGGCAGCCAATCTGAGACTCAACAGAAAGAAATGCAGGAGTGAGGAAGACGGCAGCACGACTTGCGCAAAGGTACTATTGGCCGGGCATGTTCCGAGATGCCGCCAAGTACGTGAGGTGTTGCGAAACGTGCCAAAGATTTAAATGCGTGCAACAGAAGCCGGCCGGGCATATGCTCACCAGGCAGGTGGCGGAGCCAATGGCGGTTTTGTGCGCAGACTTCGTGGGACCGTTGCCTCGTTCCAAGCGTGGGAGTACGATGTTGTTGGTGTTCCACGACGCTTTCGCTAAATGGGTGGAGCTGGTGCCATTGAGGAGAGCTACTACCGCTCTGCTGCAACTGGCGTTCCGGGAACGTATACTCAGCAGATTTGGAGTACCCAGGACATTCGTTTGCGACAACGGCGTACAATTTGCAAGTAGGAGTTTCAAGGCGTTCATGGAATCCTTGGGGGTGACACTCCAGTACACAGCGCCTTATTCGCCGCAGAACCCGACGGAGAGAACGAATCGCACGGTGAAGACAATGATAGCTCATTATATCGAAGGCCATCAGAGCTCATGGGACGAGCTGCTGCCGGAGATAACGCTGGCCGTCAATTCGAGCGTGGCCGACTCCACGGGCTTCACTCCAGCATTTCTGATGTTTGGGCGGGAACCACGCCTACCCGCCGCTTTGTACGATGAAGTCACTCCCGGTTCGGCGACTAGAGAGACCCAGCCCGAGGCCAAAGAAGTTAAAATGAGAGAGGTTTTCGACATAGTGCGCAGTAACTTGCAGCGAGCATCAAAAGATCAAGGCAGGCACTATAACTTAAGACGGCGTGACTGGAGGCCAACGTTGGGTTCGGCAGTTCTGTTGCGACAACATCAACTGTCGAACGCGGCGGAAGGATTCGCGGCGAAACTGGCGCCCAAATTCGACGGCCCTTACAAGGTCGTTAGGTTCCTATCCCCCAACGTAGTGCGCCTAACGAAGGAAGGCGAACGCAAGAGAAGGGTGGCCAACATTGCACAGTTGAAGCCATTTCATCAAGGATATGAGGAAATTGACACGATCCCGGTAACCGAGACCGGGGAAACGGAGAACGAGGAGCGAACTCCGCTGTCCCCAAACAATAACGAGAAGACGGCGGCACAGGAGGACCCGCTTCCGGGTCGCGGCGGGGGGACAGTCTTATACGGTGACTGTCAATTCGTCGGGAGGCGTGGTAATTTCCCTGTCGAAGTAAGGGGGGGTGTAAGGCGGCATTTTCTTGCCCACCTTACATGTTTATAGCCTAAGTAGACGTTGAAATGAAATGGATTTTGTTGCAGATTTTGATTTGGTAGATAGTAAGGTTATATTTTGAAGTGTATTATTAGAATAAGAGTTAGTTTGTAAGGGTGGATTTCGATATAGATTTTGGTTTACATTTTGAAGTCATTTATAAGTTGATAGGAGTTAGTTGTTATTAGAATAAGCGTTAGTTCGTAAGGTAGCACTGGGTAGTTGATAATTAGATGTAAGTGCCGTAGCGATTAGCCTTAAAAGTAAGTAAAATTCAAATAGTTGAGCGCGCGCGCGCGATCAGCAGTGCAACCCGGCGGCTCGAAAGCTCGTCGTGGTGAGCTGCACTGCTGGTCGCGTGGTGAAAGCTGCAGAGGCGAGAGGAAAAGATCGAAAGCTGCGCATCAGTTTTTAGTTAGTTTCGAGCTCCCGAAGCGAGCGGACGCGACAGCGAGAACAAAAGGCAGCGAGACGATTTAGCGAGTATAGAGGACAAAGGCACAAATAAAGTAAGAACATGTATAATGGGATTAACTTGCGTGTTTTATTCAGATCTGGTTTGCCAGCTAATTCCCCAGTCCACTAATCATAACCACCATAACACTACTAACTGGTAGTTTGAACGAGCTCACGACCCGTTCGCCAGAAGGTTAACACTCTGGCAGTAAAACCGCGTGGTCTTGAGCGAACGCCGGCGGCAACGCTGGCCGTTCCTCGATCCGCGGTCTACCAATCGTAGTAACCCCAGTAACAGTGCGCTTGATCGCATCACTCGATTGCGGCCGCCCTCCCGCGTGCGAACGCGTGGGCGTGGTCGGCGAGCTCAGGCCACGTGGTCGCCTAACCTATACGACTTCCCCCCCCCTCTCCCATTTCTCTAACTCAATACGTCCCGTAGCTACTTACAAATTTCTTGTGAGTTATGGCCCTGGGCAGACTGAGACTCTGACCCCGGCTGGAAAATAATGTAACCTTACACCGTTACTGTAGTTTTTTCAGATGACGCTCTCTTATTAAGTTATTCTATTTTAGCAACTGGATCAGCTAGACCAAAACAGTAGCGCGTGTGCTAAAGACAACGCAAGTTATGTTAGAGTAGGGGAGGTTCGACACCTCTTCGATGTTATTGTTTTTTTTTTTTTTCATACATATTTCTTTTTGTACAAAATAGATATTTTATTGGAAAGGAGCGAGCTTGAATGAATGGCACTAAATATTCTGTTTTTTCTTAGTCGAATAATTCTATAAGTTTAAATTTGTTTCTTCTTAAATAGCCCTCAAATACATATACGCATATACATACATATATATATATGTAAGTATGTATATATAAGTCTTCACGCATAGCATCAAGCATTCCAGCCTTATACACGCGCTAATTTGTATGTGTGTGTGTATGAATCTCGTTGCGATTGATTTGTCATTGCATTGTTTTCGAATTTCCAGCCGCTACACTGGCTTTTCTTTGCTATATGGCGTCATAACAATAAGTGGATTTCGTTTTAACTACTGCGATTCTAAACGACGCGGTGGTGCTGTAGGCAGAAGCGCCGGCGATCTTCATTTTAGTTATTTTGACAAACGTGCTATTCGGCTTGGGTGCGAGCTCAAATCCCGTGGAAAACTCTTTTTTGTAAATTGCAATTTTTTGTTATTTTAGCTTATTTTATATTTGTTAAATTTCATAAAAGTGTTTCTTTCCGTTTTATGAATATCTATTAAGCTTATTAATATGTACAAATGCATAAATAGATGACTGACGCATAAATATGTCGCAATTCGGCCACTATAAATGCCGATTGTCATGCCCCTAGTGGCCGTAGACTCCTCATTTTTGGCCAGTTCTTAGAACGAGCAACCGGTAACCTAAAATTTCAGCATTCTAGGTTTACAAATTTTAGGAGATACAGTTTTATCCGATTTGCCACGCTCCCAATGGGCGGAGATATATCCGCCATAGGTCGTGATCTTGGGTGGTCAACGCGGGCCTACATACCAAATTTCAGCTTTCTAGCTCTTCAACTAACATGATTTATCATGATATATCGGAAAATGCATTTTCCGATTTTCCACGCCCCTAGTGGGCGGATCGGGAAAATTTTATCACTTTATAAATCGGAGATATACACGAAATTTCAAGTCTCTAGCTTCAATAGCTCCGAAATAGACTGCGTTCATACGGACAGACGGACGGTCAGCAAGACAGACATTGCACAAAACCAATATACTCATTTCACTCTCGTGAGTATACAAATTAAAGATGGAGCTCTGTTGGTTTAGTTTTTATTATACCCTGAACCCATTGAAAATGGGAAATCAGGGTATAATGGTTTTGTTGAAATGTATGTAACAGGCAGAAGGAGGCGTGGCAGACCCCATAAAATATATACATTCTTGATCAGGGCGACGAGCTGAGTCGATTTGGCCCTGTCCGTCTGTCTGTCCGTCCGTCTGTCCGTCCGTCTGTCAGCATGTTTGAACGCGGATATCGAGCTTTGCTTTAAAAATCGATAACTACTCCCGATATTTTTATACCCTGAACTCATTTTCAATGAGACGATTTAGACCTGTCCGTCCGTCCGTCTGTCTATCTGTCTGTATACATGAACGCGTCAATTTCAGAAGATATAAGACCAGTTTTTTTTAAATGTCCGTAATTACAGCGCGAATATCAAATTAATCATTAAAAATCGGTAACTCATCCCGATCTTTTTTATCGATAAAAACCTTATCGAAAACCAGCTATAAAATTATATCTCCTACACCTTTATTGCTAGAGTCTCCAAATTTTTTATGTATGCTTATATGCAATTTATGCAATTTCGGTTTTCGTTAAAATTTACCCCCCACCCCTATATCCACCCCCTCACCCTCACCTTTGTAAAGGGCGTATTTTAAATACTAGAGACTTGTGCTTTGGCAAATACATGCACATCCATGTTATAATCATAATCTAAAAGTTTCATGTCCACAAAAAAAGTTATTAAACAATTAAGTTCTCATAGTAAGCGCACACTGCGCCCATGCGTGTTTATGCTTGTGTGTGTGTGTATGTATGCCTGTGTGTGCGTGCGTGCTTGCGTGTGTGTGTGTGTATGTGCGTATTTCTTGTGTAAGCTGAAAGACGCGAAAAATTATTGAAATAGCTATTACTCCAAGGCTTCAGGAGATCTCGTAGTCGAGCAGTCTCGACTAGAGCTTTCTTACTGGTTTTTGTATTTTTGTTGTATTTTTTATGTAATTATACGTGAATAAAAGTATTATAAATGATTTTCAATATTTTCAATTTATTAATTATAATAAAATAGAGAAAATTCAAAATATTGGATAGCTCACTTCCCATTGAGGTTATCAAATCGCCTCGACCAGCCTTTGGTGGACAACAAAGAGCTACGGGTGTTCTCCCAATTGGGAAAGCCATATTAGAATAGGATTGGGTAGTATGCCGAATCCCAGCCGTGGACCAGCCCAATCGCTGTTTCAGACGCCAATGGCAAAGCTGTGTTGTGGGTATGTGGGAACACTACGAATGTACTTTCGAATGTTAAGTCATTCAATGGATTCGTACGTGGCCGATATGGTAACTTATGACTCTACAGCTGCTACCTGGCCGCGACACTAGATGTTGCACTGCTCAACATTGGTCACGAGATCACCTTCAGTCGGATACGGATCTGTTATTGACATTACTTTTGTCACCTCATCCCTCTTCCGAGAAGCAACATGGAGCCACAGCGTTAGCTATACGGGCAGCGATCATACGGCACTCCTGTTCACAATAGGTGAGCCACCTGCCAGGGCAACAACTTGTAAAGGGAATCGTATCGGCTGGATACTTTTGATCCGGCGGCCTTTTCAGAGGCCATTCAGTCTCTGGGCACAATTGGTAATGCTGAGGCCAGAACATGATAATTGGTTTCCGGAAGGCTCGGTCAACAAAAGATGCGCTAGAAAAACTTGCTGGCCTGGCGACTTCCGCCATCCAAGGCACCAGATGGAGGCACGTGACGAAGCAATACTGCATCATCGCGACCCTGGATGTAAAGAATGCCTTTAACACAGCTAGCTGGGATATGATACTGAATGCGCTGTCACAATATAATATCCTTAAATATCTAAAAGAGATAATAAAGAGCTACTTCAGAGGAAGAACACTGGTATAAAACACGAGTGAGGGTCCCCAAACTCATACAGTGTCAGCTGGAGTACCCCAAGGCTCAGTGCTGAGGTCTCTCCTATGGAATATTAGGTACGACGGCGTATTGCGCTTGGAACTTCCAGCAGGTGCGATCACCATTGGCTTTGCTGATGATGTAGCTGTCGTCGCCATAGGCAAGGAGCTTTAAGATACAGCGGATATGTGCAGCGAAAGTATCAATCGGATACGAAACTGGTTGACAGGAGCTGGGCTCAAGCTAGCGGCACACAAAACCGAAGTCGTCTTAGTCAGCAGTCGCAAAAGAGTGGAAACTGCCAATATAAAGATCGGCAGCGTCACCATTGCGTCAAAGAGGGCGATAAAGTATCCTGGCGTCATGTTAGACACCAGATTAACTTTCCGCGAGCACCTATAATATGTGCATAAAAAGGCAGCTGATTCTTGTAGAGCTTTCTTAAGGATTATGCTTAACACACGGGAACCTAAACAGCAACGACGTCTTCTTCTAATGAGCGTCATTAGGTCTTTCATCCTCTATGCTGCGCCAATATGGTAAAGAGTGATGGCAACGCCGAGCTACAGCCGGGACATTTGCGCGATCTACAGACTGAGCGCAATCAGAGTCAGCTGCGCTTTCAGGACTATTTCCGCTGATGCGGCGCTTGTCATAGCCGGCATGGTGCCACTGGAGTACCTGGTCGCCGAAGCCGTGGAGCGGAATTCGCACGCGCCTGTGCGACACAACGCTATCATGGCGAACAGCATTGCACGATGGCAAAGGAAGTGGAATAGCTCAGCTAAAGGGCGGTGGACGCACAAGCTCATCCCGGAGCTTGAACCATGGGTTAACCGCAAACACGGCGAGGTTAACTTCTATCTTTCGCAGATCCTCTCGGGACATGGATGCTTTCGGAGCTATTTGAAGCGCTTTGGTCACGAGGAAACTGACGAGTGCCCCTGGTGCGGGCGAGGGCATGCGGAAGACGCCAACCACATCCTTTTCATATGTGGACGGTTCCTGGAGGAGAGGCGTCGTCTAGAAGAGGCACTGGGCTACTCTATCAGAGCAGACAACATAGTCAACGGCATGATGGAATCGGAGGAAGCTTGGGAACTAACAAGCACCTTCGCGGCCACAGTGATGATGGAGCTCCGCAGAGTCGAGCGAATAAGAAGACGAGCTGTCCCAGGCTAAGGTAGCACATAGTGCTTGCGAAGCAATGCTTTACCGCCGTCCCGCAAGCATCGCGCGATATCCATCCAAGAGATCCCCTGAACCCTTCGAGCAATAGCTATTTCAATCATTTTTTGAGTATTTCTGCTTACACATGAAACACGCGCACACACAAACACATACACACACAAGCACCCACGAATAAACACGCATGGGCTGCAGTGTACGCTTACTATGAGAAAATTGTTTAATAACTTTTTTTGTGGAGATATGATCTTCATGAAACTTTTAGATCGTAATTATAACAATAATATGCTAAAGCACAAGTCTCTAGTATTTGAAATACGCCATTTACAAAGGTGAGGGTGAGGGGGTTGATTTAGGGGTGGGGGGTAAATTTCAACAAAAATCTAAATTGTATAAAATGCGTATAAATATACATTCAAAATTTGGAGACTGTAGCTCCAAAGATGTAGGAGATAACATTTTATAACTGATTTTCGATAAGGTTTTTTTATCGATAAAAAAGATCGGGATGATTTATCGATTTTTAGTGATAAACTCGATATCCGCGCTGTAAATACGGACATTTTAAAAACAAATCGAAATTGTATAAAATGCATATAAATATACATTCAAAATTCGGAGACTGTAGCTCCACAGATGTAGGAGATATAATTTTATAGCTGATTTTCGATAAAATTTTTTATCGATAAAAAAAAAGATCGGGAAGATTTATCGATTTTTAGCATAGCTCGCAATTAACTGTTAACACTTTTTCGTTGTCTGCAAATAAATGTCTTTCACTGATACAGTCAAAAAAACTCAGACAGAAACTGTTTGTGTCGCGTCTGGCTTAGCTCGCTCGCGCTCTGAGGGAGACAGTTATTTCTGTTTTCGTTTCCTCAAGTCGAACACTGATCGTTTGCTTGAGTTAAATGAAGCAAACGGTAAGTTGCGTTTGTATGGGTAATCACGCGCGATTGCTGCGTTCTTTTTGTATGTATGTATGCGTGTATTTACATGCACACGAAGGCAAAAACAATTTTTGCTGAGTTTTTTAGTCAAAGTGTTTTTGCTGAGAGTCTTTGTGTGAGGGAAAATCGTCTTAGTTTTACGCGACACTCATGTGAGTGCGTCACACGAATTCTAAGGAAAACAAAGAGTGACGCTCAGAGCGAGACGTGTCTGCACAATTTTTTTGGTTATGATGCGAAGAAGAGCATAAACGAAAAAACGATCAACTCTCATTTGCAAGCTCTGATTTTTAGTGGTAAACTCGATATCCGCGCTGTAAATACGGACATTTTGAAAACAAATTTGAAGTCTCTAGCTCTTATATCTTCTTGAATAGACGCGTTCATACATACGGACAAACGAACAAATGTAGAAATGGACGGACAGACAGACGGACAGGGCCAAATCGACTCAGCTCGTCGCCCTGATCAAGAATGTATATATATATTATGGGGTCTGCAACGCCTCCTTCTGCCTGTTAGATACATTTCAACAAAACCATTATACCCTGATTTCCCATTGAAAATGGGTTCAGGGTATAATAAAAACTAAACCAACAGAGCTCCATCTTTAATTTGTATACTCACGAAAGTGAAATGAGTATATTGGTGGTTGTGCAATGTCCGTATTGCTGTCCGTCCGTCCGTCTGTCCGTATGAACGCAATCTATTTCGGCGCTATTGAAACTAGAGACTTGAAATTTGGAACACATACTCGTGTATATCTCCGATTTCTAAAATGTTAAAATTTTCCCGATCCGCCTACTAGGGGCGTGGCAAAATAGGAAATAATGTTAGTTGAAGAGCTAGAAAGCTGAAATTTGATATGTAGGTCCGCGTCAACCACCCTGAATCACGAGCTATGGCGGATATATCTCCGCCCATTGGGGGTGTGACAAATCGGATAAAACTGTATCTCCAAGATTTTTACAGCTAGAGCGCTGAAAATTTGCAGGTCAGCTGATGTTATGATTCTATTAAGTCTTAAGATAAAATTATAAGTTTACGCCCATTAGGGGCGTCACAAATCGGACCTGAAGATATAGTGATTTATTAAATTCTGCCTTATTGTGGACACTATTGATACCAGAGACCTCAAATATTGAATATATACTCGGGCTGATCACCCAAGACCAAAAAGTTTTGTCGGATATATGTCCGCCCACATTTTTCACGTTTTTTGAGGGTAAGCATTCAAACTTTGAAGTTAAGGTACTATATTTTCTACAGTATTAGAGCGAAACTTAACTACTAAATTGTTGATGGGATGTGAATGAGTATTCCGCAGTCGGTAACGCTCATCTGCTTGGTTCTTACTTGTTTGTAATTATCTTGAAAACGAACAATTGAGTAACATCATATTTAGCAATTATAAAGCTCACCAAGTGCTAGAAGAATAAAATAAAATAAAATAAATGTTTTGACGAAACGTACGTACGAATGTCACATTCGACACTAGAGAATTGCCCATATGTAATATATGGAAGTATCATTACCAGGAGAGGCAAGAAACCAGTGGGTGAGTGCCGAAGTACTCAGCGGGACGCGAAGTACCGACAACCAGTAAGAGAACTAGTGTTGGAGTTATGTTCTTAACAAAATGCTGTAAGCACCCTCTAGTACTGGTAACTGGTTCGTAGCAGGTGAAATCAGTACTTACTAGGGTACCACCATTACTTACTTTGTTGACCCTAAGCAATGCATTTCATCAGTTTGTTTCTTGTATGAAATGTCCGCAAATAGGGTCAATCGCCACCACATCGTTTACCTCGAACTAGTGAATTGGGTCACCATAAAAGGGCTAGTGACATGGGTACCCATACCACGGGTGGTGATGTGAGTACCCATGAGAGGGCTAGTGACATGGGTACCCATGCCATTATCCCTTTTATGGTAACCAATTCACTAGTTCGCGGTTGGTGGTGAAATGGGTACTCAATCCAGGGGTGGTGAAAGAATGAAAAAAAAAAGTTAAGTTAGTTTTATTTTTTTTTTTACTAGCTGGCCCGGCAAACGTTGCATAGCCTATCCATTATTTCTAGGTAAAAAATTGTTGAAAGCTATGTTGTTCAGGTTGGGATACACTCTGATTAATTTATTAATCGGATTTTCATTCAAGCACATTGTGGTAAACGATAGTGCTGCAAATCCATCGATGGAAATATCGATAGTATCGATGGACTTTCTTTTGTTAGATAGGTCGATGGAATTTTCTCGATGTCGATAGATCGCTGCAGACGCCAAGCCACAAGTAAGTTCATACGTTGATACTCAAATTATTATTAAAATTAGAATCTATTTTACACAAACAATTTGATTTATTTTTTAACATATAGCACATAGATACCTATTTACCACATTATTTAATTGTTGGCGGTTCCTCCACGGAAAATGGAACATTTTTTGATCCCATCTGGTAAGATTCATACAATTAATAGCAAACACGTTTTTTCTAATTGTTTTGGATTTTAGATAAAAGTGCTTCTTCGCCTGCAGACGCCAATAAGGAATCTTCATTTGCTGTTACGGTACACACTGAAAATATTGCGCCTCCGAATAAGCGAAAGAAATTTGAGAAATCTCAAGTATGGAAGTTTTTTGAAAAATGCCAAGAAAAAAACTTTGTGAAATGCCTGTTGTGTGGGCAGCAATATAAAACGAGCGGGAACACATCAAATATGCAAGAGCATTTAAAGCGTGCACATAATGGATCTCACGATAATTAATTTCAGCTTTAAGCTCAAGACTTTTGTGAAAGATAGTCAAGTTTTGTTTTTTAATTTTAAGTTAAATTTTAAAACTTGTTAATTACAGTCGAAATTTTTTTGTTTTTTAGTTATAAGATAAATATGAACCAAAGTTGATTTTTAGGATAGACTGTTTTGTGATGAACTGGAATACAAATATTATTTTTATGAATTAAGACGAAAAATCATGAATTGTTTTGAACTTACTGAGTATAAATGTTTATAAAGTTAATTTTTTTTCTATGAATTTTCAATAATTTTTTAATGATGGAGCTATTTTCGATGGAACCATCGATACTATCGATGTTTTAATCCATCGGACTCAAACAAAATCGATGGACGGTCCATCGATGGTTTTGCAGCACTAGTAAACGACATTCTTCGTTTTTTGGTCAGGTGCAAGAACAAATAATGCGGATGGTTTGCCAACACGTGAGCATGCCACGTACAATTGACCATGAGAAAAACACGCATTTTCTAGATTGAGGCTACAAATAGTCAAAGATTGGCCCTGTGATTTGTTGATCGTCATGGCGAGGCAAGACAAATCGGGAATTGAATTCGTTTAAACTCAAAGGGCATATCTGTTGGGATCATCGGAATCCTAGGAATAAGAACTTCCTCATCTTTAAATTTTCCTTTGAGTATCGACGCGTGAGTCACATTGCTCGTCAATTTTCATATCACCAAACGCGTTCCATTGCACAGTTTTGGTTGGTTTAAATTTCTAAGCATGATAACTACCGAGCCAACCTTCAGTTGTAAATTGTGCGGTGGTAAACGAAAAGCAAACAGAATGAAATGTATATTAAATTAAAATGAAAACAATGATTGATTTTACCATTATTTTTTTTTTTTTTTTTTTTTTTGGGCTGAGGTAGGAAAAAATGCTTTATGCACCGTCAGTCATGTCGTCACTTTGACCGGTGTGTCGGACTGCATAACTGCTTACCGACTAAAAAATCCTCCTCTTCTGGGGCTCAAATCCACCTTGGAACCAGGAGATATCCCGCATTAACCTTCAAGGTGGAACCCCATTGTGTGCTCTAAATGAGCGTTGCCCTCTGTGTGCCTGCGTCCAGGTCATACTTCTTCCGCCGCAGAACCTTTTCGGCGAAGTCATACACTTTTTTCCAAGCGTCTATGCTGCTGCACATTTGCTGTACTAACGTCTCTACTTTGACTTCACCTACTGTTTCTGCCAGGTCGATTCTTTCTTCCGACCATCTTTTGCAATTGAAGAAGGTGTGTTCTGCATCGTCCATTGCATTTTCGCAGTAAATACAGCTGGATTCGGCAGTTTTCCCCATTTTATTTAGGTACTTTCGAAAGTATCCATGTCCGGAGAGTAGTTGTGTCAAATAGAAAGACGTTTCACCGTGCTTTCTATTTATCCACTGCTCCAGATCGGGGATTATTTTAGCGGTCCATCTTCCATACCTTTCGCATGACCATCTCGCCTTCCACGAGACTATGGTTTGCTGTCGTATGCTCTTTGCCGCATGTTTTGAGTATTCTCCTCTTTGCCGAAGATTCCATATTTTTTTGCGCTCTTGGGCAAGCAAGTCAACCGGTATGACTGCTGCTATCACAGTCACGGCCGCCCCGGAGACTGTGCGGTACGCCGATGTTATCCTTAAGGCTGCTCTTCGTTGCACAGCTAGCATCGGTTTTCGCCTTACATTCGCCTCTAAGGTATCCGCCCATACTTCACTGCCATATAGCAGTATTGCATTTGTCGCTTCCATGAGGAGTCTCCGTTTTCCTGCCGTCGGGCCGTCAACGTTTGCCATCAGTCTACTCAGAGACCCCGTTGCTGTCGCTGTTTTCCGCGTGGCATACTTCAGCTGTTCCCAGAAGGTAAGTTTACTGTCCAGCCTAACGCCTAGATAGTTCACTGTCCTCTGCGTTCTTATCAGGTTTCCGCTTACTCGCATCTCTATTTCGGTTGGGATCTGCTTCCCCGTGAACAGAAGTAACTCTGTTTTATGGGTGGCAAGCTCCAATCCTCGAGAGCTGAGCCATGTCTGTGTGCGGATCATGACTTGGGTAAGTCTCTTTTGGGCCTCTATGGTGTTTCTGGCAGTAATGACGGCTGCGATATCATCGGCATAACCAATAAGGAAGGTGTCTTCAGGCATTTCCAGTCTTAAGATGTCGTCGTAGCTGATATTCCACAGGTCTGGTCCCAGGATTGACCCCTGTGCAGCTCCTCCAGTTACTCTGTATCGTTTTGTTCCAGTTTGCGTGGAGTACAGGAGTATTCGATCCTGCAAATAGCTCCTGATCATATTCATGAGGTACTCCGGTATCTGGAAGCGGTGCTCCAAGGAAGTAAGCATATCAGTCCACCTTACACTATTAAAGGCGTTTTTAACGTCCAGCGTTGCTAACAGAACAACTGGGCGCGAGTATGCATTTCCTCTTTGCGTAGCTCTGGCTGCCTGAACCACTTCATCGATAGCTCCCATTGTGGATTTTCCAGCTCTGAACCCATGTTGCCTAGGGCTAAGTCCTCCAGCAGCCTCTACTGCTGCGAGTAGTCTCGGTCTTATGAGCTTTTCTAAAAGCTTCCCAGCTGTGTTTAACATACACAATGGGCGATAAGCCGAGGGTGTGTTGGGATCGCCTTTGCCTTTGCTAATGAGCACCAGTCTCTGTTCTTTCCACGCTTCTGGGAATATCCTTTCTTTTAGACATGCGTTATACATCCTAAGTAGAAAAGTGGGACGTCCTGATGCTATCACCTTCAGTATCTCTGCCGGTATATTATCTGGTCCCGGCGCTTTCTTGTTCTTCAGGGAGAGACCTGCAATGTTGAGTTCTTCCTCGGTGAAATCTGGGACTGAACCATCGAGCTCTACGGGTGCTCGCTCATGCGCCTCGTGGATGTGTGCTGGAAATAGTGTTTCCACTATGTGATCCATCGTGTCATCATCCACGTTTGGCACTGCTCCGTAGTTTCTCAGCTTTTTCATGACTATCTTGTAGCCAAGTCCCCAAGGGTCTTTTTTTATATCTTTGCAGAGCTCTTTCCACTTGTCATGCTTACTGCGTGTGATAGCAATCGACAGTTCTTTTCTCGCAATCTTGGCTGCTAACGCTTCCGTCGTGAAATTTCCAGAGCGTCGTGCCCTTGTTAGCCTTCTTCTACATTGTATGCATACTTTCCTTTTTTCTGCAATATCGTGGTTCCACCAGTACGCCTGTCGTCTACCTCCGTGTTTGCTGTGCGTTTTTGGCATCGATACGTTACACGCTCTTTCCATAGCGGTTAGGCTTCTTTCGACCACTTGCTTCGACGTCAATCTGCCGGCGAACTGTCGTTCTCGCCTATCTAATTCAGCTAGTAGTTTGCCTGTATCCACCTTACTTATGTCCCATCTATGATAAGTCTTTCTTGAGTATGATGGGTGGTTTTGCTGACTGGTATTTTGGAAGTCATATGATATATACTCGTGATCACTTCCCGTGAAGTCATCGAGTATCTTCCAGTCCTTTATCCGATCTACGATGTGTTCGGATCCAAAGGTTACGTCAGGTATTGTGCCTTCACATCCCGGCCTATGGAAGGTAGGTCTGCTTCCGCGGTTTGCTACCACTAACCCGGACCTAGCGGCCATATCCATAATTTTTCGTCCTCTAGAGTTAGTAGACGACATTCCCCAGTCCACTGCTCGTGCATTCAGATCGCCTGCCACAATGAAGGGCTGCCGTCGATCCATGAGGAGATCCTCGATTGCATCGAGTTTATTCTGGAAGGTTCTTATGTCATCGCTAGGGGTTAGGTAGCAACTGACTACTGCGACTTCTCTGAAGCGTGCGTAGACGTAGCAGTTTCCCATCTTGCTTTCTAGTGGCTGTTGTCCACTACTACTGGGGATCCATATGGCCGCAGTCTTGGTGTCGTCCTCTAACCAAACTCCGTTCTCTTTTCGCTTATATTGCTCACTGATGATCACTACATCTATAGCATGTTCTGCTACTATCTGTGTCAAAAGTGCATCTGCCGTTTTGCTCCGGTGTAGATTACCTTGGAGAATTTTCAACATTTTGCTGTAGTTTGTCGTGTGCTTGGGCATTTCTGCGATCCCGGCATGTGATCGACAGAAGTACGCCCCGCATCCGTGCAAATGCAGCATTTTGGTGTTTTTTGCAGTCTTTCATCTTGTGACCTGATTCACCACATCTAATGCAGATGCCACCACCACTTCTGTCCGGTCCTGTGCAGTTGGTCTGCAGATGGCCGACCCCGAAGCATCTGTAGCATCTGCGGATGGGTTGACACATCCTGGGCCTAGCCCTGACAAAACCAATTTTAATGTCTGAGCTCAGCAACGTCTCCGCTAATTGGCTTTCTAAAGTTACAAAGGCCCTTACTTGCTCTCGACTGTTTGGGGCAGTGACTTTTATGCGCAAGTCCACTGATGAATTATCAAGGACTTGTCGCACTGCCTCAGCCACCTCAGACTCTACAGTTAGTGAGTCTAGATCTCGGATCTCCACTGTCGCTGTAGGCTTTAACTCGGCTACCGTAGCTGTTTTTTTAATGGTAGCCTTTAGTTTTTCAACTAGTTCTGGATGTAACTTTTCCCCTCTGCTCAGTTCGACAAGGAGTGCCCCGGATCGGGTTTTTCTTATGCCTCTCACGTTTGCCTTTTCGTCTTGTTGGATTGTGCTGCGTATGTTTCGTAAAACATCTACGTAGCTTTGTCCACTTTCAGGTTTTATGAGGACTGCTTCTGAACGGGGAGGTTTCTTCTTCTCTTTTTTTGCTGGTTGTTTTACTACTTTCGGCTTTTCTGCGGGTGCCGAAGTAGTCTTTTCCGCTCTTTGTTTCAAAGTCCCTTTTCTGGTGACTTTTTGCCACAAGTTCTGTTGTCCCTTGCAAAGTTTTTTGCCGGACTCAGACTCTAGGGGGCTAGGGGCTTGTCTCTTTTGAATGGTAGGTGTTTCCACCGTTTCCAAGATCCGTGCCTCTGCTGCTGGATTTTACCATTCAATGGATTAATCATTTTGATATTAAAGTGATATCCATCGTCTCCTTGCCAAAGCGTCATATGAACGGTGCGTTTCAGATATTCTTTGCAGTTGCCCAGTACTGCGTCGTGTAAGCACAATATTGCGTGCTTCCAAGCTTTCACCAACAATCAGGATTGCCACTTCATCGATTGTTGGAGCATTATATGTGCGTTCATGTGTTCCAGCTGGTCTTTTATCTGCTCTGATTACTACTTTATAGTCATCTCTTGGCATGCGCTCTAAAGCAGTCTTGAACAGCTTGACCAATCTTGGAGAATTGCTCTTTTCATAGCTGTGTTGATTTTCTGACGCCGGTCAAGTTGTTCTTCCATATTGCCCATGAAGTATATTTGCAAGAATTTCAATAGGTTGCAATGATCCAATGCGATGGCAAATCTGGCCTTGACTCTTTAAATTCAAAGCCATAGTTATAGTTAGATTTACAAACACTTTTTACAGAAATCTATTCCAATTTTTTTTTTTTTTTACAATCATAGAAAATAAAATTTTTAACGTAAATTACCTTAAATGTCGGATTATATCCGTTTCCAATAATTTCCGCCCCAAATGAAGTCATTTGGAAACAGGCATTGTATTTTTGAGTGCTCGCTAGAAAATGTCGTGATTCTAGTGTTTCGCCATAAAGCAGGGAACGCAATGGCTCTGGTGGCGGGACCACTAAGGCAGCACAAACCGGGCGTTTCACCAACAATCATATCGAAACGCTGCTCGATTCAAATCAATCCTTGAACCATTTCTTATTGCCGTTTCACGGGCAGCCTCTCTTTGAGAAGCACGAATTAAGGCCCTTCTTTGTTGGGTACTAACGCGGGGCCTTTCTCGGGCGATTTCTCGTTCTTCGTCAGATAATTTACTCGCGATATTCCGATTCCTAATTGCATTATGGGTCCGCCGGAAAAGATTAGATCTTTTAGGACGCGGCATTTTTATTAATAGTAATACTGAATATGCCCTCGCACAAAACCACATAAAACAATCGAGAAATATAAATATAAATAATTTACACAAATTTATGTTTGAGACAAACAAATACCTGAACTTTCGAGATATTTAGCTTCTGTATGCACGCGTATTATTTTTCTCAAATGTGCTTTTTTTATGTATAGTTCGCCTGAGGCTGTGCCGTAGACTGACTGACTACATTTGTTTATTTACTTCTATACTATTGACCGAAAACTGTCAATCAAGCCTACTGAGTACCAATGGAAATTTGAATCTTTAGGGAAAAAACCGCGTTTTTCAAGTATTCGTCAAATTTTTTTAGTATTTTTAAGATCTACTATCGTACTCGTAGCGGAGACAAATCCAACAAATCAAAAACCATGAAAATTGGTCCAGCAGATCTCGATTTATAAGTGGAGGAGCACTTTTACACAACTCTCTTTTATATATATAGATAGATTTCAAAATACATGTTTTTACATTGAAACCGTTTCATTTTCAATTTTTTGTGTTCACGCTATTGTTAAAAAAAAAAAAAAACGCTTCTTCTGCAGCTGCATGGCCTTTCGCAGTTCTTCAGATGATCCACTGCCATTAACCAAATTTATTGCATCTGGGGAAATATGTGAAGATTAAATTTAGTAATTAAATCGGCAATGAATTAAATAATACCTACCAATTAATACTTCATAAAAAGCGCTCTATTTTTCAAGGCAGCTTTCCCTTGAACGCCATCAACATTGTATGCTAATACTACAGGATCAGCCATAATATTTTTAAGATTTTAAAATTACAAGGACCTCGATTTTTTACTGTGTCACTTTTTGGTCAGCTAAATTTTAATATATTTAGATTGAATATATATAAGTATGTTTATTTAACTAAAAGCTCATTAAATCATTTTTATACCTCTTAAAGAATGAATTTCTTTCACAAGAATATCAAATTTTTCCTGGGCCACTTTCTCGACATCTAAATTATGGCTTTTCAATATTTTAACTAAATCAATCGCGCAGTCACGCCACGGCCTATGCTTTAGGAACCACAATTTTAGCTGTTTATTTAAATTATTAATTTCTTTTTCTTCGAGTTTATTATTTATGCCACTGTCAATGTTTATCACATTTAATACTTCCTCAACTTTAACTCCCTTTCCAGGCGTGTTTTCTAATGTCGCGGCAATAATTTGTTTACGTATTTTGCTTTCTGCTCCTGCTTCAGCCTTCTTAAATGCCTTTCACTACACATCAATTAATTTTAATTTGCTTAAATTGTGTGGCAATATTTACGATTGTTGCTGCTTCAGAGCTTCACTTGCAATGCTTGTGATTGTATTTGCGCAACCGACGAACGCAGCAACCTTCGAACATCGAGGAAGATCAGAAAGCATAAACGAAAAGAAACGGTACTACCATAACAATTGTTTTTGTAAATTAGGAAAGAAACAGCAACAGAAAGCGAAGATTATTTTTTTCCTTCAGCTATGCGCCATTCGCAAAACACCAAAAATATATGTGATGATAGTACCGTTTTTCCCCCGTTTTTTTCTGCCGTTTCATGTATATACTTTGTTGCTTGGTGGTTCGGCGTTCGCTTCCATAGGGTCAGTCAAGTAAGTACCCATGTAAGTGTTAAAGTAGTTCAACTATGGTCAATCGCCACCTCCAGTACTACAGGGCATAGTATGGTGCAGAAGGAGCAATTCCTGTTAATGGGATCTGGCATTAACAGTACAGATGGTATTATTTTATTTTAGGATATTAAACGCGTACAAATATTACACCTAACGGGTGCCGTCTTATAATAAAATAATTTAATTTTAGTTTTATAATCATCTTCTTTAATAAGCCAGAAATTGATATCGCCAGCAATTACATCCTCTGTAATACGATACGATAAGACCCATAATAGCGTGAACCGTTGAATAAGACGCTACTACTACTTAATGATATTAGAAAAGACGAAAGCAGTCACGAGGGGAAGATGTAGTTATGAGACACCAGATTAGCCAATAGGAGTTTCAACAAGTATGAAAGCTCTAGTCGAGACTACCCGACTACGAGATCCCCTGAACCCTTCGAGCAACTGATATTTCAATAATTGTTCACACATGCACACACACACACACCCATACGCACGCACGCATAAACACGCATTGGCTGCAGTGGCGGCTTACTATGGGAACTTAATTGTTTAATAGTTTATGTATCGACTATCTTCAAGAAACTTTCAGATTATGAATATAACATAGAAATGCATGTATTTTCCAAAGCACACGTCCCTAGTATTTGAAATACGCCTTTTACAAATGTGAGGGTGAGGGGGCGAATTAGAGGTGGGGGGTAAATTTTGACAAAACCCGAAATCGTATAAAATGCATATAAGTATACATATAAAACTTGGAGACTCTAGCTTTAGAGATGTAGCAGATATAAATTTATTACTGGGTTTCGATAGTTATTTTAATCGATAACAAAATAACGGAGCAAGTTATCGATATTTAAAGCAAAACTCGATATGCGTGTGCTATGCACGGACCTAGGAAAATTTCAAGTCGCTAGATCTTATATCTTCTGAGATCGACGCGTTCAAACATACGGACGGACGGACGGACAGACGGACAGGGCTAAATCGACTCAGCTCATCGCCCTGATCAAGAATATATATACTTTGTGGGGTCTGCCACGCTTCCTTCTGCCTGTTACATACATTTAACAAAACCATTATACCCTGATTTCGCATTAAAAATGGGTTCAGGGTATAAAAATACTGACAGCCGGAGCCAATAGCTTACGATTGCTAAATGTGACGCGGAATAATTGACATACCGAATTTGAGAAGGGTTCAATAAAAGAATTCATTTTCTGAGCTTCTCATTTTTAAAATATCAGCCAAAATGAATCTCAAGCTTTCTCAATAAAGCACTAAAATATGATTACATAATTGTATTTCATTTAAAAAATGGTATTTCTTGCAAATCCTTCTGTGGTTGTTTCTGCGATTCGCGCTTCTTGGTGATTATAATATACTTTTGATGACACTGAATTGATCATAAGCTATTACAATATCCATTTATTGGTTACGGTGAGAATCGTCGAGAAAGAACGGCTAAAACTTGTGACTCTGCTCTTTATATATGACGTTCATTTGCAGTATGCACTGCTGAAGCTGATCCTACAATAAAATATAAAAAAAATAATGAACACAATATGTAGATTTATACATTAATATTAGGCAAACCTGTTTTACACTTGTCGTGTCGGTCAAAAAGTTAAAAGGCAAGTGTATGTTATCCGTACAAATTTGCCATTTGAGGTTATTCATTGATGCGACAATACTTGACGCTGCAATTATGCTTGCCGCATACTTGGAAAATCTATATTCTGCGAATTATATAATCGTTTAAAATGAAAGCATAATATATGTTTATTAATATTTCACTATTATTATTCTCAAAATTAAATAGTGTTTACGACGATGTGATAAAAGATAAATATAGATACAGTATGTCCATTAATTGTTTGCAAAACAAAAAAAGTCGTACAAATTTAACTTTAACATCATATTTTATTAGGAAAGGCACTTTTTCTCAGAATTTTTTTTTTACATTACTTTAGTTTCATATATTCTTAAAGAAAATAAATAACAAAAATAATAAAAATAGCAACAAAACATACAAAATAATTCAAAACAAAAAAAACAGCAAATATCGGCTGTCCATTAATTCTTTGCAAAATGCAAACATTAGTTGAAAGAAGACGGGAAAAAACTAACGGGACATCAAAATTAAATGCGGCTCGCTGGGTCTATTTTCACAAGTCTTCCGCGAATTCATTCGTTATAATAAAGTCGTGGGATCACTACTATTTTTCATAAAATTTGAATTTTCGCAATGCCTGGTAAACGCACCGATGACAATTTGATACAATTAGTGTATTTTAATTATATGAAAGGAAAAACCATCAAGGAGTTAGCTGAAATGTTTAATATTAAGCTTAGAACAGTTTATAATATTATTAATCGGGCAGAAAAAGAAAATAGACTGGAGCTAAACAGCTCTAAAGGCAGACCAGCAAAGCTCTCTCGACGAGATTGTTCTCAAATTCTTAAGACAGTGGAAAACAAACCACACACAAGTCTCCGGGAGTTGGTGACGGACATTAGGTTAAACCTTCAAAAGACAGTGTGTCGCGAGACTGTGAGAAAAGTTCTCAATTTACACAAATACTCCTCACATGTGGCAAGAAAGAAACCGTTGCTGTCTGCTGTAAATATTGAAAAACGTCTGACCTTCGCAAGACTTCATATTGACTGTCCTCCTAACTATTGGAATAATGTTATCTTTTGCGACGAGACAAAGATAATGTTGTTTTATAATGATGGCCCAGGAAAAGTTTGGCGGAAACCCAAAACAGCCCTCCACGCCAAAAACATTGTGCCCACTGTTAAGTTTGGCAAGCTATCAGTGATGATGTGGGGTTGTATTTCTTCGAAAGGTGTGGGAGAGCTGAGAATATTCGACGATATCATGACGAAGGAATTTTATTTGGATATTTTGAAGAACGAATTGACAAAAAGCGCGCACAACTTTGGCTTCATTAATCCTGAAAACCCCAGCAAACTAAAATATAAGCTGTATCAGGATAATGATCCGAAACACAAGTCACTGCTGTGTCGCACTTGGCTTCTTTATAACTGCAGCAAAGTTATTGACACCCCACCCCAAAGCCCGGATATCAATCCGATTGAGAATTTGTGGGCTTTACTAAAGAGAAAAGTCGCCAAACGGAGCCCTAAGACGAAAAACGAGCTAATTCGTTGCATACACGAGGAGTGGCGCAAAATACCGGAATACTACGACATAAATGAACTAATATTGTCGATGTCGCGACGCCTCAGAGGTGTAATGGAAGCTAATGGTGAACATACCAAATATTAGCCAATTCCATACCGATCTGAGAGAGATACAGATCTCATAATATTAATGTTTGCATTTTGCAAAGAATTAATGGACAGCCGATATTTGCTGTTTTTTTTTGTTTTGAATTATTTTGTATGTTTTGTTGCTATTTTTATTATTTTTGTTATTTATTTTCTTTAAGAATATATGAAACTAAAGTAATGTAAAAAAAAAATTCTGACTTTTTTTGTTTTGCAAACAATTAATGGACATACTGTATGTTCTGGCAAAAGCATACAAATATACAAAGATCGTAAATATGCCTGCTACGCATTGAACGAATAGCGGGTAGTGCAATATAAAATAAAAAGATAAGGGGAGGACACTATAAATTGGCAGATGAACTATGACCCTAAGCCTCTGATAAGAGTATGTAAGAGATGAACGCGGAACTTCATCCTAGACTAATCAATAGCCTAACGCGCTCTTACAAAATCCGCAATAGATACACTATATTTAAGGAATGGAAATATGCATGAGTCTAGGTGTAGCAAGTAAGAACGCTCTAGTCGAGACTGCTCGACTAGTAGATCCCCCGAGTCCTTTGAGGAACTGATATTTCTTCGTGTCTTTCTGCTTACACAATAAACGTATACACACACACACTCAAAGACACATATAAGCACACACGCCGATTTTCGATACGATTTTTAATCGATAAAAAATAACGGGATGTATTATCGATTTTTAAAGATGAATTTGATATCCGCGCTCTATATACGGACTTTTTACAACAAATTTCAAGCCTCCAGCTCTTATATCTTCTGAGATCGGCGCGTTCAAATATACGGACAGGCAGACAGACGCACAGGGATAAATCGACTCAGCTCGTCGACCTGATCAGGAATATATATATACTTTGGGGGGTCTGCCACGCCTCCTTTTGCCTGTTACATACATTTCAACAAATCCATTATACCCTGATTTGAGAAAACTAAACAGCTAGCTTTATTAGAGAGGGGAAATACTTTCCGTTTATACGGACGGAGAGAAAGATTGACAATATACACTTTACTTTAAGAATGAATGCGACTTAAATAATAATCGTCGATTTATTTATAGTGTTAAAGTTTCTTATTAATTTATAAATAAGTAATTAGATGAAAGATAATACAGATATTAATGGGTTGAAAAATTAGATGTGATCAACAAATCAACAAGATCGCGCATTACATAATATTCAAAAATTGACACGATCTATTACTTGAACAGATGAATAAATAAACTAAGTTAAAAACATAGCATTTTTTATGTTATTATACTTACCTTTAGCGGCAAGATATATAAAAGTTTGAGCATTGTTGCGTACTGTGTTGATGTTTAAGCCAGAAAAAACTTTACATCTTACAGAAAGTTTAATGATAAAAAGCTCCAAAAAGTCCAAGGGGGTCACGGATGATAAATCCCAGCCTAGACTGCTCAACACGTATAGCTCCCACTTCTGGCAATGAATGAAATAATACAATTTCAAAATCTTTAATTAAGACACAAATAAGTGGTTTATTAACCAACAACAAGTAAGAATGCTCTAGTCTGCTCGACTGGTGAACCCAGCAAAAGGTTTACATTCAAATCACACATACAAACACTCACGCATATATACATACATACGCATGCATCCACATGGCAGACATAAGCACGCTAATTGCGTAGTATGCCGAGACTACGGTTGGACTGCTGTGCGGGCAATACTATAGGAGCTTATTGGTTGAATAAATCTACATTAAAGGTGTGTACCTATTTGTCAAAGCACAAGTCTCTTAGACTTGAGCACATGCATACATACATTTGTGTATGTGTATGCTTGTATGGGATGGCAAGCTAATTGTCTCTGGATTTAGTAGTTTATAAATTTTGTATGATTTGAATCGTAGGGTGACTATCAAATGGGCCATTATGACTTAATTAGAAATTTTTGACAATAATGAGTAAAGCTTGAGTATAATACATAGCTCGCAATTAACTGTTAACACTTTTTCGTTGTCTGCAAATAAGTGTCTTTCACTAACACAGTCAAAACAAGTAAGAAAGCTCTAGTCGAGACTGCTCGACTACGAGATCCCCTGAACCCTTGGAGCAATAGATATTTCAATACTTTTTCGCGACTTTCAGCTTACACAAGAAACACGCACACACACACACACACGCACGTACGCACACACAGGCATACATACACACACACGCATACAGACACATATACACACACACACACATACATACACAAACGCATACACACACACACACATACACACACAAGCAACCACGCATAAACACGAATGGGCTGCAGTGTGCGCTTACTATGAGAACATAATTGTTTAATAACTTTTTTTGTGGACGTACGATCTTCATGAAACTTTCAGATTATGATTATAACATGAATATGCATATGTGCCAAAGCACAAGTCTCTAGTATTTGAAATACGCTTTTTACAAAAGTGAGGGTGAGGGGGTGAATTTAGAGGTGGGGGTAAATTTTAACAAAAACCGAAATTGTATAAATTGCATATAAGCATACATTAAAAATTTGGAGACTCTAGCAATAAAGGTATAGAAGATATAATTTTATAACTGTGTTTCGATAAGGTTTTTTATCGATAAAAAAAGATCGGGATGAGTTATCGATTTTTAATGATAAACTTGATATGCGCGCTGTAATTACGGACATTTTAAAAAAAATTTGAAGTCTCTAGCTCTTATATCTTCTGAAATCGACGCGTTCATACATACGGACAGACGGACAGACAGACGGACAGGGCCAAATCAACTCAGCTCGTCACCCTGATCAAGAATATATATACTTTGTGGGGTCTGCCACGCCTCCTTCTCCGTGTTACATACATTTCAACAACACCATTATACCCTGATTTCCCATTGAAAATGGGTTCAGGGTATAAAAACTCAGACAGAAACTGTTTTTGTCGCGTCTGGCTTAGCTCGCTCGTGCTCTGAGGGAGACAGTTATTTCTGTTTTCTTTTCCTCAAGTCAAACACTGATCGTTTGCTTGAGTTAAATGAAGCAAACGGTAAGTTGCGTTTGTATGGGTAATCACGCGCGATTGCTGCGTTCTTTTTGTATGTATGTATGCGTGTATTTACATGCACACGAAGGCAAAAACAATTTCTGCTGAGTTTTTTAGTCAAAGTGTTTTTTGCTGAGAGTCTTTGTGTGAGGGAAAATCGTGTTAGTTTTACGCGACACTCATGTGAGAGCGTCACACGAATGAGTCATTGCATTGCGACTGAGCGAAACAGATTATAAAGAAAACAAAGAGTGACGCTCAGAGCGAGACGTGTCTGCACAATTTTTTTGGTTATGATGCGAAGAAGAGCATAAACGAAAAAAAACGATCAACTCTCATTTGCAAGCTCTGGTATGATATGACATGTGTATTTCATATATTGCAAAGCATTTAATAATGTTAGTAGTGTTTTACGATCATTTTATCAGTTGAAAATGTGTATAAAATAATTTTAATTATATATAATTATTTACGGATATAAACACATTTATAAACATGATTAGCAATAATAATATATAAATGTACTTATGTACATACACTGCGCGTCATCAGGTCAGCGCCCCCCTTTACACTATATCTCAAAGCAGAATAAAAGCTAAACCATCAGAGCTTCATCTTTAATTTTATTTATTTATTTTTTTTTTTTTGTATTATACTACATCTATTTCTCTTTAAAATAAAAAAACAATGGCTACTGTAACAATAGGGAATCATTTTTAATAATTTTTTTTGTAAAATTTACAAAAAAAATGTAACAAAAATTTGGTCATCAGATTAGCGCCCCCTGCGCTAAATTCAATTTATTTAAGTCAATGACCAAAAATATCACCTGTATTTTATGCTATTATTATTTTTAAAATATTATTAAATATTATTCAAGGATATGGTTGACCAAGCGTGTTCAGTACCTTCGATTAACTCTGTCTTTGTACTATAATGCTTTCCGGACTCATATACTTTCCTGACCAACCATCCCCAGACGTTTCAAATAATATTAAGGTCGAGTGAGTATGGTGGCCACTCCATGAGATCAATTTTTTGGCCCTGAAACTTCAGAGATCGGGCGGTCTGAATTGGAGCATTATCATGCTGGAAAATTGAATGCCGGTTTTCAGACAGGTTATAGAAATGCGGAACAGCAGTTTTAAACACGATGTTATAGTCCTATGCATTCATGCGCGATGTCAAAAATTGAAGCTTGCATGTGCTGTAGTAAGATATTGATACCTACACCAATGCCACACCACCCCCCCGCCGCAGCGGCTTGGAAACCGTTCCAAACAATGTTCTTTTATGAGTAGGTCATGGATATAATAATTATAGCGATCAGTTCCTTCCGAATTCAATTTTTCTCATCAGAAAAGACAACAGGCTGCCATTGGATAGACCACGTCATGTTCGCCCGGCCAAAATTAATACGTATTTCTTTTCTCAGCATATCGACTGGTGTCTTTTTTTTTACACTCTGTTTCTTTAAGTAATTAACTTTCTTAATTGCTCTTTGGACCGTTGATAAGCTCGTCTTAACACTGATTTTATCCCTAATCTTGGTGGTTGATTCGTGGGAATTCGAAGCTTCCCGAACTAATGCTCTTCTATTTCCTTCTGAAATCACTTGATTATTGCCGCTTATATAGTTTTTTCCATAGTTTTCCCTATTTGTAAGAAAATTGCCAATTATTTTTCTGTTTTTTCCTGTTTTTTCAGCAATTTTATGGTAGCATAGTCCAGATTTAAACTATCTTTGATTTTCAACCAAAGTTAAAACTGTTTCTTTACCCATACTATAAATATATTGAATACTTTGAGCTTCACAACCTGATGACGCGTATGTTCATACATAGTACATCTGTGTAAAGTGGTTATGACAGTCCGTAAGACCGACCAAATGCAAATGCTGGGCTTTAAAATTGCTACAAGCAGCAAGAGTAACGCACGCAGGTCACAAATGCTCATACATGTAGCAAGGGACTACAAGTGTGTGTGTGCATGCCCGTCGCGAGATCATATTCTTTATGCGCCTCAACGCATTCATACCCTTCCCATAAATATATATCGAAACGCTAACATTTTGTTCGCATGAATGTCGCAAACGATTTTAAGATCTCGGTATACTCTTCACTCAAAAGGAAAGAGCTGGGACCGTCGCGAAGAAATTTCAATTTTTGTGCGCTGCTGAGCTTCATGATTTGAGAGCCCACAGAGAGAGAGAGAGAGAGAGAGAGAGTTAGAGAGAGAGAGGGAGAGTAAGACAAAAAACGCAAAGCGCATACAAGACCATTTCGCTTGCGTGTTTAGAGCACACTGATTTCGTCGTGCTATCTTTCATTACCCGAGCCATCCAATACCAAGCCGAGTGAATACGAAGTTGGCCGGGACCTGCTAGACAGATGTTGCGGCGTGGAAAAGCGTTGCTCTACATGTCTAGTCTATGTGTTGTTTGGTCAGTGCTCTAGGTCTAATTGTATTCAAATTACGCTTATAAAACGAAATCAATTTATCGATTGTTGTCGATAAAAAATAAATCGGATGAGTTATCGAAAGATTATGTTAAACTTGTACTGCGTATGGTACGGTTATGCGCTCTTTTCGCCTTACTCTCTCTCCCTCTCTTTATACTCTCTCTCTCTCTCTATGGTCTCTCAATAAGTAGCAGCGCACAGAAATTGAAAATTGTTTGCGACGATCCCAGCTCATTTCTTTTGATTGAAGGGTATAGCGAAATCTAAAAAGCGTGTGCCACGCTCATACAAAATGTTAGCGTTTTCATGATTATTTCTAGAAATGGTATGAAACAACGCTTTCAGGCGTATAAAGAATAGCGACGAGCGTTAGCACACAAAATTTCATATATGAGCATTTGTGTGTCTATGTGCGCAACTCATGCTGCCTGTGCAAATTGTAAAACCCAAAACTTGCCGCTGGTTGGTTGGTCTATATCCACTTTACGCAGATGTACATACATACATTTAAACTATATACGTACATTTATATACTATTATATTTAATCATGTTTATAAATGCGTGTACACTGACTTTATCGTGCTTTATTGATGAATACAACGACTGTTTAATTTACAGATTTTGGATACCATGCCCCTTTGTACAAAATTTGTAAAAGGCGTATTTTAAATACATACTAGAGAATTGCACGCATTAAAATGTTTTGATCATGATCTACAAGTCTCATGGAGATAGTTCATCGACAAAAAAAAAAGTATTAAACAATTAACATCCCATAGTAAGCCCACACTGCAGTCCATGCGTGCATGCCTATGTATGTCTGTGCGTATGCGCTTCTTGTATAAGCAGAAAGACGCGAAGAATTATTTAAATATCAGTTCTTAGAAGGGTTCAGGGGATTTTGTAGTCGAGCAGTCTCTACTAGAGCTTTCTTACTTGTTTCGGTTTCGATTACGAACAGAGCGTAAAGAAAACAAGTAAGAACGTTGCAGTCGGGCGTTACCGACTGCGGAATACTCATTCACATCCCATCAACAATTTAGTAGTTAAGTTTCGCTCTTCGCCCCAACCGGGCGTAGACACCTCATTTTTGGTCAGTTTTTAGAACGAGATAACGGTACCCTAACTGCAAAGTTTAAATGCTTACTCTCAAAAAAAGTGAAAATTACAGGGTATTTTTCTTTTATACCACGCCCCTAAAGAGGCGTAAAAATTATTTTTTGGAGAATCGATAGAGGAGGCTACCAGTAACTCAACTATTCAAATTTGAAGCTTCTAGCTCTTAAACTGTAGGAGATATAAACTTTTCCGGTTTGCCACGCCCCCTGTGGGCGGACATATATCCGACAAAGCTTTTTGGTGTTGGGTGATCAGCCCGAGTATATATACAAAATTTTAGATCTCTGGCATCAATAGTGTCCAAAATATAGCAGAATTCGAAAAATCACTATATCTTCAGGTCCGATTTGCCACGCTCTTAATGGGCGTAGACTTATAAAGTCTTTCGACTTTATAGAATCATAACATTAGCTGACATGCAAAATTTCAGCATTCTAGGTTTACAACTTTAGGAGATACAGTTTTATCCGATTTGCCACGCCCCCAATGGGCGGAGATATATCCGCCACAGCTCGTGATCTTGGGTGGTTGACGCGGACCTACATATCAAATTTCAGCTTTCTAGCTCTTTAACTAACATGATTTCTGGTATATCGGAAAATGCATTTTCCGATTTGCCACGCCCCTAGTGGGAGGATCGGGAAAATTTTAACACTTTATAAATCGGATATACACGAGTATGTGTTCCAAATTTCAAGTCTCTAGCTTCAATAGCGCCAAAATAGATTGCGTTCATACGGACAGACGGACGGACAGCAAGACGGACATTGCACAAAACCAATATACTGATTCAATTTCGTGAATGAGTATAAAAACGGTTAACAGTTATTTGCATATCATGGAATAAACACATTCACACATAATATTCATACACTAAACAATACGTTTTTACTTTTTTTAAAATGTATACTATCTTGTATGATTCAGGGTGTATAGCAAACCTAACATACTCATATATAAATGGTGTGTAAGGCATGTTTTACTCGCAATTGTCAATTATCTTTCAAAACTTAATTCCTTGTTTATGATATTCACTTTGTAGATGCATATATAAAATCTAACAGCTAATATAGTAACTAACACATGTTAAATTAGTGAAATTAGTGTGTTTTTACTTACTATTAGATCATCTTTACATATGCTGTTGTCCGTGTAAAATACAAGTAGTTCTGCCGAAAGTGCTCGGCAGCTGGGCTCGCGCAGTTTTGAAGCAAGTAATAAACAGGCTGCTGCTAAAATTTGTAGATGAGTTTTTCGCACAGATTTCTTAGATAAAAAACGGTCCATGTAGGTAATTGCTAGTAAAACTACTTCCTCCTGACATTTTTCTTCAACACACACCTAAACAATAAAGGCAGGTTAGTTAAATAACGTTTAATTTGATCAATCGTATTATTTATATCTTAGCATATACAAATATGAAAGCTCTTATCGACACTGCTCAACTACGAGACCCTCTGATCCCTTCGAAGAACTGATATTTTAATAATTCTCCGCTTCTTTTCCGCTTACACAAGAAGCAGCACATGCACATACACAGACATACACATGCAGACATAAATACGCATGGGCTGCAGTATTGACTTATATGTCTGTAGATATTCGGTACATGAACTATTTTTATTAAACTTTCGTTAGAGAGCTAAATTGAACTACTCCATATTTGCCATTTGTTTAAAATATTAACTCTAAATAATTTATTTGTATACCCTGAACCCATTGAAAATGGGAAATGGGTACAATGCTTTTGTTGAAATGTATGTAACAGGCAGAAGGAGGCGTGGCAGACCCCATAAAGTATATATATTCTTGATCAGGGTGACGAGCTGAGACGATTTAGCCCTGTCCGTCCGTCCGTCTGTCCATCTGTCCGTCTGTCTGTATGCATGAACGCGTCGATTTCAGAAGATATAAGAGCTAAACTTCAAATTTTTTTAAATGTCCGTATATACAGCGCGGATATCGAGTTTATCAACAAAAATCGATAGCTCAACCCGTTATTTTTTTATCCATAAAAAAAACCTTATTGAAAACTAGTTATAAGATTATATATCCTACACCTTTAACGCTAGTCTCCAAACTTTAAATGTATACTTATATGCATTTTATACAATTTCGGGCTTTGTCAAAATTTACCCCCCACCCCGAATTCACCACCACATCCTCACATTTGTAAAAGGCGTATTTCAAATACTAGGGAGTTGTGCTTTGGCAAATACATGCATATCTATGTTATATTCATAATCTGAAGATAGTCCATCCACAAGTACGCCAACACTGCAGCTAACGCGTGTTTCTGCGTGCGCACGTATGTCTGTGTGTATGCGTGTATGTGTGCATATGCGAATAATTATTGAAATTTCAGTTGCTCGAAGTATTTAGGGGATCTCGTAGTCGAGCAGTCTCGACTAGAGCTTTCTTACTTGTTGTATGTTTTTTTTTTTTTTTTAAGTATATAACAGGCAGAAGGAGGCGTGTCAGACCGCATAAAATATATATATATATATTCTTGATCAGGGCGACGAGCTGAGTCGATTTAGCACTGTCCGTCTGTCCGTATGTTTGAACGCGTCGATCTCAGAAAATATAATTTTTATTTAATATTTTTTTCCTAGGTCCTTAAAAGTTGAGAACTTGCCCCGTTATTTTGTTATCGATTAAAATCTATCGAAAACCAGTAATAAATTTATATCTGCTACATCTTTAAAGCTATAGTCGCAAAATTTTAAATGTAGATTCATATATACTTTACAGAATTTCGATGTTTGTCAAAATTTACTCCCACCCCAATATTCACCCCTCACCCACATATTTATAAAGAGCGAATTTCAAATACTAGAGACTTGTGCTTTGGCAAATTACATGTATATCTATTCATAATCTAAAAGTTTCATGAAGATAGTCCATCCACAAGAAAAGTTATTAAACAATTAATTTTCCTTAGTAAGCCACCACTGCAGCCAATGCGTGCATATTTCCGTGTGTGTGTGTGTGCATGTGCGAATAATTATTGAAATATCAGTTGCTCGAAGGGTTCAGGGGATCTCGTAATCGAGCAGTCTCGACTAGAGCTTTTTACTTGTTTGAATTTAAAATCTGTCCATTTGGATAAGTATAATATACGAGGCATTAAAAAAAACAATCAGGCTTGATCCACAGGGTGCAGTCTTTTTAGCCTATGAAGATAGTTTTTATACTCATTCACGAAAGTGAATCAGTATATTGGTTTTGTGCAATGTCCGTCTTGCTGTCCGTCCGTCTGTCCGTCCGTCTGTCCGTCCGTCCGTCTGTCCGTATGAACGCAATCTATTTCGGCGCTATTGAAGCTAGAGACTTGAAATTTGGAACACATACTCATACTATATCTCCGATTTATAAAGTGTTAAAATTTTCCCGATCCGCCCACTAGGGGCGTGGCAAATCGGAAAATGCATTTTCCGATATACCAGAAATCATGTTAGTTAAAGAACTAGAAAGCTGAAATTTGGTATGTAGGTCCGCGTCGACCACCCAAGATCACGAGCTATATCGGATATATCTCCGCCCATTGGGGGCGTGGCAAATCGGATAAAACTGTATCTCTTAAACATGTAAACCCAGAATGCTGAAATTTTGCATGTCAGCTAATGTTATGATTTTATAAAGTCTACAGACAAAGTTATAAGTCTACGCCCATTAAGAGCGTGGCAAATCGGACCTGAAGATATAGTGATTTTTCGAATTCTGCTATATTTTGGACACTATTGATGCCAGAGATCTAAAATTTTGTATATATACTCGGGCTGATCACCCAACACCAAAAAGCTTTGTCGGATATATGTCCGCCCACAGGGGGCGTGGCAAACCGTAAAAGGGTGTCTGCAGAGTCTGTCGAGATGACGGGTTCCGAAACTCAGAACCTCCTTGTGGACTGATGGGGTTTTTAGGTCTCTATGAAGCACAGAGTTTCGAACATAGAATAAGGTACTTATCAATCTACGTAGAAAAATGATAGAAACTTTTGAAATCTTTGGAGAGTTTCTACATTGGAGTGACACGCTGTGCCCCACAATTTGATGCCGTATGTTCATACGGGCTTTAGTAAAGACTTGTATGGCAGTATCTTGTTCGATGTGCTAAGCTACGATTTGTGACCGATACGCCAATGCATCTTCTTCGTCTTAGACTTGATGTAAACCTTCCAATTGAGTCTACGGTGAAGAGTTAAGCCGAGGTACTAAACCATACATATTTCTGACATGATCATGCTTGAAAATACTGACAGGAGCCATGCTTTTCATGCTTGAACAGTGATAATATGATATGAAGATATGTGTGCATCTATTAAGGCGCAGGCGTCTGGTTTTGCGGAGGGAGGTAGATTACAACGAACGTTAAGTGAACTATAGCTACTTCTTGCTATAAATGGCACTGAATAAATGCACAATTTGGCATTGATCCTCTTCTTCCTAAGTTTGCATGTAAATTGCAGCAACAGCGCAAACGGGAAGCACCCACGGAAAGTTTTAGTAACGCAAGTGCTCATATATATTTTTCGATCTTGCTCGTAACAAGTGCTGTCAGTTTAGCATATTACTATACTATTCTAGCATAATACATATACAGTGACGAGCAAAGCTGTAACACGAATTCAATGTTGCACCTTCAAGGGTCTGTATTTTTGCTTCTACTCTACAGATGTTTAAGACAGGACTACTGGACTGTTACAGTCAACATCTCGCCGTATTAACCGTTTCAAGTCATATGGACAATCCTGGCATTGGCTTAGAGATCCTACAGTCCAGTCTGTTGACTGTAACAGTTCAGTAAGGCAAGCTGTCAAGCGCGGTGGCAGCACTCTTATGGTTTAGGGGAGTACAAACAAAGACTATACTGGACCCTTGGTTTTAATCGATGGATTAACGTTTCAGGAGTAATACCTGATCACTTTACAAAAGAATTTTGGAGGATTAAGTGAACATATGGGTCTTACTACTGAAAATTGCATCACAATGACTTAAAGAACACGTCCTATTTGATCGAAAAGTATATAATATGGCATGGATTCAAGTCCCTGAAGTGTCCTGAGCAATCTTCAGACATGAATTTCATTGAAAATATATGGAGTTATGTGAAATCGCAGCCTGCGAATTATAGAGCTATGGGAGAGGAACAAGGATATTTTGTGCGCGATTCCTTCTGAAATGGTGCGACAGTACACAAAAATAATGGCAAATGGCATTAATGAACTGTAAAAATCAAAAGCGCCATGTTAATAAATATATTTGTTGGAAAATGCAAAAAAAGTGCAAAACTGTAACATTTGACTTTCTTTACATTTTTAATTCTTATATTTATTCCAGCCAACCGAATAATTCCAAATTTTCAGGTAAGAGAGCTAAATATCCTACTAACTGTTGAAAATGTAATTGAAATTAGCATTAACATAAGCATACATGTAATCTGGCAACACCATACGAAGAATGTAATTAACATTATTATGTTTATGTTTTACTCTTTATTAAACCTTTATCCGAACCACAACGTTTTTACTCTCGCTGGCATTGCAACGCAAACATTAAGCCAAATATCTTTAGCACTAACAAAATAATATTAAGATCTTAAACATCTATAGAGTAGAAGCATAAATACAGACCCTTGAAATTGCAACATTGAATTCGTGTTACAATTTTGCTCGTCACTGTAGCACTTAATATTCTATAGCATATTAATTTGT
Organism: Drosophila mojavensis; assembly: GCF_018153725.1. Taxonomy (NCBI): domain Eukaryota; kingdom Metazoa; phylum Arthropoda; class Insecta; order Diptera; family Drosophilidae; genus Drosophila; species Drosophila mojavensis. The sequence goes on along the minus strand of NW_025318897.1, from coordinate 1,824,976 downwards.
CTTTAGAGACTTCTGTTTTTCCCTCTATACGGCAAGAATCCTTCATCATTCCTTTACATAAAAAAGGTGGGAGAACTGATATTTCAAATTATAGAGGGATAGCAAAACAATCTGATATTACAAAATATTTCGAAAAATAATAACATCAACCCAACTATATTATTGTTCAGAATCAATCTACCTCGACACACCTACAAGAGTTTTCCTCTCTAATTAATAATAGCTTTTTAAATAAAATGCAAAATGCTGTTATTTATACTGATTTCTGTAAAGCATTGGATTTTGTACATCATAACATTTTAATTCTAAAGATTGATCGCTTAGGATTTCACCCTTAACTTGTGTCATGGATTTCATTATATTTGAAAGGTAGTACTGCCGTTTCAAAACTTGTTTTTGTTTTTTCAAGACTACCTCAGGGCAGTCGTTTGGGACCATTTCTTTTTATACTCATTCACGAAAGTGAAATGCAATGTCCGTCTTGTTGCCTGTCTGTATAATGCGACACTATGGATTATTTGCGTTCTATGCGTTAATTATATTTTCTTAAAAGCTCTCTCATCCAATAATAAAATACTTGCATTCAGCTCATCTTATTTGCAGTGCCCAGGCTTACGCATTTGCCAAAGTTGTGCAGTAAATTCTCAATCCTATCCAATATTTGTCTGCTCTTCTTTCACCTTTTTTTCCTCTTTATTTATCATTCGGTTTGCTTTTCACTACTTTGTATTTTCCTTTTGCTTACTAATTTTTATCTTAAGAATTATTTTAAATGTAATATATTAACTATATTTAGGTTCCTTTAATATTTATGTTAAGTTTCCAATTAAAACTTTCAGTTTTTCGTAATTTCAATAATATCACTAATCATATTTGTCTGTGAATTGCGGGATAGCTGGCCGGATTGGCAAATAAAATACCCCAATCTTACTTTACGATTATATTTTTAGTTTCACCTAAGTTTTATTCACGTTTTGTCAATACATCTTTAAATAAAAAAATAAAAATAATTAAATGTTTTGTATATAATGGAGTGTATTTGCTGGTTAAGCAGACCAAATAACCAGACAATGGCTACAGCGATATACATATGTACATCATTCAAATATCTCGTAATGTCGGCTGCACATGTTCTCCTGGCCCCCGCGTCAACAACTACATATTTCCGGTTGTGCAGTCCGTCATCATGGCAGGCTTTAAACATGCCAAACAATCTTGGCGACTAACTTCTTTCTCATCTCTCCCTGTCTCTTGACTTCTATTACTTTCACTTCTCCAGTCATATGTACACTGCTGGTCTTAGGTTAGACGCACCCATAATTTTTGTAAAAAAAACGGTTTTATTTAATTATTAGGCATGTCTTGGCTGCCAAAACTTTTTTATTATTAAAGTTCGAGTCTTCGAAAAACATCTGTTCAAAGTTTGTTGATATTCGTATATGTACAGTGCGTATCACTTATAATCCGCTTAAACGAATTGGCTGAAAATTTTTCCCAAATGACATTTCCTCAAAACCGTAAAAAACGAGTAGTTCAATTATGAATGGCGAACAACTTTTTCACTTCAAATTAACGATTTAATAACGATTTCTTAAAAAGAAATAAATAAGAAAGAACAAGTAAGAAGGCTCCAGTCGAGACTGCTCGACTAGGAGATACCCTGAACCCTCCAAACTGATATTCTAATCATTCTGGACCTCTTTTATGCACCCATGCATACACATGCACGTATAAGCACGCGCTCTGCAAACTGCGCAGCTAGCAGCGGCTGCGCTTGGGCTGCACTGCAGTATGGGCAATATTATGAGAATTTATTTGTTAAATAATTTCTTTTGTAGACATACGATCGTAATGAAACTTTTGGAGCGTAATCATAATGTGCAAATGTATGTACATTTCAAAGCACAAGTCTTTAGTACTTGAAATACGCTTTTTACATAGGTGAAGGTGAGGGGGTTGATATAGGAGTGGGGGAAAATTACAATAATCGAAATTATATAAAATACATAGAAGTCGACATTTAAAATTTGGAAGCTCTAGCTCTAAAGATGTAGGAGATATAATTAAATAACTAGCTTTCGATTTCTTCTGAGATCGACGCGTTCATATATACGGACGGTCAGGGCCAAATCAACTCAGCTCGTCGCCCTGATCAAGAATATATATACATACATTTCAACAAAACCATTATACCCTGATTTCCCATTGAAAATGGGCTCAGGGTGTAAAAAGTATACGCTTGGGTAATGGAGAACCACATTTTTAAAAAACATTCATTCTGATAGGTAAACCCACGATCATTGAATCAAAACAGGTACTTAAACATAAGCGCGCCTCTTCAATCAAAGCCCAAAATCGTTCACACCATTCTAAGTTGAGGGAGGCACACGCCAATGTTCATCTCCCATGCATACATACAAACACATACACACACGCACATGTAAAGGCACACAGGCATACAAGTGCTTCTACAAGTTATATCCCAAAATTGTGAGCAGCGCCTCCCACGCGTACACACAATCAAGTGTATATACATACATGTGTATGTGAGCACTTCACAAGATCGACCAAATGCAAATGCTGGGATTTTAAATTGCTACAGGCAGAAAGAGCTTCGCACACAGGCATACAAATGTTCATAGTACATGCAGCATACTGTGTGTGTGTGCATGCTCGTCGCGAAAACATTTTCATTATGCGCACCAACGCTTTCATACACTTCCCACAAATAATAACGAAAACGCATGGCAAACGGTTTGAAAAGTTCGGTATACTCTTCACACAGAAGGGAAGGCATGGGTTCTCGCTGCGAAGAAATTTCAATTTTTGTGAGCGCTGCTTGTGCTCACATGCATACAGACATATACATATTTGAGAGAGTAGAGAGCATCGTGAGAGAGAGAGAGCAAGGGAAACATTCAGCGCAGAGGGATCTTTTGTTCAACAGTCGACCATCTCGGTCGAGCGCACGAAGCGAAATGATTGTGCTTTATTTTCGTAGCCCGAACCCATAAAGTGAGGAGCCGAGCAAATACGAAGTGTCTGGGAGATAACTTGTCCGGTCTATGTGTTCTCTAGTTAGTGGTATAACTGTCAGTTCCTCCAAGTGAGTACAGTAAAATATACAATATTTGACAGTTGAATATACTGTACAGTATAAAATGAGTGCAGTATTTTTGAGAACACTTTACTACTGTACAGTACTATGGTGCTGGAAATTAATACATTCATGAAGATCTGTAGTTTAGACCTTTTTATGATTCCTGAGTTTTTAATTACTCTCCAAACAATCACCGCTGACACAGATCCGAACACATGTGAGGCCAAAGAGGTTAAGCAGTTGCTGGCATTTGTAATAATTTTGCGTTTATCGCGTGCACTTAGTATCGGTTTTCGACCAGTTCGTTTTATTGATCCATATTCTTCGGGGTTGTAAAAAAATTTCTAATTACACGTCGACTTCTTTTCAAGTTTCGTAAAATACTCGAAATAGACTCTTCTGACTCGAAAAGTGAGAAAATACGGACCTTTTCATAATCAGATAATTGATTTCCAAGTGGCATTTCTTAAAAATTATCTACATTTACTTAATTACACTGTCTGTTAATCCAAAAGCACTTAACAAAGTCAAATTTGCTAATTTGGGTTATAATTATGATACACAAAAATTCAAGCAAAGTGAGCAGACAGCAAAAGTTAACGGTTCTTTCTTAGTTTTCTATAAACTGAACAAATATTTCGCTAAACTTTACTGAACATGCTTTTGTCAACATAGAAGAGTAAAATTTAATTTTGAAAAACCTTTAAAATGTTATAAATATGCTAAGCACTGTACATATACAGCATATCGAATATCAAGTGAAGCACACAGAACTAAATTCAATTTAAGTTCAGTTAAAGCTGCTTTCAAATTTTCAATAGGGCCGACTATGTGTTCCAAAATCCTTTCGGTCTATGTTCCTGTCTCCCTATGCTCTCACCCTCTATAAGCACACAAGAAATTGAGCACAACAAGTAAGAACGTTGCAGTCAGGCGTTTCCGATTGCGGAATATTCATTCACATCCCATCAGCAATTTAGTAGCTAAGTTTCGCTCGAATACTGTAGAAAATTCAGTTTTTTCCCAATTTACCACGCCCCTACTGGGCGTAGACACCTCATTTTTGGTCAGTTCTTAGAACGAGGCTAACGAGGGTATTTTTCGATATGCCAAGGTTACTAGTAACTTAACTATCCAAATTTGAAGCTTCTTGCTCTTATACGTTAGGATATATTTGCAATCCACTTATTCTTCTGCTGATCTCTATAGCGATTCATATCCATTTTCACTTCCTGAATATAGGTCCATTAATGCTCCAAAGGTCACTGCAGCCTCTCTGGCATGCAGCCATTAGACGTTTCATCTTTCTCTCCTGGTTCCGATAATATTCCAAATTGTGTGATTAAAGAGTGCAGTGTGTCTCTTCAGTCACCATTACTAAAATTGTTTAATTTGTCTTTGGAAGCTTCTGTATTCCCTTCAATTTGGAAAGAATCTTTCATCATTCCCCTATATAAAAGAGGTGGAAGATCTGATATTTCAATTACAGAGGTATTGCAAAATTATCTGCTATTCCGAAGTTATTTGAAAAAATTATAACAAATTATAGCAGATGGAACGCTTTGGATTTTCCCCTAGATTCCTATTCTGGATTTCATCCTATTTAAAGGGAAGAAGCTAAAGAGTCTTGCTGAGAACAGCTATTTCTAAACTTATCTTTGTTTTGTCTGGTGTACCTCAGGGTAGCCACTTGGGTCCATTACTCTTTTACCTTTTTATACCCTGAATCCATTTTCAATGGGAAATCAGGGTATAATGGTTTTGTTAAAAGTATGTAACAGGCAGAAGGAGGCGTGGCAGACCCCACAAAGTATATATATTCTTGATCAGGGCGACGAGCTGAGTCGATTTGGCCCTGTCCGTCTGTCCGTCCGTCCGTATGTATGAACGCGTCGATCTCAGAAGATATAAGAGCTAGAGACTTGAAATTTTTATACTCATTCACGAAAGTGAATCAGTATATTGGTTTTGTGCAATGTCCGTCTTGCTGTCCGTCCGTCTGTCCGTCCGTCCGTCTGTCCGTCTGTCCGTATGAACGCAATCTATTTCGGCGCTATTGAAGCTAGAGACTTGAAATTTGGAACACATACTCGTGTATATCTCCGATTTATAAAGTGTTAAAATTTCCGCTCACTAGGGGCGTGGCAAATCGGAAAATGCATTTTCCGATATACCAGAAATCATGTTAGTTAAAGAGCTAGAAAGCTGAAATTTGGAATATAGATCCGCATCGACCACTAAGGATCACGAGCTATGGCGGATATATCTACGCCCATTGGGGGCGTGGCAAATCGGATAAAACTGTATCTCCTAAAGTTGTAAACCTAGAATGCTGAAATTTTGCACGTCAGCTAATGGTATGATTCTATAAAGTCTGAAGATAAATTATAAGTCTGCGCCCATTGGGGGCGTGGAAAATCGGACCTGAAGATATAGTGATTTTTTAAATTCTCCTATATTTTGGACACTATTGATGGCAGAGACCTCAAATTTTGTATATATAGTCGGACTGATCACCCAAGACCAAAAAGTTTTGTCGGATATATGTCCGCCCACAGGGGGCGTGGCAAACCGCAAAAGTTTATATCTCCTAAAGTATAATAGCTAGAAGCTTCAAATTTGGATAGTTGAGTTACTGGTAGCCTCCTCTATCGATTCCCCAAAAATAATTTTTACGCCTCTTTAGGGGCTTGGCATATCGAAAAATACCCTGTAATTTTCACATTTTTTGAGGGTAAGCATTCAAACTTTGCAGTTAGGGTACCGTTATCTCTTTCTAAAAACTGACCAAAAATGAGGTGTCTACGCCCAGTTGGGGCGTGGCAAATCGGAAAAACCTGCATATTCTACAGTATTAGAGCGAAACTTAACTACTAAATTGTTGATGGGATGTGAATGAGTATTCCGCAGTCGGTAACGCCCGACTGCAACGTTCTTACTTGTTTTTCCTAGGTCCGTGTATATCACGCGCATATCAAGTTTTTCTTTTTATAGCGATAACTACTCCCGATATTTTATTATCGATAAAAACCTTATCGAAAGCTAGTTATTTAATTATATCTCCTACACCTTTAGAACTAGAGCTTGCAAATTTTAAATGTAGACTTATATGTATTTTATATAATTTCGATTTTTATTGTAATTTACCCCCCACCCCTATATCCACCCCCTCACCCTCACCTTTGTAAAAGGCGTATTTTAAGTACTAGAGACATGTGCTTTGAAAAGTACATACATTTTCACCATATAATTACGCCCTGAAATTTTCATTAAGATTGTACGTATAGAAATTAAATTATTCAACAAATAAATTCTTATAATGTTACCTACAGCGCAGCCCAAGCGCAGTTAGCAGAGCGCATTATAATACGTGTGTGTGTATGTATGTGTGTCGAAAAGCAGTGCAGACTGATTAGAATATCAGATTAGAGGGTTCAGGGTATCTCCTAGTCGAGCAGTCTCGACTAGAGTCTTCTTACTTGTTATAAATGACCTTCCTATCTGTATCTCTGATTCTACGATATTTATGTATGCGGATGATGTAAAACTTTGCCTTCCATATTCCAGTGCATATGGGCATATACACCTTCAAGATGACCTTAATGCATTTAAACTTTGGTGTGTGGCAAACTAGCTGCACCTAAATTGCTCAAAGTGTATGACAATGACCTTCAGTCGTACCGTTCCTTATATTGCTGATTATAAAATTAATAACATTTCTTTAAAACGCATCTTTACAGTCAAAGATCTTGGTGTTTTCTTTGACTGTAAACTTAATTTTAATCTTCATATTTCTACCATCATAAATAAAGCCAAAAGTGGGCTTGGCTTTATTAAACGTTGGTCTAAGGAATTTAAAGATACATTTATTACCAAGCAATTATATATTTCGCTTGTGAGTCCCATCTTAGAGTATTGCTCAGTTGTATGGTCTCCGCAGCATAAACTGTATCAGGATCATATCGAATCGGCTCAAAAACAGTTTCTTCTCTTTGTCTTAAGGGACCTTAGCTGGAACAGTAATGTACGATTACCGTCTTACCATAGTAGGCTCCAGCTCATTGATCTTCCATCGTTAATCAATCGCAGAACAATTTTAGGAATTGTTTTTCTGCACAAATTGATTAGCGGTGACATTGATTCCTCCTCTTTGCTGATGCGTCTTAATTTTTCGGTTCCGTCCCGAACAACTAGACATAGTCCGCTTCATTTACCTGTGTGCACTACGGATTATTCTTTGCATAGTGCGTTTTATGTTCTAAGCGTTAATTTTAATAAATATTATCACGTATTTTCCTTAGAGCTCTCTCTTCCTAAAATAAAAATCTCTTCTATTAGCTTATCTCAGGGAAACCACTCGCAATGCCCCGGCCTAAGCACTGGTATACATTTCGTTGCCAATGTTGTGTAGTGATTTCTGGATCCTATCCAATATTCCTTTTTGTCTCTTGTTAACTCATTTCTTTTTATTTCTTATTTCTTTGCTCTTTTTACTATTTCTTGCAATATTGGTAATACTTTCCTTTTTCATTACTTATACTTTTACCTTAAGATTTATTATAATTTTAATTATATTAACTAAGCTCTTTGAATATCTAATTTAAATTTTTCAATTTTAACACTGTCTTTTCATAGTTTCAGTAGTATTACTGACCACATTTGGCTGTGAAGTGGGGCATAGCTGGCCGGACTGGCAGATAAAATAACCCCATCGGGTTGGTGATACTATTGTTATACTGTGTTGTAATTTTTATAGGCTATTTTAATTTTAGTTGACTCTAGTATTGTCAATATCTTTAAATAAATAAAATAAAAAACAAGTAAGAACGTTGCAGTCGGGCGATACCGATTGCAGAAGACTCATTCACAGCCCAAACGCTGTCAACCAGAGTATATAGTGCAATTTTCAAGTCTAGTGCCCAGCAAAAAACACGGCATGATGCCATTAAAATTGGAAAATCATCGATAGCTATTGCATTCAAATTACATACATATATAATTTATACAATTTGGATTTTTATTATATATTTATATCCATACATTGGATACCGGCTTCAAGCTAACAGCAGCAGCAGCGCGATTTTCCTATGCTTGTGCACACACTCATCGTCTATTCTATGCGTACAGACAGAAGCGCGCCTTTTCTCACATTCTTAGAATTTCGATTGATTTCTGGACTTTCTAGCCGTTACTGTAGTTTTGTCTGATGACGCTCTCTAATTAAGCTATTCTATTTTAGCAACTGACTGCTTGAGCAAAGCAGTGGCGCGGGTGCTAAGGGCGACGCAAGTAATGTTAGAGCAGAGGAGGTTCGAACCTTTACTATGTTATTTTTTTTTTTTCATACATATTTCGTTTTTTATAAAATAGATATTTTATTGGGAAGGTGCGAGCTTGACTGAATGGCACTTAATACTTTTCATTTTCTTAGTCGAATAATTTTATAAGTTTAAATTTGTTTCTTCTTAAATAGCCCTAAAATACATATACGCAAATACATACATATGTATATATGTAAGTCTGCACGCATAGCATCAAGCATTCCAGCCTTATACACGCGCTCATTTGTATGTGTGTATGTATGTACACATAAATGCGTGCTCTAGCATATTCTAAGAATCCCGTTGCGATTGATTTGTCTTTGCATTGTTTTTGAATTTCCAGCCGCTACACTGGCTTTTCTTTGCTATGTGGAGTCATAACAATAATGTGATTTCGTTTTAACTACTGTCGATAGAAACGACGCGGTGGTGCTGTAGGCTGAAGCGCCGACGATCTTTATTTTAGCTATTTTGACAAACATGCTGTTTGGGTTGGGTGCGAGTTCAAATCCCGCGGAAAACACTTTTTTGTAAATGGCAAATTTTTGTTATTTTAACTTTTTTATATTTTATTAATTTTATAAAAATGTTTCCTTCCGCGCTATCAATGCCTATTAAGCCTACTTATGTGTACATATACATAAATAGATGGCTGACGCATATAAATGTCGCAATTCGGGCACTGTAAATGCCGATTGCCACGCCCCTAGTGGCCGTAGACTCCTCAATTTTAGCAAGTTCTTAGAACGAGCAACCAGTTACCTAAATGCAAAATTTGAATTCTTACGCTCAAAAATGTGAAAATTACAGGGTATTTTTCGATATGCCACGCCCCTAAAGAGACTTAAAAATTATTTTTGGGGCATCGATAGAGGAGGCTACCAGTAACTTTACTATCCAAATTTGAAGCTTCTAGCTCTTAAACTGTAGGAGATATAAACTTTTGCGGTTTGCCACGCCCCCTATGGGCGGACATATATCTACCATAGCTCGTTGGACGTGGGTGGTCAACCCGCGTATATATACCAAATTTCAGGTCTCTATCATCAATGGTGTCCAAAATATAGCCGAATTCGAAAAATCACTGTATCTTCAGGTCCGATTTGCCACGCCTCTAATGGGCGTAGATTTATAATTTTTTGACTTTATAGAATCATAACATTAGCTGACGTGCAAAATTTCAGCATTCTAGGTTTACACCTTTAGGAGAAACAGTTTTATCCGATTTGCCACGCCCCCAATGGGCGGAGATATATCCGCCATAGCTCGTGATCTTGGGTGGTCGACGCGGACCTACATACCAAATTTCAGCTTTCTAGCTCTTTAACTAACATGATTTCTGGTATATCGGAAAATGCATTTTTCGATTTGCCACGCCCCTAGTGCGCGGATCGGGAAAATTTTAACACTTTATAAATCGGATATACAGGAGTATGTGTTCCAAATTTCAAGTCTCTAGCTTCAATAGCGCCGAAATAGATTGCGTTCATACGGACAGACGGACGAACAGCAAGACGGACATTGCACAAAACCAATATACTCATTTCACTTTCGTGAATGAGTCTAAAAAAAAGTCGGTCGATGTCAAATTTTGCTGACACGCAGGCGGTGCGTAAGGAAACGAAGTTAATCAAGAACGCAAGCAAGGTGGCTGTGCGCTACGATCGTTGGACGTAGTCGATCGAGAGCACAAGCCAGGTGGCTGTACGCTAAGATTGATACCGAAGTTGGCCCCGAGATTAATCGTTGGAATCACAGGCGGACCATCTGGGCAAGAGGAACTGGACGCAGCCGATCAGCAACGCAAGCAAGGTGGCCATTCGTGAGGACGAAGTGCGTCGAGGGAGTCTTAGTAAAATGAAAAGTGTATCAGTAAATTGTGCAGTTTAAGTAGAAAATCTAAAGTCATAGCAGCAAGCAATTGTAAGCGAGCAAAATTATAAGTGTTAAGTAACATAACATAATCTGTTAATCTAGCATCAATTAACATAACATAGTAATTGTTACTCGATATCACCACTGACCAAACAGCACATAGACTAGACATTGAGGCGCATAAAGAATATGATCTCGCGACGGGCAAGCACACACACACTTTCAGTCTCTGGAAACATGTGTGAATATTTGTCGCCTGTGTGCGTAACTCTTGCTGCCTGAGCAAATTGTAATGCCCAAAATTTACCGTTGATCGGCCTTTGAGGGAGCACACATATGTGTATGTATGTATGAGATGAGATGATAATTGTCTCGCGATTTACTAGTTTGTCAATTTTGTATGGTTTCAATTGTAGAGTGAGCCTTCATGACTCAGTATCAGTAATTTTGGCAATAATGAGTACATCTTGAGTTAGTATGACATGTCTATGTCCCCTTAATGTTAGCATAGCATTTAATAAACTTATTAGTATACCACGATCATCTCTTCCGTTGAAAATGTGTTAAAACTAATTTTAATTATATATAATTACTGTATTTAATCGATATATGCATTTATAAACATGAATTTGTATATATACATATTTATGTACATACATATGTACATCTGTATGAAGTGGATATGACAGTCTGTAAGACCGACCAGCGTTGTTTTGCGATGTTTCCAGAGACTCGAAATGTGTGTCTGTTTATGCGCATCAACGCATTCATACCCTTCCCACGAATATCCATCGAAACGCTACATTTTGTTTGCATGAGCCTGACAAAGGGTTTTATGATTTAGATATACCCTTCACTCAAAAGGAAAGAGCTGGGGAGCTGGGATCGTCGCTCGGTGATTTGAGCGACCATAGAGGGAGATACAGAGAGAGAGAGAGTAGGAAAAGTTGCGCATAGCTGTGCTTCATATAAGAATGGGACCATTTCGTTTGAGCGTTTGCAGCGCACTGACTTTGTCGTGCGATATTTTCACTGCTCGAACCTCCAGCGACCGAGCCGAGCAAATACGAAGTATAAAGGTCGATCAACTTAACATTTTCTGCTGTAGAAAAATTTGTTCTACATGTTTAGTCTATGTGTTCTCTGGTCAGTGTCGATATGCAAATTCACAGTTGATTGGGCTGCTGAATAATTTAGAAACCGAAAACAAAAAAATGCCGAAATTATAGTTTAAGTAAACTAATTAATAATTGCGAAATGGAACGGTCAATTACGAGGAAAGTTAGAAGAATTATAACTGAGTACGGCTGGATGAAAGGTTGAATTGCAGAACAGACTATTAGAATATTATGGTTTGGGAGTGGAGGAGGATGACTCAGAGGATGAAGCAGTGAAAACAGTTCCATTGGCCCGTAATTTTGAGCAAAGCAGATCGTGGTTTAGAGAGGACAGTGTGAATAAGTTTGATGGCTCGAGTTCAATGGATGTAGAACAGTGAGTCTCCGAAGTTGAAGAATGCTCAGTTACTGTTCAGTGGTCAGAGCTGCTGTTGTTTGTGTACGCAAAGCAATTACTTGAAGGTGCTGCTAAGTAATTTATTCGCAGTCAGAGACGTATCAATAACTGGGAGAAATTGAAAGCAGCATTGATAAGTGAATTTGAAGTAAAATTGAAATCGGCCGAAATTCACAGAAGGTTAAGAAAGAGGCAGCTGAAGAAGGGTGAGACCCGTCAGGAATATTTGTATGCCTTGATGAATATAGCAAAGAATATCGATTTAGATGAAGAGAGCTTGATCGAGTATTTTGTTGAAGGGATATCCGACTCTAGGATAAATAAGACACTTTTGTATCAAGCTCGATCGATTAAATAGTAATCAGAAGCTGTATAAGTCAACATCGAATACGTTCGTTACAAGAAGTAATGCAACCAAAAGAGATTGTTCAGATGAAAAAGCTGTAAAATGTTTTAAATGCGGAGCTGACTCGTATATCTTGAAGAATTGTCTTAAGAAAGAGTTTTGTTGTTTTAAATGCGGTAAGCCAGGACTGCAGCGTAGTGCAAAGGTCAAATTGTAAACGAACCAATGAAATCAGCAAATCTTGTTAATGAAGTCAAAAAAAGATGTCGAGTACATTCACGCCTTCTGGATTAGAATTGAATAATATAGTCTGTGGTGCAGTGATTTGGAAAGGCTTAGTCGATACTGGAGCAGATCTGTGTCTCATGCAAAAGCGCGTATATCGAATGTTAGGAATAAGAAAATTGGCTTGCCTTAGTAAATTTTTGAATGGTATAGGTGATGGTCAGATTTTGACATTTGGAAGCTTCGTAGTAGAAGAGTTTTAAAACATGTGTATGCTTAGTTTGGATCAGGATGTTGGGGCAGTAGATCTAAATCGCGACAAGAAGTGAGACGAATAGTAGATTCTTATCATCCGATAAAAAATCCAAGCTCCCGGATTAAGATGAAAATTTTGTTAATCGATGATTTGCCAGTGTATCAACATCCGAGACGAATGGTCGACTGTGATCAGGAGATCGTAGATAAACAAATAAAGGAGGGGCTAGCGGAGGAAATTATTAAGCCGAGTGTTTCAGAATATGCTTCTCCAATTGTGCTAGTTTCCAAGAAAAATGGTAAAAAAAACGTTTATGCTGTGATTACCGGAAACTGAATGAGAAAGTGATCCGTGATTATATTCCAATGCCGAATATGGAATGGGTGATACATACATAAGTTGCAAGAAGCGTCGGTATTTACTACCTTAGATCTGATTAATGGATTCCATGTTCCAGTTGAGCCAGGTTCACAGAAATACAATTCGTTTGCTACTCAGAAGGGGCAGTATGAATTGTTATATGTACCTTTTGGAATTTCGAATTCCTCAGCAGCTTTTACAAGATTTATAATGTCACTTATGAGCGAACTAATCAAGAATAATGAGGCCGTCGTTTACATGGATGACGTCAAGAAGGTATTGAGCTTTGCAGAGAAAAGCGGTTTACGTATAAACTGGTCGAAGTGTGAGTTGTTGCAAGAAAGAGTAGATCTTTTAGGATATATTATACAAAAGGGTACAATAAGTCCAAGTAAGGAGAAGACTCAAGCTGTATCGAATTTTCCAGTGCCACAAAATAGGAAGGCTATTCAGCGATTTTTAGGGCTCACTTCTTATTTTCGAAATTTTGTCGAAGGATATGCATTAATAGCAAAGCCGCTAACTGATCTATTGAGAAAGGATGTAGCGTTTACATTTAAAAAGTTAGAGCATGTCGCATTTGAGCAATTAAAAGCAGCGTTGTCAACTGGGCTAGTGTTGAAACTGTATAATCCGAAGTTTGAAACTGAGATTCATACAGATGCAAGCAAGTATGAATATAGGAGGTATTATTACAAAGAGACCCCGAAGATTGGTTGTTTCATCCTATTCAGAACATGAGCCGGAAGACTAGTGAAGCAGAAGAAAAGTATGACTTATAAATTAGGAGTTTAAGCCGTCATGTGAGGAAGTAGCGTGTGTATGTGCTAGGCATCAAGTTCAAAATTGTAACAGATTGCACATTCACAATGACCATGAAAAAGAAAGATGTTCCTTTGCGTGTAGCTAGGTGGGCAATGTACTTACAAGATTTTGATTATAACATTGAGCATCGTTCGGGAACAAAAATGCGCCACGTTGATGCGTTGAGTCGTGTATCATGTTACATGTTAAGTGATAGTTTATTGCATCGTTTAAAAGAAGCACAACTGAGAGATGAGTGGCCAAAGCATTGCGCACTTGCAAATCACTACTGGTGTACCTCGCGGAAATGGTCAGGAAGAGAGAATGCATAAGATAGTCGTACCAATGCTTTCCAAGTTAAGTCACGATTGCCCTGTAGGCTGGTACAAGCATTTTGGGAGGGTTCAACAAATAATTAATAACACAGCACCAAGAAGTACTAAAGTGTATCCTTTTAGAATTCTAACAGGCTTAGAAATGCGTTTGCCTGAAGATCTTGAGTTGAAGAAATTAATTGATGAAAGCTTGATCAACGAGTTAAATTTTGAGCGGTCTACAGTGCGGGAACGAGCCCGAGAAAATATACGAGAGTTACAGGAAGAAAACAAAAGAACTTACAATCTGAGGAGGAAGGCAGAAACTCAGTACGATAACAATGATTTGGTAGTTATAAGACGTACCCAATATGGCACCGGCTTAAAACTAAAAGGGAAATATTTAGGACCGTATAATATATTAGAAAAGAAAGATCATGGCAGATATGAGGTGGAAAAGGTGGGAATCGGAGAAGCACCACATAGAACGACAACAGTGGCGGAATATATGAAAAGGTGGGATTCCTTCGGGTCGAACTACTTGTCAGGGGGGCCGAATGTGGGATTCCTAAAAGTCGCAGCATCCCTGGTAATTCGGAGTCAACGCAAGCTTAGAGTTAGATGATCCGTTGCTAAGAAGCAGAGTCGTAAGAAAGTCGCCAAGTAGGTCAGTCGCACAGCGGACTTAGACAATGAAGTACTGAAGTCGTGAAAGTCAAATAGAGGTCACAAGAAGTGATAGAAATCGCCCGTAAAGATCGCGTTTTGCGTTCGATTACTTAATATATATATACAAGTGTAACTAAAACTAATCCATAATACTAAATGAAATAAAGTGTAGACATTCATCGCTAAATAAATATTCCTACATTTATGTATACATATATTACACATTGTTAATTCGAACACCCGTTTTCATATAGCACTCAAATACATACATACGTACATATACTGGTTGCAATTGGAACAAAAGCGAAAGCTCTAGTCGAGACTGCCCGACTACGAGATCGCCTGAGCCCTTCGAGCAACTGATATTTCAACAACTAAGAACCCTGAACCCTCCAAGCTGATATTCGAATCATTCTGCACTTCTTTTATACACACACATGCATCCAAACGTACGTATAATCACGCGCTCTGCTGACTGCGCTGTTAGCAGCGACTGCGCTGGGGCTGCGCTGCAGTTCTGAAGATCTGAAGTCTCCAGGCTTAAAAGTGTTCAAATTAGGCTGAAAAAAACAAAATCCATTTTTCGATTATTGTCGATAAAGTTTTCGGACGAGTTATCGAAAAAAAATATGATAAACTTGTACTGCGTATGGTACACACGAGTATGCATGCTAAATTTCAGCTCTCTAGCTCTTATAACTTCTGAGATCGACGCACTCATACGGACAGACGGACGGACAGACGGACTAAGTTAAATCGACTCAGCTCGTCACCCTGATCAAGAATATACATACTTTGTGGAGTCTGCCACGCCTCCTCCTGCCTGTTACATACATTTAACAAAACCATTATACCCTGATTTCCCATTTTCAATGGGTTCAGGGTATAAAAATTATATATGTATTTTGAAAATTCTTACTGATCTGATGAACATACCCTGATATCCCATTTTGAATGGGTTCGGGGTATAAAAATTATATATGTATTTTGAAAATTCTTACTAATCTGATGAACATATGCTGCACAGTTGGTAACGTACCAAAAACGTAACATTTTGATGCTTATTAGGGTTGTCGAATATTTTAAAAATATCGTATCGCTGATATTTTAAATTAAAAAAAAATATCAATATGATATTTGATATGCAAGTTTAGAAAATCGATATATATATATATACAAGAAATTTGTAATCCGTTCAAAATACTTCTTAACTGAAGTATTCGGTACGACTTCGCGAGGCGCTGACAACACATTTTATTACCGAAGCAAATCGCTCCGAAGGCACTGAGCAGACCCCACAAAGTATATATATTCTTGATCAGCACAACGAGCTGAGTCGATTTGGCCCTGTCTGTCCGTCCGTATGTATGAACGCGTCGATCTCAGAAAATATAAGAGCTAGAGACTTGAAATTTGTTTTCCTAAGTCCGTGCATGTCACGTGCATATCAAGTTTTTCCCTAAATATCGATAACTACTCCCGATATTTGATTATCGATTAAAAGCTTATCGAAAGCTAGTTATTTAAATATATCTCCTACACCTTTAGAGCTAGACCTTCTAAATTTTAAATACAATTTCGGTTTTTGTTCAAATTTACCCCCCACCCCTATATTCACCCCCTAGCCTTCACCTTTGTAAAAGGCATATTTGAAATACTAGAGACTTGTGCTTTGGCAAATACACGCATATCTATTTTATAATCATAATCTAAAAGTTTAATGAAGAAAGTACATCCACAAGAAAAGTTTTTAGTTCTCATATTAAGTTCTCATATTAAGCGCACACTGCAGCCCATGCGAGTTTATGCGTGCGTGCGTATGTCTGTGTGTGTGCATGTGCGAATAATTATTAAAATTTCAGTTGCTCGAAGGGTTCAGGGGATCTCGTAGTGGAGCAGTTTCGACTAGAGCTATGTTTAAGAGCTTGTTTAAAGTATATTTCTTTATTACCTATGCATCTTAATCAATAACTTAGCTTACTCGTAGGCCAAGAAAACCTTTGCTTACGCGTCGTAAAAAAAAGAAAAGTTTGCAAAGAGATCGGAAAGGATGTCTTGGCCTCAAAGGCAATGGAATACCATTATATTTAGCGATAAAGCTAAATTTGATGTTAGTATCGGCGATACGAGAAATCGTGTCATCCATTAGAATTCAGAAACATGCCATACATACTGCCTTAAAAGATCAAAGTTTCCGGCAAGCACTATGGTATGGGGATGTATGTCTGCCAAAGGATTAGGAAAACTGCATTTTTTCGAAGGGACGGTTAATAGTGAGAAGTACATTAATATTTAAAAAGATAGTTTACGGCTATCAATACCAGAACTGGAACTTTTCAGCATCGCGCGCAGAGCACAACTTTTTCTATCATCATTAAGAAAATAAAATTCTCTTTATGAAAAAAAATGGTATGTGTTATCTTTAGTAGTATTGACAATGTAATGTGTTGAACATTGCGTACTGCAAAAAAAAGCATGCTGTTCGAATTATTCCTACGTCGCAATCGCACACCGATCGTAAGATGCCACCACTATCCACGCAACACATAGACTAGATTCGCTCAAAAGAAATTTAGAGAGAGAAAAGAAAGTACATTTTCCTAAATTACATTCAACATTATTATTTCTGAAAGCACATATTCTACTTTTAGAACATATAATAGCTACTCACCTCCATCATCCATTGAGCTACAATTTTGCGCATAGCCGGGGTAATGTCCTTTTGAACAGTTTTAAAATATGTTTCAAGGATATATTGATCCTTTTCTTCAGTTTTTAAAGCATTTTTTAAGCAACGGTCAGTTTTAAAAATGGGATCAGAAACGACCATTTGGGTATTTTCATCAACAAAATGGTGATCGTTTGCAGTATCTGTTTTTTTAATTACTGCTGTACACACCCACTTGGTGTTGTCACATGAGCGATGTGGAGTAACTTTACACAGAACTTGACAAGTGGTTGACCTTCTCTGCTTTGTTGATTTGGTTGCATTTGTAGGAGTTGCAACTGAAGATAAAACATACATAAGATTACTCATACTGCAAGCGATAGGTACTATTTCCGAATGAGTCACTATGCTTTCAGTACACAGTAAATCCATGCTTTATCCACATAGATCAACTCATTTGATAAGTAAATCAGTTTGCTTATATAGTTTTTAAATAAGGCTTAACACGTTAAAAATTTGCATTTCTGTAAGCAAAAGAAATATGAAATGGTTATTTTTTATAACATACGATAAAAATCAAGATTGTCTACTAATTAAATATCTGGTTTATTATACCCTGAAATGTATGTAACAGGCAGAAGGAGGCGTGGTAGACCCCACAAAGTATATATATTCTTGATCAGGGCGACGAGTTGAGTCCGTCTGTCTTTCCGTATGTATGAGCGCGTCGATTTCGGAAGATATAAAAGCTAGAGACTTGAAATATTTTGCAAATGTCCGAATATATAGCGCGGATATCGAGTTTATCACCAAAAATCGATAACTCATCCCGTTATTTTTTATCGATAAAAACCCTATCGAAAATCAGTTATAAAATTATATCTCCTACATCTATAAAGCTAGAGTCACCAAATTTTTAATATATAGTAAGATGCATTTTATACAATTTCGATTTTTGTTAAAATTTACCCCCACCCCTATATACGCCACCTAACACACATATTCCTAAAACGCGCATTTCAAATACTAGTGACTTGTACTTTGGCAAGTTTCATTCATTGTTATAATCACGACCTGAAAGTTTCATGAAGATCGTATGTCCACAAAAAAAGTTATTAAACAATTATGTTCTCATGGTTCTCATGGCGCACACTGTAGCCCATGCGTGTTTATGAGTGGCTGCTTGTGTGTGTGTATGTGTGTGTGTGTGCGTGTGTGTATGTGTGCGTGTGAGTGTGTTTCTTGTGTAAGTAGAAAGACGCGAAAAATTATTGAAATAGCTATTGCTCGAAGGGTTCAGGGGATCTCGTAGTCGAGCAGTATCAACTAGAGCTTTCTTACTTGTTTTTACTCATTCACGAAAGTGAAATGAGTATATTGGTTTTGTGCAATGTCCGTCTTGCTGTCCGTCCGTCTGTCCGTCTGTCCATATGAACGCAATCTATTCCGCCGCTATTGAAGTTAGAGTCTTGAAATTTAGAACACATACTCGTGTATATCTCCGATTTATAAAGTGTTAAAATTTTCCCGATCCGCCCACTAGGGGCGTGCAAATCGGAAATTTTCCGATATACCAGAAATCATGTTTGTTGAAAAGCTAGAAAGCTGAAATTTGGTATGTAGGTCCGCGTCGACCACCCAAGATCACGAGCTATGGCGGATATATCTCCGCCCATTAGGGGCAAATCGGATAAAACTGTATCTCCTAAAGTTATAAACCTAGAATGCTGAAATTGCATGTAAGCTGATGTTTTAATTCTATAAAGATGGGTGAAAAAATTATATATCTACGCCTACTAGGGGCGTAGCAAATCGGACCTGAAGATATAGTGATTTTTCGAATTCGGCTATATTTTGGACACTACTGATGCTAGAGACCTGAAATTTGGTATATATACGCGGGTTGACCACCCAGGTCCAACGAGCTATGGTAGATATATGTCCGCCCATAGGGGGCGTGGCAAACCGTAAAAGTTTATATCTCCTACAGTTTAAGAGCTAGAAGCTTCAAATTTGGATAGTTTAGTTACTGGTAGCCTCTTCTATCGATGCCCCAAAAATAATTTTTAAGCCTCTTTAGGGGCGAGGAATATCGAAAAATACCCTGTAATTCTCAAATTTTGTGAGCGTAAGAATTCAAATTTTGCATTTAGGTTACCGGTTACTCGTTCAAGGAACTGTCTAAAAATGAGGAGTCTATGGCCGCTAGGGGCGTGGCAATCCGCATTTATAGTGTCCATATTGCGGCATTTATATGCGTCAGCCATCTATTTATGCATTTGTACATATTAATAAGCTTAATAGATATTCATAAAACGGAAAGAAACACTTTTATGAAATTTAACAAATATAAAATAAGCTAAAATAACAAAAAAATTGCAATTTACAAAAAAGAGTTTTCCACGGGATTTGAGCTCGCACCCAAGCCGAATAGCACGTTTGTCAAAATAACTAAAATGAAGATCGCCGGCGCTTCTGCCTACAGCACCACCGCGTCGTTTAGAATCGCAGTAGTTAAAACGAAATCCACTTATTGTTATGACGCCATATAGCAAAGAAAAGCCAGTGTAGCGGCTGGAAATTCGAAAACAATGCAATGACAAATCAATCGCAACGAGATTCATACATACACACATACAAATGAGCGCGTGTATAAGGCTGGAATGCTTGATGCTATGCGTGAAGACTTATATATACATACTTACATATATACATATGTATGTATATGCGTATATGTATTTGAGGGCTATTTAAGAAAAAACAAGTTTAAACATAGAATTATTCGACTAAGAAAAAACAGAATATTTAGTGCCATTCATTCAAGCTCGCTCCTTTCCAATAAAATATCTATTTTATACAAAAAGAAATATGTATGAAAAAAAAAAACAATAACATCGAAGAGGTGTCGAACCTCCCCTACTCTAACATAACTGGCGTTGTCTTTAGCACACGCGCTACTGTTTTGGTCTAGCTGATCCAGTTGCTAAAATAGAATAGCTTAATAAGAGAGCGTCATCAGACAAAACTACTGTAACGGCTAGAAAGTCCAGAAATCAATCAAATTCTAGGAATGTGAGAAAAGGCGCGTTTCTGTCTGTACGCATAGAATAGATGATAAGTGTGTGCACATGTATAGGAAAATCGTGCTGATCTGCTGCTAGCTTGAAGCCGGTATCCAATATATGGATATAAATATATAATAAAAATCAAAATTGTATAATTTATATATGTATGTAATTTGAATGCAATGATGCACTGATCATAGCAATAGCTATCGATGGTTTTCCAATTTTAATGGGGTCATGCCCTGTTTTTTGTTGCGCACTAGATTTGAAAATTGCACTATATACTCTGGTTGACAGCGTTTGGGCTGTGAATGAGTCTTCTGCAATCGGTATCGCCCGACTGCAACGTTCTGACTTGTTTTAAATATTTTTTTAATATGCAATCGGGCTTATACCAAACAATAAGCACAAGATCAATCCATGTATTTACATATTAATAACTAAGTCTACTCTCTACTTGGCAAATCTAGTACGTGGAATCTTTTTAAGCGCCGTACGCTGCTATATGTGTTGTTGAGGATTCCAAAAGTTTATTTAACCGTTTCGCTAACTGGAATGGTGGATCCATTGAGTGAGACTGTAGGAGAATTTCCGCTTGTTCAGCCAAGCTTCAATCAGACCAAGATCCTCAAAATAAGATTGGATAGACCTATAGGGTCAGGACTCCAGCGTTTGCAGTGTATATTCTGGATGATTCGTCCTGCTCTTGTACGTAAAGACTCCTGTTTTCCAAAAAGGACTTGATCATCAGGAAGTATGGCAGGCAACCATTTCATAATTTTATACAGTAGGCCATGCATGCCGCACTTTGTCAAAGGTCTGTTTCACATCTACAAATACTCCAGTGCAATATTTTTTAGATTCAAACGCATTAATAATTATTGTGTGATGCGATAACATTGCTCTATCGTGCCGTGTCCTCTTCTAAACCCAAACTGGTGTTCGGGTATGATTTTTAGTTTGTCCAGCACAGGTGACATTCTTCTTTAAAGTATTCCATCGAATACTTTAGAGAACGTCACCAGTAAACTAATGGGACGGTACGATAATGTGCAGTCTTCCGGCTGTTGGGCTTAGCAATCATTATTACTTCCGCGCATCTATGCTATGCTCAGCAGTGGAATGCATTTTCTCTGAAGATATCTAATTGTAGTCACACAAATTTTATCGAATCTTGGCGACTTTTTCTTAAATAGGCTTTTTATATTTTCTTCTAATTTGGACATTTGGCAAGATGATTCTAAATATGATCTACCATTTCTACAGTTTGAGCATGACCATCATTGGGCTTAAAAACCGAGCTTAAGTGTTCTGCAAATGCCCCTGCTGTCGACAACTGTGGTAATTTTTCTGGTCGGTCTCTTCAGAGACTATAATCAAGGACTCGTATTTGGATCAAGATTATTTAGATATTCTGATGTCGCTTCATTTTTTATTTCCCATAGTTTCCTGTTTAGGTCTCTGGCAGCCTTGTTGAATCTTCTTCTATTTGCAGCTATTTGTGCTCTCAGTTCTAGTGGTAGAAAAGTTTGCCGATGTACATTTTCATTTGGTGGTGGTGTAAACATGCATTCTGCCACGTGAATTGAGTTCGTGAGTTTTTCAATCACAGATTCAATTTCATCCTAGTTCGTTCGACTAGTTCGTTCGTCAAGCCAGTTCTTAAATGCATTTGTGTTTGATTTTGCATTAATGATCCTACAGTGACGAGCAAAACTGTAACACGAATTCAGTGTAGCAACTTCAACGGTCTGTATTTTCGCTTCTACTCGATGGATGTTTGAGATCTTAATTTTGTTTTATTAGTACGATATTTGGCTATATTACCTGAAAATTTGGAATCATTCGGTTGGCTAGAATAATTATAAGAAATACAAATGTAAAGAAAGTCAAATGTTACAGTTTTGCACCCGGGTCATTTTTCAACAAATGTATTTATTAATAATTTTTTCAAATTAATGCATAGCTCTTTTGACTTTTTTTGGTCATTAATGTCATTTGCCATCATTTTTGTGTACCGTCGCACCATTTCAGCAAGAATCGCGCACCAAATGTCATTGTTCCTCTCCCATAGCTCTATCATTCCACTTGGAGCCACCCATAATTCGCAGGTTGCAATTTCAAATGACTCCATATATTTTCAATGATATTCATGTCTGAAGAATATTCAGGACAATGTAATGCAATGTAATTACAAGAAGCGTAAGTGTGAATGTATACACACATACGGACGCGTACACATGAACATGCAAAATAAAGTAAAATGCGTTGCTCACGGGCAATGAAAAAAAAAGAAGGAAGTGAAAAAGATGCCGATTAATTATTAAATTATTATGAAATAAGAAGTATCTGACAAAGGTCAGGGGAAAGAAAAATCCGACTAAATATTAGACAAATGTTTAAAAAGATAACTATCTGACAAAGGTCAGGGGCAAAACGCCGATTAGTATTAAACAAATGTTTAATAAATAGAATTATCTGACAAAGGTCAGAGGCAAAACGCCGATTAGTATTAAACAAATGTTTAATAAATAGAATTATCTGACAAAGGTCAGAGGCGGAATGCCGATCGAATATTCAATAAATGTTTAATAAATAGAATTATCTGACAAAGGTCAGAGGCGGAATGCCGATTAGATATTAAACAAAAGTTTAATAAACATTTCTTATATTATCTGACAGTGGTCAGTGGCAGTCCGCCGATGAGAAAGTCAATAAAATGCAACTTGCTAGACAGAAGCATCTAATTAATGGTTGATTTTATTTACAGACAAACATATATACTTGATCGCAATGACTGAAAGCGTCATAAAACCTTTCTTATGTGAAAGCTTGGGAAACGCACTACTACAGAATGAATGGGAAAAATGGTTGCGAGCTTTTATGATTTATCTGGAGGTGGAAGATGCCAAATCAGTAATGCAGAAAAGAACAAAATTGTTACATTTAGGTGGTACCCAGTTGCAAACGGTTGCATACGCATCGCCGGGTGCCATAGTAGAATTTAGCGAGGCCGATCAAAACGATGTCTTTACTGTTTTAGTCGATAAGTTGACAGCTTATTTCTCCCCAAAGCAGAATTCGACTTTTGAAAGACACCTTTTTAAGAAGGTGCAACATTTGGAAAGTTCATTTTGCGGTTGCGTCAACAAATTCAAAAATGTAATTTTGGATCTACAAAGGCCGAAATAGAAGAAATTTGTTTTAAAGATAAAATCATCGACCGAAACAATTGCGAACTGATAATGGCCGACAATATATAAGCCTTGAGTTCAAAAACTACTGTAAATCGTGCGGCATCGAGCAACTAACAACACCTCCTTATTGGCCGCAAGCCAACGGCGAGGTCGAGAATATGAACAAGGCATTAGTCAAGCGGTTGAAGATAGCTCATCAAACCAAGAAAAATCTTAAGGATGAAATTCAAGCTTTCACCCTGATGTACAATGTAACCCCTCATGGAACCACAGGCACCGCTCCTACTGAGTTAATGTTCAATCGAGTAATTAGGGACAAGATTCCAGGAATACAAGATTTAGTAGGGGAGTTCGCTGACTCAGCGGAAAGGGATAAAGATTGCATTAATAAACAGAAGGGGAAGGAAGTTGCAGACAAGAGGAGAGGAGCAAAGGAAGTAAATATAAATGTAGGAGATAAGGTGGTTCTCAAGAATGTAGTTTTTCCCCACAATTTAACACCAATGTTTGACACTACTGAATACGAAGTTGTAAAAAAAGAAGGGAATATAGTACAAGTGAGTGGGGGAGGGAAAACGCTCTTAAGGAATGCAAATCACCTTAAAAGGGTCCCGGGTGAAACGGAACCGGCCGATGTCACCAACGCGAAATCGGTTCCAATTCCGGCCACAAAACCAACTCCACAGCCAGCCGCACAATTCGAGGACCAAGCACCAGCAGAGGATCACGGAAACTCCACTGAGGGACTAAAGCTCAAGCTCGTAAGGAAGGGAGGGATGTGGGAACCGGCACCGAGATGCTAAGCAGAAAGCGACGCCTACAAAGCAGAGCCCGTTAACACTCTCTCTTGATAATCTCTTGTTACTTCTCTCCCCATTCAAGTTCTAGCGTTTAGTACTTTTGTGACAAGCTAAGCGGCCGCATTGAAGCGGAACAATATATGTATTATTACTTTGGAAATAAAGTGTTTTATTTAAAGTAGCGGGTAGCACTACTCATTCTGCACTTCTTTTATGCCCACATGCATGCACACGCGTCCATACGCACGTATATCACGCGCTCTGCTGACTGCGCAGTTAGCACCGACAGCGCTTGGGCTGCGCTGCAGTGTGTGTAGACATACAATCTTTATGAAACTTTCAGAACGTGTACATTCCAAAGCAAAAGTGTCTAGTACTTGAAATGTGTTTTTTCCAAATTGGGGCGAAGGGGCGTGGTATCCAAAATCTATAAATGACAAAATCTTCGTATCGATCAACTGTATATACAAAGTAAATCTGAAGTCTCTCTAAAAGTTTTCAAATAAGGCTGAAAAAACAAAATCAATTTTTCGATTATTCTCGATAAAAAAGTAACCGGATAAGTTATCGAAAAAATATGATAAACTTGTACTGCGATTGGTACACACTAGTATACATGCTCTCCAGCACCTACAGCTTCTGAGATCGACGCACTCAGACGGACGAACAGGGCTATATCGACTCAGTTCGTCGAGCTGATCAAGAATATACAATATATGTATATATTGTATATTTATGGGGTCTGCGATGCTCTCGCTCTCTCTGCTCTCTCAAATATGAATATGTATGTATGCATGTGAGCACAAGCAGTAGCACACAAAATTGAAATTTCTTCGCCTTAGACTCCCGTTTCTTCCCTTCTGTGTGAAGAGTATACTGAATTCTTCAAACCGTTGCCAAGCTCCTACAAAATATTTGCGTTTTCGTTATTTGCGGGAAGGGTATGAAAGCGTTGGTGCGCATAATGAAAATGTTTTCGCGATGAGCATGCACACACACACTTACAGTATGCTACTTGTACGAGCATTTGTATGCCTGTGTGCGAACCTCTTGCTGCCTGTAGCAATTTAAAAAGCCCAGCATTTGCAGTTTGTCGATCTTGTGAAGTGCTCACATACACATGTATGTAACACTTGATTGTGTGTACGCGTGGGATGCGATGCTCACAATTATGGGATATCACTTGTAGGAGCATTTGTATCCCTATGTGCCATTACATGTGCGTGTGTGTATGTGTTTGTTTGTAAGCATGGGACATGAACATTGGCCTGTGCCTACCACAATTTAGAATTGTTTGTGAGAAGGATTTTCGGTTCGAATTGCAGAATCGCGTTTATATTTAAGTATCTTACAAATGCACCCTTTAAAATGGGTCCATTTGGCCAATATACACTCCGCGTCATCTGTCCGTATGTTTGAAGACGTCGATATCAGAAGATATAAGAGCTAGAGACTTCAAAATTGTTTTCCTAGGTCCGTGTATAGCACGCGCATATCAAGTTTTGCTTTAAATATCGATTATTTGTCCCGTATTTTGTTATAGATTAAAAACCAGTACTAAATTTATATCTTCTACATCTTTAAAGCTAGAGTCTCCAAATTTTATATTTATACTTATATGCATTAAGTCGAGACTGCTCGACTACGAGATCCCCTAAACCCTTCGAGCAACTGATATTTCATTAATTTTCCGTTCTTCTATGAGTAGGTCATGGAAATAATAAATATAGCCTTCAGTTCCTTCCAAACTCAATTTTACTCATCAGAAAAGACAAAATGCTGTCATTGGATAGACCACGTCATGTTCGCCCGGGCAAAATTAATGCGTATTTCTTTTCTCAGCATATCGACTGGTGTCTTTTTTTTTCTATTTCTGTCTCTTTAAGTAATTAAGTTTCTTCATTATTCTTTGGACCGTTGATAATCTTGGTGGTCGATTCGTGGGAATCCGAAGCTTCCCGAACTAATGCTCTTCTATTTGCTTGTGAACTCACTTGATTATTGCCGCTTATATAGTTTTTTCCATAGTTTTCCCTTTTTTTAAGAAAATTGCCAATTGGTTTTCTGTTTTTTCCTGTCTTTTCAGGAATTTTATGGTAGCATAGTCCAGATTCAAAGTATGCCTCAATCTTGATTTTCAACCAAAGATAAAACTGTTTCTTTACGCATACTATAAATATATTGAATACTTTGAACTTCACAAAAAATTTGGTGAGTGCAATTGCCAAAATAAGCAAGGTAATTACGATTGCATTTGGGGGCGCTAATCTGATGACGCAAAATTAGTTCACGCATTTTTTTGCTAAAATAAAGAAGATTACAAAATACAATATAAAGGGATTTCACTTGCCCTTTTTTTTTTTGGTATGAGAGACATCTCATATGATGATAATGAATTGAAATTTTCGTGAGCTACTGCGTGTGCTCACATGCATACATACATATACATATTTGATGGAGCAGAGAGCATCGAGAAAGAGGGAGAGAGA
This sequence comes from Drosophila mojavensis, assembly GCF_018153725.1. Lineage (NCBI taxonomy): Eukaryota > Metazoa > Arthropoda > Insecta > Diptera > Drosophilidae > Drosophila > Drosophila mojavensis. Next base: position 1,797,972 of record NW_025318897.1, on the reverse strand, counting down.
GAGAGAGAGAGAGAGAGAGAGAGAGAGAGAGAGAGCAAGGGAAACATTCAGCGTAGAGGGATCTTTTGTTCAACAGTCGACCATCTCGGCCGAGCGCATGAAGAGAAATGATTTTGTGTTCCCATATTTTCGTAGCCCGAGCAAATACGAAGTGGTCTGGGAACTAAACGCAAAACGCTTTACACTACTTGTCCAGTCTATATGTTCTGTGATTAGTGGTTCAAATTAGGCTGAAAAAACAAAGTCGCTTTTTCCATTATTCTCGATAAAAAAATTATCGGATTAGTTATCGAAAAAATTAGATAAACTTGTACTGCGTATGGTATTTCAGATATCTAGCTCTTATAACTTCTGAGATCGACGCACTCATACGGACGGACGAACGGACAGGGCTATATCGATTCAGCTCGTCGTGCTGATCAAGAATATACATATGCGATAATTCCTTCTGCCCGTAACATACTTTTTCACAAAACCATTATACCCTGATTTCCCATTTTCAATGGGTTCAGGGTATAAAAATCGTCTAGACAAGCGGATTTTTGTTAAAAGCGGACACGTTTTAAGCGGAGGCGAATTTTCATCGACATAACCGGTTGAACGCCTTAAGCGGAGTCGTTATAGCCGTATTCCACTATATGTGTGTATGTATTTGCATCCAAACTGGGCGAACTCATTATGGAAAGACTGTATATGCATTTAACGGATACAAAGAATTTGGAAAATTTTAGAAACCACGCCCCTTTTGCCACCAATTCAAAAAAATGTATTCTAATTACTTGTGCTTCGGAATATACACACATTTACACATTATGATCACGCTCTAAAAGTCGCATGAAGATAGTCCTACTACAAGAGCAAATATTCGACAAATAAATTCTCATTATATTGCCCACACTGCAGCGCAGCCCAAGCGCAGTCGCTGCTTACTGTGCAGTTAGCAGAGCGCGGGCTTAGGCGTGCGTGTGGATACATGTGTATGTACATGTGTGCATAAGAGATGTGCAGTATGATTAAAATATCAGCTTGGAGTATTCAGGGTATCTCCTAGTCGAGCAGTCTCGGATTGAGCATACTTGTTTTATGCCTATGTTAATAGTTTTTAATTTTTATTAATTATATTTGTAAGACAACAATTTTAAAAACATTTACTTTACAATACTTAGTATTTTTTTTTAAGTTCAAGAACAAAAATATATTTTTTTTCTCATGTGAAAACACTTTCGTGTCAAGCTGTACATGGATGAATACATTAAATGAATTATATTATAATAATTAGATTCTGTCCTATACTTGCCATTAGCAAATGGCAGAGGAGACTGAACACAAAAACAACTTTTCGTGGTGTACGCAGAGTTATCTTAGAAAGTATGTACATAGTTTGACAATCACTGTAATTGATTTAAAATAAATTAAATAAAGGACACGTGGTATAATATATATATCTCCCAATCTAATTACATTTACATTATTTACTTAATACACATACATACATATGTCTATATACATTGTAGATATGTATGTATACAGATAATACTTATTTTGTATACTATTTAGCATTGTTAATGTTGACACGTATTGAAGTACACGTAGCAGCGTATTTAAAATCGCAAATAAACATTTTTAAATTTCCACACAAAGTAAAGTATTAATATATATATAAATATATATAAAACTTGCATACACAAACCTCCGAATATGTTCTCCTTATTACCGACAAAATAGTGCTGCCAAGCAGGGTGACCGCGCCGGACCAAACGAAAAATACCAATTTGGTCTCAAAAATATACTATAAAATACTATTTCATATTTTACAAAATACCACTATAAATACCATAACAAATAAATCGTCTGGAAATTCAAATTATAATAAAATAATAACTGACTTATTATATATAGAAAAAATAAGGGTTTTCCCATTGCAAAAAATGTTTGTTGTTTATTTCATTTTAAAAAATTAATAATATCTCAGTCCAACATAAAACTAGAACAATATGCATTCGTATTCAATTCCATATTCCAATATATATTTAAAGTCTTAAAATTAATTAAATGCTTAAAATTCATTTTGGAACATTTTCTTAAAATAAAATAATAAAGTCTTCAGTCTTCAGTCTTGCTAGTTTCTCTTAAGATCATTTAATTATATTTACTAGCCTTCTTCGTCAGAGCAGCTTAAATTCAATTTGTTGAAATCTTTACATAACACTTGTTCACTGGGCTTAAAATTATTGCACCCATTTTCGCGCAATGTTTATTGTACATGTAATATATGTGATATATTTACATTTTTAAAACGGTTTCGATTTATCGTTTTGATTAAATTAATTTGAGAGAATATGCGTTCACACGACGGATTAGAAACGGGCAAAATTATTAAATCTTTGTTTTTGTGTAGCCGCATGCTGCTTAAGTGACGCCAGCCTACTCAAAATGTTAGTCTGGCACGCTTTACAGTGCGCATCCATATTATTAGCGCTCCTTCCCAGGCATTTTTCATGTTCCGGCATAGTCTCCCACTCAGCTCTATATTTTTGCTTATTGCTCATGTTTTCTATTTATTTGTTTTAAAATTAAGCAAGTCTTAAGCATTAAGCATTCGATTCATTAAGACCAGTAACCAGAGAACACATAGACCGGACAAGTAGTGTAAAGCGTTTTGCACACTTTTTTTTTTGGGAGTTATCTCCCAGACACTTCGTATTTGCTCGGCTCTTCACTTTTTGGGTTCGGGCTACGAAAATATACGAAAGCACAATCATTCCGCTTCATGCGCTCGACCGAGATGGTCGACTGTTGAACAAAAGATCCCTCTGCGCTGAATGTTTCCCTTGCTCTCTCTCTCTCACGATGCTCTCTGCTCTCTCAAATATGTATATGTATGTATGCATGTGAGCACAAGCAGCGCTCACAAATTGAAATTTCTTCGCGAGAGCCCATGCCTACCCTTATGTGTGAAGAGTATACCGAACTTTTCAAACCGTTTGCCATGCGTTTTCGTTATTCTTTGTGGGAAGGGTATGAAAGCGTTGGTGCGCATAATGAAAATGTTTTCGCGACGAGCATGCACACACACACTGTCCCTTGCTACATGTACTATGTACTGCATGTGAGCACAAGTAGGCTAACGAAAATTGAAATTTCTTCGCAGCGAGAACCCAAGCCTTCCCTTCTGTGTGAAGAGTATACCGAACTTTCCAAACCGTTTGCCATGCGTTTTCGATATTATTTGTGGGAAGGGTATGAAAGCGTTGGTGCGCATAATGAAAATGTTTTCACGACGAGCATGCACACACACAATTACAGTATGCTGCATGTACTATGAACATTTGTATGCCTGTGTGCGAAGCTCTTGCTGCCTGTAGCAATTTTAAATCCCAGCATTTGCATTTGGTCGATCTTGTGAAGTGCTCACATACATATGTATGTATATATATTTGATTGTGTGTACGCATGGGAGGCGAAACTTCAATTTTCGTGAATTGCTGCTTGTGCTCACATGCATATATACATATACATATTTGAGAGAGGAGAGAGCATCGATAGAGCAAGGGAAACATTCAGCGTAAAGGGATCTTTTGTTCAACAGTCGACCATCTCGGCCGAGGGCATGAAGAGAAATAATTTTGTGTTCCCATATTTTCGTAGCCCGAACCTAACCCGTTTTCAATGAGAAATCAGGATATAATGGCAGACCCCACAAAGTATGTATATTCTTGATCAGGGCGACGAGCTGAGTTGATTTGGCCCTGTCCGTCTGTCTGTCTGTCCGTATGTTTGAACGCATCGATTTCCGAAGCTATAAGAGCTAGAGACTTGAATTTTTTTTGAAATGATGTCGAGTTTGCTTTTAAAATTCGATAAATCATCCCGTTATGTTTTTATCGAATAAAAACATTCAAGTTCAAGTCACATGCCACTACAGCTAATTGTGAATGATTTTTCATTTTTTTTTTAAATTTCCCAAATATTCAATATAATATGTAGATCATATGCTGCAAGTTTCATTAAATTCTGTTCAGTCAAAAATTAATAAAAAATAATCAAATATTTCGCCAATTAACAAACGCACGTACAGCATCGTATACGTTTGCACACATACATTCAAAATTCTTCTGGAACATTCTTTGAATCACATCAGCTGTTAGTTTGGTTTAGTTTTGGTAAATAGCGCTGCAGCAGTGAATCTATTTCAGTTTTGCCAGCGCAGCTTCCAAAAGTGAGGTGGCGTAGTGTGTTAGCGGCATAACGCTCGATCGAGAAGTCGCGGTTCGAATCCCGATCGGTGCAACTTATTGTGAGGAGTAATATAGGTATGCACGTATTAATGTATATGAACGTACGTATTTGCTGTGCGTTTATATGCATATACGTGCATATACATGTTGCTCCACACAGCGACACGAATACTGTAGGAGCGACCCTCGCACTGGAAAGGGGGTCAAAGTCCTGTTAGAGGCGGTCTCTTTCGCTCCTACAGATTTAGCAATGGGTTCGCGTCGCACGCACGACGATCATCGGTGACCGTTAGCCGAGGTGCCGTTCGGGCCGGGTGATAGCAGTGGATATTTTCACTCGCATGGCAACAACGGTACTTCGGCCAATGGGAGGCTGCCACGCAATTTGGCGGAAAGTGGCGTCACCCAGATCACGCCACTTCACCGTTTTTATGGGCACGAGCAACAGAAAGGCCCCGCTCCAGAGCCGAACAGGCCCCGTTACCACACGAAGCAGGGCCTGTGGTTGGGGTATAAAAGGCCACCAGCAGCTCCATACGAGGCTGTCGAAACTATAGTGAAGAGAAGATATAAAGTGAAAGTCGAAGTGCGTGAAGAAAGTGCCAAAGTCAAGTGAAAGTCAACGCGAGTGGTAAGTCAGGACTCCCAGGACATCGTGGGAACAGCAAGGACATCCAGAGGGAATCCTTGCGGATCATCAGCGGCACCGATCAGGACATCGGTGCATTTCAGCGGCTTAAGCGACGCCTGCACATCTGAATAAGTTCACGTAGCCGTGCGCAAGAGAGGTGTTTGTGAGGGAAACATAGCTAGTGTTGTGCTGTGAACGAGTGGGATAGTAGGAGAGGCCTGTATATCTGAGCGAACCGCCAGAGTTTACAGATCGAAATCCTGGCGTTTGCCGAATCGACCCGGTGAACTAGCGTGTTTTAGCACAACACTCTCCCAGCCGGAGTGCGTTGAACCAGCGCTCAGTAGGTGTGCTTCGCTAAAGCCAACCAGCGAACCAGCATAAATTTAAGTGACGTGTACATTTCAAACTTATTAAGAGAATATACATTTACGCTATAAAACCTAAATTCACAAGTGACTAATTAATATCGCAGGGGCTTCAACAAATAAATTTGTTGGTACGAATCCACAGTCAGCTGAAACTAGCCCAGCTTAGACTCGGGATAAACCGAAGGTTCGTTACATTATGTTAATTTTTTTAATTGGTTCAAAATATTTTTATATTTTCATAAATGAGTTTTCTATTTAATTTATATTTTTAAATACACCGACATTGAAATTTTAACCATACTAAATGTGCGTTTTTAAAAGTTTGGTTATTCTTAGTATCACATCAGCAGTTAGTTTGGTTTAGTTTTGCTAGATGGCGCTGCAGCAGTGAATCTATTTAAGTTTTGCCAAAACGGCTTCCGAAAGTGAGGTGGCGTAGTGAGTAGCTGCGTGACACTCGATCGAGAAATCGCGGGTTTGAATCCCGAGCGGTGCAACTGATGTTAATTTTTTTAATTGGTTCAAAATATTTTAATATTTTATTAAATGAGTTTTGTATATCATTTATATTTTGAAATACATCGAAATTGAAATTTTAGCCATAGTAAATGGACAATTTTATTAGTTGGGCTTAGGGTAGTATCTATTCGAGCACTCTCGACTAGAGTTGTCTTACTTGTTATATAAATGTAGTACCTGATTAAGCTCAGTGGGCAAAATGGGATGCGATTTTCGATCTCTAGCACCCGTTTATATATGTACATACATGCATGCAAGTAAAAAACTTATAAAAAGTGTTGGGAAGTGCACTTGTCACTTTAGTTAGTCAGTTATTTAAATATAATCGCGCCTCTTAATTAAAACCCAAAATCGTTCACACCATTCTAAGTTGAGGGAGGCACCTCCCATGCATACAAACAAAGACATACACACACACACATGTAAAGGCACAGAGGCATACAAGTGATATTCCATAATTGTGAGCAGCGCATCCCATGCGTACACACAATCAAATGTATATACATATGTATGTGAGCACAGCCAGAGCTTCGCATGCTCGACACGAAAATATTTTTATTATGCGCACCAACGCTTTCATACCCTTCCCCAAATAATAACGAAAACGCAAACATTTTTCATGAGCATGGCAAACGATTTGAAGAGTTAGGTTTACACAGAAGGGGAGAAACGGGAGTCTAACGCGAAGAAATTTCAATTTTTGTGAGCTGCTGCTTGTGCTCACATGTAAACATACATATACATATTTGAGAGAGCAGAGAACAGTGTGAGAGAGAGAGAGAGCAAGAAAAAAAATTGAACATAGAGGAACCATTTGTTCAACATTTGATCATCTCGGTCGAGTGCATGAAGCGAAATGATTGTGGTTTTGTAGAGCCGAGCAAATACGAAGTAGTCTGGGAGGTAGCTCCCGAAAAAAAGAGTGCAAAACGCTTTACACTACTTGTCCGGTCTACGTGTTCTATCGTTAGTGGTTATATTTTGGATACCGACTCCAAACTCACCGAACTCCCCAGTAAAGGTCAGATGTCAGTGAATAACTTGGAATTGTTGAACACATATCATAGAATGTGTAGATCATATGCTGAAAGTTTCATTAAACTCTGTTAATGTAATCGATGTTAATAAATTTAAAAAATTTTAGGTCAATTAACAAACGTTCATGCAGCAGCTACAACAGTTTTCCCATACGTGTGCACACATGCATTCAAATTTTTTCCAGCACATTCTTAGAATCACATTGCTTAATGGAGAAGTCTCGGATTCGACTCCAGAGCACGCAATTTATGTTTATTCTACTTGTTTCAAAAAATATAATTTTCCCAATTGCAACTAGTGACAGCGCGTCATGACATATAGAGAGCGCGTCATACATATTAGAGAGCTGCATGGCCGCACTCATAACCTAGCAAAATAGAGTGCACTCGAATTGAGACTGAGTGAGTGAGTGATAGGCATAGAATGGGTTGATAGATTGGGAGATCGCATGGACTCAATATCTCATAGCTTCCTGCCTTTAGTAAAAAGAATGAGAATAAATGAGACCAAAAGAGCAATACAACAGTTAACCAAAGCATTTAGGCGTCGAAGCACTCGAGTTTTTGCATGCATATATCTTCGTGTCAACACTTCATATTTGATCGGCACCGCCGCTTGAGGCTCGAGCAGTGAAAAAATCTCACGCCTAGATTAATGCGCTTCGAGCGTTCAAGCGTAAAGCACGCATTTTCATATGAAGCCTGATTGTGCGCTTTTTGTGGTTTTGTGAAAAGTATGTAACAGGCAGAAGGAATCATCGCATAAAGTATATATATTCTTGATCAGGGCGACGAGCTGAGTCGATATAGCCCTGTCCGTCTGTCCGTCCGTCCGTATGAGCAAAAGGATCTCAGAAGATATAAGAGCTAGAGAGCTGAAATTTGGCATGCATACTCGTGTATACCATAGGCAGTACAAGTTTATCATATTTTTTCGATAACTCATCCGATAACTTTTTTTATCGAGAATAATCGAAAAATCGACAATGTTTTTTCAGCCTAATTTGAACACTTTTAGACCTAAAGACTTCAAATTTACGTTGTATATAAAGTTAATGGATACAAAGATTTTGTAATTTACAGATTTTGGATACCACGCCCCATTCGCCCCCAATTTGTAAAAAACGCATTTCAAGTACTAGAGACTTGTGCATTGGAACACATTTTAACCATATGATTACGCTCTGAAAGCTTCATTAAGATTGTATGTCTACAAAAGAAATTATTCAACAAATAAATTCTCATAATATTGCCCACATTGCAGCGCAGCCCAAGCGCAGCCGCTGCTTACTGCGCAGTTAGCAGAGCGCGTGCTTGTAAGTGCATGTGTATGTATGTGTGCATTGGAGGGTTCAGGGTACCTCCTAGTCGAGCAGTCTCGACTGGAGCCTTCTTACTTGTTTTGTCTTACTCTATCTCTTTCTATGCCCTTTCTATAAAAATAGAGTAAATTGAACTCTTGAAAAGGGTTTGCCATGCACATGACATTATCTTATGTATCTACTAATCCTGACAACTTAAATAAAATAGTGATTCTAAATTTCAATATTAAATAAACATATACATATATATATTATATTACAAAATTACATTGCCTTTCGTTTGCTCGTTATTTGTGGGGAGGGCATGAAATCGTTACTACGCATTAAGAATATTTTTCGCTACCAAATTGTAACGCTAAATTTGCCGTCGGTCGGCTATCTGGTCTGCACAGACACAATTCCATTGCCCTTCGTGTTTTTCTTATTTTTTTTCTTTGTCGCTCAATAAGTCATACACAATCGCACTCACACACTCATACAATTTTCATCGCAATATGAGCATTGTTAACTCGGTTACGTTTTTTTTTTGGCACTCATGCAGCCCTCTAGTATGTATGTATATATGGACTATAGCGCAGCATGAATTAAAAAAAAAAACAAGTAAGAACGTTGCAGTCGGGCGTTACCGACTGCGGAATACTCATTTACATCCCATCAACAATTTAGTAGTTAAGTTTAGCCTTAATACTTTAGAAAATTCAGTTTTTCCCGATTTGCCACGCCCCTACTAGGCGTAGACACCCATTGAAAATGGGAAATCAGGGTATAATGGTTTTGTTAAAAGTATGTAACAGACAGAAGGAGGCGTGGCACACCCCACAAAGTATATATATTCTTGATCAGGGCGACGAGCTGAGTTGATTTGGCCCTGTCCGTCTGTCTGTCCGTCCATATGTATGAACGCGTCGATCTCAGAAGATATAAGAGCTAGAGACTTGAAATTTTTTTCCTAGATCCGTGTATGTCACGCGCATATCAAGCTTTTCTCTAAATATCAATACTCCCGATATTTTATTATCGATTAAAAACCTTATCGAAAGCTAGTTATTTAATTATATCTCCAACACCTTTCGAGCTAGAGCTTCCAAATTTTAAATGTGGACTTATATATATTTTCCATAATTTCGTTTTTTGTTGTAATTTGCCTCCCACCCCTGTATCCAGCTCCTCACCCTCATCTTTGTTAAAGGCGTATTTCAAGTACTAGACACACTAGTGTGCTTTAGAATGTACATACATTTGAACATTATGATTATATTCTAAAAGTTTTATTAAGATTGTACGTCTAGAAATTAAATTATTCAACAAATAAATTCGTATAATATTGTCCTCACTGCAGCGCAGCCCAAGCGCAGTCGCTGCGCAGTTAGCAGAGCGCGTTCTAATACGTGTGTGTATGAATGGAGGATTCAGGGTATCTCCTAGTCGAGCAGTCTCGACTAGAGTCTTCTTACTTGTTATACCCTCAACCCATTGAAAATGCGAAATCTGGGTATAATGGTTTTGTTAAAAGTATTTAACATGCAGAAGGGGCGCGGCAGACCCCATAAGTATATATATTCTTGATCAGGGCGATGAGCGGAGTCGATTTAGTTTATTAATGATTAGTTTATTAATGATTATTAGGATTTACAGAGTTTATGTGATAGACGCGAGTCTATCATGCTGAGTATGTATGTAATAGTCAATCTAACACAGCATCTCTTCTAAGTATGAGTTAATTGCATACTAATTTCAATGTACGCGAGCCGGCTAAACAAAGCTGAGCCGCTGCGTGAGAGAAAGAAAGATCGCAAAAGGGAGAGCGCGATCTCTTTTACAAATACTCTTAAATGCTAACATATTTGTTGAACTGCAATGAAGTGAGGATTGCTGAGCCCAGCATCGTCCTCCCTTTGAAAACTTAGTCTTGAACAGAATCCTTAAGGAGCAGCAAACACAGCTTGTTTGTAGCTCTTCTAATCTCGCTAGCTTCAGTTTTAAGTTCGGCTACCCGTGTAACGCCATCACCTGCAGGGATAAGTTCGATTATTCTCGCTAGTGGCCACTTAAGTGGCGGTAAATTCTCATCCTTTATGAGAACTATGTTGCCAACAGTCAAGCCAAGTTTGGACGTTCTCCATTTCGCTCGCTGCTGTAACAAGTTGAGGTATTCGTCCCGCCAACGAGTCCAGAACACCTGCTGTGGATAGCTTACGCGCTGCCAAGCATCGAAACGATCGAAATTGAGCCCTGTCAGATTGGGCTCGCTGAAGGAAGAGGGAGGACCACCGTTCAGGAAATGCGCAGGGGTCAATACGTCTATGTCTGATGGGTGCTCTGAAATCGAAGCTAAAGGGCGCGAATTAGTTACAGCAGCGATGTTGCAGACCAGTGTGCGAAGCTCATCGATAGAAATGTTGTTTCGCTGACTTCCCTGCAGCCTCCCACAAGCCAACCAAGTGGGGAGATCGTAGAGGGATGAAATGCCATTCAATTGACTCCACTAGACAGAAGTCCTTCACAACTTTCTGGTGGGTCTCTAACAGAATAGACGCTTCAACTCTTGGAGCTGCTTGCGGGTGCCGAGAAAGTTTATGGCGTTGTCAGGCCAGATTTGACTTGGCCTTCCTCTGGTGCATATAAAATAGAGGTGCCAAACTATCAATGGTGCCAAACTATCAATCCCATTGATTGAGGACGATAGTAATTTCCGATGGTCGATAGTCGCAATAAAAAACAGTGATTCTTAGCCTTACAAATTTGAACTTATGAACACTTCAATTTTGTGAAATTACATTTTAAGATAAAAGCTGAGTTGACTTAAAAGCTAAAACCTAAAAACTATTAAGTTTTGTAGTGATCGATTTTTGTTGTCTGCAAACAAGTGTCTTTCAGTCACACAATAAAAAAGACTCAGACAGAAATTGTTTTTGTCGCGTATGGTTTAGCGCGCTCGCGCTCTGAGCGAGACAGTTATTTCAGTTTTCGTTTCGCTCAAGTCAAGCACTGATCGTTTGCTTGAGTTAAATGAATTGTCTTTTGCGTATGTATGGGTAATCACACGCGATTGTTGTGTTCTGTTATATATGCACAATGGAGGACAAAAGTATTTTGACAACATATTGCAAAAACTCAAACCGCTTATTTCTCCGTGCTGACACGGAAACACCTGCATTATTCTTCGTGACCGATTGATTTTTTAAAGATATCACTTAATCACGTTGTTTGCCTATAATTTACCAATAACTATGATCAAATAATGGCTATTATTAAAGAGAACAGCAAAAATAACTTAAACAAGTAAGAAGACTCTAGTCGAGAGACTCTAGGAGATACCCTGAACCCTCTAATCTGATATTCTAATCTCTCTGCACTTCTTTTCGGCACACATACATACACACGCACGTATTAGAACGCGCTCTACATTTAAAATTTGGAAACTCTAGCTCTAAAGGTGTAGGATTTATAATTAAACACCTAGCTTTCGATAAGGTTTTTGATCGATAATAAAATATCGGGAGTCGTTATCGATATATAGAGAAAAACTAGATATGCACGTGATATACACGGACCTAAGAAAAAAAATTTCAAGTCTCTAGCTTTTATATCTTCTGAGATGGACGTGCTCATGCATACGGACGGACGGATAGGGCCAAATCGACTCAGCTCGTCGCCCTGATCAAGAATATATATATGTCGAAGCGCAAGTAGTGTTAATATATTGGCGAGCACTGTAATTGCGCTTTCTACCTACTTGTCTATTTCCCTTTTTGCGTGCCTTCGCACTTGTGTGTGTGTGAGTTGAGCCTGTGTGTTCGATGCCCTTGAACAAAGAATGCTCTATTACAGAGTATGGTGGTTGTTTTGGTCACACATGATCGCAGCTTGCATAGTTAAGTTATTGAGAGTATTTGGTGGTCAGTATGTGAAATAGAAGCTGCTTGCTATTTCGCGACTGTTGTAAGTTCATAAGAATATTGCGTCAGCCGTTTGGTGCATTGTAATTGGTCGAATATGATTTGTAGCATAGAAATGTCCCGTTGTAGCTGGGCGACAGCGTTTGCAGCTGTCACTGAGGGTGGTTCGGTGGCAAGCCCAAGAAAGAGTTGAGACAAAGAGGGCAGTAACGTCTAGAACTTGTCCGTCGCCGAAACTCGCTGGTGCTTCAACAATGAATAAAGAAAATACTAGTGCTTCAACATATACTTTGTGGGGTCTGCCACGCCTCCTTCTGCCTGTTACATACTTTTAACAAAACCGTTATACCCTAATTTCCCATTTTCAATGGGCTCAGGGTATAAAAATAAAAATACGTATTTTTTAATCCAAGCGAATTACCGAAAATGAATTTGAAAAGAATGTCAAAATACTTTTGTCCACCCAAATAATGATAGTCCGCCATGCAAATAATTATATAAAAACAAGTAAGAGCTTTGCAGTCGGGCGTTACCAACTGCGGAATACTCATTCACATCCCATCAGCAATTTAGTAGCAAAGTTTCGCTCTGATACTGTAGAAAATACAGTTTTCCCCAATTTGCCACGTCCCTACTGGGCGTAGAAACCTTTTGGTCAGTTCTTAGAACGAGATAACGGTACCCTAGCTGCAAATTTGAATGCTTACGCTATGTGAAAATGACAGGGTATTTTTCGATATGCCACGCCCCTAAAGAGGCGTAACAATTTGTTTTGGGTCATCGATAGAAGAGGCTACCAGTAACTAAACTATCCAAATTTGAAGCTTCTAGCTATTATACTTTAGGACATATAAACTTTTGCGGTTTGCCACGTCTCCTATGGGCGGACATATATCTACCATAACTCGTTGGTCTTGGGTGGTCAACCCACGTATAAATACCAAATTTCAGGTCTCTAGCATCAATAGTGCCTAAAATATAACCTGTTAATGCCAGATCCCATTAACAGGATTGCTCCTCCCCCACAGAGCCCGATTATGCTATTAACAGCTTTCTGTTAATAGCATAACCGCTTGCTCTCAGTACTTGGCCCTCCGCCAAGTACTACTTCTTCTACTATTATTACTTTTCTTACACTGATTCCTTGTGCAACTACTTGAATATCCAACATCGCCATTTTGCGCGTGTCGAATAAAATAGTTTTTAAAATCACCACTACGTGTCCTTATTTCAAGACTCCACACTACAACATTTGGTCCTTCGAGCCGGAGATCATCAACACATCCACCAGCGATTCTTGGGAGTTCTGAGATAAGTAACTGATTGCTTTTCGTTTCACTGCAACTTGCATAGGTCAGTGCATACCGGCATTTGTTATACGACATTTCCGCCATATATATTTGTATATATACATATTTGTACTTTGTGCAAGTTGCATCCCACTAATATATATATTCTTATATATTAGACACAAATCTGAATATATATATTCTTATATATTCAGGTACGTGAAGTCCATAGCCATACATACATACATACAGTGGTTCCAACGCCAAATCGGACAAGACTATTTATTTATTTCAACAAGTATTTTCTTTAGCAGTAAGTTAACTTTTTACCGTTTTCACATTTTTTCTCAAATCTATTATGTATTAGCCCCCCAAAACAAAAACAAAAAATTTTAATTTCAAATGGCAACATTTTTTTTATTTTAAACAAGTAAGAACGTTGCAGTCGGGCGTTACCGACTGCGGAATACTCATTCACATCCCATCAACAATTTAGTAGTTAAGTTTCGCTCTAATACTGTAGAATATACAGGTTTTTTCGATTTGTCACGCCCCTACTGGGCGTAAACACCTCATTTTTGGTCAGTTTCTAGAACGAGATAACAGTACCCTAACTGCAAAGTTTGAATGCTTACTCTCAAAAAAAGTGAAAATTACAGGGTATTTTTCGATATGCCACGCCCCTAAAGAGGCGTAAAAATTATTTTTTGGGGAATCGATAGAGGAGGCTATACTTTAGGAGATATACATTTTTGCGGTTTGCCACGCCCCCTGTGGGCGGACATATATCCGACAAAGCTTTTTGGTCTTGGGTGATCAGCCCGAGTATGTATACAAAATTTGAGATCTCTGGCATCAATAGTGTCCAAAAAATAGCAGAATTTGAAAAATCACTATATCTTCAGGTCCGATTTGCCACGCCCCTAATGGTTGTAGACTTATAATTTTATTTTTAGACTTTATAGAATCATAACATTAGCTGACATGCAAAATTTCAGCATTCTAGGTTTACAACTTTAGGAGATACAGTGTTATCCGATTTGCCACGCCCCCCATGGGCGGAGATATATCCGCCATAGCTCGTGATCTTAGGTGTTCGATGCGGACTTACATACCAAATTTCAGTTTTCTAGCTCTTTAACTAACATGATTTCTGGTATATCGGAAAATGCATTTTCCGATTTGCCACGCCCCTAGTGGGCGGATCGGGAAAATTTAAACACTTTATAAATCGGAGATATACACGAGTATGTGCTCCAAATTTCAAGTCTCTAGCTGCAATAGCGCCGAAATAGATTGCGTTCATACGGACAGACGGACAGACGGACGGACGGACGGACAGCAAGACGGACATTGCACAAAACCAATATACTGATTCACTTTCGTGAATGAGTATAAAAACGAACAACAAGTCCGATATTGAGCTTCAACGCCAAATCGGACAAAAGAAAACTGCAAGAAAAAGATCCGTTATTTGGCGGAGATTTTCGTTTTTGTTTTGCTTATTGCATTTCGTTATGTTCTCAAGCTCATAGGCGTACAGTAACACAAATTATTTTTGCGAAATGGCTCCACGTGGGAAGCAAACTGGTGTTGAGGCACGCCAAATAATATTAAAACTGCATTTTGATGGCAAAACTGTTAGAGAAATAGCAGAGCTGGTCGGAAGAAGCAAATCTACCGTCCATGATATCATAAAAAGGTTTCGGGAAGATGGAAGATTGATTAACAAAAGCCAGGAGGGAAAAAGAAAGCGAATAAACTCAAGGGAAGAGCGGTCGATTATAAGGGAAATTAAGGTTGATCCCTTTAAAACCGCAAAGGAACTAAGGATGTCATTAAAAACAAACTTTGGAATGGATGTGTGTGACAACACAGTGCGCAATACTTTGCATCGGTATGATTTGCATGGCCGAGTTGCCCAAAAAAAGCCTTATATTAGCCCTAAGAACAAAGCGTTTAGGGTAAAATTCGCGAAAGAGTACTTGCTAAAAACGGATGACTTTTGGAATCATGTTAGTTGGTTGTATATCATATTAAATACCTTTCTTTTTTTGCTAATTATCTTATTTAAAGATGTTGTTTACTGATGAAAGTAAATTTAATTTGCATGGGTCCGATGGTAAGGTGTATGTGTGGCGTAAACCAAATACTGAGTTTGAGCCCAAGAACACAATAGGCACTGTTAAGCATGGAGGAGGTTCAGTCATGGTTTGGGGTTGTATGTCGAGTGCGGGAGTTGGCCATTTGCACTTTATTGATGGCATACTCGATAAATTTGGCTACCTTGATATTTTGAAAAAAAAATGTTAAGCAGAGTGCGGAGAAATTGGGGCTACTTGAAGACTTTGCTTTCTATCAAGACAACGACCCCAAGCACACTTCAATGCTAGCTAGGCTCTGGCTAATCCATAATTGTCCCAAATTGATCCAAACGCCTGCCCAGAGCCCGGATATAAACGTAATAGAAAATCTGTGGGAAATTTTGGCGAGGAAAGTTTACCAAAACCGGTATAACAATCTGGACCAATTGAAAATGGGATTACTTGCAGCTTGGAACTCCATAGAGCCAGAGATCTGCAAAAAGTTGGTCAAATCAGTTCCCAATCGCTTGCAGGCTGTTGTCGCAAACAAAGGTTTTGCAACAAAATATTAAATATTAAGTTTTTCTCTTATTTTTCATTAAAGTTTTCTTTTGTCCGATTTGGCGTTGAAGCTCAAAATCGGACTTGTGGTTCGTTTTTTAAAATAAAAAAAATGTTGCCATTTGAAATTAAAAAAATTTTTTTTTGTTTTAGGGGGCTAATACATAATAGATTTGAGAAAAAATGTGAAAACGGTAAAAAGTTAACTTACTGAAATAAATACTTACTTATTGAAATAAATAAATAGTCTTGTCCGATTTGGCGTTGGAACCACTGTATATGTATGTATGCACTATCCTAACCATAACATTCAATCCAATCATATAGTCCGATTGCACATATTTAATTGCGATTTCGCTGCAATATATGTACGTACATACATACAAGGCTCCCATTGCATATACATACACATATATATATGCACACCTGTTTGTACATTCCGCACCATATATACATATATTAAAATAAATAAAGATAAAACAGAAAAAAACATATCCTTGTCGTTTTATTATAATTTATTTTAAATCTTTATATTTATACTCATATATGTATTTATATTTGCATGTTAACTCTTATACGTGTGTGTGTGCTAATTGTGTCTCCGCTTTGCTCTGCCATCCACATATGTATATCCATATGAATGTACAAATAGAGCAGCAACACAATTAACACATAATTAATTAACTTATTAACAAAACACATTCAGATTTATAACACTTGCAGAAAAATAATAAATATATTCCATCTGTTGTAGACTTGGGTAGCTCATGAGTAGCAGTGCTGGGAAAAAGATCGATCTAGCAAACGATATATCGATGTTTCATATCCATCGAAAATATCGATGTAGAAAACTTCGATACTTGATATATCGCCATCACTATACCATTAATTCCCCATCACTTGAATTAAAAGCGTGGGATAAGACTGTCAGGTAATTTGCAAATTATTTTAACAATATAATTCAAATACTAACGTAACCCACTTTTCATTTAGGATTTTGGTGTTGGTAGTGTTGTAGAGAAATGGATAAGTTTTTAAACAGCAAGGACAATGGCGAAGGTAAATATTATTTTACTGCTTATGTCAGCCACACACGTGGTCTGCAGCTTTTGCGTTTTAAAATAATGTAACAAACACGCATTTGTTTGTAGATTGCGACGCGGATAAGGAAAATGGAGAGGCTTGTCTCAAGCCGCAGCAAGTAGATATGCTGCTCTTCATAAACAAAAATGATTGGACGAAGTAAATGATCTTATTAAATAATATAATCTTTGTTACATAGTTTAGTTTAGTTTATATGAAACGTTTTTTAATTTTAATAAGAAATTCATCTTTTGTTTTTTATATGAAAACTTTTTTTTTAATTTTGGGAGCTAAAATATGTTTATGAAAATATCGATACATCGATCTGAGACCCATACATAATATCGAAATATCGATCTACGTAAAGATCGATCTTTTCCCAGCACTAATGAGTAGGGCTGCAAATCCATCGATGGAGTCTATCGATAGTATCGATGGATTTGAACTCTCAAGATATATCGATGGATTTTTTCATCCATCGATAATTTACTACTTGGAAGCGCGAAGAGACACATGTAAGTATTTTCTAATATTTTATTTTGTGATTAGCTTTTTTAACAATATTTTAATGAAATAATTTTGCAACGACGAGCTGCTCTTAAGGCCAAAAATGTAAATATTCTGTTGTTTATCAACAAAAACCAATGGTTGCTGGAGAACTAGATTTATTTTTTATAAAATTAGTATAGAGTTAAAACCACCTTGTGAAATTTTGTTTTTTTTTTTAATGAAATAATTTAATTTTTATAGTTTTATAATTTTATATCAGAGGCATCTCAAAATGAAATCATGTACCTTTTATATATATATATATATATATTTTTTTTTAATTTTTAAGACGAAACTGCTTTAAATATAACAAGAATAAAAACAGCTTGAAGCATATAAAAAAGAATTTAATTATTTGCATTGACTGACATATTTATCCATATGTAATAAAATATATATTTTATTAGATATACAACCATCACATAAAGATCCGATTACTTTTGTATTGTATTTTTATACAAAATTGCACGAATCATTTACATACAATGTGCTGGATGTATGATTGAAATTATTGAGAATTTCTGTATTTCTAAGAATTTCAAATTTTCGATGGAACTATCGATAGTATCGATGGTTCATTCCATCGATGGAGAAATCTATCGATGGTTTTGCAGCCCTACTCATGAGTGAGTGAGCTAAAATGAATGGCTCACTGAACTGAGGCAGTGAGCCAGTTCCTTCTATATGGCTCATTTTGGCTCACTAGCTCATTTTGGTTGACTAGCGCATTTTTACTCACTCGCTCATTATATTCCCAATGAAGGGAGCTAAAAAATATATATTTTATTAAAAGTTTGTTCTGTTAGTTTTAAGAAACAAATTTTAAATGTCGTTTTTTTTAGTTTAAATGTAACGTATTTTGACAGTTTTTTTCTTTCAAGTTGCTTGCTCACGGGCAATCAGCAGGTGAGCCAGTGAGCCATATGAGTGAGTTGGCTCACTTCACAAAAAAGAGCGAGTGAGCCGGTTCACCTCAATGAGCTGCTTTTACCCAAGTATAATCTGTTGTTCTGTGTGCAAATGCTAGTGATCGTACTTAGAAAAGTTTTCACATAAATACCGATAACAAGATTCATCGCCAGCCGCCACAATTCCGTGGCGATACTTTGTTTCTTTAGAGATCGCAGCGCGCAACTATTGTTTGCGAGCCGATAGTTCTTGATAGCACGAATATTCGGTGATTAATTACTACTTTATTGATTTTTATTTTTTGTTTTTTTTTGTTTCTTTTCACTTCCTTGTTTATTTATTTAAAAATAAGCACAGCTAATAAACTTAATTTATTCTCGAGCTTAATTTATTCTAATTAGCTCAAGCAAAATATTCTTTTTGCTTATTTTCAATTTCAAATCAAGCTAAATCCAACTTAATTTATCCTAATTAAGTTGATTAACATTTTCTTCGAACTTAATTTATTCTAAGTAAGTAACTCGAGCTTAATTTATTCTAATTAGCTCAAGCAAAATATTCTTTTTGCTTATTTTCAATTTCAAATCAAGCTAAATCCAACTTAATTTATCCTAATTAAGTTGATTAACCTTTTCTTCCAACTTAATTTATTCTAATTAAGTAACTCGAACTTAACTTATTCTAATTAATTCAACCAACTTGATCATTCTTGTGTTTTATTTATTTGCTCAAGCAGATTTAGGTGACCCGCAATTTATTCTGAATTGCTTACAGTTTCTTTGAATCATTTGGCGTCCAGGCCAATTCTGTTGATTTCATTGAGATTTTTCATCCTCGTTCGCTCGTAAACTTCTCTCTAGTTGGGAGTTCTGTCAACCAATCCTCCGCACCTCCATGTCCGATCGTTCTAGCCGAGCGCAGTTGAGTGTACCTGCTTCCCGTCTAATCAAGCGCAGTGCTTCCGCATCTCCCATTCCGTCCGGGAAACCACAGACCACCAGCACTTTCAAGCGCAGTCCGGTCGTTACACGGTCCAGTCCGAAGCCAGCAGCATCAGTCAATATGTCTCTGTCCGATTTCATCGCTGCTGCGGATAGGCTCATAAAATTCGAAGCCCGCATCGACGGTCCCGGAGATTCTAACGCCACTCATGCGGCTCAGCTCCGGGCCTTCGAGATCCGCCGAGACCGTGTCAAGGCATTATGGGATGATGCTGAGCAGCAGTATAAGGTCTGTGCCAGAGCATTGAGCCAAGGGGCGAGCAGTGGCGAAGTTGAAGCCATGGAGGCCAAGTTCGACAACTGTTACTCTGTCTACGAGCGGTGTACGACCCATCTGGGTGTACAGATCGATGCACTTTCCGTATCGAGTACACCACCCGCTCCTATGTCCGCTCCTTTCGCCTCGTCTGGAGGCTGTCGTCTACCACCCGTTGATACGGAAGTGTTCCATGGCGACTACTTGCGCTGGCCAACATTCCGTGATCTTTTTACTGCCATTTATATTCAGAATCCGCGCCTAACTCCGGTGGAAAAGTTATTCCACCTCAACTCAAAGACAGCAGATGATGCAAATGCCTTAGTCGCCGAGTGCCCGCTCACGAATGACGGCTTTGCATCAGCTTGGGACGCCTTGTGTGACCGGTACGAGAACAAGCGACTGTTAGTGAACAGCCAGCTTAAGATCCTTCTCAACCTCCCCAAAGTCACCAAGGAATCAGGCGCGGCTCTCAGAGAATTGCATGGCAACATTCATCGGTGTGTCACTGCCATCGCGCAAGCCCAAATCTCTACGGAGAACTGGGATTGTATCCTTGTGTTCTTGTGCACTTCCAAGTTACCTGAACACACTCGATCTCTCTGGGAGCATTCTTTAACACGAAAATCAGACATCCCAGCCTGGAAAGACGTAAGTCTCTTCATTAGCGAGCATGCTCGCGCGCTTGAGGCTATGGAAGGTGATAGGTCTCTCCCGAAAGTCCCAGGTTCAGACCCGAAATCCACGGTCAGCAACTCTCACAAAAAAGTCCATGCCTTCGAGTCACAAGTCCACTCCAAATCAAAAAAGTGCGACTTGTGTGCTAAAGAGAACCATCCGGTTCGTCTGTGTCCTCGCTTCATCCAAATGTCTTTGGCAGCGCGCGAGACATACATAAAGCGAAGGCAACTTTGCCTGAACTGCTTTGCTCAAGGTCACCAACTGCGCGACTGCACTAGCATACACAATTGCGCCAAGTGCAAGGGGAGGCACAATACACTGCTTCACCGTGAAGGCTCCACAGCAACCAGCTCCTCGTCCGGAGCCGCTGTGACTCCAGGTACGTCCGAAGTACCTTGTAATGTGCAGTCGTATTTCACGGCCGATACTCCAGGGGTCCTGCTGGGTACGGCTGTAATTGATGTATGTCACTTGGGGGTCACATATCCAGCCAGGGCTTTAATTGACTCGGGGTCCGAAGCGACGTTCATTTCCGAACGATTATTCCGTCTGATGAAGCTACCTTTCCGATCCGTGCAAACGCAGGTGTCCGGTCTAGGCCACTCTGTGGCAGCAAAATCAACGAAGCTTTGTGACTTCCACATCGGCACTCCACTGAAACCTCGACTTCGAATTGAGGCCTCAGCCTTGGTCATCCCACGACTCTCCGGCAATCTGCCATCGTACCCCATTCCGCAACAGCTCTTAAACAATCTGCCCGACATCCCATTAGCTGATCCACTCTTCTTCAAGAGCGCTCAAATTGACGTTCTTTTAGGCGCGGATATCCTTCCAGCGGATCACTAATGGGCCAAGAGACAATCTTTGGCTGGATTCTTACGGGTCCAGTCACTAAGAAGCCTCAAGAGTCGATTTCCGCTTTCACGACTAGGGTTACCGTTCTCCACGATGAAAAACTCGACCACCTCATTACCAAATGTTGGGAGGTGGAGAATCTCCCCAAGGTAGCCAGTGAGCCGGACTCTGCGTGTGAGGATAATTTTGTCCGAACCACACGGAGAGACAAGTTTGGCTCCTACGTCGTGACTCGCCCGTTCAAAAATCCGGATCACCCTGACTTAGGTCATTCGCGATCCATCGCTCTGGGGCAGTTTCTCAAAAATGAGAGCAGGTTGTCCAAGAATCCGACACTCAAAGCCGAATACGAAGCTATCCTGCAAGAGTATCTCGACTTGGGTCATATGAGGCCAGTGCACCACCACCAAAGTGAGGGTGGTGTTCAATGCATCGTGCCCATCTTCCAATGGGAAGAGCCTGAATGATATTCTTCATCCAGGCCCGGTCCTTCAGTCCGACCTCACGATGCAAATCCTCAAATGGCAATTCGCACAACGTGACTTAAAGGTCGGCGACATGGTCATCGGCCGTGTCCACCTCACGCACCCAGGAGATGATGGAAAGGTCCGAGTGGCGGACATTCTCACCTCCCGGGGCATTGTCCGTAGACCCGTCCATAAGTTGGTCATCCTACCAACGGACGATAACACCGCTGTGATGTCCAACTAACCATGTATGTACATCTAATTCCACCAGTTACCACCCCGCACATCTCTCCTTTTCAGCTATGCCATCAGCTGTTCAATCCGTGGAGACACCTGGCATCAACTCTTTCCGATGCCGCGTGTGTAGAGGGGTCCACGCTCTGCGGAAGTGCAGGCGTTTCCTGGGTCTTCCGGCCGAAAAACGTCTTCGCGCCGTGCTAATTAATAAGTACTGCGCGAATTGTCTGGCGCATCAGCACTCCGGGCAATCCTGCCGGAGCAAGGCCAAATGCAAGACGTGTGGCCAGAGCCATCACACGCTGCTGCATCTGCCTGGAGCTCGTCGCCGACAGCGATGTCGTCCCGCTGCAGCCCCTATCAGCGGGCCCACCTCCTCCGCCCTCGCCGGGACACCTGCACCACAAAAAGGATCCCGCAAAGGACGACGCCACCAGGCAGCATCCACCACCACGAGGGAAGTTACGCCGCCGCTGAGCACGCTGATGCAGCACAAGGCCGTTAGCATCCTGCCCACGGCAATTGTCATTGTGCAAACGGACCAGAAGGATTTCGATGTGAGGGCGTTGATCGATCCGTGTAGCCCTACTACTCGGATCCATGCTTCATTGGCAAGGGCCATGGGTCTTTCCGCCACTAGCGTGGGTCCGGGAGAGGTTTGCACGGCGACCATCTGTTCGAAAACATCCGATTTCCATATTAATGCTATCCTGCAATTAGACCCGCAGCTCAATTGCCGGACGCCAATCCGGCCGATCGAGCACGCAGCCAATCCGGCTGGGATTACGCTCGCCGACGGCAATTGGGCTCGACCCAGTACGGTGTCTGTTGTGCTGGGGGCTGACGTGTATTCTCACGTCATCCTTCCAGGAATCGTCCCCAGCACTGACGGTCGTCCCATGGCCCAGAACACCGTCTTCGGGTGGGTCCTTTCAGGTTCCTACCAATAATCTGCACAGATATACATATATTGCAATCCTTGCAAGGGGGGGAGTATGTTAATGCCAGATCCCATTAATAGGATTGCTCCTCCCCCACAGAGCCCGATTATGCTATTAACAGCTTTCTGTTAATAGCATAACCGCTTGCTCTCAGTACGTGGCCCTCCGCCAAGTACTACTTCTTCTACTATTATTACTTTTCTTACACTGATTCCTTGTGCAACTAATTGAATATCCAACATCGCCATTTTGCGCGTGTCGAATAAAATAGTTTTTAAAATCACCACTACGTGTCCTTATTTCAAGACTCCACACTACAACATAACCGAATTCGAAAAATCACTATAACTTCAGGTCCGATTTGCCACGCCCCTAGTAGGCGTAGATAGATATTTTTTCATCCATCTTTACAGAATCTTTACGTGCAAAATTTCTGCATTCTAGCATTCTAGGTTTACAACTTAGGAGATACAGTTTTATCCGATTTGCCACGCCCCCAATGGGCGGGGAACGGTCCGCAAAAGTCGACTCCAGTCACTCCAAAGACCCGATAGCCATCGACTCGATCCTTGGGTAGATCTTTCATTATATGTTCAACGAGTCGAGGCTTTGCGCGAAAGCAAATGACTCATCTCTAAATCACACTGGCTACAGTTTCTCTACCCCCAATTGGCCAATATTGGGAACAAACCAAAGCTAGCACTGCTCGGGGACCAGCATGCAAACTTCGCTGATGGAAATGCATGATTATGGCTCTAGTTACTGGATGTCCTTTGGACAAAATTACATAGTTGCAGTTCATAGAGGCGTCATGGACTGGGTCTTTTACAAGAAGCACAGTTCTTCGAAGCCCAATTGAAGTTCTTTTTAGAAGCGCTGAGACTGGCCACTGAGATCTGGGCTTCCAGAGGAAACTTGGACCGTTGAACCAAAGTGACGATGCATTTAACTCCGAGGGCAATGAACCCCGAGATAATATATCAGCGGGATTCAGCCGCTGTGAGATCTTGTATCGTGGCTATGCGATTTGAAACAAAAACGTTACATCGTCCGGGCTCGTCATTGATCCAACAAAGCGCTACAGTAGAGTCAGACCAATGAAACTCGCCTTCAAAAATGCCTAAGCATGCAACACTGCCCCGCATAGTTCCAGCTTGGGAACCGTGAGCGTTTTTAGAGGAAAAACTCGAGACTTGAAACAAAGTAACCTGCTGATGATGTGCTGTCCTCTGGATACAATATATATACAGGCTCCATATGCCTCGATGCGGGCATTGCAGAATCCATGTACCTCAACACTCGTTCCTGGTACTAATGACAGCCCCAGAAAGGCACTACTAAGACCGCTGCCAAAGTTACTGCAAATGTCCAACCATGCAATGTGACATGCAGACGGAAGACTCTCGTCCCAATCCAGTTTATGCCTCCAGAGCTGTTGTAAGAAAATTATAGCCTTCGTTATTACTGGGTCGACCAGGTCAAGGGGATCGTAAAACCGAGCCATAGACGAGAGAACAGAGCGCCTGGAGGGCTTGGAGGTTGAATGCAGAGCTAGATATGAGAAAAGAAGCTGACCAGATATTGGATCCCATGCAAGACCAAGTATCTTTGTAATGTCGCTGCCATCATTGAACCATATGAGCGATTCCTTGTCGCAGTCTGTTACGCCGTCCAGTACCATGGGATGGCTTGAACACCACTTTCGCAATTTAAGCTTCCGACATGCCAGCTACCTCTTGCATAACAAGTCTTGCTTCTTCGGCTGAATTTCCTCCAGAAATCAAATAGAAATCGCGAAGCAGCACGTCGGACCCGGCAGGGAATACGTCCTTTTCATCTACGGCAAGCTGATGCATGGCGCGCACAGAAAAAAATGACGCTGGTTTCGTTCCATATGTGACCGTATTAAGCCTAAAAACTTCCAACTCATCATCTGCCAAATTCCTCCATAGAATGCATTGCAGATAGCTGGCCGGCTCAGGTACCTTCACGCAACGATACATTTTGCAAATATTGCTCTTGAGTGCAACTGTATAAGACCGGAAGCACAGTAATATGTCTACCAATTTCGGTTGAGTGACAGGACCTGACATTAGAATATCATTCAGTGAATAACCAGTTATCATAGATGCTGATCGGCAAGCGCATCTAAATCAGCCTTGGCTTGCAGTCTTTTTACGTGTTCAAACACCGACTGTACCTTGAGCTTATAAACCCGCACGCGCTCTTCGGGAGCAACTGTACTTGCATCTAAGTTCGTCATGACGAGTAAAGTACAAGAGTAGCACGATAGAGTTCAAAGTTGTTGTTGCACGATTACAAGAGTAATGCGTCAAATTTATGCTCTAGCAGAGGCACAAAACTAGTAAAACGTTTTATTTTGTTGAACACAGAACTTGCAATATTATGAATTGTTGCACACCGGTACGATTATTATGGACGCGATCGTATTGCAGCCGAGGCGAAAGAGTGCAATGGAAACGAAAATATTAACGGCAAGCATGTAATTACACTGTGCTTATGCAAACTTATTGACGTATAGATTGAAGCTATTGAACACCACAGTTCAGATATTAGCTGACATTAATTGTTTATTAACACTCTTTATTAGCTTGTCACTTGTAGAAGTTGTTCACATGGGCACTGTTTTTATGGACGCCAGTATTGCAGGCCGAAACCACTATCCAAAGAACACATAGACTAGACATCTAGAACAAATTTTTTCCACGCCTAAAAATGTGTCTCGTAGGTCCCAGCCAACTTCGTATTCTCAAATTGTCAAGCTCAGCAGCGCACAAATATTGAAATTTGTGGGAAGGGTATGAAAGTGTTGATGCGCATAAAGAATATGATTTCGCGACGGGCCTGCACACACACACTTGCAGTCCCTTACTATATGAGCATTTTGGTGCCTGTGTGCGTAAATCTTGCTGCGTGTACAAATTGTAAAGCCCAAACTTTGCTGTGCGTCGGTCTTACGGACTGTCATATCCACTTCACACAGATGTACGTACATTTATGTATCATTATGCCTATGTTTATACATGTGTGTGAATCGATAAAATAATATAAATTTGTATATAATTATAATTACTTTATCTAGACTGGAAATATGATCGTAGTACACTAATAAGTTTATTAAATGCTTTGCAATATGTCGGGTAGCGGCTACAAAAACTATATGCACGTATTAATGAATATGAACGTATGTATTTGCTGTGCGTTTATATGCATATACATATTGCTCCACACAGTGACGCGAGTTAGTCGAAGTGCCGTTCGTGCCAGGTGATAGTAGTGGACACTTTCACTCGCAGGGCACCTTACGACATAGTCAAAAACAGAAAAGAGAAGGATCCAAATGAAAGTGAAAGATCCAAGTGAAAGTGAAAGTCAGGACATCGAAGGACTCCCAAGACAACATGGGAACAGC
This sequence comes from Drosophila mojavensis, assembly GCF_018153725.1. Lineage (NCBI taxonomy): Eukaryota > Metazoa > Arthropoda > Insecta > Diptera > Drosophilidae > Drosophila > Drosophila mojavensis. The sequence goes on along the minus strand of NW_025318897.1, from coordinate 1,771,609 downwards.
AAGGACATCCAGAGGGAATCCTTGCAACGATTATCACAGAATAAGAGGCAATCAGGATCGTCAGCGGGCACCAACGAGGACATTGGTGCGGACGAGAACACACCAGCAGCTTAAGCGAGGCCTGCAGATACAGGAGTGAGTAAGTTCACGTAGCTGTGCGTAAGAGAAGTGCCTTGTGAGTGAACGAAGCTAGTGCGCCGTGTGCGGTGAGAATAGTAAGAGTGGCCTGTACATCCGAGCGAATCGCCGGAGTTTACAGATCTAGATCCTGGCGTTTTCTGAATCGCTCAAGTGAAACTAGCGTGTCTTGGCACAACACTCTCCCAGCCGGAGTAAGCTGAGCCTACACTCGGCAATCCTGTGGCAGGTGTGCCTTGCAACGGCAAGTCGTCATAGGAGTAGCTTAAGTGAAGTGTCGAATCATTAAATTCAAGATGATTATTATTATTATTATTATCGCAGGGGCTTCAACAAATAAATTTGTTGGCACGAACTCACAGTCAGCTGAAACCAGCCCAGCTTAGACTCGGGATAAACCGAGAATACGTTACAACTGGCGCCCAACGTGGGGCCCTGCGATAAGCGTTTAGTTAGCATTTGTCACAATGGTGCGAGCGTGGGTGTATAATTTGAAGAAAGACGAAGTGCTGCGTTATGGTGTCGAGCTCGGAGTGAGCTTGTCAAGCACAATGCTTGTCAGGCACGATGCGGAGGCAGTTTGACGAGTGGGTTGAGAGTAATGAAGGAAGCATTCCTTACTCACTGAGGATCGCCGAGCTGGGCTGACTGCATGGACGCCGGGTCTCATTCAGGGATGAGGCAACGACCGCCGTCACGGAGGACGATTTGGAGGCAGAGCTTACGCATGTGGCGCGGCTGTGTGTGCCCTTCACTAGCGCAGCTGCGCGGTTGCAGGATACGCGACAAGGTGGGATGAGTGCCCCATCCACCCCGCATCCTCTGGCGATGCAAGAGCTGTTGAAAGGCATAACCTTAAAGTTTTACGTGCCAACAACCGGGCACTGGACAGCGTGGGCGACGTTTGTGCGCAGCTTCCAGGAGTTCTTCTTGCCCAGAGTCTATCTGGAGAAGCTGGAGGATGACGTCAAACGCCGCAGGCAGATGGTAGACGAGAGCTTCAAAGTCTACATGGTGGAAGTGCAAAACCTCATGCGGCCTCTGCGCTATGGGGCAGACTGCGAGAATTGGTGGAACTGATGCACCTGGCGGACGAGTTCGAGGAGATGGAGAAGGACCGGGAGAGATTGCGGCCATGGACGACGCTGGAGGCGACGTGGAGTATCGCCGCATGGATGAAGAGGGGAGGCCCTCTCCTGTGCCAAGGACAGGCGAGCGGGAGCAGCGGCCAGGAGCCCTCAGGCGTTAGGCGTCTTTCGGACGAAGGCAGCCAGGTGACGGCGATCGTGGCCATTGGAGCCACTCAGCAAAGAGCCACGATCGACACGGGAACCTCGAGCAGCTTTATCTGCGAAAGGCTTGCTGACCGGCCCCAATGAGTGGGCGTGGTGCGTGCCACACAGTGGCGCATACGCTTGTCGGACGGAAGGCGCAGTCATGTGGACTCGCAGCTGGAGACGACGATCAGCCTGCGGAATCAGCAAACCCAGATCCCGTTGCTGATTCTGTGATCGAGGATCTGGTGCTGGGTTGGGATTTCTTGGCCGGCATTGGCACCACACTGGAGTGTGGCGGTTTGACGCTGAGGATTGAGCCAAGAATCCCACCGTTGAGTGGACAGTCAGAGGAGACGCTGTCCGTGGCTGTGGCCAGTGTGGAGGCGGAACCAGAGACGCCAGTGGAGGCGAATATGAGGTGGACGCTTTTCTGGGTCATGAGCTGAAGAAGTTCCAGCATTGGAAAGGCACCACCAGGATTACGGATCAGGATGCAGGACAACAGGCCCATAAAGCAGTGCGACTTCCCTAAAAATCCCAAGATGCAGGCGGAGATAAGCTTGTAGGTGGAGGAGCTGTTGGCCAAACGTTGTATCAAGTCCTCGAAAAGCCCACACAACGCGCCGATGGTCATGGTCTGCAAAAAGATTGGAAAGTGGTTGCTGTGTGTGGATTTTCGACAGCTGAATAGCAGATCCATTAAAGATGCATACCCATTCCCGCGTGGGCATCATATTTTGGATCAGCTGAGAGAGGCGCGCTACATCAGTAGTCTGGATTTGAATGATGGGTATTGGCAGAAACCCATGGAAAAGACCAGCAAACTACTGACGGCGTTCACGGTGCCAGGAAAGGGGAAAGTCATGCTACTTGGGCTTCATTCCGCGCCGGCAATATTCCAGCGGGCGCTGAATTAGGTCATCGGGCCAAAGATGATGCCCTATACTTTCGCCTATCTGGACGAAATCATCGTCATCGGCAAAATGCGGCAGGAGCATATGGACAAACTGCGAGAGGTGTTCCGACGACTGCGAGCAGCCAAGAAAGAGCTGAAGTATCTGGGTCAAAAAGTCGCGGAGGATGGCATTTGTACAGACCCAAAGAAAGTGGCCGCTATTGCCGAGCTGAAGCCGCCCACATACGTAAAAAAGTTACGTCAATATATGGGTGTGGCTTCATGGTACCGCCGCTTTGTGCCAAATTTTGCTGCAACAGTGCATCCGCTCAACGCACTGCTCAAAAAGGGCACGAAATGGACGGAGGAGGGGCAAAACGCGTTCGAGACCGTGAAGGCCAAGTTGACGGAGTCGCCGGTGCTGGCGTGTCCCGATTTGCCGTTTTGCTTGCAAACGGATGCAAGCAATTGTGGGCTTGGAGCAATCCTGACGCAGACCTCTAAGGAAGGGGAGCGCGTCATTTCGTATGCCAGCCGAACACGGAACAGTGCAGAAAAGAACTACTCAACTACTGAGAAAAGTGTCTGGCTATATTCTGGTTTATACGGAAACTCAGGCTATACCTGGAAGGCTACAAATTCGTTGTGGTCACTGACCATATGGCTCTGAAGCGGCTCAATTCAATCGAGAGCTCATCAGGAAAGATTGCTTGCGAGATGGGCACTGGAGCTGCAGCAATACGACTTAGAGATTCGTTACAGGAAGGGTAAGCAAAATGTGGTGGCAGATGCGCTTTCACGGCAGCCTCTGGGGGAAGAGGCGTGCCGTTTGGCCAAGAGCAAGGAGATGCCAGCTGGAACAGGATGTCGCTGGCTCACGAAGCTACGTCAGGACCTACAGAAGGCGCCACATAAGTATCCAGACAATATGGAGATGTCTGGAAACTTATTTCCGGAATGGAAATTAATGCATGGAAATGCATGCAAATTGTGCGTGCCGGCGAACCGTCACAAGCAAGTTCTGGAGGAAAATCACGACGCAGCCACAGCTGGCCACCTTGGGAGCCGAAAAACAATCGCTTGGGTGGCAGCACGGAATTACTGGCCTGGTATGTATAGAGATGTGCAGGCATATGTGCAGCGCTGCGAAGTGATACAAGCCCAGTCAGGTGCAAGCTGCTGGACAAATGCTGACACAGGTGTCCGAGTAGCCATGGGCAATAGATTTCAGAAGAGCTAGAGACTTGATTTTTTTTATATGACCGTATATACAGCGCGGATGTTGAGTTTACCTTTAATATTCGATAAATCATCCCGTTATGATTTTATCGAATAAAAACATTTAAGTTCAAGTCAGATGCCAGTATAGCTAATTGTGAATGATTTTTCATTTCTTTAAAGTTGTCAAATATTTAATAGAATATATAGATCATATGCTGAAGTTTCATTAAATTCCGTAAAGTCAATCGACGTTTAAAAATAATTTAATGTTTGGCCAATTAACAAACGCATGTGCGGCAGCTAGTACATTTTTAGAATCACATTAGCAGCTTTTTTGGTTCAGTTTTCTTGATGGCGCTGCAGCAGTGAATCTATTTCAGTATTGCCAATGCAGCTTCGAAAAGTGAGGTTGCGTTGTAAGTAGCGGCGTGAAGCTCGATCGAGAAGTCTCGAATTCGAATCCAGAGCGCGCAAATTGATGTTAATTTTTTTAATTCCAGCAGTTTTTTTTTTTTTTTTTTTTTTTTTTTTTTTTTAAATGTTGTTTTATTGCAGCTTTTGTCGTTAACTCTATAGCGCATTCATAAGGGTACCTTAACTAATGGAGTGGCTAAATGCCTTTATTGCTAAAAGTTACTTTAATTTAGGTCACTTCTCAGGTCCAGGGGATGTAATCTTTTCAGCCTTCTGTTGATAGTGTTGGTGGCTAAATTGGCTGCAAGCTGGTTTGGGTGGGCGGATATTCTGTCCGCGTATCTTGTGCAGTGTCGGCCAATGAGCTCAGCAATTGTCGGCATCTCGAGGTCGGTGTGCAGGGTTTCATTTCTGACGTACCATTCGGCTCCGGTCCAAGTCCTTAGTGCTTTGTTTTGTGTGGCTTGAACTTTATTTATGTGAGTTCTTGCAGCAGACCCCCATAAAGGCATAGGTGAAAACAGGTGCCACTATTGCGTTGTATATATGCCTCTTACTTCGTAGTGACAGAGGGCTATCGCTTCTTAGCATCCAGTCGAGTTTTTTAAATTTGTACTTGCACTTTTTGACTGTCTCACATACCAGGGCCAGGTACTTCACCTTGTTTGCCCGTGGTTTTGGAGCTCCTAGAGTCACTTCGGGGCAGGCTCCCCTTCTGTTTGCGAACGCCGAGAATGTGGTTGATCACTCGATGCACTTGCTCTGGCGTACCGTGCTGTCTCCTGAAGCCGAATTGATGTTCCGGTATGGTACTTCTTCGACTCAGCTCGTTCAGTACTCTTCGCAGCAGTATTCTTTCGAATACTTTGGAGAGCACCGGTAGCAAGCTGATAGGTCTGTAGGAAGCAATTTCCTTTTCGGGTTTTCCAGGTTTCAGGATCATAATTATTTCAGCACATTTCTAGCAGGACGGAAAGTGCTGAATGCGAAGGATAGCGTTGCATAGTACTTCGAAGTAGTCAATAGCTGAATCAGGCAAAGCCCTGATAACTTTCCCATCTATTCGGTCATGTCCTGGCGCCTTTTTTGCTTTTACAGCTTTCATCTGCTTGAGAACCTCTGCCTTTGTGCATGCTTCGATGGGGATACCTTCTGGGGTAGGAGAGTTCGCAGTCCTTCTGATGCTATTAAGATCTGATTGCTCGGTAGTTAGCAGCGGCGAGAATTGATCATATAAGTGGTCAGCAAAGGCTTCGGCCTGCGCTTCATCTCCAGTAAGCCACTCACCCGTAGCACTCAGGATGGGGTGACGACGCAGGGGCTGCCTTTTACTATTGCGCGTATATCGCCATAGCTGAAATTCCGCCCCAGCTGGCGTATCTGCTCGTTCAAGCGCCTCTCTAATACGCGTACATTGCATGTGGGCCAGGGCAACTTTGAGCTCTTTGGTGGCTTCGTTGTATCTGCTTTTGTCGCTGGCTATACGCGTTCTGATCCAACGGCTCCTTGTCCATCGTTTGTACTCAAGCAGATTTTGAACGTGCGGGGTAAGAGGAATGCTGTAGTGCGAGTGCTTTTGAATGTGAGCAGCCGGTGCAGCTAGCAGCGCTGCCTCTGTTATAGCATCTTGCATTCTATTTGCTGCATACTCTACGTCTTCTGCAGTGCGGAGTTCTATTTCCGGGTGCAGTGAGGAGTGTAGAGTGAGCTTAAAGATTGCTAGATCCGACCCAGCGGAAGAAGGCGTTGTCTGATCGGGAAAGGTTGTGGGTGAGCGTGGATAGTGACTATCAGCGAAAGATGATCCGAAGACAGATCGAGACATTCTTCGATGCTCAAGAGTCTGTCACCTATTCCTCTGTAGATAGCGAAGTCTATTGCAGAGGGATGGTGTCCATTTATTGGGTAACGTGTGGGGGCTCCCGTGGCTCCCGTGGAGCTCAATAATAGCTGAATCGGGCATATTAGATGGTGGCTGGGCTTTTTCTCCTCTAGCAGCTTGGGCATATGTTAGTCCACTAGTGGGCACTGCAGTCGGCCATATTAGGAATCCTTTATCAGCCCAGCGCGGGGCAGCGTTGAACGTTTGTGCCGGGTTACGTTTTTGCGCAGGAGCCTGTGCCTTTAGGAGTCGCTTGTAGACGTGGTAGCCTCTGTAGTTCGCCGGGTGTTGTTCTTCGCAGTGAGCACAGATTGGAGGTTGGTCCCTTGCTCGCAGACAATCCTTGGAAGAATGTTGACCGGCGCATCGCACGCATCTGGGAGCCTTGTGGCAGTAGCGCTGTGTGTGCCCAAATTCCTGGCAACGGTGACATTGCGTGAGGTCATTGAATTTCCTCGGAAGCTCAACCGTGCATCTCTGACGAGCTATAATGCGAAGATCGTGTACTTGCTTGTTGTTTGTAGCCTGCGCCAGATCCACAAAAAATATATTTAGCGGCGTTTTGTCAATCCGACTAAGCGGGTTAAATATATTAACAACTGTATGCCCTTTCAGACCGATATCTGACTTTATCTGGTCTACGTCCGTGCTTGAGTGCAGTCCTTTTACGCAGACTCGGTAGGGCTTATCTTCCTTCAGCTGGTAGCAATGGAACTGCAGTCCTATCTTTGAAAGGTGCTTTACCACCGCCCGGTAGTCATAGGTGCAATTAGTAAGGACTCCAATGTTGTTCCTTTTGGGCTTAATTACATACGATTTGGGGTCGATGACTTCGTCAATGACTTGTTGAAGTTTGGCAACAGATTTAATGTCCGGGCACCAAATAGGGGGCGGTCGAGACTTGGGTTTTTCGGCTGGCTGCTGATCATCAGCATTTGCGGTCACTTCCATTTCGCAATCTTCATCGTCCTCTTGATCAAGAAGTGCAAATTTGTTCTGTCTTGCTGCCGCAGCTTTGCTAGTGCTCGGTTGGTCGAGCACAGAAGCTTTTTTTCTAGCTGCTTCAGGGGAGCTTAGCTGCTTGCGTTTAATGCTTGATGCTTTCGGTCCTTGGATGGATGTCACATTAATTTTCTTCAGGGACGAATCGTTGCTTCTGGCACGTCTTTCGGCCATACGTGCATCAAGTCTGCTCTGCATTACTGCCTTAATCCTTTCGGATTCTGCTGCTAGACTGTCAGTGGTCATCTCTCTTTTATATTACTTCGCCCTAGAAGTATGATATATTTCTTGGGTGATGACGATTCCAAAGACACAAACCAGTTAAGCTTCCTTGCAAAAGCCCAGCTAATTTGCACAGCTGATTGCCCAGCTGTTTTGATCGTGGCCGCCGGTGTGTGACCGGGGCTCCTATTTGCAATTTCGTTGGCACAAAAGTAGTTTTGACGTCTTTTGCTGTATCTACGTTCACCGTGTCTTGGAGAAGACACTGCAGCAGCACTTCAACACTGTTAGTAGGTTTGTGGTATATTTGTGTCAAAATTTCTTTAACTTCACTTTACTTTTGCAGAACGCGTATGTACACTTTGAGGGCTTACACACGTGTGGAATTCCAGCAGTATTTGACCATTTGCAGCAGTATTTTTAACTATTTCCGTTGCTCCAAACGATGTCATTTGAAAACATAAATTGAATTTTCGCATTGACTGCAATAACAGCGAAGATCAGTTCGAATAAGGAAGCCGTGCAATGGTTCCGGCGGTGTTTTAATTTTTGGGAGTATTAATTTTCCTTATAAGTGGCAAACTGACAGTCTAACTGAATGGACGTGCTCGCGGACAATTTATTGAAAGCTGGTCGTGTGTTCAAAGTGATATCTATTTACCGCTTCTTTACAGCAGATCAAAACTTTTGCAAACAAACCTACGCTAAGAGTGCTTATAACGCGCATCTCGCTGATAGCGATCAGCAAGCACCGTTACTGCACTCTGATTGACTAGTCAATCAGAGTTGCCCACCTAAGTGTAGTATACCCTAAGATCGTAATTTCATCAATAAGTGTTGCATACCCTCGGGCGCAACCAGTATCCTTAGCATTCTTTCAAGCGCACATTATAACAGCCCCTGCAACTGATTTAAGCCGCCCAGCTTAAACTTCCGCCACCTGTGACGCACGCTACGGGCAACATGGACCGACCAGGGTCGTACAATCCAACGCCCTCCAAGCCAAGCTGGCAGACAGTGCCAACCCACAGCCGCAGAGAGCGAAAGGTGCTTCTACTGCCAAGCAAGCAAAGGTTGAGAAAGCCTCAACCAAGACCCCACACACCAAGGAAATGAGTGATGAAGCTAGCAACTCCAGCCTTGAGCCAGGGGAAACCAGGAGGAAAGAACCCTTTCGCAAATCCGCGCTTCTAAACTATGTCAACAGTCTTAGCAGAGAGAACCGGTTCTCAGCCCTTTCTGACGATAGCGATAACGACTTGGATGAAATCGACATGGAAACGACGACGGACCCACTGCCAACCACCTCAGCCACCCAGACTGCACCGGCCAAGCAGATCAAGCCGTCCCCAATTTTCATCCCGAATGTTAGCGACATTAAAGGTCTGATCACTGACGTTGCTCTGGCCATCGGCAACACCAATTTTGACTATAAGTCTGGCAAGGATTGCAGCGTCCGGATAAATCTTCCCGATAAGGAAAGTTTTTCGAAGCTTAAGGCTTATCTTAATGGCAACAAAGTCAACTATCAAACCTTCCAACCGAAGGACGAGCGAGCTTACCGCATCGTCATAAAGGGGCTCCATCACTCCACAGACCCATTAAGCATTAAGGAAGACCTAGCCACTAAAGGACATACTGTACGTGGGCTGGAAATCAAAAACCCCATTAGCCGTAACAATAAAAAGCCCATGTCAATGTTCTTTGTAAACATAGAGCCAGCTAGCAACAATAAGGATGCTTTCACCATCACACGCCTGTGCCAATGCGTTGTAAAAGTTGAGCCTCCGCTCAAAAGCAAGGACGTACTGCAGTGCTATCTCCAAGATGTGTGAAATGCGGACAGGATCACCTCTCAATTGATTGCACTAAGTGTCGTGAAGCCCCGCCCTGCTGTGCTCTCTGCAATGAAAACCATGCAGCCTCTTATAAAGAAGGCCAAAGAGCTCCACTCGCCACAACCTAGACACATACCCACAACTTCAAGCCGCCCCTCACAGCCTACTGTGCCCGGGATGTCGTACGCCAGTAAAGTCCGTGGTCTACAGCAGCCAACACAACAATTTCCACACCACGCCTCACACACACCCCCTCCCGCCCAAACCAATTCCAGACTGGACCGACTATGGCTTCCAGTCGGAGATGGAGAAATTATTCGACCAATTTGCAGCCATAACGCAACTGCTCACGTCACTTGTGGCCCAGCAATGCAAATAAATCTCCATATTATCATCTGGAACGCAAACGGACTATGCAAAAGCAGGCCAGAGGTAGAGCACTACCTGAAAACTAGAAGCGTGGACATCCTCCTCGTCTCTGAAACCCACTTTTCCCACAAATCCTACTTCACCCTAAACGGCTACGACGTTATATCTGTCAACCACCCAAATGGCACTGACCGCGGAGGAGCGGCTGTCATAATAAGAAGCGGTATAAAGTACATTGAACTGCCAGCTCAACAAGAGGTATGGGTACAGTACGCCAAGATCAGAGTAATCTGCCCAACTGGTGACATAACAATAGCTGCTGCATATTGTCCACCAAGACATAACATCGGACAAGGCCCATTCCAAAATCTCCTGGACAACCTTGGCCCGAAATTTATAGTTGGAGGCGACTTCAATGCCAAGCACACATGGTGGGGCTCTCGCACTGCGAATCCCAGAGGCATAGCGCTGTACAAGTGCATAATAGAGAGCTCTCTCGACACCCACTCTGATGGCCAACCTACTTACTGGCCCACCGACAGTGACAAGATCCCAGATGTGCTGGACATAGCCATTTCAAAAGGAATCCCGAAACACAAAATCGACACTGGCCAAGCAATCGACTTGTGCTCTGACCACAGTGCTGTCAAACTACTGGTCAATATGCCTGCCTGCACCCACTCCAAGAGTAGCAGACTGTTTAAACGTAATACTAATATACAGATATACAAACAGAGGTTACAGAACAGCTTAGATCCAGAGCTCGCAATAACAACTAACGCCGACCTGGACTGCGCCGTCGAGAAACTCAACATTGAAATTCACAACGCCGTTTCTCACGCCACTCCTCCGTCTAGATCCCATAAAAGAGTGCCTCATAGGGACATCCACCTCTGGTCGCCAGAAGTAGCTGCTCTGGTCGCCGAGAAAAGGCGCCTCCGTCGTAACTGGCACAACTCTCGCAACCCCAGGGACAAAACAGAGTACAACAGAGCTGCAAAAGCACTCAAGGAGCTGCTCTACTACCTGAGAAGGCAATCCCTCAACCAGTTCCTAGAAGAAGTGGAGCCAGGACATCCCCAACACGACCTTTGGAGCATCACTAAAAACACCAAAAGGCCAACGACCAAAAAAGAGCCAGTTAAGCGAGCAGATGGAACGTGGTGCAGATCTGACAGCGAAAGAGCAGCGGCATTTGCCAACCGTCTACACGATGCCTTCACCCCATTTACAAGGTGCTCTAACGAGCATGAAAACACGACAGTGGACTTCCTTGACATTCCCTGCCAGATGGCTCCCCCAATTCCCGCAGTCACCACAGAAGAGCTGTTATTAGAGATCCGCAAGCTCAAAGCATCCAAGTCGCCTGGATATGATGGAGTCGATGTACCTGCCATTAAAGCTCTACCGCAGTCTGGTCGAGAACTTCTACTCAACATAGTCAACAAATGCTTTCAGTTAGGACATTTCCCCACCCAGTGGAAATGCGCCGAAATCATCCTGATTCGAAAACCTGGGAAACCTGGAGCTAATCTCGCCTCATATCGCCCGATAAGTTTATTGGCGGTACTCCCCAAAGTAGTCGAGAGATTACTTCTGCGTAGAGTTCGCCCAATACTGGAAGAGGCCGGTCTGATCCCCCATCACCAGTTTGGCTTCAGGGAATGTCACGGAACACCAGAGCAATGCCACAGGATCGTCGAGAAAATACTGGAGGCATATGAGGAAAAGAAGTACTGCGCTGCGGTGTTTCTGGACGTCAAACAGGCTTTCGACAGAGTCTGGCACACAGGTCTGCTCTTTAAACTCAAGGCAGCTCTTCCCGCTCCGTACTACATGCTCCTTAAATCTTTTGTTGTCGGCAGAAGTTTTTACGTAAAATGTGGCGACGAAAAATCCGACATCAGAGAGGTTAGAGCCGGAGTCCCCCAGGGAAGCGTATTGGGCCCAGTGCTTTAAACGCTCTACACCGCTGACATGCGCATCGTCCCGGACGCCAGACTGCTAACCGCCACCTACGCTGATGACACAGCCTTTCTAGCCAGCAACTCATCACCACAAATCGCTTCCGACATACTGCAAAGGCAGCTCGACCTAGTCAACACATGGTTGACTAGGTGGAATATAATGGTCAATGCCGAAAAATCCACTCACGCAACTTTCGCACTAAGAAGAGGAAACTGCCCCCCCGTCCAGCTAGACGGCTCCACTATCTCTGAAAGCGTAACAGCAAAGTACCTCGGCCTCATTCTCGACAGAAGACTCACATAGAAGCCCCACCTGCTATCAAAAAGAAAGCAGCTGGACGAGAGACTGAAAAAACACCTCTGGCTACTAGGCAAAAAATCGAAGCTAAAAATAATGCTAAAGCTTCTCATATACAAGGTCATTATAAAACCCCTATGGACATATGGAATCTCGATCTGGGGCACCACTAACGGCACCATCCTGATCTCATTCAACGCTTCCAAAACATAGCCCTGCGACTGATCTCTGACGCCAACATCTACACCACTAACGTGGAACTACACGAAGTGCTTGCCGTCCCTTTTGTGAAGGACGAAGTGGCCAGACTGTCAACCAACTACCTGTCACGTCTGAACAGGCACATCAACCCTCTAGCGATCAACCTACTAGACAATAGCGCCACAACCAGAAGACTGAGAAGACACCATCCGCTAGACCTCCCGCACATTGCGGACCAGTAATTCATAGTTCCTCGTTCCCCACACACATACGTATTGTAATACCGCTACTTTTAGCCCCCGCCAATGTTCACTTTTTGTAACCCCCCTTTAAAGCTTGCCAAACAATTTACTGATTGTCCAAAAGGATAGATTGTAAATAAACAAATGGAGATATAACAAAAAAAAAAAAAAAAAAAATTCCTGATGAGCAGCACATCCCGATCGGCTGATTTTCATTCTTTGTCCAATGTACCAGGGACCACTTTGGAATGCGCTGTAAATGCTCGATTTACTTGTTGACGTTGTCGGTCAGTTCCTCTAAGGCTGTTGACTACGAATCTGCGCGCTTCTCTTCGTTCTAATTGTCTTTGCTGGTTTCGCTCATCTCGTGCCTCTTGCAATTGTGATGCACGTAACCAATTAGCCCCCTTGCGTTTTCGTGGCATTGTATTCTGCTAATCATGAATAATTGCTTAACATGAGAGCATGAAGTCATTTGGAAACAGGCATTGTATTTTTGAGCATTTGCTAGAAAATGTCGTGCTTCTAGTTTTTCGCCGGCTCTGGTGGCGCGACCACTAATGGCAATGTCACTTTACAACTGAGGCAGGGGCCAGCAAACTTCCACAATGCTGGCAAACAACGACTGTTCAAACATGAACATACATAATAATAACAAGTAAAAAGACTCTAGTCGAGACTGCTTGACTAGGAGATACCCTGAACCCTCTGATATTCTAATCATTCTGGACTTCTTTTATGCACACATACATACACATGCACTAATAAGCACGCGCTCTGCTAACTGCGCAGTAAGCAGCGACTGCGCTTGGGCTGCGCTACAGTGTGGGCAATATTATACGAATTTATTTGTTAATTGTATGTTGTTAATTTAATTTCTAGACGTTCAATCTTAATGAAACTTTCAGGGCGTAATCATATGGTGAAAATGTATGTACATTTCAAAGCACATGTCTCTAGTACTTGAAATACGCCTTTTACAAAGGTAAGGGTGAGGGGGTGGATATAGAGGTGGGGGTAAATTTAGATAAAAACCGAAATTATATAAAATACATATAAGTCTACATTTAAAATTTGGAAGCTCTAGCTCTAAAGGTGTAGGAGATATAATTAAATAACTAGCTTTCGATAAGGTTTTTAATCGATAATAAAATATCGGGAGTAGTTATCGATATATAAAGAAAAACTTGATATGCGCGTGATATATACGGACCTAGAAAAAAAAAGTCAAGTCTCTAGCTCTTATATCTTCTGAGATCGATGCGTTCATACTTACGGACGGACGGGCGGACAGACAGACGGACAGGGCCAAATCGACTCCGCTCGTCGCCCTCATCAAGAATATATATACTTTGTGGGGTCTGCCACGCGTCCTTCTGCCTGTTACATACTTTTAACAAAACCATTATACCCTGATTTCCCATTTTCAATGGGTTCAGGGTATAACAAAGTAAGAAAGCTATAGTCGAGACTGCTCGACTAAGAGATCCCCTGAACCCTTGGAGCATTACCTATTTCAATAATTTTTCGCGTCTTTCAGCTTACCCAAGAAACACGCACACACACACACACGCGCATGCACGCACACACACACACACATGCATGCACGCACACACAGGCATTCATACACACACACGCATACACACACACAAATGCATACACACACACACATACACAAAATCATACACACACATACATGTAGCAAGGGACTACAAGTGTGTGTGTACTTGCCCGTCGCGAAATAATATTGTTTATGCGTATCAACGCTTTCATACCCTTCCCACGAATAACCATCGAAACGCTTACATTTTGTTTGCATGAGCGTGACAAATGCTTTTATGATTTCGATATACTCTTCACTCAAGAGGAAAGAGCTGGGATCGTCGCGAACAATATTCAATTTCTGTGCGCTGCTGCTATTTGAGAGACCATATAGAGAGAGAGAGAGAGCATAAAGAGAGGGAGAGAGTGAGTAAGGGGAAAAAGAGCGCATAGCCGTGCTTCATTTAGTAATGCGTGCATTTCGTGGCAGCAGTCGCAGCACACTGATTTTGTCTTGCCTTATTTTCACTGCTTGAGCCTCAGAAGACCGAGCCGACCAAATACGAAGTTGTCTGGTCCGCTCAGCGCATTTTTTCGGTGTTGAAAAAGTTTGTTCTACATGTCTAGTCTATGTGTTCTCTGGTCAGTGCTCTGAAAAAAAGTGAAAATTACAGAGTATTTTTCGATATGCCACGCCCCTAAAGAGGCGTACAAATTATTTTGTGGGGAATCGATAGAGGAGGCTACCAGTAACTCAACTATCCAAATTTGAAGCTTTTAGCTATTATACTTGAGGAGATATGCATTTTTGCGCTTTGCCACGCCCTCTGTGGGTGGACATATATCCGACAAAGCTTTTTGGTCTTGGGTGCTCAGCCCGAGTATATATATCAAATTTGAGATCTCTGGCATCAATAGTGTCCAAAAAATAGCAGAATTCGAAAAATCACTATATCTTCAGGTCCGATTTGCCACGCCCCTAATGGGCGTAGACTTATAATTTTATTTTTAGACTTTATAGAATCATAACATTAGCTGACGTGCAAAATTTCAGCATTCTGGGTTTACAACTTTAGGAGATATCCGATTTGGAGATATCCGATTTGCCCCGCCCCCAATGGGCGGAGATATATCCGCCATAGCTTGTGATCTTGGGTGGTCGACGCGGACCTACATACCAAATTTCAGCTTTCTAGCTCTTTAACTAACATGATTTCTGGTATATCGGAAAATGCATTTTCCGATTTTCCACGCCCCTAGTGGATCGGGAAAATTTTAACACTTTATAAATCGGAGATATACACGAGTATGTGCTCCAAATTTCATGTCTCTAGCTTCAATAGCGCCGAAATAGATTGCGTTCACACGGACAGACGGACCGACGGACGGACAGCAAGACGGACATTGCACAAAACCAATATACTGATTCACTTTCGTGAATGAGTATAAAAATTTTAAGACTCTAGCAATAAAGGTGTAGAAGATATAATTATACCCTGAACCCATTGAAAATGGGAAATCAGGTTATAATGGTTTTGTTAAAAGTATGTAACAGGCAGAAAGAGGCGTGGCAGACCGCACAAAGTATATATATTCTTGATCCAGATTGAAAAAATTAGACTCATCTGAAGAAATTAGGCCACCGAGCGAAATTTTAGGAGAGCTAGAAAAAATAAAAGAAGAGTTAGAAAATAATTATACCTTATTGTTAAAAGTAGGGGTAATAGACCATGCATACTTTAACAATAAGGAATTCGATAAAGCAATGAAAAGCATAAAAGATTTGAAATTAGAAATGATGAGGGCTGAGAAAGAAGAAGATAAAGAAGATGTGAAGCAGGTTAGAGCAGTTACAGTTCACAAAAGCTCGGAAGAAGTAGAGTTTGAAAGCAAAGTCGAACAGCTAAACTATACTATATTTAGTAGAAGTATATGAGGACATTGCAAAAGGAAACGTAGGAATCTTCGATATTCGAAAGAACAAAATTAAAAGCTTGTTCAGGAGCTAAAAAATAAATATGTGTCAAACAAAATGTTTGACGAAGAGGTGTTAATGAGTTAGAATTTGATGTGCAAAATGCAATCAGTGCGTTAGAGGCCAAAAATAGTACCCCAATTCAACCCATAATCCAAGGAAAGGTGGATAACCTTCCGGGTCTACCAAAAATTCAAGTCCCAATATTTTTTGGAGATACCAAAGATTGGGATTTATTCGCTGTATTATTTGGCGACCTTATTGATAGAAGAGAAGATTTAACTCCTTCTATCAAATTCAGTTATTTAAAATCCTCATTACGAGGAGAAGCAAAGAGCATGGTTGCTCATTTGTTAACGGGGTCCGCAGATAATTATACTACCGCTTGGGAATTACTTACCAAGCGATATGAAAATAAAAGGAAAATTTTTTCGGAACAATTGAACCGAATAATGGACCTTCCAAATTTAAATATTCAATACATATAATTAAAAGTAAAGCTCAACTTTCAGAAGAAGTTGATAAAATCTTTGCGCATATAATACTAAGGAAATTTAGTAAAGAGGTACTTCAATTATACGAAAGCCAAATAAAAAAGACAAAAGAAATACAATTACTGACTGACGTAATGGACTACTTAGATCAGCGACATTGTTCATTATCCGCTTCAAATAAGGAGGAAAAGTAAATACCTCACTCTGGTTACAATTGTCCTATATGCAAAGTAGTAGGTCATAGTACCACGCAATGCACGAAATTTAAGGCAATGGTCCCAAGAGAAAGATTGGATGCTGCAAAAAAGATACAGTTATGTTTGAGGTGTTTAAGACACACGAATACTAATAGGTGTACGAGTAACATGAATTGTTACTTTTGTAAGAAGCCTCATCATACATATAATTGCAGAAAAAGTTAATACAGTAGTAACAAATGAAGAGGCCTTATTAGCCACAGCAACTTAAAGCAATAAAGGGGAATTATATTAACTTAAGAGCCTTAATAGATAGTGGATCTTAAAAAACAATTATATCTGAGGAGGCCGCACAGTTGCTAAATTTACCCAGAACCAAAAATGAGACAGAAATAAGTGGTGTCTCGTCAGAAAATACTTGTAGATCGAAACACAAAGTTAAACTAATAATAAAACCTAGAGAGCCAAATAAAGAACAGCTTAGGCTTATATTATCAAATTTGATGAAAGCTCTCCCAGTTAGCAAAGCAAATATAGACATAGCTCAATGGCACAATTTCACTTTATCTGATCCGCAATTTTATAAACCAGGTCGTGTAGATATAATAATAGGTGCAGACTTATATCCACACGTACTAAAGGATGGGATAGTAAAAATAAATGGATTACTTGGGCAAAATACAGAATTTGGTTGGATTGTATTGTGAGGAGCAATATAGGTATGCACGTATTAATGTATATAAACGTATGTATTTGCTGTGCGTTTATATGCATATACGTGCATATACATGTTGCTCCACACAGCGACGCGAATACTGTAGGAGCGACCCTCGCACTGGAAAGGGGGTCAAAGTCCTGTTAGAGGCGGGCTCTTTCGCTCCTACAGATTCAGCAATGGGTTCGCGTCGCACGCACGACGAGCATCGGTGACCGTTAGCCGAGGTGCCGTTCGGGCCGGGTGATAGCAGTGGACGTTTTCACTCGCATGGCAACAACGGTACTTCGGCCAATGGGAGGCTGCCACGCAATTTGGCGGGAAAGTGGCGTCACCCAGATCACGCCACTTTACCGTTTTTATGGGCACGAGCAGCAGGGAAGGCCCCGCTCCAGAGCCGAACAGGCCCCGTTACCACACGAGGCAGGGCCTGTGGCTGGGGTATAAAAGGCCACCAGCAGCTCCATACGGGGAGTTAAAAAAGTCAAGTCAAAAGGAGTCGAAACGATACGAGAGAGTGTTGCCGTCGAAATTTATAAAAGTGAAAGTGAAGAAGTGTCGAAATCAAGTCAACGCGAGTGGTAAAACAGGACTCCCAGGACATCGTGAGAACAGCAAGGACATCCAGTGGGAATCCTTGCAGATCATCAGCAGGCGCCGATCAGGACATCGGTGCATATCAGCAACGTAAGCGAGGCCTGCACACCTGGGTGAGTTCGCGTAGCCGTGCGTAAGAGAAGTGCTTGTGAGTGAACGAAGCTAGCGTTGTGCTGTGAGTGAGCGAGATAGTAGGAGAGATCG
Organism: Drosophila mojavensis; assembly: GCF_018153725.1. Classification (NCBI taxonomy): domain Eukaryota; kingdom Metazoa; phylum Arthropoda; class Insecta; order Diptera; family Drosophilidae; genus Drosophila; species Drosophila mojavensis. Next base: position 1,753,919 of record NW_025318897.1, on the reverse strand, counting down.
GCATAGCTGGCGAACCGCCAGAGTTTACAGATCCAGATCCTGGCGTTTCTCAAATCCTCACAGTGAGCTAGCGTGTTTAGCACAACACTCTCCCAGCCGGAGTGCGTTGAACCAGCGCTCAGTAGGTGTGCGTCGCTAAGCAAACCAGCGAGCCAGCATCCATTTAAATAAGTGACTTGTACATTTCATATTTATTTAAGAAAATATACCACTGCGCTATAAAACCTAAACCACAAGACTAATTAATTATCGCAGGGGCTTCAACAAATAAATTTGTTGGCAACGAATCCACAGTCAGCTGAAACTAGCCCAGCTTAGACTCGGGATAAACCGAAGGTTCGTTACAACTGGCGCCCAACGTGGGGCCCTGCGATAAGAGTGTGATTAGTGAATACTTGTGAATATGGTGCGAGCGTGGGTATACAATCTTAAAAAAGATGAAGTGCTGCGTTATGGTGACGAATTCGGAGTGAGCTTGTCAGGCACACTAGACGTTATGCGGAGGCAGTTTGGCGAGTGGGTTGCGAGGAATGAAGGAAGCATTCCTTACTCACTGAGGATCGCCGAGCTGGAGCGACTGCATGGACGCCGTGCCTCACTCAGGGATGAGGCAACGACCGCCGTCACGGAGGACGACCTGGAATCAGAGCTTGCGCATGTGGCGCGGCTCTGTGTGCCCTCCACAAGCGCAGCAGCACGACTGCAGGACACGCGACAGGGTGAGATGAGAGCCACATCCACCCCGCAACCGGAAATCAGGCCACGAGGACACGACAGCACCGCTCAGGAATATCCAAAGGTGGCCAAACAAGTGCGGGAGTGGAGCTTCCGTTTTGATGGTACCACAAAGCCTTTGGAGTTCTTGGAGCAGGTGGAGTGGTCGGCTGACACATATGGCCTGGATCTGGATATGATCCCAAGGGCGATGCCAGAGCTGCTGAAAGGCATGGCCTTGAAATGGTACGTGGCCAACAATCGGCACTGGACGGCGTGGGCGACATTCGTGCGCAGCTTCCAGGAGTTTTTCCTGCCCAGAGGTTATCTGGAGAAGCTGGAGGATGACGTCAAACGCCGGAGGCAAATGGTAGATGAGAGCTTTAAGGTCTACATGGTGGAGATGCAGACCCTCATGCGGCCTCTGCGCTATGGAGCAGACCATGAGATGAAGCTCATCTACAACAACAGCCTGCCCGATCTGCGTGCCTACGCCCGCCCATATCAATTCCATAGTCTCGTGGAGTTGATGCACCTGGCTGATGAGTTTGAGGAGCTGGAGAGGGATCGCGAGAGGTTGCGGCAACAGCCACGGCCTGGCCGGACACGACTGATGGCCATGGACGACGCTGAAGGCGATGTGGAGTATCGCCGCATGGAGGATGAGGTGAAGCCTTCTCCTGCGCCAAGGACAGGCGCAACCGGAGCAAGGACACACATCCCGAATCCAGCCAGGGCATGCCGAGTGTGTGGCCAGGAGGGGCACCGCGCCTTTACGTGCCGCAACAAGGCACTGGATTTCTGCTGGCAGTGCGGGCGCATTGGAGTGAGAACGTTTGCCTGTTGCCAGTCGGGAAACGAACAGCGGCACCCGCCATCAAGGGGCGAGCGGGAGCAGCAGCCAGGAGCCCCCAGGTATTAATGGGCAGTCTTCAGGACGAAGGCAGCCGGCTGACGGCGATCGTGGCCATTGGAGTCTCACAGCAGAGGGCCACGATTGACACGGGAGCCTCGAGCAGCTTCATCAGTGAGAGGCTCGCTGAGAGGCTCGAAGGAGTGGGCGTGGTGCGCGCCACACGGCGGCGCATACGCTTGGCGGACGGCAGTTGCAGTCAGGTGGACTCGCAGCTGGAGACGACGATCAGCCTGGGAAATCAGCAAATCCAGATACCGTTGCTGATCCTGCCAGGAGTGATCGACGATTTGGTGCTAGGCTGGGATTTCTTGGCTAGTATAGGCACCACACTGGAGTGTGGCGGTTTGGCGCTGAAAATTGGGCCAAGAGATCCCAAGCCAAGTCGCCAACTGGAAGCGAAGTTATCGATGGTTGCTGTAAGCATGGAAGCGGATCCCAAGACGCCACTGGAGGTGACTACTGATAGTCAAGAACCGCTTCATGTGGATAAGGAGGTGAAGGGCACCAACAGTACCAAAAAGCAACGGTATCTTCGACGCAGGAAAGACATGCGAAATGGGGTAGCAGATGCACTCTCACGGCAGCTTCTGGAGAAAGAGGCGAGCCGCTTGGTCGCTAGTAAGGTGACGCCAGCTGGGACAGGATGTCGTTGGCTCACCAAGCTGCGCCAGGGTCTGCGCAAGGCACCACAAAAGTGGCCAGACTATCGCGAAGAGTCTGGAAACTTATATCGGCACAGTCCGCATCAAGCCGGCCACAAAAGTGTGGCGGCGTGGAAGCTGTGTGTGCCAACGGAGCGGCGCAAGCAAGTACTGGCAGAGAGCCACGATGCAGTCGCCGCTGGGCACCTTGGGAACCGAAAAACAATTGCTCGGGTGGCCGCACGATACTACTGGCCCGGTATGTATCGGGATGCGCGGGCGTACGTGCAGCGTTGCAAGCGGTGTCAGAACTGCAAGACTAGTCAGCCGCCTGCAGCAGGGCAGAGGCTGAATCAAGTGCGTCGGAACCTGGAGAGAGCTGGACAGGATCAGGCACGGCACTACAATCTACGGAGGCGGCAGTGGAAGCCGGCCGTAGGTGACAAGGTGTGGGCAAAGGAACGCCACTTGTCTAATGCCGCAGAGGGATTCGCAGCAAAACTGGCGCCACGCTATGGAGGCCCCTATATAGTGGCCAGTTTTGTGTCTCCAGTCATCTGCCGGATCAGGTCGGAGGCAGAGAAGCGGACCAGGACGGCGCATGTGGCGGATCTCAAGCCGTGGAGAGGAGACACGGGTGAGCAATAGAGCTGTTTTGTTTTTTTTTTTTCCAAAAAAAAAAAAAAAAAAGTAAGAAAGCTCTAGTCGAGACTGCTCGACTACGAGATCCCCTGAACCCTTGGAGCAATAGATATTTCAATACTTTTTCGCGACTTTCAGCTTACACAAGAAACACGCACACACACACACACACACACACACACGTACGTACGCACACACAGGTATACATACACACACACGCATACAGACACACATACACACACACACGCATACAGACACAAACGCATACACACACACACATACACACACACACATACACATACAAGCAACCACGCATAAACACGCATGGGCTGCAGTGTGCGCTTACTATGAGAACTTAATTGTTTAATAACTTTTTTTATGGACGTACGATCTTCATGAAACTTTTAGATAATGATTATAACATGAATATGCATGTACTTGCCAAAGCACAAGTCTCTAGTATTTGAAATACGCTTTTTACAAAAGTGATGGTGAGGGGGTGAATTTAGAGGTGGGGGGTAAATTTTAACAAAAACCGAAATTGTATAAATTGCATATAAGCATACATTAAAAATTTGGAGACTCTAGCAATAAAGGTGTAGAAGATATAATTTTATAACTGGTTTTCGATAAGGTTTTTTATCGATAAAAAAAGATCGAGATGAGTTATCGATTTTTAATGATAAACTTGATATGCGCGCTGTAATTACGGACATTTTAAAAAAAATTTGAAGTCTCTAGCTCTTATATCTTCTGAAATCGACGCGTTCATACATACGGACAGACGGACAGACGGACAGACGGACAGACAGACGGACAGGGCCAAATCAACTCAGCTCGTCACCCTGATCAAGAATATATATACTTTGTGGGGTCTGCCACGCCTCCTTCTCCCTGTTACATACATTTCAACAAAACCATTATACCCTGATTTCCCATTGAAAATGGGTTCAGGGTATAAAAAAGGGGGTGAATACACAGCGAAGTGTATTGCTTCTTATCAAAAAAAAAAAGAAGAAGAAAAAAAAAATAAGACGACAAAATTTTGCTCAAAAAAGGCATAATTTCGGTTGCGAAACGCATCTGTGACTGGAAAACTACAGTTGCCACCAAGAAAATTACGGTATGTGGGTGCGCAACAAAAAGAGAGTTCTCAGTGAGAGTTAACAGACGTGTTTACTATTGTGCTCTTCAATTATTCTTGCTTTCTTAGTTAATTATTTTTATTAAATTTCACATAATTGCGGTTCGGTTGTATATAGCAAATATCTATATTATCCTGTGCAAGGTTTGATCCGTTGTTCACTGCGTTTTTAATAATTTGCTTTTTTAATTTGTGAAGCTTTGTGTGCAGTGTCGGTTCATTAGTTTCATTATTTGCATTTTTGCTTTAGTGTTTCTATTTGTTGGCGCTCTCCCCAGTTCACTCTTTCTAAGTTTGTGTGAGTGTGTGCATAAGTTGCTCTCACTATCTACGGTTGTTGTATTTGCCTCTCTTGAATCTTTGATTTTTGTGGTGTGCAAGTATACTCTCTCGCTGAGGACTTTTGATCTGCTCCGTAACGGCTGTTTTTGTTGTTGACTCGCTCTCTCAACATATATTTTCGTTGCGCTCTGTAACGGCTGTTTGTTGTTGGACTCGCTCTCAACACATTTATACCTCTCTTTGTTGTGACATTTCTGTTTACATTCAGTAATTTTGTGATCTATCCCGATTGCCAATATGAGTTGCTGCAAAAAAGCTTGCACTTTCAGGCAAACAGTTGATTCTGCACAAGCGCAATTTATAAGTTGCTGGCTGTGTGATAACATGATGCATACTAAGTGTGCAGGTCTTACTGGGCGTGAATATGACAAGATTATGTCTACTACTAAAGCTGGTAGTGGAGGCATACGCTGGTCTTGTCCGATTTGTTTGGAAAAACAAATAAACTTTTCTAAAATGTATAGTGCTGTGAGGTCTCAGTTTTTAAAACTGAAGAAGATTTCTATGCAGTTGACCAGTGACATGGCTGCTGCTGAGGAAATCTTAAATCAGTACGGCTTTGAAAGTCCTCTCTCTCAATTGGATACTCCTTTGTTGTCGGTAACTCCTTCTGTAATAGTACCGTCACCTAATTCGCCTGCTCCTCCCTCACCTTGCGCTTCTGTTTTGTCGTCGGCTCCCAATTCTCTAGATCCTCCCTTCACCTTGTCCCATATCTGTTTCTCCTATTGAGGCTTCTATTGAAACTCAAGCCCCTGTCCCAAATTTGGATGCTACTTCTATTGTTGCTCAAACAATGAGTGTCAATAAGTCAGCCTCTCATAGCATTACCTTATCTGTTGTCTCTCCTAGAAAGCAAGTTTTCTTATCTAGGCTTTCATCTGACACTACCATTGAGGCAGTATCGGCTTTTATCTCAAATAAGATTCCGGTTAATGTTTTTATATCGAAGTTTAGTTTCGCGACACCGCGTGAAATTGCTTCGTTCAAAATCAATGTGCCTGTAGAACACTTTAAAACCCTTTGTGACCCTAATTTCTGGCCACCTCATGTAGTTGTTCATGAATTTAAACCCAAAAATCGTAACAGATCGATGCCTATTTCAGTAAATTTACCTTCGGTGCAATCTTCATCAAACGTTGTACCAAAAAACTAAATTACTTACAAACCTCTTCTCAGCTGTCCCTGATTTATCAAAATGTACGTGGCTTAAACTCAAAACTTAAAAGTCTTTTCTTGCATAGTTTCAGTGTACAATATGATATTATCGCTTTCACTGAAACATGGCTAAGTAGTAATATTCATAATAGTGAAATTCTTTCAAGTAATTTCACTATTTATAGACTCGACCGTTCGTCGCGCAGAGGTGGTGGGGTGTTAATTGCGGTTAAGTCCATTATCCACTCTGAATTGTTTACCTTTTCGTCCCTTTATGATGTGAGATTATAGCGGTTAAATTAACTCTGCCATCGTGCTCATTATACATCACATGTTCTTATATCCCTCCCTCTTCTGATGTACAAGTTTATGCTCACCACATAAATTGTATTAAACAAGTTAATGAACATGTAAATGATAGAGATTGTCTTCTTGTGTTGGGTGATTTTAATATTCCGAACACTTCTTGGTCTTCAACTTGTAATGCAAATTACTTTATTCCGACAATTGATCACTATCTTTTTGATGAATTGTTTAACCTGTCTATGTTTCAGATGAACTCTATTTCAAACCATCTTAATCGCACTCTTGATCTTGTGTTTGTTAATCATGATTCGCTAATTAATGTCGCGAGATCAACTCCTTTCTCCTTACCTGAGGATATATATCATCCCACTTTAGAGGTTTTATTAACTATCGACAATCCTCCCTCTAATACTCCAATGCCTTCTAAACTTAGTCGCTGTTATCGTAAATGCAATTTCGTTTTGCTTAACGAACTAATTAATTCAACAGACTGGTCTATTTTATATGAGTCGGTTGATATTAATTTAGCATCATCGTTTTTTTATTCTACCTTAAACTCTATTCTGGATGTTTGTGTCCCTCTCCGCCGTATTTCGCCAGTTTCAAATAAGCCACCTTGGTTCACCAAAACTCTTTCGAACTTGAGAAACATTAAAACTAAATGTTTTAAAAATTACAAAAAGTCTGGTTCAAGTATTGACTGGTCCAAATATTCCATTGCCAAGTCAAACTTCAATCTTTTAAATTCTAGCTGTTATGAGAATTATCTTACACGTTGCAAACGTCAGTTTACTCGTGATCCCAAACAATTTTTCTCATTTGTAAACTCGAAGCGTAAATCCTCTGGTTTGCCGTCCTCATTTGTCCTTGGAGGTGAAAAAACATGCAATGATCAGGATTCCTCTGATCTATTTGCTGATTTTTTTCAATCCACTTATTCTTCTGCTGATCTCTACAGCAACTCATATCCTTATTCTCTTCCTGAATATGGATCTATAAATACTCCCAAAGTTACTGCATCCTCTCTGGCTGCAGCCATTAAGACATTGAAATCATCTTTCTCTCCTGGTGCTGATAATATTCCTAGTTGTGTGATTAAAGAGTGCAGTGTTTCTCTTCAGTCACAATTACTAAAATTGTTTAACTTGTCCTTGGATACTTCTGTGTTCCCTTCAATTTGGAAAGAATCTTTCATCATTCCCTTATATAAAAAAGGTGGAAGATCTGATATTTCCAATTATAGAGGCATCGCGAAATTATCTGCTATTCCGAAGTTATTTGAGAAAATCATAACATCGGCCTTGCAGCATTTTTGCAAATCGATTATTCAACCATCTCAACATGGTTTTGTTCAAAATCGATCTACGTCCTCTAATTTACTTGAGTTCACGTCGCTTGTTAATGACAGCTTTTCCAAAAAAATGCAAACCGATGTTATTTATACGGACTTCAGCAAAGCATTTGACTCAGTACATCATTACATACTAATTCTTAAGCTTGAACGCTTAGGATTTTCACCCAGTCTTGTCTCTTGGATTTCATCCTATTTAACGGGTAGAACCCAAAGAGTCTTGCTGAGAACAGCTATGTCTAAACTTATCTTTGTTTCGTCTGGTGTACCTCAGGGTAGCCATTTGGGCCCATTGCTCTTTTCCCTTTTTATAAATGACCTTCCTAGTTGTATCTCGTATTCCACTATATTTATGTATGCTGATGATGTAAAACTTTGCCTTCCATACTCCAGGGCAAATGGACATCTTCACCTTCAAGATGACCTAAATGCATTTCAACTTTGGTGTGTGGCAAACCAGCTTGACCTAAATTGCTCAAAGTGTATGACAATGACCTTCAGTCGTACCGTTCCTCTAATTGTTGATTATAAAATTAGCAATAATTCCTTACGACGCATCTTTACAGTCAAAGATCTTGGTGTATTCTTTGACTGTAAACTTAACTTTAATCTTCATATTTCTACCATAATTAATGAAGCCAAAAGTGCGCTTGGCTTTATTAAACGTTGGTCTAAGGAATTTAAAGATCCTTTTATTACCAAGCGCTTATTTACTTCGCTTGTGCGTCCTATCCTAGAGTATTGTTCTGTCGTATGGTCTCCGCAACATAAACTGTATCAGGATCGTATCGAATCGGTCCAAAAACAGTTTCTTCTCTTTGCCTTAAGAGACCTTAGATGGGACAGTAATTTACGATTACCGTCTTATCATAGTAGGCTCCAGCTAATTGATCTTCCATCGCTAACCAATCGCAGAACAATTTTAGGAATTGTTTTTCTGCATAAATTGATTAGTGGTGATATTGATTCGTCCTCTTTGTTGGGTCGTCTAAATTTTTTGGTTCCGTCCCGAGCAACTAGACACTATCGTCCGCTTCATTTACCTGTGTGCACTAGGGATTATTCTTTGCACAGTGCGTTTCATGTTCTTTGTGTTAATTTTAATAAATATTATCACGTTTTTTCCTTAGAGCTCTCTCCTCCTAAAATAAAAAGTGTACTATCAGCTTATCTTAGGGAAATCACTCACAATGCCCAGGCATAAGCATTGGCATACGCTTTTGCTGCTAATGTTGTGTTAGTGATTTCTCAATTCTATTCTTATACTCTATTTTTGGCTCTTCCATTACTCTTTTCTTTTTATTATTTCTTATTCTTTTTATTAACTTTTCTTGCAACTTCTCTTATTACCGGCCTTTTTTTCTTTTTCTATACTTTACCTCTTCTTATTTTATTCTTTTTTTCTTTTTTATTATTGTTTTTTTTAACTCCTTTTATTTATTTATTTATTTTATTTTATTTTTTTTATTATTATTATTATTTTTTTATTTTTTATTATTATTTTAAGAATTATTTTAAGTATGCTAAATATTGTTTAATAACCTACATTTTAATATTTTATTTTTTTAAGTTTTCTTACTAACACTTTCTTTTCATAGCTTCAATAGTATCACTGACCATATTTGGCTGTGAGACGTGGGCATAGCCGGCCGGACTGGCAAATAAAATACCCCCATCGGGTTGGTGTTACTATTGAAATTATATCGTGTACTTTGTATAGGCTTTTTTAAATTAAAATTGACTCTCATTTTTGTCAATAGCTTTAAGAAAATAAATAAATAAATAAACTGCGCGCGCACGACAGCAAGCAGTGTACAGTACTGCGCCGAAAAACTTAGCTGTCGGTGCATGCGCAATGCATAGACAACAACAAAGCAGTGCATGCGCAAGCAGCACTCATATACGGTACATGCGCAACAACAACGCGCGCAGCTGAAATTATGTATTAATCGCACGAAAACGAAAAGCGGAAAACAAAAACAATGCCGCACGCATTCCAGGCGAAAGCATTTCTGCACACACACACACAGCGAAGCGAGAGCAAGCGGGCGTAGGCAAGGGTCAAGGGCCTACGTCGGCTGCCCAGCGATCACTAGCGCACGAAGATGTACAGCGACATCTAAAACCGCCAACAACAAAATGTATAGCGACATCTAAAACCGCCAACAACAAAATGTACAGAGACAACTAAAATAGCCAACAACAATGCAACGCAGCAGAAGAGCTTGCATTTGGTTGTTCGGCCACCGAAGGGCTATGTGTGCATGTGTAGGTGAGAGTGGGGAAAACGGTATCAAGGCGATACCGTAGCCTGCCTGGAATTCAGCCATAAGGCAGGGAAAGCTAGAGTGGGCTGAACAGAGGACACAGGACCCGTTATATGCTGCCGCCTACGCAGCCGGCGGCGCGGCAGCAGAGGGTATAAATGGGCATGTTCGCATCGGGCCGGTCTTCTTGTGGATGAGTTACCAGAGTGGACCGACGGCGCTCGAGTGCAGTGTGTCGAGTGAAGTGTTCCAAGTGAAGACGAGGAGCCTGCAGGCATATTTTTGGGTTGCCCATTGAGAGATTGGTTCACCATTGATGCCTGCCACGCGACGAATCCATCCGGTTGTCCGTGCTGAGACGTAGGCGCGTTATGTTGGCCGATCCTCGCGCACTGGCCAGCGACTTTGCTGGAGCTGTGCGCGAATGAGGAGTGAGCCGCAAAATAGCAGCCGGCGTCAAAGTTCGACACCGGTGGCAGTTGCGAACGACATCGATGTGGCCAGCTCCCAACATCAATCCAACTATGTGTCTGCAGCGCCGCAAACGGAGATCAGCGACGAGCCTTCGCCAGCAGCAGAGAGGTCGACGAGGGATATGGTGAGGCAGGTGGCCGCCGCACGAGTGCCAAAGCCACCGGAGACTGCAGAACCAACAGGTGAGTTGTGCAGGAGCGTCCGGCGTGGGCGGAGGCAGCGGCGGCCCATATTGCACGCGGGCATGCAGTCAGAGATGTGGCTGTTTGCTTTGAGAGGGTGACTACAGACGCCTGCCACGCGAATGGCTCCACCGGTCATGGATCGCCAGGTGTCGGTAAAGCTTGGCAACCGAATCCTCGCGCACTGGCCAGCGACTCCGCTGGAGCTGTGCGCGAAAGAGGAGTGGCCAACAAGCGCACCGACACCAAAGATCGAACACCGGTGCCCATTTGCGAACGACGTCTGTGGCCCGATCTCATAGCAGCAGTGCATGTAGTGACTGCGATGCCCCACCGGAGCATCTCCAAGGGCCCAAGAAGCAGCAGAAACCAGAAGAGAGATGTCTCCAACGGCGAGGGACAGCATGCGCCAAATGGGCGAAATGGCCATTGCCGTGCGCGCGTGCGCCAATGCCACCGGGGGCTGTAAAACCGAGAGACGAGTGTTGCAGCAGCGCCCGGCGTGGGCATTGGCAGCGGCAGGCCATCAGGTCAAGGGGCATAGAGGAAAAGATGCCCAACCTGAAAAACAATATTTTTATTAAAGTTTTGTCGAGACTTATAAAAATATTAGCCCATTCACTTACCGGCAGAGTGCAGCATTGCCAGCGGTAAGGGGAAAATACAGCTGTTAACATTAACAGAGTATTAACAGCAGCGATCAGCGCAAAATGGAGCATCGAGGGATGGAGCGACGCAAAACGGAGCAGCGCAGCGGAGGCGGGCGCCAAATTCAAACACGATGGTCTCGTGTTTTCCCGAAGGAAGAGGGGAGTGTGAGGAGCAATATAGGTATGCACGTATTAATGTATATAAACGTATGTATTTGCTGTGCGTTTATATGCATATACGTGCATATACATGTTGCTCCACACAGCGACGCGAATACTGTAGGAGCGACCCTCGCACTGGAAAGGGGGTCAAAGTCCTGTTAGAGGCGGGCTCTTTCGCTCCTACAGATTCAGCAATGGGTTCGCGTCGCACGCACGACGAGCATCGGTGACCGTTAGCCGAGGTGCCGTTCGGGCCGGGTGATAGCAGTGGACGTTTTCACTCGCATGGCAACAACGGTACTTCGGCCAATGGGAGGCTGCCACGCAATTTGGCGGGAAAGTGGCGTCACCCAGATCACGCCACTTTACCGTTTTTATGGGCACGAGCAGCAGGAAGGCCCCGCTCCAGAGCCGAACAGGCCCCGTTACCACACGAGGCAGGGCCTGTGGCTGGGGTATAAAAGGCCACCAGCAGCTCCATACGGGGAGTTAAAAAAGTCAAGTCAAAAGGAGTCGAAACGATACGAGAGAGTGTTGCCGTCGAAATTTATAAAAGTGAAAGTGAAGAAGTGTCGAAATCAAGTCAACGCGAGTGGTAAAACAGGACTCCCAGGACATCGTGAGAACAGCAAGGACATCCAGTGGGAATCCTTGCAGATCATCAGCAGGCGCCGATCAGGACATCGGTGCATATCAGCAACGTAAGCGAGGCCTGCACACCTGGGTGAGTTCGCGTAGCCGTGCGTAAGAGAAGTGCTTGTGAGTGAACGAAGCTAGCGTTGTGCTGTGAGTGAGCGAGATAGTAGGAGAGATCGGCATAGCTGGCGAACCGCCAGAGTTTACAGATCCAGATCCTGGCGTTTCTCAAATCCTCACAGTGAGCTAGCGTGTTTAGCACAACACTCTCCCAGCCGGAGTGCGTTGAACCAGCGCTCAGTAGGTGTGCGTCGCTAAGCAAACCAGCGAGCCAGCATCCATTTAAATAAGTGACTTGTACATTTCATATTTATTTAAGAAAATATACCACTGCGCTATAAAACCTAAACCACAAGACTAATTAATTATCGCAGGGGCTTCAACAAATAAATTTGTTGGCAACGAATCCACAGTCAGCTGAAACTAGCCCAGCTTAGACTCGGGATAAACCGAAGGTTCGTTACAGTATCAGGTTGTACAAAATCGAAAGGTAAAACAACGATAGTAGCGACAAGTATTGCAACAGAAGACCTAGATCGGTTCTGGGAGTTAGAAAACGAAGAAGAAGAAGATGTCAAAGAGATAGAATTTTGTGAGAAAAATTTTCTGAATACAACAAGAATTGATTCAAGGGGTCGATATGTTGTAACAATTCCGTTCAAAGAAGAAAATGAATTAGGAGAATCAAAGCCACAAGCTATAGCTCGGTTTCTTAGCTTAGACAAAAAGCTGCAAAAAAAAAATGAAAAATTAAGAACAGACTACACAAATTTCATGAACGAATACTTGCAGTTAGGACATATGATATCTACAAAGAAAGAAGGAAAATATTATTTACCACATCAGGCAGTGTTAAGAGATAGTAGTCTGACAACGAAGCTAAGGGTAGTTTTTGACGCATCTGCAAAAACAACAAATAAGAATAGTCTAAATGACATTATGTGGACGGGACCAAGAGTTCAAAAAGAGCTATTTGACATTATATTAAAATGGCGACGCTGGGAATATGTAGTATCAGCATATATAGAAAAAATGTATAGGCAAATAAAAATAGCAAAACATGACCAGGAATTTCAATATATTGTCTGGAGAGATTCTCCAAGTAAAAAATTAAAGAACTTTAAGCTTACAACAGTCACTTATGGTACTGCATCAGCTCCTTACTTAGCCACTAGAGTTCTTTTAGACATAGCCAATAATTGCGATAATAACAATTAAAGAAATAATTAAAACAGTTTTTTATATGGACGATCTTATGACAGGCGCTGAATCCATACAGAACTGTAAAGAAATTGTTGAATGTGTTTCCAGTGAACTAGCAAAAGTTGGATTTAATCTGAGAAAGTGGATTTCAAATAAACCAGAAATAATTGAAGAAATAAACAGAAATGAGGAAAATAAGGTGTTAAGCATTGAAGAGAATGAGTCAATAAAAACATTAGGGCTACAGTGGGAACCCCTCAAAGATGAATTTAAATTTAGTTTCAAAGACAATAATATTAAAACAATAAATAATAGAGCAGTCTTATCAACACTTGCTAAAATATATGATCCCTTAGGGTGGTTATCTCCAGTGACCATAATAGGGAAACTGTTTATGCAAAAGCGATGGCTAACGGATAAAAAATAGGATGAAGAACTATCCAAAGAAGAAATCAAAGAATGGAAAGTGTATCAAGATAATTTGAAACATCTACAAAACCTAAGAATACCTAGGTGGGTCAAAATACAAAAAGATATTGAAGTACAGTTTCATGGTTTTGCTAATGCTTCTGAAAAAGCCTACGCAGCAGTAGTATATGCCAAAGTAGGTAATTCAGTAATGATATTAGCTAGTAAAAGTAAAGTTAATCCCAAGAAAAATCGTAAAACTATTCCCAAATTGGAACTATGCGCTGCCCATCTTTTGACAAAACTCATTTCTAAAACAAGTAAGAAAGCTCTAGTCGAGACTGCTCGACTACGAGATTCCCTGAACCCTTGGAGCAATAGATATTTCAATAATTTTTCGCGTCTTTCAGCTTACACAAGAAACACGCACACACACACGCACGTACGCACACACAGGCATACATACACACACACGCATACAGACACACATACACACACACACATACACACACACACATACACAAACACATACACACACATACACAAACATTTACATACATATCCAAACACAAGCATAAACACGCATAGGCGGCAGTGAGCGCTTACTATGAGAACTTAATTGCTTAATAACTTTTTTTATGGTCGTACGATCCTCGTGAAACTTTCAGATTATGATTATAACATAGATATGCATGTAATTGCCAAAGCACAGTACTAGTATTTGAAATACGCCTTTTACAAATGTGATGGTGAGGGGGTGAATATAGGGGTGGAGGCTAAATTTTAACAAAACCCGAAATTGCATAAATTGCATATAATCATACATTAAAAATTTGGAGACTCTAGCAATAAAGGTGTAGAAGATATAATTTTATAACTGGTTTTCGATAAGGTTTTTTATCGATAAAAAAAGATCGGGATGATTTATCAATTTTTAATGATAAACTTGATATCCGCGCTGTAATTACGAACATTTTTTAAAAAATTTGAAGTCTCTAGCTCTTATATCTTCGGAAATCGACGCGTTCAAATATACGGACAGACAGACAGACGGACAGGGCCAAATCAACTCAGCTCGTCGCCCTGATCAAGAATATATATACTTTGTGGGGTCTGCCACGCCTCCTTCTCCCTGTTACATACATTTCAACAAAACCATTATACCCTGATTTCCCATTGAAAATGGGTTCAGGGTATAAAAACGATACAAAAGAAACAAAAATATATAACAGTAGAAGAATTAAACAACGCTAGAATATTAATTATTAAACAACAACAATCATGTCAGTTTAGAACAGAAATAGGAAAGCCGTTGGGGAAAAAATATTTACAAAATAAGAGTAAAATAATTAGTTTGAATCCATTTTTATATGAAAAGAGAATACTTCGAGTAGGAGGAAGATTAGAGAAAGCTAGTATTGGATTTGACGTAAAGCATCCAATTATTCTTGACAAATGCCATTTAGTTAACTTAATAATTAAAGATGCGCACACTATCACTCTGCACGGAGGTATTAATGTAATGAGAAACTATATTCAAAGGAAATATTGGATAATTGGACCCACACAACAAATAATAACAAATCTCCCTATGAATAGAATTACAATGTCATACCCATTCCTGAATACGGGAATAGACTATGCAGGGCCTTATTATATGAAATGTTCTAAGTATCGTGGGCAAAAAATGTATAAAGGGTACATAGCATTATTTTTGTGCATGGCAACAAAAGCTATACACTTAGAAGCAGTTAGTGACTTAACGTCAGACGCATTTTTAGCTGCAATGAGAAGATTTATTGCAAGGAGATGAAAATGCTTAAACATATATTCTGATAACGGTACAAATTTTGTAGGAGCAGCTAAAAAACTAGAGAAAGAATTTAAGAAAACAATTCAAGAAAATACAAAAATTTCTTCAATGTTAGAAAAAGAACAAATAAAGTGGCATTTTATCCCGGCGGCAAGCCCTCACTTTGGAGGAATTTTGGAAGCGGGAGTAAAGTCAGTAAAATATCATTTAACAAGTAAGAAAGCTATAGTCGAGACTGCTCGACTACGAGCTCCCCTGAACCCTTGGAGCAATAGCTACAATTTCAATAATTTTTCGCGTCTTTCAGCTTACACAAGAAATACGCACACACACACACGCACGCACGCACACACAGGCATACATACACACACACATACACACACACGCATACACACACAAACGCATACACACACACACACATGCACACACACATACACAAACACATACACACACAAGCACCCACGCATAAACACGCATGGGCTGCAGTGTTGGCTTACTATGAGAACTTAATTGTTTAATAACTTTTTTTGTGGACATACGATCTTCATGAAACTTTCAGATTATGATAACAACATGGATATGCATGTATTTGCCAAAGCACAAGTCTCTAGTATTTGAAATACGCCTTTTACAAATGTGATGGTAAGGGGGTGGATATGGGGGTGGGGGGTAAATTTTAACAAAAACCGAAATTGCATAAATTGCATATTAGCATAAATAAAAAATAGCAATAAAGGTGTAGGAGATATAATTTTATAAGGTTTTTTATCGATAAAAAAAGATCGGGATGATTTATCAATTTTTAATGATAAACTTGATATCCGCGCTGTAATTACGAACATTTTTTAAAAAATTTGAAGTCTCTAGCTCTTATATCTTCGGAAATCGACGCGTTCAAATATACGGACAGACAGACAGACGGACAGGGCCAAATCAACTCAGCTCGTCGCCCTGATCAAGAATATATATACTTTGTGGGGTCTGCCACGCCTCCTTCTCCCTGTTACATACATTCACTGACCAAACAACACATAGACTAGACATGTAGAGCAACGTTTTTCCACGCCGCAAAATCTGTGTAGCAGGTCCCGGCCAACTTCGTATTCGCTCGGCTTGGTATTGGCTGGCTCGGGTAATGAAAGATAGCACGACGAAATCAGTGCGCTCTAAGCACGCAAACGAAATGGTCATGCATGCGCTTTGCGTTTTTTGTCTTACTCTCCCTCTCTCTCTCTCTCTCTGTGGGCTCTCAAATCATGAAGCTCAGCAGCGCACAAAAATTGAAATTTCTTCGCGACGGTCCCAGCTCTTTCCTTTTGAGTAAAGAGTATACCGAAAACTTAAAATCGTTTGCGACATTCATGCAAACAAAATGTTAGCGTTTCGATATATATTTATGGGAAGGGTATGAATGCGTTGAGGCGCATAAAGAATATGATCTCACGACGGGCATGCACACACACACTTGTAGTCCCTTCCCACATACATGTATGAGCATTTGTGACCTGCGTGCGTTACTCTTGCTGCTTGTAGCAATTTTAAAGCCCAGCATTTGCATTTGGTCGGTCTTGTACATGTATCATTTGATTGTGTGTGTGCTCACATGGGATGCGATGCTCACAATTATGGAATAGCACTTGTAGAAGAATTTGTATGCCTGTGGGCTTTTACATGTACGTGTGTGTATGTGCATAGTATGTGTATGCAGGGGACATGAACATTGGCGTGTGCCTACCTCAACTTAGAATTGGTTGACCAATTTAGGGTTCGCATTGCAGAATCGCGTTTCTATTGATACAAATTAAAAGGTACTTATTTTAATTTGTATCAATGATCGTGTGCTTGCCTACCGAAGTCATCAATTCATAAAAACAATTGTTTTAAATAGGAATTTGTTTAATATTATTTGATTAACTTAATAAATATAAAACATAAAATTCAATATATGTATATGTATTAACAATAAATAAACAATAAACAAATCAATAATAAAAACAAAGATAATTCAATAACATTGGAATAATATAATTTGTAAATTTATATGTACATATGTATGTTTGTCCGCTCAAGCCAGTCCATTTCACTTCATTGCACTTCTTCTTGAAGAGTACATATACCAGACTGTTGAAAGAGTTTACAAGACAATGTAAGATTTTAAGATTATTGTTATTATTTGTATGAAGGATATACGAATGTTCTGTGCTTAATGAATATGTGTTTACTTACATGTATACATATCTAATTACATATGTATGTACATATGTGCGAATCTCTAGTCATGCCTCCTGTGAAAAATTTAAGTACGTATGTATGTATATTATGTATGTGCATGCATACATATATATGTATGTATGTATGTTCATAATACGTGAAAATTGGCGAATGCCTGCCAAGGGCTTTTAATTGTGCGAGCGATTTCGAATTAAATCTGAAAAGGGGAATGCTAACCGACCTTTTATTATCACTTCCCTGTTTTCTACTGTTGAGAATTGTGCCAAAATTAATATAAAGTAAAATTCCCTATTGGTGTATTATTTTTAATTTCCTTTTGCTTATGCTGGTTTTACCAACAATTTTTTCAGTTTGCCATTTACAATTCTTCCTAATAAGAATTAAGACAAACTGATTAAGAATAAATTTCCTATGCTCAAAACAAGGGTGGGTGGAAGAAAACCATTCAGTATCTAAAGACGATTTTGCTGTAGCGTGCATGCAGTACAGAACAATTTTCTCTTTGATACGTGGCATATATGGTTTCTTTTCAAAAATGGTCTTAAACGTTTCGAAATGCAGTTTTATCATATTATAGAAAAGGTCAGAAGGGGCTTTCAACTTGAGATATTTATTTATATAATGATAATTTTTATTGAGTATTAAATACTCAGAAGAACACTGCATTTCATCTGATGACTTTAAAAGATTTGTACATACTTCACAATCTGTTCTTTGCAACAGCTTGTGTAGAAGATAGCCAGCAAAATATCGCAATGCATTTTCATTAAAAGCATTTTGTATATTAGCAATCGTGGCATCTAATGACAATTCTATTTCTAAATCAGCATCAGGTTCAATATCTGTAGCAGTATGACGTGAATTACATTGGTCATGAAATACAGATAGTTGAGACCCACTATCTTCTATGATATTGGCCAACATGAGATCTTCATCTGGAATGCAATTTCCAGACACAGATGCTGATGTTAATATTTTCATCGATAACATTCTTGATATTATAGAATTAAATTCAAAAATGGTGGGATTGGTATTTGTCGCTCCCCGACTTCTAATTAAATAAAATAAATTTTCTAATGGGTCTTGGTTCAATTTGGATGTGGCAATAAAGAAAAGATCATTGTTGTCACTCCAAATATTTTCTGCCAAAGCAATTACCGATGAGATTGTAATTATCATCCCATCAATGCAATACACTTTGTGTGGATAATGCAGATTTTTGAAATAATCACGCATTTCCAGAAGGTATTCGTGAATATTATTTTGCTCCCTAAGAGCACATCTATAAGGATTGCTATCAAATAGCACATGACTATTTAAGCAATCAAAAAGGTTATTAATTTTATCTATAAATATTGCCGTTGCAACTGCACTGTCTTTGCAATCGGCAAACCCACCTGTTTCGACAACAGTGCGTATCGCAGCAGCTACACTGTGGCTAAAGATTTGTGTTGCTAATTTCACTTTCATTTTTTCAAAGCAATTCGGACTGACATGCTTTAAGGTTAATTTCGGACATAAACGTGTTAAATTCTTGGTTTCAGTTTCATATAATTTTCTAATTATTCCCCATGAAACTGTACCTTCTGGTGTTGAAATATTCTTCTTTAAAAGAATATTTCGAAGGGATTTAACTAGATGCGGTGCATCAAATATGGCAAAAATTTTTTCACCATTAACCTCAAAGCTATGATTATTGAAATCAATACCCCATCTATTAAACACTGCTCTATTATTGGATCCCTGATCGCAAACAACGGCTTTGACATTGAGCCCTAATGCTTGCGACAGTCCAATATTTTCTTCAAATTTTTTTTTTAGGTCAGTATGATTTATGCCACGGGCTGAAACCGTATAGCTTAAAACATACTTCCAGTTCTCAAAAAGCCCCCTAACAAGGAAAACACAGACTTGCTGTCCTAAAAACCTACTTCGTTTTACACCATCGTTTTCAAATCCCTGTATCTCGTCAAGAGATGAATTGTACTGAAGCCCTCTTTTTACTTTGAGCTCATCGCAAACTAATACGGCATATTTTTCTTTGGCGCTCATTTTCTCAACAATGCCCTGCAAATTTTCTAATAAGTCTGGATTAAATCCAGGAACTAAATTTTTCAAAATCGCCCATCGATTTAAAGATTTCTTACATGGGAGTCTTAAATTAAGAACATCCCTAAGATAATCATATGTCCTAGCTGAATAAAAATTAATATTTTGGGCAATTGCCCTTTCAGCACTATTATAGACATGATTATTTTTCAAAAGCATTCTACATAATACTTTTGAATTTTCAGAAACATGAGGTAAATTGTTAATTGTCGTGAAGACATTAACATGCTTTTTTACCTTTCTAATTCTATAATAAATGTTTCTGTGTCTAGAGGCATTTTTTAAAGCTAAATATTTCTTTTTTAATTTAAGGAATTCTTGCTGAGATTTTTTGAGGTCTACTCCCATATCATAGTATTTGTTCCTATAATATAGCTCATTTTGCTCTCTTTTCAAACAATTTGAGCAAAAAGAAGACCTTGAATTGCCCAAATTTAAAGTTGGAACTGCATTAACTCTTAAAAAACGTTTACCAATATATTTCCGTTCAAAATGCCTGTTACATATTCTAGACCTCTTTGGGTCGAAATTATTTGTTAAATTACATGCTTTAATCCACTTAGTTAACTGAAATTCTTTAGACGGAAACGCAAATAATCTAACCGGAAAATGCAAGGAACTTTGCCTATAACTCGCACCACACGTTTCAATTATGCATTTCCCGCCATTTCTTCGTGAACATTTTTTGACACCATCAGTTGATTTTTTTAAAACACTTGTCTCAGCCATAGTTTTAAAAAAAACTTATTAATTTTGGCACGATTCTTAACAATAAAAAGCACACAAAGTAATAAAAAAGGTCGTTTAACACTCCCTTCTGCAGATTTAATTCGAAATCGCTCGCACAATTAAAAGCCCGTGGCAAGCACAAGCCAATGTTCACGTATTATGAACACACATACTTACAATATTCCACAGGCAGCAAGAATAGTTTCCCATACTAACACATAAGGGCTCATACATGCATGTAAAACGGGACAGTAACTGATGATTGACGAAAATACTGAGAAAGAATTGAGTTTCGCGACGCACGCACACAAAAGCACATACACGTAGCAAGGATGTAAATGTGTGTGTGCATGCTCGTCGCTAAAATGTATTCTTTCTGTGCAGAACAGCCTGTGCAAATTGTAAAGCCCAAAATTTGCCGTTGGTCTGCCTTGTGAAGTGAGCACATGCATACATAAATTTGTGTATGTGTATGCTTGTATGGGATGGCAAGCTAATTGTCTCTGGATTTAGTAGTTTGTAAATTTTGTATTATTTGAATCGTAGGGTGACTATCAAATGGGCTATTATGACTTAATTAGAAAATTTTTGACAATAATGAGTAAAGCTTGAGTGTAATATGACATATATATTTCATATATTGCAAAGCATTTAATAAAGTTAGTAGTGTTTTACGATAATTTTTTCGGTTAAAAATGTGTATAAAATAATTTTAATTATATATAATTATTTACGGATATAAACACATTTATAAACATGATTAGCAATAATAATATATAAATGTACTTATGTACATATGTATGTATGTTCATACATAGTACATCTGTTTAAAGTGGTTATGACCGTCCGTAAGACCGACCAAATGCAAATGCTGGGCTTTAAAATTGCTACAAGCAGCAAGAGTAACGCACGCAGGTCACAAATGCTCATACATGTATGTGGCAAGGGACTACAAGTGTGTGTGTGCATGCCCGTCGTGAGATCATATTCTTTATGCGCCTCAACGCATTCATACCCTTCCCATAAATATATATCGAAACGCTAACATTTTGTTTGCATGAATGTCGCAAACGATTTTAAGTTTTCGGTATACTCTTTACTCAAAAGGAAAGAGCTGGGACCGTCGCGAAGAAATTTCAATTTTTGTGCGCTGCTGAGCTTCATGATTTGAGAGCCCACAGAGAGAGAGAGAGAGGGAGAGTAAGACAAAAAACGCAAAGCGCATGCATGACCATTTCGTTTGCGTGCTTAGAGCGCACTGATTTCGTCGTGCTATCTTTCATTACCCGAGCCAGCCAATACCAAGCCGAGCGAATACGAAGTTGGCCGGGACCTGCTACACAGATTTTGCGGCGTGGAAAAACGTTGCTCTACATGTCTAGTCTATGTGTTGTTTGGTCAGTGATACATTTCAACAAAACCATTATACCCTGATTTCCCATTGAAAATGGGTTCAGGGTATAAAAACGATACAAAAGAAACAAAAATATATAACAGTAGAAGAATTAAACAACGCTAGAATATTAATTATTAAACAACAACAATCATGTCAGTTTAGAACAGAAATAGGAAAGCCGTTGGGGAAAAAATATTTACAAAATAAGAGTAAAATAATTAGTTTGAATCCATTTTTATATGAAAAGAGAATACTTCGAGTAGGAGGAAGATTAGAGAAAGCTAGTATTGGATTTGACGTAAAGCATCCAATTATTCTTGACAAATGCCATTTAGTTAACTTAATAATTAAAGATGCGCACACTATCACTCTGCACGGAGGTATTAATGTAATGAGAAACTATATTCAAAGGAAATATTGGATAATTGGACCCACACAACAAATAATAACAAATCTCCCTATGAATAGAATTACAATGTCATACCCATTCCTGAATACGGGAATAGACTATGCAGGGCCTTATTATATGAAATGTTCTAAGTATCGTGGGCAAAAAATGTATAAAGGGTACATAGCATTATTTTTGTGCATGGCAACAAAAGCTATACACTTAGAAGCAGTTAGTGACTTAACGTCAGACGCATTTTTAGCTGCAATGAGAAGATTTATTGCAAGGAGATGAAAATGCTTAAACATATATTCTGATAACGGTACAAATTTTGTAGGAGCAGCTAAAAAACTAGGGAAAGAATTTAAGAAAACAATTCAAGAAAATACAAAAATTTCTTCAATGTTAGAAAAAGAACAAATAAAGTGGCATTTTATCCCGGCGGCAAGCCCTCACTTTGGAGGAATTTTGGAAGCGGGAGTAAAGTCAGTAAAATATCATTTAACAAGTAAGAAAGCTATAGTCGAGACTGCTCGACTACGAGCTCCCCTGAACCCTTGGAGCAATAGCTACAATTTCAATAATTTTTCGCGTCTTTCAGCTTACACAAGAAATACGCACACACACACACGCACGCACGCACACACAGGCATACATACACACACATGCACACACACATACACAAACACATACACACACATACACACACAAGCACCCACGCATAAACACGCATGGGCTGCAGTGTTGGCTTACTATGAGAACTTAATTGTTTAATAACTTTTTTTGTGGACATACGATCTTCATGAAACTTTCAGATTATGATAACAACATGGATATGCATGTATTTGCCAAAGCACAAGTCTCTAGTATTTGAAATACGCCTTTTACAAATGTGATGGTAAGGGGGTGGATATGGGGGTGGGGGGTAAATTTTAACAAAAACCGAAATTGCATAAATTGCATATTAGCATAAATAAAAAATAGCAATAAAGGTGTAGGAGATATAATTTTATAAGGTCTTATATTGATAAAAAAAGATCGGGATGAGTTATCGAATTATACCCTGAACCCATTTTCAATGGGAAATCAGGGTATAATGGTATTGTTGAAATGTATGTAACAGGCAGAAGGAGGCGTGGCAGACCCCACAAAGTATATATATTCTTGATCAGGGCGACGAGCTGAGTTGATTTGGCCCTGTCCGTCTGTCTGTCCGTCTGTCCGTATGTATGATCGCGTCGATTTCCGAAGATAAAAGAGCTAGAGACTTGGGGTCTGCCACGCCTCCTTCTCCCTGTTACATACATTTCAACAAAACCATTATACCCTGATTTCCCATTGAAAATGGGTTCAGGGTATAAAAATAGAGACAATACTCGATAACCTGCGCGTTATCCGACGCAAAGTAATAAATATGTCACCCCTTAGTTGCAGCGACCAATGCAGCGACCAATATGTAAATGTAACGTGAGCCTGGGCCCAGCGATCTAAAAAAGGAATACTTGAGTAAACATCTGTGCACTTGTTTGTATGAGAAAATGCACCCTTCCAGTGACTGGAAGTAGTTTTAAGAGTCTCTGTTAGGTATATAACTAGGATTTTAAGCAATAAACAGTTCATTTTCAATCTTGAATTTGACAAATGTGGAGTTTTTTCATTTAACGCTCTAACAACGTCCATTGGACCAATGCAAACTAAACGATGCAAGGTGTAGACGATGGTGCAATCATATCAAAACGCTGCTCGATTCAAATTAATGAACCATTTCTTATTGCCGTTTCACAGGCTGCCTCTCATCGAATTAAAGCCTTTCTTTGCTGCATACTAACGCGGCGCTCTGCTCGGGCGATTTCTCGTGCTTCGTCAGATAATTAGCTCACGATATTCCGTTGCCTAATTGCATTACGGGTCCGATGGGAAAAATTAGAAAATAAGTATTAAATACCATAACGAGAATAGCATTTTCCGGAAAGACTTTCAGCGTGCGGTTGCAGATATTGTCATGTGTCGGACCCTTATTTGGATTTAAATTCTTGATGACGGATGCCACCTCATTAAAGTCGAATAGCTCCTCAGGTGGATTGAGCTGCAGTGGAGTGCACATGGCGTGCTCGGTAGATTCTATACCTTCTTACGGTGCTAGATTAAAAGGCAGCCTCCGCTTGCTCTTCATCTGATCGACACCAGCTATCCGAGCCCTTTTTTATTGGGGCTTGCCCTATGGCTTGTCGTCTTCTATTTCTGTTTTTTTTTTTCGAGAGGTTAAATATGGCGTCTTTTGTAGTCCACATATTTTTCAGCATGTCCACGAACATCTACGAACGCTGTCTGGCCAACTCAAATCTAAGTGGTTTAGCTGCTCTGTTCCAGTTGGATTTGTCTACCGGATGTAGAGTACGCTGGTAAATTTTCCTTAAGCGGTGCTTTCGCTGCAGTAGGTAGCGTAGCTCGGAGGTGAATACCAAGGATACGGTTTAGCGAGAGGCATGACTAGGGCGTGTCTTTTACGTATCCTTGGCAGCGCAGCGAATATCATCAGTATCCTATTCCGAGTGTAACTATAATTCGGCATTCATCTTATTGTATATAATAAGTTTACGTCAACATTCCTGTTGGTCATACTTTCGTCCTGAGGATTGCATTTTACGGCGGCATGCAAGGAGATTATGATATGATCTGAGCCGAGATAGTTAGGAGAGGCGATTTACAGCTTCCATTGAGATCTGCCCTTATAAACACCAAAGTCTAGACAGGAAGGCCGTTGCCTATTATAGTCTGAGAATCGAGTGGGACTTTTCCTGGCTATAATCTGTGTGAACGTAGCCAGGGTGAGATTACAGAGGTCTCTACTTCTCGTTGAGCCCCAAGATTGGTGATGAGCGTTCCAATCGCCACTGAACACGAAGTTCCAGTCTTAGGATTGCCATATATCAAGCAAGTCTGCCATGGACTTGGTGGTCAGTACATTGCGCCAAACTCTACATATCCCAATCCTATTGCTTCTGTAGCACTGGCCAGTTTAATAGAAGCAGATCGAACAGGGATGGTGACAAAGTGTTCAATGTCCTCTCTAACGAAAATGGCGGAGCCACCTCGCCTATGGCTGGTTGAGAGGTACTCTGCTATTTGTCAGGCTAAGCGGATGCGTTTAGGCACGAAGTCGTCAAGTATTTGCGTTTCACTAATTAGCAGGATGTGAATATCGTGAAGTTCTAGCTTACGCATTTTATTGGAGACCCCCCGGCGTTCCAAAACATAATATTTGTTATATTAGACATTATTGGCACGTGGGACGAGAAGTCCAGTATTTTGGACTGCATGCTCAACATTTCTTCTTGCATTTTGTATCAAGAGAGGCCATGAGTGCCGGAAGCTCGAGGCTTGACTGTGTAGTGAATGATGTGGGCTGGTGGGTGGAACGGTTTTGTTGTCTGAGGATGTGACCGGAATCCAACGAGTGTCCTACTGAAAGCTATTCGCTTCCGTCGTGATTATTACCTCTAATTATCTGGACATAACATGGACGAAAGTTGTGGTAAGGATCATTTGGTGGTCTGCTAAGAAGGACAGGTGCGCAGGTGACGGATGCGGAATCTGGAAGCAGAGATTCAGAGGCTTTGTGGCGTTTGGCGCACTTGACGCACACAAAAGACTGCCTGCAGTATATTTCTGTATGTCCGGAATTTTGGCTTGTTGAGCACTGGCTCCACTCCTGCTTCTTCCGATCTTCTTCAATCGTGATCCGTTGTCCATCCAGGTGGTTGACATTCTTAAGGTCTGCTTCTTGCAGCCTGGCGTAATACTTATGCAAAATATATCACTGGGATTATCCAGTTTCTTTGTTTTTTTCTGAGTAGTGAACATTAGTGACGTTGAATCCTAGACTACAGAGCTCATTATACTAATTTACGAAAGTAAAATGAGTATATTGGTTTAGTGCAATGTCTGTCTTGCTGTCCGTCCATCCGTATGAACGCAGTTTATTTCGCCGCTATTAAAGCTAGAGACTTGAAATTTGGAACACATACTCGGGTGTATCTCCGATTTATAAAGTGTTAGAATTTTTCCGATCCGCCCACTAGGGGCGTGACAAATCGGAAAATGCATTTTCCGATATACCAGAAATCATATTAGTTGAAGAGCTAGAAAGCGGAAATTTGGAATGTAGATCCGCGTCGACCACTCAAGATTATGAGCTATGGCGGATATATCTACGCCCATTGGGGACGTGGCAAATCGGATAAAACTGTATCTCCTAGAGTTTTCAAGCTAGAACGTTAAAATTCTGCACGTGAGCTAATGTTATGATTCCATAAAGATTAATGAAACAAGTAAGAAAGCTATAGTCGAGACTGCTCGACTACGAGATCCCCTGAACCCTTGGAGCAATAGCTATTTCAATCATTTTTCGCGTCTTTCAGCTTACACAAGAAACACGCACACACACACACACACACACACACGCACACACAGGCATACATACACATACATACAGGAGTTCGAGTTGCGCTTTCGTGGAGTACGGTCGACGTCATCGTGATCCATCGTGGACAATAGCTTGATCTGTGTTTTTCTCTGTGAAAGTGGAAAGAACTGTAGACAACGTGGTTGCTGTGGGCGCGACGCACCCAGCGACGGCAAAAACTATCAAAGACTTACTTCGCGGCGGTCTCGCGGAGTACCCCAGTGGTACAATCCGGTGGTGCAAGAGAGGGGGGCAATAGCGTCACTGTTTTTGGCGTCTGGGCTTTTCTCTTTCCCTTTCTTTTTTTAAGCGCGAAAAGATTTGTCACATTAGGCGTCACATTTGTGCAAATAATGAAAAATCAGGTGCATTCACTCTAACAGCTATTAGTAGTGCTGGAAATTGCAGCGGACAATCAGCTGCTCACTAACTTTGGTGAGTTGCTAAGTCTCAGCAAAGACAGCAACCTAGCTGCTGGTGTGAGGTAGCAGGTATTAAAAGTAGTGCATACTTTCGGGCTCTCGCTGTAGTTAAGTTGAGTTTAAGTTACTGCGGTCTCTAAACTCAAATTATATTAGTAGGCAGTGCCCACTACAGACTTCACGCCGTGGTAATCGGAGCAATATGGAGGCCATGATGGAGGAGGAGCTGCAAGCTTTCGCGCGTCGTTCCTCGTTGCAGCGATCGCCGCAGCAGCAACAGAGGGCGTTGCCGCAGCCGTCGACTTGTAATCAGTCTCCAGTGGCTGAGTGCCAGGCACCCAAGTCTTTAAAAGAAGCGTTATCTCAAATAGGAGTTACGCTACGAAAGTAGCTGAGAAGGCCAAAATAGCGAGTGTGAGTGCTACAGCAGGTAGTAATACGCGACCTAGATGAGTTAGCGAGCAAAGAGGAGGTCTTGGAGGCAATTAGGGTGGAGTTGAAGGATAGCTCACTCCCCATCGAGGCTATCAAATCGCTTCGGCCAACTTTTGGTGGACAGCAAAGAGCTACGGTTGCTCTTCCAATTGGGAAAGCTAAAACTCTGCTCGAGCTGTCCAAAATTAGAATAGGATGGGTAGTATGCCGTATCCGAGCCGTGAAACAGCCTAAACGCTGTTTCAAGTGCCTCGATTACGGTCATATGGCAGCAAACTGTCGCAGCGACTGTGACCTAAAGGGCGCCTGTTTCACGTGTGGAGAGATGGGTCACAGTGCAAAAGCATGCACCAAGCCACCAAAATGTAGCCTCTGCATCCGGAAAGGTGAAAAGCAGACGGACCATTCAGCAGGCAGCTTCAAGTGCCCATCCTACCGGGAAGCTGCTCGTAAAATGAAATGTTAAGGTTCTTGCAGCTTAACTTAAATCATTGTATTCCTGCCCAAGATCTTCTAGAGCAGACCATTAGGGAAAAATGTATAGACGTAGCTTTTCTCGGTGAGCCCCACTGTATAACCAGCTGCCCTAGGACATGGTCAACAGACGTTAATGGCAAAGCTGCGTTGTGGGTATGCGGCAACTCAACGAACGTACTTTACAGTTTGCTATCTGGCCCCCAGCATGCAGCTCAGTGAATTCACGACGGTGCTCGACGAGCTTGCCGAGGATGCTAGGGGTCGGAAGGCCATTATAGCTGGAGATTTTAACTCCTGGGCGTTAGAATGTGGTAGCCTCACAACAAATGCCAGAGGTCGTATCCTAGTGGAGATCTTCGCGACACTAGATGTTGCACTGCTCAACACTGGCCACGAGAACACCTTCAGTCGGGCGGGATACGGATCTGCTATCGACATTACTTTTGTCACTTCATCCCTCTTTCCCTCATGGAGCCATTGCGATAGCTATACGGGCAGCGATCATACGGCACTTCAATTCACAATAGGTGAGCCACCTGCCAGGAAGTCAACCTTGTGAATGGAGTCGTATCGGCTAGATACTTTTGATCCCGCGGTATTTTCAGAGGCCATTCAGTCACTGGGCACAATTGGTAATGCTGAGGGCAGAGCATGCCAAATTGTAGCCCAAATTCAGAGTGCCTGCAATAGGAGCATGTTACGCCGCAAGCAGTTCACGCGACAACAAGAGCCTACGTATTGGTGGAATCCACAAATAGGTGACATTCGTCGCAAATGCATCCAGGCGAGAAGAAGCTACCAACGGGCTCGCGGAAGGTCTACGTTTTTTGAGAAACAATTAGCTTACCAGGCAGCTAGAAGACAGCTGAAGAGGGCCATTCGGGCAAGCAAAAGAGAATGCTTTTTAGAGTTGTGCGACTCAGCCGAATATGACCCTTGGGGCAGGGCATATAAGATAGTAGTTAAAAGACTATACGCAGGTAGACAGGTGCAGCCTACGGATCGTCTGGAGCTTAAATCGATTGTGGAAACGCTCTTTCCAGAAAGTTTAAGCTCCATTCACGCCCCTGGGTCCGAGTCTGCTGATCAGGGCTCAACGAGCACTGAAATTGTTTTAGTCACAGAGGAAGAAATCATAGTAACTCTCCGGGGTCTTAGAACCAACACTGCTCCAGGGCCGGACGGGATCCCAAATCGTGCGCTAAAGCTAACCCTCGCCTTGCACCTTAGTACGTTCGCTGAATTATTCAACGAATGTTTAATTCAAGAGACGTTCCCGGCAAAATGGAAAGCCCAGAACCTGGTGTTGCTACCCAAGGCTGGCAAACCACCAGATGAGCCGTCTTCATACAGACCGATCCTCTTAGACACCATGGGAAAGGTGTTTGAGAAATTGATCTGCTCTAGACTGGAGACTGCGATTACTAGCGCCGGAGGCCTGTCACCAAATCAATTTGGATTCCGGAAGGCCCGGTCAACAACGGATGCGCTAAACAAAGTTGTTGGTCTGGCCACTTCCGCCATCCATGGCACAAGATGGAAGCATGGGACGAAGCAATACTACATTATTGCGACTCTGGACGTAAAGAATGCCTTCAATACAGCTAGTTGGGATATGATACTGAATGCGCTGTCACAATATAATATCTCTCAATATCTTAAAGAAACAATAAAGAGTTACTTCAGAGGAAGAACACTGGTATACAATACGAGTGAGGGTCCCAAACTCATACAGTGTCAGCTGGAGTACCCCAAGGCTCAGTGCTGGGGCCTCTCCTATGGAAAATCATGTACGACGGTGTACTGCGCTTGGAACTACCAGCAGGTGCGTACACCATTGGCTTTGCTGATGATGTAGCTGTCGTAGCCATAGGAAAGGAGCTCAAAGATACAGAGGATATGTGCAGCGAAAGTATAAATCGCATACGAAGCTGGTTGACAGGAGCTGGGCTCGAGCTTGCGGCGCACAAGACGAAAGTCGTCCTAGTAAGCAGTCGCAAAAAAGTGGAGACTGCCAATGTAAGGATAGGCAGCGTCACCATCGAGTCAAAGAGGGCGATTAAGTATCTTAGCGTCATGTTAGACACAAGATTAACTTTCCGAGAGCACTTAGAATATGTGCATAAAAAGGCAGCTGATTCTTGTAGAGCTCTCTCAAGAATTTTGCTTAACAGGCGGGAACCTAAACAGCAACGACGTCTTCTTCTAATGAGCGTCATTAGGTCTTTCATCCTCTATGCTGCGCCAATATGGTAAAGAGTGATGGCAACGCCGAGCTACAGCCGCGACATTTGCGCGATCTACAGACTGAGCGCAATCAGAGTCAGCTGCGCTTTCAGGACTATTTCCGATGATGCGGCGCTTGTCATAGCCGGCATGGTGCCACTGGAGTACCTGGTCGCCGAATCCGTGGAGCGGAATTCGCACGCGCCTGTGCGACACAACGCTATCAAGGCGAACAGCATTGCACGATGGCAAAGGAAGTGGAATAGCTCAGCTAAAGGGCGGTGGACACATACTCTCATCCCGGAGCTCGAACCATGGGTTAACTTCTATCTTTCGCAGATCCTCTCGGGCCATGGATGCTTTCGGAGTTATTTGAAGCGCTTTGGTCATGAGGAAACTGATGAGTGCCCCTGGTGCGGGCGTGGGCATGTGAAAGACGCCAACCACATCCTTTTCGTATGTGGACGGTTCCTGGAGGAGAGACATCGTCTAGAAGAGGCACTGGGCCGCTCCATCAGAGCGGACAACATAGTCAACGCCATGCTGAAATCGGAGGAAGCTTGGGAACTAACAAGCACCTTCGCGGCCACAGTGATGATGGAGCTCCGCAGAGTCGAGCGAATGAGAAGACGAGCTGTCCCAGGCTAAGGTAGCGCACAGTGCTTGCGAAGCAATGCTTTATGGCCGTCCCGCAAGCATCGCGCACTATCCTAGCCACCACGCAACTTGCAACTTGTATTATAAAGATTGTCAATAAACGAATATAAAACAAGTAAGAACGTTGCAGTCGGGCGATACCGATTGCAGAAGACTTATTCACAGCCCAAACGCTGTCAACCAGAGTATATAGCGCAATTTTCAAGTCTAGTGCGAAACAAAAAACAGGGCATGATCCCATTAAAATTGGAAAATCATCGATAGCTATTGCTATGATCATTGCATCATTGCATTCAAATTACATACATATATAATTTATACAATTTTTACTTTTAATAATATATGTATATTTATATCCATATATTGGATACCGGCTTCAAGCTAGCAGCAGATCAGAGCGATTTTCCTATACATTTCGTTTTTTATAAAATAGATATTTTATTGGGAAAGTGCGAGCTTGACTAAATGGCACTTAATACTTTTCTTTTTCTTAGCCGAATAATTTTATAAGTTTAAATTTGTTTCTTCTTAAATACATATACGCCCTCAAATACATGTACGCAAATACATACATAAGTATATATGTATATTTGTAAGTCTGCACGCATAGCATCAAGCATTCCAGCCTTATACACGCGCTCATTTGTATGTGTGTATGTATGTACACATAAATGCGTACTCTAGCATATTCTAAGAATTTCGCTGCGATTGATTTGTCTTTGCATTGTTTTTGAATTTCCAGCCGCTACACTGGCTTTTCTTTGCTATGGGGCGTCATATCAATAATGTGATTTTGTTATGCCGTGAGCCCATTGAAAATGGGAAATCAGGGTATAATGGTTTTGTTTTGGCCCTGTCCGTCCGTCCGTCCGTATGTATGAACGCGTCGATCTCAGAAGATATAAGAGCTAGAGACTTGCAATTTTTGTCCTAGGTCCATGTATATCACGCGCATATCGAGGTTTTCTCTGTATATCGATAACTACTCCCGATACTTTATTATCGATCAAAAACCTTATCGAAAGCTAATTATTTAATTATATCTCCTACACCTAGAGCTAGAGCTTCCACATTTTAAATGTAGACTTATATATATTTTATACAATTTCGATTTTTGTTAAAATTTACCCCCACTCCTATTTCCAACCCCTCACCCTCACCTTTGTAAAAAGCGTATTTTAAATACTAGAGACTTGTGATTTGGAATGTACATACATTTGAACATTATAATTATGCTCTTTCATTAAGATTGTACGTCTAGAAATTATATTATTCGACAAATAAATTCTTTTAGTGCTGCCCACACTGCAGCGCAGTCGCTGCTTATTGCACAGTTAGCAGAGCGCGTTCTAATACGTGCATGTGTATGTATGTATGCCAAAAAGAAGTGCACAGTGATTAGAATATCAGATTGGAGGGTCCAGGGTATCTCCTAGTCGAGCACTCTCGACTAGAGTCTTCTTACTTGTTTTAATTGCTTTTGATCGAAACGACGCGGTGGTGCTGTAGGCTGAAGCGCCGGCAATCTTTATTTTAGATATTTTGACATGAACATGCTATTCGGCTTGGGTGCGAGTTCAAATCCCGCGGAAAACTCGTTTTTGTAAATTGCAAATTTTTTGTTATTTTAGCTTTTTTATATTTTATTAATTTTATAAAAATGTTTCCTTCCGTGCTATCAATGTCTATTAAGCCTATTTATGTGTACAAATACATAAATAGATGGCTGACGCATATAAATGCCGCAATATGGGCACTATAAATACGCCCCTAGTGGCCGTAGACTCCTCATTTTTGGTCAGTTCTTTGAACGTGCAACCGGTAACCTAAATGCAAAATTTGAATTCTTACGCTCAAAAAATGTGAAAATTACAGGGTATTTTTCGATATGCCACGCCCCTAAAGAGGCGTAAAAATTATTTTTGGGGCATCGATAGAGGAGGCTACCAGTAACTTAACTATCCAAATTTGAAGCTTCTAGCTCTTAAACTGTAGGACTGCGGTTTGCAACGCCCCCTATGGGCGGACATATATCTATCATAGCTCGTTGGGCGTGGGTGGTCAACCCGCGTATATATACCAAATTTCAGGTCTCTAGCATCAATAGTGTCCAAAATATAGCCGAATTAGAAAAATCACTATATTTTCAGATTCGATTTGCCACGCCCCTAGTAGGCGTAGATATATAATTTTTTCACCCATCTTTATAGAATTAAAACATCAGCTTACGTGCAAAATTTCAGCTGTCTAGGTTTACAACTTTAGGAGATACAGTTTTATCCGATTTGCCACGCCCCCAATGGGCGGAGATATATCCGCCATAGCTCGTGATCTTGGGTGGTCGACGCGGACCTACATACCAAATTTCAGCTTTCTAGCTCTTCAACTTATATGATTTCTGGTATATCGGAAAATGCATTTTCCGATTTGTCACGCCCCTAGTGGGCGGATCGGGAAAATTTTAACACTTTATAAATCGGAGATATACACGAGTATGTGTTCCAAATTTCAAGTCTCTAGCTTCAATAGCGCCGAAATAGATTGCGTTCATACGGACAGACGGACAGACGGACGGACAGCAAGACGGACATTGCACAAAACCAATATACTGATTCACTTTCGTGAATGAGTATAATCATCTACTTAACTATAAGCGCGCCCTGTGGGCGGATCGGGAAAATTTTAACACTTTATAAATCGGAGATATACACGAGTATGTGTTCCAAATTTCAAGTCTCTAGCTTCAATAGCGCCGAAATAGATTGCGTTCATACGGACAGACGGACAGACGGACGGACAGCAAGACGGACATTGCACAAAACCAATATACTGATTCACTTTCGTGAATGAGTATAATCATCTACTTAACTATAAGCGCGCCCTGTGATGAGTCCAAATTTAATCTATTAGGGTCTGATGGAGCGCAAAAAATCTCTCGGAAACCTAAGAAGGAGCTTCAGGAAAATAACTTGCTCAAAACGGTTAAGCACGGTGGAGGTAATGTGATGGTTTGGGGGTGTTTTGCTGCTTCTGGAGTTGGAAACCTTGTATTTATTGATGACACTATGGACAAACATGTTTATAGAGACATTCTCAAAGAGAATTGAAGTCCAGATATTCAAAAACTGCGTCTCAGTGGCACTGATTGCCAGATTCATCAACACAATAACCCAAAACATTCGTCTTATACTGTGCAGGAGTGGCTCATATACTATTGCAAGCAGTTCAAATACCGCCCCAATCACCGGATTGGAATCCCATCGAGCATGTGTGGCACCTATTAGAAAGAAAGATCCGATATCATGAAATAACCTCAAAGGATTTTCTAAAGGAGGCCCTACGCACTGGATGGGCCAAAATCACTACTTATGAAACGTCAAGGCCAATAATTATCATGAAGAGACATTTGCAGGCGGGTATTCAGTCTAAAGGAGGACCCACAAAGTATTGGGGTGATTGACTACCGATGAAAATGACTAATTACGCCTTTTGTGCCAATAATTTTTTGACGAAAATTTGTGCCTATACTTATATTTATACTCATTCACGAAAGTGAATCAGTATATTGGTTTTGTGCAATGTCCGTCTTGCTGTCCGTCCGTCTGTCCGTCTGTCCGTCCGTCTGTCCGTCTGTCCGTCTGTCCGTATGAACGCAATCTATTTCGGCGCTATTGAAGCTAGAGACTTGAAATTTGGAACACATACTCGTGTATATCTCCGATTTATAAAGTGTTAAAATTTTCCCGATCCGCCCACTAGGGGCGTGGCAAATCGGAAAATGCATTTTCCGAAATACCAGAAATCATATAAGTTGAAGAGCTAGAAAGCTGAAATTTGGTATGTAGGTCCGCGTCAACAACCCAAGATCACAAGCTATGGCGGATATATCTCCGCCCATTGGGGGCGTGGCAAATCTGATAAAACTGTATCTCCTAAAGTTGTAAACCTAGAATGCTGAAATTTTGCAGGTCAGCTAATGTTATGATTCTATAAAGTCTAAAAATAAAATTATAAGTCTACAACCATTAGGGGCGTGGCAAATCGGACCTGAAGATATAGTGATTTTTCAAATTCTGCTATTTTTATACCCTGAACCCATTTTCAATGGGAAATCAGGGTATAATGGTTTTGTTGAAATGTATGTAACAGGGAGAAGGAGGCGTGGCAGACCCCACAAAGTATATATATTCTTGATCAGGGTGACGAGCTGAGTTGATTTGGCCCTGTCCGTCTGTCTGTCCGTCTGTCCGTCCGTCCGTCTGTCCGTCTGTCCGTATGTATGAACGCGTCGATTTCAGAAGATATAAGAGCTAGAGACTTCAAATTTTTTTTAAAATGTCCGTAATTACAGCGCGCATATCAAGTTTATCATTAAAAATCGATAACTCATCTCGATCTTTTTTTATCGATAAAAAACCTTATCGAAACCCAGTTATAAAATTATATCTTTTACACCTTTATTGCTAGAGTCTCCAAATTTTTAATGTATGCTTATATGCAATTTATACAATTTCGGTTTTTGTTAAAATTTACCCCCCCACCTCTAAATTCACCCCCTCACCCTCACTTTTGTAAAAAGCGTATTTCAAATACTAGAGACTTGTGCTTTGGCAATTACGTGCATATTCATGTTATAATCATAATCTAAAAGTTTCATGAAGATCGTACGTCTATAAAAAAAGTTATTAAACAATTAAGTTCTCATAGTAAGCGCACACTGCAGCCCATGCGTGTTTATGCGTGGTTGCTTGTATGTGTATGTGTTTGTGTATGTGTGTGTGTATGTGTGTGTGTGTATGCGTTTGTGTATGTATGCGTGTGTGTGTGTATGTGTGTCTGTATGCGTGTGTGTGTATGTATGCCTGTGTTTGCGTACGTGCGTGTGTGTGTGTGTGTGTGCGTGTTTCTTGTGTAAGCTGAAAGTCGCGAAAAAGTATTGAAATATCTATTGCTCCAAGGGTTCAGGGGATCTCGTAGTCGAGCAGTCTCGACTAGAGCTTTCTTACTTGTTTGGACACTATTGATGCCAGAGATCTCAAATTTTGTATACATACTCGGGCTGATCACCCAAGACCAAAAAGCTTTGTCGGATATATGTCCGCCCACAGCGAGAAGCATCAAATTTAGATAGTTAAGTTACTATTAACCTCCTCTATTGATGACCCAAAAATAATTTTTACGCCTCCTTTGAGGCGTGGCATATCGAAAAATACCCTGTAATTTTCACATTTTTTTAGCGTAAGCATTCATATTTTGCAGTTAAGCTACCGTTAGTTAGTTCTAAGAACTGTGCAAAAATGAGGTGTCTACGCCAAGTAGGGGCGTGGAAAATCGGGAAAAACTTATTTCTACAGTATTGAACCGAAACTTAGCTACTAAATTGCTGATGGGATGTAAATGAGTATTCCGCAGTCGGTAACGCCCGACTGCAACGTTCTTACTTGTTTTTAGTATAGGACAGATTGCAAAGAAAAACAAGTAAGAAAGCTCTAGTCGACTACGAGATCTTCTGAACCCTTCGAGCAATAGCTATTTCAATCATTTTTTGCGTCTTTCTACTTACACATGACACTCGCACATACACATACATACACACACACACACACGCATACAAGCACCCACACTTAAGCATATTTGCCAAAGCACAAGTATCTAGTATAGAAATACGTCTTTTACAAACTTAGTGGTGAGAGGGTGAATATAGAGGTGGGGTGTAAATTTTAATAAAAACCAAAATTGTATGAAGTGCATATAACTATAATTTAAAATTTGGAGACTCTATCTTTAAAGATGTAGGAGATATAATTTCTTAATGATTTTCTGTAAGGTTTTTTATCGATAAAAAGTAACAGGATGAGTTTTCGATTTTTTGTGATAAACTCGATATCCGCGCTATATATACCGACATTTAAAAAAATTTGAAGTCTCTAGCTCTTATATCTTCTGAAATCGACGCGTTCATACATACAGACAGACGGACAGATGGACAGACGGACAGGGTTAAAACAACTCAGCTCGTCGTCCTGATCAAGAATATACAGTCGACTGGTATTTCAAACCTGCGTTATTTCGAACCACAAAGCTATCACGAGTCCCCTACAGAATCTCTTTATATTTCGAATTAGGTCCATACATTTTTATGCACTCAGTAATTCGAACTAAAAAATCATTGCTAAGACGCGGTAATTCGTACTCATGTGGTTAAACACTCGACAATTCGAATTTGTGAAGTTTCTTGGTGTGTTAGTAAGAACTTTGAATTTGAATTTTGGGACTCCCCTGAAACTAACTTTACTGTGCGTGGTTGCGTGTTACCACTGACCAGAGAACACATAGACTAGACATGTAGTGCAAAGATTTTCAACACCGAAAAATCTGTCTCCTAGGGCCTATCAATTTCGTATTTGCTCGGCTCTTCACTTTTTAGGTTCGGGCTACGAAAATATGCGAAAGTACAATTCCGCTCCATGCGCTCGACCGAGATGGTAAAGTGTTGAATAAAAGATGCCTCTATGCTCAATTTTTGTTCTTGCTCTCTCGCTCTCTTTGCTCTCTGCTCTCTCAAATATGTATATGTATGTATGCATGTGAGCACAAGCAGCAGCCCACGAAAATTGATATTTCTTCGCGTTAGACTGCCGTTTCTTCCCTTACGTGAAGTGTATTCCGAACTCTTCAAGCCGTTTGCCATGCGTTTTCGTTATTAATTGTGGGAAGGGTATGAAAGCGTTGGTGCGCATAATAAAAATGTTTTCGCTATGAGCATGCACACACACTCTTGCTTGCTACATGTACTATGAGCATTTGTATGCCTGTGTGCGATGCTCTTGCTGCCTGTAGCACTTTTAAATATAAGCGCGCCCTTCGATTAAACCCCAAAATTGTTCACACCATTCTAAGTTTAGGAAGGCACACGCAAAATGTTCATGTCCCATGCATACAAACAAACACATACACAAACGCACATGTAAAGGCACACACGCACATACAAATGCTTCTACAAGTTATATCCCATAATTGTGAGCAGAGCCTCCCATGCGTACACACAATCAAATGTATATACATACATACATACATATGTATGTGAGCACTTCTCAAGATCGACAAATGCAAATGCTGGGCTTCAAAATTGCTACAGGCAGCCAGAGCTTCACACACAGGCATACAAATGCTCATAGTACATGTAGCATACTGTAAGTGTGTGTGTGCATGCTCGTCGCGAAAAAATTTTCATTATGCGCACCAACGCTTTCATACTCTTCCCACAAATAATAACGAAAACGCATGGCAAACGGCTTGAAGAGTTCGGAATACTCTTCACTCAGAAGGGAAGGCATGGGTTCTCGCTGCGAAGAAGTTTCAATTTTCGTTAGCCTACTTGTGCTCACATGCAGTACATAGTACATGTAGCAAGGGACAGTGTGTGTGTGCATGCTCG
This sequence comes from Drosophila mojavensis, assembly GCF_018153725.1. NCBI lineage: Eukaryota > Metazoa > Arthropoda > Insecta > Diptera > Drosophilidae > Drosophila > Drosophila mojavensis. The sequence goes on along the minus strand of NW_025318897.1, from coordinate 1,715,876 downwards.
TCGCGAAAACATTTTCATTATGCGCACCAACGCTTTCATACCCTTCCCACAAATAATAAGGAAAACGCATGACAAACGGTTTGAAAATTTCGGTATACTCTTCACACATAAGGGTAGGCATGGGCTCTCGCTGCGAAGAAATTTCAATTTGTGAGCGCTGCTTGTGCTCACATGCATACATACATATACATATTTGAGAGAGCAGAGAGCATCGTGAGAGAGAGAGAGCAAGGGAAACATTCAGCGCAGAGGGATCTTTTGTTCAATAGTCGACCATCTCGGTCGAGCGCATGAAGACGAATGATTTTGACCTCCCATATTTTCGTAGCCTGAACCCTAAAAGCGAAGAGCCGAGCAAATACGAAGTATCTGGGAGATTACGCTCGAAAATAAGTGTGCAAAACGCTTTACACTAGTTGTCTCATCTATGTGCTCTCTGGTTAGTGCTAAAAGTAAGGAGCCGAGCGAGTCCAAAGCTGTCTGGGGTGTTAAAGCCTCAAAAAAAGCGTGCAAAAAGCTTTCCACTAGTTGTCTAGTCTATGTGTTCTCTGGTTAGTGTTTGAACATATGTACATTACGTTAAATAAAAACCCTTGATAATTCGAAGTTTTATTTATTTTCTCTTAAAATTTCGAACCATTTAATATTTCGATAATTCGATAATTCGAAATATTTTAAGAGTCCCTTGAATTTCGAAATGAGAGTCGACTGTATATACATTGTGGGGTCTGCCACGCCTCCTTCTGTCTGTTACATACATTTTAACAAAACCATTATACTCTGATTTCAGGGTATAAAAAATGGTACAACCAGCAACCGAGATCTTATGATTTCAAAGTAAGTAAATTTGAATAAGTTTAAACGCTTAAACTTTTAAAATATCACTTTATGTGTGTACTATATATATGTAAATCAATACTTACACATAGGCCATCATGGACAAATATTATGTACACAGGGTAAATACTCAAATTGCAAATTGCTCATTACACTTTAGGGTGGATGTTAATTTATTGCTCCAAATACCTTCGCGTCACATATATCATTAATGATCATATATGTCTTCAACGCCGACTAAGTTAACCTCAAGTTGCTAGCAGGATCCATTTTTACTTAACACAATTAAATTTCTTACGCATTTTTCATAATGCCGAGTCAACTGATTCAATATTGATAGTACATAAGTATGGTATGCAAGCAAAATGTATTTTTGAGTTTATAATGTAATTTTAACATGAACATGTATTTTTCTTTTCGATATCTATTTGTTTATTGATAATACGCATTTAAGCATTTGGTTATTGATTTACTTTCTTTCTTGATGAATTCAGCTAATTACAGACATTAAAGTTATTTATTACTTTTGATTTTTGATTAAATTGTACATAAAAATCATAATAAAAGTACAATGTACGTATGCATATGAAATGTGGCAAATACATATGTATAAACATAAGGAAAAATGTATTGCATTTCTATATGTATATTTAAATTTATATATAAACATAAGTATGTATGTATAGATTTTGAAATTAACATGGATTTATGGCAGATTCTTGTAATGCATTTATATAAACCAAGAAACATTCAAAATTTTCCGACAGCATTTTTAGAGTCAACGCATAGTCTAAAATTAAATTAATAAAATTTGACTGATCCTATGCACTTGTTCTTTTTCTTTTTGTTTTTAACCATAATATTGATTTTATTAACTTCTTATTTGGTATGCATATAAAAAAATTCCAAACAATGCCACACTCCGCCCTACATATTTCCCATATCAGTAGGTTGTCAATTATTGGAAAACGCAATGAGGCTTTAAAGGGAATATTTTTTCACAATTTCTCAATTTTATGACACTGACCGAAATTTTGCTAATTGTCTGCATGATACAAAAATCTTTAATAATATAAACTGTACTGATACAAGATCATTATTCTAAATAAACATATAATGTCCGTTCTTTTTGCATTCAACATATACAGGAATTCCTCGTATAACGCGATAGTTACGTTCCAGAAGAATTGCGCGTTATGTAAATCCGCGTTATCTAAAACATAGTTTTCATATAAATTTGGGGGTTAGGTTCCAATAGGTTTTTTAAAAATAAAATACATACAAAATAGCAGATGCACTTATATTTCAACTCAATACAAGATAGGAATAATTATACATATGTACATACATTTGTATGTATTTAAAAATTTAAAAAAAAAAAAAAAAATTATATAATTATGTGCACATTAAAAATATTGAAAACAAACTAAAACAAATTAAAGGTTTATTAAAAACTTTATTATTATTCTTCAAACTTCATATGGTAAATAATCTGTTCACTGTCTTCAAAGATCTTTGCACGTTTTAAATCTGTATTTTCCCCTTCGCGTTATATAAGCCTAAATTTCGCGTTGTACTGAAACCTAATTTTTCCAAATCGCGTTATATCGAAATCGCGTTGTATGAGACCGCGTTATACGCGGGATACCTGTATATGTGAATTATGCATTTTTTACAATTCTTATGGGACCCAATCTTAACAGTTTAACAAAGCGTAGCATTGTGTATGTATTGAAGTACAAGCTTTACCATTCCAGCTACATTGAATAAAAATATAGTATCTAAAAAGTAGAAAATAAAGTGCTGTTTTATTTCGTTTTCTTCTCTACTCATATATATATATATATATATATGGCATTTAGTTGACTTAATTGCATGCAGAAAGTTAGTTTACATTTTGGGCATAATTTCGAAGCTCATAATCAAACAATACGTAAACTACAAATCAACCTTCAAAACTTTGGATAAAGCTAAGAAAAATTCTCAAATACACTTATCCTGTAACAGTTGAAACAGTTAATCTGCCCGTTATGAAGTCTGACAATTCATACACGTTGTTGCTACTGTGACTGTTGTACTTTAACGATCTTTAATTCTGTTAGTCTATATGTTAAGATTTCGTTAAACATTTATAAATTTTTGTAGATTTAAAGGTAATTTTTCCATTTATTGTTGTAGCTTATATGGCCGTCAATTAATTATGTAAATAGTTTTTGTTTTACTAATAAGTATGTTATTTAAATCATTCTTATTTTGTTTGTATATAAATTAAGGACTTAAACGTTATAAGAAAAATGTTTTATAAAGTGTATTGTTTTCCGATGTTTTCTTCATTACACACACACACATACATATATATATATATATATATATATATATATATATATAATTCTTTTTTTTTTCCTACCTGTAATTTTCTTTTATAAATGCTTTAATTTTATTTGACTTCTTAATACCAACTTCTGTTGTTTTTATAGTCATGTAAGGATTTTTCTGTTGCCTGATAAATAAAACTGACGTGTCATCTTTTATTTTACACTTATGTACGGATATTACAGTAAAATTACCATAATACTCGTACTTGTGCTATCATAGTCGTCAAGATAGTGCACTCCCAAATTGTTTTTTCTTTACTGTATAGCGAACGTTGGCGTATTTAACTGATTTTATGCTGTTTAAGCCTTAGGTTCGACCGGAATTTTGACCAAGAACGACTATCAGCCACACCTCATCATAGGATCTGTTTAGAATTTTTTCATTTACTCTAATAATATACTTGTATGTGTGTATGTCTAGTTGTATGTTGTTGTGTATGTCTGTGTTTGGTTTGTATAAGTATAAGTATATAGCAATATAAATAATTTGTATATAAAGTTCTTGTTTTTGCTATGGTCTACGTCGCAGTCAACGCCCTATACCATCCTTATTATCTCGGTCGCCTACTCGCAGTGTGAAGCACTTTCGCCTAATAACAGTAACATATAGCCGTTGACAGCATAGCACAAAATAGTTATTGGTGCGGAATATGTATTTAAATTCGCCTGAATTTAAAAGGATGTTGTTTTTGTTGCTACTATTGTTATTGTCGGTGTTGCTAAACGCAGACTGCTTGCAACCACCGCCACGTTGACCCTATCCCACCCATTAATACGTATTGTGTACAACATTTAGTTCCACACGCGTAAGAACGAGTCCCACGATCCTGTTGCTACTGCCATACCATTTTCAGTGACTCCCAAACATGAAACACGATTATCATGGCCGGCTAGAATGCCTGAGCGCTCTGCTTTCATTGTGTCCCATACATTACAATTAAAATCATCATATCCTGCTAATAACAGACGGCCACTTTTTGAGAACGCAACGGAGGTAATACCACAAATGATGTTGTCATGCGAATACATTGCCAATTCCTGATCTGCCCGTATATCAAAAAGCCGACAGGTTGCGTCGTCAGATCCTGTCGCGAAGGCTTGCCCATTTGGAAAGAAGGTGACTGCATTGATATCAGACTCATGTCCTGGGAATGTTTGCTTACAAACACCTTCTCTTATATCCCATAACTTTGCGGACGCGTCACATGCACCCGAGACAAATGTTTTGCATTGCGGTGCCAGGGAAAGAGCCATCACGTCACCCGTATGACCAAGAAATGAAGTAACCTGCAGACCGGTTTCGATGTCCCATAAGCCACACGACATATCACCTGAACTTGTCACAATTTGATTATCGTCCAGAAAACGGCAGCATGATAGATAACCGCCATGGCCTGGTAGCTCACGGGACACACGTACGTTTCCTTCGCGTGTCTTTAAGTTATAGATTGAACACATGTTGTCGAGACCTCCACAAGCAACGTAACTTCCCGATGGAGCGTATGCACAAGTCATCACCCACGAAGAACGCAGTGGTATAGCATGTACTTTATTCGTAGTGTGCGAGTCCCACACGATTAGTTTCCCATCTTGTGAGGCTGATACAAGGTTTCTGGAGTCATTACCCCAATGCATAGCATAAATTTTAGCTAGATGTCCGCGCAGTGTACGTCGGGTGCGCATTTGTATACGTCCAATAGGTTCTAGCAAAGCGGCAGCCTGCAACAGAGATGTATCGCACGCAGCCTTCCGTGCATCTCGAATCGCATTCTTTAATGACTCAGCTTCCTGTCTTAGACTATCTAGTTCATTCATATTGTATTAATGATAGTAACGTTCTCTTCTTAAATGTTTTTCTCTTTTGTACAAGTAATGGTACAAAACTTTATTAACAAAACCTTGTAATCCGACCTGAAGAACTTTCGGTATTTATGGTTCCAAATCTAAATATGTACATATATTAGTATATATAACTTTGTGTATATAAAAATCACTTACCTTTCTAAATATATGAAGTTTTCTTCCGTGTTTATGTTATTTACTTGTTATTTAAACAAATTTTTTTATTTTTTTTTATTTTTCCTAACAACTTTTATGGAAGTCTATATACAATGCTAAGGCAGCTGGACATTCGCTGTCAATATGATTATTTCCAAATGAAGATGATTTGCTATCCAATTCCAAAGCTTCGATTTTCTTGCAATTTTTATTGCAGTGTTAGTTCGAGTTTTCCTGCTGGTAAAACTTAGATAAATGAATTTTTTTGTTAGACCATTTTCATTACTGGGCTATGTTAAATTAATGTATTAAAATTAATTAATTAAAATTAATATTCAAATGTGTGGAAAAATGGGAGTTGATTAATAAGAGTCTAACCAAATTGATGGAATTTATGTATATACAGTGACGAACTAAATTATTGGCACAGCAAGCTTTTTAAACTTTAAAGCAATTTCGGAATTGTTTTTTAACGTTTTTTTAGTGAACCAAAAAAATTTACTAAATAGAATTGGGTATTTATTAAATTATACAGTAAAAATATTGCGAAAAACTTAAACGCACTTTTTTTTAAATTAAATAACCAAAAATAAACCTCGATTTTGCTGAACAAAATTATTGGCACACTTATATATATATATATTTCGTTTTTTTTATAATTTAAAAAATTCCCTATTCTATTTGATTCATTTTTTGTTTCATTAAAAAAACGTTTTAAAATATTTGACAAATTGATTTAAAGTTTAAAAACCTTGCTGTGCCAATAATTTAGTTCGTCACTGTAGATTTTGCGAACCGATTCAAAAATCTTGATGATGTATGCCGATTGATTTCCGTTTGCTCAACCTCTCAACTTAATTTTTATTTTGTCTATTATTAATCACGAAGAAGGTATTTGGATTTGAAATTGATTGATATAAGCTCACTAAGTTCTTCATTCGGTTTTATTTTTTAGTTTAAGGGTCCCATATTTTTCGAAATGTTTTTCAATTCATCTCATATGTATATCGGTTTACACTATAACAATAAAAAAAAATAAAATAAATAAATGAAAGACAATGTATTTAACTGATCCCAGTAAAATAATTTTGATTTCTGTTCGCCGCTTGTTTGGCCCGCCTGTTTTTACCCGTTGTCACTAATTTTTTTTTTGTACACCTAAATTGTAATTTTTGCACCACCACTGCCATTAAAAATCAAAGTAATTGGAGCAAGCAGTACAGCCAGTGTTTCACAGTACAGAGTAGCAGAGTATAGGTATGTACGACAGGAAAAGCAGGTTTAAATGTAACTAGTGTCGGTGCGACAAGCATAGTTAAATGTAAGTGAGTATTTGTCCCATTCGCACCAACAGCAATTTGTATTTCATGAAATTGATAAAGCGAGAAAGAAAATCAGAAGAAAAATCAATTTTAAATACTAAAATTTTGGGGTAAAATATATTACTGTAAAAACATAAAATAATTGAATAATTATAATAATGCTAGAAAGTAATTAATTCATATTCCCTTAACATATACAACCATATATATTTTCAGCAATCAGGTATGTATGCATGTACTATCAAATTATATATATATATATATATATATATATATATGTTCAAATGCGTATAACATTATAGTCATATATTTGCATATATTTTGTATATGTATACATATATCCATTTTTATATATTAAAATGAATTGGTTTGTAATTTTGACATGCAACAAAACACACCTGAATCTCTTTTCGACGTTCCGTGATCAATTTTAAGTAACTTTGCTTTATTATATAGGTCACACTCTTGGGTACACAGTAAACTAATAAATAGCTGAATAGATTTTACACTGTCAGTAGATCTTTCAATTTAACTAATCGCTAGCAGCTTGAGATTTTTACAGTATGTCAATCTTAGCACAACTCTTCACTTACACTTCACCATTGGTAGCCAACACCTAGAAGTATTACAGGTATGCTGGATATGCATATATCGATACTTTTCCTCATCGATGAAACTAAAATAATTTCACTTGCGTTTCCACGAGTGAACTAATAACTTTTACCACCTAACCGTTTACTAAAAGTATTGTAATGCATTATCGTCTTATAGAAGTCTATAATTTTATCTCCTTTTTTAGCTAAATAGTTTCAGCTCTTTGTCCTGATCCAGAAAGAACAGTAACATAAGATGGTATAATATAATATATTATATACATATATATATTTTTAAGAATGAATAAGCTCCATACTAAGTATATTACATTACCTTCGATAGAAATTGATCATTTTATTTCATTTCGCAAATCGCAATCCATACAAAAAAAAGTTTGCATTAGTCATAGATTAGTCAATTTCGAATATGTTCGGCTCAGTTTTTAAGCACGGACATATTCTCAAATGAAGCACCAACATGTTCTTACTCTATCTTCTCTATGCTATCCATATCTTTATATGTACGCACCAGCTCATAAAAATTAAAATTTCTTCGCGACGATCTCAATTTTTCTTTCTGAGTATATACCTACCTAGTATATGCCTACCTGTTGTTCGTTTAGCAAAACTTATTTTCCCAAAAATGAATGTTTTCGTGATGCGAAATGGTCGTTATCCGAGCCGTTCATTAAACAGAATATATAATTCATTATAGTCTTTTGTCGAAAACTTTACATACAATATTAAATGTTTTTAGGTATAAGAATGTATAAATGTGATGTGGATATTAAAGTGCATACGTCCTACTAACAAAAAATTTTCAGTTTCATAATTTGCACAGGCAGCAAATGTTTCGCACACGTGCACCTATATGCTTATACATGTAGCAAGGGACAATAAATGAGTGTGTGCATGCCCATCAATATCATTTTCTTTATGCGCATCAACTCGGCCACACCTTCCCCCCAAATAATCATGAAAATGCTATTATATCGCCTGAACGAGGAAACCCCTTTCACCCACAGGGGACTAACTGGAACCGCCGCGAAAAATTTTATTGAGTTGAGCAGAGCAAATACGAAATTGACTATAGAGATACTTTTTTGTGTGGAAAAAAATTTGCCCCACTTGTCTAGTTCATATGTTGCATGGTTAGTGAAATTATTTTATTTAATAAAGTCTATATATAACACAGATTATCAACAATAAATTTTCTCAAGCAAGTCCAAATCGTTAGTATGTCGACGTTTCTATTCCATTTTACTAATGGGTAGATAGAGTACTTTTATAAATTAAGATTATAATTGACAATGTTTGAAACAAGCCTGCAAATAACTTAATCGATTACAAATAATAATCGACGCCTTCGTATAATGACAGCAGTGATTATAGAAGTAATGACTAAAGTAAATTATTAGTTTTCTAACAATAACATCATGTTTATTTGTTGCAATAACTGATATCCAAAGAAGTTATAGCTATATACATATTAAATTTAAATAAAATACAGTCACACATATATATATATATATATATATATATATATATATATATATATGTAACTTCACAATAACTTCATGCTTAATTTACTTAATTATAATTAAAACGTCTTTTGTTGCAAAAAATGATATCCAAATAAGTTATATCTAAATATATATATATATATATATATATATATATATATATATATATTTTGAATATAATATAAAAATACAACCACATATATATATATATAATGGAGGACAAAAGTATTTTGACAACGCATTGCAAAAACTAACCGCTTATTTTTGCGTGCTGAGAGAGGTAACGGTACCCAATATATTTTTCATAGCGAGCAAACATAAAATGCTATAAGTGACCAAAATATTACATTGATGACATGACTCATTATTTTTCTATAATTATGTATTTGCATGGCAGATTTTCATTCTTTGGCTGGACAAAAGTATTTTGACATTCCTTTTCAAATTCATTTTCGGTAATTTGCTTGGATTAAAAAATACATATTTTTATTTGTAAAGTTATTTTTGGTGTCCTCTTTAATAATAGCCATTATTTGATCATAGTTTTCGGTAAATTATGGGCAAACAACGTGATTAAGTGAAATTATAAAATTAATTATAAAATGCACTTCTTTGAGCAATTTACAACTAAATTAACAAAAAATAAAAAAATGATTCACTCAAACAAGAAGGCCAGATTGGAAAGATCATTCAAAAAAAACCTGAAGAAGGCCGCATCATATTGACAAATCTTAAAGAAAATGTGCGGATTTTCCTAAAAGTCATGTCGATCAAACTCAAAAATAATCATAAATTATCAATAAGCAGAAAACCTATCACAAGTCGGCGAAAGAAGGCCATTTTTTCTACGTTATACATCTTCCAATACCCCTTATATCACTATAAAAAAATCACTATATAAAAAAAGAGGCCTATGTACCAACGTGGTGAAGAATCGGTAATGCTCTGGGGGCTCGCATGTGTCAATAGCCTCTCCAATTTGATATTAATTAATGAAAAAATGAAGGATAATTATTTACGTGTCCTGAATGACCACTCATCGAATTCCGGTTACCGGCTCATTGGAAAATCATGTATACTGCAGCAGGACAGTGCTCCATGCCACAAGGTCCATATTATAACTGAATTTTCTGAGAATATTGAAGTCAATGCATATGATTGGCCACCTCAGCGCTCTGATCTCAATATTATTGAGAATGTGTAGGCTTACGCAAAAGTAAAACGTAGATTAGACTTATCAAGAACTCTCAAGGAGACGGATTGCTGAGGTTTGAGGACCTTAGCAGGATTTTTCAATATAAACATTACAAAATTTGATTAGATCGATGCCTAGACGCTTGCAGATGTTAAAGTAGGGTTTAATTCTGATTAATATTTTAGTTACTTAATGGTAATAAGTTTTTGTCTCACTTTATTAAATTACTATTAATGTAAAATATTTTTGTCCACCCAAATAATGATAATCCGCCATGCAAATAATTATAGAAAAATAATGAGTTATGTTATCACTGCAATATTTTGGTCACTTATAGCTTTTTATGTTTGCTCTCTCTGAAAAATATATTGGATACCGCTACCTCTCTCAGCACGCAGAAATAAGCTGTTCGAGTTTTTGCAATACGTTGTCAAAATATTTTTGTCCTCCATTTTATATATATATATATATATATATATATATATATATATATATATATATATATATATATATATATATAAATGGATGACAATTTTTTTTTTTTTTTTTTTTTTTAATAAACAGCTTTGTGACGACTATAACTCAAAATTTGCATATCACTCTGAAAATTTTGACCATTCAGAATACGATGCAACGCACCCCTTACTGCGAGCGGATCGCTATCCAACTAAATTTGTTCACTGTCTAAGCTGCAAAAGACAAATTCGAAGTAATTCCTTAAGTGATATTTGCGTACATTATACTGTGCATCCACATCCGCAAAGTTATATCAAGTGCTTATATTGCAGTGGATCCGTTTATCACTATTTACGTCCTGAGAAACTGTGTCCGGAAGTTTATCACTATTGTTCACCACGAAAACACGACTTATTAAAAAATTTATAAATATGGAAGACATTGACGCCAATTTTGCTAAAGAATTCGACACATTAACAGAAGAATCGGAAACTTCCGAGTATTCAGAACATGATATTGAAGAAAGTAACCACATTGAGGATGAAGTAGATGAGTTACTTAATTTTTCGAAAACTAATTTCAAATCTAATGATTTAAGTCCTAAAATTAGTAGACTTGTCTCTCCAAACAACAATGTTACGGAAACCATCAATTTTGTTAAAATGAACACAAATGCTGAAGACAATACGGAAATAAAATTGGCAGTTAAGTCTCAGATGAAAACGCCAACGAGATCAGTAACTGGACATCCCAACTATGGATTTGGTAAGCGTTGGTCGAAATCGGAAGACATATTACTTAAGTCTTTGGTTGAAAAATACCGAGAACGCTGGGATATAATTGGATCACATTTTAAAGACAGACTTGAGCAACAAGTTCAGCAGCGTTGGGCTAAGGTATTAAACCCGGAGCTCATTAAGGGACCTTGGACGCGTGAAGAAGATGAGAAAGTTATTGAACTCGTGCGTCGATTTGGACCAAAGAAATGGACGTTAATTGCTCGATATTTGAATGGGCGAATTGGAAAACAATGCCGTGAACGTTGGCATAACCATCTCAATCCAAATATTAAGAAAACTGCTTGGACGGAAGAAGAAGATACAATAATTTATAATGCCCATTTTAAGTTAGGAAATCAATGGGCTAAAATTGCAAAACTGTTGCCAGGTCGAACTGATAATGCTATAAAAAATCATTGGAATTCTACAATGCGTCGTAAATATGATGCTGAACGTAGATCGGTCAATACAGTAGCTGGTAGTGATCTAAAAAGCTCACGCACTCGTCTTATTGAGTTAATTAAAACAGGTGGTATTAATAAGTGCCCACAAGTTTTATATACCAAATCCACGCCTTTTAATAACAGTATTGCGGATTTAAAGAAATCGGGAGTAAAAAAAGTTGTAGATTCATATTACGATGACACGTTTTTTAGCGTTGTGAAAACTAAGGATGTAGTCAAAGATATGTACACTGAACCCAGTGACACGGCCGGTGCATCAACTTTTGATACACAAAATATAAATGGATTAACCAAAGGCAATTTCATGACAACACTTCCTCTTTTACAATATGATGTTAAACTTAGGCCTACTCCTAATATACTGAAAAGATCACGCAAACTAATTCCTGATGCATCAAAATGTTTGGATACACTAAAAAGTGACATGAAATCAAAATTACCACAAACACCAGTTATAACCCCTATTAAATCGCTGCCTTTTTCACCAAGCCAGTTTCTTAAATCGCCTTGTCTCACATTTGAAGATATGAATTTGCCAGCAAGTACACCAGTTACCAAAACTTATAACCGTGTAGGAATGGAAATTAAAAAAGAGCTGGAAACTACATCAATTGAAACACCACATAAAAGTAAATAACGCTATATTACCGTATTTTACATATAATTATACTTATCAATTTTATTCTTAACTGAATTTCTATAGGTTTAATTGGCCCACGTACTCCAACTCCATTTAAAAATGCTCTTGCGGCTATTGGGAAAAAGTTGGATGGACGCTCATATGTGCCATCTAGTCCTTTAAGTCTGGCTGAAGATCTTGCAGAAATTATTAGTGAAGAACAACTGAATGAATTTGAGATTAATACCATCAAAGCCGAAAATAGATGCGATAACATATCCAACATAGAATGCTCAAACACTCTTGCTAATATAAGTCTATGTTCGCCTGCGCCAAAGCGAGCCAGAAAATCGTTGCTTCCCAGTTGGAACGTTAACAGCTCACATTATGGAAAAAAAACGCAACCGTTTGAAACAGAGACGCCTAGCAAATTTCTCATGTCGGGACAATCTGTTAAAGATTTCTCCCCAAGTAACATTATTGAAGGAAATTTAGGCAGTGAACAGGACCCGTTATTTGATGAGGGTAAAAAAGAAAATAGACCATACGGGCAAAGGTTTCGTGCCGTTCTTAACGAGCATATTTTGGATCCAAAGTGGGCAAGAGTTGCATGCGGCAAAACCAAAGATCAAATTTTTATGGAGAAACAAGCGTATGCATGTCTTCAGAATCTAAAGATGTCTTCAGACTTAGTACCGCGGTCGTTAAATTTTGAGAAACAAAAATAAAATAAATTGTTAAAAATTGTGAGGAAATAAAATAAATTGCCCAATTAATATTCGTATTTATTTATATATATTTATATTTAAACAAGTAAGAAAATTCTAGTCGAGAGTGCTCGACTAGATTCTACCCTGATCCAAACTAATAAAAAAGGCACATTTAAAACTGTTGACACTTTTTCGTGGTCTGCAAATACATACAGTTTGGCAAGAAAGTGTTTACACACAGGGAAAAAATTTGAATTTTTTACTTTGAAGTGAAATAAAAGCAGTAAGAATATGCATATTCAATTTTTTAAAAATGAAAGTAGGTATATTAGACTATAAACTATATTAGTAAGTAAAAAAAATTACAATATGTTTCCATTAACAAAAGAAAATAACAAAAAACAAAAGAAGTAACAAAAATCAGCTGACAAGAAAGTGTTTACACAACTAAAACAATTAATTCATTATAATGTTTTAACTACTTTTTAGTTAAAACTAATACTTTTTTTGGCCACCGTTGGCATCTATGACTGCTCCCAAGCGTCTATTCATCGATTGGACCAAGTTTCTGACATATTCCACTGGGATATTTCGCCATTCCTCCAAAACAATGGTTTTCAGCTCAGTTTTATTCTTTGGATGCCTCTTGGCGGTCCTCTTCTTCAGATAAGCCCACAAATTCTCAATGAGGCTTAAGTCCGGGCCTTTAGTTTGCGTATCCAACACATTTTTTCAGTTATAAAGTAGCCAGCACCTCACAATATGCGCCTTATGTTTGGGATCATTGTCTTGAAAAACCTTATAGTTGGTTTGCCATTGACAAAGAATCCAAATTTGTTGGCACTGGTTACTAAATGTGTGCGCAAAATGTCAAAATACTGTCCAACATCCATGGTGTTCTCAATAAAACATAGATATCCAACTGCTTTGCTTGAGATGCACCCCCAAAATCAACAGTCGGTATTATATTTTTTCTTCTCGAGGGCTTTTAGGGGCTTGCCCCACTCTCTAGTTGGACCATTGTTATAATATACCATCATTTTGGATTCATCGCAAAATATTACATCATCCCGATATGAATCTGGCTGATTTCCGTGCATTTTAGCAAACGTTAGACGCTTTTGAGCGTGATCTGCCGACATCAGTTTTTTTTTTCCGGGCTAGTCGGGACGACAGATCATTACTTTTTAGTGCTCTTCTGACACTTTCCCGGGAAATGGTTATGCTACACTCCTCCTTCAGCTCACTGGCAACCATCCTGGTCAAAATAGTTGGTTTCTCGTCCATTTTTCTGAGCATAATTCGCTCTGCCCTGGGTGATAATAGATGAGGGTGTCCTTTAACTTTAACCTTTAACCTTTAACTCAAGCCTATCCTCTTTTTTTGCACGGCTTAGTATATTATATACTGTTTTCCAAAAAATCAAAAACATTTGGCCAATCTCTGTGGCAGTTTTACCCACCAAGAGACATCCAAAGAATAAAACTGGGCTGAAAACCATTGTTTTGGAGGAATGCCGAAATATCCCAGTGGAATATGTCAGAAACTTGGTCCAATCGATGAATAGACGCTTGGGAGCAGTCATAGATGCCAACGGTGGCCAAAAAAAGTATTAGTTTTAAATAAAAAGTAGTTAAAGCATTATAATGAATTAATTGTTTTAGTTGTGTAAACACTTTCTTGTCAGCTGATTTTTGTTACTTCTTTTGTTTTTTGTTATTTTCTTTTGTTAATGGAAACATATTGTAATTTTTTTTACTTACTAATATAGTTTATAGTCTAATATACCTACTTTCATTTTAAAAAAATTGAATATGCATATTCTTACTGCTTTTATTTCGCTTCAAAGTAAAAAATTCAAATTTTTTCCCTGTGTGTAAACACTTTCTTGCCAAACTGTAAGTGTCTTTCACTCACACAATAAAAACAAGTAAGAAGCTCTACTCGAGACTGCTCGACTACGAGATCCCCTGAACCCTTCGAGCAATAGCTATTTGAAAATTTTTTCGCGACTTTCAGCTTACACAAGAAACACGCACACACACACACACAAACGCACACAAGCACCCACGCCTAAAAACGCATGGGCTGCAGTGTGCGCTTACTATGAGAACTTAATTGTTTAATAACTTCTTTTGTGGACATACGATCTTCATGAAACTTTTAGATTATGATCATAACACGGATATACATGCATTTGCCAAAGCTGAGATACGCCTTTTTCAAATATGTGGGTGAGGGGGTGGATATAGGGGTGGGGGGTAAATTTTAACAAAAACCGAAATTGTATAAATTGCATACAGTGGACCAATAATGTCTTCGTACAGCAAAGATTTTTTTCTTTGGCAACGAATAAGTGATGCAAGATGGGCAAAAATTAAAAATTTTAATTTACAGATTTATTAACTAACATTTTAGTAAATTAGAAAAAAAGATAATTTCAATATTTTGCTTAGTATAAAAGTTATAACTAAAAACCATACAACAAACGCGTTTTTGCCTCCAATAAAGTCTTCGTATCAATCATCTATGAATCAATCATATCATATGAGGATAGAAAGCCGCTTAGAATTCGATATATGTATGTATGTATGTACACATGTATTCTTTACTCAGAAGTGGAGTCTTCTGTCGAACAATTTTTATACCCTTAACCCATTGAAAATGGGAAAGCAGGGTATAAAGGTTCTGTTAAATGTATGTAACAGGAAGAATACATATGTACATACATACATATATATATCGAATTCTAAGCGGCTTTCTATCCTCATATGATATGATTGATACATAGATGCATATATATAGATTAATTTTTTTTGTTTGGACTAATTTCATTAGGCTTCAGATCGTGATTAAAACATTGAAATGCTTTCATTTGCCAAAATACGGGTTTAGGATTGTAAATAGCATTTTTCAAATTTATGAGGTATGGGTGTATTACAACGAAATTCGAAATTTGGAGACTCTAGCCTTAAAGATGTAAAAGAGAACTTTATATGATTTTCGATGATGAAATAACGAGAATACATAGCTATCAACACTAACCAGAGAACACATAGACCGAACACGTGAGTAAAGAGCAGAGAGAGAGAGGAAGAAAAAAATTGAGCCTGGAATCATCTTTTGTTCAACATTTGACCATCTCGGTCGAGCACATGAAGCGAAATGATTGTGCTTTCGTATATTTTCGTAGCCGGAACCTAAAAGTAGAAGAGCCGAGCAAATACGAAGTGGTCTGGGAGATTATGCTCGAAGAAAAGTGTGCAAAACGCTTTAGACTACGTCACTGTTAAAAGACACAGTAGGTTGCGCAAAGACACTAACCAGAGAACACTTAGACCAGACAAGTAGTGTAAAGCGTTTTGCACACTTTTTTCGGGAGTTATCTCCCAGACACTTCGTATTTGCTCGGCTCCTCACTTT
The DNA here is from genome assembly GCF_018153725.1 of Drosophila mojavensis. Lineage (NCBI taxonomy): Eukaryota > Metazoa > Arthropoda > Insecta > Diptera > Drosophilidae > Drosophila > Drosophila mojavensis. The sequence goes on along the minus strand of NW_025318897.1, from coordinate 1,699,582 downwards.
TTGGGTTCGGGCTACGAATCAAGTACTACATTAAAAAAAAATTCATTCTGATAGGCAAACCCACGATCATTGAATCAAATCAGGTACTTAAACATAAGCGCGCCTCTTCAATTAAAACCCAAAATCGTTCACACCATTCTAAGTTGAAGGAGGCACACGCCAATGTTCATCTCCCATGCATACATACAAACACATACACACACGCACATGTAAAGGCACATAGGCATACAAGTGCTTCTACAAGTTACATCCCTTAATTGTAAGCAGCGCCTCCCATGCGTAAACACAATCAAATGTATATACATACATACATACATATGTATGTGAGCACTTCACAAGATCGACAAATGCAAATGCTGGGCTTCAAAATTGCTACAGGCAGCCAGAGCTTCACACACAGGCATACAAATTCTCATAGTACATGTAGCAAGGGACAGTGTGTGTGTGCATGCTCGTCGCGAAAACATTTTCATTATGCGCACCAACGCTTTCATACCCTTCCCACAAATAATAACGAAAACGCATGACAAACGGTTTGAAAAGTTCGGTATACTCTTCACACAGAAGGGAAGGCATGGGTTCTCGCAGCGAAGAAATTTCAATTTTTGTGAGCTGCGGCTTGTGCTCACATGCATACATACATATACATATTTGAGAGAGCAGAGAGCATCGTGAGAGAGAGAGCAAGGGAAACATTTAGCGCAGAGGGATCTTTTGTTCAATATTTGACCATCTCGGTCGAGCGCATGAAGCAAAATGATTGTGCTTTCGTATATTTTCGTAGGCCGAACCCAAAAAGTGAGGAGCCGAGCAAATACGAAGTGTCTGTGAGAGAACTCCCGAAAAAAAGTGTGCGAAACGCTTTACACTACTTGTCCGGTCTATGTGTTCTCTGGTTAGTGGCAAAGAGCAGTCCCGTTACTTTTAATGTTAACTAACAGCTCTCTTGTGACGTCACATTATCAGATCATGTTATCCCGGCTGAAGCTTGGAAGGCATTTCAGCAGAGATCGACTAAGTCGTCCAAAACAACCAAAACTAACTATATATAAGGAAATTTCAATAGTAAATACCTTATAAATTGTCAATCACTAATTTTAATACCATACTATAAAGAAATTAAGTATATAATGGAATGAGCTGGGAGGTCTCTCGAATGCAGCAAAAATGGCGAATAAGTTAGCAGGAAATGTTGATGGACATAATTAACTGGGTTTTCGCCATCAGTATTGTTTATTTATGCCAATTTACCTACATTCAAATATAGTACACGTTGCAGCTGCATCAATAAAGGTGCTGCTCACACCTGCTGTCATGTCAGAAACATCCAGTGGAATGAAATAAAATTTGTGTATTAATTGTCAAGTCGTAAACTTGTATGATTATGAGTATTGAAACCTAAGGAAACGCATAATCTGCCTAAATCAGCTCTTAAAACCTAGACAGAAGCTAACAATGCTGCGGGTCATCTATGGCTATCGGATTTGTAATAGAAAGAATGAAATTAGTAAGCATAATGATGCGGATTGATGGGAAATGCATAATACTTAGTAGTAACTTTTTAGTTTTACAAATTCAAGCCTTAGATAGTAAGGTTAAATCCATTATATGCAAAAGTAAAAGTGGTCAAGGGATTGCATGATCAATAACTGCTTAGAAAACGACTTAGACTTTACGATTCGTGAATCTATATAGAACATGTGATTAGCCGCCCAGCTCGTTTTATTTAGTCTACTAGTTTTAAGACAAATAACAGTGTCAAAGTTGCCTGATTTTCATACAAATTCAAACGCGCGCCTACCATTTTCTGAAATAAGGACGTCACGCTGTCAAATCACTTTGCATAGCCTACTATCACTCAATCGTGGACTACGTGTCCGGTCTATGTGTTCTCTGGTTAGTGCTATCAATCATTGAATCTATGGAGAGGGAGAGTCTGTGATAGATGGTTAAGTATCGAAACAAAAGAATATCGCAAGAAGAAGTGTATGTGAGCAGATTATAGAGATTATGTTGAAATATAAAAAAAGTTCCGAAATTTCTTTTCTTTTAGCCGGAGTACTTCTGGAACCGCCCTCGTATGCTTCTGATTGCATGTTATTTCAGTCTGTTTCATGCGAAGGATACTGCATCTCGCTTCCCTTTATGCTATTATGTACGTGAATAGATATGAACATAGATATGAGCACATAGACTAGACATCTAGAACAAATTTTTCCAACGATGAAAAAATGCGCTGAAGAGACGAGACAACTTCGTATTTGGTCGGCTCGGTCTTTTGAGGCTCAAGCAGTGAAAATAAGGCACGACAAAATCAATGCGCTGCGACCGCTGCCACGAAATGCACACGTTCCCAAAAGAAGTACGGTTATGCGCTCTTTTTCCCTTACTCACTCTCTCCCTCTCTTTATGCTCTCTCTCTATGGTCTCTCAAATTGCAGCAGCGCATAGAAATTGAAATTGTTCGCGACGATCCCAGCTCTTTCCTTTTGATTGAAGGGTATACCGAAATCATAAAAGCGTTTGTCACGCTCATGCAAACAAAATGTAAGCGTTTCGATGGTTATTCGTGGGAAGGGTATGACAGCATTGATGCGCATAAAGAATATGATTTCGCGACGGGCAAGCACACACACACTTTCAGTCTCTGGAAACATGTGTGAGTATTTGTCGCCTGTGTGCGTAACTCTTGCTGCCTGAGCAAATTATAATGCCCAAAATTTACCGTTAATTGCCCTTTGAGGGAGCACATACATTTGCATACATATGTGTATGTATGTATGAGATGGAATGATAATTGTCTGGCGATTCAGTAGTTTGTCAATTTTGTATGGCTTGAATTGTAGAGTGACTGTCAAATGAGCCTTTATGACTTAATTAGTAATTTTGGCAATCAAGATCATTTTGCCGCTGGTTGGTTGGTCTTACGGACTGCCATATCCACTCCACGCAGATGTATATGTACATATTTACGTACATTTATATACTATTATATCTAATCATGTTTATAAATGCGTGTATTGATAAAAACTATTATTGTATATAATTATAATTACATAATTTATTCAAATTTCAACCGAAAAAATTTTATCGGGGTACACTAATAAGTTTATTAAATGCTTTACAATATATTGACTAGTGGACTATAAAAACTTCAAATGGAAATGAAATACACATGTCGAAATGATCTTTATTGCGAAATACACATGTCGAAATGATCTTTATTGCGAAAATTACTGATTAAGTCATAAAGGCTTATTTGACAGTCACTCTACAATTCAAGCCATACAAAATTGACAAACTACTGAATCGCCAGACAATTATCATTCCATCTCATACATACATACACATATGTATGCAAATGTATGTGCTCCCTCAAAGGGCAATTAACGGTAAATTTTGGGCATTATAATTTGCTCAGGCAGCAAGAGTTACGCACACAGGCGACAAATACTCACACATGTTTCCAGAGACTGAAAGTGTGTGTGTGCTTGCCCGTCGCGAAATCATATTCTTTATGCGCATCAATGCTGTCATACCCTTCCCACGAATAACCATCGAAACGCTTACATTTTGTTTGCATGAGCGTGACAAACGCTTTTATGATTTCGGTATACCCTTCAATCAAAAGGAAAGAGCTGGGATCGTCGCGAACAATTTAAATTTCTATGCTCTGCTGCAATTTGAGAGACCATAGAGAGAAAGCATAAAGAGAGGGAGAGAGTGAGTAAGGGAAAAAGAGCGCATAACCGTACTTCTTTTGGGAACGTGTGCATTTCGTGGCAGCGGTCGCAGCGCATTGATTTTGTCGTGCCTTATTTTCACTGCTTGAGCCTCAAAAGACCGAGCCGACCAAATACGAAGTTGTCTCGTCTCTTCAGCGCATTTTTTCATCGTTGGAAAAATTTGTTCTAGATGTCTAGTCTATGTGCTCATATCTATGTGCATATCTATGCACGTACATAATAGCATAAAGGGAAGCGAGATGCAGTATCCTTCGCATGAGACAGACTGAAATAACATGCAATCAGAAACATACGAGGGCGGTTCCAGAAGTACTCCGGCTAAAAGAAAAGAAATTTCGGAACTTTTTTTATATTTCAACATAATCTCTATAATCTGCTCACATACACTTCTTCTTGCGATATACTTTTGTTTCGATACTTAACCATCTATCACAGACTCTCCCTCTCCATAGATTCAATGATTGATAGCACTAACCAGAGAACACATAGACCGGACACGTAGTCCACGATTGAGTGATAGTAGGCTATGCAAAGTGATTTGACAGCGTGACGTCCTTATTTCAGAAAATGGTAGGCGCGCGTTTGAATTTGTATGAAAATCAGGCAACTTTGACACTGTTATTTGTCTTAAAACTAGTAGACTAAATAAAACGAGCTGGGCGGCTAATCACATGTTCTACATAGATTCACGAATCGTAAAGTCTAAGTCGTTTTCTAAGCAGTTATTGATCATGCAATCTCTTGACCACTTTTACTTTTGCATATAATGGATTTAACCTTACTATCTAAGGCTTGAATTTGTAAAACTAAAAAGTTACTACTAAGTATTATGCATTTCCCTTCAATCCGCATCATTATGCGTACTAATTTCATTCTTTCTATTACAAATTCGATGGCCATAGATGACCCGCAGCATTGTTAGCTTCTGTCTAGGTTTTAAAGCTAGGTACACACGATGCAAACAATTTGCAGCAAGTTGATTGCTGCAAACAAAAAATATGCAATAACTGTTTGCGACAACGTTTTTTGCTTGTCGTCTGAACACAGAATTTTGCCGTTAGCTTGGTTGCGTCAGTTGTTTGCTTGTTTGCATGTGCTGTTTGCTTTCAGCCGCAATATTGCAGCAAGCAAAGCAAAATGTGGGATCGCGAGGAAACGATTGAATCAATTGAATTGTACGAGAATTTTTGAGTTTTATGGGATGTTTCGTCAGCAGACTTTAAAAGTAATTATAAAAATCAAAAGGCTTATCGCGAAATTTCTAAAAAAAATTTACTGTTTCTAATAAAAAATTGAAATCACTGACTGACATGCGAAAATTGTAATAGTTTTTTTCCTCACCATATTGTAGCTCTTTTAAAAGGTTCTGATGCACTCCTTTTTCATCTCTTTTAGAAATCCACTCTTTCACCCAAAAAAATTTTTTTTTGGCAGACTTTGATCTTCTCATTTTTTTTTTTTATTTTTATTTTTTTTTTTTATCAAAATTGATTGTTGTGCTGACATAATATAAACTCGTCGTTATTCCAAAAACAAAAAATGAAAACACGTGTAGACATTAATGCAATATATTGCACGAAATAGCCATGCAAAAGTTTGCGTGCAAAATAAAAATTGATTGCAGCAAGTAATTTGCATGCAATATTTGCATTGGTGTGAACATTTGTGCAAACTTTTGCTGCAAATTATTTTCAACTTGCTGCAAATTGTTTGCATCGTGTGTACCTAGCTTAAGAGCTGATTCAGGCAGATTATATGTTTCCTTAGGTACTTAGGTAATACTCATAATCATACAAGTTTACGACTGGGCAATTAATACACAAATTTTAGTTCATTCTACCGGATGTTTCTGACATGACAGCAGGTGTGAGTAGTACCTTTATTGATGCGGCTTCAACGTGTACTATATTTAAATGTAGGTAAATTGGCATAAATAAACAATACTGATGGCGAAAACCCAGTTAATTATGTCCATCAACATTTCCTGCTGACTTATTCGCCATTTTTGCTGCATTCGAGAGACCTCCCAGCTCATTCCATTATATACTTAATTTCTTTATAGTATGGTATTAAAATTAGTGATTGACAATTTATAAGGTATTTACTATTGAAATTTCCTTATATATAGTTAGTTTTGGTTGTTTTGGACGACTTAGTCGATCTCTGCTGAAATGCCTTCCAAGCTTCAGCCGGGATAACATGATCTGATAATGTGACGTCACAAGAGAGCTGTTAGTTAACATTAATAGTAACGGGACTGCTCTTTGCGCAACCTACTGTGTCTTTTAACAGTGACGTAGTCTAAAGCGTTTTGCACACTTTTTTTCGAGCATAATCTCCCAGACCACTTCGTATTTGCTCGGCTCTTCTACTTTTAGGTTCCGGCTACGAAAATATACGAAAGCACAATCATTTCGCTTCATGTGCTCGACCGAGATGGTCAAATGTTGAACAAAAGATGATTCCAGGCTCAATTTTTTTCTTCCTCTCTCTCTCTGCTCTTTACTCACGTCTTCGGTCTATGGTTAGTGTTGATAGCTATGTATCCTCGTTATTTTATCATCGAAAATCATATAAAGTTCTCTTTTACATCTTTAAGGCTAGAGTTTCCAAATTTCGAATTTCGTTGTAATACACCCATACCTCATAAATTTGAAAAATGCTATTTACAATCCTAAACACGTATTTTGGCAAATGAAAGCATTTCAATGTTTTAATCACGATCTGAAACCTAATAAAATTAGTCCAAACAAAAAAAATTAATCTATATATATGCATCTATGTATCAATCATATCATATGAGGATAGAAAGCCGCTTAGAATTCGATATATGTATGTATGTATGTACACATGTATTCTTTACTCAGAAGTGGAGTCTTCTGTCGAACAATTTTTATACCCTTAACCCATTGAAAATGGGAAAGCAGGGTATAAGGGTTCTGTTAAATGTATGTAACAGGCAGAAGGAGGCGTGGCAGACCCCACAAAGTATATATATTCTTGATAAGGCGACGAGCTGAGTCGATTTGGCCCTGTCCGTCCGTCCGTATGCATGAACGCGTCCATCTCAGAAGACATAAAAACTAGAGACTTGAAATTTGTTTTCCAAGGTCCGTGCACTGACCAAACAACACATAGACTAGACATGTAGAGCAACGTTTTTCCACGCCGCAACATCTGTCTAGCAGGTCCCGGCCAACTTCGTATTCGCTCGGCTTGGTATTGGATGACTCGGGTAATGAAAGATAGCACGACGAAATCAGTGCGCTCTAAACACGCAAGCGAAATGGTCTTGTATGCGCTTTGCGTTTTTTGTCTTACTCTCCCTCTCTCTCTCTCTCACCGTGGGCTCTCAAATCATGAAGCTCAGCAGCGCACAAAAATTTAAATTTCTTCGCGACGGTCCCAGCTCTATCCTTTTGAGTGAAGAGTATACCGAGATCTTAAAATCGTTTGCGACATTCATGCAAGCAAAATGTTAGCGTTTCGATATATATTTATGGGAAGGGTATGAATGCGTTGAGGCGCATAAAGAATATGATCTCGCGACGGGCATGCACACACACACTTGTAGTCCCTTGCTACATGTATGAGCATTTGTGACCTGCGTGCGTTACTCTTGCTGCTTGTAGCAATTTTAAAGCCCAGCATTTGCATTTGGTCGGTCTTACGGACTGTCATAACCACTTTACACAGATGTACTATGTATGAACATTCATATGTACATAAGTACATTTATATATTATTATTGCTAATCATGTTTATAAATGTGCTTATAACCGTAAATAATTATACAGTTTGACACGAAAGTGTTTTCACATGAGAAAAAAATAGCATTTTTGTTCTTTGACATTAAAAAAAACTACTAAATGTTATATTTCAAGTTTTTATACCTTGAACCCATTGAAAATGTGAAATCCGGGTATAATGGTTTTGTGAAAAAGTATGTAACGGGCAGAAGGAGGCGTGGCAAACCCCATAAAGTATATATATTCTTGATCAAGGCGACGAGCTGAGTTGATTTGGCCCTGTCCGTCCGTCCGTCCGTATGAGTGCGTCGATCTCAGAAGTTACAAGAGCTAGAGAGCTGAAATTTGGCATGCATACTTGTGTGTACCATACGCAGTACGAGTTTGCTTTATTTTTTCGATAAATCATCCGATAAATATTTTATCGAGAATAATCGAAAAATTGATTTAGTTTTTTTAGCCTAATTTGAACACTTAGACCTGGAGACTTCAATTTTGCGTTGTATATAAAGTTAATGTATACAAAGATTTTATAATTTACAGATTTTAGATACCACGCCTCCTTCTCCCCAAATTTGTAAAAAACGCATTTTAAGTACTAGAGACTTGTGCTTTGGAATGTACACACATATTCACCATATGATTACGCTCTAAAGTTTCATTAAGATCGTATGTCTACAAAAGAAATTATTCAACAAATAAATTCTCATAATATTGCCCACACTGCAGTGCAGCCCAAGCGCAGTCGCTGCTTACTGCGAAGTTAGCAGAGCGCAGGCTTATGCGTGCGTGTGGATGCAAGTGTATGCATGTGTGCATAAAAGAAGTGCAGAATGATTAGAATATCAGCTTAGAGGGTTCAGGGTATCTCCTAGTCGAGCAGTCTCGACTGGAGACTGCTTACTTGTTTAAAAATTACATTATGTTTTTCAATTTGTTGCCTTACAAAAATAATTTTTTAAAAATTAAAAACCTATTAACATAGGCTTAAATAACAAAAACAACATAAAAGATATTCAAATTCAACTGACACGAAAGTGTTTGCACAAAAATAAAGTATTCAAAATAAGGCACTATTAACTATATTAAGTATCAAAATTAGTATTTAGTATGGGGGTCATACCCCCATTGGCTCCAATGACCTTTTCCAACCGTCTACTGATGGAATTGATTAGTTTTTGGACATATTCCACCGGTGTTTTCTCCCATTCCTCTAATATACAGGCTTTCAAATCGCTCTTGTTTGTTGGACCTCGCTTGGCTGTCCTTTTTTTGAGATCAGCCCACAGATTCTCTATGGGATTAAGGTCGGGACTTTGTGCAGGAGTATCCAACACCTTTGCACAATTGTAGAGAAGCCAGCACCTGACTATGTTAGCTTTGTGTTTGGGGTCATTATCTTGGTAAAACCTAAATGTTGGTTTGCCATCCCTAAAAAATCCAAACTTGCGGGCACTGGACACTAGATTCGTGCGTAAAATCTCCAAATACTGTTTCGCATCCATTGTACTCTCGATAAAGCACAATTCTCCAACTCCTTTACGAGAAATACACCCCCAGACCATCACTGAAAGTTTTCCGAACTTAATAGGGGGAATTATATTTTTCCATTCGAGGGCTTTCAACGGCTTTCGCCAGACATCCATCGTTGTAATACAACATCATCTTCGTCTCGTCACAAAATATGGTTTAATCCCAATATGAATCCACATGTCCCACATGCACCCTGGCGAATGTTAGGCGTCTTTTCTCATGATTCGACGACAACAATGGTTTTTTCCGCGCAACCCGGGATGCAAACTCGTTCCTTTTTAGGGCTCTGCGGAAGCTTACGCGAGATATGTCAATACGACATTCTTCCTGCAGTTCCCTGGCAAGCGTTCTGGTCGAAATTGTTGGGTTATCATTAACTTTCCTGGCCAGAATACGCTCGGCCCTATCTGTTAACGCCCGAGGTCGTCCAGTTGAATGCTTTGGCTCCAGTGTTTCATTGTAATATTGTAAATGGTCCTCTTCGATATTATAAACATTTCTGCGATCTCCGCCACTGATTTTCCTATGGAGTGGTTATAATAAACCAATTGAATCATGTCAAATGACAATCGCTTCCCAGGCATTCTTAATTTGTTTAAATTTTTTGAAGATTGAATCGATTCTTACAAAATATGACGAAATTGTTCAGAACATATGTAGCATTAGCCACAGCTGTGCACATTGAAATCGCCGAAAACAACGGTAAATGCGAATTTAGCAGTAAGAAGAAATAAAGAATAGCATGTGTGCAAACACTTTCGTGTCAGTTGAATTTGAATATCTTTTATGTTGTTATTGTTATTTAAGCCTATGTTAATAGGTTTTTAATTTTGAAAAAATTATTTTTGTAAGACAACAAATTGAAAAACATAATGTAATTTTTTAAAAATTTGAAATATCACATTTAGAAGTTTTTTTTTAATGTCAAAGAACAAAAATGCTATTTTTTTCTCATGTGAAAACACTTTCGTGTCAAACTGTATATAATTAAAATTATATTATACACATTTTCAACCGATAAATTATCGTAAAACACTACTAACTTTATTAAATGCTTTGCAATATATGAAATACACATGTCATATTATACTCAAGCTTTACTCATTATTGTCAAAAATTTCTAATTAAGTCATAATGGCCCATTTGATAGTCACCCTACGATTCAAATCATACAAAATTTACCAGTGTTGCCAAATCAGCTTTTTTCCCGTAAATCTGGCTTTTTATACCCTGAACCCATTTTCAATGGGAAATCAGGGTATAATGGTTTTGTTGAAATGTATGTAACAGGGAGAAGGAGGCGTGGCAGACCCCACAAAGTATATATATTCTTGATCAGGGTGACGAGCTGAGTTGATTTGGCCCTGTCCGTCTGTCTGTCCGTCTGTCCGTCTGTCCGTCTGTCCGTCTGTCCGTATGTATGAACGCGTCGATTTCAGAAGATATAAGAGCTAGAGACTTCAAATTTTTTTTTAAAATGTCCGTAATTACAGCGCGCATATCAAGTTTATCATTAAAAATCGATAACTCATCTCGATCTTTTTTTATCGATAAAAAACCTTATCGAAACCCAGTTATAAAATTATATCTTCTACACCTTTATTGCTAGAGTCTCCAAATTTTTAATGTATGCTTATATGCAATTTATACAATTTCGGTTTTTGTTAAAATTTACCCCCCACCTCTAAATTCACCCCCTCACCCTCACTTTTGTAAAAAGCGTATTTCAAATACTAGAGACTTGTGCTTTGGCAATTACATGCATATTCATGTTATAATCATAATCTAAAAGTTTCATGAAGATCGTACGTCCATAAAAAAAGTTATTAAACAATTAAGTTCTCATAGTAAGCGCACACTGCAGCCCATGCGTGTTTATGCGTGGTTGCTTGTATGTGTATGTGTGTGTGTGTGTGTGTGTGTATGCGTTTGTGTCTGTATGGGTGTGTGTGTGTATGTGTGTCTGTATGCGTGTGTGTGTATGTATACCTGTGTGTGCGTACGTGCGTGTGTGTGTGTGTGTGTGCGTGTTTCTTGTGTAAGCTGAAAGTCGCGAAAAAGTATTGAAATATCTATTGCTCCAAGGGTTCAGGGGATCTCGTAGTCGAGCAGTCTCGACTAGAGCTTTCTTACTTGTTTGAAAATCCAATTGCGGGAAAAATTACAGAACAGCGGGCAGCGGGAATTCTGGTTTTTCAAAAAACTAATTTGCTTTTTTTCCGCTTTTTATACTTATTCACGAAAGTGAATCAGTATATTGGTTTTGTGCAATGTCCGTCTTGCTATCCGTCCGTCCGTATGAACGCAATCTATTTCGGCGCTATTGAAGCTAGAGACTTGAAATTTGGAACACATACTCGTGTATATCTCCGATTTATAGTGTTAAAATTTTCCCAATCCGCCCACTAGGGGCGTGGCAAATCGGAAAATGCATTTTCCGATATACCAGAAATCATGTTTGTTGAAGAGCTAGAAAGCTGAAATTTGGTACGTAGGTCCGCGTCGACCACCCAAGATCGCGAGCTATGGCGGATATATATCCGGCCATTGGGGGCGTGGCAAATCGGCTAAAACTGTATCTCCTAAAGTTGTAAACCTAGAATGCTGAGATTTTGCACGTCAGCTAATGTTATGATTCTAAGTCAAAAGACAATTTATATGTCTACGGCTATTAGGCAAATCGGACCTGCAGATATGATTTTTTAAATTCTACTCTATTTTGGACACTATTGATGCCAGAGACCTCAATTTTTGTATGTATACTCGGGCTGATCACCCAAGACCAAAAAGCTTTGTCGGATATATGTCCGCCCACAGGGGGCGTGGCAAACCGCAAAAGTTGATAATAATAGTATAATAGCTAGAAGGTTACAGTTTAGATAGTTAAGTTACCAGTAACCTCCTCTATCGATGACCCAAAAATAATTTTTACGCCTCTTTAGGGGCGTGCCATATCGAAAAATACCCTGTAATTTTCACATTTTTTGAGGGTAAGCATTCAAACTTTGCAGTTAGTGTATTGTTATCACGTTCTAAGAACTGGCCAAAAATGAGGTGTCTGCGCCCAGTACGGGCGTGGTAAATGGTATTAGAGCGAAACTTAACTACTATATTGTTGATGGGATGTGAATGAGTATTCCGCAGTCGGTAACGCCCGACTGCAACGTTCTTACTTGTTTCTTTACTGATCAATTTATCATAATTTGTAGCGATTTATCGTATGTAGAATTGTTTGTCATTGCAGTTGAATTAAAACTAAATAGTGCATTAGGTCAATTTTCTCTGAATGAACCAATCGATAATAGAGTGGAACTAACTAAACTAAAATATAATTTATATTTTATTCAATATAACTTATATGAGCAAGAATATCGAACTTGAAATTCTCTAATAGATCTTATAAAGCAATTTAAAAGAATTTATGCAACTCATTTGATAACATGTAGAACACAAATTTTTGTGTTAACTAAATATGCTTTAATTAATAGGCTGCAGGCAAATTTTCAAATGGTGTAAAATGCTGATTCGTTTTCTTGTATATGTATATATTTTGCGAGTAAACAAAAATAGTATCGTTCCAATACTAGAGTTATTCTATTCAAAGAACGTTAAGTATTGAACAGCAATATAAGAATACTCATCCAATTCAGTGGGGAAATTCTTGAGACTCTACATAGCTTAGGTGAGATGTGTGCTTATAAGTATTTTGGAGGAAATAAAAAATGTAGGGACTTCGCCACTTTTGCAATAGCATTGCTTTCCTTGCCATGGTCGAACGCACAAGTGGTAAGAAGTTTTAGTTAGGTCAATATTGTAAAAATATAACTACGCAATAAAATGAATATTGATGTGCTTACTCAATTTTAAGCGTCAGGTAAACCCTATATAATAATATATAAAGTATCTTCCCACTAAAAACAGTTTTTTTTGCTGAACAAAAGTTGGCAACACTGAAATTTACAAACTACTAAATCCAGAGACAATTAGCTTGCCATCCCATACAAGCATACACATACACAAATGTATGTATGCATGTGCTCACTTCACAAGGCAGACCAACGGCAGGCACAAGCCAATGTTCACGTATTATGAACACTCATACTTACAATATTCCACAGGCAGCAAGAATAGTTTCCCATACTAGCACATAAGGGCTCATACATGCATGTAAAACGGGACTGTAACTGATGATTGACGAAAATACTGAGAAAAAATTGAGTTCCGCGACGCACGCACACAAAAGCACATACACGTAGCAAGGATGTAAATGTGTGTGTGCATGCTCGTCGCGAAAATGTATTCTTTCTGTGCACAACACCCTGTGCAAATTGTAAAGTTCAAAATTTGCCGTTGGTCTGCCTTGTGAAATGAGCACATGCATACATACATTTGTGTATGTGTATGCTTGTATGGGATGGCAAGCTAATTGTCTCTGGATTTAGTAGTTTGTAAATTTTGTATGATTTGAATCGTAGGGTGACTATCAAATGGGCCATTATGACTTAATTAGAAATTTTTGACAATAATGAGTAAAGCTTGAGTATAATATGACATGTGTATTTCATATATTGCAAAGCATTTAATAAAGTTAGTAGTGTTTTACGATAATTTTTTCGGTTGAAAATGTGTATAAAATAATTTTAATTATATATAATTATTTACGGATATAAACACATTTATAAACATGATTAGCAATAATAATATATAAATGTACTTATGTACATATGAATGTTCATACATAGTACATCTGTGTAAAGTGGTTATGCCAGTCCGTAGGACCAACCAAATGCAAATGCTGGGATTTAAAATTACTACAAGCAGCAAGAGGTCACAAATGCTCATACATGTAGCAAGGGACTACAAGTGTGTGTGTGCATGCCCGTCGCGAGATCATATTCTTTATGCGCCTCAACGCACTCATACCCTTCCCATAAATATATATCGAAACGCTAACATTTTGCTTGCATGAATGTCGCAAACGATTTTAAGATCTCGGTATACTCTTCACTCAAAAGGATAGAGCTGGGACCGTCGCGAAGAAATTTCAATTTTTGTGCGCTGCTGAGCTTCATGATTTGAGAGCCCACAGAGAGAGAGAGAAAGAGTTAGAGAGAGAGGGAGAGTAAGACAAAAAACGCAAAGCGCATGCATGACCATTTCGTTTGCGTGTTTAGAGCGCACTGATTTCGTCGTGCTATCTTTCATTACCCGAGTCATCCAACACCAAGCCGAGCGAATACGAAATTGGCCGGGACCTGCTAGACAGATGTTGCGGCGTGGAAAAACGTTGCTCTACATGTCTAGTCTATGTGTTGTTTGGTCAGTGGTCCGTGTATATCACGCGCATATCGAGTTTTTCTCTAAATATCGATAACTATTCTTGATATGTTATTTTCGATAAAAAAAAACCCTTATCGAAAGCTAGTTATTTAATATCTCCTACACCTGTAGAACTAGAGATTCCAAATTTTAAATGTAGACTTATTTGTATTTTATATACATACATACATAATTTCGATTTTTGTTGTAATCTATCCCCCACCCTTATATCTACCCTCTCACCTTCACCTTTGTAAAAGGCGTATTTCAAATACTAGAGACTTGTGCTTTGGCATATTGATATTGTTATATTGACGACCTGAAAGTTTCATGAGCATAGTTCATAAAAAACCAGTAAGAAAGCTCTAGTCGAGACTGCTCGACTACGATATCCCCTGAACCGCATATGCACACATACAGGAATACGCACGTACGCATAAACACGCATTGGCTGCAAACGCAAAGTTTAAATATACAGCAAAAATAGCCCAAAGAATAAGCATTGCTAAATTCACAGAAGATATAAACCCTAGCACAACAACTAAAGTACTTTGGGACAAAGTTCACAGGCTCTCTGGAATTCATAAAATCACACACATTCATTCAATACAAATAGAAACAGGAAACACATGCGATCCGAAAAAAATAGCCGAAGAATTTTGCAAAACCTGGTCAAATTATTCGAATGATTCGAATTTTTCACACACCTTCATAAATAACAAACAACTGCACATAGCCCAAACACCCATCACATACAGTCCAAGAAATAGAGCTAAAATCATCGAGCAACCCATAACACTCTTAGAATTGCAATCTTGCCTAGGCACCCTTAATGGATCCACCCCCGGGCAGGACAATATCACTTATCAAATAATTAAAAAGCTCCCCCCATCTGCAATAAACAAACTCTTAGACCTCTATAATATAATACTTCACACCAGCAATATTCCCCAACAATGGAAAATTGCAACAATAATACCAATAAACAAACCTAATAAAGCAAAGCACTTAATTAACAGTTATCGCCCAATATCACTGCTCCCTTGTATTTCCAAAATCCTAGAAAAAATCATATCAAAAAGAATTATGTGGGTGCTTAACCAAGAGAACCTCCTATCTCCCAACCAATATGCATACAAGCAAAACAGGTCGACCACGGACCCCTTACTTATATTAGATAACTTTATCTGTAACAGTTTAGGCACTAAAAACCACATATCGGTGCTCTCAATCGATATGGAAAAAGCATTTGACAGGGTGGGAGCTCATTGTATTATCCAGCAACTTTATGATTGGAAATTTGGTCCAAAAATCGTCTATTACATTCGAAGCTACATACACAACCGTAGAATACGAGTCAAAGCTAACAACACCTTATCTAGTGAAATGAGCCTAAAAAACGGCATACCACAAGGTTCCCCACTTTCAGTCACGCTTTTTCTCATAGCTTTCAATAAATTAAATCACTTGATAAACAAAAATTCATTCTTCAAGCACACTATGTACGCAGACGATCTTTGCCTCTTCTTCAAACCAAACCCCGGTTATAACACCCAAATAAATAATTTATTTTCTAAAATCCACCACTGGTGCAATATCACAGGTACGAAAATATCAGCGGAAAAATCCACACACCTTCATATATGTAGAAAACATAATTGCACTAACATAAATATTACATTAAATAATGTAACCATACCAAATACACAACACCTCAAAATTCTAGGTTTAATATTCGACAATAAATACAATTGGAACGAGCATGTCAAATCTTTAACAAACTCATTAAATAATAGACTAAATATAATTAAATGTTTAAGTAGCAATAAGTTAAAAAGCAATACCTCATCTCTCATTTATACAACTAAATCAACAATACTCGCCAAGATTGACTACGGTCTTTCAATCTACGGCAAAACAAACAAGACAAATCTCGATAAAGCTGCAGCATATTCTTGTCACCAGAACGCAAGTACAAAGAAAAACTCCCGCCTTGGACAAGTAACAGTCACTCTATACTGTTAGAACTGTCGGAATTTAAAAAAGACAATACCCCAGACGAAGTCTACAGGAAAAGTTTCAACAAAATCAGAAACGAACACAGGGCATGGACTTTTCTCTACACGGACGCTTCCAAACTGCACCACATAACTGCCTTCAGTGTTGTCACTGAAGAAAGTAAAATAAAAAAATCAGCAGTCACACCTTGGCACACTTCGATTTTCACAGCAGAAGCTGTGCGATTGAAATAGCTCAACAAGACACAAACACTAAATTTGTCATCTGCACAGACTCTCTCTCCACCTTATTAGCTGTCAAAAACCCAAACAACTATCAACCCACAATAACAAAAATTCGGGACAAACTTAATTCGAATCAAAAAAGAATTAAGCTACTCTGGACACTTGGACATGTTAGGATAAAAGGAAATGAGCTAGCAGACACAGCAGCTAAAATGGCTACATATTCACCATTGCTGCTACACAACGTCAACAACAAAAAAAAACATTAATAAAATGATTAACATAACAACCAAGGAAACACTTAATACAATCTGGAATAACTACACTCACTTCTACAAAACGATCAACCCTGCAAGAGAACCTACACATTTTCCAACTAAAACAGATAGGAAACACGTAATAAAATATACAAGATTCAGACTAGGACACACAAAACTGACTCACGAATACATATTTAATAAAACACTTGCTCCTACCTGCCCATTTTGCAATAGCGACACCTTGACAACAAAACACCTACAACTCCAATGCCAACACGTAATGAATATCTGCAAATCCCTTAATTCTCCCACACTCAATATCCTTATCTCAGAACCTAATAAAACAAATATAGCAAATTTTATAAAAATTATAAACTCAAAATAGAGCTATAATGAATATAATGGAAATATGTATATATACATGTATGTATATATGTGTGTATATGTATATATAAATAAGTATCGAATGTAAATAGTGTATATAAAATAATTAATTTATAGAATGTAAATAATGCCTGAAGGCCTTTGTCGCTCTGGCTTAACAATTTGTCATTAAGAATTTAATTCTTGATAACAATAAATAAATAAATAAATAATAATTGTTTAATAACTTTTCTTGTGGATGGACTATATTCATGAAACTTTCAGATTATAAATATAACATAGATATACATGCATTTGCCAAAGCACAAGTCTAGTATTTGAAATACGTTTTTTTACAAATATGTGGGTGAGGGGGTGAAATAGGGGTGGGGGGTAAATTTTCACAAAAACCGAAATTGTATAAATATATATTTATGTAAGTATACATATAAATTTTGTAGATCTACCTTTAAAGATGTAGAAGATATAAATTTAATACTGGTTTTCGATAATGTTTTAATCGATAACAAAATAACGGGACAAATTATCGATATTTAAAGCGAAACTCGATATGCGCGTGGTATACACGGACCTAGGAAAAAAAATTTCAAGTCTCTAGCTCTTATATCTTCTGAGATCGACGCGTTCAGACATACGGACAGACGGACAAAGAAAGGAAACAAGAACGTTGTAGTCGGGCGTTTCCGACTGTAGAATGCTCATTATAGCCCCTTTTTCGGTTTGCTACGTCCCCGATTGGTCAAAAGCAATTTAATCTCTAAATTTCCAGTTTCTAGATCAAATACTGTAGAAAATTCAGTCTTTTCCAATTTAACGAATGCTTTGATTGATCAATATATTATTTAAATACTTTATTTTTATTTAATTGTGATTTAATTGATTATTATAATAAAAAAAACTAGGTGTACTTTTAGTTACGACAGATATTAGTATATTAATATTATTAATTTCTCTTTTGTACATACGCTCCGCTTACATCGAAAGTCGAAAGTGTAGCTTAACCAACGTAATGATGTAGTGGGCGTATATTTTTAATACGATAAATTTCTTGCATTTTGACGTTTACGCTTACATACATATTGTATTCAGATGACCTAATATTCTTTGAAATATCAATGTTAATCATTTTTTTGTAAATGGAAAATGTAAAGTTTTTTTTGTCAAAATGGAGTGCTAAAATAAAATTGCTTATCGGGAGCTATTTGCAACCTCTATAAAAACCTAGGTGGTCCAGAGTTTAGCGCGTCTGAAGGAGGAAGCTGTGGAGCAGGCGAGTGCTGTCCTCGTCGTAGAACGTCAAATGGCGAGCTCGACCGCTGAATCATGTGGCGAAAATTGTTTTCTGGTAGTTGATGCTATTTTAGAAAATACAATTAGATAAAAATAATATTTTTAAACAAATATTTTAAAGGAATTCACCTGTAAGTCGCGTAAAGTTATCACACCAGTTGCATTACTGATGATATGCGGAGTTGGTCCATCTCCTAAATCAAGCTGTAAACTTTCTGACACATCACTGCTGCTTTCAATTGGACAATTGCTGACATTACCCACGCAGCCACCAGTGCTGAGATGTAGTTGACCTAATGATGCAGTAGCCATGGCTACATCGGGCATCATATCGGACAGATGACCGTTGCCAACCTCTATGCCACAAGCACCTGTCTCGCCACTTCTGACCATGTTTAAAGGATTATTATGTGGATATCGAAAATCCCCCTCTTTAATTAAGGCTGGCAAGTCGTTACGATGATGCGCTGATGTCGATAGCCGAGCGTAACTTGTCTGAAGGGCCGAGCTAGAGTTCTCTGTTAAGAGACTGACACCAAGTAAGCTGTTCGAGTGCAGACGTGGAAAAGTCATGTTTCGACTGTAACAGTCATGCACACCATCTGCTCCGCACGCCGAAGATACTGATGAGGCCATTGATGAAGTCGACAAACATGAAGCGGACACAGCTGTTGGGCGTATAGAACCAGTAGCGGCCGGTGAGGGTGGCGAACTTTGATCTTCATCTTCTAATAGACATTCCCTCGCTTGTATGGTGGATGAGACACCATTGCAGTCATCTCCATCGCCGTGGTTAGTTAATATGGAAGTTTCAAGAAGATCTGACACTTCATCTGGTAGATTAAATTCTCTAACGACTCGAAGACGAATTTGACGGTCGATTTCATGTTTTGATGAAAGTGGCAGAAGTAGTGCGCGTTGGCACATGGGCGACTGGCGAAGCTTATGCTCACGCTTGCGCATTGCTGCAAGTGTATGGCTATCTGGTGGTGGAATAGCAATAGCATCGATTTTTTCGCTATTATCGCCACTAATACTGCAAGTAACGCCAGGTGCAAAGCTGCTGTTCGAAGAAGAGTTTATGCGTGAAACCATGTAAAGGGTATCTGGAATGTCGGGAAATTGTCGAGATCTACGCATACGCATGAGTTCAAGTTGGTGATGTGATGATGCCATTCGATCTTCTAGAAGGGCTTTTACTTCTTCAAAGTATGGCATGAAAAGACGTGGTCGTACAAAAAGGCCTTGGTTTTTACCTCCTCGAATCCAAGCATTAACTCGCAAGTTTTCACGATCGTCACCAATCATATGTGATGGCGGTGTGCTAACGAGACCCCGGCGTATAGCTTGACAGAGAACTTCACTATTTGGCGGTAAAACATGATCCATTCTTACCAATGGCAGTAGTTCGGCAAGTATTTCGCGCAGCTCAACATCACTTAAGTCCCGCTTTCTAACACCCTTCCTCGCTACAGAATGGGCAGTATGCGTTAAAAGGTTTGGTTCACGATCCTCCATGCGCCGGATAAGCTCTTGTTCTCCCCACTTTAGCACTGCTTGTAGAACTTCTAATTCGGATGCTTGTAAGAAGTTACTTTGTAATACATGTACCAACTGTGATTTATCTAACTGATTCAGCACTGGTGAAGAGCTAATTGCGGAAAACTCTTCGCGCAAGTACTGGCATGCTTGACGAAAAACCCAAGCAGAGCCATGTGGTTGACATCCCCACTTTAAGACCATTGATAGGGTATCAAGGGACAACCACTCAAGTATTAAATCCTCACATCCCTGTGCTAAAATATCAAGTTCAAGAAACCTGCCTATTTGGTATAACTCCATTGCTTCTTCAAGAGTAGTTGGTCGTACTCGACCAGTATTAGTCAATGCGTGCACTTCACCAAGAGAGCCAGTCGAAGATCCCGTTCCAGCACCTCGAAGTATTAGAGCTAAATCAACAGTATCTAAATATATAGCGTGTAGTAAAACACGCGCATATCTTTTTGGTATTACGGTCTCATCAAGAACAATGCGCGTTGGTACGTGTATAGAGCGCTCTACGTACTCGTCAATGTTACGCGTTCGGCGGGCTATTAGATTACGGAAAAATGGTGAACGCGCACTTAATATAGCTTTATGACATGGAAGCTCTAGTTTTGGCCGAAAGCCATACTCAGAATTAATCGATTCTTGGCGTAAGTAATCGTTTCCACATTCCGCTGTGAACACGAGTGCTGCGTCTGCATAATCACCTGTTTCTAACAAATAGCGAAGATCATGTTCAAGGGGGTTAGGTGTACCAAAATCGTCGCCTAGTTGACGCAACAAATTGATATTTACGGTCGGATCATGTGCACAAAGATCGCCCGTATATAAATAACGTAGCAATATAGAAAATATTTTTACATCAATAGGTGACGTAGGAAGTTCGAGACATATGCGTGCCCCAAATCCCGGACAGCCTGAAAGCAGATCTCGAAAATATGTACAACGTGAGGATAATATAGAACGATGCACAGGAAAAATAGATCCACGAAATACAAGGTCACAATCAGTACAGAGATTTAAATCGTAAAGAGCAGCCAGATCTTGTTTATATGTAGCTGCTGGTGGACGAGCTAATTCTGCTTGTACCTGTTGAATACAAAACAAAAATTAGTGCTGCGCCGTTTTATCGACAATAAACATTTAATTACCGATAAATCTCTTAATGCAGCCAATGCTTCGAACTCTTCACAGAGAGCTGCCAATTCAAGAGGCGTCCACTCAGATACAAAGTCACGTAAGACACGCGCATGATCACAGGCTTTTGATGATCGTCGACGACGTATAAACTTCCGCTTAAGCGTCGCAAAACCCGTCACTCGCTTTCGCCTTTGATCGCGATGGTAATGCGTGCCGCTATAAGAAAAACTTGCGCCAGGGCTTTCAGTAATTCCGTTTGAGCTTGTTGAACCCATACTTCCAGGATTTGACGCAGCAAATGCGTTTCCATTTTCAGTGGTTGTACTTGCGATTTCAGTAGTTGCGGCCATTGGGTAACCAACGTTGGATGTGTTTGAACCCATTTCCCTCCTTACGTGTGGAATTTGTTCACACTTAAACTAATTTAACGCATTAGCCACTTATTCATACGATTTAACTTTCTCTTCATCTTATTATTTGTGAAAATGTAATTAGCCGAGATTCTGCAAATAAATCGTTAAAATTTTAATAAGATTAAGTTAAAGTAATGAGTATGAGAGAATAGAGACTGGTCGACTATGAGATCCCTGGACCCTTGGGACAACTGATACTTCCGCATTTTAACACAAAGAAACACACGCATGGGCTGCAGTATTGGAACGTAATTGCTTATATTCTGAACAGATTGAAAATGGGAAATAAAGGTATAATGGAATTGTCAGCAGAAGGCGTGGCAGACTCCACAAGGTATATTCTTGAATAGGGCGAAGAGTCGAATTATCGTCTGTCCGTATTATAGGCTATACTCGCTTGCGGTCGTTTTCCAAATATACTGATGTTTGCAAGTGTTTGCAAGCATTGCTGCAAAACGAAACGAATGGTACTCAAAGTCGTCAAGTATTCTGTTTTACTTTACTTACGCTTTGAGCAGGGTAAAACCACTAACCAGAGAACACATAGACCGGACAAGTAGTGTAAAGCGTTTTGCACACTTTTTTTTCGAGAGTTATCTCCCAGACACTTCGTATTTGCTCGGCTCCTCACTTTTTGGGTTCGGGCTACGAAAATATACGAAAGCACAATCATTTCGCTTCATGCGCTCGACCGAGATGGTCTATTAATATTGAACAAAAGGTCCCTCTGCGCTGAATCAGGCTAGAATTGGCTAATTAGCCATAATTAATGAAATTACGGTTTTAAATTTCAATTTGAAAAAAAAATAAATAAAAATAAAATAAATAAATAAATAAATAAATATATATATACATACAAATATATATTAAAATCTTTTAATGGCTATGTGTATAAAATTACGTTTATATGAATAACTGTTAACACTTTTTCGTTGTCTGCAAATAAGTTTCTTTCACTGACACAATCAAAAAAACTCAGACAGAAACTGTTTTTGTCTGGCTTAGCTCGCTCGCGCTCTGAGCGAGGCAGTTATTTCTGTTTTCGTTTCGCTCAAGTCAAACACTGATCGTTTGCTTGAGTTAAATGAAGCAAACTGTCAGTTGCGTTTGCATGGGTTTGTTGCGTTCTTTTATGTATGCATGTATTTACGAAGGCAAAGATCATTTCTGTTGAGTTTCTTAGTCAAACTGTGTTTTGCTGAGAGTCTTTGTGTGAGCGAAAATCGTATTAGTCTTTACGCGACACTCATTTGAGAGCGTCTCACGAATGAGTCATTGCAATGCGTCTGACCGAAACAGATTCTAAAGAAAACAAAGAGTGTCGCTCAGAGCGGAATCGAAAGCAGAGCATATGCGAAAAACGATCAACTCTCATTTGCGAGCTCTGATAAAATCTTTTCATTTTTCTTTCTAAATAAAAATGTGTATGTGTATTCAATAGTAATATGCTAAATCTAGATGGAGATAGCCTAAGCTGGCAACACTAGCTGATAGCTAAAATGAAAACAAATCTATTGGAGTTGCTGCTTTATCGTTTCTTTCTTTCGTTGCTTCTTTATTGTACAAGCATTTGCATACCGAACTTTTCAGTATGTAAGCATAGCTCGTTCGTCCGCGATGCTTGGGCTTACACTACTTGAAACAAGTAAGAACGTTGCAGTCGGGCGTTACCGACTGCGGAATACTCATTTACATCCCATAAGCAATTTAGAAGCTAGGTTTAGCTCTAATGCTGTAGAAAATTCAGCTTTTCCCCGATTTGTCACGCCCTTACTGGACGTAGACACCTCATTTTTGGTGAGTTCTTAGAACGAGATAACGGTACCCTAGCTAAAAAATTTAAGTGCTTACGCTAAAAAAAATGTGAAAATTACAGGGTATTTTTCTATATGCCATGCCCCTAAAGAGGCGTACAAATTATTTTTCGGTCACCGATAGAGGAGGTTACTAGTAACTCAACTATCCAAACTATCCTATCTGTTATACTTTAGGAGATATAAGCTTTTGCGTTTTGCCAAACCCCCTGTGGGCGGACATATATCCGACAAAGCTTTTTGGTCTTGGGTGGTCAGCACGAGTATATATACCAAACTTGAGGTCTCTAGCATTAATAGTGTAGTAGAATTTAAAAAATCACTATATCTTCAGATCCGATTTGCCACGCCCCTAATGAGCGTAGACATATAAATTAGATTCTATTAGACTCTATAGAATCGTAACATTAACTTACGTGCAAAATTTCAGCGTTCTAGCTGTGAAACTCTTGGAGATACGGTTATATCCGATTTGGGACGCCCCCAATGGGAATAGATATATTCGTCATAGCTCGTCATCTTGGGTGGTCGACGCGGATCTACATTCAAAATTTCAGGTTTCTAGCTCTTCAACTAATATGATCTCTAGCATATCGGAAAATGCATTTTCCGATTTGCCACGCCCCTAGTGGGCGTATCGGGAAAATTTTATATTTATATTATACACGAGTATGTGTTCCAAATTTCAAGTCTTTAGCTTCAATAGCGCTGAAATATACTGCGTTCATACGGACAGACGGACGGACAGCAAGATGGACATTGCACAAAACCTATATACTAATTCACTTTCGTGAATGAGTAAAAAAAACGAGACAGTGAGACAGCAAGCACTACTAAAACACGAGTGTCTCGTTTAGCATTTCAAATGAATTCGTACAGGCCTCTAATCCGTATGTTTAAACGCGTCGATCTAAGAAGATATACGAGCTAGAGACTTGAAATTTTTTTTTTCAAAAAATCGATAACCTCTTCTTTTATTTTATTATTGATTAAAAACCTTACCGAAAATTACATATAAATTATTATCTCCTACATTTTTAGAGATACAGTCTTTAAATTTTAAATTCAGATTTACATCACTTGGGGGATGAATTATAAAAAAAAATCGAAATGCTATAATGTACATATGAATATATATTTAAAATTTGGCGACTCTATCTTCAAAGATGTAGCAGCCATAATTATATTACTGATTTTCGATAAGGTTTTTAATCGATACAAAATGAATCGATTTTTTGAGATAAACTCGATATGCGAAACAAATTTCTAGTTTCTAGTTCTTATATCCTCTGAGATTGACGTTCAAGCATACGGACTGACAGACAGACGGACGGCTAAATCCACTCAGTTCGTCGCCCAAATCAAGAGTATATATACTTTGTGGGGTCTGTCACGCCTCCTTCTGCCTGTTACATACATTTCAACAAAACCATCATACCCTGATAACCCATTTTCAATGATTTCAGGGTATAAAAAGCACATTTAGTTCGGTTCAAAATTTTAATTTCTTTATATGTATTTAAAATATAAATGAAATAAAAACAAGTAAGAACTTTGAAGTCGGGCGTTACCAACTGCAGAATACTAATTCTTATCCCATCAGCAATATCGTACCTCAGTTTTGAGTGTCTAGCTCTAATACTGTAGAAAATGCAGTTTTTCTCGATTTGCAACGCACCTACTGGGCGTAGACACCGCATTTTTGGCCAGTTTTTGGAAAGAGCTCAACGTTAACGTTTGTCAAAATCTTAAAAAATGAGTAGTTCAATATTTCAATTATGAATAGCAAAAAACTTTTTCACTTAAAATTAACGAATTAATATCGATTTCTTAAAGGAAATACAAAAACAAGGAAAAACACCATGCCATTCATTTGGAATTTGCATCTTGCAAGATTACATTTTCTATTGGGTTGAGATCTGAAGAACATGATGGCCAGTTAAGGACATCAAAATGACATTCCTTCAAATACTCCTTTGTACGTCTGCTCACATGGATTCTGGCATTATCCTGTTGGAAAACCATTGGTTGCTAACGAAATCCCATTAAATATGAAATGAGACTACTATCCAGAGCCTGAATATACTCTTCAGTGTTCATTCGGCTCGTTACAAACTTAAACTCCAAAGGAACAAAATGTACCCCAAATCATGACGGACCCACCTCCAAAGTCTGTCCTTGAGAAAAACATACGAACCTTTCTCAAATCATGCTAATAAGAATCAAACCCGTCAGGACCATGCTGGCTAAACTGTTTCTTATCGGAAAATATGACCTGTTGGGGTAAAAATATATACTGTAAGCCAAAAGACGATGATTCAAACGCGCGTATGTCAGATCGTTCGCAGTGTCTTTCGGAAAAATTAAGTCGAGCAACCTAGTGGCAACATGACTTAGCAACATGGGTGCTTTGGTCAGTTTAGACCTCTTTATGACTTCTGAGCTCTTAAGTACTCGCCAAACGCTCATCGCTGACATAGATTCGGCCACATGTGAGGCCAAAGCAGTACTGGCGGTTAAGCTGTTACTGGCTTTGTTAATAATTTTGCGTTTATCGCGCGCAATTAGCAACGGGTTTCGCCCAGTTCGTTTTCTTGATCCTTATTCTTTGGGACTATCCATAAAAATTTTTAGTCACACGTTGCCTTCTTTTCAAATTCGTTGTTCATGCACATGCATGAACATAAAAATATGATAAGTAGGGGAACGTACGCGCTATGCACTCGACAGCTAGCATAAAATAAATAACACATGTTTCAAGTGTGAACTGTCAAACTGGGCATAAATTATGACCCTGACCCTTAGCGATTAGAATACGTAAGAGGCGAGCGCTGAGCATTACAAACTCAGCGATAGCATAATAATAGCTAATAAACCAATGCGGAGTCTTACAAACTACGCGATAAGTTAATAATATGTAATAGACCAATGCTGAGCCTTACACACTCAGCAATAGAAGCACTAGATTTAATGGTTGAAATTATACATGAGTCTGGGTATAAAAACCCGGGCCCAGCAGAATAAAGAATCAATACAAAACTAAACACCATCATAGTGAAGTGTATTCGTTCATGGTCCTTCAAGCCGGATGAAGTATTTTTAATACTTCAAATTCATCCACAAGGAAAAATGTTTGTGATTAGTACAAAGTGAAGTGCTAGTATTATAGATTTGTGCATTGGCTTTCCAACCCAAGCTGTGAGTCAAGGCACAGCAAGATCAACCTGGTGATCAAAACAAAAAAACCTCCAACGGGATAAGCCAATGGATCTACAATAAACAAACAACTGTGTCGTCAACCATCAATATTTAAAGAGAAATATGGTGGCATAATGGCAGAAATCAGAACCAATAAAGAGTTCATGAAAGTCGAAGTTGCCGACCACGCCATAGACACAAAACAACTTTATAGTTGGGAAACGAGACCAGAAACATCAAAGCAAGAGATATTTTCATTTGGTTGGTCGAGCCCAATAGAGAAGTTGGTAAGCCTTGTGGACGAAAGAGCTCAAAGAGTACGGCTGCACATTGAAGAGGTGCTGGCCAACATTGAGCTCAGCAACCAGGATGAAATCGTTAGCTACAAAGATACGCTAGATTTCCTCTGGAAGAAAGTCCAGTCAACACTGAAAGATTTGGAGGTAAAATATGAAAGGCCTGCCTTCGAAATCAGAGTACATAGACGAACTGGAACTCAAAGTGTACACAGTGTCGAAAAAACTGGAAAGGAAAATAAGTGCACTGCAAATCGTAAAAGAAGACACTCCAAAGCGACCGAAACCGACACTTCCTTACTTTAATGGAAGTCCTAAGGCGTGGCCAACGTTCTTCGAGCAGTTCACCAAAATAATTCACAACAGAAAGGATATCAGCGACAAGACGAAACTGATATACCTCAAAATGTATCTCAAAGGAGAAGGTCAACGAGTTATAAGCCATTTCTCAATTGGAGTGGGTAACTACAATTCAGCGTGGGACTATTTATGCAAACGCTACAAACGTTATTTGCCTGTGGACATGGAACTGCTGAAGGATAACGATGAAGGCAGTATCCGCAATTGCGTGAGCACCTCTGATAACAGTGACAACGTCACAGCTGATGAGATGACCGCATATCAGGCTGCTTTGGATGCAATAGTGTTCAAAAAGTGGGATTACAACCCGCCGGCAACCCTCCACGTGGGAGGAAATATAAATAAAGCTACTGAACAACGTAATAAGCTTCAAGTGGTAACAACAAAACCAAATATAGGTGAAGACAAGAGATCGATAAAAAAGATCTGGGCTCCACCAACTCCGACAAAGGATCCGGAGCACATAGAAGATGCGGACGAGAATGGAATTTCTACCACAACTTCGACATCAACGTTGGGTATCACTGAAGATACATCAACAGATATCCAATTGGAAGTTCGACCAATGGATGATATTTCCACAGTTGGCAGCACGACGGAAGAGCAAACTTCTGCGGAGACTGCAACAGCGACTGGAAGTGCAGCTGAAGAGAAAAGCGACAATACCGACTCAAACTCTTCAGTGATGACCACAGCAGCGCCCCCAACAATGGAAACTAAAGCTGCAAGTACAATTACATCAGAAAAGGAGTCAATTGGAAGTAGCAGCAACATATTAAAGGAAACAACAATAACCACTACAAACGAAACAATGGGCACAATAAGGCATCATAATCAACAGAAGGACGTCTATCACTTGGAGGCTTTAGCCTCAGCAATAATGAAGCGATCGACAACTTCCTCAACAGATGCAATCAGCTGTATTAATGCAACAAACGTTGACACCTATAAGCCGCAGAAGTTCTTCAAAAAGGCACGACTTCACTTGGCATGGGAACCGCCACCTGAGCAAAAGACCAAGGTGATGGTGGCATACTCGGTTTATCTGGATGTCACATTCTCTGGGCCCTGCAGAATGTTCAGGCACGAACATAAGGATTGCAAGCATGATCATTTCGTCAAGAATACTAACAATTATTAAATTTGTATTTGTCCTGAATATTGTTTAGAAATCCACAGATAGCAGTTCTGGACGTTACCCACTTTGGCCCCCCGCAGAATGTTCATGCACATGCATGAACATAAAAATATGATAAGTAGGGGAACGTACGCGCTATGCACTCGACAGCTAGCATAAAATAAATAACACATGTTTCAAGTGTGAACTGTCAAACTGGGCATAAATTATGACCCTGACCCTTAGCGATTAGAGTACGTAAGAGGCGAGCGCTGAGCATTACAAACTCAGCGATAGCATAATAATAGCTAATAAACCAATGCGGAGTCTTACAAACTACGCGATAAGTTAATAATATGTAATAGACCAATGCTGAGCCTTACACACTCAGCAATAGAAGCACTAGATTTAATGGTTGAAATTATACATGAGTCTGGGTATAAAAACCCGGGCCCAGCAGAATAAAGAATCAATACAAAACTAAACACCATCATAGTGAAGTGTATTCGTTCATTCGTGAAATACTCGAAATAGACTCTCCTGTTTCGAAACGTAAGAAAATACGGCCATTTTCATGATCAGATAATTGTTTTCCAATCGGCATCTCTTAAAAACTATCTAAATTTACTTAATTAAAATGCACTATGGGCGATTTTTTGTGATAGGCGGCATAAAGTCCAAAAATGTATGGTGAAATATTACGAAAATTTTTTTATTCCTTAGTTGTTAACACTCCAATTAGATGGAAATTTTTTTTTTGTAAATTGTGGTGTCAATTCTTTCTTTGTGGGCACGCCTTAAAATCAGCTGATCTGTTGAATCTTCTAGTTATAAAAATTGGCATGAGAAATGTTCTGCAGTTGCAGAAAGGAAAGCAAAGCTTAAAGCTTATTGCTGATTGTATTTTTAGCAAAATATCTAACAATTTTAATTGTGTTCCGTGGAGTATTACTTATAAAGTGCATATCAAAACATGCAACTAATAATGACAATGGTATTAAAAGTGTTTTTTGCTCGTTTTTGCTCCTTTTGAAAATTAAAATTTCCTTTGCGTTCACTAACTACACGGTTCTTGATATTTAGAACAACAACAACCACAGCCGAATAACCTTTACTGTATATTAATAAATATATAGTGTGAGCTCTTTATCAACCCAGAAAAGTGTCAAAGTTTTTGCAAAGACTTTTTTTCCTCATATATGAAGACATTTCCAACAACAAGAAAGCTTTAGTCGAGACTGCCCGACTACGGGATCCCCTGAACCCTTCGAGCAACTGATATTTCAATAATTATTCGCATATGCACACATACACGCACACACACAGACATACGTACGCACGCATATACACGCATTGGCTGCAGTGTTGGCTCACTATGGGAACTTAATTGCTTAATAACTTTTCCTCTGAATGGACTATCTTCATGAATCTTTCAGATGATGAATATATATATATATATATATATATATATATATATATATATATATATACGCATTGATATGCATGTATTTGTTAAAGCACAAGTCCCTAGTATTTGAAATACGCCTTTTACAAATGTGAGGGGGAGGTGGTGAATTAGAGGTGGAATTTTGACAAAAATCGAAATTGTATAAAATGCATTTAAGTATACATAAAAAATTTGGAGACTCTAGCTTTAAAGATGTAGGAGATATAAATTTCTTACTGTTTTTCGATAATGTTTTTAATCGATAACAAAATAACGGGCAAGTTATCGATATTTAAAACAAAACTCGATATGCGCGTGCTATACACGCACCTAGGAAAAACAAGTAAGAACGTTGCAGTCGGGCGATACCGATTGCAGATACTCCTTCACAGCCCAAACGCTGTCAACCAGAGTATATAGTGCAATTTTCAAGTCTAGTGCGCAACAAAAAACAGGGCATGATCCCATTAAAATTGGAAAATCATCGATAGCTATTGCTATTATCATTGCATTATTGCAGCTAGGATCGTCAAATTACATATGTATATCATTTATACAATTTTGATTTTTATTATATATTTAAGTTAAGACTTTCGACAATCTAAGGAGGCTGGAGAGTCAGTCAGACATTCAAGGGGAGAACCTAACCAGTAGAACAGATTTAGTTCAGTTTATATTCGGACTAGAGAGAGTTTAGACCTATTGTTCCTCCAAATTATATAAAATATATAATTTCATTGAACACAAAGTTGTTATATATTCACAAGAATCCAACACAGCGTCCCCCATCACTAGTACTCTAGTGTGGGAGCGCTTAACTTTTATATCCATATATTGGATACCGACTGCAAGTTAGCAGCAGATCAGCGCGATTTTCCTATACATGTGCACAGACTCATCGTGTATTCTGTGCGTACAGACAGAAGCGCGCCTTTTCTCCCATTCTTAGAACTTCGATTGATTTCTGGATTTTCTAGCCGTTACTGTAGTTTTTTCAGATGACGCTGTTATTAAGTTATTCTGCTTTAGCAACTGGCTGATCAAACAAAGAAGTAGCGCGGATGCTAAGGGCGACGCAAATTATGTTAGAGTAGGTAGGGGAGGTTCGAAACTTCTTCGATATTTTTTTTTTTCATACATATGTACATATTTTGTTTTTTATAAAATAGATATTTTATTGGGATGGTGCGAGCTTGAATCAATGGCACTTAATACTTTTCTTTTTCTTAGTCTAAAATTTTTATGAGTTTAAATTTGTTTCTTCTTAAATAGCCCTCAAATACATATACGCAAATACATACATATGTATTAATGTATATTTGTGTATGTGTGTATGTATATATGTATATATAAGTCTGCACGCATAGCATCAAGCATTCCAGCCTTGTACACGCGCTCATTTGTATGTGTGTATGTGCATATAAATGCGTACTCTAGCAAATTCTAAGAATCTCAGTTGCGATTGATTTCTCTTTGCATTGTTTTTGAATTTCCAGCCGCTACACTGGCTTTTCTTTGCTATGTGGCGTCATAACAATAATGTGGTTTCGTTTTAATTCTCGAAACGATGCGCTGGTGCTGTAGGCAGAAGCGCCGGCGGTCTTTATTTTAGTTATTTTGATATGAACATGGGCATTGGCATTGGCATGGGTGCGAGTTCAAATCCCTCGTAAAAACTCTTTTTTGTAAATTGAAAATTTTTGTTATTTTAGCTTCTTTTATATATTTTAAATTTTATAAAAATGTTTCTTTTCGTATTTTGAATATCCATAATAGATATATCAAAAAATACATAAATAGATAGCATATAAATGCCGCGATTCGGGCACTGTAAATGCCGATTGCCACGCCCCTAATGGCCGTAGACTCCTCATTTTTGGCCAGTTTTTAAAACGAGCAACCGGTAACCTAAATGCAAAATTTGATTTTTCTTACGCCCAAAAAATGTGAAAATTACAGGGTATTTTTCAATATGCCACGCCCCTAAAGAGGCGCTAAAATTATTTTTGAGGCATCGATAGAGGAGGCCACCAATAACTCAACTATAAAAACTCAAACTGTAGGAGATATAAACTTTTGCGGTTTGCCACGCCCCCTATGTGCGGACATATATCTACCATAGCTCGTTGGACTTGGGTGGTCAACCCGCGTATATATACCAAATTTCAGGTCTCTGCATAAATAGTGCCTAAAATATAGCAGAATTTGAAAAATCACTATATCTTCAGGTCCGATTTGCCACGTCCCTAGTAGGCGTAGATATAGAATTATTTCACCCATGTAGGAGATATAAATTTATTACTGGTTTTCGATAATGTTTTTAATCAATAATGTTTTTAATCAAACAAAATAACGGGTCAAATTATCGATATTTAAAGCAAAACTCGATATGTGCGTGCTATACACGGACCTAGGAAAAAAAAATGCAAGTCTCTAGCTCTTATATCTTCTGAGATCGACGCGTTCAAACATACGGACAGGCGGACAGAGCTAAATCGACTCAGCTCGTCGCCCTGATCCTGTTACATACATTATACCCGAATTTCCCATTGAAAATGGGTTCAGGGTATAATAATGCAGTGCGTTAATACATAATGAATAACCAATGAATAAGACCTCATTTAAATTTTTTTTGGATATCTTTACTGGTTTAGCGGGAATACGGTTTCAAAGTTTTAGTATGCTGCTGCACGAAATAAGGTGTGAGCCACTGTATGCTCTTTGTTGTGTCTATATGCGAACTTATCAACTCATGTACTCGCTCTCAAAATCTCGCTTGTTCAATATTCTGCTTTCAGTCATATACGAGCGCACTCTTTCTTCACTCAACCCGTTTTCGGATTAGCTTCTATGTCACTCAACATACATATCGGACACCGTTTTTCTGGAATTCCGAATTAATAATGCGCATATTGATGTATGGCACCGAGGCCAAAACGAAAATTGTATGAGTTTGTCAATGCGCTCGTATATGACTTAGAGGTACAATATAGTATTGAGCGAAAAAGAATAAATAAGTTTTCAGCCCGAGTATATGCGTTGCTTCGGCGAGTATATGAGTTGCTTCGCAGTGTGCAAGAAAAAAAAAATAAGAAAAACACGAAGAGCAATGGAATCGCGGTGACGACCGACCAACGGCCTATTTACCGTTACAGTTTGGTAGCGAAAAAATATTCTTTATGCGTGGCAAGGCTTTCATATCCTTCCCACAAATGACGAACAAACGATACAATATATGTATGTATATGTTTAATTAATATTGAAATTTAGAATCATTATTTTATTTAAGTTGTCAGGATTAGTAGACACATAAAATAATGTCATGAAAACGCTAGAGTTTAGCATGAGCATGGCAAACCCTTCAAGAGTTCAATATACAGTAGAATCCGGTTATAACGACTCGACGGTCCCTTGAGTGTCGCTATAACCGGATTCTACTGTACTTTATAAAGGGAAAGGGCATAGAAAGAGACAGAGTAAGAAAAAACAAGTGCGCAGTTAGGCTTCATATTTAAATGCGTGCTTTTCGCTTCAGCGCTAGAAGCGCACTGATCTTGGATAGTACGATTCTTTCACTGCTCGAGCCAAGTAAATACGAAGATACACTTCGCGTCATCAGGTTAGCGCCCCCCCTTACAGTCATTTTCTTTTACGTTTTTCTCTTTGCCTATTGCACGCAACTTCTTGGTTTTTTTTTATTTCATTATCATCATATGAGACGTCTCTCATATCAAAAACAAGTAAGAACGTTGCAGTCGGGCGTTACCGACTGCGGAATACTCATTCACATCCCATCAACAATTTAGTAGTTAAGTTTCGCTCTAATACTGTAGAATATACAGGTTTTTCCGATTTGCCACGCCCCAACTGGGCGTAGACACCTCATTTTCGGTCAGTTTTTAGAAAGAGATAACAGTACCCTAACTGCAAAGTTTGAATGCTTACTCTCAAAAAAAGTGAAAATTACAGGGTATTTTTCTATACGCCAAGCCCCTAAAGAGGCGTAAAAATTATGTTTTGGGTAATCGATAGAGGAGGCTACCAGTAACTCAACTATCCAAATTTGAAGCTTCTAGCTATTATACTTTAGGAGATATACATTTTTGCGGTTTGCCACGCCCCTTGTGGGCGGACATATATCCGACAAAGCTTTTTGGTCTTGGGTGATCAGCCCGAGTATATATACAAAATTTGAGATCTCTGGCATCAATAGTGTCCAAAAAATAGCAGAATTTGAAAAATCACTATATTTTCAGGTCCGATTTGCCACGCCCCTAGTGGGCGGATCGGGAAAATTTTAACGCTTTATAAATCGGAGATATACACGAGTATGTGCTCCAAATTTCTCTAGCTTCAATAGTGCCGAAATAGATTGCGTTCATACGGACAGACGGACGGACAGCAAGACGGACCTTGCACAAAACCAATATACTGATTCACTTTCGTGAATAAGTATAAAAAACGCGAGTGAAACCCCGTTATGTTTTATTTTCTATTCTTCTCTATTTTCGCAAAAAATGTGTGCACTTATTTTGCGTCATCAGATTGGCGCCCCCAAATGCAATTGTAATTATCTTGCTTATTTTGGCAATTACACTCACCAAATTTTTTGTGAAGCTCAAAGTATTCAATATATTTATAGTATGGGTAAAGAAACAGTTTTATCTTTGGTTGAAAATCAAAGAATGAGGCATACTTTAAATCTAGACTATGCTACCATAAAATTGCTGAAAAACAGGAAAAAACAGAAAACTAAGTGGCAATTTTCTTACAAATAGGGAAAACTATGGAAAAAACTATATAAGCGGCAATAATCAAGTGATTTCAGAAGGAAATAGTTCGAGAAGCTTCGAATTCCCACGAATCGACCACCAAGATTAGGGTTAAAATCAGTGTTAAGACGAGCTTATCAACGGTCCAAAGAGCAATTAAGAAAGTTAATTACTTAAAGAAACAGAGTGTAAAAAAAAAGACACCAGTCGATATGCTGAGAAAAGAAATACGTATTAATTTTGGCCGGGCGAACATGACGTGGTCTATCCAATGGCAGCCTGTTGTCTTTTCTGATGAGAAAAATTGAATTCGGAAGGAACTGATCGCTATAATTATTATATCCATGACCTACTCATAAAAGAACATTGTTTGGAACGGTTTCCAAGCCGCTGCGGCGGGGGGGTGGTGTGGCATTGGTGTAGGTATCAATATCTTACTTGCACTTGCAAGCTTCAATTTTTGACATCACGCATGAACGCATAGGACTATAACATCGTGTTTAAAACTGCTGTTCCGCATTTCTATAACCTGTCTGAAAACTGGCATTAGATTTTCCAGCATGATAATGCTCCAATTCAGACCGCCCAATCACTGAAGTCCTGGATTCAGGGCCAAAAAATTGATCTCATGGAGTGGCCACCATATTCACTCGACCCTAATATCATTGGAAACGTCTGGGGATGGTTGGTCAGGAAAGTATATGAGTCCGGAAAGCATTACAGTACAAAGACAGAGTTAATCGAAGGTACTGAACACGCTTGGTCAACCATATCCTTGAATAATATTGAACAACTTTATAATTCCATTCCCAATCGAATTTTTGAAGTAATTTCAAACAAAAAACGGCACTACGCACTACTAATATTACTTTAAAATAATTATAGCTTAAAATACAGGTGTTATTTTTGGTCATTAGCTTAAATAAATTGAATTTAGCGCAGGGGGCGCTAATCTGATGACCAAATCTTTGTTACATGTTTTTTGTACATTTTACAAAAAAAATTATTTAAAAATAATCCTTTTTTTTACAATAGCTATTCTTTTTGTATTTTAAAGAGAAATAAATGGAGTATAATGTAAAAAAATTTCAAAGCTCTGATTGTTTAGATTTTATTTAGCTTTGAGGTTGAGTGTAAAGGGGGGGCGCTAACCTGATGACACGCAGTGTATATGTGAAACAGACTATACCATCAGGCACACTCGATTATGGAAATGGGCGTGGTATCCAAAATCTGTAAATTACAAAATCTTTGTATCCATTAACTTTATATACAACGCAAAATTGAAGTCTCCAGATCTAAAAGTGTTCAAATTAAGCTGAAAAAACAATGTCGATTTTTCGGTTATTCTCGATAAAAAAAAGTTATCGGATGAGTTATCAAAAAAATATGATAAACTTGTACTGCCTATGGTATACACGAGTATACATGCCAAATTTCAGCTCTCTAGCTTTTATATCTTCTGAGATCCTTTTGCTCATACGGACGGACAGACGGACAGGGCTATATCGACTCAGCTCGTCGTCCTGATCAAGAATATATATACTTTATGGGATCTGCGATGGTTCCTTCTGCCTGTTACATACTTTTCACAAAACCATTATACCCTGATTTCCCATTTTCAATGGGTTCAGGGTATAGAAAAAGCTGCTGTGTATGAACAATTTAAAGGAGAAAGCCGTGCAGTGGATACATGCAGATCCATCGAGGATTGTACAACCGATTGGCAGCAGGCCTGAAAGCTGAATGCGTCGCAAGTTTGGGGCACGCATATGGAACGTCGACGAGAATTTTTCCCTGTACTACGAAGATAAAACACGTTTAGCAAATGAAATCTATTTAGACGCCCAATAATGTAATGAAGGAGACTCGTTGCTTCAACTGCAACTACAAGGGACATTGGGCAAGAGATTGTCGAAAGCCTAAGAGGGTAGGTGTTATCACTGCGGCGCTAAGGACCATATGGTGGCACAATGCACAAAGAGGAAGGCTGATATTGAAAACAACTTCGTGAGACTAATCAAGATATATTTTAAGATCAGAGATAAAACTTCAATTATTGCAGAATGTCTCATAGATTCAGGAAGTCCCATTTCTTTTATTAAAAAATCGTGTGTTCCATTTGGAATAGAACTTGAAGCACACGCAGAACATTACTTTGGGCTGAATGAAAGCCAGCTAAAGTCATTGGAAAAACATTTGTTCATATTTTTTTAATAGTGGTGGCTGATGAATCTATGAGGTGCGGAATAATATTAGGAAGGGAAGCTTGTATGTTGACCCAAGCGCTCTGAAGATGATTGCAGTGGAAAGAATAGCAGCACGATGGTCGAATTGAAGCCTATTATAGCAAAACTTAGAGAAAACAACTATGCGGAAAAAGGAATATTAAGTACGTTGGAGAGTAAATTGTTAGAAAATACATCGTTAGGAAACACATCGATAGATAAATGGTTAGATAAATTGTTAGATAATAATGAATTAGAAGAGAAATTGTTAGATAATAAAGACTTCGAATAGAAACTGTTAGATAAATGGTTAGATAATAAAGAGTTAGAAGAAAAATTATTATGCAAAAAAGAGAACGATAGTTCAAAGGAGTGTTTAGAGAAGCCAATGGAAAAAAAGAGCAAAAGCGTTTTCGACGATAATTTTGAGAACAGCATTGAATCATCAATATGATAGAAGGAGACAATGAAAAAGAGACATATAATCATATAATATATAATATCGGTGAAAACATTAGTTATGACATACGAGAAAAGCTAATTAGATTGCTTAAATTGGCATATGTAGATGCCGAAAAGCCAGTGAAACCTAAGAACAAATGTGAAATGAACCTACGAATTGAGAAGTCAAAACCGTTTAGCTGTTCCCCAAGAAGATTATCATACACTGAAAAGGAAAAATTACAGATAATGTTAGACGAATACAACCGAGCTGCTCAGAGTATGCTTCGCCAATAGTATTGGTAAAGAAAAAAACAAGAGACTTAAGAATGATCATGATCAAAGATAATTATCCTTTGCCGTTAATTGATGATTTGCTAGACAGACTGGTGGGAAAGTCTGTTTTCATTTAGCTTGACCTTAAGAATGGATATTTTCATGTTTTCGTAGAGAAAAAGTCCGTAAAATATACATAATTTGTTACGCTGTTAGGACAGTTTGAGTTCTTGACTATGGGATTAAGCGGTAAAATATAATAAAGTTCAGGCAGTGCAAAGTTTTCTCGGGTTATGTTCCTACTTCAGAAGATTTATAAAAGATTTTTCAACTTTGGCAAACCCTTTGTATGACTTATTGTGGAAAGATAAGAAATTCAAATTTGAAGAAAAGGAACTGAATTGTTTTTTATGCCTGAAGGATAAATTGTTAGAAGCACCGGTACTAGCGTTGTATAATCATAAAGATGACATCGAATTGCATTGTGATGCCAGTGCGTTGGGATTTGGAGCAGTGCTTCTACAAAAAAAAGAAGACAGAAAGCTGCGCCCTATATTTTATTTTTCAAAGCGAACGACAGAAACGGAAGCAAAATATCATAGTTTCGAGCTGGAGACCTTTGCCATTATTAATGCATTTAGGAGATTTAAAATATATCTGCAAGGCAGGAAATTTAAAATAGTAACGGATTGCAATTCTCTAACTCTAACGTTAAATAAAATAGATCTTAACCCTAGAATTGCAAGATGGGCATTGGAAATGCAAGAATTTGATTACGAATTAGCAAGTCAAATGCAGCACGTACATGCATTAAGTAGATACAATATACCATTATGGTAACAGAAGCAAATAGTTTTGAAATTAATTTAATTGTTTGCCAAACAAAAGATGCAAACTTGCAAGAAGTTAGAAAATTGTTGGAGAAACAGGAGCACAAATTGTTTGAAATGAGAAATGGCGTTATATTTAAAAAGACGAACGATGACAGACTATTATTATATGTACCGGCAAAGGTGGAAGAACATGTGTTATACAAATATAACGATGAATTAGGGCACATTTGAAGGGACAAGATACTTAACACAATAAGTAAATCATATTGGTTCCCCAATATGAAAAAGAAAGCTTATTGAAAATTGTTTGAAGTGCATGGCATTCTCACCTAGAACGGGCAAGGTAGAAGGGCTGCTGTATAGCATTCCAAAGGGAAATAAACCTTTTCAAATAGTTCATATCGACCATTATGGACCAGTGGATAACGGCAGATCGAAGAAATACATTTTTGCAATAGTAGATGGGTTTACAAAGTTTGTCAGATTATTCACTACTAAAACAACAAGCACCAAGGAAGTAGTAAAGGCATTGGGAGAATATTTTAGAACATTCCACAGTCCAGTCTGTTGAATGTAACAGTACAGTAAGGCAAACTGTCAAGCGCGGTGGCTGCTCTCCTTTGGTTTAAGGGAGAATAAATAAAAATTGTGCTGGAACTCTTGGTTTTAATCGATGGAAAAACGTTTCGGCATAGTACCTGATCACTTTACAAAAGAAATTGGGAGAATCAAGTGAACATATGGGTTTTACTACTGAAAAATGCAGAGCAATGACTCAAAGAACACGTCTAATTTGGTCAAAAAGTGGACAATATGGCAAGGATTCAAGTCCCTTAAGTGTCCTGAATATTCTTCAGACATGAATATCATTGAAAATATATGGAGTCATTTGAAATCGCAGCCTGCGAATTATGGGTGGCTCCAAGTGGAATGATAGAGCTATGGGAACACAAAAATGATGGCAAATGACATTAATGACCAAAAAAAGTCAAAAGAGCTATGCATTAATTATAATTAAATATATTTCTTGAAAAATGACTCGGGTGCAAAACTGTAACATTTGACTTTCTTTACATTTTTATTTTTTATAATTATTCCAGCCAACAGAATGATTTCAAATTTTCAGGTAACACGGCTAAATATCATACTAACAAAATAAAATTAAGATCTTAAACATCCATAGAGTAGAAGCAAAAATAAAGACTCTTGAAGTTGCAACATTGAATTCGTGTTACAGTTTTGCTCGTCACTGTATAGAGAAAAAAAGTCTTTCCAAAAACTTTGACCCTTTTCTGGGTTGATAGAGAACTTACACAATATTGCTATTAATATATAGTAAAGGCTATTCGGCTGTGGTTGTTCTTGTTTCAAATGTCACGAAGCGTGTACTTGGTGAAAACAGAGGAAAATTTAAGTGCATATTTTTTCAAAAGGAGCAAAAACGAGCAAAAAGGGTTTTTACTACCATAAACTAGACACATTGTTTAGTAACTTGCCATTTAAAGTTGCATGTTTTGATATGCACTTTTTAAGAAATACTCCACGTAACACAAACAAAATTGTTAGATTTTTTGATAAAAATACAATTAGCAATAAAGCTGAACAAAAAGAACAAAATAAATATTTATGCACATGTATTGTACAAAATAGATTACAAATACCTTCACCTTTGTTTTTCTATATACAATGGAGGACAAAAATATTTTGACAACACATTGCAAAAACTTAAACCGCATTTTTCTGCGTGCTGAGAGAAGTAACGGTACTCATTATATTTTTCAGAGAGAGCAAACATACTAAGCTTTAAGTGACCAAAATATTGCATTGATGACATGACTCATTATTTTTCTATAATTATTTGCATGGCGGATTATCATTATTTGGGTGGACAAAAGTATTTTGACATTAATATTTATTAAATAAAGTGAGACAAAAACTTAACAATGATGATAGTAAGAAAAATATGTATAAGAATTAAACCCTCCTTAAACATCTGCAAGCGTTTAGGGATCGATTTAACCAAATTTTGTAATGTTTCTATTGAAAAATCCTGCTAAAGTCCTCAAACCTCAGTAATCCCTCTCCTTGGGCGTTTTTGATAAGTCTAAGCTACGTTTTACTTTTGCATAAGCCCACACATTCTCTATAATATTGAGATCAGGACCCTGAGGTGGCCAATCTAATGTATTGACTTCAATATTCCCCGAAAATTGAATTATAATATAGACCTTGTGGCATGGATCATTGTCCTGCTGCAGTATACATGATTTTCCAATGAGCTGGTAACCGGAATTCGATGAGTGGTCATTCAGGACACGTAAATAATTATCCTTGTTCATTTTTCAATTAATTAATACCAAATTGGAGAGGCTATTGACACATGTGAGCCCGCAGAGCATTACCGATTCTTCACCATGTGACACCCGTTCGTATATAGCACTCTTTTTATGCGAATATTTTTTGGCAACCTGCTATAAATCGCTTTTTTTTTATCCATGATACACAAAGGCACTATCGTCCATCCATAATACTTTTCCCCAGAATAATTGCGGCTTGGCTAAGAAGTTTTTAGCAAATCGTTACCTTTTTAGTTTATTTTATAGTGATATTAAGGGTATTGGAAGATCTATAACGTAGAAAAATTGGCCTTCTTTCGCCGACTTGTGATAGTTTTTCTGCTTATTGATAATTTATGATTATTTTTGAGTGTGATCGACATAACTTTTAGGAAAATCCGCACATTTTCTTTAAGATTTGTCATTGTGATGCGGCCTTCTACAGGTTTTTTGGAATGATTTTCCCGATCTGGCCTTTTTGTTTGAGTGAATCAGTTTTCTATTTTTTGCTAATTTGGTAGTAAATTAATCATAGAGGTGCATTTTATAAGCTTGTAAGCATTTCCACGGAAATACCTGCATTATTCTTTTTGACCGATTGATTTTTTAAAGATTTCACTTAACCACGTTGTTTGCCCATAATTTACCGAAAACTATGATCAACTAATGGCTATTATTAAAGAAGACACCAAAAATAACTTAAAAAATAAAAATATATATTTTTGAATCCAAGCAAATTACCGAAAATGAATTTGAAAGGGAATGTCAAAATACTTTTGTCCACCCAAATAATGATAATCCGCCATGCAAATAATTATAGAACAAGTAAGAGGACTCTAGTCGAGACTGCTCGACTAGGAGATACCCTAAACCCTCTAATCTGATATTCTCTCTGCACTTCTTTTCGGCACACATACATACACACGCACGTATTAGAACGCGCTCTGCTAACTGCGCAGTAAGCAGCGACTGCGCTTGGGCTGCGCTGTAGTGTGGGCAACATTATAAGAATTTATTTGTTGAATAATTTAATTTCTAGACGTACAATCTTAATGAAAATTTCAGAACATAATCATAATGTTCAAATGTATGTACATTTCAAAGCACAAGTCTCTAGTACTTGAAATACGCCTTTTACAAAGGTGATGGTGAGGGGGTGGATATTGTGGTGGAGGGTAAATTACAACAAAAATCGAAATTATATTAAATACATATAAGTCTATATTTAAAATTTTGAAGCTCTAGCTCTAAAGGTGTAGGAGATATAATTAAAAACCTAGCATTCGATAAGGTTTTTGATCGATAATAAAATATCGGGAGTAGTTATCGATATTTAAAGAAAAACTTGATATGCGCGTGATATACACGGACCTAGGAAAAAAAATTTCAAGTCTCTAGCTCTTATATCTTCTGAAATCGACGCGTTCATACATACGGACGGACGGACGGACAGACAGACGGACAAGGCCAAATCGACTCAGCTCGTCGCCCTGATAAAGAATATATATACTTTGTGGGGTCTGCCACGCCTCCTTTTGCCTGTTACATACTTTTAACAAAACCATTATACCCTGATTTCCCCATTTTCAATGGGTTCAGGGTATAAAAATAATGAGTCTATCAGATTTTTTTTTTTTTTTATCAAACATGTAAACACAATATTATTTTTAAGATGTTAAGTTGTCGAATATGTAAACAGTTATAGAAAATTAACAGAGATAGAGGGCTATTTAATTGTCAGAATGGCCGAATTGTAGCCGGCTAGTATAAGATTTAAGGGATACACATCTATCGATAGTTAACTATATTGATGGCCGGGGAGGGCGTCGATACGTGACGTGCCTTTTTGAATAATAGAAGAAGAAGAGGAAAGTGATCGGCAGATTAAAGCTTGACTAGAATGAGAGAAGACGTGTGTGTGAAAATAAGAAAATTAGAAAATAAATAAAAGGCCTCCTACAAAATCAAGAAGCGTGTAGCTAGTGAACGCAAAGGAAATTTTAAGTGCATTTGTTTTTCAAAAGGAGCAAAAACGAGCAAAAATACTTTTAATACCAGAAACTAGACTAATAAAAACTAGACAATAAACTAGACAAATAAACAGAAAACGGTTATTTCGTACGTACATAGGATTGGTGACAGAACAAAGTGTACCTTTCAATGTTTTAAATTCGGAAAGCATGAAAAACATAATAGATCCTATTTGTGACGGTCTTAGAGAAAAGATCGGAAAAAGCTTTAAACTAAATGGCAGTAAATGCAAAAACATGCTAAAACATGTGGCTGAAAACATTCGCAGTGAAATGCAACGTGAAATGCACGGCCGATTACTGTCATTAAAAATAGACAGCGCAACTCGGCTGAAATTAAAGGCGCTAGTGGAAGTACATCTAAAAATCTGGCCAAAGAAATTATAGCCGCTTTCGACAAGTACAATAACCGATTGAATCAAATAGTTTCAATTACAACAGACAATGGAGCTAATATGATTAGAACAACAAGTAAGAACGTTGCAGTCGAGCGTTACCAACTTCGGCATACTGATTCACATCCCATCAACAATTTAGTAGTTAAGTTTCGCTCTAATACTGTAGAAAATGCAGTTTTTCCCGATTTACCCCGCCCAAAGTGGGCGTAGACACCTCATTTTTGTCAGTTTTTAGAACGAGATAACGGTACCCTAACTGCAAAGTTTGAATGCTTACCCTCAAAAAATGTTAAAATTACAGGGTATTTTTCGATATGCCACGTTCCCAAAGAGGCGTAAAAATAATTTTTTCAGGTCATCGATAGAGGAGGTTACTAGTAACTTAACTATCTAAGTTTAAAGTTTCTAGCTATTATACTTTCAGAGATATAAACTTTTGCGCCCCCTGGGGGCGGACATATATCCGACAAAGCTTTTTGGTCTTGGGTGATCAGCCCGAGTATATATACAAAATTTGAGGTCTCTGGCATCAATAGTGCCCAAAATATAGCAGAATTTAAAAAATCACTATATCTTCAGGTCCAATTTGCCACGCCCCTAATGGGCGTAGACTTATAATTTTCTTTTCGTCTTCAGACTTTATAGAATCATAACATTAGCTGACGTGTAAAATTTCAGCGCTCTAGCTGTAAAACTCTTGGAGATACAGTTTTATCCTATTTGCCACGCCCCCAATGGGCGAAGATATATCCGCCATAGCTCGTGATCTTGGGTGGTCGATGTGGATCTATATTCCAAATTTCAGCTTTCTAGCTTTTCAATTAATATGATTTCTGGCATATCGGAAAATGCATTTTCCGATTTGCCACGCCCCTAGTGGGCGGATCGGAAAATTTTAACTTTTTATAAATCGGAGATATACACGAGTATATGTTCCAAATTTCAAGTCTCTAGCTTCAATAGCGCCGAAATAGATTGCGTTCATACGGACAGACGGACGGACGGACAGACAGCAAGACGGATATTGCACAAAACCAATATGCTGATTCACTTTCGTGAATGAGTATAAAAATGTTATCACATAGTTATATACCTTTTGATGATTTTGAAGACACAGAGGAAGTGGAAAAAAACATAGACTACACTGAGAAAATTGATAATTTTGAGACCCCAGAAGAATTGCATGTGGGTAATATACAAATATGCCGGTGTGCAGCACATACTGCACAACTTTGTGCACTTGATGTTTTAAAAAAGGCAGAAAATAAAAGCTATTTACTTCAATGTCGCAACATGACGAAATACATTCGTAAGCCATCAAATCTTGAGGTATTTGACTTTCGTAAACTAAAACTGCCTCAATTGGATTGTCCCACAAGATGGGGATCAACATATGAAATGATCGATCGACTGAACAAAGCAAAGGACGTTTTGTGCGACAATGAAGCAATCGAAAATAAAACGGATGATGAAAATTTCGACGCTAGCTCTATGTTGTGGGAGTTTATAGATTGCTATACCTGTATAATAAATCCACTGCAAAAACTATTGTAAGATTCTAAGAA
Source organism: Drosophila mojavensis (assembly GCF_018153725.1). NCBI lineage: Eukaryota > Metazoa > Arthropoda > Insecta > Diptera > Drosophilidae > Drosophila > Drosophila mojavensis. The sequence continues at coordinate 1,654,849 of NW_025318897.1, read as the reverse complement.
GAGCAAGTGCACTACGGCAATTTTTACTTTGTGGCTCACATGTAAGCTGACTACAAATCAAATTTTATTATCACGGTCAGACGGCGAAAATTCAATTAGTTTTAAAATTGGTAAAACCCTCATTGAAAGCATAGATACTCGAACGGAAAAACTTATATCAAATATGGGATTTGATGCATGCCTATACTTAGATCCGAGGTTTCAACAAATTCTCTCCGGGGCTTAGAAAAAAAAATGCTGTACACTTCTTGAAGAATTTATGGGATAAAATTAAAAGAAATAACCCAAAACTTAATTCCTCAATAACTTAAATTAGTTCTATGATCCTTGAAGAAGGGCTGGAAAATCATGAGTTTGACTTGTTAGACACCTATTTGGGAGCTACAATATCGCCTACAGATGACTGCATGGATGTTTATACAAAAATCGAAACACTGAAGCTTCCTTACATGAAAGCAAAATTTTAATGTATTGAACTTCTGGAGAGAAAGAAAGTCGACTGATCCTGAACTGTATTCACTGAGCAAAGTATGCTTCGCCATTCCGCCAACACAAATAAAAAGGATTGTTTTCGCTGCAAGGCATATATTCATATATTTTTATTTTATTTATGTAGGTCACAATAGAACGCGCATTTTCATCATTAAAACTTGTACTGGCCGACAATCGGAATAGGTTAAACCACGACACTTTGGAAAATATTTTACTTGTCAAACTAAACTCATCCCATTTAAACGGTGCTATCGACAGCTTCCCTTCATTTGAAGACGAAGAAAACAATGAGAATTAGAAATACAAATTACTGCTTGTTTGAAATTTAATTTTTTTTAATATGCTTTAATCGTATATATTTTATAGCACAATGTAAAAATAAATGAATTCTTATAATTTTAAATTAACGTCTTAAAGGGCAATATTTCGTACAGAGCTGCTATGGAAGCAAATATGAGAGCAGCTACGAGAGCAACTACGAAAGCAACAGAAAAGGAAAAGAGGAAAACAATGCCAATGCTCCGTAGCAGTAGCAAAAATTGTTTTTTTCATTTGCTTTGCTCTCATCTTGCTGTCAATGCTTGTGCTATTGCTACAACTACAAATAACGGATCGCAAATTTTTTGCTTTTGCTATTGCTCTTTGCTCCGATGTTCTATGCTATGGAGCAGAGCAGAAGAGCATTCGTTTTGTTGTTGTGCTCTCTGCTATGCTACGTAGCCGTTCGAAATCAGATAGCAACAGCAATAGCGAGAGCAAAAAAAAAAAATACTCCGTTGTAGCATTTTCAATCACTGAATTTTTATACCTAGAAGCTTCAACAAATCAGCTGACTTTGGGGCGTTCCCACAAAAAAAAAAAATTGACCCCACAAATTCACAAAAAAATTTTTCCATCTAATTTGAGTTCTAACAACTAAGGAATACAATTTTTTTTAATATTTCACCATACATTTTTGGACATTATGCCTATCACGTAAAATCACCTATAGTGCGTTGGACAAGAAATGACTGCAATGCCATGGCCTTAAATTTTACAAGTAAGACTGCTCGACTACGAGATCCCCTGAACCCTTCGAACAAAAGCTATTTCAATAATTTTTCGCGTCTTTCTGCACACACACACACACACAAACAAACACAGAACCTAGTGCTGCTACCCAAGGCCGGCAAACCGCCAGATGAGCCATCTTCATACAGACCGATCTGCCCCTTAGACACCATAGGAAAGGTGTTTGAGAAATTGATCTGCTCTAGACTGGAGACTGCGATTACTAGCGCCGGAGGCCTGTCACCAAATCAATTTGGATTCCGGAAGGCCCGGTCAACAACGGATGCGCTAAACAAAGTTGTTGGTCTGGCCACTTCCGCCATCCATTGCACAAGATGGAAGCATGGGACGAAGCAATACTGCATTATTGCGACCCTGGACGTAAAGAATGCCTTCAATACAGCTAGTTGGGATATGATACTGAATGCGCTGTCACAATATAATATCCCTAAATATCTTAAAGAAACAATAAATAGCTACTTCAGAGGAAGAACATTGGTATACAATACGAGTGAGGGTCCCCAAACTCATACAGTGTCAGCTGGAGTACCCCAAGGCTCAGTGCTGGGGCCTCTCCTATTGAATATCATATACGACGGCGTACTACGCTTGGAACTACCAGCAGGTGCGCACACCATCGGCTTTGCTGATGATGTAGCTGTCGTAGCCATAGGAAAGGAGCTCAAAGATACAGAGGATATGTGCAGCGAAAGTATCAATCGCATACGAAGCTGGTTGACTGGAGCTGGGCTCGAGCTAGCGGCACACAAAACTGAAGTTGTCCTAGTCAGCAGTCGCAAAAGAGTGGAAACTGCTAATATAAAGATCGGCAGCGTCACCATTGCGTCAAAGAGGGCGATAAAGTATCTTGGCGTCATGATAGACACAAGATTAACTTTCCGCGAGCACTTAGAGTATGTGCATAAAAAGGCAGCTGATTCTTGTAGAGCTCTCTCACGCGGGGACCTAAACAGCAACGACGTCTCCTTCTAATGAGCGTCATTAGGTCCGTCATCCTCTAACAAGCACCTTCGTGGCCACAGTGATGATGGAGCTCCGCAGAGTCGAGCGACGAGAAGACGAGCTGTCCCAGGCTAAGGTAGCGCACAGTGCTTGCGAAGCAATGCTTTACGGCCGTCCCGCAAGCATCGCGCACTATCCTAGCCAACACACAACTTGCAACTTGTATTAAGATTGTCAATAAACGAATAAAAAAAAAAAAAAAAAAAAAACAAACAAACAAACAAACAAACACACACACACGCACACAAGCACCCACGCATGGGCTGCAGTTTGCGCTTACTATGAGAACTTAATTGTTTAATAACTTTTTTTGTGGACATACGATCTTCAGTAAACTTTCAGATTATGATTAATAACATGGATATGCATGTATTTGCCAAAGAACAAGTCTCTCTCGGGCGTTACCGACTGCGGAAAACTCATTCACATCCCATCAGCAATTTAGTAGTTAAGTTTCGCTCTAATATTGTAGAAAATGCAGTTATTCTCGATTTGCCACGCCCCTACTGGTCGTAGACACCTCATTTTATCAGTTCTTAGAACTAGATAACGGTACCCTAACTGCAAAGTTTGAATGCTTACCCTAAAAAAATGTGAAAATTACAGGGTACTTTTCGATATGCCACGCCCCTAAAAAGGCGTAAAAATTATTTTACTGGTATCTTAACTATCTAAATTTGAAGCTTCTAGCAATTATATTTTAGGAGATATCAACTTTTGCTGTTTGCCACGCCCCCTGGGGGCGGACATATATCCGACAAAGCTTTTTGGTCTTGGGTGATCAGCCCGAGTATATATACCAAATTTGAGGTGTCTAGCATTAATAGTGTCCAAAATATAGCAGAAATAAAAAAATCTTTATATCTTCAGGTCCGATTTGCCACGTCCCTAATAGGAGTAGACATATAATTAAGCATTATTAATATTTATAGAATCATAACTGTTCATGCACATGCATGAACATAGAAATATGATAAGTAGGGGAACGTACGCGCTATGCACTCGACAGCTAGCATAAAATAAATAACATATGTTTCAAGTGTGAACTGTCAAACTGGGCATAAATTATGACCCTGACCCTTAGCGATTAGAATACGTAAGAGGCGAGCGCTGAACATTACAAACTCAGCGATAGCATAAGAATAGCTAATAAGCCAACGCGGAGTCTTATAAACTCAGCAATAAAATAATAATAGCTAATAAACCAATGCGGAGTCTTACAAACTACGCGATAAGTTAATAATATGTAATAGACCAATGCTGAGCCTTACACACTCAGCAATAGAAGCACTAGATTTAATGGTTGAAATTATACATGAGTCTGGGTATAAAAACCCGGGCCCAGCAGAATAAAGATTCAATACAAAACTAAACACCATCATAGTCAAGTGTATTCGTTCAATAACATTAGCCTACGTACGTTCAGCGCTCTAGCTGTAAATATTTTAACACTTTATTAATCGGAGATATACACGAGTATGTGTTCCAAATTTCAAGTCCCTAGCTTCAATAGCGCCGAAATAAACTGCGTTCATACGGACAGGCGGACGGACATTGCACAAAACAAATATACTAATTCACTTTCGTGAATGAGTATAATAATTCACTTTCGTGAATGAGTATAAAAACCTTAAAGTATTCACACATCGATATTTTTAAAGTTGCATATCAAATATCGTATTGAGATTTTTTTATACCCTGAACCCATTGAAAATGGGAAATCAGGGTATAATGGTTTTGTGAAAAGTATGTAACAGGCAGAAGGAATCATCGCAGACCCCATAAAGTATATATATTCTTGATCAGGACGACGAGCTGAGTCGATATAGCCCTGTCCGTCTGTCCGTCCGTCCCTCCGTCCGTCCATTCGTCCGTCCGTCCGTCCGTATGAGCAAAAGGATCTCAGAAGATATAAGAGCTAGAGAGCTGAAATTTGGCATGCATACTCGTGTATACCATAGGCAGTACGAGTTTGCTTTGTTTTTTCGATAACTCATCCGATAACTTTTTTATCGAGAATAATCGAAAAATCGACTTGGTTTTTTCAGCCTAGTTTGAACACTTTTAAACCTGGAGACTTCAAATTTGCGTTGTATATAGAGTTAATGGACACAAAGATTTTGTAATTTACAGATTTTGGATACCACGCCCCCTTCGCCCTCAATTTGAAAAAAACGCATTTCAAGTACTAGAGACTTGTGCTTTGGAATGTACACACATATTCACCATATGCTTACGCTCTGAAAGTTTCATTAAGATTGTATGCCTTCAAAAGAAATTATTCAACAAATAAATTGTCATAATATTGCCCACACTGCAGCGCAGCCCAAGCGCAGCCGCTGCTTACTGCACAGTTAGCAGAGCGCGTGCTTATAAGTGCATGTGTATGTATGTGTGCATAGAAGAAGTGCAGAATGATTAGAATATCAGCTAGGAGGGTTCAGGGTATCTCCTAGTCGAGCAGTCTCGACTAGAGCCTTCTTACTTGTTTAAACTAAGGCTGATGTCAGAGTGGCCCCGGTAAGCGATGCGATAATATTGAGCGACAATATGCGAGAAATCTCTACATGCAGATTTACATGTAATCGCTTAAAACATGTCAGACTGCAAGCGAAGCGGGGAGAGAGCCAAAACGAGAAGTAAAGCGAGTTGCGAGAAAGCATTCCTGAATCGTTTTCACGTTTTATGGTATGATACGTGTGTTTTCGTTGCGTTCTGAGCTTAAATAACCGTTGATTAGTCGGTGAATTATGTTCTTCTTCGCAATTCAAGTGTTAATAACAGTTTTATTCAAAACTATTTATGTTTTTGTATATGTATTTTCTCTCAATTATACTTGAACTGTTAATAATCAAAAGTATTGATAGTATTGGATGGATCCCATTGCTTTTTTCATGATTGCGCCAACATTGCGACTGAGACTAAAATCTGAACACTCGCAATGACTACAATTTGAATACTCACATTGTTTCTCTCTTTGCAGATATCTTTCACTCGGTCATGTCATTGCTTTGCTTTGTAGATCGCTGTGATAATTATCGCTTATAGCATCGCATCGCTTATCGCGGCCATTCTGACATCAGGCTTACAAAAATCATCGATACGTTATTTTAAAAACATTCAAAATTTCAATCGTTTTTGCTTGTTGCGCTTATTAACATAAGGCTTGTTGCAAGCTATTCTGCCATGATAATCGAAGCACTCGTTTGACTGTAGAGTCACTAACGTCCTTTTTTAAATACAATTTAAGCTCGTTCTTAATTTTTGGGACTGATTTCAAGGGATTCTGTTTAATTTGGCGAACTATCCACTTTTCATCGTTTTCTGTTAACTTGGTATTTGCCTGAACTCTTAATTTATTTCGGACTGTACTGTTTGTTTACATCATTTTATGATATACTAAAAGGAACTTCAAGGTGTACCAAGGATTTCAGCTATCTCAGTAGAACTTTCTCCATTAAAATGATAGAAAATAGCCAACTCGCGCTTCTCAGGAGATGTTTTATGGCTTTTAAGTGAAGTTATTATTATTAATAGATAAAAATACGTATCAGGAAATCACTAAAGACACCTCCAGCTACAATTTCACCTATTCCAAATTGGATAAGTTTTTAGAATCCACTAAATTTGATTGAATTTAACAGCTGTACGATTTTCAGTGACACCACATTTTCGTACATTTCGTAGTACTCCCACATTTTGAGAAAAACTGGGTGTGGCAACACTGTTTTTGTGAACATATTAGTAAATTATCTTGCATTACCTTTCTTTTAAAACATACAGTGGCTAAAAATGTATTGACATACTTGAAAAATAAGGCCTCTTTTAGCGAATCCTTTGAGATTATTTGATGAGATCGGATCTTTCTTTCCAGTAGGTGCTTTCCAGTTTGCGCTTCGTCAGTGACGAGCCTAAATTTAATCTATTTGGATCTGATGGAGCGCAAATATTTGGAGTTTCAGGAAAATAACTTGCTCAAAACGGTTAAACACGGTGGACGTAATGTGATGGTGTGGGAGTGTTTTGCTGTTTCTGGAGTTGGAAACCTTGTGTTTAATGATGATACTATAGACAAACACGTTTATAGAGACATTCTCAAAGGGAAAGCAAACAGTTCAAAGCACCGCCCCAATCACAGGATTTGAATCCTATCGAGCATGTGTGGCACCTACTGGAAAGAAAGATACGATGTCACCAAATAACCTAAAAGGAATCTCTAAAAGGCGCCCTACGCGCTGAATGGGCCAAAATCATTACTTATGAAACGTCCAGACTAATAAATATCATGAATAGACGTTTGCAGACGGTTATTCAGTCAAACGGAAGACCAACAAAGTATTAGCGTGATTCAGTGGCGATGGAAAAACTGATAACTTTTTTTTGCCAATACTTTTTTAACGAATATTTGTGCCTCTATTTATATTTTAGTTCTATGGAAATGAATGAAAACTGAAATTTATCTTTTTTTGTTAAATATTATTAGAATACATTGCTTTAAGAAATATAGTTGTTCATTTATTTAAACACGCATGGGGTGAAGAGTGCGCTTACTATGAGAACTTTATTGTTTAATAACTCTTTTTGTGGACATACGATCTTCATGACGATCTTTCAGATTATGATTACAACATAGATATGCATGTATTTGGCAAAGCACAAGTCTCTAGTATTTGAAATACGCTTTTTACAAACATGGCGGTTAGGGGGTGGATATAGGGGTGGGGGTAAATTTTAACAAAAACCGAAATTGCATAAATTGCATATAAGCATACATAAAAAATTTGGAGACTCTAGCAATAAAGGTGTAGGAGATAAAATTTGATAACTGGTTTTCGATAAGGTTTTTTATCGATAAAAAAAGATCGGGATGAGCTATCGATTTTTAATGATAAACTCGATATCCGCGCTGTAAATACGGACATTTAAAAAAAATTGAAGTATCTAGCTCTTATATCTTCTGAAATCGACGCGTTCATACATACGGACAGACGGACGCACAGACAGACGGACAGGGCCAAATCTCAGCTCGTTGCCCTGATCAAGAATATATTTACGTTATGGGGTCTGCCACGCCTCCTTCTGCCTGTTACATATATTTCAACAAAACCATTATACCCTGATTTCCCATTGAAAATGGGTTCAGAGTATAAAAATGTTAGCAAATGGACTGCTAGAAGAGAGATTCGTGGCTTCGGATATGTATCATTCGTTAAAAAACAAACCTGCATTGTCGGAAAAGGATGTGAAGGCGCGTTTGAAATTTGCAAGGGATCACAAAAACTGGAGCATTGATGATTGGAAACGAGTTGTCTGGTCAGATGAATTAAAATTTAACCGTTTCCAATCATATGGAAAACAATAATGCTGGTGCAAACCCGGGGAACGCATTCAACGACATCATGTAAAGGAAATTGTCAAACATAGCTGCGGCAGCATTATGGCTTGGGGATGCTTCATTTGGTAGAACGTTCATCCTCTACATAGAGTAGAAGGTATAATGCGGAAAAAGGATTTTATGAATATTCTTCAAACCCATCTTCCCAAATTCATCGATAAATGTGCGTGTCCCCAAAGAGAAAGGGGTTTCAACAAGATGGCGATCCAAAACATACTAAAAAGATTATTAGGGAATGGATTGGAAAGCTGAATTTTAAGCTAATGTTCGCTCCATACATATAGAGTCTATATATAAATCCTATCCCGACTTCACTTCTATTGAAAATCTGTGGTCAATAGTGAAAAGACGTCTGGGACAGTATGATGCAGCCCCAACGAACATAGACAGCTTATAGGAGCGCGTAGCAGCGGAGTGGAGTCGACTTCCGAAAGAAATGATTCAAAGTTTGGCTGAGAGCATGCCAAAAAGAGTCAACAAACTTATTGCTAATAAGGGGTTTGCACCAAATATTAAAAATGTTTAGTTATTTTTTAGTAGTTTTTTTAATTGAAAATTGAGTTTATGTGGATTTTTTTTTTCAGTTTTTTATTTCTAATTTTTTTAATTTAGCTAATTTAGCCTTGCAACTTTTTTGTACTTGTTACGAACACACTAATAAACAAACACACAACCAATTTTTTGATTTGCTTGTATGGTTTAATTTTTATGCGTGATGAAAATCAAAGTTCTGTAACATTCACTCATTTTTGCTCGGTACTGTATCTAAATATGTAAATGTACATATGTATGTATGTAAATATATGTAAATATATTTCTCGAATGTTTATAACAGAAGTTTGATTTCGATTTCCCTTAGCTGAGGAGTTTGAACTAGAGTGTAATAACTTATTTGTAATTAACCTTGTTTTGATTAACAGTTTTGTATTAACAATTATAATGTGTAACCACTAACCGAATGCTGAATGTATTAAAACACCTTGACCCACATCGAAAAGTCCAACACTTTCATGTTTTACTTATTTTTGACGAGTTTCAGCATATGTATATAGAACGGTCCTGTATGTACATATGTTGAACATGTTTACGAACAAAGTTTGTGCATTACTTCAAAAATATATGTACATATTTAGATCGAACTACATCTAGACATTTATTTAGTGGTACATTGATGTACCTACAGTAAATAAAAGTTATGACCTATTAAAAGTGAGTTTACCAGCACAGACTGGAACACTTCAATGCTGTGTGTGTATATAATTTGAACAATACAATAAACATAAAGTATTACTACTCACTCGTGTTATACATGTATACACTCTTAATTATCATTTTTATGCACTTGAACCGCACTTTACGTATCGTTATCTTTCACATTATCTAATGAAAACCTGTTGTAGAATAATATTTTCTTTTTTGCAGCGATTAATATTTCTGAAAAGATTATGTTTATATTAAGTCTGCCGTTTAATAGTCTACAAAAGCTGTTAATTATTTCTGGCTTCTTAAGATAAAGTTAGGGTTTCACGAAATCAAGAAAGAATAAGTGGTAAAATAAAATTATCGGTAATATACTCGATAAAAATGAATACATTATCGGTAAAACACGCTGTTCCCACTTCATTTTTGACTGCATTAGCTTGGACACTAACAAGAGAACACATAGACTATACATGTGGAACAAACTTTTCTACAGCTGGAAACTGAAATTTGAAATTTTTGTTCGCGACGATCCCAGCTCTTTACTTTTAAGTGCCACGCTCATATAAAACGTTAGCGTTTTAATGATTATTCCTAGGAAGGGTATGAAAGCGTTGAGGCTCATAAAGAATAGGTTTTGGCGACGAGCATGCACACATACAATTTTAGTCGCTCGCTGAGCATGAGTATTTGTGTGCCTATCTGCGCAACTCTTGCTGCCTGTGCAAATTGTAAAGCCCAAAATTTCCCGTCATATCAAAAAATACCATGTAATTCTCATATTTTTGGAGCGTAAGCATTCAAATTTTGCAGTTAGGGTACCGTTAGCTCGTTCTAAAAACTGACCAAAAATTAGGTGTCTACGCCCAGTAGGGGCGTAACAAAATGGGGAAAAACGCATTTTTTACAGCATTAGAGAAAAACTTAGCTACTAAATTGCTGATAGGGTGTGAATGAGTATTCCGCAGTCGGTAACGCCCGACTGCAACGTTCTTACTTGTTATACCCTGAACCCATTGAAAATGGGAAATCAGGGTATAATGGTTTTGTTGAAATGTATGTAACAGGCAGAAGAAGGCGTGGCAGACACCACAAAGTATATATATTCTTGATCAGGGCAACGAGCTGAGTTGATTTGGCCCTGTCCGTCTGTCTGTCTGTCCGACTGTCCGTATGTTTGAACGCGTCGATTTCAGAAGATATAAGAGGTAGAGACTTAAATTTATTTTTAATGACCGTATATATAGCGCGGATGTCGAGTTTGCTTTTAAAATTCGATAAAACATTCCGTCATTCGTATACGTCTGCACACATACATTCAAACTTCTTCAGGAACATTCTTTGAATCACATCAGCAGTTAGTTTGGTTTAGTTTTGCTAGATGTCGCTGCAGCAGTGAATCTATTTCAGTTTTGCCGAAACGGCCTCCGAATGTGAGGTGGCGTTCTGAGTAGCTGCGTAACACTCGATCGAGAAGGCGCGGGCTCGAATCCCGATCGGTGCAAGTTATTTTAATTTTTTTAATTGGTTCAAAATATTTTTATATTTTATTAAGTGAGTTTCGTATTTCAGTTATATTTGAAATGGAAATTTTTGCCATACTGAATGGGCATTTTTATACTCATTCACGACTGTGAATCATTATACTCATTCACTAAAGTGAATCATTATACTCATTCACGAAAGTGAATCAGTATATTGGTTTTGTGCAATGTCCGTCTTGCTGTCCGTCCGTCCGTCCGTCTGTCCGTCCGTCCGTCTGTCCGTCTGTCCGTATGAACGCAATCTATTTCGGCGCTATTGAAGCTAGAGACTTGAAATTTGGAATACATACTCGTGTATATCTCCGATCTATAAAGTGATAAAATTTTCCCGATCCGCCCACTAGGGGCGTGGTAAATCGGAAAATGCATTTTTCGATATACCAGAAATCATGTTAGTTAAAGAACTAGAAAGCTGAAATTTGGTATGTATGTCCGCGTCGACCATCCAGAATCACGAGCTATGGCGGATATATTTACGCCCATTGGGGGCGTGGCAAATCGGATAAAACTGTATCTCCTAAAGTTGTAAACCTAGAATGCTGAAATTTTGCACGTCAGCTAATGTTATGATTCTATAATGATATAAACTAAAGATAAAATTATAAGTTTACGCCCATTAGGGGCGTGGCAAATCGGACCTGAAGATATAAAGATTTTTTTTATTTCTGCTATATTTTGGACACTATTAATGCTAGACACCTCAAATTTGGTATATATACTCGATCTGATCACCAAAGACCAAAAAGCTTTGTCGGATATATGTCCACCTACAGGGGGCGTGGCAAACCGCAAAAGTTTATATCTCCTAAAGTATAATAGCTAGAAGCTTCAAATTTGGATAGTTGAGTTACTGGTAGCCTCCCCTATCGATTCCCCAAAAAATAATTTTTACGCCTCCTTAGGGGCGTGGCATATTGGAAAATACCCTGTAATTTTCACTTTTTTTTAGGGTAAGCAGCCAAACTTTACCGTTATCTCGTTCTAAAAACTGACCAAAAATGAGGTATCTACGCCTAGTTGGGGCGGGGCAAATCGGAAAAACCTGTATATTCTACAGTATTAAAGTAAAACTTAACTACTAAATTGTTGATGGGATGTGAATGAGTATGAGTCGGTAACGCCCGACTGCTACGTTTATACTTGTTAATGTATGCTTATATGCAATTTATGCAATTTCGGTTTTTGTTAAAATCTCGTAGTCGAGCAGTGTCTACTACAGCTTTCTTACTTGCTAACTATGTCGTATGGAGCTGCCGGTGGCCTTTTATAGCCCAGCCACAGGCCCTGCTTCGTACTGTAACGGGGCCTGTTCGGCTCTGGAGCGGAGCCTTTCTGCCGCTCGTGTCCCAGAAAACGGTAAAGTGGCGTGATCTGGGGTGACGCCACTTTCCCGCCCAATTGCGTGGCAGCCTCTCATTGCCCGAAGTACCATTGTTGCCCTGCGAGTGAAAGTGTCCACTACTATCACCCGGCTCAAACGGCACCTCGGCTAACGGTCATCTATGATAGTCGTGCGTGTGACGCGAACCCAGCGAGAGTCGCTTCTACAGTACACGCGTCGCTGTGTGGAGCGACTTGTATATGTACGTATATGCTTATAAACGTACAGCAAATACATACGTTCATATACATTAATACGTGCATACCTATATTGCTCCTAACACTCTCCTCTTCCTTCGGGAAAACACGAAACCAACGTGTTTAAATTTTGGCGCCCTCCTCGGCAGCGCCGCTGTTTTGCGCAGCTCTATCCCGTGTTGCTCCATTTTGCGCTGATCGCGGCTGTTAACTCTCTGTTAACGCCATCAGCTGCATTTCCGCTTACCGCTGGCAATGCTGTATGCTGCCGGTAAGTGAATGGAGTGTGAAAATTTAAAAATGCAGGCAAGTTTTCGGATTGCTGTTGGGAGCTGGTCACCTGGATGCCGTTCGCAGCTGTCACTGGTTCCGAACTTGGACGCCAGCTGGCATTTTGCGGCCCCCTTCTCATTCGCGCACATTCAGCGCAGCTAAGCCGCTGGCTTGTACGCGAGGATCGACCGGCAAAACGCACCTACGCCAAAGCACAGACAACTGGTTGAACTCGTCGAGTAGCAGGCGTCTATAATGAACCGACCTCCCAACAGTAGCCCAAGTTTACGGCTGCATGCGCCTCGCCTCCGCTTGGAGCACTTCACGCTGTGTGGACGGTGCACTCGAGCGCTGTGTGTTTTGTTTTTGGCTGTTTTGCATGTCTCCGTGTGTTTTGTTGTTGGCTGTTTAAAGTGTCGCTTTGTCACCTTCGTGCCGCCTTCCAGGTATGGCCTGAGTTTCCGTATATAGCCGTATTTCCGTATAATTCCAGATTATAGCCAGGCACTGTACAGTGCATGTACACTGTACAGTGCATTGTGACTGCAACTGCCGTCCGCCAAGCGTATGCGCCGCTGTGTGGCACGCACCACGCCCACTCTTCGAAGCCTGTCAGCAAGCCTATCGCTGATTAAGCTCCTCCCGTGGCGATCGTGGTCCTTAGCTGAGTGGCAACGATCTAATGCTCCCACATTGCCAGCAAAACACCATCGCCTTGTTTCGGCACGTAAAGCGCGATGTCCCTACTGGCCACATATCCGGCATACCCTGCCTGGATTTGGGATGTGTGTTCTGGGTCCTGATGCGGCTGTCCCTCGCGCAGGAGAAGGCCTCACCTCTTCATCCATACGGCGAAATTCCACGTCGCCACCAGCGTCGTCCATGGCCATCAATCGCGTGCGGCTGGGCCGTGGCTGCTACCGCAATCTCTCCCGGTCCTTCTCCAGCTCCTCGAACTCGTTGGCCAGGTGCTTCAATTACACCAGACTCTGGAATTGATATGGCCGGGCGTAGGCGCGCAGATCGGGCAGGCTGTTCTTATAGAGGAGTTTCATCTCGTGGTCTGCCCCATAGCGCGTTTGACGTCATCCTCCAGCTTCTCCAGATAGCCTCTGGGCAAGAAGAACTCCTGGAAGCTGCGCACAAACGTCGCCCATGCCGTCCAGCGCCGGTTGTAGACATGATGACTTGACACTTCACTTATGTTACCCTTATGACGATTCGCCTTTTCAAGGCACACCTGTATCTGCAGGCATGGCTTAAGCTGCTTGTGTTGTCCTCGTCCGCACGAATGTCCTCTTTGGTGCCCGCTGACCTGATTGCCTCTTATCCTGTGATAGTTGTTGCAAGGATACTCTCTGGATGTCCTTGCTGGTCCCACGATGTCCTGGAAGTCCTGGTTCAATAGCGGTACTTCGATGTCCATTTCACTCGCGTTGACTTTCCGTACTTTGCATTTTCACTTTATACTCATTATACTCATTATACTCACTATCATAGCTTCTCCTCTATTATCTCTTTGATTCTCACTTCGTATAGAGCTGCTAGTGACCTTTTAAAGCTCTGCTACAGGCCCTGTTTCGCGCCATGGCGGCGCGTGTTCGGCTCTGGAGCGGGGCCTTTCTGAAGTTCGGAACGGTAAAGTGGCGTGATCTGGAATGAAGCCACTTTCCCGCCACTTCACGTGACAGCCTCCCATTGGTCGAAGTACCGGTGTTGCCCTGCGAGTGAAAGTGTCCACTACCATCACCTGGCACAAATGGTACCTCGGCTAACGGTCATCTAAGATTGTCGTGCGTGCGACGCGAACCCATTGCTGAATCTGTAGGAGCGAAAGAGACCGACTATAGTCGGACCTTGACCCCTTTCCAGTGGCGAGGGTCGAGTGTTCGCGTCGCTGTGTGGAGTAACATGTATATGCGCGTATATACATACAAACGCACAGCAAATACGTACTTTCATATATATTAATACGTGCACACCTATATTGCTCCTCACAATGTCTACTCTATGTGTTCGATGGTTATTGATGTGACACAGCACTTATAAAATAATAAAATCATTGAATTAGTTGTGTCGCGTCCAATTAGCTGCTATTATCACTAGTGGCAATCGCAACATGTTCCACAACTATTCCGTGTCGATAATTGTTTCATGATCAGAATTCATCGCAAACTATAAAGCTACTATTTAATTATTCAATTTAGTCTAATTAAATTAATTAATAATAAATAAATCAAATCTTTTTGCCTCTTCTTCTTCTTTTTTCGCTTTATTTGCTTAAGACGACAATATTTATTTTCTAATTTGCTCTACGTTCAGTTGACAACTACCTTGTTGTCAATTGCATTACTCTGTTCTTTGAGTCTGTCGCTCGCTGATTTTATTTGCGATAGGCTTACCAAATTCGAGACCCGTATTGACGGTACTGGGGAATTAGGCTCCACTCAGGCAGCTCAGCTACGAGCCTTCGAGATAAGACGTGATCGAGTCAACACCTTATAGAAGGACGCAAAAAGTCAGTATAATGTGTGTGCCAAAGCACTTAGCCAAGGGGTTTGCAGTGGCGAAATTGAGTTCATTGATGCCAAGTTCGACGACTGCTATACTGTTTACGAGCGATGTACAACCCACTTGGGTGTGCTGATCGACACCCTTTCAGATCCTTTCGCCTCGTCTGGCCATTGACATCAATAATCCGCGTTTGCCTCATGTGGATAAGCTATTCTACCTTTATTCGAAAACAGCGGGCGATGCAAACGCACTAGTCACAGAGTATCCTCTCACAAACGACGGCTTTGCATCGGCTGGGGGCTCCTTTTGTGATCGGTCCGAGAATAAGCGGTTGTAAGTTAACAGCCAGCCTAAAATACTGTTCCACCTCTCATAATTCAATTCAATTCTCATAATCCAAGGAATCAGGCTCGGCTCTCAGAGAGTTGCATGGCGCCATTCATAGGTGCGTCACTGCAATTGCGCATGCTCAAATTTTTATAGAGAATTAGGACTGTATCCTTGTGTTTGTGTCCACATCCAAATGGCCGGATCGATCTCTCTGGGAGCACTCATTGACACGAAAAACAGGAATCTCAGCCTGGCAGGACTTTAGTCACTTCCTTAGGGAGCGTGCTCTTGCTCTCCAGTCTATGGAAGGTGATCGCTCTGCACAAACAGTTATAATCTTAGCTCCGAGATGCGGGAACTCTGCCCCTCCCAAACTAGTCAAATCCTTCACAACGCAAGTGGATTCGAAGATCACAATGTGCGATCTGTGTTCAAAAAAGAACCATCTAATTCGATGTTGGTCTCGGTTTCTCCAACTGTTTATCCTTGAACGAGAGGCATACATCAAATCAAAGAATCTTTGCTTGAACTGCTTCGCTAAGGGTCACCAGTTACAAAAGTGTACCAGTACGCATAGCTGTTTCAAGTACAATGGCCGCCATAGCACCCTACTCCGTAGGGACAATACTCCTCGGATCGCTACTGCATCCGCAACAGTTATAGCTCCGACTCCTACTCATGTTATGTCCAACGTCCATACGTATATGGCTGCCAACACGCGAGGTGTCCTCCTCGGCACGGAGGTGATCAACATATGCCATTTCGGAGCAATCTATCCCGCTCGTGCTTTAGTTAATTCAGGGTCCGAAGCAGCCTTAAATTCTGAGCGACTATTCAGAAAAATCAACTTGCCCCCCAAAACCGTGCGGACTCAAGTTTCCAGCTTGAATCAAGCAGTTACAGCTATGCACCATTGACACTGGTTCTCCTTTGAAACCGAGACTGCGAATCGAAGCTTCTGCTCTCGTCCTTCCAAGCCTTGCCGGTAAACTCCCTTCGTCTCCAATTCCGTAACTCTTATTAAACCAGGTTCCGAACATTCAGCTAGCTGATCCCGAGTTCTACAAGAGTTTGGAAATTTGTATCTCTATAGGCGCGGATATCCTTTCGACTATTATTCAGGAAAGCTACCATCCTAATATTTGTGGATCTCTTCTAGACCTAGAGACTGTTTTCGGTCAGGTATTGACAGACCCACATTCACGAACGTCACCGGAAACGGTCTCCTTCTTCACAACTCAAGTTTCTGTTCCAGGTGAGACGAAACTTGTGTTTCCATCTACCGTAACATGCCGTGCTCTCGAGAGTCCCACTACGAAAGTTAGGGTCGGTTGCAATGCGCTCTGTCCAGCAATGAATAATACGAGCTTGAACGATATTCTGTGCACCTGTGCTCTTTGTGCTGTGCTAATTGCACACTTTCGTGTTGTGCTCTTCGATTTTGCAAATATAGATGCCGCGTGTGCAGACGAGCCCACGATCTCCGAAAATGCCGGCGCTTTCTGGGCCTTTCAGAGGAGAAATGGATGCGCGAACTGCTTGGCTCACGAGCATTCCAGGCAATCTTGCCGCTGACGGCCTTGATCCACAATAAGGTTGTCGGTAATCCACCAATTGCGTGCACCCCAAAGAAAGAGCTCTCCAGCTTCGAGCACGGGATTATAATTTGCAATCCTTGCAAGAGAGAGGGGGGAATAGTGCTGGTCCCTCAAATCTTATACTGCCCAGCTACAATTCGGACATCCTGAAAATGAGATAGCCCTCTATCTCTGCTCTAAATTGTTGAAGGTTTTTCTTAAATGAAACACGGTATATGTAGGCGCAACACAAAAAGTTTATTTAACACAATATTCAGTAACAAGTACACTTCTTCACGTACCGCGACGATTTGAACTTAACTAACCCAGCCGACACACTGACATTGATCTTACACAATGAACTTACTGAATGAACTTTGGCTCGACTTACAGCGCGCTTATATACCTACTTCTACTGCATATCGAATGTTCTGGATGTCTCCTTATGCTTCTATGTTTGCGTCTATTTCATAATCCAGAACATTCGGTTTCTTATTCTAGAGACAAATGTGCGATCAGCCGACGACTGTGTTTACCGTTAGCTCAAATGCTCACTTGATGATGAGTTTTTCGAGATCAATCCTCAACACCCTCCCTAAAACTCAACATCTCTATAACAAATTTGTCCCTTATTCTTCATTCCCAATTTCTCTCTTAGATACAAAAATCTGGGCTTTGGCAAAGCTTTAGTAAAAATGTCAGCGATCTGCTCTTCACTCTTTACATACCTTACATCTATCTCATCTTTCTCAAATAAATCGCGTACAAAATGATATTTAACATCTATATGTTTGCTTCGTTGATGAAATTCAGGATTTTTGATTAGCTTAATCGCACTTATATTATCTATAAACAAGATGTAGTTACTTAAATTAATGTTACAATCAAAAAACAATTTCTTTAGCCATATCATTTCCTTACTTGCTAGAGCTGCACTTACATATTCGGCTTCTGTTGTTGATAAAGCTACACATTGTTGTTTTTTACTTTGCCACGTTATTGCAGCATTCGCATATTTACACAAAATTCCAGATGTAGATTTCCGAGTTTTCTTATCACCTGCATAATCAGCATCACTATATGTCTCAAAAATATTATTATTTTTACTGTATAAAATTCCCAAATCCATCGTTCCTTTCAAATAACGAAATATTCTCTTAACTAACGTCCAGTGATGCTGCTTCGGGTTTTCTAGCTCTCGGGAAACTACATTAACAGAAAAACTTATATCTGGCCTTGAAACAACTTGTAAAAACATTAAATTTCTTACTGCTTCGCGGTAAGGTGCATTACAATTATTTTGTTCAGATACATTTTCATCATAATTACATTCAACTGGCGTGGAGACAATGTTCGCATTTATCATATTAAATTTTTCTAAAATTTTCTTTATATAATTTTCTTGATATATGAAGATAGAACCATTTGGCTGCTTCAGTATTTCTATTCCTAAGAAGCATGTTACATTTTTTGTACTTGTTATTTTAAATTCCTTGCTCAAATTCTCAAATAGATTATCAATTAAAAATTCATTGGATGCAGCAATTAACCCGTCATCTACATAAATCGTTAACAAAATTCTGTCATTATTTTTAGAGTATATATAAAAACATGGATCTGCAATACTTTGTGTAAATCCCAAATTTTTAATAACATTTGCAAAATGCTCTGTCCAGCACCTCGGAGCTTGTTTTAACCCATACAAACTCTTCAACAATTTGCAAACAGAAGAGGTACCATCTTCGAAACCCTCTGGCTGATGCATATAAATATTTTCCTTAAGAGTACCATATAAAAAGGCTGTTTTTACATCAAACTGACCAAGAAATAGATTTTCTTGAGCAGCTACACTTAACAGGAATCTCACGGTATCAAATCTAACTACAGGGCTAAAAGTCTCTTTATAATCGATCCCTTCCTTTTGTGAATAACCCTTAATAACTAAACGCGCTTTATACCCTTCCGAGCCGTCTGGATTGAGCTTCTTTGTATAAACCCATCTACTATTGATAACCTTTTTATTTTCAGGTTTTGGAACAAGAACCCAAGTAAAGAATTAATTTCTTCTTGCATCGCAGTTTGCCAGTACTCTTTATCATCAGACTTTAACGCTTCATTATAATTTAAAGGCAAGCTTTGTGTAATAAATGTAACAGGGCAACCATAAAAATCTGGCATACGAATCTGTGATCTATCTCGCAATCGCCGACCCATTTCACTATTATTATGTTCAGTTGATTCATCTTCAATTTTATTATTTTCGTATTCACTTTCATTAGTCTCACTTTCAGAATTGTCAACTAAAATTTCAGGTTTTTTAAACTGAGCTGTAAAGTTTTCTGGTTTAAAACATACATCTCTACTTATAATTACATCTCTCATATTTGGAACATATACACGATATCCTTTGCAATTTTCAACGTATCCTACTATAAATCCTTTAATAGACTTTTTATCTAATTTTCTCCTTTTTTTCTTTTGGTACATGTACAAAACATTCAGTCCCGAAAATTTTAAGATTTCCGATATCTGGCTCTTTCTTGAACCACAACTCATATGGAGTTTTATTCCCATGTTTTGTTGGACCTGTGCGGTTAATTACATAAACTGCAGTGTTTACTGCTTCTGCCCATAGAAATAATGGTAACTCAGAATTAGAATGCAACATTGATCGTGCAGCTTCAATAATAGTTCTATTCTCACGTTCCGCAACTCCATTCTGTTCAGGTGTATAAGGAGCATTAACAATATGTTTTATTCCCTTCTTATTAAAGAACGATTTAACTTCTTTATTAATATATTCTCTACCCCCATCGCTGTGAATTTCTTTAATGTTTTCATGAAATTGATTCTGAACTGCCTGAATAAAAATTTGGAGTTTTTCAAATACTTCTGACTTATGACGTATAAAATAAACTTCCCGATAACTTGAATAATCATCTTTAAAGCTAACAAAATACAACTTTTTACCAATAGACTCTACCTCTATCGGACCGCAAACATCAGTATGAATTATCTCTCGTGGCTTTGATGCACGGTCAATATTTTTGTGAAATGTTAGCCGATGCTGCTTTCCATAAGCACATCCTTCACAAAAGAAATCATTTTCTAGAAAATCAATATTCTTATTTTTCAAATAATCGCGAACATGTCGAACGTTTTGATGACAAAACCTCTCGTGCCATACTTGTAAAGAATCACTTTCTTTCGATTCTATTTTTCTTGTTAAATTACACAATTTTGGCATCAAAACATTCGCATCTAATTTTAATAAGTTTCCGAACCTAGAACCCGTTGCAATTATTTTATTATCACGTCTCAACAAACACTGTGTTCCTTTATTTTTAATAAGACAATCAACACCCCTTTTTGCAGCTGACATAATAGAAAATAAATTGTAAATTATTTCCGGAACATACAAAACATTAAACATTGTCGTCGCCCTTTTATTATTGTTGACATAAGTTTCAATATCAATATTACCTTTTCCGTGCGCCGTGATATATTTACCGTTACCTACGCCTATCCTCAGGGGCTCCAAAAATTCTTCATAAGTAGAATACCAATCTCGACGCCTTGACATGTGATCAGAAGCTCCTGAGTCGATCACCCACACGTCATCTTCTCTGCCGTCCCTGCTCGCAATCAATCCTTTCCTCGATGATTCACCCGATTCTCCTTGATTATTTTCCGCTTGACTTCCTGCATTTCTCCTTTGGTGACATGTGTTGCTCTTGTGGCCTTTCTTCTTGCATATATAACACCTGTAGCAGTCCTTCTTCAGATGTCCCATCACGCCGCAGTTATAGCACTTCATAATTTTCTTCTTATTTTCATGTTCTCTTTTATTTTTTCCGTTGCCGGCGACTAACGCTGTTGACTCTTCAGGTACCACTTCTTGTTCTTTTGACCGCATTTCTTCTGTCATTAAACGAGTCGTCAAATTGTTCAATGTTCTTTTGCTGTCTTCGACCGAATCCCACGCACTATGAAAATAGTTAAACTTTTGAGGCAAAGATGACAGGATTCGCGACATTAACATTGTTTCAGGCACAGCACTTCCAAGATTTTTCATCTTGCTCCACAAAACTTCCAACTTTGAAATATTGTAGTCCACACTCTCACTTTCAATCCATTTGAAATCAAAAAACTGTTTCTGAATAGCCGATAAATTTTCTTCTGATTTCATATCATACACTGAGTTCAATTTTATCCACATTTCTCTTGCTGTTTTGCAGCTCACAATCAATTCCATCGGTCTTCTCTCGATAGAATGAATAATTATTTTCCTTGCAGTCTTATCAGCTTTCAAGAACCTTTTCGAGTCTCTCTCGTATGTTGCAGACTCCTGTGTCGGACACGTCAAACTACCTTCACAAACGGCAAGAACATCGTCGTCTT
This sequence comes from Drosophila mojavensis, assembly GCF_018153725.1. NCBI lineage: Eukaryota > Metazoa > Arthropoda > Insecta > Diptera > Drosophilidae > Drosophila > Drosophila mojavensis. The sequence goes on along the minus strand of NW_025318897.1, from coordinate 1,633,472 downwards.
CTTCCAATAGCGTACGAATCATAAAACACCACAAATGCCAATTGTCTTTGTCGCGTAATCGTTCAATTCTCATATTTAATGGCTCCATTTTCATTGTCTTTATTTAATTACAAATTTGCCACTAATTCACTTTTGTACTTGCACTCGATTTCACACTACATTACACGTTTAGCACTGTCTGGGCCCATAACCTGTTGAAGGTTTTTCTTAAATGAAACACGGTATATGTAGGCGCAACACAAAAAGTTTATTTAACACAATATTCAGTAACAAGTACACTTCTTCACGTACCGCGACGATTTGAACTTAACTAACCCAGCCGACACACTGACATTGATCTTACACAATGAACTTACTGAATGAACTTTGGCTCGACTTACAGCGCGCTTATATACCTACTTCTACTGCATATCGAATGTTCTGGATGTCTCCTTATGCTTCTATGTTTGCGTCTATTTCATAATCCAGAACATTCGGTTTCTTATTCTAGAGACAAATGTGCGATCAGCCGACGACTGTGTTTACCGTTAGCTCAAATGCTCACTTGATGATGAGTTTTTCGAGATCAATCCTCAACATAAATAATCATCCAGAACGCTTTGCCTACCTGCTGGCTTTGTTAAATGTATGTAACAGGCAGAAGGAGGCGTGGTATATATATTCTTGATCAAGGCGACGAGCTGAGTTGATTTAGCTCTGTCCGTCTGTCCGTCCGTCCCACTGTCCGTATGCTTGACGCGTCTATCTTAGAAGATATACCACGTTCATATCGAGTTTTGCTTTAAAAATCGGTAACTTGCCCCGGATTTTTGTTATCAATTAAAAACATTATCGAAAAAAAAACTAATAAATTCCACTAACCAGAGAACACATAGACCGGACAAGTAGTGTAAAGCGTTTTGCCTTCTTTTTTCGGGAGTTATCTCCCAGACTACTTCGTATTTGCTCGGCTCCTCACTTTTTGGGTTCGGGCTACGAAAATATACGAAAGCACAATCATTTCGCTTCATGCGCTCGACCGAGAAGGTCGACTGTTGAACAAAACTCTGCGCTGAATGTTTCCCTTGCGTAAAAAGTGTACGACAATCAGTGTCTCATATTCTTTAACAGCATTTCGAAACTATTTGACCTCCCACACATGTCCGAACCATCAGCATCATCTTTGCGGATGCTGATAGACTCAGTCCGTGCCATTTATGAGTCTCTATTATCGCTAGGATCTGATAAGCAGATTTCGAATGCCATGCTCATCCATTTAGTAATGATGAAAGCGGACGCTGGCACGCGCTCTAGGTGGGAAGAGAATCTTGACTACAATAAACTTCCATTGTGGCAAGATTGTGAAGCTGCCTTAAACAGACGGTATCAGCATTTAAGTGCTGAAGAATCATCTGGTCCAAGTCGTAAGGTAGCTCAGGATAGTAAGAAAAGAATTGGAAAAACTTCACTAGCTGTCGCTCTGCCAAGTCAGCCACAGAGTCCTAAATGCGTGTTTTGTAAAAAGAATGATCACTTCATTCACTCGTGTTCCTCATTCGCAGCAATACCCTGCCAGAAACGTTTTGCGTTCGCAAAAAGCTATCCGCTCTGCATAAATTGTTTGCGAACAGGACACTCAGTGGCTGCTTGCAAATCAGCCCACTGTCGTGTGTGCTCTAATCCGCATCATACCATACTGCACAGATACAGCTCTGAGGCGGCTCAAAGTAGCTCAGCAGTTGTATCAGCAGTCCCTCGTATCACTTCGTCACAGATTTCATCTGTAAATCACGCACGGATAGCCTCTGATCAAGTTCTTTTGGCAACTTCAGTTGTGAAGATAAAGATCAATCTGGCTCTTATCACTTAGCTAGAGCGTTATTAGATTCCGGCTCGCAAGTAAATTTCATAACTGAGGAACTTGCGAAACAGTTGAAGTTAATGTTGGAGTGGTGGCGTCTTCAATAAATACAAAAGATCATATTGTATATTTCCTAATCTTTATTGGTGGCTGAGAGCTGTGTCGCTCGTATAAAGTGTATTGAATATGTATGTACATATGAACAGAAGTGTCAATACCAGGATAGGCAAGTGACGAGAGCCAACGGCTGTACTATTGACAGAACGCTGTTAATTGACATCAACAGAGTGCTGTTAATAACACAGCCGGGCTATGTGGGGGAGGAGCAATCCTGTTAATGGGAACTGGCATTAACATACTCCCCCCCTTGCAAGGATTGCAAACTAAGACGTTGTGTCGAAGCTGGAGACCTCTTGGTGTGCGGATCAAGGTCGTCAGCGGAGCTGTGACCGCCTTTCTAGGAGTCGAGGCGGAGTGACGTGCTGATCCCTGGAGATACAGGAGCGTGTGGTTATTCTGGCCACACGTTTTGCAACGTCCCTTGCTGCGGCAGAATTGCCCGGAGTGCTCGTGAGCCAAGCAGTTCGTACAGTACTTATGTGTAAGTACCGCACGCATCCGATTCTCCTCTGAAAGGCCCAGAAAACGGTGACAATTCCGGAGCCCGTGGGCTCCTGGGCACACGCGGCACTGGAAGGAATTGGTACCGCGTGTCTTGCTGCTTTCTGATGACGGCGTCTTTACCTGAAAGATCGAATGAGTTGGAGGTAGAATTACTTGCTCGTTAGAACACAACATGGAGGTTAGTTTGACAGCACAAGGAGGACGAGGACTGGGTTGAAATGACGGGCCTGAATGAAGAATAGTATTCAGGCTGTCATTCAGTGCTGGACGGAGAGCATTGAAACCGACCCTCACTTTCGGAGTGGTGCTGTTTGGAGCTCGGAATGGAAGAGCTTCGTCAGATGATACGGTTGGCAGAGACTCAAGTTTCGCCTCTTCCGAAACAGAAACCTGAGTTGTGAAGGAGGAGACCGTTCCTGGTATCATCTGTGAAAGTGGGCCTGTCAGTACCCAACCGAAAACAGTCTCCAGACCTATAAGAGGCCCGCAAATATTGGGGTGATAACCTCCCTGAATGACAGTCGGAAGGATATCCGCGTCTATCAGGACATCAATTTCCGCACTCTTGTAAAACTCGGGGTCAGCTAGCTGAACTTTCGGAAGTTCGTTTAACAAGAGTTGCGGAACTGGGGACGAAGGGATGTTACCAGCCAGATTTGGAACGACGAGAGCAGAAGCCTTGATTCGCATTCTCGGCTTCAACGGAGAACCAATATTAAAGTTGCATAGCTTGTGTGCCTCAGCTGTCACTACTTGATTCAGGCCGGAGACCTGAGTATGCACGGACTTGAAGGGCAACTTGATGTTTCGGAACAGTCGCTCAGAAATGAAAGTCGCTTCGGACCCTGAGTCGACTAAAGCACGGGCGGGATAAGTTGCGCCGAAATGGCAGCCAGATACGTTTGGACGTTGGACATAACTGGAGTATGAGTCGGAGCTATAGCTATTGCTGATGCAGCAGCGGTCCGAAGAGTATTATCCCTATGGAGTAGGGTGTTATGTCGACCATTGCACGTGAAACAGTTGTAAACACTGATACACTCTAGTACCTGGTGACCTTTAGCGAAACAGTTTAGGCAAAGTTTCTTTGATTTTATGTAAGTCTCTCGTTCATGAATGGATAGTTGATGAAATTGAGGGCAGAATCGGATTGGATGATTCTCTCTTGAACACAGATCGCACTTTGTGCCGATTGTGTCCACTTGCGTTCAGAACGAGTTCAGTCGTTTGGGAAAGGCAGGGTTCGCAGATCTCGGAGTTGAGTTTGGAACTCTTGGAACCGAACGGTCACCTTCCATAGCCTCAAGAGCACGAGCGCGCTCGCTAAGAAAGTGACTAACGTCCTGCCAGGCTGGGATTTCTGTTTTTCGTGTCAATGAATGCTCCCAGAGAGATCGAGTTTGTTCCGGCAAATTTGAAGTACACAGGTACACAAGAATGCAATCCCAATTCTCAGTGGATATCTGAGCATGCTCGATTGCAGTGACACATCTGTGCATAGTGCTATGCAACTCTCTGAGAGCCGAGCCTGACTCCTTGGTGATCTTGGAAAGGTTGAGAAGGATTTTAAGCTGGCTGTTGACTAGCAGCCGCTTTTTTTTGAGCCGATCACACAAAGAGACCCAAGCCGATGCAAAGCCGTCGTTTGTGAGAGGATAATCTGCGACTAGTGCGTTTGCATCGCCTGCTGTTTTCGAATTAAGGTGGAATAGCTTTTCCACCGGAGTCAAACACGAATTGTTGATGTAGATCGCAGTAAAAAGATCGCGGAATGTAGGCCAGCGCAAGTAGTCGCCGTGGAACACTTCCATGTCAACGGGTGGAAGGCGATAGCCTCCAGACGAGGCGAAAGGAGCGGACATAGGAGCGGGCGGTGTACTCGATGCGGAAAGTGCATTGATTTGCTCCCCCAGGTGCGTCGTACACCGCTCATACACAGTATAGCAGTTGTCGAATTTGGCCTCCATGGCTTCAACTTCGCCACTGCTTGCCCCTTGGCTTAACGCTCTGGCACAGACTTTATACTGCTACTCAGCATCATCCCATAATGTCTTGACACGATCTCGATGTTTAAAACATCTAAGCGACTTGCATGCTTCCACTCATCCAGCTGCTGCAAGATCGTTAGCCCAAGATTTCTATGTTGATGACTTGTTGACAGGAGCAGATAGCGTTGTAGAATTGTGCTTGTTATATCGACACTTGAGAGCAATTCTTCAAGCGTTTGGGTTTCCTCTCACAAAATGGTCGTCCAATTGTAAACAACTCGCAGCACAACGATATAGCCATTGGTGATCAAGAGGACACAAAAACATTGGGATTAATTTGGAATCCGATGAAGGACAGTTTTAGATATTCCATGAGCTGTCCAGTGGAAGTACAGCCGACCAAGAATGCATTCATCTAGCTTGAACACATTCGTTGCTAATCGCGTGGCAACCATCCAAGAGTTGACAACTAATTTATCTTGGCGTCATGTACCAACTAGAGATAACCCAGTAGATATTGTATCTCGGGGATGTTCAGTTGAGGAGCTTAAAACATCATTGTGGTTTTGCGGACCAGGATTTTTAAAGCTTTCTGACACGTTGTGGCCAGCCAACCCACAAATCACCTTATCAAAAGAGTTAGAGCTGCTATAGAAGCGTAGAACTGCAATTACTATGATCGCGGTCGATGAAGTGACAAACCCCATCGCACAACTTATTGAATCAACTTCGTAATTCTCTAAGCTACTCCGCATCGTTGCATATATGTTCCGCTTTATTAATGGAAAACAAGAGAGCCATTCCATTAAGTTTCGCATTCCTCCTAGTCATATCTGTAATTCAACACATTGAATTCAGCGAAGAAATTAAGAAAATAAAGAAATCAATCGTGTTGCAACCGTCATTGCAAAAACTGACACCTTTTTTGCACCCACATCAGCATGGCAGGCGTGTGTTGTGGTTGCTACGAGTCGGAGGTCGTCTATTGAAGGCACCACTAGCACATAATGCCAAATTCCCCTTGTTGCTTCCAAAAAAGTGTCACTTTGTGGGCCTGCTTCGTCAGGCCAGCAGGTGTGGCTGGTCAATGCTCGAGAGGCTTGCAGGGCACTAGTTAGAAAATGCGTACATTATTTTCGCTACAAACCGAAACTCTTATCCCAAATAATGGGTAATCTTCCCGCTGATCGCTTACATGGAAATAGGCCATTTGAGATCAGTGGAGTGGACTTTTGTAATCCAATACTAGTTTCGCTGGGAATTCGTGGCAAATCGCCAGTTAAAATGTATATTGCCATATTTGTTTGTTTTACCTCGAAGGCTGTGCATCTCGAATTAGTCACCGATTTAACCTCGAATTCTTTTTTGATGTGTTTATCCAGGTTCATTGGTCGACGTGGGCTTGTCCGGAAGCTATACTGCGACAATGCCACCAATTTCGTGGGTGCTGCATGCACGCTGGACCGCAAAGCTACTTTCCATGGCAACACAGCGGATACGGAAACGTTTGCTGCGGAGCAGGGAATGGAAATTGTTTTCATTCCTCCTCGAGCGCCGCATTTCGGCGGCCTTTGGGAAGCGGCAGTGAAATCTGCCAAGGGATTGCTGTTGAAGGCAATGGGCAGCGCAATCTTGCGTCAGGACGAGGTGGCCACCGTGCTGGTCGAGATCGAGGCCGTGCACAATTCGCGGCCAATGGTCGCTCCCAGCAGCAACCCGAACGACGGCGAAGTGCTCACGCCAGGGCACTTCCTGATCGGAGCAACGCTCGCGCCGCTGCCAATCGTGTCCACCGAGCCAGTCGACGACGTCAAGCTGACGCACTTAAAAAGATGGCAGCTGACATCAAACATCAAGCGGCGGTTCTGGAGCGACTGGTCAAGGGACTACCTGCTCAGCCTCCAGCAGAAGTCGAAGTGGACGAAGGAGAGGCGGAACATCGAGGTCGGAGCAGTCGTGCTCGTGGGAGAGGACAACGCTCCTCCACAACAGTGGATGCTGGGCGTGGTGACAGAAGCCAGAGCCGGCGGAGATGGTAGGGTGCGCGTTGTTGTCGTCAAGACAAAATTTGGCACTTATAAAAGGCCAATTCATCGCGTTGCCCCGCTGCCAATCAGCTAATATGTCCTGAGTTATTTTATTGAAGCCCTACGGCCTTTCAACGCGGCCGATGTTAAGGCATTTGCCTTGAAATCTAAATTGAAGTAGTAAACTATTAAGAGCCATTGTAAATATTTGTTGTTGAGTGCGCTCTGATGGTGTCGCTCGCTGCTTGCGCATAGATGCGCTTTCACTGTGCAAGCTGCGCTTGCATTCTTATATATATAATAAAGACAGTACGAATTGAGCCACTGGTGCCAACACTTGCCTTTTTATTCAAAGAGACCGCATGTTTATAGTTCTGGACCATTGTACGGAACAGACTCCTTTTGGAAGGACAATAGGTGAGCCACCTGCCAAGGCGTCAACCTTGTGGAGGGAATCGTATCGGCTGGATACTTTTGATCCCGCGGCTTTTTCAGAGGCCATTCAGTCTCTGGGCACAATTGGTAATGCTGAGGCCAGTGCATGCCAAATGGTGGCCCAAACACAGAGTGCCTGCAATAGCAGCATGTTACGCCGCAAGCAGTTCACGCGACAACAAGAGCCTACGTATTGGTGGAATGCACAAATAGGTGACATTCGACGCAAATGCATCCAGGCGAGAAGAAGCTATCAACGGGCTCGGGGTAGGTCTACGTTTTTCGAAAAACAATTAGCTTACCAGGCAGCTAGAAGACAGTTGAAGAAGGCCATTTTGGCAAGCAAAAGAGAATGCTTTCTAGAGTTGTGCGACTCAGCCGAATATGACCCTTGGGGCAGGGCATATAAGACAGTAGTTAAAAGACTATACGCAGGTAAACAGGTGCAGCCGACGGATCGTCTCTCAGAGGTCTTAGAACCAACACAGCTCCAGGGCCGGACGGGATCCCAAAACGTGCGCTAAAGCTAGCCCTCGCCTTGCATCCTAGTACGTTCGCCGAATTATTCAACGAATGCTTACTACAAGGGACGTTCCCTACAAAATGGAAGACCCAGAACCTGGTATTGCTACCCAAGGCTGGCAAACCACCAGACGAGCCATCTTCATACAGACCGATCTGCCCCTTAGACACCATAGGAAAGGTGTTTGAGAAATTGATCTGCTCTAGACTGGAGACTGCTATTGCTAGCGCCGGAGGCCTATCACCAAATCAATTTGGATTTCGGAAGGCCTGGTCAACAACGGATGCGTCAAACAAAGTTGTTGGTCTGGACACTTCCGCCATCCATGGCACAAGATGGAAGCATGGGACGAAGCAATACTGCATTATTGCGACTCTGGACGTAAAGAATGCCTTCAATACAGCTAGTTGGGATATGATACTGAATGCGCTGTCACAATATAATATCCCTAAATATCTTAAAGAAACAATAAATAGCTACTTCAGAGGAAGAACATTGGTATACAATACGAGTGAGGGTCCCCAAACTCATACAGTGTCAGCTGGAGTACCCCAAGGCTCAGTGCTGGGGCCTCTCCTATTGAATATCATATACGACGGCGTACTACGCTTGGAAGTACCAACAGGTGCGCACACCATTGGCTTTGCTGATGATGTGGTTGTCGTCGCCATAGGCAAGGAGCTTAAAGGTACAGAGGATATGTGCAGCGAAAGTATCAATCGCATACGAAGCTGGTTGACGGGAGCTGGGCTGGAGCTTGCGGCGCACAAGACGGAAGTCGTCCTAGTAAGCAGTCGCAAGAAAGTGGAGACTGCCAATATAAGGATAGGCAGCGTCACCATCGCGTCAAAGAGGGCGATTAAGTATCTTGGCGTCATGTTAGACACAAGATTAACTTTCCGCGATCACTTAGAATATGTGCATAAAAAGGCAGCTGATTCTTGTAGAGCTCTCCCAAGAATTATGCTTAACACGCGGGAACCTAAACAGCAACGACGTCTTCTTCTAATGAGCGTCATTAGGTCTTTCATCCTCTATGCTGCGCCAATATGGTCAAGAGCGATGGCAACGCCGAGCTACAGCCGGGACATTTGCGCGATCTACAGGCTGAGCGCAATCAGAGTCAGCTGCGCTTTCAGGACTATCTCCGATGACGCGGCGCTCGTCATAGCTGGTATGGTACCACTGGAGTACTTGGTCGCCGAATCCGTGTAGCGGAATTCGCACGCGCCTGCGCGTCTCAACGCTATCAGGGCGAACAGCATTGCACGATGGCAAAGGAAGTGGAATAGCTCAGCTAAAGGGCGGTGGACGCACAAGCTCATCCCGGAGCTCGAACCATGGGTTAACCGCAAACACGGCGAGGTTAACTTCTATCTTTCGCAGATCCTCTCGGGCCATGGATGCTTTCGGAGCTTTTTGAAGCGCATTGGTCGCGAGGAAACTGACGAGTGCCCCTGGTGCGGGCGAGGGCATGTGGAAGACGCCAACCACATCCTTTCCGTATGTGGACGGTTCCTGGAGGAGAGGCGTCGTCTAGAAGAGGCACTGGGCCGCTCCATCAGAGCGAGGAGGAAGCTTAGGAACTAACAATCACCTTCGCGGCCACAGTGATGATGGAGCTGCGCAGAGTCGAGCGAATGAAAAGACGAGCTGTACCAGCCTAAGGTAGCGCATAGTGCTTGCGAAGCAATGCTTTACGGCCTTCCCGCGATAAGGTTTTTTATCGATAAAAAAGATCGGGATGAGTTATCGATTTATATGATAAACTTGATAACCGTGCTGTAAATACGAACATCAAAAAAAAATTTTTCTTATATCTCCTGAAATCGACGCGTTCATACATACGGACAGACAGACGGACAGGGCCAAACCAACTCAGCTCGTCGCTCTGATCAAGAATATATATACTTTGTGGGGTCTGCCACGCCTCCTTCTACCTGTTACATACATTTCAACAAAACCATTATACCCTGATTTCCCATTGAAAATGGGTTCAAGGTATAACAAGTAAGAAATCTCTAGTCGAGAGTGCCCGACTACGAGATCCCCTGAACCCTTCGAGCAATAGCTGTTTCAATAATTTTTCGCGTCTTTCTGCTTACACAAGGCACACACACGCACACACACACACACACACACACACGCATACACATACAGGCATATACACACACATCATACATACACACACACACACACAGAGATACGCACGCACACATAAACACGCATTGGCTGCAGGGCACTATGGGTAAAAAGACCGAATTTTTGGCATTAATTGTCCCTGAAGTGATGGAAGCTTGAAATTTTGTATACATATTAATATGAATTTTTTATAATTTCGTTTTTTTTTTTAATAGAGCCACGCCCCCAACCCCTTTCGCTTATAGCATCCATCCGGTTATTGCAACGAAAATTCTAGTCCCAGACAAGCTTTTACCGTGAATATTATTTTAGTTATATGTTTCTTATTCCAACTCAATACAATTCATTCAATATTTCTTTTCGTAGGTGTCTTCACCTATGATGATATGATACATCTTCCTCTTTTTCGCTTTTGGTTGAACTAGGAATTCTTCCAAATGTTTCAGAAGGTTCGAAACTATATGTCTCTAGAAGTGCAATATCTTCTGTAGGCATTTCTTTTTTTCTCATTTGGCAAGCTCGTTCTTTCAAACTGAGACTAGAAATAAGTGGGTCTGATGAGTCTAGTGCTCTATTGAATACGCCACTTATATTTTGTAATCGCCTGCACTTCCTAGCATGGGATTTTCGATTGTTTTTGTAATTTTATTTAGTGCTTCAAATGTGCTCACTCAAGCTCTCAACTGGAAGTATACAGATGTCCATTATTTGATGCCCATGCACCAAAATTTGGTGGATAGTTGCGGGCATTGGATAGCAAAAATATTATATATAAAATATAATATAACAAACACAAATTGAATGTTTTCTCACACAGAGCTTTAAATTTCCCGGAGTTCACCTTATGCTCGCAAGAGATAGCAATTAAGATTATAGAAACGGTTGATAAGATTTATTGGTCAAAATTTAAAATGGTAAAAAAACAACTCAACATTTCCAAAAGCTCTTCTTGCTGCGTTGCCGTCATTAGATTTACCACTTCAAAACTAATGTTGTATCCTTTTCCGTTGATTTTTTAAACGAAACTAATGCAGAGAGGCGTCGTGTTATCATACTCTGAGGTAAGCTCAGAAGCCGATTTCACTTTTAATCGTGGACCAGCATCGTTATAATTTAATTGCTTCCAACCTGCTCTTTTAGGTGATCTGGCGTGCGCATTGACCTTGATACTTGACTCTAATCAGCAATCGATTGCATTTTGTTAAATGATACTTGATAAATCCAACAATTTTTTTTTACTTTATAGTTAATTGATTTATATTTATCGTCCGATATTTTCTCTTTAGTTATTTTTTAACGAAATAATCTTTTATAGCGCTTTGTTGTCGCTTGTTGCTGCTCTACACTTCTAGCAGCATGGAATTGCAGAGCTCATCTGTAATTGCAACATGTCGATTATTTTGTGAAGGAGCAAGAATTCTTTTTATTATTGGATTTAGAAAAGATTTATACACAGCTTCCAATTTAAACATTTCAAATACCTTTGAGGGATCAAAAGTTATATCTAACGAAGCACACATATTAATGTTAGTTTTTATCTACAAATGCACAATAGCAACACTTTGCACAATTGGACGATAAGTCACAGAACTACAACAAATTTTTCACTCATTTTATTTAATAAAGCTTCCTGAATCATTTCCATAAAAAATATTGTATAATATTTCAAACACCAAAAGATTTACACACGTTTAAAGTAGAGCATCATTTCCCGCGCTTTCTTCAATTTACCATGTAACCTTAAATCAGCTACCTTTGACGAAGCTTAAAACTTTATGGGTAGTCCGCAAAATTTTATAAAAATTGTTTTTAAATCGGCTGGAGTTTTCTAAATGAGAATATGAAAACAGTTGGCGGATACTGAAAAAAATTTTTTTTTTTATTTATGCCAAAAAATCGGACTTTTTACCCATAGTGCAGGGCAAGATTTTCAAATAAGTTGCAAACACAATATATCTAATCGAGATAACAACAACAACAGCAACAACAGCAGCAACAGCAGCGCAATAGCACAACAAGAACAACATCAACAACAAAAATAACAGTAAATGCAGCAATAACAACAACACAACAGTAAAAACAACAACAGCAGCAACAGCAGCTGAAACAGCGACAACAAAAACAATAAAACTGCAGCAAAAACAATAACAGCGACAGCAGCAGCAGCAACATCAGCAACAATCATCTATAAATATAGAAGCCTGTGCGAAGACCAGCACCAGCCACGCCCAGCGCGCCAAGCTGGGCCCCCGAACCAAATGACAACAACAACAATGAGCCGCAGCAACAGCGGACATAATCAACTATAAATAAAGGAAGCCTGTGCGAAGACCAGCACCGGCCACGCCCGACAGTGCTACAAAGAGCACGCACCTTAATATTAAATTAGAGCTAATAATATTTATAAATGAAAAATAGCATATATTAACAATAATACTTAAAATTTAATATTAAGAAACATTGTAACTAAAAACTGTACTACTAAGCGACGATTTCGTTGCTCGGTATAGCGCATGGCCCGTAAAGCCATGCAAATTTTAGACAGGAAGACCACTGCGTTGGTCGAGTAGGAACAAGGCAATCACTAGGAAAAATAATAATAAATAAAAAAAAAAAAATAAGAAATTTGGAATAGAAATTTAAAAAAAATATATATACATATATATATATATATATATATATATATATATATATATATATATATATATATATATATATATATATATATATATATATATATATGAGAATGAATTATCTTCTTAAATTAAAGATATGAAAAATGAAAAGGAAAACTAGGCGCAGTGGAGTCTTACATAGGATAAAAAAACGTAAGGCCGAACTGCATAGACTACTGTATGGATCCCAACAGCTAAGTTGGGATACGTCAGTAAAATTACAGGCGGAGATCGAATTTCGCGACTCCGAAGAGAAAAAAATAAAACAAAACAAATCTGCCAGTGTAGATAAGATTAACGTTAGCAAAAATATTGAAAAACTGGCAGATAGAGTAGAGGTTGTCGAGCCACAACCCAAGAAACAATTGCCCGTACTAAAAAAGAGGTGTCCAGCAGACTGCGAGGGCCCTCTTTTTAGTCGTTATTGCGTCTATACATGCACAGAGGTGTGTAAATGACAAAAAAAAAAAAAAAATTTTTTTTGACTTAAGAGAAATTCGAAAATAAATTTATTTTATAGTATAATTATAAGATTAAATGATTAGAATATATAAAAAACTTTTTTTATTAAAAAAAAAAAAAAAACAAGTAAGAAAGCTCTAGTCGAGACTGCTCGACTACGAGATCCCCTGAACCCTTGGAGCAATAGATATTTCAATACTTTTTCGCGACTTTCAGCTTACACAAGAAACACGCACACACACACACACACACACGCACGTACGCACACACAGGTAAACATACACACACACGCATATAGACACACATACACACACACACAGCATACAGACAAAAACGCATACACACACACACACACACATACACATACAAGCAACCACGCATAAACACGCATGGGCTGCAGTGTGCGCTTACTATGAGAACTTAATTGTTTAATAACTTTTTTTATGGACGTACGATCTTCATGAAACTTTTAGATTATGATTATAACATGAATATGCATGTACTTGCCAAAGCACAAGTCTCTAGTATTTGAAATACGCTTTTTACAAAAGTGAGGGTGAGGGGGTGAATTTAGAGGTGGGGGGTAAATTTTAACAAAAACCGAAATTGTATAAATTGCATATAAGCATACATTAAAAATTTGGAGACTCTAGCAATAAAGGTGTAGAAGATATAATTTTATAACTGGGTTTCGATAAGGTTTTTTATCGATAAAAAAAGATCGGGATGAGTTATCGATTTTTAATGATAAACTTGATATGCGCGCTGTAATTACGGACATTTAAAAAAAAATTGAAGTCTCTAGCTCTTATATCTTCTGAAATCGACGCGTTCATACATACGGACAGACGGACAGACGGACAGACGGACAGACGGACAGACAGACGGACAGGGCCAAATCAACTCAGCTCGTCACCCTGATCAAGAATATATATACTTTGTGGGGTCTGCCACGCCTCCTTCTCCCTGTTACATACATTTCAACAAAACCATTATACCCTGATTTCCCATTGAAAATGGGTTCAGGGTATAAAAACATAATAATAAACAAAATAAGACAATTTACGTTGAAGCATAAAAATGGGAGGCAAAACCTCAAAGGCTGCTGATAATACAGCAAATGTGGTCAATGTCGTAGAAGTCATGGATACCACACCACATCTAGAAACGCATACACTGCTACTAGCTCTGTTGGTGGCCTTAACGGCCTTAAATCTATTAATGAAAGCGTATCTATTGTACAAGCGTACACTAAAGAAACGGTATCTGAGTCGTGCAAACGATTTAGATAAAGTTTAAACATACGAATATTATCTGACATATTGTAGAATTCGCCAAATAAAATAGTTCGTAGTTCGAAATTCTCTAAAATGATCGGAAAAATATATGAAATTTATAACAAAGACCCGAATTTTAGAATAAACTCGTTGACAATATTACAACGGCATTTCGAATTCATTACAGTATCTAATTTCGAAAATGAATATATAGATACATTTGGAAGTATCGCAAGCCCGCTATTTGGCCTAACTCAAATAGAACAAGTAAGAAAGCTCTAGTCGAGACTACTCGACTACGAGATCCCCTGAACCCTTGGAGTAATAGCTATTTCAATAATTTTTCGCGTCTTTCAGCTTACACAAGAAACACGCACACACACACACGCACGCACACACAGGCATACATACACACACATACATACACATACACACACACATACACAAACAATTACATACATATACACACACACAAGCATAAACACGCATGGGCGGCAGTGAGCGCTTACTATGAGAACTTAACTGCTTAATAACTTTTTTGTGGACGTACGATCTTCATGAAACTTTTAGATTATGATTATGACATGGATATGCATGTAATTGCCAAAGCACAAGTCTCTAGTATTTGAAATACGCTTTTTACAAAAGTGAGGGTGAGGGGGTGAATTTAAGGGTGGGGGGTAAATTTTAACAAAAACCGAAATTGTATAAATTGCATTTAGGCATACATTAAAATTTTGGAGACTCTAGCAATAAAGGTGTAGAAGATATAATTTTATAACTGGTTTTCGATAAGGTTTTTTATCGATAAAAAAAGATCGGGATGAGTTATCGATTTTTAATGATAAACTTGATATGCGCGCTGTAATTACGAACATTTAAAAAAAAATTTGAAGTCTCTAGCTCTTATATCTTCTGAAATCGACGCGTTCATACATACGGACAGACGGACAGACGGACGGACGGACAGACGGACAGACGGACAGACGGACAGACAGACGGACAGGGCCAAATCAACTCAGCTCGTCGCCCTGATCAAGAATATATATACTTTGTGGGGTCTGCCACGCCTCCTTCTGCCTGTTACATACATTTCAACAAAACCATTATACCCTGATTTCCCATTGAAAATGGGTTCAGGGTATAAAAAGGCAAAGCACTTGGCACATTACCTTATGTAATGGTTAAAACCATAGTTGAGGAACATCCAATACTTGGTTCGGCTACGATACTACTTGTACGATTGCATCGATAAGATGCAGTCATAAACAAAAAACAAGTAAGAACGTTGCAGTCGGGCGTTACCGACTGCGGAATACTCATTCACATCCCATCAACAATTTAGTAGCTAAGTTTCGCTCTAATACTGTAGAATATACAGGTTTTTCCGATTTGCCACGCCCCAACTGGGCGTAGACACTTCATTTTTGGTCAGTTTTTAGAAAGAGATAACGGTACCCTAACTGCAAAGTTTGAATGCTTAACCTCAAAAAATGTGAAAATTACAGGGTATTTTTCGATATGCCACGCCCCTAAAGAGGCTTAAAAATTATTTTTGGGGAATCGATAGAGGAGGCTACCAGTAACTCAACTATCCAAATTTAAAGCTTCTAGCTAATATACTTTAGGAGATATAAACTTTTGCGGTTTGCCACGCCCCCTGTGGGCGGACGTATATCCGACAAAACTTTTTGGTCTTGGGTGATCAGTCCGAGTATATATACAAAATTTGAGGTCTCTGCCATCAATAGTGTCCTAAATATAGCAGAATTTAAAAAATCACTATATCTTCAGGTCCGATTTGCCACGCCCCTAATGGGCGTGGACATATATTTTTGTCATTAGACTCTATAGAACCATAACATTAGCTGACGTGGAAAATTTCAGCGCTCTACCTGTAAAACTCTTGGAGATACCGTTTTATCCGATTTGCCACGCCCCCAATAAGCGTAGATATATCCGCCAAAGCTGGTGATCTTGGGTGGTCAATGCGCATCTATATTCCAAATTTCAGCTGTCTAGCTCTTCAACTAACATGATTTCTGGTATATCGGAAAGTGCATTTTCCGATTTGCCACGCCCCTAGTGGGCGGATCGGGAAAATTTTAACACTTTATAAATCGGAGATATACACGAGTATGTGTTCCAAATTTCAAGACTCTAGCTTCAATAGCGCCGAAATAGATTGCGTTCATACGGACAGACGGACAGACGGACGGACGGACAGACGGACAGCAAGACGGACATTGCACAAAACCAATATACTGATTCACTTTCGTGAATGAGTATAAAAATAACATATAAATAGAATAATAATAGTAAAATTAACGGATAACAAGTAATATGGAAAATATTAATGGAACGTTGCAAGGGCTGAGCGCGGCAATAACTGTGTTAGCCGATCAATTTTCGAGTCTTAAGGAAGATTTGAAGCAATTGAATAGGAAAGTGGATCGTTTGGAAAAGGAGGATACTAATCAGTCTCTCATAGAGGAACAAACCTCACTGGCCCGTCCACGTTCGGAGCTTGAATTAAATGAAATTTCGTCATTGCCGGACTGTGTTAAAGTGTTGCCCACATTTGAGGGAAACCCATCACAATATGCCTCGTGGGTAAACAGGATCGAGTCCGTACTTGAAGATTATTCTATTATCAAGGAAAGACCTCTACATCGCTCAATAATTTTACATATACGAGGAAAAGTAATTGGAAATGACGATGTTTCACTGTCATCGTACGGTGTACAAAATGATGATTGGCCTGAAATGAAGCGAGTTTTGCGATTGCATTATGCTGATAAAAGGGATGTTCGAACCTTGGAATACGAATTGAATCAAATGATTCAAGGCAACAACGACTTGGAAACCTACTATAAGCAAGTTAATAGTCAGTTTTCTTAAATTTTACAGGCCTTAAAGGCAAGCGAACAACGAGTCGTAGTATTGTCCGCATTAATAGAATCATATAGAGATAGAGCTTTAGATGTTTTCATAAGGGGACTAAACGGTGACCTACCGAGGATGTTAACAGTTAGCAAACCTAACAAGTAAGAACGTTGCAGTCGGGCGTTACCGACTGCGGAATACTCATTCACATCCCATCAACAATTTAGTAGTTAAGTTTCGCTCTAATACTGTAGAATATACAGGTTTTTCCGATTTGCCACCCCCCAACTGGGCGTAGACACCTCATTTTTGGTCAGTTTTTAGAAAGAGATAACGGTACCCTAACTGCAAAATTTGAATGCTTACCCTCAAAAAATGTGAAAATTACAGGGTATTTTTCGATATCCCACGCCCCTAAAGAGGCGTAAAAATTATTTTTGGGGAATCGATAGAGGAGGCTACCAGTAACTCAACTATCCAAATTTGAAGCTTCTAGCTATTATACTTAGGAGATATAAACTTTTGCGGTTTGCCACGCCCCCTGTGGGCGGACATATATCCGACGAAACTTTTTGGTCTTGGGTGATCAGTCCGAGTATATATACAAAATTTGAGGTCTCTGCCATCAATAGTGTCCAAAATATAGGAGAATTTAAAAAATCACTATATCTTCAGGTCCGCTTTGCCACGCCCCCAATGGGCGTAGACTTATAATTTATCTTCAGACTTTATAGAATCATACCATTAGCTGACGTGCAAAATTTCAGCATTCTAGGCATACAACTTTAGGAGATACAGTTTTATCCGATTTGCCACGCCCCCAATGGGCGTAGATATATCCGCCATAGCTCGTGATCTCGGGTGGTCAACGCGGACCTACATACCAAATTTCAGCTTTCTAGCTCTTCAAGAAACATGATTTCTGGTATATCGGAAAATGCATTTTCCGATTTGCCACGCCCCTAGTGGGCGGATCGGGAAAATTTTAACACTTTATAAATCGGAGATATACACGAGTATGTGTTCCAAATTTCAAGTCTCTAGCTTCGATAGCGCCGAAATAGATTGCGTTCATACGGACAGACGGACAGACGGACAGACGGACGGACGGACAGACGGACAGACGGACGGACAGCAAGACGGACATTGCACAAAACCAATATACTGATTCACTTTCGTGAATGAGTATAACAATACGAACTATAATTGATGGAATGGTCAGAAATTGTGACCAACATCAAACAACAGCGTGTAGAGTTTGACAAATCGTTTAAGTGCCTCAATAATAGCGGCTCGATAACAATTCAAACAAAAACAAAACATGTGCAAAATTTGGTTGAAATCTACAACAACATTCGTCAGATAGTTTGTGATAACATACCAAGACTTACGCAACTGCACCACACTCAAGTAAATGATGTACTTAAAAGGCTACGGAAAAACCACAAAGGGAAAGGCACAAAATAGATATATTCGTACCGAATATTCTTAATACGCCCGCTACTTTCCATGTGTCTGAAATTGATATAAAAATATCACAAGACACAATGGCCCAAACTGTCGTAGATTTCTTAAAGTTAGCTTCATCGCGCATGCCAGAGTTCGATGGAAAAGCTGAAAATCTACGTAGTTTCGTGGATGCTTTGGAACTTATAGATTCCCTCAAGGGCAGCCACGAAGCAGTTGCCATAAACCTAATGAAAACAAAGCTAAAGGGTCACGCACGTAATTTGATAAGTAATGAGAAGACAATTTCCGCCATTATTGCTAGCTTATCAAAGTCAGTTAAAGGAGAATCTGTAGAGGTAATATCTGCAAAAATCCTTAACCTGCAGCAAAGGAGCAAGACAGCCAATCAGTACACTCAAGAGGTGGCAACTTTGGCAAAGGCTCTCGAGGGTGCGTATATAAGCGATGGCTTAACATGTGAACTGGCAAACAGATATAGTACGACCCTAGCTGTAAAAGCCATGACCCAAAACTGCTCTATAGATAAGGTAAAACTTATCATGCAGGCGGGAACGTTTAATAACATGGAAGAAGCCGTATGCAAATTTGTCAACAGTTGCACTAAGGCAACAGGGCAGTCAAATGCTGTCCTGTATTACCAGAGACAAAACAATAGGGGTAACCGTGGGAATTACCACAGTCGAGGTAATAACCACAATAATGGTTACCAACCTAACAACACATATAGTAGAGGACAGGGCCGATATAGAGGCAACTCAAGAGGCCGTGGCAACTCGACAAGAGGCCACAACAATAACGTAAGAATTGTCAATGAAGCATCGGGAAACTCCCAAACGCCTCCAGATACTCAAAATTAACTAAAAACATTTTTACCGTCAATTTAAGTCTCAATAACTTCGTGTCATTTAAAAATGTTGCAAAAAATAAAACAAGTAAGAACGTTGCAGTCGGGCGTTACCGACTGCGGAATACTCATTCACATCCCATCAACAATTTAGTAGTTAAGTTTAGCTCTATTACTGTAGAATATACAGGTTTTTCCGATTTGCCACGCCCCAACTGGGCGTAGACACCTCATTTTTAGTCAGTTTTTAGAAAGAGATAACGGTACCCTAACTGCAAAGTTTGAATGCTTACCCTCAAAAAATGTGAAAATTACAGGGTATTTTTCGATATGCCACACCCCTAAAGAGGCGTAAAAATTATTTTTGGGGAATCGATAGAGGAGGCTACCAGTAACTTAACTATCCAAATTTGAAGCTTCTAGATATTATACTTGCCACGCCCCCTGTGGGCGGACATATATCCGACAAAACTTTTTGGTCTTGGGTGATCAGTCCGAGTATATATACAAAATTTGAGGTCTCTGCCATCAATAGGGTCCAAAATATAGGAGAATTTAAAAAATCACTATATCTTCAGGTCCGATTTGCCACGCCCCCAATGGGCGTAGACTTATAATTTTATTTTTAGACTTTATAGAATCATACCATTAACTGACGTGCAAAATTTCAGCATTCTAGGTTTACAACTTTAGGAGATACAGTTTTATCCGATTTGCCACGCCCCTAATAGGCGGAGATATGTCCGCCATAGCTTGTGATCTTGGGTGGTCGGTGCGGACCTACATACCAAATTTCAGCTTTCTAGCTCTTTAACTAACATGATTTCTGGTATATCGGAAAAAGCATTTTCCGATTTGCCACGCCCCTAGGGGGCGGATCGGGAAAATTTTAACACTTTATAAATCGGAGATATACACGAGTATGTGCTCCAAATTTCAAGTCTCTAGCTTCAATAGCGCCGAAATAGATTGCGTTCATACGGACAGACGGACGGACAGCAAGACGGACATTGCACAAAACCAATATACTGATTCACTTTCGTGAATGAGTATAAAAACACAAAAAATAAGAATAGAACACAGAAAGTTCATAGGGATAGACTAAAAAAGATTTAAAAATCAATGTTTTTCGTTCATTTTTCAAAAATTCCAGCCAAATTTGTGGTTGTTTGATTGTTTTAAACCTATATATTGGTATAATAATCAAAAAAAAAAAAAAATAACAAAATAATCAATTGATCAAAACTAAACACTATATATATATATATATATAGAAATACTAACGTATAAAATACGAAAATTACAAAAAAAAAAAAAAAGAAAATTCTAATTTTTTTTCTTATATATCATATAATACAAAAAAAACTTTTATGAAACAAAAATTAATAAAAAAAAAAAAAAAATTTTATACATATATACAATATGTAAACACCTAAAATATTTTGTCATAAGAATACAACATAATGTATAACCATATAAAAAAAAAAAAAATAATAATAATAATTTTTATTTTAAATAACTACATTATATTACGTTATTTTTTTAAAAAGGGGAGGTGTAGTATGTTGTATGTCATATAAGCATATGCTCACAGTATTGTAGTGTATACAATATATGAAGTTGACATATGCCCGAATTATAAGTAAGAGTATCATGCTCATAACATAGCAACACTTTGTTGCTTTATTTATATTATAACAGCTATACATAAGTGCCGTAATATGATCGGTCACTTATGTATAGACCGGCCTGCAGCGTGGGATCTGCAACGTAAGCATTGTTACGTTCTTGTCCACGCCGCAGCTTAAACGCTAAAATGTATATGCCTTCTGCATATGCATACAAACAAATATATACACACACATACAGCAGGCTATATACTCCCATTCTGCCGCTGCTTTTAGCGACAGAATTCTTTATGTAAACTCTATGTATTTTAGGCTAAGATTTAATTTGAATAAAATACGGAGGGCATTCGCTGCTCAACGACCAAACCAAACGGTCAACGTTTTATTTGATTACAATATACTGTACGCTGGGCCTACGGTACAAAGTGAATTATTTTCAATTCTACTGCGTTTTAGAACTCATAAGTATGTTTTTACCGCTGACATTGAAAAGATGTATCGTCAAATATGGATGAATCCGGCAGATCAATTTCATCAGATGATTGTCTGGAGAAACTCACCTCAGGAACAGCTTAAGTACTACCGACTAAAAACTGTCACATATGGCACAACATCAGCCCAAGTTTTAGCGACAAAATGTTTGCAGCATTTAGCAAATTCAAGCAAGGATTAATATCCAGTCAGAGCAAAGGCATTGGAATGTGACTTTTATGTTGATGACTGCTTAACGGGAGCAGACTCAATAACAAAAGCCATAAGACTTCGAGATGAAATCAAACAAAATACTTCTACCAGTAGGATTAAGGCTTCGAAAATGGTGTGCTAACCATGACCAGATTCTCGCGGGAATCTCTAAGGAAGATACAACACAAATGGTGAAATTGGATAATACGGAAGACAACAGTATTAAGACATTGTGCCTTACATGGAGTCCGAAATCTGACAGCCTTCATGGACGAGCTGAAGCGGCAAAAGCAACGAAAATCACAACAAGTAAGAACGTTGCAGTCGGGCGTTACCGACTGCGGAATACTCATTCACATCCCATCAACAATTTAGTAGTTAAGTTTCGCTCTAATACTGTAGAATATACAGGGTTTTACGATTTGCCACGCCCCAACTGGGCGTAGCCACCTCATTTTTGGTCAGTTTTTAGAACGAGATAACAGTACCCTAACTGCAAAGTTTGAATGCTTACTCTCAAAAAAAGTGAAAATTACAGGGTATTTTTCGGTATGCCACGCCCCTAAAGAGGCGTAAAAATTATTTTTTGGGGAATCGATAGAGGAGGCTACCAGTAACTCAACTATCTAAATTTGAAGCTTCTAGCTATTATACTTTAGAAGATATACATTTTTGCGGTTTGCCACGCCTCCTGCGGGCGGACATATATCCGACAAAGCTTTTTGGTCTTGGGTGATCAGCCCGAGTATATATACAAAATTTGAGATCTCTGGCATCAATAGTGTCCAAAAAATAGCAGAATTTGAAAAATCACTATATCTTCAGGTCCGATTTGCCACGCCCCTAATGGGTGTAGACTTATAATTTTAATTTTAGACATTATAGAATCATAACATTAGCTGACATGCAAAATTTCAGCATTCTATTTTTACAACTTTAGGAGATACAGTTTTATCCGATTTGCCACGCCCCCAATGGGCGAAGATATATCCGCCATAGCTTGTGATCTTGAGTTGTCGACGCGGACCTACATACCAAATTTCAGCTTTCTAGCTCTTCAACTTATATGATTTCTGGTATATCGGAAAATGCATTTTCCGATTTGCCACGCCCCTAGTGGGCGGATCGGGAAAATTTTACCACTTTATAAATCGGAGATATACACGAGTATGTGCTCCAAATTTCAAGTCTCTAGCTTCAATAGCGCCGAAATAGATTGCGTTCATACGGACAGACGGACAGACGGACAGACGGACGGACGGACAGACGGACAGACGGACGGACAGCAAGACGGACATTGCACAAAACCAATATACTGATTCACTTTCGTGAATGAGTATAAAAAGAGTGGTATGCTCTGACTTGGCAAAAATATTTGACCCTCTAGGAATCTTTGCCCCAGTTGTGGTAAGGGCAAAAATATTTATGCAACAACTATAGGAATCAAAAATTGGATGGGACGAGGAGTTATCGCCAAGCCTTCAACAAGATTGGAGAATATATCGAGATGATCTATAAAGTCTTAACAAGCTCAAGATTCCTCGACACATGTTTGACGGAAAAATTCCAGCCTCGGAAAAAGCATATGGAGCTGCAACGTACATTCGGGCGACATACAAAGACAATGGAATAACTGTACGCTTGTTATGTGCGAAATCTAAGGTAGCACCAATATCAAGGCAATCACTGCCTCGTCTGGAACTCTGTGCAGCACTTTTAGGAGCCGAACTTACTGCTCTAGTACGAAAGGACCTTAATATGAAAAATAGCTGCAATCCAGCATATTTATGGACAGATTCAAGAATCGTACTATCATGGATAAATTCACAATCATCAAGTTTGGAAACTTTTGTCGCAAATAGAGTTGCAAAAATCCAGGAATTGACTATAGCAACTCAGTGGCGTCATGTCTCCTCACAAAACAACGCTGCAGATATACTGTCACGAGGAACATTAGCGAAGAATCTGCATTCAACGACCTTGTGGCTACACGGGCCATTATTCCTTCATGGATCACCATCAAAATGGCCAGAGCCGTTCGTCAAAATGCCCAGCGTCCCAACATTGGGACGAAAGGGAAACCCAAGGGCTGTGCAGCTCCTGTCGCTAAAACATGTGATGTAATCTATTCCATCAATCACAATAATTCCTTCCGAAGACTACAACGCATTATAGCATATATAATGCGGCTACGACACTCAAACAAAAATGGTAATACACTCACACATGAGGAGTTGGAACGTGCCAGGATTGTTATATTGCGCAAGATCCAACAGGTAGACTTCCCTGAGGAGTTGACGAATCTCACAAAACATGGCGTAGTAGACAGCAAAAGCAACCTCAAATCTATGACACCGTTTCACGGATAACATCATACGAAATCAGCTCTATCAATTGATGAAAAACATCCGATATTGTTACCACACAATGACCCAATTGTCAAATCTCTGTTACGAGAACTCCACATAGACAACATGCACTGAGGACCACAAGCAATACTTGCAAGTCAAGGCAAAATTACTGGATACTTAAAGGGAAAACATTAGCACGGAACATCACTCAAAACTGCGTCCGATGTACTCGAGTAAAACCAAAGATGATCCAACAATTAATGGGAAATCTACCGGAACTACGCGTCAGCCCAGCAAGACCATTTAAAAATGTTGGGGTCGATTGCTGTGATCCATTCTGGATTCATCATAAAGTTCGAGGAAGGCGCCCAGACAAGGCTTACATCGCGATATTCTGCTGTTTTGCGACTAACGCCATCCATATGGAATCAGTAAGTGATTCAACTACTGACAAATTCATTGCGGCCTTAAAGCGATTTATGGGATACCGTGGAAATTGCCAAACACTACACTGCGACAATGCTACAAACTTTGTGGACGCCAACAACAAATTGAAAGAGCTAGAAGACGCAATCTACAGCTACAAGGCAAAATACAGTATATTAGCTGAATGCCACAAAACAAATGTAAAATTTCACTTTATTCCTCCTCGAGCACGACACTTTGGCGGACTCTGGGAAGCAGCAGTTAAGTCAGCAAAACACTTACTGTTGAAAAATGTATCAACCGCTTCATTAACGTATGATGAACTTGAAACCGTTGTCATTGAGATAGAGGCAATACTTAACTCTCGCCCAATAACTCCTATGTCAACCGATCCGAATGATCTTGCTGCAGTAACACCTGGACACTTTCTGATTGGAGGACCGCTAACAGCACAAGCCCATGACGCAGAAAGGGAAGACGGAAGGTCGCTTGGACAAAGATTAGAGTTAATTCAACATTTGAAGCATACGTTCGGACTCGATGGTCACAGGAATACCTCCACGAACTTCAGCAACGTACAAAATGGACGAGATCAACGGCAAACGTATCAGATGTTAGTACTCATCAAAGAGGACAACGTACCATGCCGACAATGGCCTATGGGAAAAATTCAAAGGGTGTACACCAGCCCCGACAACCATATACGAGTGGTCGATGTGAAGATAGCTCATGACACCTTCAAACGGCCCATACACAAATTAGCGCCACTACTAGCCTTCGATGAGCCACAACACAAACATCCACTCGAAGACATATCACAAAATGATCCCTCGGCTAACCAAAAGGCAAAACGGCTCAGAACACTCCTCTCTTACAACACTCCTCTCTTACCATCATATTGTTTCTACCACTCATATTGACGCAATCTATCAACATTACATATTTTGAATCTAAGCCTGGTATCTACTTCGAAAGAATCGGATCAGCTCGACTGGCAGTTTCAGATTGGACCATCATTGCTTATTACGATCTGGAACCATATTGTATCACAGTTCCAGGCCAGAGCGTGTATCAGCATTTCAAGCATGTGGAGAACGAATTATTAGCTGAAAATGAGATTCTACAACAACCAAGACCTAAAAGAGCGCCACTGGATATAATTGTAAACATAGCGAGCAGTTTATTCGGGGTTTTGGATTCAACATATGCAAAGGAAATGTCCGAAACGATTTTGAAGGTGAAACAAAACGTAGACTATTTGGTATCAGTCTTAAAAAATCAAACCTCCTTTGTGGATTACACATTCAACGTATTAAAACGTGACGAAGCCACAATTGAAAGACGTCTAAATAACATGGAAGACCAACTTAACGCCATGATTACACAGAAGGCCCAACATAATCTGTTTCATTGGTATATATCTCTGACAACGCAACTAACATTAACGGCAGCAAACCTTCAACGAATGCAAACAGAAATTATAAAAGTACTGACGGATGTTCGACACAACACAATTAGTCCATTGTTACTATCGCCAAGCCAACCGCGAGATCAATTAGAACAAATGAAGGATCATTTAAAAACAGGACAACAAGTACCTAGTACGAATGGAAATGTACTCCAGTTATATAAAATGATGCAAGCCGAAGGAGCCATTGTAAACAGGTACGCTGTGTTCAAAATAACATTGCCACTTATATCCACACAGATACTGGAATTGTACAACTTGATACCTATTCCAGTGGTATCCTCCCGAGGAATCACAAAAATATCAATAAGCGTACCACTAATCGCCGTTAATGATCATCGTGATGAATTTCTGAGCCTTACACATGAAGAATTCAGACATTGTCATCCTCTTCAAGCAAGTGAGCACATATGTTATCACAAACAATCATTGTTCAGGATGGAACATTGCTGTGAATTCCTCATGTTCAACAACAAAACGTCAGATAATTGCAAAACTTCAACAACAAACCACTCGCTCAGTTGGGTCAATATGTTTTTTAAAATCAATGGATATTAGCGACACGGACCCCAATGGATCTCTCCGCTGTTTGTCCTGATGGCACCTCAAGCATTGGACCACAAGATGCTGGACTGCTGTTCATCATGAAGTCAGGATGTAACATCCGCAACGCAGATATGATCATAACGGGTCATAGCACATCAACCAGCACCATGCTTTCATCTTATATACGATTTGGCAATTTAACCACACAACCACCTCATCAAAATCCATCGCTAAATAAGTCAAGAGAGCTACTCGAGGCAAATAACCTTAAAAATATGCATTTAATACCAGCACCTGAAATCCAACTTCCACAATGGCTCTCACCGATAAATCATTCCGTTATCATGTCGTATGGTGCACTAGCAGCATCATTGATCCTGCTTGCACTATATTTCAGCAAAAGGATTAATCAAGCAGGACCAACAACACCCCGGACACAAGACGGGATATCGGCCCCAGCAATTGGGCAAGACGCCTTCCGGATCGACATATCTGATAGTTAAACCATCGTTCAACGGCCGGGAGTATGTCTGAGTTTGTGTTCACCCAACAATCTACAATCAACAATCTTCATAACTCATCCTAAGCAAATTAAGATATTAGGTAAAATAGTTATCTGCAATACCAGACAACTAGTAAATAACCCATCATTATCGCAAGGTATAAATGTTGGGCTATCCGTTATAAGATAGCCTTTTTCAGACCGTAATAAAACCTTTTATATGTTTATTTAGGTTTATTGAATAAGTAAAAATCCATAATCATAATCTTGTATTGATACCTACCACCTAAAAAATAGTATATAAGGCCGTTACGTTCATACAATAAACTAGTAAGAAAATAGCACTTGAAAATAGAGCAACGAGTCTCGTCTTTCACTATTTGATACTCATCTCCGTTGTCCAACTGGTTCAAGTACTTGTTGCGACGCCCGTAGTCACTGGTTCTGTACTAGAGGCTTACAATTAAACACAAATACAACTACCTAGTCTTGGTTTTGTACCAAGGTCTAATAGATACTCAACATTTTGGTGACCCCGACGTGAAGGAAGACGAATCTTTAGAAATCATAGCGTTCATTTGGCGAACCCTATTTCTAAACCGGTAGACTTGGTCAACTTAACGACGACCATCTTCATAACCAAACAAAAACACAGTGGATTCATATGGCGAATCCTATATCTTCGAAGTGATCAACAGGTGGTCAAACTAAGCGCTGAATCGGCCTCAAGTCAATCAACCAGACTCACCAGGATTATCATCTTGGCGACAAGTCAGCATTGGCATCAGCACCACAGCATCATTCTGATTAATCAAACATCAGAAACAAGAATTAAAAAAAAGAAACGAATTAATAAAAAATAGAACAAATAAAAATGTATAATGGAGGGTTTAATTAATAACCAAACCACGCTTGGTGAGGAGATCCAAGCTCTAATTAGGAACTATAAAAAAGATCCTCAGGAACGGAAGTCAAATGCAACATACTTCCATAATAAGGCTGCTCATTTAAATCAGCTCTGGACTGCTTTCGATCAAGGAAATGAAAAAATAAGGAATCTAATGGCGGAAAATCCTGTGGAGGATTCTTATGTAAGGGAAGGTTACTTCTCAAAGATCATTGTAATTAAATATCAGGAGGAATTTTCCAAAAATTTGAACGAGCTAAGCCCTCCAGAAACAGCACGTTCGGACTTGATACCTCTCCAAAGGCATCAAACCGCGTTACTAGCAGCGCTACAAAGAATGATTGGTCAGATAACACAAGAGTCACAGGCCCGATTCAGGCCCCTTGTAAAAGAATATTGGGAAAAAATAAACCATATTCACTTCGAGATCTTCAGACTGTTCGAAGATCCAATAGCTCTTGGATACAACATGGAAAATTATTTGAATGCAGAGGCAGCCATATTCCAACTTCAATCCACACCTATTGATGTGAAGCCA
Source organism: Drosophila mojavensis (assembly GCF_018153725.1). Lineage (NCBI taxonomy): Eukaryota > Metazoa > Arthropoda > Insecta > Diptera > Drosophilidae > Drosophila > Drosophila mojavensis. The sequence continues at coordinate 1,605,229 of NW_025318897.1, read as the reverse complement.
TCAATTAATGCTGCAGCTGCCCAAACTCAAGTACAGCTACCAAAGGTATCCATACCACAATTCGACGGATGCTATTTAAAATGGCAACAATTTCATGATTTATTTACTAAAATGATTCATGAGTCAACATTGCCAACAGTACAAAAAAATGTGGTAATTAAAAAAACAAACCTCTCTGGAGATGCTGAAAGACTGGTTCGACACTTGGATCTAACAGAGTCCAACTATGAAACTGCCTGGACGATGCTGAAGGAGCGTTTTGACAACAAGCGAGTCCTCCAACTCTACACAAACTTTTGGATCAACCGCCAGTCACAAACGATGCATCATCAATAAAGAGTAATCAACGAAAGTAAGTCAACAATTGGGATACACTTTTGCTAGTGCTACTGGCAGGAAAATTGGATAGGACTACTCATGTACTGTGTGAGCAATCCATTAAGGACACAAGAAAACTACAACCCATCAAGGAATTCTTAGCCTTCTTAGAACAAAGATTCTTGGCACTGGAAGCGATAGGAGGGAAACAATACGCCCCTAAAGAAATGCAAAGGATATGCGCGTCTGCCTCAACAGAAAAGAGTAAAGGCTGTCAATTCTGTGATTCAGCAGAACATTGAATTTATCGATGTGACAAGTTCGCGTCAAAATCTGGAGACGCACGTTTAAAATGGGCACTAAACCAAAAACTGTGCCTAAACTGTCTGCGGCCCAACCATATGGCAAAATCATGCTTCCTACGCAACTGCATGAAGTGCAACAAAAAACGTAATACGTTGCTACACCTGGAGAAACAAAGATGACGTCAAAATAACTGCCACAGCACATAGTACAATAAATAATTATGTGCTACTCGCCACTGCTCGAGTCGAAGTGCATGGAAACAATGGCCAATATGGAAGTTTCAGAGCACTCCTGGATTCAGGCTCTCAGATAAACATGATCTCTGAAAGAGCTGTAAAAACATTATCACTTGCAGTCAAGAACTTAACCATGCGAATCGAAGGCATTGGAGGAAACCCAAATTCAATAAAATCCAGGGTCAATGTCCTCATAAAATCTCAAAATGGAAGTTACACGACACGACTAGAGGCGTTCGTGTTACCACATATTGTGGCGGATCAACCAAACCACAAAATAGACAACATATCTTGGGTACCAAGCAACATACCACGGGCGGACCCAACCTTTGCGAAACCTGGAAAGATTGACTTACTACTCGGAGCCGAACATTATTTCGAGCTCATACTAACGGAGCAAATCAAAAGCAGCCCAAAATTACCTATGATGCAAAACTCTAAACTAGGCTGGATAATAGCTGGAAGAGTTAACAGATCAACTTCGACAGTCGCCACTTGCTCTGTAGCAACTACAACTGATGACCCAACTAATCTATTGGAAAGATTTTGGAAACTGGATAATCTGGAATCAACACAGCCCTATCGGACACCAGCAGAGTCACACTGTGAAACACATTTTAAAGAGAATATACAAAGGACAGTTGACGGAAAATTGATAGTAAAACAAGTAAGAACGTTGCAGTCGGGCGATACCGATTGCAGAAGACTCATTCACAGCCCAAACGCTGTCAACCAGAGTATATAGTGCAATTTTCAAGTCTAGTGCGCAACAAAAAACACGGCATGATGCCATTAAAATTGGAAAATCATCGATAGCTATAGCTAGGTACACACGATGCAAACAATTTGCAGCAAGTTGAAAATAATTTGCAGCAAAAGTTTGCACAAATGTTCACACCAATGCAAATATTGCATGCAAATTACTTGCTGCAATCAATTTTTGTTTTGCACGCAAACTTTTGCATGGCTATTTCGTGCAATATATTGCATTAATGTCTACACGTGTTTTCATTTTTTGTTTTTGTTTGCACTGCTTGCAAGTGACACTCATTTGCAAGTTCAGTTGAATTGAAAAATTCAAGGAATAACGACGTGTTTATATTATGTCGGCACAACAATCGAGAGTTGCTGCTGCTGCTATATTAGCAATTTTGATAAAACAAAAAAAAATGAGAAGATCAAAGTCTGCCAAAAAAAAAATTTTTTTGGTGAAAGAGTGGATTTCTAAAAGAGATGAAAAAGGAGTGCATCAGAACTTTTTAAAAGAGCTACAATATGGTGATGAAAAAAACAATTACAATTTTCGCATGTCAGTCAGTGATTTCAATTTTTTATTAGAAAATGTACATTTGTTTAGTCTGCTGACGAAACATCCCATAAAACTCAAGAATTCTCGTACAATTCAATTAATTCAATCGTTTTCTCGCGATCCCACATTTTGCTTTGCTTGCTGCAATATTGCGGCTGAAAGCAAACAGCACATGCAAACAAGCAAACAACTGACGCAACCAAGCTAACGGCAAAATTCAGTGTTCAGACGACAAGCAAAAAAAGTTACCGCAAACAGTTATTGCAAATTTTTTGTTTGCAGCAAAATGTTTGCACTCGTGTGTACCTAGCTTATTGCATTCAAATTACATACATATATAATTTATACAAGACGCTCTCTTATTAAGCTATTCTATTTTAGCAACTGACTGCTCGAGCAAAGCAGTGGCGCGGGTGCTAAGGGCGACGCAAGTAATGTTAGAGTAGGGGAGGTTCGAACCTTTACTATGTTATTTTTTTTTTTTTTTCATACATATTTCGTTTTTTATAAAATAGATATTTTATTGGGAAGGTGCGAGCTTAACTGAATGGCACTTAATACTTTTCATTTTCTTAGTCGAATAATTTTATAAGTTTAAATTCGTTTCTTCTTAAATAGCCCTCAAATACATGTACGCAAATACATACATATGTATATATGTAAGTCTACACGCATAGCATCAAGCATTCCAGCCTTATACACGCGCTCATTTGTATGTGTGTATGTATGCACACATAAATGCGTACTCTAGCATATTCTAAGAATCTCGCTGCGATTGATTTGTCTTTGCATTGTTTTTGAATTTCCAGCCACCACTCTGGCTTTTCTTTGCTATGTGGCGTCATAACAATAATGTGATTTCGTTTTAACTACTGTTGATCGAAACGGCGCGGAGGTGCTGTAGGCAGCAGGGTGACCGAATATGGTATTTTAAATACTTTTTGGTATTTTATCAGCTCCGATTTTGCTCAAAAGTATTTTAATGGTATATAGGTATTTAGTAGCATTTTTCTTCGATTTTATGGTATTATATGGTATTTTCGGTTTGGTCACTCTTTAAGTCTTAATGAATCGAATGCTTAATGTTTAAGACTTGCTTAATTTTAAAACAAATAAATAGAAAACATGAGCAATAAGCAAAAATATAGAGCTGAGTGGGAGACTATGCCGGAAAATGAAAAATGGCTGGGAAGGAGCGCTAATAATATGGATGCGCACTGCAAAGCGTGCCAGACTAACATTTTGAGTAGGCTGGCGTCACTTAAGCAGCATGCGGCTACACAAAAACAAAGATTTAATAATTTAGCCGTCGTGTGAACGCATATTCTCTCAAATTAATTTAATCAAAACGAAAAATCGAAACCGCTTTAAAAATGTAAATATATCACATATATTACATGTACAATAATCATTGCGCGAAAATGGGTGCAATCATTTTAAGCCCAGTGAACAAGTGTTATGTAAAGATTTCAACAAATTGAATTTAAGCTGCTCTGACGAAGAAGGCTAGTAAATATAATTAAATGATCTTAAGAGAAACTAGCAAGACTGAACAAAGAAGTTTCTTTATTATTTTATTTTAAGAAAATGTTACAAAATGAATTTTAAGCATTTAATTAATTTTAAGACTTTAAATATATATTGGAATATGGAATTGAATACGAATGCATATTGTTCTAGTTTTATGTTGGACTGAAATATTATTAATTTTTTAAAATGAAATAAACAACAAACATTTTTTGCAATGGGAAAACCCTTATTTTTTCTATATATAATAAGTCAGTTATTATTTTATTATAATTTGAATTTCCAGACGATTTATTTGTTATGGTATTTATAGTGGTATTTTGTAAAATATGAAAAAGTATTTTATAGTATATTTTTGAGACCAAATTGGTATTTTTCGTTTGGTCCGGCGCGGTCACCCTGGTAGGCAGAAGCGCCGACGAGCTTTATTTTAGCTATTTTGACAAACATGCTCTTTGGGTTGGGTGCGAGTTCAAATCCCGCGGAAAACACTTTTTTGTAAATTGCAAATTTTTATTTTAGCTTTTTTATATATTATTAATTTTATAAAAATGTTTCCTTCCGTGCTATCAATGCCTATTAAGCCTATTTATGTGTACATATACATAAATAGATGGCTGACGCATATAAATGTCGCAATTCGGGGACTGTAAATGCCGAGTGCCACGCCCCTAGTGGCCGTAGACTCCTCATTTTTAGCCTGTTCTTAGAACGAGCAACCGGTTACCTAATATATATATTTATATACCAAATTTCAGGTCTCTAGCATCAATAGTGCCTAAAATATAGCAGAATTCGAAAAATCACTATATCTTCAGGTCCGATTTGCCACGCCCCTAGTGGACGTAGATATATAATTTTTTCACCCATCATCATAGAATTAAAACATCAGTTTACATGCAATTTTAGCATTCTAGGTTTATAACTTTAGGAGATACAGTTTTATCCGATTTGCCCCTAATGGGCGGAGATATATCCGTCATATCTCGTGAATCTTGGGTGGTCGACGCGGACCTACATCCCGAATTTCAGCTTTCTAGCTCTTCAAATAACATGATTTCTGGTATATCGGAAAATGCATTTGCCGATTTGCCACGCCCCTAGTTAGCGGATCGAGTAAATTTTAACACTTTATAAATCGGAGATATACACGAGTATGTGTTCCAAATTTCAAGTCTCTAGCTTCAATAGCGCCGAAATAGATTGCGTTCATACGGACAGACGGACGGACAGCAAGACGGACATTGCACAAAACCAATATACTCATTTCACTTTCGTGAATGAGTCTAACAAGTAAGAAAGCTGTAGTAGAGACTGCTCGACTACGAGATTCCCCGAACCCTTTGAGCGAGCAACTGATATTTCAATAATTATTCGCACATATAAAAATAAACACGTGGTGGCTTACTATAGGAACCTAATTGCTCAATAACTTTTCTTGTGGATGTACTTTCTTCATAAAACTTTCAGATTATGATTATAACATAAATATACATGTATTTGCCAAAGCACAAGTCTAGTATTTGAAATACGTTTTTTTACAAATATGTGGGTGAGGGGGTGAATTAGGGGTGGGGGGTAAATTTTAACAAAAACCGAAATTGCATAAATTGCACATAAGCATACATTAAAAATATGGAGACTCTAGCAATAAAGATGTAGGAGATATAATTTTATAACAGGTTTTCGATAAAGTTTTTTATCGATAAAAAAGATCGGGATGAGTTATCGATTTTCAATGATAAACTCGATATCCGCTCTCGATTTGAAGTCTCTAGCTCTTATATCTTCTGAAATCGACGCGTTCATACATACGGACAGACAGGGCCAAATCGACTCAGCTCGTCACCTTGATCAAGAATATAGATACTTTGTGGGGTCTGCCATGCCTTCTTCTGCCTTTTACATACATTTCAACAAAACCATTATACCCTGATTTCCCATTGAAAATGTGTTCAAGGTATAAAAATTGAATGCTTACGCTAAAAATATATAAGTATTATAGGGTATTTTTCGATAAGCCACGCCCCTAGAGAGTCGTAATTTTTTTTTTTTCATCGATATAGGAGGTTACTAGTAACTTAACTATCCAAAGTTGAAGCTTCTAGATATTATACTTTAGGAGATATCAACTTTTGCGGTTTGCCACGCCCCCTGTGGGTGGACATATATCCGACAAAGCTTTTTGGTCTTGGGTGATCAGCCCGAGTATATATACAGAATATGAGGTCTCTGGCATCAATAGTGTCCAAAATATAGCGGAATTTAAAAAATCACTATATCTTCAGGTCTGATTTGCCACGCCCCAATAAGCGTAGACATGTAATTTTTCATTAGATTTTATAGAATCATAACATTAGCTTACGTACAAAATTTCCTTTCTAGCTGTGAAACTGTTGGAGATACAGTTTTATCCGATTAGCCACGCCCTCAATAGGTAGATATATCCGCCATAGTTTGTAATCTTTCAGCTTTCTAGTTCTTAAACTATTGGCATATTGGAATATGCATTTTCAAGAAAATTTTAACACTTTACAAATCAGATATACACGAGTATGTGTTCCAAATTTTAAGTCTCTAGCTTCAATAGCGGCGAAATAAACTGCGTTCATACGGACAGTCAATGCGAGTGGCGAATCAGGACATCGAAGGACTCCCAAGACGTCGTGGGAATCCTTGCAACAACTATCACAGGATAAGAGGCAATCAGGATCGTCAGCGGGCACCAACGAGGACATTGGTGCGGACGAGAACACACAAGCAGCTTAATCGAGGCCTGCAGATACAGGAGTGAGTAAGTTCACGTAGCCGTGCGTAAGAGAAATGCCTTGTGACTTGTTGAAGGTTTTTCTTAAATGAAACACGGTATATGTAGGCGCAACGCAAAAAGTTTATTTAACACAATATTCAGTAACAAGTACACTTCTTCACGTACCGCGACAATTTGAACTTAACTAACCGAGCCGACACACTGACATTGATCTTACACAATGAACTTACTGAATGAACTTTGGCTCGACTTACAGCGCGCTTATATACCTACTTCTACTGCATATCGAATGTTCTGGATGTCTCCTTATGCTTCTATGTTTGCGTCTATTTCATAATCCAGAACATTCGGTTTCTTATTCTAGAGACAAATGTGCGATCAGCCGACGACTGTGTTTACCGTTAGCTCAAATGCTCACTTGATGATGAGTTTTTCGAGATCAATCCTCAACACCCTCCCTAAAACTCAACATCTCTATAACAAATTTGTCCCTTATTCTTCATTCCCAATTTCTCTCTTAGATACAAAAATCTGGGCTTTGGCAAAGCTTTAGTAAAAATGTCAGCGATCTGCTCTTCACTCTTTACATACCTTACATCTATCTCATCTTTCTCAAATAAATCGCGTACAAAATGATATTTAACATCTATATGTTTGCTTCGTTGATGAAATTCAGGATTTTTGATTAGCTTAATCGCACTTATATTATCTATAAACAAGATGTAGTTACTTAAATTAATGTTACAATCAAAAACAATTTCTTTAGCCATATCATTTCCTTACTTGCTAGAGCTGCACTTACATATTCGGCTTCTGTTGTTGATAAAGCTACACATTGTTGTTTTTTACTTTGCCACGTTATTGCAGCATTCGCATATTTACACAAAATTCCAGATGTAGATTTCCGAGTTTTCTTATCACCTGCATAATCAGCATCACTATATGTCTCAAAAATATTATTAATTTTACTGTATAAAATTCCCAAATCCATCGTTCCTTTCAAATAACGAAATATTCTCTTAACTAACGTCCAGTGATGCTGCTTCGGGTTTTCTAGCTCTCGGGAAACTACATTAACAGAAAACTTATATCTGGCCTTGAAACAACTTGTAAAAACATTAAATTTCCTACTGCTTCGCGGTAAGGTGCATTACAATTATTTTGTGCAGATACATTTTCATCAGACTTTAACGCTTCATTATAATTTAAAGGCAAGCTTTGTGTAATAAATGTAACAGGGCAACCATAAAAATCTGGCATACGAATCTGTGATCTATCTCGCAATCGCCGACCCATTTCACTATTATTATGTTCATCTTCAATTTTATTATTTTCGTATTCACTTTCATTAGTCTCACTTTCAGAATTGTCAACTAAAATTTCAGGTTTTTAAACTGAGCTGTAAAGTTTTCTGGTTTAAAACATACATCTCTACTTATAATTACATCTCTCATATTTGGAACATATACACGATATCCTTTGCAATTTTCAACGTATCCTACTATAAATCCTTTAATAGACTTTTTATCTAATTTTCTCCTTTTTTTTTTTGGTACATGTACAAAACATTCAGTCCCGAAAATTTTAAGATTTCCGATATCTGGCTCTTTCTTGAACCACAACTCATATGGAGTTTTATTCCCATGTTTTGTTGGACCTGTGCGGTTAATTACATAAACTGCAGTGTTTACTGCTTCTGCCCATAGAAATAATGGTAACTCAGAATTAGAATGCAACATTGATCGTGCAGCTTCAATAATAGTTCTATTCTCACGTTCCGCAACTCCATTCTGTTCAGGTGTATAAGGAGCATTAACAATATGTTTTATTCCCTTCTTATTAAAGAACAATTTAACTTCTTTATTAATATATTCTCTACCCCCATCGCTGTGAATTTCTTTAATGTTTTCATGAAATTGATTCTGAATTGCCTGAATAAAAATTTGGAGTTTTTCAAATACTTCTGACTTATGACGTATAAAATAAACTTCCCGATAACTTGAATAATCATCTTTAAAGCTAACAAAATACAACTTTTTACCAATAGACTCTACCTCTATCGGACCGCAAACATCAGTATGAATTATCTCTCGTGTCTTTGTTGCACGGTCAATATTTTTGTGAAATGTTAGCCGATGCTGCTTCCCATAAGCACATCCTTCACAAAAGAAATCATTTTCTAGAAAATCAATATTCTTATTTTTCAAATAATCGCGAACATGTCGAACGTTTTGATGACAAAACCTCTCGTGCCATACTTGTAAAGAATCACTTTCTTTCGATTCTATTTTTCTTGTTAAATTACACAATTTTGGCATCAAAACATTCGCATCTAATTTTAATAAGTTTCCGAACCTAGAACCCGTTGCAATTATTTTATTATCACGTCTCAACAAACACTGTGTTCCTTTATTTTTAATAAGACAATCAACACCCCTTTTTGCAGCTGACATAATAGAAAATAAATTGTAAACTATTTCCGGAACATACAAAACATTAAACATTGTCGTCGCCCTTTTATTATTATTGACATAAGTTTCAATATCAATATTACCTTTTCCGTGCGCCGTGATATATTTACCGTTACCTACGCCTATCCTCAGGGGGCTCCAAAAATTCTTCATAAGTAGAATACCAATCTCGACGCCTTGACATGTGATCAGAAGCTCCTGAGTCGATCACCCACACGTCATCTTCTCTGCCGTCCCTGCTCGCAATCAATCCTTTCCTCGATGATTCACCCGATTCTCCTTGATTATTTTCCGCTTGACTTCCTGCATTTCTCCTTTGGTGACAGGTGTTGCTCTTGTGGCCTTTCTTCTTGCATATATAACACCTGTAGCAGTCCTTCTTCAGATGTCCCATCACGCCGCAGTTATAGCACTTCATAATTTTCTTCTTATTTTCATGTTCTCTTTTATTTTTTCCGTTGCCGGCGACTAACGCTGTTGACTCTTCAGGTACCACTTCTTGTTCTTTTGACCGCATTTCTTCTGTCATTAAACGAGTCGTCAAATTGTTCAATGTTCTTTTGCTGTCTTCGACCGAATCCCACGCACTATGAAAATAGTTAAACTTTTGAGGCAAAGATGACAGGATTCGCGACATTAACATTGTTTCAGGCACAGCACTTCCAAGATTTTTCATCTTGCTCCACAAAACTTCTAACTTTGAAATATTGTAGTCCACACTCTCACTTTCAATCCATTTGAAATCAAAAAACTGTTTCTGAATAGCCGATAAATTTTCTTCTGATTTCATATCATACACTGAGTTCAATTTTATCCACATTTCTCTTGCTGTTTTGCAGCTCACAATCAATTCCATCGGTCTTCTCTCGATAGAATGAATAATTATTTTCCTTGCAGTCTTATCAGCTTTCAAGAACCTTTTCGAGTCTCTCTCGTATGTTGCAGACTCCTGTGTCGGACACGTCAAACTACCTTCACAAACGGCAAGAACATCGTCGTCTTCTTCCAATAGCGTACGAATCATAAAACACCACAAATGCCAATTGTCTTTGTCGCGTAATCGTTCAATTCTCATATTTAATGGCTCCATTTTCATTGTCTTTATTTAGTTACAAATTTGCCACTAATTCACTTTTGTACTTGCACTCGATTTCACACTACATTACACGTTTAGCACTGTCTGGGCCCATAACCTGTTGAAGGTTTTTCTTAAATGAAACACGGTATATGTAGGCGCAACGCAAAAAGTTTATTTAACACAATATTCAGTAACAAGTACACTTCTTCACGTACCGCGACAATTTGAACTTAACTAACCGAGCCGACACACTGACATTGATCTTACACAATGAACTTACTGAATGAACTTTGGCTCGACTTACAGCGCGCTTATATACCTACTTCTACTGCATATCGAATGTTCTGGATGTCTCCTTATGCTTCTATGTTTGCGTCTATTTCATAATCCAGAACATTCGGTTTCTTATTCTAGAGACAAATGTGCGATCAGCCGACGACTGTGTTTACCGTTAGCTCAAATGCTCACTTGATGATGAGTTTTTCGAGATCAATCCTCAACATGACTGAACGAAGCTAGTGTGCCGTGAGCGAAGCGAATAGTAGGAGTGGCCTGTACATCCGAGCGAACAGCCGGAGTTTACAGATCCAGATCCTGAAATATTATTTTGTTACAAAAGAAAATTTCACCACTTACATGTGTTTGATTTGTTACTCAAAACAGCCGTTGATATATAGCCATATCGATATCGACAAAAGTCCATCGATATATCATAAAAATTAAAGGCCATCGATATAATCGATGGTTGCATCGATGGTTTCCCAGCTCTAGTTCAGGGGATCTCGTAGTCGAGCAGTCTCGACTAGAGCTTTCTTACTTGTTTTTTTTTTTGTCTGTTCGCGTCGCGTCGCCGAGAATAAGTGAAGAAAAAACACTTATTATCGGCGACGCGTGTCATGACGACCCGGCGCGTGCCATGCTTGTGCATGACTGGTCTATTTTATATGAGTCGGTTGATATTAATTTAGCAGCATCGTTTTTTTATTCTACCTTAAACTCTATTCTGGATGTTTGTGTCTCTCCCCGGCGTATTTCGCCAGTTTCAAATAAGCCACCTTGGTTCACCAAAACTCTTTCGAACTTGAGAAACATTAAAACCAAATGTTTTAAAAATTACAAAAAGTCTGGTTCAAGTATTGACTGGTCCAAATATTCCATTGCCAAGTCAAACTTCAATCTTTTAAATTTTAGCTGTTATGAGAATTATCTTACACGTTGCAAACGTCAGTTTACTCGAGATCCCAAACAATTTTTCTCGCGTAAATCCTCTGGTTTGCCTTTGAAAAAACTTGCAATGATCAGGATTCCTCTGATCTATTTGCTTATTTTTTTCAATCCACTTATTCTTCTGCTGATCTCTACAGCAACAGCACATCCATATTCTCTTCCTGAATATGGATCTATAAATACTCCCAAAGTTACTGCATCCTCTCTGGCTGCAGCCATTAGGACATTGAAATCATCTTTCTCTCCTGGTGCTGATAATATTCCTAGTTGTGTGATTAAAGAGTGCAGTGTTTCTCTTCAGTCACAATTACTAAAATTGTTTAACTTGTCCTTGGATACTTCTGTGTTCCCTTCAATTTGGTAAGAATCTTTCATCATTCCCTTATATAAAAAAGGTGGAAGATCTGATATTTCCAATTATAGAGGCATCGCGAAATTATCTGCTATTCCGAAGTTATTTGAGAAAATCATAACATCGGCCTTGCAGCATTTTTGCAAATCGATTATTCAACCATCTCAACATGGTTTTGTTCAAAATCGATCAACGTCCTCTAACTTACTTGAGTTCACTTCGCTTGTTAATGACAGCTTTTCCAAAAAAATGCAAACCGATGTTATTTATACGGACTTCAGTAAAGCATTTGACTCAGTACATCATCACATACTAATTCTTAAGCTTGAACGCTTAGGATTTTCACCCAGTCTTGTTTCTTGGATTTCATCCTATTTAACGGGTAGAACCCAAAGAGTCTTGCTGAGAACAGCTATGTCTAAACTTATCTTTGTTTCGTCTGGTGTACCTCAGGGTAGCCATTTGGGCCCATTGCTCTTTTCCCTTTTTATAAATGACCTTCCTAGTTGTATCTCGTATTCCACTATATTTATGTATGCTGATGATGTAAAACTTTGCCTTCCATACTCCAGGGCAAATGGACATCTTCACCTTCAAGATGACCTAAATGCATTTCAACTTTGGTGTGTGGCAAACCAGCTTGACCTAAAGTGCTCAATGACCTTCAGTCGTACCGTTCCTCTAATTGTTGATTATAAAATTAGCAATATTTCCTTACGACGCATCTTTACAGTCAAAGATCTTGGCGTGTTCTTTGACTGTAAACTTAACTTTAATCTTCATATTTCTACCATCATTAATGAAGCCAAAAGTGTGCTTGGCTTTATTAAACGTTGGTCTAAGGAATTTAAAGATCCTTTTACTACCAAGCGCTTATTTACTTCGCTTGTGCGTCCTATCCTAGAGTATTGCTCTGTCGTATGGTCTCCGCAACATAAACTGTATCAGGATCGCATCGAATCGGTCCAAAAACAGTTTCTTCTCTTTGCCTTAAGAGACCTTAGATGGGACAGTAATTTACGATTACCGTCTTATCATAGTAGACTCCAGCTAATTGATCTTCCATCGCTAAACAATCGCAGAACAATTTTAGGAATTGTTTTTCTGCATAAATTGATTAGTTGTTATATTGATTCGTCCTCTTTGTTGGGTCGTCTAAATTTTTCGGTTCCGTCCCGAGCAACTAAACACTATCGTCCGCTTCATTTACCTGTGTGCACTAGGGATTATTCTTTGCACAGTGCGTTTCATGTTCTTTGTGTTAATTTTAATAAATACTAGTTGTCCCGGCGAACTTCGTACCGCCTAACAGTCTCTATATATGTAAAACAAAGTAGAGTTTGTTACAAAACTTATAATTCGAGATCTGCTGCACCAATTTTCATGGTTTTTGATTTGTTGGATTTGTCTCTGTCCCGAATTGGAAACAGGCATTGTATTTTTGAGTGCTCGCTAGAAAAGTAGGGAACGCAATGGCTCTGGTGGCGGGACCACTAATGGCAATGTCACTTTACCACTAAGGCAGCACAAACCGGGCGTTTCACCAGCAAACTTCAATGCGCCACAATGCTGGCAAACAACGTCCATTGGACCAATGCAAACTAAACGATTCAAGCTGTAGTCAATGGTGCAATCATATCGAAACGCTGCTCGATTCAAATCAATCCTTGAACCATTTCTTATTGCCATTTCACGGGCTGCCTCTCTTTGAGAAGCACGAATTAAGGCCCTTCTTTGCTGGGTACTAACGCAGAGCCTTTCTCGGGCGATTTCTCGCTCTTCGTCAGATAATTGACTCGCGATATTCCGTTGCCTAATTGCATTATGGGTCCGCCGGGAAAGATTAGGTCTTCTAGGACGCGGTATTTTTATTAATAGTAATACTCGCACAAAACCATATAAAACAATCGAGAAATATAAATATAAATAATTTTCACAAATTTATGTTTGAGACAAACAAATACCTGAACATTCGAGATATTTAGCTTTTGTACGCACGCGCACAATTATTATTTATAAAGTATAAAAGTCCAAAAATATAAAAAGCCAAATATACACTTTTTAATAATTAACTTTTTTTTTTTTTTAATTTTTAATTTTTAATTTTTAATTTATTTTTGATTAGTCAGGTTTTAATCTTTTGATTTTTTTTTTAATTTTTGCAGATTTTTGATTTGAAATATTTATAAAGTTTAAAAGTCCAAAAATATAAAAGCCAAAAATAATAATTAACTTATTTTTTTTTTAATTTCGAATTTTGAATTTTTTATTTATTTTTTGAACAGTCAGGTTTTAATCTTTTGATTTTTTTGAATTTTTGCAGATTTTTGATTTGAAATATTTTTTTGATTTGGAAAAAATTTTTTTTTTTGTTTATTTATTTATTTATTTTTTTTTTTTTTTGAATAGTCTTTTTTTTTTTTTTTTTTTTTTTAGTCAGGTCTGCTCGAGGCTGTGCCGTAGACTGACTGACTACATTTGTTTATTTACTTCTATACAGGACCGAAACTGTCACTGTTGTCAAGGCTACTGAGTATAAATGGAAATTTGAATCTTTAGGGAAAAACCGCGTTTTTCAAGTATTCGTCAAATTTTTTCAGTATTTTAAAGATCTACTGATCCGCCTCGTGGCGGAGACAAATCCAACAAATCAAAAACCATGAAAATTGGTCCAGCAGATCTCGAGTTATAAGTGCTAAGACACTTTTACACAACTCTCTTTTATATATATAGATTATCACGTTTTTTCCTTAGAGCTCTCTCCTCCTAAAATAAAAAGTTTACTATCAGCTTATCTTAGGGAAATCACTCACAATGCCCAGGCATAAGCATTGGCATACGTTTTTGCTGCTAATGTTGTGTTAGTGATTTCTCAATTCTATTCTTATACTCTATTTTTGGCTCTTCCCTTACTCTTTTCTTTTTATTATTTCTTATTCTTTTTATTAACTTTTCTTACAACTTCTTTTATTACCGTCCCTTTTCTTTTTCTATACTTTATCTCTTCTTATTTTATTCTTTTTATACCCTGAACCCATTTTCAATGGGAAATCAGGGTATAATGGTTTTGTTGAAATGTATGTAACAGGCAGAAGGAGGCGTGGCAGACCCCACAAAGTATATATATTCTTGATCAGGGCGCAGCTGAGTTGATTTGGCCCTGTCCGTCTGTCTGTCCGTCTGTCCGTCCGTCCGTCTGTCCGTATGTATGAACGCGTCGATTTCAGAATATATTAGAGCTAGAGACTTCAAATTTTTTTTAAATGTCCGTAATTACAGCGCGGATATCAAGTTTATCATTAAAAATCGATACCTCATCCCGATCTTTTTTTATCGATAAAAAACCTTATTGGCAACCAGTTATAAAATTATATCTTCTACACCTTTATTGCTAGAATCTCCAAATTTTTAATGTATGCTTATATGCAATTTATACACTTTCGATTTTTGTTAAAATTTACCCCCCACCCCTATATGCACCCCCTCACCTTCACTTTTGTAAAAGGCGTATTTCAAATACTAGAGACTTGTGCTTTGGCAAATACATGCATATCTATGTTATAATCATAATCTGATTCATGAAGATCATATGTCCACAAAAAAAAGTTATAAAACAATTAAGTTCTTATAGTAAGCGCACACTGCGCCCATGCGTGTTTATGCTTGTGTGTGTAAGTGTTTGTGTATGTGTCTATAAATGTTTGTGTATGTGTGTGTGTGTATGTGCGTGCGTGTGTGTGTGTGCGTGTTTCTTGTGTAAGCTGAAAGACGCGAAAAATTATTGAAATTGTTATTACTCCAAGGGTTCAGGGGATCTCGTAGTCGAGCAGTCTCGACTAGAGCTTTCTTACTTGTTTTCATTATTGTTTTTTTTAACTCCTTTTATTATTTATTTTTTATTATTATTATTATTTTTTCTTTTTTTATTATTTTAAGAATTATTTTTAATTATGTTAGATATAGTTAATAACCTACATTTTAATATTTTATTTTTTTAAGTTTTCTTACTAACACTTTCTTTTCATAGCTTCAATAGTATCACTGACCATATTTGGCTGTGAGACGTGGGCATAGCCGGCCGGACTGGCAAATAAAATACCCCCATCGGGTTGGTGTTACTATTGAAATTATATCCTGTACTTTGTATAGGCTTTTTAAATTAAAATTGACTCTCGTTTTTGTCAATAGCTTTAAGAAATAAATAAATAAATAAATAAATAAATAAATAAATCCGGATATCCTGAAAGCTTTATTAGAGGAATCGCTCATTAGACGTCTTTATAGGGGTGTTGAATGGAGATTTGGCCAAACTCTTGGTTATTCGCATGCCTAAAGTCCTGCCCGAAGCTTATGGCATTTGCCTCGACTGGCAAAATTTCACTTTTAAGAGTAACAATCACCGGAGTCCCTACGCGAGCAGATTTCCCGGATCTCATCCTGGTTATCGAGCCGGAATCATGCGCAGGTACTCGACACCGACACATCCCTATCAGCCGGGCCCGCATCAGATGATGCTCCAGCTAAAGTTAAATTGAAATTCTTTATGCGATTGAAACTCAAGTTAGAGCAGACATTAGCACCAACACGCAAGACCCTATTTACACCAAAAGCTACCCATATTCGGTCAACGTTACGGCAAAAGTGGAAAGGAAAATCGAGGAATTCTTACGCGAGGGAATTATCCAATTATTATCTTCCAAAAGCCCGTACATCTCCCCTATCTGGGTGGTTCAAAAAAAAAACTCAAACCTAAAGGTGAGATACAGTTCGGAATGGTGCTTGACTTTAAACGTCACGATATCTGACGCGTATCCCATACCGGACATTACTTCGACTTTGTCTAGCTTAGGCAAGGCCAAATATTTCACTACTCTCGATTTGACCTCAGGTTTCTATCAGATTCACATGAAAGAATCTGACATCCCGAAGACAGCTTTCTCAACCTTGAACGGTAAGTACGAGCTCATTCATCTTCCTATCGGGTTGAAAAATTCCCCCGCTATTTTCCAAGGAATTATTGATGATGTGCTGAAACGAACCTGGCTTCGAGTAAACCCCGAGAAAACACAGTTTCTCTCTACCAAAGTTGAATTCTTAGGATATGTTGTTACCTCAAATGGAATTAAGGCAGATGAGAAGAAAGTCGAGGCTATTCACGAACGTGAAGGAGTTAAAAAGTTTCCTAGGCATGACATCTTAGTATATAAAATTAATCCGTGATTATGCGAAGGTTGCCAAGCCTCTGACAAATCTCACACGAAGAGAATTTATCAAGGTTAAGAGCAGTTAACCGAGAAACATGCCAATTACTCTAGATGAAGAGGGCTTAGAAGCTTTCGATAACTTAAAAAAGATCCATTATTCATCCGAAGTTCTGGCGTTCCCTGATTTCACGAAACCGTACCACTGGACAACTGAAGCATCCAACTAGGCTATTGGAGCTGTCTTGTCGCAGGTTGACACCGGAATGGGTCGACCCATTGCGTATATTTCTCGTTCGCTAAACCGAACAAAAGAGAACTACGCAACCAACGATACGGAAATGTTCGCGATCGTCTGGTCACCAAACAATCTCCGAGCCTATCTTTTGAACCACTCAGATACAGAATCAATGGCAGCTACGAACACACGAGCTCTGTCGCCACCGTACACAGCGCTTTGCAAGACGTAGCCGACCTCATTCCACATATCGAAGCCCCCATCAATGTATTTAGAAACCAGTTAACTTTCGAACCAAATAGGACTGACTACGTCTGCGAACACCCACATATATAACATCGTTTACCTTTCGGGAGCTCTTTATCAGCGAGGTTGTCATTTACAAACTCTGAGACTCTTAAGTAATACAGAGTACGGGTGGCTCAGCGCTTGGTGGAGGACTTAGTAGACGAAGAATTAATCTGCGGTATTATTGACAAGGAACATTCCAGAGCACATCGAACCCTAGAGAAATGAAAATACAGATGCTAGAGCAGTACTACTTCCCGAAAATGGCAAGTTTGATCCGAACACAGGTGTCCGCTTGTCAAACTTGCAAGATTTACAAATATAATAGGCATCCTAATAGACTCGAACTGCAACCCTCCCCAATTCCGAAATACCCATGTGGATATTTTCATGATCGAAAAATTAAAATTTCTCAGTTGCATGAACAAGATCGACAAACCGTAAGCCAATAGATATTTTCTTCGATATGACGCACAGTTGGACCTCTGCCGAAAGAGCGTGGCAAAAATAAGTAAAGTCATAATCACCGCTTTTGGATTTTTTTATGTCATTCGATTGGAAATTCTCCATAGGGACAGATCCCAAAAGATTTTTGAAAATAGGTGAATTTTAAGGGTAGTTTTGACCCATCAAAGTTGGGTAAATTTGCAAACTGAACCAAAACATTGAAATCTTGTAAAAAATGTTGCACTTTGTGACAAAACTGATGCAAATATAATATACGGATTGTTGACTTCTTGGTATCGTTGGAAAAATTGGTTTATTCCGACATAATAAAAGAAAAATGATGTCATTCTGTTTATTAGTTTAGGAGGTAACGTCCAAATTTTGCATTTTATTTACCTAAAGTGGATTTAATTTAATCGGCATAAAAACGCACAAAATGTACTAAAACAGGTCAAATTTGCATGCAGCTGCATGTAGTAGGTAGAAATGCCAACGGCAAATCAAAAAACTTGGGTTTTTTGGCAACAAAAAAAAAATTTTTTTTTTAAATTTTGTACTGCTTTTTTGTTTGAATAGTCATATTTACTGTTGAAACGAACCTTCGGTTTATCCCGAGTCTAAGCTGGGCTGGTTACAGCTGACTGTGTATTCGTGCCAACAAATTCATTTGTTGAAGTCCCTGCGATATTAATTAGTCACTTGTGATTTAGTTTATAGCGTAAAGCATATTTTCTTGAAAAAATGTTGTTAAATTTACACGTCACTTATTTTATGATTCGCTTTAGCAAGGCACAACGGCTGAGTGCTGGTTCAACGCACTCCGGCTGGGAGAGTGTTGTGCTAAAACACGCTAGTTTCAATGGAACGATTCGGAAAACGCCAGGATTTCGGTCTGTGAACTCCGGCGGTTCGCTCGGCTATACAGATCTCTCCTACTATTCCACTCGTTCACAGCACAACACTAGCTTCGTTTCACTCACAACACTTCTCTTTTATGCAGGCCTCGCTTAAGCTGCCGTTCGTGCCCATAAAAACGGTAAAGTGGCGTGATCTGGGTGACGCCACTTTCCCGCCAAATTGCGTGGCAGCCTCCCATTGGCCGAAGTACCGTTGGTTCCCTGCGAGTGAAAGTGTCCACTACTCTCACCCGGCCCGAACGGCACCTCGACTAATGGTCCTCGCTGATCGACGAGTGTGCGACGCGAGCCCATTGCTGAAATTGTAGGAGCGAAAGAGGCCGACTATAGTCGGACTTTGACCCCCTTTCCAGTGCGAGGGTCGCTCCTACAGTATTCGTGTCGCTGTGTGGAGCAACATGTATATGAACGTATATGCATATAAACGCACAACCACTACGTACGTTCATATACATTAGTGCATACCAACATTGCTCCTCACCCTGTAAATATTTGAAATAAAATCATTTTCAACAAAATATATTTTAGTTTTTCATACAAATCCATGAATTTTTGGTATAAAATCACATTTTTCATCTTTGAGGTAAAACTGTGAAGCCACCTGTTGACGCATCACCTTGTGCTTAGATTCATTTTAAAGATAGGAGAATTTTCTGTCGAATGCTTTTTAAATTTTTTAAATATATTATTTAGTTCCAAAGTTATTATTTTTGTAACGCAAAATGAGCAAAGGTCCAACTGTCAACTGTCAAGAATTAACCACCAGGGATTGGTTTAAGCTAAAGAGGAAAAGAGGTAGAGGTTTGATCGAACAAAAGCAGAACCTCTCACTATCTAGAGCTAATAAAAGTAGGTCTAAACCATTCTTAATGAGCAAGGGGACACAATATACGTGGCTAATAAACAAAAAAATAGGTTTCATGAGAAAATAGTAGTAGAAGACAGGAGGGTCACAGTGAAAACGCTCTTAGGAAAGGTTTTTGCAAAACCCACCTTCGTCGATAAGTTCCGAAAACACCTTGTCACGATATAAGTATTTTTTCTTTTCTCTATAGAAGGGGTACAACAATTTATTTCAGAAGTATATTAAAAATCAAACTATATTATAAAATGAGGATTAAGTAACCCACCAACCGCAAAAATAACACAACAAATATTGTTAATAAATTGTAACACAGAACATAACATAAAGTTAAATAACACAGACATGAGCTCATCATCGAAAAGGGCAATGGCTGCGCATACGGTGGCCACCCTGCACATCTTTAAGTACGACGCTTCTGTCGTACCCTTGCAGCAAGGCATCGTATGGCAGGTTAACGGAGTTTTTAATCTTGCGTACTTGATAAATCTGGAGCTGTTCCAGAACATCGTAGAGGAAACTGAGAAGGAAGCAGCAGTTATCGTCGACCCAAGAGTTGAGGCCTTGCCATCCATCATTTGAGGACAGCAAGGGAGGACTTGAGTAGGCTAAACAGTAGACCTGCCCGCATCCAGCGTTCGATAAACTGGATTGGCTTGGCCTGGAAATGGGTGGCCGGGTCTCTCAACGCATTCGATTGGAACAACGATCGACAAATCAAAATCAACAATAGACTATTCGCTACAAAAGTTGAATGAGATGATCGGCTATAGATGACGACACCCACGTAACTATAGCAATATTGCACAAGACAATAATCCTGGGCAAGCAGATTTTTCGACGGAAAGGAGCTAACACCATGATCCGACCACGTTCCTTCACCTACCTCGGCGCGCCCGCTTCAGCCCACGCACTTAACTGCTCGTGCTTCTTCAGGGGCGTTCAACCCAGTAACGAACTGGCGAAATGTGCATTGTAGCCGAATTGCACATTGCGTCGGAAAACAGACCGATGAATCGGAACTAGGGTGACCGGATGCTGACGCACCATTGGTAGCAACTGCGCCGTCAATGAAGCCGAGGCAACGCTAGAGAGCCGAGGGTGATGAAGCTTTGGACAGAAGAACTACCGGCACTCTCAACTTGGAGCGAAATAGAATAAGTTCGGTTTAGCTTTTCTTTTCTCAATAAAATATTGTATTATAACGTAGAAGAAATCACTGGCTATTCTTATTAACAAAATAAGCAATCAAAGTAAACTGAACGAGCGAGGGCTCGCCTATGGGGGATGCTCCCCCTTCGCTCTAGGCCTCGCCTAGGTTGGCGGAGTTAACTTATATTTATGCATATGCGATGTGTATCGACAGCGAATCACCTTACATTGCGTTATCTGCTCGCGCCGTAGCAAGCAGCTTTTAGTAGTGCGTAAGTTAGATAATAAGGTTTAATTTGTAGTTCGTAAGCCACTGATGTTTTGCATTTTAATTTTAGATTCCATATGTAGTGCGTAAGTTAGCAGAGTTAGTTAATTTCGGGGATTCGGCGCGAGCGCACGCGATTCAAAAGAGACAATGAGCATAGACAAAATAAGAACGGCGCGCGAATGCGGGCGTTTTTAAGTCGCAAGAATAAGTTAAAAGAGGAAAGTGAATTGAATAAACTGAGAGTTAGAGAAAATAAAGCATGAGCTGCATGGTTTGTAGTTTGTCCCCATTACCTCACAGACCATTATATTAACAATAACAAAACCGAACTAGCGGGGAATGCCCTGCTATACAATTGTGATAGAATACTGACTGGTTGGTTGTGCTCACTTCACAAGGCAGACCAACGGCAAATTTTGAACTTTACAATTTGCACAGGGTGTTGTGCACAGAAAGAATACATTTTCGCGACGAGCATGCACACACACATTTACATCCTTGCTACGTTATTATCAGCCCAAAATTTGCCGTTGGTCTGCCTTGTGAAGTGAGCACATGCATACATACATTTGTGTATGTGTATGCTTGTATGGGATGGCAAGCTAATTGTCTCCGGATTTAGTAGTTTGTAAATTTTGTATGATTTGAATCGTAGGGTGACTATCAAATGGGCCATTATGACTTAATTAGAAATTTTTGACAATAATGAGTAAAGCTTGAGTATAATATGACATGTGTATTTCATATATTGCAAAGCATTTAATAAAGTTAGTAGTGTTTTACGATAATTTTTTCGGTTAAAAATGTGTATAAAATAATTTTAATTATATATAATTATTTACGGATATAAACACATTTATAAACATGATTAGCAATAATAATATATAAATGTACTTATGTACATATGTATGTATGTTCATACATAGTACATCTGTTTAAAGTGGTTATGACAGTCCGTAAGAACGACCAAATGCAAATGCTGGGCTTTAAAATTGCTACAAGCAGCAAGAGTAACGCACGCAGGTCACAAATGCTCATACATGTAGCAAGGGACTACAAGTGTGTGTGTACTTGCCCGTCGCGAAATAATATTGTTTATGCGTATCAACGCTTTCATACCCTTCCCACGAATAACCATCGAAACGCTTACATTTTGTTTGCATGAGCGTGACAAATGCTTTTATGATTTCGGTATACCCTTCACTCAAGAGGAAAGAGCTGGGATCGTCGCGAACAATATTCAATTTCTGTGCGCTGCTGCTATTTGAAAGACCATATAGAGAGAGAGAGAGAGAGAGAGCATAAAGAGAGGGAGAGAGTGAGTAAGGGAAAAAGAGCGCATAGCCGTGCTTCATTTAGTAATGCGTGCATTTCGTGGCAGCAGTCGCAGCACACTGATTATACCCTGAACCCATTGAAAATGGGAAATCAGGGTATAATGGTTTTGTGAAAAGTATGTAACAGGCAGAAGGAGGCGTGGCAGACCCCACAAAGTATATATATTCCAGATCAGGTCGACGAGCTGAGTCGATTTAGCCCTGTCCGTCTGTCCGTCCGTCCGTCCGTATGAGCAAAAGGATCTCAGAAGATATAAGAGCTAGAGAGCTGAAATTTGGCATGCATACTCGTGTATACCATAGGCAGTACAAGTTTGCTTTATTTTTTCGATAACTCATCCGATAACTTTTTTATCGAGAATAATCGACATTGTTTTTTCAGCCTAATTTGAACACTTTTAGACCTGGAGTCTTCAAATTCGTGTTGTATATAAAGTTAATCGATAAAAAGATTTTGTTATTTTCACATTTTGGATACCATGCCCCCTTCACCCCCAATTTGTAAAAAACGCATTTCAAGTACTAGAGACTTGTGCTTTGGAATGTATACACATATTTACCATATGATTACGCTCAGAAAGTTTCATTAGGATCATATGTCTACAAAAGAAATTATCCAACAAATAAATTCTCATAATATTGCCCACACTGCTGCGCAGCCCAAGCGCAGTCGCTGCTTACTGCGCAGTTAGCAGAGTGCAGGCTTATGCGTGCGTGTGGATGCATGTGTATGTATGTGTGCATAAAAGAAGTGCAGAATAACTAGAGTATCAGCTTAGAGGGTTCAGGGTATCTCCTAGTCGAGCCGTCTCGACTGGAGCCTTCTTACTTGTTTTGTCTTGCCTTATTTTCAATGCTTGAGCCTCAAGAGACTGAGCCGAGCAAATACGAAGATGTGTAGTCTCCTCAGCGCATTTTTTCGTCGGTGAAAAAATTTGTTCTAGATGTCTAGTCTATGTGTTCTCTGGTTAGTGCTGTTACATACTTTTAACAAAACCATTATACCCTGATTTCCTATTTTCAATGGGTTCAGGGTATAAAAAACGGGAACATTTATGGATTTTCGAAGATAAACTCGATATCCGCGCTATACATACTGACATTTGAAAAAAATTCAAGTCTCTAGCTCTTATATCTCCATATATGCACATATGTACATATACAGGTGCATGCAAGTAAAAAAAAAAAACTTATAAAAAGTATTGGGAAGAGCACTTGTCACTTTAGTTAGTCAGCTATTCAAATTAATTAAAACGCAAAATCGTTCACACCATTAAAAGTTGAGGTAGGCACACGCCAATGTTCATCTCCTGCATACAAACAAAGATATACACACACGCACATGTAAAGGCACACAGGCATACAAATGCTTCTACAAGTTCCCATAATTGTGAGCAGCACATCCCATGCGTACACACAATCAAATGTATATACATACATACATATGTATGTGAGCACATCACAATATCGACCAGATGCAAATGCTGGACTGTAAAATTGCTACAGTGAGCTTCGCACACAGGCATAGAAATGCTCATGGTACATGTAGCAAGCGAGAGTGTGTGTGTGCATGCTCATCGCGAAAACATTTTCATTATGCGCACCAACGCTTTCATACCCTTCCCACAAATAATAACGAAAACGCAAATATTTTGTACGAGCTTGGTAAACGGTTTGAAGAGTTCGGAATACTCTTCACACAGAAGGGAAGAAACGGCAGTCTCACGCGAAGAAATTTCAATTTTCGTGAGCTGCTGCTTGTGCTCGCATGCATACATACATATACATATTTGAGAGAACAGAGAGCAGAGAAAGCGAGGGAGCAAGAACAAAAATTGAGCATAGAGGCATTTTTATACCCTGAACCCATTGAAAATGGGAAATCAGGGTATAATGGTTTTGTGAAAAGTATGTAACAGGCAGAAGGAATCATCGCAGACCCCATAAAGGATATATATTCTTGATCAGGACGACGAGCTGAGTCGATATAGCCCTGTCCGTCTGTCCGTCCGTCCGTCCGTCCGTCCGTCTGTATGAGCAAAAGGATCTCAGAAGATATAAGAGCTAGAGAGCTGAAATTTGGCATGCATACTCGTGTATACCATAGGCAGTACGAGTTTGCTTTATTTTTTCGATAGCTCATCCGATAACTTTTTTTATCGGGAATAATCGAAAAATCGACTTGGTTTTTTCAGCCTAGTTTGAACACTAAACCTGGTGACTTCAAATTTGCGTTGTATATAGAGTTAATGGACACAAAGATTTTGTCATTTACAGATTTTGGATACCACGCCCCCTTCACCCCCGATTTGTAAAAAACGAATTTCAAATACTAGAGACTTTTGCTTTGGAATGTACACACATTTTAACCATATGAATACACACTGAAAGTTTCATTAAGATGTATGTCTACAAAAGAAATTATTCGACAAATAAATTGTCATAATATTGCCCACATTGCAGCGCAGCCCAAGCGCAGTCGCTGCTTACTGCGCAGTTAGCAGAGCGCGTGCTTATAAGTGCACGTGTATGTATGTATGCATAAAAGAAGTCCAGAATGATTAGAATATCAGCTTAAAGGGTTCAGGGTATCTCCTAGTCGAGCAGTCTCGACTGGAGCCTTCTTACTTGTTTATTCAACATTTGACCATCTCGGTTGAGCGCATGAAGCGAAATGATTGTGCTTTCGTATTTTAGTAACCTGAACCTAAAAGTGAAGAGCCGAGCGAATACGAAGTAATTGGTAGCTATTAGACAGATCTTTCGGTGTTGAAAAGTTTGTTTTACATGTCGAGTCTATGTGTTGTTTGGTTAGTGGTTCAGGGCATAAGAAGCATAGTAGCACTAACCAAATGCAAATGTATGTATGTGCTCACTCACGAGACCGACCAACGGTAAATTTTCGGCATTACAATTTGCTCAGGCAGCAAAAGTTACAAATGCTCACATATGTTTCCAGAGACAGCAAGTGTGTGTGCTTGCCCGTTGGGAAATTATATTTTTTATGCGCATCAACGCTCTTATACCCTTCCCACGAATATCCATCGAAACGCTAGATTTTGTTTGCATGAGCCTGACAAACGCTTTTATGATTTAGGTATACTCTTCACTCAAAAGGAAAGAGTTGGGATCGTCGCGAACAAAATTCAATTTGTGTGAGCTGCTGAGTTCGGTGATTTGAGAGACCGTAGAGAGAGATAGAGCGAGAGAGAGAGAGAGAGAGAGTAGGACAAATAGCGCATAGCTGTGCTTCATATAAGAATGGAACCATTTCAGTTGAGCGCTTGCAGCGTACTAACTTTGTCGTGCAATATTTTCACTGCTCGAACCTCCAGCGACCGAGGCGATCAAATACGAAGTATAGTGCTCCACCAACTTAACATTTTCTGCTGTAGAAAAGTTTGTTCTACATGTCTAGTCTACGTGTTCTCTGGCTAGTGATAGTATTCTTGGCATAGACCTTGATAGCAGTACAAAAGGCATTGAATGATAGATTTGGCTTTAAAATAGCTAGATTAGCATCACTGTAGATAAACTTAGTAATGGGCGAGTTCAATTTATGTACTTTCAGTTTAGAATTTTAATTTAATTCGTACTTAAAGAAGGGACTTTGCTGTAGTTGAATTTTTAAACAGTGCAACGCTTAAGAAAACAACCTATTTTGCTTGAATCTGTCGTAGCCAATCATTAAAACCCCATTAACCATTAACCATTGAGAACCACAAAAAAAGCATTATGGTAAATTTATAATTAATTTATTAGTCTATACAAAATTAGCGATGAATTCTTGTGCCGCTTTGTGAATATTAATTAAAGCAAGCTAGTTTTTTTACAATTAGAAAAATTGTAAACAAAAGTGTTCATTCAGCAGAGAGACTCTCTCTACAAAGCACTGACTTGGCTTTGTTTTTCGGTCGCAAGACAGATAAGCGGGACCTTCTTGTGCCGTCGCTCGTCGGGAGTGTGGGGGGGTTCTTTTCTGCCTTGCGATCAGAGTTCATAAATTTTAATTTGTAAGATCCCTTAAACTCGAGGTGGAGCTATACTCCACGAAAAAAAAAACAAATTATACTGAGGAATTAGGGGAAGAACGGGCACAAATTTACATCAAGAACACCGACACAACTAAGCGTGGCCATAGATGGCATTCGGCACACGCGCTCTTTACCCACCCAACCATGGTTTTTCACAAACAATTTTACCAGAAAAACCCCAAAGAAGCTCCAACACTAACTAGCCTACCCCATTATTTCAACCCTTCTTCCAGATTAATGACTCATATTGTTCTTGGTTTCATTCCTATTATTCATAATATTCATTTCCATTCATTTAAATAATATCTAGACATTGGGATACTAAGATTACAATCGATTATTTTTCTTATACAAACAATGTTGTTATTATTCTACATTATTATTTTACATTATTATTAGTTTTTTGTTTTTTTTTTTTTTTTTTTCTTTTTTTTTTTTTTTATGCTATTCTTTAAATTGTTCTATTTTCTATCGTAAATCTTTCTTGCTATTCAATCCTATTTATTTGTTATTTATTTATTTCATATTTATATTCTCATTTTTTTTTTTCTCATTTCATGCTAAGTTTGTTTTATTTATTTCATTAATTTATTTAATTGTTCATTTTATTTAATATGATTATTATTATTATTATTATTTTTTTTTTATATATATTTATATATAGATATATATTTATATAGATTTAACTTATTAAATTTGGTTTATTTATCTACTTTATTTATTTATTTATTTATTTCTCTGTTTATTTTACCTCTTTTTTTTTCATAATTTAGGTGAAATCATTTAGTTTAATTCACTTGGCAAACAAATAGATATAAATATAAAGAAAAATGGTCTTAATAATTTTATTTAAAAATGTGGTTGCAAAACAAATTATTTTAATTTAAAAAAAAAAAATATGCTTTGCTTCATTCTTGCATGCAATTATTTCCAAACATTATATTATTACTTGTTTTTTTTTTTTTTTTTTTTGTATATATTAATTCATGTAAAAAAAATATAATGGTTTGGGGTTGGGGGAGTGGGAGTACAGGGTATCTTCCAGCACTTACATGATCTTTAGATTTTTTCACTCCAGCGATGAAAGGCCTTTCCTCGTGGTAGCTGTAGCGTGGCGTTGAGGTTACAAAAAGAATATAGGGGCGGACAAACACACAGTTTTTGTTGTTTTTTTTTTTTTTTTTTTTACCTTTACATTTTTATACTTCTTTTTATATTTATATCTATTCAAATTATTATTATTTTTTCTTTCTTACTTTTTCGATTTTTTATTTATTTATTTTTTTTTTAAAACAAAAATAATATTTTTCTTTTATTTATTTATTTTTTTTTTTTTGTTATACATTTATATATAATTTCTTTTATTATTTCTTTTACTTCATGTTTTTTTTTTTTTTTTTTTTTTGGTATTGTTCTACTTTTATATGTGCATATATGTATCTATATATATATATATATATATGCATATATATGATAAATTTTATTATTTCATTATTATGTTATTGATGTTTTTTTTTTTTTTTTTTTTTTTTTTTTTACGTCATCGTATTATTTTTTCTATTTTCATGCTAGTTTTAAGTCGTGGGTTTTAATTTTACATTTTTCTTCTTTTAATTTGGTGAACTATTTTAGTTGCTAGTAGCAAAATTTTTACAGTGTACGTCACATATGTAATTGAAGTGTGGGTTTTGTTCTTTTTTTTTTTTTTCGTTTAGTTGATTATGGTAGAACTAGAGTTTTTGTTCTTGACTGTGTGTAGTTTTTTTTTTTCCACTTTTAGATTTTCGCGGCTTAGAGTTTTTGGGGTTAAAAGTTTTATAGGTTTAATTGTCACTATGCAATTTATGAGCCACGATTCACGTTTGTGTTTCCCCCGCCTGCTGTTGAAGTTCCTCCAGCCTTTCGATAAAGTTGCTGCGATCGATCTTGATGGGCCAAAAAAATTAAAACAGAGCCCGTGTCTAGGGCAGGCTTTTCTATATTGCCGTGCCCAAATTTGACACGGGCGTCAAGAAAAATTTGTTGCTGCGCTAGAGAAAAAAGTTGCTTTATTTAGCTAATATGCCACAATATGCCAATCTTCGTACCTTTATTAATTATTGCAGCGCACGAGTTCCTCACCATATATGTATATATATTATATACATATATATATATGGATTTAGTGTAAAGTCGCAACGTGGAGTTCTAGAAAAAGGGCTCAATTTTGCACTTTTTCGGCTTATATAGCTTTGGGTAGATAAAAGCTTACAGGTTTTATTGCCCCTAAAGTTGGCTGCACTAATATTTGTCGCTGCAGAATTCGCACAGCGCGACAAGATCAGCTGTTGCGCGTGCGCGACAACTTTTCGGCACCCACCGAAAGCTCTCAATGCAGCGCTGCAAGCACTGAAAAAGGTTCGCTGTACCTTTTCAAAGCTTTTGCAAGCGCGCGTACTTTTTGAACTATTTCTTTCGTTATTTTTATTTACCCTTATTTTTTTTGTTTGGCTTGCGACCATTACACCACCCGATAATATACCACCGTTAGACGGAATATTAGCGGGAATATGTTCGGATGTCTATTGCTTAATGTCTTTGGCATGAAAGGTACCTATCTCTTGACCTTGCAAATTCTCTAAAAGATAAAAGCAATTTCCTAGTTTCTTTTTCACTCTACATTTCAAAAATTGGGGTGCTAATTTCGCATTATAATTGTGAGCGAATTTGCTAAGTGAAAAATTTCGGCGATACACTTCCTGCCCTTCCCTAAATGTAACAGGCTTAGAACGTAAATTATACTGTTTAACATTTCGTTCATAAGCTTGTTTTATGTTGGCCTGTATATCTTTACGAATTAGGGATAAGTTATCTGATCGAGATAGTGGTACTAATGGTTCTTCAAGCAATGTTAATTGCTTTATCAACTTGTAGTCTGAACCATGAGTTATCATATCTAACCCAAATAAAGCTCTATAAGGGGAGCATCCAGAACCAATCTCTAGCTTTCCCAGAGAAAAGAATGTGCAAATGTTTGCAAAGCCCCATAAAATCACTATCGAGAGTTTCGTCAGTAAGGACTCTCACACGATAAATAAATTCTTCCACTCCTAGTCCTTCAGATGACCCATCAAAATGGAGATTCCATTTCTGCATAATGTCAGCTGTTCTTCTGCTTTGGACAGACGAACCTCCTGGCGAGTATGCCATAGGAGTCGGAATAGACGGCAGCTGCTCGCTTGAGCTGGGCCGTGAATCAATACGGAGCGCCGACATCACACGAGTGACTGACTGCTCGATCATTTGCTGAATTATATTATAATCAACGCCTGCCGATTCTTGACGAGTATGGCCGGCTCGATTGGGTCGGCCTCGTCGGCGGGTACTAATGCCTCTTGGAGGAGGAACTACGTTTCGGTCAGAATTATGGCTTGCATCTAAACCGGATATAATTACCTCACTGCCTTCGAGCGATCGCTCTTGGGGATGCTCTAGAGACTCAGGCGGAACTTCACCTAATGCTTTGGCTAAATTACGCGTTACCATACGCGAACTACCTGGAATTGCTGATGTTGAAGCTGGTTTCGGGTCAGGTGAACAGTTACCAATAACCAGCTTAATTGACCTTGGGTCCAATGTGGACTGACATTCCGGACATTCTTGCTTATTTTCCAGCCACTGTTCTAGACATAACTTGTGAAAATTGTGCTTACAAGGGGTACAATAACATTGCTGGGTATTGCTCATCCCTTGGCTACAAAGACTACACAAACTAACAGTTTTCTCTACTGTGCGCATATCTTGAGGACTTCTTGAAATAGGCATTTTGTATCTAAATATTTTTAATTTGCTAATGAATGTAACAAGTTTGGGTTGATATAATGGGGAAGGTAGCTAGGTTTTGTGCTGTTGTGTGCTGTTCTTGCTATATTATACAATTAGGGGAAATAATGGATTTTGGGCTATTGCTACTAAAACTGGTTATAGAGTATTGCTATGCAAAAGTTAACTAAAGTGTGAGTGTTCGGCAAGGATACGCCAATGCAGCATATACACAAGTTCCAGACAACACTCTCAACATTTAGCAACTTCTGTCATAACAACATCTACTGGCCAGACGGGTATGAGTTTATATTGCACCCAGATTCATCTCATTTGGCCCTGCAACAACTACCAGAGAACAATCAGTATTGATATCCGAGCTGGGCCCAATATACAATATTCTGGAATCGTATCTGATAATTTTACAAAACACAATTAAAATAATATCTAAATGAAATAACAACTATACGAAGACAAACGAGCAAACATGGTGATACAGGTGTTATTATAAGTTGAATTTATCTTATTCGGGTTTCTCGGTCTGAGATTCAGCTCGAATCTTTCAGCTTCGTAGTCCCTATTAAGAATTGATTTGACTCATCTGTCACAGTTGCGATAGGCCGACCAAGCAAGTCCAATCTATTTCAGCACTCTGGACACTGAGTTTTCAACCATCACCAAAATGGGTGTTTCAAACAGCCAACTCTTTTTCTGCGATTAGAGAAAAGACCGTGTTGATTATTTGAACATTAAAAATGGGACTCTGAAAGCGTGATGCCTATAAAGCTGCATACTTTCATGCCCCACGTTGGGCGCCAAAAATTTATGTAAACAAAAGTGTTCATTCAGCAGAGAACTCTCTCTACAAAGCACTGACTTGGCTTTGTTTTTCGGTCGCAAGACAGATAAGCGGGACCTTCTTGTGCCGTCGCTCGTCGGGAGTGTGGGGGGGGTTCTTTTCTGCCTTGCGATCAGAGTTCATAAATTTTAATTTGTAAGATCCCTTAAA
The DNA here is from genome assembly GCF_018153725.1 of Drosophila mojavensis. Classification (NCBI taxonomy): domain Eukaryota; kingdom Metazoa; phylum Arthropoda; class Insecta; order Diptera; family Drosophilidae; genus Drosophila; species Drosophila mojavensis. The sequence goes on along the minus strand of NW_025318897.1, from coordinate 1,574,078 downwards.
CTCGAGGTGGAGCTATACTCCACGAAAAAAAACAAATTATACTGAGGAATTAGGGGAAGAACGGGCACAAATTTACATCAAGAACACCGACACAACTAAGCGTGGCCATAGATGGCATTCGGCACACGCGCTCTTTACCCACCCAACCATGGTTTTTCACAAACAATTTTACCAGAAAAACCCCAAAGAAGCTCCAACACTAACTAGCCTACCCCATTATTTCAACCCTTCTTCCAGATTAATGACTCATATTGTTCTTGGTTTCATTCCTATTATTCATAATATTCATTTCCATTCATTTAAATAATATCTAGACATTGGGATACTAAGATTACAATCGATTATTTTTCTTATACAAACAATGTTGTTATTATTCTACATTATTATTTTACATTATTATTAGTTTTTTGTTTTTTTTTTTTTTTTTTCTCTTTTTTTTTTTTTTTTTATGCTATTCTTTAAATTGTTCTATTTTCTATCGTAAATCTTTCTTGCTATTCAATCCTATTTATTTGTTATTTATTTATTTCATATTTATATTCTCATTTTTTTTTTCCTCATTTCATGCTAAGTTTGTTTTATTTATTTCATTAATTTATTTAATTGTTCATTTTATTTAATATGATTATTATTATTATTATTATTTTTTTTTTATATATATTTATATATAGATATATATTTATATAGATTTAACTTATTAAATTTGGTTTATTTATCTACTTTATTTATTTATTTATTTATTTCTCTGTTTATTTTACCTCTTTTTTTTTCATAATTTAGGTGAAATCATTTAGTTTAATTCACTTGGCAAACAAATAGATATAAATATAAAGAAAAATGGTCTTAATAATTTTATTTAAAAATGTGGTTGCAAAACAAATTATTTTAATTTAAAAAAAAAAATATGCTTTGCTTCATTCTTGCATGCAATTATTTCCAAACATTATATTATTACTTGTTTTTTTTTTTTTTTTTTTGTATATATTAATTCATGTAAAAAAAATATAATGGTTTGGGGTTGGGGGGAGTGGGAGTACAGGGTATCTTCCAGCACTTACATGATCTTTAGATTTTTTCACTCCAGCGATGAAAGGCCTTTCCTCGTGGTAGCTGTAGCGTGGCGTTGAGGTTACAAAAAGAATATAGGGGCGGACAAACACACAGTTTTTGTTGTTTTTTTTTTTTTCTTTTACCTTTACATTTTTATACTTCTTTTTATATTTATATCTATTCAAATTATTATTATTTTTTCTTTCTTACTTTTTCGATTTTTTATTTATTTATTTTTTTTTTTTTAAACAAAAATAATTTTTTCTTTTATTTATTTATTTTTTTTTTTTTGTTCTACATTTATATATAATTTCTTTTATTATTTCTTTTACTTCATGTTTTTTTTTTTTTTTTTTTTTTTTGATATTGTTCTACTTTTATATGTGCATATATGTATCTATATATATATATATATATGCATATATATGATAAAGTTTATTATTTCATTATTATGTTATTGATGTTTTTTTTTTTTTTTTTTTTTTTTTTTTACGTCATCGTATTATTTTTTCTATTTTCATGCTAGTTTTAAGTCGTGGGTTTTAATTTTACATTTTTCTTCTTTTAATTTGGTGAACTATTTTAGTTGCTAGTAGCAAAATTTTTACAGTGTACGTCACATATGTAATTGAAGTGTGGGTTTTGTTCTTTTTTTTTTTTTCGTTTAGTTGATTATGGTAGAACTAGAGTTTTTGTTCTTGACTGTGTGTAGTTTTTTTTTTTTCCACTTTTAGATTTTCGCGGCTTAGAGTTTTTGGGGTTAAAAGTTTTATAGGTTTAATTGTCACTATGCAATTTATGAGCCACGATTCACGTTTGTGTTTCCCCCGCCTGCTGTTGAAGTTCCTCCAGCCTTTCGATAAAGTTGCTGCGATCGATCTTGATGGGCCAAAAAAATTAAAACAGAGCCCGTGTCTAGGGCAGGCTTTTTCTATATTGCCGTGCCCAAATTTGACACGGGCGTCAAGAAAATTTGTTGCTGCGCTAGAGAAAAAGTTGCTTTATTTAGCTAATATGCCACAATATGCCAATCTTCGTACCTTTATTAATTATTGCAGCGCACGAGTTCCTCACCATATATGTATATATATTATATACATATATATATATGGATTTAGTGTAAAGTCGCAACGTGGAGTTCTAGAAAAAGGGCTCAATTTTGCACTTTTTCGGCTTATATAGCTTTGGGTAGATAAAAGCTTACAGGTTTTATTGCCCCTAAAGTTGGCTGCACTAATATTTGTCGCTGCAGAATTCGCACAGCGCGACAAGATCAGCTGTTGCGCGTGCGCGACAACTTTTCGGCACCCACCGAAAGCTCTCAATGCAGCGCTGCAAGCACTGAAAAAGGTTCGCTGTACCTTTTCAAAGCTTTTGCAAGCGCGCGTACTTTTTGAACTATTTCTTTCGTTATTTTTATTTACCCTTATTTTTTTTGTTTGGCTTGCGACCATTACAAAATAATACGTTGTAGTAAATTGGCATTGATGTTTAGTAATTTAAGATGAAAATGGTTTAGTATTATGAAGATTGAAACATATGTATGTATGTATGTATTTACATAGAAAATATGTACATATACATATGTATATGTTTAGTAACTCGTTTTTATGTTCATACATACATGCATATGTGGATATACATATGATTGCTGACTACTCAAATTTGTAAGACTTGGTATAAGATATCGTCAATTGGATACTCATACATATGGATGTACATATATACATATTTGTACATGTACATATATGTATATATCTATTTCGTATATGTATGTACATATGTATTTACATCCATTTGCATTTTTTTAAATTTAAGTCAAAAGCATGTATTTTATGTGAAACTAAAATTTAATTTGCAATTAACAAGAAATACTTATATGTATTGTAATAATTTATTTGATGTAGGAAATCCAACAATTGGAAATATTGTGCAAGCAGCTGTATGAAGCGACAGATGCAAACATACGTGCTGATGCTGAAAAGAGACTGGCGATATTTGTTAATAGCAACGATGCTTTACCAAAATGCCAGTTACTGCTAGATCGAGCTGATTCCAGTTATGCACAACTTCTTGCAGCTTCTACCCTCACAAAACTCATTCAAGGTATAACTCTCGGACAACGCATTGATATTCGCAGCTATGCCCTCAACTATTTGGCAACCAGACTTAATTTGCAACACTTTGTAGTACAAGCACTTGTAACACTTTTAGCAAAAATTACAAAATATGGATGGTTCGATTCATGCAAGGGAGAATTCATCTTTCAAAACATACTTGAGGACGTAAAAAAGTTTTTACAGGTACGTAAATATTAAAAATGCTATCCATCCTTAAAAGCAATGCACTTGTTTCATTGAATAGGGCTCGGTTGAGCATTGTACTATTGGCGTACAAATTCTGTCGCAGTTGGTAACAGAAATGAATTCAATTGTGGAGCTAGATGCACACTTGTCATTCTCTAAAAACCGTAAGATAGCTACATCTTACCGAGATCACCAACTGTACGATACGTTTCTACTTTCCTGTTCCCTTTTGATAAATGCTCGAGATAATAGCAAGAACTTAAACTTTCTGGACGAGTCGCAACAGGCGTAAGTTAATTAAAACCATATTAATAAAACATTTACGACTAATTAGTTATATAAATAAAAGTAACCTTTAACAGCAACCAGATAAATTAATGAAAAAAAAATTGTGATCCGATCTAGATACCTCGTGTCATCATTTTCATTATACTCTATTCAAAAGGGAAGAACAAATATTGGTTTTGTGCAATGTCCGTCTTGCTTTCCGATCGTATGATCCATTTGTACGTTATTGAAGCTACAAACACGAAACTTATAACATATACTGGGGCTGTAGAAAAATCGATTATTCACTAGAATTTAATGTATGAAGTGGGAATACCCGATTCCACCGATACATTTAGTTGTTTCCAAACGACAATAGTAGACGAGTATCACACAGGCGGTTACTTGTTACAATTAACCCCATGAATATGAGGTTTATACCTTTAACCCATTTAGAATCAGGGTATAGTGGTTCTGTTAAATTCATGTAACAGGCGGCAGATGGCATGGGAATCCCCATAAGGTATGTATTTTTGATTCGGTCGATTTAGCCCTGTCCGTGAGCCCATCCATATCCGCGTCGATTTAAGAAGATTTATTTTAAAGAGACTATAGACTAACAGCTATACTCCATATAGAGTTTTTCTCAAAAAAACTGATGGTTTTTTTCATGGCTTCGAGATCCTCTGAATCCTTCGAGCAACTGCTATTTCATTAATGATTCGCACATGCACCCACACAGGCATACGCACGCACGCATAAACACGCATTGGCTGCAGTTTGGTACTACTACCGGCACTTAATTGTTTAATAACTTTTCTTGTGGATGGACTATCTTCATAAAATTTTCAGATCGTGATTATAACATTGAAATACGTGCATTTGCCAAAGCACAAGCTTTTAATATTTGAAAGACATCTTATACAAGTTTATGGATGTGGGGCTCAATATAAGGGTTGCGGTGAATTATAGAAAAAATCGAAATTCTTTAAATTAACATTTAAAATTTGACGACTCCCGCTTCAAAGATGTAGCAGATATGATTTTATTACTGATTTTCGATAATGTTTTTTATCGATAAAAACTTAACGGGATAAGTTACCGATTTTTGGATATACATTTTATGGGGTCTGCCCCATCTTCTTCTGCCTGTTACATACATTTAAACATAACCATTTTAACAAAACCATTTTCAATGGGTTCAGGGTATAATGAGTGTATAATGGTATAATGAGTGTATGTATGAGAGCTAGAGACCTCAATTTGAGGTTACAAAGTTCGTATGTACAGCGATATAGCCCTGTACCCGTTATTATGTTATCGATTTTTATATTCTGAACTCATTGAAAATAGGAAATCAGGGTTTTTATTTTGTTAAAAGTATATAACATCGCAGACCCCATAAAGTATATATATTCTTGATCAGGGCGACGAGCTGAGTCAGCCCTGTCAGTCTTTCCTTATGTTTGAACGTGTCGATCTCAGAAGATATACGAATTGTTTTTCCTAGGTTCGTGTATACCAAGCGCATATCGAGCTTTTCATCAAAAATCGATAGCTCTTCCGGTTTTCTGTTATCGATTTTAAACACTATCGAAGATCAGTACTCTATAGAATTTCGTTAATAAAATTTAAAATTTACTCCCCATCCGTATGTTCATCCCCTCACGCACATATTTGTAAAAGGCGTATTTTAAATACTAGAGACTTACAGTGACGAGCAAAACTGTAACACAAATTCAATGTTGCAAATTTAAGGGTCTGTATTTCTGCTTCCACTCTATGGATGTTTAAGATCTTAATTATACTCATTCGCGAAAGTGAAATGAGTATATTGGTTTTGTGCAATGTCCGTCCGCCTATCTGTCTGTCCGTCCGTCCGTCTGTCCGTATGAACGCAGTCTATTTCGGCGCTATTGAAGCTAGAGACTTGAAATTTGGAACACATACTCGTGTGTATCTCCGATTTATAAAGTGTTAAAATTTTCCCGATCCGCCCACTAGGGGCGTGGCAAATCGGAAAATGCATTTTCCGATATACTAGAAATCATGTTATTTAAAGAGCTAGAAAGCTGAAATTCGGGATGTAGGTCCGCGTCGACCACCCAAGATTCACGAGATATGGCGGATATATCTCCGCCCATTAGGTGCGTGGTAAATCGGATAAAACTGTATCTCCTAAAGTTGTAAGTCTAGAATGCTGAAATTTTGCACGTGAGCTTTCGATTCAATAAAGATGGGTATAATAACTATATATATACGCCTACTAGGGGCGTGGCAAATCTAACCTGAAGATATAGTGATTTTTCGAATTCTGCTATGGTAGAGACCTGAAATTTAGTATATATACGCGGGTTGACCACCCAAGTCAAACGGGCTATGGTAGATATATGTACGCCCATAGGGGGCGTGGCAAACCGTAAAAGCTTATATCTCCTACAGCTTAAGAGCTAGAAGCTTAGAAGCTGAAATTAGGAGAGTTGAGTTACTGGTAGCCTCCTCTATCGATGCCCCAAAAATAATTTTTACGCCAATTTAAGGGCGTGGTAAATCGAAAAATTTTTTGAGCGTAAGAGTTCAAATTTTGCATTTAGGGAACCGGTTGCTCGTTCTAAGAACTGGCCAAAATGAGGAGTCTACGGCCACTAGGGGCGTGGCAATCGGCATTTACAGTGCCCGAATCGCGGCATTTATATGCGTCAGCCATCTATTTATGTATTTGCAAATATAAATAAGCTTAATAGATATTCATAATATGGAAAGAAACATTTTTATGAAATTTAAAAAATATAAAAGAAGCTAAAATAACAAAAATTTGCAATTTACAAAAAAGAGTTTTCCGCGGGATTTGAACTCGCACCCAAACCAAATAGCATGTTTGTTAAAATAACTAAAATAACATAGCTCGCAAAAAACTGTTAACACTTTTTCGTTGTCTGCAAAAAAGTGTCTTTCACTGACACAGTCAAAAAAACTCAGACAGAAACTGTTTTTGTCGCGTCTGGCTTAGCTCTCTCGCGCTCTGAGGGAGACAGTTGTTTCTGTTTTCGTTTCCTCAAGTCAAACAGTGATCGTTTGCTTGAGTTAAAGAAGTAACGGTAAGTTGCGTTTGTATGGGTAATCACGCGCGATTGCTGCGTTCTTTTTGTATGTATGTATGCGTGTATTTACATGCACACGAAGGCAAAAACATTTTCTGCTGAGTTTTTTAGTCAAAGTGTTTTTTGCTGAGAAGCTTTGTGTGAGGGAAAATCGTGTTAGTTTTACGCGACACTCATGTGAGAGCGTCACACGAATGAGTGATCGCATTGCGTCTGAGCGAAACAGATGCTAAAGAAAACAGAGAGTGACGCTCAGAGAGAGACTTGTCTGCACAATTTTTTTTTGGTTATGATACGAGGAAGAGAATAAACGAAAAAACGCTCAACTCTCATTTGCAAGCTCTGTAAAATAATGATCGCCGGCGCTTCTGCCTACAGCACCACCGCGTTGTTTCAAACAACAGTAAATAAATCGAAATCACATTATTGTTATGACGCCATATGGCAATTAAATGCCAATGTATGGAAATTCAAAAACAATACAAAGACAAATCAATCGCAACTGAGATTCTTAGAATATGCTAGAGTACGCATCACGATTGAGTGATAGTAGGTTATGCAAAGCGAACAGCTGATTTGGCAGCGTGACGTCATTATTTCAGAAAATGGTGGGCGCGCGTTTGAATTTGTATGAAAATCAAGCAACTTTGACACTGTTATTTGTCTTAAAACTAGTAGACTAAATAAAACGAGTTGGGCGGCTAATCACATGTTCTATATAGATTCACGAATCGGAAAATATAAAGGTTTTTGCTAATTTTTATACTCTAAATTGTTTTCTAAGCAGTTATTGATCATGCAATCCCTTGACCACTTTTACTCTTGCATATAATGGACTTAACCTTACTATCTAAGGCTTGAATTTGTAAAGCTAAAAAGTTACTACTAAGTATTATGCATTTCCCATCAATCCGCATAATCATACGTACTAATTTCATTCTTTATATTACAAATCCGATGGCCATAGATGATACGCAGCATTGTTAGCTTCTGTCTAAGTTTTAAGAGCTGATTCAGGAGGATTATGTGTTTCCTTAGGTTTCAATACTTATAATCATACAAGTTTACGACTTGGCAACTAATACACAAATATTAGTTCATTCTACCGGATGTTTCTGACATGACAGCAGGGGTGAGCAGCACCTTTATTGATGCAGCTTCAACGTGTACTATATTTAAATGTGTAGGTAAATTGGCATAAATAAACAATACTGATGGCGAGAACCCAGTTAACTATGTCCATCAACCATTCCTGCTGACTTATTGGCCATTTTTGCTGCATTCGAGAGGCCTCCCAGTTCATTCCATTATATACTTAATTTCTTTATTGTATGGTAATAAAATTAGTGATTGACCATTTTTAAGGTATTTACTATTAAAATTTTTTATATATAGTTAGTTTTGGTTGTTTTGGACGACTTAGTCGATCTCTGCTGAAATGCCTTCCAAGCTTCAGCCGGGATAACATAGCAAAATCTGATAATGTGACGTCACAAGAGAGCTGTTAGTTAACATTAAAAGTAACGGGACTGCTCTTTGCGCAACCTACTGTGTCTTTTAACAGTGAGTACGCATTTATGTGTACATACATACATACACATACAAATGAGCGCGTGTATAAGGAATGCTTGATGCTATGCCTGCAGACTTATATATATATACATATATACATATGTATGTATTTGCGTATACATACATGTATGTATTTGAGGGCTATTTAAGATGAAACAAATTTAAACTTATAAAATTATTCGACTAAGAAAATGAAAAGTATTAAGTGCCATTCAGTCAAGCTCGCACCTTCCCAATAAAATATCTATTTTATAAAAAACGAAATATTTATGAAAAAAAACATCGAAGAGGTTTCGAACCTTCCCTATTCTAACATAACTTGCGTCGCCTTTAGCACATGCGCTACTGCTTTGCTTATATATAATCATTTTTGGGTACCGTCGCACCATTTCAGGAGGAATCGCGCACCAAATGTCCTTGTTCCTCTCCAATATCTTTATCATTCCACTTGGAGCCACCCATAATTCGCTGGCTGCGATTTCACATGACTCCATATATTTTCAATGATATTCATGTCTGAAGAATACTCTGGACACTTCAGGGACTTGAATCCTTGCCATATTGTCCACTTTTTGACCAAATTAGACGTGTTCTTTGTGTCATTGTTCTGCATTTTCCATAGTAAAACCCATATGTTCACTTAATTTTCCCAAATTCCTTTGTAAAGTGATCAGGTACTATCCCGATACGCTATTCCTTCGATTAAAACCAAGGGTCCATCACAATCTTTGCTTGTGCTCCCCTAAACCATAAGAGAGCAGCCACCGTGCTTGACAAATTAGACTTACTGTACTGTTACAGTTAACAGACTGGACTGTGGGATCTCTATGCTAATGCCGAGATTATCCATATGCCTTGAAACTATTAATATGGACAGATGAAACAATAAACAACCATTTTGAGTCATCTGTTTGTGTGTTTTCGTGTGTGTCCATTAATAATTAATAGATCAACATAGTCTTACAATAGGCTGTCAATGTGTGTGCATTAGAGGTGCCAAGCTATCGATGGCACTATCGTCACTATCGATGGTCGGGCACTATCGAGCGACTGAACTATCGATGGTTCAATGTCTCGATAGTGGCCGATGACGATAGTGGCGATCTCAAATGAAAGTCGCGTAAAGAGTAATAAGATTTTCGCTTACACAAAGCACTAACCAGAGAACACATAGACCGGACAAGTAGTGTAAAGCGTTTTGCACACTTTTTTTCGGGAGTTATCTCCCAGACACTTCGTATTTGCACGGCTCTTCACTTTTTGGGTTCGAGCTACGAAAACATACGAAAGCACAATCATTTCGCTTCATGCGCTCGACCGAGATGGTCGACTGTTGAACAAAGGATCCATCTGCGCTGAATGTTTCCCTTGCTCTCTCTCTCTCACGATGCTCTCTGCTCTCTCAAATATGTATATGTATGTATGCATGTGAGCACAAGCAGCGCTCACAAATTGAAATTTCTTCGCAGCGAGAGCCCATGCCTACCCTTATGTGTGAAGAGTATACCGAACTTTTCAAACCGTTTGCCATGCGTTTTCGTTATTATTTGTGGGAAGGGTATGAAGGCGTTGGTGCGCATAATGAAAATGTTTTCGCGACGAGCATGCACACACACACTTACAGTATGCTACATGTACTATGAGCATTTGTATGCCTGTGTGCGAAGCTCTTGCTGCCTGTAGCAATTTTAAATCCCAGCATTTGCATTTGGTCGATCTTGTGAAGTGCTCACATACATATGTATGTATGTATGTATATACATTTGATTGTGTGTACGCATGGGAGGCGCTGCTCACAATTTTGGGATATAACTTGTAGAAGCACTTGTATGCCTGTGTGCCTTTACATGTGCGTGTGTGTATGTGTTTGTATGTATGCATGGGAGATGAACATTGGCGTGTGCCTCCCTCAACTTAGAATGGTGTGAACGATTTTGGGCTTTGATTGAAGAGGCGCGCTTATGTTTAAGTACCTGTTTTGATTCAATGATCGTGGGTTTACCTATCAGAATGAATGTTTTTTAAAAATGTGGTACCTGATTAATTCCAATGGGCAAAATGGGATGTGTTTTTTTAACCCTTGCACTTGTGCATACATATGTAGGTCAATTTGACACCTTTTTAAAAAGATGAATACGTAAATAGGTCAAATTGATAATTTTTACAAAAATTTGGATTAATCAGGTACCACATTTTTAAAAAACATTCATTCTGATAGGTAAACCCACGATCATTGAATCAAAACAGGTACTTAAACATAAGCGCGCCTCTTCAATCAAAGCCCAAAATCGTTCACACCATTCTAAGTTGAGGGAGGCACACGCCAATGTTCATCTCCCATGCATACATACAAACACATACACACACGCACATGTAAAGGCACACAGGCATACAAGTGCTTCTACAAGTTATATCCCAAAATTGTGAGCAGCGCCTCCCATGCGTACACACAATCAAATGTATATACATACATACATACATATGTAAGTGTGAGCAGTTCACAAGATCGACCAAATGCAAATGCTAGGATTTCAAATTGCTACAGCCAGCAAGGGCTTTGCATACAGGCATACAAATGCTCATAGTACATATAGCATACTGTAAGTGTGTGTGTGCATGCTCGTCGCGAAAACATTTTCATTATGCGCACCAACGCTTTCATACCCTTCCCACAAATAATAACGAAAACGCATGACAAACGGTTTGAAAAGTTCGGTATACTCTTCACACAGAAGGGAAGGCATGGGTTCTCGCAGCGAAGAAATTTCAATTTTTGTGAGCTGCGGCTTGTGCTCACATGCATACATACATATACATATTTGAGAGAGCAGAGAGCATCGTGAGAGAGAGAGAGAGAGCAAGGGAAACATTTAGCGCAGAGGGATCTTTTGTTCAATATTTGACCATCTCGGTCGAGCGCATGAAGCAAAATGATTGTGCTTTCGTATATTTTCGTAGGCCGAACCCAAAAAGTGAGGAGCCGAGCAAATACGAAGTGTCTGTGAGAGAACTCCCGAAAAAAAGTGTGCAAAACGCTTTACACTACTTGTCCGGTCTATGTGTTCTCTGGTTAGTGCACAAAGCCTCTCGGCAAAAGACAGTTTGACTAAAAATACATACATATGTCGTATCGATATTTTTTATTTTCTTTATTAATTTGCATTTCCGATATTTCGTTATTCAATTAATTCTTGTACCATCACTGATCTACATACGTATCATCTCTAATAAGCAAAGTAAAGAAAACGAAAGAGAACCAAATTGTTGTTTTACCGTTATGGGATTCCATCCTTTTTCCTTTATGTGTATCTGTCATGATTGAGTGATCAGGGTGACCGAATATGGTATTTTAAATACTTTTTGGTATTTTATCAGCTCCGATTTTGCTCAAAAGTATTTTAATGGTATATAGGTATAAAACAAATAAATAGAAAACATGAGCAATAAGCAAAAATATAGAGCTGAGTGGGAGACTATGCCGGAAAATGAAAAATGGCTGGGAAGGAGCGCAAATAATATGGATGCGCACTGCAAAGCGTGCCAGACTAACATTTTGAGTAGGCTGGCGTCACTTAAGCAGCATGCGGCTACACAAAAACAAAGATTTAATAATTTAGCCCGTTTCTAATCCGTCGTGTGAACGCATATTCTCTCAAATTAATTTAATCAAAACGAAAAATCGAAACCGCTTTAAAAATGTAAATATATCACATATATTACATGTACAATAATCATTGCGCGAAAATGGGTGCAATAATTTTAAGCCCAGTGAACAAGTGTTATGTAAAGATTTCAACAAATTGAATTTAAGCTGCTCTGACGAAGAAGGCTAGTAATTATAATTAAATGATCTTAAGAGAAACTAGCAAGACTGAACAAAGAAGTTCCTTTACTATTTTAAGAAAATGTTACAAAATGAATTTTAAGCATTTAATTAATTTTAAGACTTTAAATATATATTGGAATATGGAATTGAATACGAATGCATATTGTTCTAGTTTTATGTTGGACTGAAATATTATTAATTTTTTAAAATGAAATAAACAACAAACATTTATATAATAAGTCAGTTATTATTTTATAATAATTTGAATTTCCAGACGATTTATTTGTTATGGTATTTATAGTGGTATTTTGTAAAATATGAAATAGTATTTTATAGTATATTTTTGAGACCAAATTGGTATTTTTCGTTTGGTCCGGCGCGGTCACCCTGGTCAGAACACATACACCGGACAAGTAGTGTAAAGCGTTTTGCACACTTTTTTTCGAGCATTAGTTCCCAGACCACAATTAAAAAAAAAAAAAAAGAATCATTCTGATAGGCAAACCCACGATCATTGAAATAAAATCATCTTCTTAACTATAAACGCGCCTCTTCAATTAAAGCCCAAAATCGTTCACACCATTCTAAGTTGAGGGAGGCACACGCCAATGTTCATGTCCCATGCATACAAACAAACACATACACACACGCACATGTAAAGGCACACAGGCATACACATGCTTCTACAAGTGAAAATTTCACTGATATCCCATAATTGTGAGCATCGCATCCCATGCGTACACACAATCAAATGTATATACATACATACATATGTATGAGCACTTCACAAGATCGACCAAATGCAAATGCTGGGATTTAAAATTGCTACAGGCAGCAAGAGCTTCGCACACAGGCATACAAATGCTCATAGTACATGTAGCATACTGTAAGTGTGTGTGTGCATGCTCGTCGCGAAAACATTTTCATTATGCGCACCAACGCTTTCATACCCTTCCCACAAATAATAACGAAAACGCATGGCAAACGGTTTGAAAAGTTCGGTATACTCTTCACACAGAAGGGAAGGCATGGGTTCTCGCTGCGAAGAAATTTCAATTTTTGTGAGCTGCTGCTTGTGCTCACATGCATACATCATATACATATTTAAGAGAGCAGAGAGCATCGTGAGAGAGAGAGAGAGAGCAAGGGAAACATTGAGCACAGAGGGATCTTTCCCAGTGGCGGAAATGCCCATTATTTTGTCCATTATTCATGGATTACTTGTCGCCTGTGTGCATGAAAAGATCGAGTACAAGCTGCCTTAATTTTTTAAGGAATGGCCGCTTTTTCTCCTGGGTGCATGACATTATTGAATTTTGTAATGCAGAAAGTAATGAGGTGACGAAGTTTCCTTCGGCTCTCCATTACCCATGCGTATACTTTTTAAATATTGTAATGTAGAAATTCCGCAACCTGAAGAAAACGCCTTATACATTTTCAAAATCGCTTATGGGTTAGTAATGTGCGTACATTACAACACAATATACCTGCAACCCATTTTCCCACTATATAAAATGGCTTACTTCTTAATGCAATGTAATTGGAGAAATAATTGATTACTAATTGAAAGATAGAAACGCTTGAGTAATGTAGTATTTTTTTTTTTTTAATTTTTAAAAATTATTATTTATTATTTCTTAATATCTATAAATAAATGTATAGTCTTAAACTATGTATTATTACTATTTTATTATATCTATCTACATCTAAATCTAAAGCTATGTCTTATTATCTAGTTTGTCCTTATTATCGAACTTCTGATTTGCCAGTCGAGCTTTCTGGACCCGAAAGCAGTTTCTTATTGTACTTATATAGATAGGTCTTCTTAGTGGACCCTTCGGTTTTTATAGCATCTGTAAATTAAACATTATTAATTTTTTTGTCATTAAAAATACGTGTAAGATGAAAAATGACGCGCCGCGGCGGGTAAAACGAAAACAGAAAACATCACACATATGCATTTTTGAACTTGTATTTACACTCATTAACACTATACACACAAAAGGAATAGGCATAGACAAAGAAACCAAACGAAAGAAGGCACGCATTCCATGCCAAAAACGGTAAAGTCCAAAACGAAATTCGGCGATTTCGTCACGACGCAACGAAAGACAAAAATCGTTTGTTGGTTAGCGGGAAAGGGGCATACAGAAACGAAGTTGACAAGAGCTCGATTCTGTCGTATGAGTAGCACTTTTTATTTTGTACATTACAAATGCGCTGAAAAAATGTTCATAGGTAATGCATTACTTTTTTCTCGTATGTAATGCATTATTTCAACAGACCTCATTCAGGTCGTCGCCACTGGGTTTATTCAACAGTCGACTATCTCGGCCGAGCGCATGAAGCGAAATGATTTTGTGTTCCCATATTTTCGTAACCAGTGTTGCCGAATCAGCTATTTTGTAGCTAGATCTGGCTACTTTTTAAGGCCGATTGCTACAAAAATTTTCAAACAGCTATTAGCTACAAATCTGGCTATTTTCAAATATTAAATTTAGCTAAAATGCAAGCGAACTTATAACAAAATTCGCTTCGATACTTTTTAAATGTAAATGATTTAAATGTACTGAGCTTTGTGTAGAATTAATACTACAACTGAAAAATAGGTAAGCTTTCTAAAATGCTATGCAAAATTAATTTCTTATCAGTTTTTATACCCTGACCCATTGACGCCATCATTTTGTAAAAAACGCATTTCAAGTACTAGAGACTTGTGCTTTGGAATGTACACACATTTTAGCCATATGATCACGTTTTGAAAGTTTCATTAAGATTGTATGTCCACAAAACATATGGATTACGCCGATATGGCAAATGTTGCTATGAGTATAGCGTTCCACCCAACTACCTTAAAAAGGCAAATTATAAAAGCGACAATGGTGAAAATGACGAGCTGGTGGTCATAGATGAGATATTATCAGAATTAAATTAATAAAATTGACTTTTTATGAAAAAAAAACAGCACTGTTTTCTTTTTTGCTACTTTTTCAGCTATTTTAGAAGAAAGTTGGCTACTTCTAGCTACTTTCAGCCTTCGGTTTTGCTACTTTTGCTGAAAAAGTTTCGGCAACACTGTTCGTAACCCGACCCTAAAAGTGAGGAGCCGAGCAAATACGAAGTGGTCTGGGAACTAATGCTCGAAAGAAAGTGTGCAAAACGCTATACACTACTTGTCCGGTCTATGTGTTCTGTGGTTAGTGGTTATGCAAAGCGAACAGCTGATTTGACAGCGTGACGTCATTATTTCGGAAAATAGTGGGCGCGCGTTTGAATTTGTATGAAAATCAGGCAACTTTGACACTGTCTTAAAACTAGTTGACTAAATAAAACGAGCTGGGCGGCTAATCACATGTTCTATATAGATTCACGAATCGTAAAATATAAAGGTTTTTGCTAATTTTTATACTCTAAACCGTTTTCTAAGCAGTTATTGATCATGCAATCCCTTGACCACTTTTACTTTTGTATATAATGGATTTAACCTTACTATCTAATGCTTAAATTTGTAAAACTAAAGAGTTACTACTAAGTGTTATGCATTTCCCATCAATCCGCATCATTATATGTACTAATTTCATTCTTTATATTACAAATCCGATGGCCATAGATGATACGCAGCATTGTTAGCTTCTGTCTGGGTTTTAAGAGCTGATTCAGGCAGATTATGCGTTTCCTTAGGTTTCAATACTCATAATCATACAAGTTTACGACTTGACAATTAATACACAAATTTTATTTCCTTCCACTGGATGTTTTTGACATGACAGCAGGTGTGAGCAGCACCTTTATTGATGCAGCTGCAACGTGTACTATATTTGAATGTGTAGGTAAATTGGCATAAATTAACAATACTGATGGCAAGAATCCGGTTAACTATGTCCATCAACAATTCCTGCTGACTTATTGGCCATTTGGGCCATATCATTGCTGCATTCGAGAGGCTTTCCAGTTCATTTCATTGTATACTTAATTTCTTTATTTTATGGTAATAAAGTTAATGATTGACCACTTTGAAGTTATTGAAATTTTAAGCTATTGAAATTTCCTTATATATACTTAATTTTGGTTGTTTTCGACCACTTAGCCGATCTGTGCTGAAGCGCCTGCCAAGCTTCAGCCGGGACAACATAGGAAAATCTGATAATGTGACGCCACAAGAGTGCTGTTAGTTAACATTAAAAGTAACGGGACTGCTCTTTGCGTAACCTACTGTGTCTTTTAACAGTGGTATCTGTCTCACAAACCATGTAATTTTCGCGAGCCCAACAGATCATCTGTTCTGCGTAGTTTCGGCCTGACAACGCGACAGAGTGAGATAACTATAACATCTAGCAAAAACGTATTAGTATTGAGCGTGGTATGTATCCACTTGAGTATATTGAAGAAGAAGAGAAAAGTGACGCTCATTGATGTTGAAAACTCGAAAAAGAAAGGTCGCGTCATGTCAGATCCGAGAAAACGCAAGGCACGTGCTGCTGGGAAAATAAATGTGGAACCAGACGATAATGAATCTGCGACACATATGTACATACAATGGAGGACAAAAGTATAAGTTAGAGTTTTTGCAATGCGTTGTCAAAATACTTTTGTCCTCCATTGTACATATATAACAGAACCAGTGTTGCCAACTTTTGTTCAGCAAGAAAAGCTGTTTTTAGTGGGAAGATACTTTAAAAAAAAGCTGAAATTTTGTGAAAAAAATCGGACAAAAAAGCTGATGGTTTTTGCTTTAATTTGATTGATATTTAAATATATTTTTAGTAACTAGAAGTCATGGCTGCATTTCTTCAACCTGACCTTTAAATTGAGTAAGCATATCAATATTCATTTTATTGCGTAGTTATGTTTTTACAGTATTGACCTGACTAAAACTTTTCACCACTTGCGCGTTCGACCATGGCAAGGAAAGCAATGTCATTGCAAAAGTTGCCAAGTCCCTACATTTTTTATTTCCTCCCGAATTCTTATAAGCACACCTCTTACCCTAAACTATGTAGAGTCTTAAGAATTTCCCCATTGAACTGGGAGAATATTCTTATATTGGTGTTCAATACTTTCAATATTCTTTGAATAGAATAACTCTAGTATTGGAACGATACTATTTTTGTTTACTCGCAAGAAACAGCATTTTACATCATTTGAAAATTTGCCGGCAGCCTATTAATTAAAACATATTTAGTAAACACAAACTACTACTACTACTACATGTTATCAAATGAGTTGCATACATTCTTTTTAATTGCTTTATAATCAGAGCTTGCAAATGAGAGTTGAGCGTTTTTTCGTTTATTCTCTTTCTCGCATCATACCCAAAAAAAAATTGTGTAGACACGTCTCTCTCTGAGCGTCACTCTCTGTTTTCTTTAGCATCTGTTTCGCTCAGACGCAATGCGATCACTCATTCGTGTGACGCTCTCACATGAGTGTCGCGTAAAACTAACACGATTTTCCCTCACACAAAGCCTCTCAGCAAAAAACACTTTGACTAACAAACTCAGCAGAAAATGTTTTTGCCTTCGTGTGCATGTAAATACACGCATACATACATACAAAAAGAACGCAGCAATCGCGCGTGATTACCCATACAAACGCAACTTACCGTTACTTCTTTAACTCAAGCACACGATCAGTGTTTGACTTGAGGAAACGAAAACAGAAACAACTATCTCCCTCAGAGCGCGAGAGAGCTAAGCCAGACGCGACAAAAACAGTTTCTGTCTGAGTTTTTTTGACTGTGTCACTGAAAGACACTTTTTTGCAGACAACGAACAGTTATTTGCGAGCTATGTTTATAATATCTATTAGAGAATTTCAAGTTCGATATTCTTGCTCATATAAGTTATATTGAATAAAATATAAATCATATTTTAGTTCAGTTAGTTCCACTCTATTATCGGTTGGTTCATTCATAGAAAATTGACCTAATTAACTATTTAGTTTTAATTAAACTGCAATGACAAACACCACGATAAATCGCTACAAATGATGATAAATTGATCAGTAAAGAAAAAAGCGGAAAAAAGCTGATTTGGCAACACTGAACAGAACACAACAATCGCGTGTGATTACCCATACATCCGCAAAAGACAATTCATTTAACTCAAGCAAACTATCAGTGCTTGATTTGAGCGAAACGAAAACTGAAATAACTGTCTCGCTCAGAGCGCGAGCGAGCTAAACCATACGCGACAGAAACTATTTCTGTCTGTCTTTTTCTATTTTTATTGTGTGAGTGAAAGACACTTATTTGCAGACAACAAAAATCGATCACTACAATAAAAAAATAACTTAATAGTTTTTAGGTTTTAGCTTTTAAGTCAATTCAGCTCTTATCTTAAAATGTAATTTCACAAAATTGAAGTGTTCATTTAAGTTCAAATTTTTAAGGCTAAGAATCACTGTTTTTTATTGCGACTATCGACCACTATCGATGGTTTGGAAATTACTATTGTCCTCAATCGATGGAGCCCATCATCGATAGTTTGGTACCTCTAGTGTGCATGTGTTATTTTTTATTCATTCATGCGTTTCAAATATTTTATGTAAGTCTGTTTTTTATTTTTCATAGTCTGGAATATTCTCTTCAATACTCTGGATTAAATTGAACAAAAATGAGATATATACTATACCTTTCAAACAACTGTTAACCTTTTTTATACCCTGAACCCATTTTCAATGGGAAATCAGAGTATAATGGTTTTGTTGAAATGTATGTAACAGGCAGAAGGAGGCGTGGCAGACCCCACAAAGTATATATATTCTTGATCAGGGCGACGAGCTGAGTTGATTTGGCCCTGTCCGTCTGTCTGTCTGTCCGTCAGTCCGTCTGTCCGTATGTTTGAACGCGTCGATTTCCGAAGATATAAGAGCTAGAGACTTCAAATTTTTTTTAAAATGTCCGTAATTACAGCGCGGATATAGAGTTTATCATTAAAAATCGATAACTCATCCCGATATTTTTTATCGATAAAAAACCTTATCGAAAACCAGTTATAAAATTTTATCTCTACACCTTTATTGCTAGACTCTCCAAATTTTTAATGTATGCTTATATGCAATTTATGCAATTTCGGGTTTTGTTAAAATTTACCCCCACCCCTATATTCACCCCCTCACCATCACTTTTGTAAAAGGCGTATTTCAAATACTAGAGACTTGTGCTTTAGCAAATACATGCATATCCATGTTATAATCATCGTACATCCACAAAAAAAGTTATTAAACAATTAAGTTCTCATAGTAAGCGCACACTGCGCCCATGCGTGTTTATGCTTGTGTGTGTATGTGTTTGTGTATGTGTGTATAAATGTTTGTGAATGTGTGTGTTTATGTGTGTGTGTGTGCGTGTTTCTTGTGTAAGCTGAAGGACGCGAAAAATTATTGAAATAGCTATTACTCCAAGGGTTCAGGGGATCTCGTAGTCGAGCAGTCTCGACTAGAGCTTTCTTACTTGTTTTAATATATTATATAAGTATAATTTGTCTTTGTAAAAAATACTTCGAAAATATTATTATTATTAGAATGCTATTATTTTGAATGAATTATTATACAGGCTAATAACACAAGTCTTGCGGCTTACAAAGAACTGTCTTAGCTTCGACTTTATTGGTAGTTCCACCGACGAGTCAGCAGATGATATGAACAATGTCCAGGTAAGTTACTTTTTAAAAGCTGATTAAAATATGATCAATATCCGTCAACTCACAGATACCAACAGCTTGGCGTCCTGCATTTCTTGATGCAAACACATTAAAATTATTTTTTGACTTATATCAAATATTACCAAATGGCTTAGCCAGTTATTCACTGTCGTGCCTAGTACAAATGACATCCGTACGTCGATCTTTATTTAGTAACTCAGAAAGAACGAAATTTCTCACAAATTTGGTAGAAGGTGTCAAAAATATTCTCAAAAATTTGCATGTAAGTTAGTTATATATATATATATTTAACAGTGCTACTTAAAAACTTTTACTTCAGGGTCTAAGCGATCCAGATAATTATCATGAATTTTGTCGATTGCTAGCACGTTTGAAGTCCAATTACCAACTTGGAGAGCTCATAGCCGTTCCTTGTTACCCCGAAGCCATAGAATTGATAGCAAAGTTTACCGTACAATCATTACATGTGAGTATATTTTTGGTAGTAAGTTTTTAAAAATGGACATTGTTAATGTTCACAGATGTGGCTCTTTGCTCCAAATAGTGTGCACTATTTACTTACCTTATGGCAGCGTATGGTCGCATCAGTACCGTATGTGAAATCGCCGGATCCGCACTTACTTGGCACGTACACACCTGAAGTTATTAAGGCGTATATAGAGTCTCGTCTAGATGCTGTGACGTTGATTGTACGTGATAATATGGAGGATCCATTAGACGATCTTTGTATGGTGCAACAACAACTTGAGCAGTTATCGGTAATCGAGCGCTGCGAATATAATAAAACTTGCAATCTTCTTGTACAGCATTTCGACCAAAAGGCCCGAGAATACGAAAATCTCTTGCAGACACATAATTCAAGCCCCATAGATATTACGGTTCATGAGTTACAGCTGACATGGTTGGTTTACATAATTGGTTCGGCTATTGTTGGAAGACTTTCTGTTACTACCAGTGATGAGCACGATAATATGGATGCAGAGCTTGTTATTCGTGTATTGCAGCTAATGAGTTTAACTGACTCACGTCTACCTCAAACTGGTTGCGAAAAGCTAGAACTGGCCATTTTAAGCTTTTTAGACCAAGTTCGTAAAATGCATAGCAGTGATCAGGCTCAAAAGGCAACTGTTTATAAACGACTCAACGAAGTCTTTGGACTAAATGATGAGCAAATGTTGCTTAGTTTTATTAACCGCAAAATGTATGTATTTTCTATTAATATGGTAATAGCTAATAACTTTTAACCCTTCCAGTATTACAAATCTTAAATTTTGGGGCCGCTCTGAGCAAATAATTACAAAAACTTTAGTTTTATTATCCGATCTCTCTGTGCATTTTAATTCAGTGCGAAAATTAGCGCGTCTAGAAGAAGTACAGTTTATGTTAACACATCACACAAGCGAACACTTTCCTTTTCTTGGTACGAGCTCTTCCCTGAACGAAATGCGTTGCCGTACAATGTTTTATACATCTCTAAGTAGGTTACTAATGTTTGATTTGGGAGAAGATGAAGAACGTTTCTATAATTTTCTTACTCCGCTTACAAGTAAGTCGATTTTTGAATTATTATTAATTATCAAGAATATAATAAATTATGCAATTTTACAGATCAGTTTGAATCACTTGGAAATGTGTTAATGGATACAAAATGCTTTCCTAATGAAGAGGTCAAAAAGGCAATTATTGGGCTAGCTCGGGACCTACGCGGCCTAGCATTACCGCTTAATGCTCGCATTCAATATACAATGCTTTTTGAATGGCTGTATGTGTATTCATTATATATTTTCATTTCAATATCTATTTATATATTTTTGCCTGTAGTTATTATACGGATTACTTACCTATACTGCTTCGTGCAGTTGAATTGTGGGCTCATGAACCTGCCATTACTACGCCTGTGTTAAAGCTATTTGCTGAATTAGTGCATTGTCGAACCCAGCGTCTAGCAGGAAATGTGTCTAGCCCTATGGGAATTTTACTTTTTCGTGAGGCTTCAAAACTTATTTGCATATATGGCAATCGTATTTTACATCTAGAAGTAACAACTGATCAACTTTACCCGATGAAATTGAAGGGGATATCAATATGCTTCTTAATCTTAAAAAATGCGCTTGGAGGGAACTATGTGAACTGTGGCGTGTTTAAATTATACGGTGATGATACATTACATAACGTACTTGATATCATTGCCCAACTTATTCTCTCTATACGACAAAGTGATTTATTGGTAAGAATTATAACAACAAAAACATAAAGAAATGAAAATAAAGTAAACTAAAAATTATTAGGAGTATCCAAAATTGGCATCGGCATATTACAATTTGTTAAATTGTTTGTCTCAAGATCATGTAACGTACCTTACCGCTTTGGAACCACGAGCATTTGTATATATATTGGAGAGTTTGAACAAGGGCCTTGCAGCGTTAGGTACTCATAATTAGTTTTTACATTTACAATTATTATTAATTTAATTTATATTTTTAAACTTTCAGATTCGGCAATTTACATAAGCTGCTGTACAATTTTGGACAGTATTGTTTCGTACATATTTAAGCAGCTACAATTAAAAAGTAAAGATAAATATAAATGTGAATAAATATGTCTTCAGTGTTATTTAACCAAATTTATGTTGCAGCTTCAACATTCCCAAATAAAAAGCTACGAAGTTTGTCACGAGAAAACACTCAATTTCTTAAGGTGTGTATTTTTATACTCTAAATCCATTGAAACTCATCCCATTTCTTTTTATCGAGAATAATCGATAAACTGATTTCGTTTTATAAGCCAAATTTAAATACTATAAAACCTAAAGATTTCAGACTTACTGTGTATATCCATTTGATGAATACGAACATTTGGTAATTCTCCCAATTCGCCCCCAAGTTGATGAAAGAGTATTTCCAGTACTAGACTCTTGTGCTTTTAAATATTGGAATATTTTAATCACTAAAAGAAACATTATTCAACAAATAAACTCTCATAATGTTGCCCATACCGCAGTGCAAGTGCAGTCGCTGTTAACTGCGTTTGTTTTAAGAAACTCGATAAATTATTCCAATTTGATATTATCGATATAATCTTATAGAAATTCATTTAAAAAACAAGTAAGAAGACTCTAGTCGAGACTGCTCGACTAGGAGATACCCTGAACCCTCTAATTTGATATTCTAATCACTCTGCACTTCTTTTCGGCATACATACATACACACACACGTATTAGAACGCGCTCTACTAACTCCGGAGTAAGCAGCGACTGCGCTAAGGCTTTTAATCGATAATAAAATATCAGGAGTAGTTATCGATATAAAAAGAAAAACTTGATATGCGCGTGATATACATGGACCTAGGAGAAATAATTTCAAGTCTCTAACTTTATATCTTCTGAGATCGACGCGTTCATACATACGGATGGACGGACGGACGGACGGACAGACAGACGGACAGGGCCAAATCGACTCAGCTCGTCGCCCTGACCAAGAGTATATATACTTTGTGGGGTCAGCCACGCCTCCTTCTGCCTGTTACATACTTTTAACAAAACCATTATACCTTGATTACATATTTTCAATGGGTTCAGGGTATAATTATATACAAGGGAGGACAAAAGTATTTTGACAACACATGGCAAAAACTTAAACCGCTTATTTCTGCGTGCTGAGAGAGGTAACGGTACCCATTATATTTTTTAGAGAGAGCAAACATACTAGGCTTTAAGTGACCAAAATATTGCATTGATGACATGCCTCATTATTTTTCTATAATTATTTGAATGGCGGATTATCATTATTTGGGTAGACAAAAGTATTTTGATATTCCCTTTCAAATTCATTTTCGGTAATTTGCTTGGATTCAAAAATACATATTTTTATTTTTATACCCTGAACCCATTGAAAATGGGAAATCAGGGTATAATGGTTTTGTTAAAAGTATGTAACAGGCAGAAGGAGGCGTGGCAGACCCCACAAAGTATATATATTCCAGATCAGGTCGACGAGCTGAGTCGATTTAGCCCTGTCCGTCCGTCCGTCCGTCCGTCCGTCCATCCGTATGTATGAACGCGTCGATTTCAGAAGATATAAGAGCTAGAGACTTGAAACTTTTTTTCCTAGGTCCGTGTATACCACACGCATATCAAGTTTTTCTTTATATATCGATAACTAATCCCGATATTTTATTATCGATTAAAAACCTTATCGAAAGCTAGTTATTTAATTATATCTCCTACACCTTTAGAGCTAGAGCTTCCAAATTTTAAATGTAGACTTATATGTATTTTATATAATTTCGATTTTTGTTGTAATTTACCCCCCACCCCTATATCCACCCCCTCACCCTCACCTTTGTAAAAGGCGTATTTCAAGTACTAGACGTGTGCTTTAGAATGTACACACATTTTCACCATATGATTACGCCCTGAAAGTTTCATTAAGATTGTACATCTAGAAATTAAATTATTCAACAAATAAATTCTTATAATGTTGCCCACACTACAGCGCAGCCCAAGCGCAGTCGCTGCTTACTGCGCAGTTAGCAGAGCGCGTTCTACTACGTGCGTGTGTATGTATGTGTATCGAAAAGAAGTGCAGACTGATTAGAATATCAGATTAGAGGGTTCAGGGTATCTCCTAGTCGAGCAGTCTCGACTAGAGTCTTCTTACTTGTTAAATTTATTTTTGGTGTCCTCTTTAATAATTTTTTATCATAGTTTTCGGTAACTTATGTGCAAACAATGTGATAAAGTGAAATCATTAAAAAACAAGTAAGAACGTTGCAGTCGGCCGTTACCGACTGCGGAATACTCATTCACATCCCATCCCCAGCAATTTAGTAGTTAAGTTTCGCTCTAATACTGTAAAAAATGCATTTTTGGTCAGTTCTTAGAACGAGATAACGGTACCCTAACTGCAAAGTTTGAATGCTTACCTTCAAAAAATATTAAAAATACAGGGTATTTTCGATATGCCACGCGCCTAAAGAGGCGTAAAAATTACTTTTGGGTCATCGATAAAGGAGGTTACTAGTAACTTAACTATCTAAATTTGAAGCTTCTAGCTATTATACTTCAGAAGATATCAACTTTTGCGGTTTGCCACGCCCCTGTGGGCGGACATATATCTGACAAAACTTTTTGGTCTTGGGTGATCAGTCCGAGTATATATACAAAATTTGAGGTCTCTGGCATCAATAGTGGCTAAAATATAGCAGAATTTAAAAAGATCACTATATCTTCAGGTCCAATTTGCCACGCCCCTAATGGGCGTAGACATAAATTCTTATACCCTGAACCTATTTTCAATGGGAAATCAGGGTATAATGGTTTTGTTAGATGTATGTAACAGGCAGAAGGAGGCGTGGAAGACCCCATAAAGTATATATATTCTTGATCAGGGCGACGAGCTGAGTTGATTTAGCCCTGTCCGTCCGTCCGTCTGTCCGTATGTTTGAACGCCTCGATCTGAGAAGATATAAGAGCTAGAGACTTGAAATTTTTTCCTAGGTCCGTGTATAGCACGCGCATATCGAGTTTAGCGTTAAATATCGATAAATTGCCCCGTTATTTTCTTATCGATTAAAAACATTATCGAAACCCAGTAATAAATTTTTATCTCTTACATCTCTAAAGCTAGAGTCTCCAAATTCTAAATGTATACTTATATGCATTTCATACAATTTCGGTTTTTGTCACAATGTAACCCCCACCCCTAATTCACTCCTCACCCTCACGTTTGTAAAAGGCGTACTTCAAATACTAGAGACTTGTGCTTTGGCAAAATACATACATATCCATGATATAATCATAATCTGAAAGTTTCATGAAGAAACTACATTCAAAAAAGTTATTGAGCAAGTAAGTTGCCTTAGTAAGCCACCACTGCAGCCATTGCGTGTTTATGCGTGCATGCGTATCTCTGTGTGTGTGCGTGTGTGTGTGTGTGTGTGCGTATGATGTGTGTGTATATGCCTGTGTGTATAAGCGGGCGTGTGTGTGTGTGTGTGTGTGTGTATTGTGTAAGCAGAAAGATGCGAAAAATGATTGAAACAGCTCGAAGGGCTCAGGAGATCTCGTAGTCGGGGACTCTCGACTAGAGCTTTCTTACTTGTTGCCTTTAGACTATATGGAATCATAACATTAACAGACGTGCAAAATTTCAGCGCTCTAGCTGTAAGGCCCTTGGTGATGCAGTTTTATCCGATTTTCCACGCCCCCAATGTGAGGAGATATATCCGCCATAGCTCGTGATCTTGGGTGGTCGATGTGGATCTATATTCCAGAGCTTTCTAGCTCTTCAATTAATATGATTTCTGGCATATCGGTAAATGCAATTTTCGATTTGCCACGCCCCTAGTGGGCGCATCGGGAAAGTTTTAACAGTTTATAAATCGGAGATACACACGAGTATGTATTCCAAATTTCAAGTCTCTAGCTTCAATAGCGACGAAATAGATTTTCCTAAAAGTCATGTCGATCAAACTCAAAAATAATCAGAAATTATTAATAAGCAGAAAAACTATCACAAGTCGGCGAAAGAAGGCCAATTTTTCTACGTTATAGATCTGCCAATACTCTTAATATCACTATAAAATAAACTAAAAAGGTATCTTTTGCTAAAACCGTCATAGGCAAGCCGTAATTCTCCTGGGGAAAAGTATTATGGATGGACAATAGTTCCTTTGAGAACCCTGGATTTAAAAAAAAAAAAAAAAAAAAAAAAAAAACAGTTTTAGCAGGTTGCCAAAGAATATTTGCAAAAAAAGAGGCCTATGTACCAACGTGGTGAAGAATCGGTAATGCTCTGGGAGCTCGCATGTGTCAATAGCCTCTCCAATTTGATATTAATTAATGAAAAAATTAAGAGGGATAATTATTTACGTGTCCTGAATGACCACTCATGGAATTCCGGTTACCGGCTCATTGGAAAATCATATATACTGCAGCAGGACGATGCTCCATGCCACAAGGTCCATATTATAACTGAATTTTCTGGGAATATTGAAGTCAATACATATGGTTGGCCACCTCAGCGCTCTGATCTCAATATTATAGAGAATGTGTAGGCTTACGCAAAAGTAAAACGTAGCTTAGACTTATCAAGAACGCCCAACATTACAAGCATTGCAAAATTTGGTTAGATCGATCCCTAGACGCTTGCATATATTAAAGGAGGGTTTAATTCTTATTTACTATTATTTTTGTTACTATTAGCATTGTTAAGTTTTTGTCTCACTTTATTTAATAAATATTAATGTCAAAATACTTTTGTCCACCCAAATAATGATAATCCGCCATGCAAATAATTATAGAAAAATAATGAGTCATGTCATCAATGCGATATTTTGGTCACTTAAAGCCTAGTATGTTTGCTCTCTCTAAAAAATATAATGGATATCGTTAGCTCTCTCAGCACGCGGTTAGAGTTTTTGCAATGTGTTGTCGAAATACTTTAATACCGGGATATAATCCCGTATCTATTGAAAATGGGAAATCTGGCTATATTGGTTTTGTAATACACTGCGCGTCATCAGGTTAGCACCCCCTTTACACTCAATCTCAAAGCTGAATAAAAGCTAAACCATCAGAGCTTCATTTTTAAATTTTTATATCCTGAACCCATTTTCAATGGGAAATCAGGGTATAATGGTTTTGTTAAATGTATGTAACAGGCAGAAGGAGGCGTGGCAGACCCCATAAAGTATATATACTCTTGATCAGGGTGACGAGCATCGACTCAGCTCTGTCCGTTTGTCCGTATGTTTGAACGCGTCGATCTCAGAAGATATAAAACTTAGAGACTTGAAATTTGTTTTCCTAGGTCCGTGTATAGCACGCGCATATCGAATTTTGTTTTAAATATCGATAGCTTGCCCCGTTATTTTATTATCCATTAAAAACATTATCGAAAACCAGTAATAAATTTATATCTCCAAATTTTTATGTATACTTAAATGCATTTTATACAATTTCGGTTTTTGTCAAAATTTACCCCCCACCTCTAATTCACCCCCTCACCCTCACATTTGTAAAAGGCGTATTTCAAATACTAGGGACTTGTGCTTTGGCAAATACATGCATATCTATGTTATATTCATAATCTGAAAGTTTTATGAAGATAGTCCATATGCATGTGTATGTGTGCATATGCGAATAATTTTTGAAATTTAACAAAAATTTGGTCATCAGATTAGCGCTCCCTGCGATAAATTCAATTTATTTATGTAAATGACCAAAAATAACACGTGTATATTAAGCTATTATTTTTAAGTAATATTAGTAGTGCATAGTGCTTTTTTTTTATACCCTGAACCCATTTTCAATGGGAAATCAGAGTATAATGATTTTGTTGAAATGTATGTAACAGGCAGAAGGAGGCGTGACAGACCCCACAAAGTATATATATTCTTGATCAGGGTGACGAGCTGAGTCGATATAGCCCTGTCCGTCTGTCCGTATGTTTGAACGCGTCGATTTCCGAAGATATAAGAGCTAGAGACTTAATTTTTTTTTAATGTCCGTAATTACAGCGCGGATATCGAGTTTATCATTAAAAATCGATAACTCATCCCGATATTTTTATCGATAAAAAATATAAAGTTGTTCAAGGACTATACTATAATGGATTCATATATTTTCCTGACCAACCATCCTCAGACGTTTCCAATGATATTAATGTCAAGTGAGGATGGCGACCACTCCATGTATTTTTTTTTTATTCTGGTTCGTTAAGTAATTAACTTTCTTAATTACTCTTTGGACCGTTGAAAAGCTCGTCTTAACAACGATTTTACCCCTAATCTTGGTGGTTGATTCGTGGGAATTCGAAGCTTCCCGAACTAATGCTCTTCTATTTCCATCTGAAATCACTTGATTATTGCCGCTTATATAGTTTTTTCCATAGTTTTCCCAATTTTATGGTAGCATAGTCCAGATTCAAAGTATGCCCCAATCTTTGATTTTCAACCAAAGATAAAACTGTTTCTTTACCCATATATTGAGTACTTTGAGCTTCACAAAAAATTTGGTGAGTGTAATTCCCAAAATAAGCAAGATAATTACAATTGCGCTAATCTGATGACGCAAAATAAGTGCACGCATTCTTTGCGAAAGTAAAGAATAGAAAACAAGTAGGAACGTTGCATTCGGGCGTTACCGACTGCGGAATACTCATTCACATCCCATCAACAATATAGTAGTTAAGTTTCGCTCTAATACTGTAGAATATACAGGTTTTTCCGATTTGCCACGCCCCTACTGGGCTTAGACACCTCATTTTTGGTCAGTTCTAAGAACGTGATAACGGTACACTAACTGCAAAGTTTGAAAGATTACCCTCAAAAAATGTGAAAATTACAGGGTATTTTTCGATATGCCACGCGCCTAAAGAGGCGTAAAAATTACTTTTGGGTCATCGATAGATGAGGTTACTGGTAACTTAACTATCTAAATTGTAACCTTCTTGCTATTATACTTTAGGAGATATAAACTTTTGCGGTTTGCCACGCCCCCTGTGGGCGGACATATGTATATCCGACAAAGCTTTTTGGTCTTAGGTGATCAGCGCGAGTATATATACAACATTTGAGGTCTCTGGCATCAATAGTGTCCAATATATAGCAGAATATATATCTATATATATTATTTATATATATATTATACATATATCTTATATCTTTAGGTCTGATTTGCCACGCCCCTGATGGGCGTAGACTTATAATATTGTGTTTAGACTTTATAGAATTATAACATTAGCTGACGAGCAAAATTTCAGCATTCTACAACTTTAGGAGATACAGTTTTATCCGATTTGCCACGCCCCCAAAGGGCGGAGATATATCCGCCATAGCTCGTGATCTTGGGTGGTCGACGCGGACTTACATACCAAATTTAACTTTCTAGCTCCGTAACTAACATGATTTCTGGTATATCAGAAAATGCATTTTCCGATTTGCCACGCCCCTAGTGGGGGGATCGGGAAAATTTTAACACTTTATAAATCGGAGATATACACGAGTATGTGTTCCAAATTTCAAGTCTCTAGCTTCAAAAGCGCCGAAATAGATTGCGTTCATACGGACAGACGGACAGACGGACGGACGGACAGACGGACAGACGGACATTGCACAAAACCAATGTACTGATAATATATTATTAAATAAATATTTAATTAAAATTCATACATTTGAATATTTTACTTAATATTATTAGGTAGTTGAACTAAATTCTGAGTTGCTACAGAACATGATGTCTTCACTGTTAAACAATGTGTTGGCTGAAGATTGTCGAAACCAATGGTCCATGTCTCGCCCATTATTGGTACTTATATTACTTTACGAAGATTTTTATCGGTAAATAAAACATAAAAATTTCAATAATGTTTTTGATTTGATAATTATTTTAATAATTATTATTATTTCTTTAGCTCTTTGAAAGAAAATATTATACGTGGACAACCCATCGAAAAGCAGCAGACGATGGCACAGTGGTTTGAAGATTTGATGCTTGGTATTGAGCGTAATGTGTCCAGTAAAAACAAAGAAAAGTAAGAAGCAACACAATTTATGAAATTTTAAACCTTAAACTATGAACCGTTATACATGCTGTATGTTTGAATGTATGAAAAAAGCAAAAGGAGACGTAACAGATCCCACAAAATATTTTTGATCAGGTCGACAAATCGAGTCGATTTAGTCCGAACCGTCCGAATATATGAAGAGAATAAGAATATTTTTGTAAGTCCGTGTCTTGTACGCGTATTTCGAATTTGTTAAAAAAAACTCATATTTATCGCTCAGTTTGCCGATTATCAAAATTGTTTAAGCTTTAACTAAAATTTTGGTGGAGTATTTTTCTATCTGACTATTGGTTTCAGTTGGTTACTTCATTTAAGATTTAAAACTTGGATTATTAGTCGGGAGAGTGCTTGAATATTCAATAAATATTTTTTTATCATTCTAAGGTTTACACAGAATTTATCTACTTTTCGACGAGATGTTGCTAACCTACCAAAATCAACAACATATTCGACAGGTATGTATAAAATCTTCAATATAAAGGAAATCTACTTTTTAGCTATAAAAAGTCGGAGACTATGAGCACGCTGATCTCAGAGGCCATATAAATCAAAATTAAATCTCATTAAAAAAATAAAAATGAAAATAACAAGTAAGAACGTTGCAGTCGGGAGTTACCGACTCCGGAATACTCATTCACATCCCATCAACAATTTAATAGTTAAGTTTCGCTCTAATACTGTAGAATATACAGGTTTTTCCGATTTGCCACGCCCCAACTGGGCGTAGACACCTCATTTTTGGTCAGTTTTTAGAAAGAGATAACGGTACCCTAACTGCAAAGTTTGAATGCTTACCCTCAAAAAATGTGAAAATTACAGAGTATTTTTTGATATGCCACGCCCCTAAAGAGGCGTAAAAATTCTTTTTGGGGAATCGATAGAGGAGGCTACCAGTAACTCAACTATCCAAATTTGAAGCTTCTAGCTATTATACTTCAGGAGATATCAACTTTTGCGGTTTGCCACGCCCCCTGTGGGCGGACATATATCCGACAAAACTTTTTGGTCTTGGGTGATCAGTCCGAGTATATATACAAAATTTGAGGTCTCTGCCATCAATAGTGTCCAAAATATAGCAGAATTCGAAAAATCACTATATCTTCAGGTCCGATTTGCCACGCTCTTAATGGGCGTAGACTTATAAAGTCTTTCGACTTTATAGAATCATAGCATTAGCTGACATGCAAAATTTCAGCATTCTAGGTTTACAACTTTAGGAGATACTGTTTTATCCGATTTGCCACGCCCCCAATGGGCGGAGATATATCCGCCACAGCTCGTGATCTTGGGTGGTCAACGCGGACCTACATACCAAATTTCAGCTTTCTAGCTCTTCAAATAACATGATTTCTGGTATATCGGAAAATGCATTTTCCGATTTGCCACGCCCCTAGTGGGCGGATCGGGAAAATTTTAACACTTTATAAATCGGAGATATACACGAGTATGTGTTCCAAATTTCAAGTCTCTAGCTTCAATAGCGCCGAAATAGATTGCGTTCATACGGACAGACGGACAGACGGACGGACAGCAAGACGGACATTGCACAAAACCAATATACTGATTCACTTTCGTGAATGAGTATAAAAATCTCCAAAATTTATTCTACTCTTTTTAACCCATTTAAAAAGTAAAGCTAGTTGGTTTCCAAAAATTGATAACTTTTCCAGATTAAGCATTGTCGTCTAAAAACCTTTTCAAAATAGCTAGAGCTTGCGAGAAATTTTTTGATCTTCCGATTTTACATCTATCTCAGTTTGTCAAGAAATATTTTACACACTACGAAAAACTATATTTTATGCTTTAGATGCAAATATGTAAGCCATTTATTAAAAAAAAGTGTTTTTTTTTTTTTTTTTTTTTTTTTTTTGCAATTTTAATACAATTTTTTAGTTTTAATTATAACAAGTAAGAAAGCTCTAGTCGAGACTGGTCGACTAAGAGATCCCCTGAACCCTTCGAGCAACTGATATTTCAATAATTATTCGCACATGCACAAACATATGCGCACACACAGCCATACGCACGCATAAACACGCATTGGCTGAAGTGGCGGCTTACTATGGAAACTTAATTGTTTAATAACTTTTCTTGTGGATGGACTATCTGATAATGAAACTTTCAGATTATGAATATAACATATCATGCATGTATTTGCCAAAGCACAAGACCCTAGTATTTGAAATACGCCTTTTACAAATGTGATGGTGAGGGGGTGAATTAGGGGGGGTGGTTCAATTTTGACAAAAGCCGAAATTCCATAAAGTACACATATGTCTACATTAAAAAATTTGAGACTCTAGCTTTAAAGATGTAGGAGATATAAATTTATTACTGGTTTTCGATAATGTTTTTAATCGATAACAAAATAACGGGACAAGTTATTAATATTTGAAGCAAAACTGGATATCCGCGTGGTATGCACGGACATTTTACAACAAAATTGAGCTCTATAGCTCTTATATTTTGTGAAATCGACGCGTTCAAACATACTGACAGACGGACAGACGGACGGACGGACAGACAGACGGACAGGGCTAAATAAATCCGCTCGTCGCCCTGATAAAGAATATACATATGTATATACTTTGTGGGGTCTGCCACGCCTCCTTCTGCCTATTACATACATTTCAACAAAACCATTATACCCTGATTTCGCATATTTAATGGGTTCAGGGTATAAAAATATATTTCAAGATTCAAATAATATTAGGAGCTGAACTATCACTTAGATACAGGAAAAAATAGTTATAAAGGATGAAAACATAGCCTTACTAACTACAATTGGAAAAGCAATACCCTTGTGTATTCTTTATATAATAAATCTACAAATTTTCACCAAGCACGATGGGCGATTTTATTGTAATACGGTATTATTTGATTAGTTTTTTTTTTTTTTTTTTTTTTTTTTTTTTTTTTAATAGTTTGATCACGTTTAGACTTGGAGACTTTACTGTGTATCAGAGAACTGCAAGTGTGTCAATTTTTGCCACCTTACTCACACTCAATAAAATTTGTGTGCCGGTGTCACTCATTATTGGTTCAGCAAATCATAAATACACACTTATGAAAAATATCTTGCTTTCCTTCTTTTGGCTTGTCACCCAAGTATTTTTCGTCAACGCTTGCCGGTCGCATTTACAGCGAACGTAGAAAAAAAGCGAAAGTGTGAAAAGAGCAATGGGCAAAAATACAAGTAGACAAATCACATGTACATATGTCACCCAAGTGTTTTACAGGCACCATGGTGTGTGTGTTAAAGTAACGGTTCTTTTGATTTTGCACTAGCTCCTTTTTTAGCTTCCTAGTCTATATTGTGTTTCATGTTGTTAATTAAATAGATGCAGTGAAGCATTATAATGTTTATTTTATATATTATATGAATGTAAAAGAAGTTATTTTTGATTTCAATATTGTTTTTTGTTTTCTATTTGTTTCTCTTTGCACGCATTTCCATCAGCAAGTACGTAAATAAGTACGTGACAAACAAGTCAACCGAAGGCGTGCATAAAAGAAACCTCAACAAAGGCGACACACACACATTGTATGTCTCAATTTTTGTGTATCTCTTTTCACCCAACCTTCTTTTGACGCTCAATCGCCGGCATATGCCACACACACATATGCAAAAAAACTACCTACTTACTTTTGCAGCTTGTGTGTACAAACACTAAAATATTTTTGTGAGGCGAGTAATTGTACGCATTTGTGCGGTGGTTGAAAACACCCGGGTGACAAAATAACCCAACATTTACCGGGTGCACCTTAAGTGCCGGTGGCTTGTTGCAGCTCTCTGCTGTGTATATACATATGATGATTACAAACATTGTGTAGCTTATAGATTTTGGACACTCTGCCCCATTCGCCCCCAATTTGTAAAACACGTATTTCAAGTATTAGCGACTTGTGCTTTGGAATGTACACACATTTTACCCTTATGATTACGCTCTGAAAGTTAAGATAAAGATAGTCCATCCACAAATGACATTATTCAACAAATAAATTCTTAAAATATCGCCCACACTGCCGCGCAGCCCAAGCGCAGTCGATGCTTAATGCGCAGTCAGCAGAGCGTGTGCTTATACGTACGTGTGGATGCATGTGTATGTGTGCCGAAACGAAGTGCAGAGTGATTAGAATATCAGATTAAAGGGGTTCAGGGTATCTCCTAGTCGAGCAGTCTCGACTAGAGT
This sequence comes from Drosophila mojavensis, assembly GCF_018153725.1. Taxonomy (NCBI): domain Eukaryota; kingdom Metazoa; phylum Arthropoda; class Insecta; order Diptera; family Drosophilidae; genus Drosophila; species Drosophila mojavensis. The sequence goes on along the minus strand of NW_025318897.1, from coordinate 1,539,531 downwards.
CTTCTTACTTGTTTTCTTTTTTTTATTTAAACTAAAAATTTATTAAATAGCTTTTAAATTGATTTTATATTTGCACCCATAGTCAAAAAATATATATTTTTCGTAGTGTGTAAAGTGTTTCTTAACAAAGTGTATAAACTGTACATAATATTAAACACTTAGCATACAAGATATATGTTCCTATAACATACATAGCTCAAATGGCAGCCCATGTGCCGTATTAACCGTACAGTTAGCAGAGCTCGTGCTTATGAGTGCATGCGTATGCATAGAAGGCGCGAATATAAGTTCTGCGAAAGATTTTGTAGACGAGCAATCTCTACTAATATATATATAAATACATACATATGTATATATTTTATTATGTTTAGTGCAGTGGGTTATTTTAATTTTTATTTGAACAAAATTTTTCCTTCTGATTCTTTTCAGACAATTCATACCAGGTCTACACTGAAACAAATTACTCAATATCGGTATAAATAGTGGAACACAATTATCTTGTCTACTGGCTAAACCTGTCAACGAGTTGTTTTAACACAATTTATATTCTTATATTTACAAAAAAAAATTATAAAGTACGCATAAAAAAACAAATTATATAATGATTTATATTTTTCTAAACTAGTTTGAAATGTATAGAATTTTAAAGAATGTCATCTATTAAAATATACCATGCAAGAAAAGTCTTAGTACGACCACTAACCACTAACGCATACCACTAACCACAGAACACATAGACCGGACAAGTGGTGTAAAGCGTTTTGCACGCTTTTTTTGAGTGTTAGTTCCCAGACCACATCGTATTTGCTCGGCTGAGTTTTAGGTTCGGGCTACGAAAATATACGAAAGCACAATCAATTCGCTTCATGCGCTCGGCCGAGATGGTCGACTGTTGAACAAAAGATCCCTCTACGCTGAATGTTTCCCTTTCTCGCTCTCTCTCTCGATGCTCTCTCAAATATGTATATGTATGTACAGTGTACCAATAATTCTTCGTACAGCAGCATATTTTTTCTTTGAGAACGAATAAGACATACAGTCTGTCAAGAATGAGTTGGCACATTGAAAAAAAATTTAATTTTTTGACTTTGGATGCAAATATCTAAGTCATTAATGCATAAAAACAATTTTTTTCAAATAGGAATGTGTTTAATATTTCATTAATTGAAATAGAGAAATAGAAAACATAACAATCAATCACTTGCCACAGTTGTAAAGCAGCCAAGTGCGAACATTAATTTCGTTGTCGGATCATTGTCCAAATAAAATTTTAAATTTGGCTTGTTGCCATTCATAAAGCCAAATTTAGCCGCACTCGCTCTCAAATTTGTTTTCAAAATTTGGAGGTACTGCTCCGCATTCATTGTGCTTTCAATGAATGCAATCTCGCCGACTCCTTTGGTCGATATACACTAGACGTCTGCATGATTACATTCATAACAAAGCCACATTGAGTACATTCGAATTGAGTAGAATATGAGCGAGTGAAAAGGACAGAATGAGACGAATGTGTATACTACTGTTTCGCAAGACGAACATGTTGTGTCTCATGCCGAATGACTGAGTATAACGAAAGAAGAGCAAAGTGAAATGAAAACTTTGAAAACACTCGAACTACTCAAGTAGTTCGATGAATATTTTGTGTATTCATTTTGTGCTTTGAGAAATTGTGAGCAGACGTGCGAAATGGAAGCGGAACCTGCAGGAAAAAATTTATGTATTTTTCGGCAAATACCAGCGTGTTGTTTTTGTGTTTTGTTTTGTTTAAAGCTTGTGTTTTAGCTTTACTAACAAAATGTGTAGTTGTGACCGTCTATATATGTTTTCTGTGTTGATATTTGCAGATTTAATATTTATTTAATTTAATTAATTAATTATTTAATTACAGAAAAGCAATGTTCAATAGCTTCCAACCCTGATAGAATTAATAAAATTATGTTTTTAAATTCGAATATTATTAATTAATTATTTGAAATAAATATATAAGTTAAAAATTCCACAACAAAAAATAAATTGCACACATATTTCTTTATTTTTTCCTCTTTCTTTTAACAGATACACACAGCAGAAAACAGCTGACAATACTCGAATGTATTCAATATACAACATTTAATAGCTTCTACTGCTCACTCACTCACTTCGTTTCTTTTCGGCTATATTTTTGTGCAGCCGAGAGAAACACGACTTCAGTCGCTCACTCATTCTCATTTCGTTTTGTACAAGTTTTCACTCAATTCAATGATGACTTTGTACATTTGAATGTGCTTTTTTTGCCATTCATGCAGACGTCTAATATACACCCCCATATCATCACCGATAATTTGCCAAATTTAACCGTTGGGATTATATTTTTGCTGTCAAGAGCCGTCAATGGCTTGCGCCATACCCTGGGAGGACCATCATTGTAATACTGCATCATTTTTGTTTCAGCACAAAATATTACGTCATCCTAATATTCTGTGGGGTAACAAACCATGTTAACAGTAAAAGCTAAGCGCGTTTCTATATTTGCTTTTGATAGCAGAGGCTTTTTACGCGCTACTCTCAAACTGTACTCATGGCTCATGAGGGCTTTGCGTACCGTTTCATGTGAGACATCTATGCCACATTCTTGTTTCAGCTCTTTAGCAAGACTTCTTACAGAAATATGCGGATTAGCGTTAACTTTTCTAAGAATAAGACGCTCTACTCGTCCAGAGATCTTTTTTTTCGGCCCTCCTGCCGTCTTTAAAAGCAGCCTGTTTTTTTTTCGGCCCGGTTTATGATATTATAAACGGTTCTCCTGGGCACAGAAAACAAGTCAATCAATTCTGCAACGGATTTGCCCATCTCGTGGTTATAGTAGATGAGCTGCACCATCTCATAGCTCAATCGCTTTAAAGGCATTTTAAAAAAATATCAAATGTGTGCTTAAATGCGTAACTAGCGAAAATTGACAATCAAATGGCAAGAAATGTAAAAGAAAACGTTCATGGATGCATAAAATATCAACAAATAACAGTAAAATACCGTTACTTCTAAGAACTAGAGCAAAGCAGATGTGCAAAACGCTCAGTGCCAACACATTATTGACACTGATATTTATGAGTGATCTTTGTTTTTGTTGATTTGTTTTTTACATACTGAATGTTATGTTTTCTATTTAAATTAATGAAATAATATTAAACACATTCCTATTTGAAAAAAATTGTTTTTATGCATTAATGACTTAGATATTTGCATCCAAAGTCAAAAAATTAAATTTTTTTCAGTGTGCCAGCTCATTCTTGACAGACTGTATATATACAGTCGACTCTCGTTATTTCGGAATTCAAGGGACTCTTAAAATTTTTCTAATTATCGAATGCTTGAAATATTAAATGGTTCGAAATTTTAAGAGAAAATAAATAAAAATAAAAAAAATAAAAATGTACATATGTTCTTAACTGACACCGTTGCCAAAGGTTCTGATGTATCGTCTTCATCTTCATCGATGCTCTTTTCATTCGTATCTGTCGCAGATAAAATTTCATTATCGGTTAGGGATCCTGAAATATCCACTTGAACATAGTCTTTTGCAACTTCGCTTTTCTTCTCACCTCCTTCTACTTTTCCAATTAGTTTCTTCTTTTCAGCAATCGTAAATTTTTATGCTTTTTAGAACTCATTTCATACAAAATTTTAATATGTATACTAACGAAGCGATTCGTACGGAAGCGAGCATCAAAATATGCCTATGTTTTATGCGTAACACGCAACCACGCACAGTAAAGTTAATTTCAGGGGAGTCCCAAAATTCAAATTCAAAGTTCTTACTAACACACCAAGAAACTTCACAAATTCGAATTGTCGAGTGTTTAACCATATGAGTACGAACACTAACCAGAGAACACATAGACCAGACAACTAGTGGAAAGCTGTTTGCACGCTTTTTTTGAGGCTTCAACACCCCAGACAGCTTTGGGCTCGCTCGGCTCCTTACTTTTAGGTTCGAGCTACGAAAAAATACGAACGCACAATCATTTCGCTTCATGCGCTCGACCGAGATGGTCAAATTTTGAACAAAAGATCCCTCTATGCTCAATGTTTCCCTTGCTCTCTCTCTCTCTCTCTCTCGATGCTCTCTGCTCTCTCGAATGTGTATATGTATGTATGCATGTGAGGCTCACATTGTGAGCACAAGCAGCAGCTCACGAAAATTGAAATTTCTTCGCAGCGAGAACCCATGCCTTCCCTTCTGTGTGAAGAGTATACCGAACTTTTCAAACCGTTTGCCATGCGTTTTCGTTATTATTTGTGGGAAGAGTATGAAAGCGTTGGTGCTCATAATGAAAATGTTTTTGCGACGAGCGTGCACACACACACTTACAGTATGCTATATGTACTATGAGCATTTGTATGCCTGTATGCAAAGCCCTTGCTGGCTGTAGCAATTTGAAATCCTAGCATTTGCATTTGGTCGATCTTGTGAACTGCTCACACTTACATATGTTTGATTGTGTGTACACAGGGCCGCGATGCTCACAAATGATGGGGTAATCATTGTAGAAGCATTTGAGTGCCTTTATATGTATGCGCGAAAAAATACGAAAGCACAATCATTTCGCTTCATGCGCTCGACCGATATGGTCAAATGTTGAACAAAAGATCCCTCTGTGCTCAATGTATTTTTTCCTAAAAGTAAGGAGCCGAGCGAATCCAAAGTCTGGGGTGTTAAAGCCTCAAAAAAAGCGTGCAAACAGCTTTCCACTAGTTGTCTAGTCTATGTGTTCTCTGGTTAGTGGTACGAATTACCGCGTCTTAGCAATGATTTTTTAGTTCGAGTTACTGAGTGCATAAAAATGTATGGACTTAATTCGAAATATAAAGTGATTTTGTAGGGGACTCGTGATAACTTTGAATTAATAAGTGGTTCGAAATAACGCAGGTTTGAAATAACAAGAGTCGACTGTAGTAAGAAACTAACAAAAATTTTAATACAGCTTTTTTTACCTTATTTATTAATCTTAATTTACAAAAAGAATTGGGTCTCTATGTTGCTTAGTTAAATGGTTATAACTAAAAGTTCATAGAAAGACACGTTTTTGCCTCCAATAAAGTCTTCGTACACCGTACTTTCCTAGATCTTTAACTGCGGACAGAAACCGAAAATGATAACGGTTGTTTTCCAATGTATGTATTTGCATGCTCGTGCATAATGTCGCCACATTTTGCAAGAAATTTTCTTCAATTTGAATCGCTAAGCGGACAAATATTAATTTAAAATGCCGGGCAAATATTTAACCATAGAAGAACGTCAACTAATATTAAATATGCACGTTAAGCAGCAGAAATCATATTCGGAAATTGCGAATATATTGTCTCGCAGCCGGTCAACGATCCAATCCGTAATTGTACGATTTAAATACGAAATGTGAGGAGAGAACAAGCGAAAGTCCGGGAGACCGAGCAAGCTAACAAACGCAGATCGACTAAATATTAAGAGAATAGTTGCGACGGATCCATTTGTTCGCGCAAATACGATATGTACACATATTCTACAATCTAAAAATAAAGTCGTGTACCCAGAAACTGTAAGGAATTCTAAAGCAGCTAATGGGTATAAGTCGCGCACGCCAAGACGAAAACCAAAGCTAATCGCAAAAAAGTTTGGAGCTCGCAAAATAATACGAAAATGCGCCAATCGAGTTTTGGCGTAATGTAATTTTTTCTGGTGAGTCCAAATATAATATATATAAATATTGGGTAGTCTAAAAAGTTTTTTCGTATTTTGCCAATAGATGTCGTTGGCGTCGTATATCTCCAGTGCTACCAATCACATTGTGTACACATTGTGGTGTTCGATTGGTAGCACTTTAAGCTTCGATTGCCAAAAAAAAAAAATGTAATTCAAAGAATTTGAAAAAAGTTACAGCTGTTCAAAAATGAGTGAAAATAAAGAAGAAATTCGCTATATTTTGAAATTTTTGTATAAAAAGGGAAGAATGCCACGCAAGCCACTAATGAAATTTGTGATGTTTACGGTGACGATGCTCTATCAGTTCGTGTAGCACAACAATGGTTCGCACGCTTCCGTTCAGGAAATTTCGATGTGAAAGATGCACCTTGCTCTGGTCGACCAATCTTTGAAAAAGTCGATGAAATTATGGAAAGGATTGACCAAGACCGTCACATAAGCAGCCATGACATCGCAAATGAACTAAACATTCATCATCAAACGGTTCTGAACCATTTAGAAAAGGCTGGCTACAAAAAAAAGCTCGATGTATGGATACCACATGAATTGTCTGTGAAAAATTTATTGGACAGAATTAACATTTGCGATTCTTTGCTGAAACGAAATGAAATCGAACCATTTCTGAAGAGAATGGTAACAGGAGACGAAAAATGGATCAAATACGACAATAATGTGCGAAAAAGATCATGGTGCAAGAGTGGTGAAGCTCAACAAATGGTCGCAAAGCCAGGATTGACGGCTCGAAAGGTAATGCTGTGTGTTTGGTGGGATTGGAAAGGAATAATCCACTATGAGCTGCTTCAGCCTGGTCAAACGATTGATTCGACACTTTACTGTGGACAACTGATGAGATTGAAGCAAGCAATCGAAAAAAACGGCCAGAACTGATCAACAGAAAGGGCATCGTATTCCATCAGGACAACGCCAGACCACACACATCTTTGATGACCCGGCAAACACTGAGAGAGCTTGGCTGGGAAGTTTTAATGCATCCACCATATAGCCCTGACCTTGCACCTTCGGACTACCATTTATTTCGGTCAATGCAGAACTCCCTTAACGGAGTAAAGTTGGCTTCAAGAGAAGCCTGTGAAAATCACTTGAAGCAGTTTTTCAAAGAGAAACCACGAAAGTTTTACACGAATGGAATTATGTCTCTAGTGGAAAAATGGCAAAAGGTGGTCGACCAAAATGGTGCATATTTGATTTAATAAAGTTTATTATAAATATTTAAAAATATGATTTGAAGTTTCATTACAAATACGAAAAGACTTTTTAGACTACCCAATATAATAGTAGTTAGTCAGTCTACGGCACAGCCTCCGGCGAACCTGACTATTCATAAAAAAAAAGCACATTTGATAAAAATAATACGCGTGCGTACAGAAGCTAAATATCTCGAAAGTTCAGGTATTTGTTTGTCTCAAACATAAATTTGTGTAAATTATTTATATTTATATTTCTCGATTGTTTTATGTGGTTTTGTGCGAGGGCATATTCAGTGTTACTATTGATAAAAATGCCGCGTCCTAGAAGATCTAATCTTTCCCGGCGGACCCATGATGCAATTAGGCATCGGAATATCGCGAGTCAACTATTTGACGAAGAACGAGAAATCGCCGGAGAAAGGCGCCGCGTTAGTACCCAGCAAAGAAGGGCCTTAATTTGTGCTTCTCAAAGAGAGGCAGCCCGTGAAACGGCAATAAGAAATGGTTCAAGGATTGATTTGAATCGAGCAGCGTTTCGATATGATTGCACCATTGACTACAGCTTGAATCATTTAGTTTGCATTGGTCCAATAGACGTTGTTTGCCAGCATTGTGGCGCATTGAAGTTTGCTGGTGAAACGCCCGGTTTGTGCTGCCTTAGTGGTAAAGTGACATTGCCATTAGTGGTCCCGCCACCAGAGCCATTGCGTTCCCTGCTTTAGAATCACGACATTTTCTAGCGAACACTCAAAAATACAATGCCTGTTTCCAAATGACGTCATTTGGGGCGGAAATTATTGGAGACGGATATAATCCGACATTTAAGGTAATTTACGTAAAAAATTTTATTATCTATGATTGTAAAAAACAAGTAAGAACGTTGCAGTCGGGCGATACCGATTGCAGAAGACTCATTCACAGCCCAAACGCTGTCAACCAGAGTATATAGTGCAATTTTCAAGTCTAGTGCGCAACAAAAAACAGGGCATGATCCCATTAAAATTGGAAAATCATCGATAGCTATTGCTATTGTATATAATTTATAAAATTTAGACTTTTAATAATATATATGTATTTATATCCATATATTGGATACCGGCTTCAAGCTAGCAGCAGATCAGCGCGATTTTACTATACATGTGCACACACTCATCGTCTATTCTATGCGTACAGACAGAAGCGCGCCTTTTCTCACATTCTTAGAATTTCGATTGATTTCTGGACTTTCTAGCCGTTACTGTAGTTTTGTCTGATGACGCTCTCTTATTAAGCTATTCTATTTTAGCAACTGATTGCTCGAGCAAAGCAGTGGCGCGGGTGCTAAGGGCGACGCAAGTAATGTTAGAGTAGGGGAGGTTCGAACCTCTACTATGTTATTATTATTATTTTTTTTTTTTCATACATATTTCGTTTTTTATAAAATAGATATTTTATTGGAAAGGTGCGAGCTTGACTGAATGGCACTTAATACTTTTCATTTTCTTAGTCGAATAATTTTATAAGTTTAAATTTGTTTCTTCTTAAATAGCCCTCAAATACATATACGCAAATATATACATATGTATATATGTAAGTCTGCACGCATAGCATCAAGCATTCCAGCCTTATACACGCGCTCATTTGTATGTGTGTATGTATGCACACATAAATGCGTACTCTAGCATATTCTAAGAATCTCGTTGCGATTGATTTGTCTGCATTGTTTTTGAATTTCCAGCCACCACTCTGGCTTTTCTTTGCTATGTGGCGTCATAACAATAATGTGATTTCGTTTTAACTACTGTTCATCGAAACAACGCGGTGGTGCTGTAGGCTGAAGCGCCGGCGATCTTTATTTTAGCTATTTTGACAAACATGCTGTTTGGGTTGGGTGCGAGTTCAAATCCCGCGGAAAACACTTTTTTGTAAATTGCAAATTTTTGTTATTTTAGCTTCTTTTAAATTTTTTTAAATTCATAAAAATGTTTCTTTTTGTATTATGAATATCTATTAAGCTTATTTATATGTACAAATGCATAAATAGATGGCTGACGTATACAAATGTCGCAATACGGGCACTGTAAATGCCGATTGCCACGCCCCTAGTGGCCGTCAACTCCTCAATTTTAGCCAGTTCTTAGAACGAGCAACCGGTTACCTAAATGCAAAATTTGAATTCTTACGCTCAAAAAATGTGAAAATTACAGGGTATTTTTCGATATGCCACGCCCCTAAAGAGGCTTAAAAATTATTTTTGGGGCATCGATATAGAAGGCTACCAGTAACTTAACTATCCAAATTTGAAGCTTCTAGCTCTTAAACTGTAGGAGATATAAACTTTTGCGGTTTGCCACGCCCCCTATGGGCGGACATATATCTACCATAGCTCGTTGGACTTGGGGGATCAACCCGCGTATTTATACCAAATTTCAGATCTCTAGCATCAATAGTGCCTAAAATATAACAGAATTCGAAAAATCACTATATCTTCAGGTCCGATTTGCCACGCCCCTAGTGGGCGTAGATATATAATTTTTTCACCCATCTTCATAGAATTAAAACATCAGCTTACATGCAAAATTTCAGCATTCTAGGTTTATAATTTTAGGAGATACAGTTTTGTCCGATTTGCCACGCCCCCAATGGGCGGAGATATATCTGCCATAGCTCGTGATCTTGGGTGGTCGACGCGGATCTACATACCAAATTTCAGCTTTCTAGCTCTTCAACAAACGTGATTTCTGGTATATCGGAAAATGCATTTTCCGATTTGCCACGCCCCTAGTGGGCGGATCGGGAAAATTTTAACACTTTATAAATCGGAGATATACACGAGTATGTGCTCCAAATTTCAAGTCTCTAGCTTCAATAGCGCCGAAATAGATTGCGTTCATACGGACAGACGGACAGACGGACGGACAGCAAGACGGACATTGCACAAAACCAATATACTCATTTCACTTTCGTGAATGAATCTAAAAAAAAAAATTGGAATAGTGTAGTTTGTTAGATTTCTGTAAAAAGTGTTTGTAAATCTAACTACAACTATGCCATCGCATTGGATCATTGCAACCTATTGAAGATGCACAGCACAAATTCTTGCAAATATACTTCATGGGCAATATGGAAGAACATCTTGACCGGCGTACTATAATCCACTTGTTTAAATAAAATTCTTTAGACGGAAACGCAAATAAGCTAACGGGAAAATGAATTGAACTTTTCCTATAAGTCGCACTACACATTTCAATTATGCATTTCCCGCCACTTCTTCGTGAAGATTTGTTGACGCCTACCGTTGATTTTTTTATAGCACTTGTTTCAGCCATAGTTTCAAAAAAAACTTATATAAATTTGAAAACATGACTAACAATTGAAAACACTGAAGTGATAATGAAAGGTCGTTTAGCACTCCCCTTTCGAAATCACTCGCACAATTAAAAGCCCGTGGCAGGCACACACCAATGTTCACGTATTATGACCATACACATTTACAATATACCACAGGCAGCAAGAATAGTTTCCCACACTAATAGATAATGGCAAATACATGTAAAACGGGACTGTAACGGACGATTGAAGAACATATTGAGAAAGAATTGAGTTTCGCGACGCACGCACACTAAAGCCCATACTGTAAATGTGTGTGTGCATGCAGTCGCGAAAATGTATTCTTTATGTGTATTTACCGTCGATCAACCTTGTGAAGTGAGCTCATACATACATTTGCATATGTGTGTGTATGTATGGGATGGGATGATAATTGTCTGGCGATTCAGTAGCTTGTCAATCTTGTATGGCTTGAATTGTAGAGGGACTGTCAAATGAGCCTTTATGACTTCATCAGTAATTTTGGCAATAAAGATCATTTCGACATGTGTATTTCATTTCCACTTGAAGTTTTTATAGTCCACAAGCCAATATTGCAAAGCATTTAATAAACTTATTAGTATACCCCGATAAAATTTTTTCGGTTGAAAATTTGAATAAAATATGTAATTATAATTATATACAATATAAGTTTTTATCAATACACGCATTTATAAAAATGATTAGATATAATAGAATATAAATGTACGTAAATAAGTACATTTGCTTGGAGTGGATATGACAGTCCGTAGGACCAACTAACCAGCGGCAAAATGATCTTTATTGCCAAAATTACTGATTATGTCATAAAGGCTCATTTGACAGTCACTCTACAATTCAAACCATACAAAATTGACAAGCTATTGAATCGCCAGACAATTATCATTCCATCTCATACATACATACACATATGTATGCAAATGTATGTGCTCCCTCAAAGGCCGATCAACGGTAAAATTTATGCATTACAATTTGCTCAGGCAGCAAATTTTACGCACACAAGCCACAAATGCTCACACATGTTTCCAGAGACTGCAAGTGTGTGTGTACTTGCCCGTCGCGAAATCATATTCTTTATGCGTATCAACGCTTTCATACCCTTCCCACGAATAACCATCGAAACGCTTACATTTTGTTTGCATGAGCGTGACAAACGCTTTTATGATTTCTGTCCTTCCAAAAGGAGTCTGGTCCGTCGATGGGCCAGTGTATAGTATATAATTTAAGATGTAGACTGCAACTTGCGGTCTCTCTAAATAGGCACGAACGAAGTGCTGGCACCGGTGTTCAATTTTGTACTACTTTTATTGAATTTCAACAGTAACGCAAGCGCAGCTTGCACAGTAGAAAGCTCATCTAAGCGCGAGCAGCGGGAGAGCGATTGTTTGGCGAGCGACACTCCCGTGCTAGCGTGTACGACAACAACTACTTTACAGTGGTTTCATTTCCATTCTTAACCTATACAATTTTAATAATTCAATTTCTTCATTTTTTTAATTCTATATAATAAAGAGGGCATATATCCAAATGCCTCAACATTGGCCGCGTTGAAAGGCCGCAGGGCTTCAATAATATGGGGTATTAGTTGAGTAGCAGTGGGGCAACACGATGAATAGCCCTATTGTATGTGCCATTTTTTGTCTTAACGACAATTACGCGCACTCTACCATCTCCTCCGGCTATGGCTTCCGTTACCACGCCTAGCATCCACTGTTGTGGAGGAGCGTTGTCGTCTCCCACGAGCACGACTGCTCCGACCTGTAGGTTCTGCCTTTCCCTCGTCCATTTTGACCGCTGCTGGAGGCTGAGCAGGTAGTCCCTTGACCAGTCGATACAAAACCGACGCTTGATGTTGGATATCAGCTGCCATCTTTTTAAGAGTGTCAGCTTGGCGTCGTCGACTGCTTCTGTGGACACGAGTGGCAGCGGCGCGAGCGTTCCCCCTATTAGGAAGTGCCCCGGCGTGAGCACTTCGCCGTCGTTGGGATTGCTGCTGGGAGCGATCATTAGCCGCGAGTTGAGTACGGCCTCGACCCCGACCAGCACGGTGGCCACCTCGTCTTGCCGTAATCGGGCGCTGCCCATCGCTTTCAGCAGCAAACCCTTCGCGGATTTCACAGCCGCTTCCCAAAGGCCGCCAAAATGCGGCGCTCGAGGAGGGATGAAAACAAACTCCATGCCCCGCTCCGCAGCAAACGTTTCCATAGCCGATGTGTTGCCATGAAAAGTTGCCTTGAGGTCCAGCGTGCGTGCAGCACCCACGAAATTGGTGGCATTGTCGCAATACAGCTTCCGGACAAGCCCACGTCGACCAACGAACCTGGATAAACACATCAGAAATGAATTTGAGGTTAAATCGGTGACTAAGATGCACTGCCTTCGAAGTGAAACAAACAAATATGGCAATATACATTTTGACTGGCGATTTGCCACGAATTCCCAGCGAAACTAGTATTGGACCACAGAAGTCCACTCCACTGATCTCTAATGGCCTATTACCATGTAACCGGTCAGCGGGAAGATTGCCCATTATTTGGGATAAGAGTTTCGGTTTGTAGCGAAAACAATGTACACATTTTCTAACTACTGCACTGCAAGCCTCTCGAGCATTGACCAGCCACACCTGCTGACGAACCAGGCCCATTAGTACCAGTGGATTGGCGTGGCAATGAGAGCGATGCAAATGCTCCAAATAAAGCGTCACAAAGCGACACTTTTTTGGAAGCAACAAGGGGAATTTGGCATTATGTGCTAGTGGTGCCTTCAATAGACGACCTCCGACTCGTAGCACGCCTGCCATGCTGATGTGGGTGCAAAAAAGGCGTCAGTTTTTGTAATGACGGTTGCAACCCGATTGATTTCTTTACTTTCTTAATTTCTTCGCTGAATTCGATGTGTTGAATTACAGATATGACTGCAAGGAATGCGAAGCTTAACTCAGATGCTGTAGGAACAAGTGAAGAATGACTCTCTTGTTTTCCATTGATAAAGCGGAACATATATGCAACGATGCGGAGTAGCTTAGAGAATTACGAAGTTGATTCAATAAGTTGTATGACTGGATTTGTTACCTCATCGACCGCGATCATAAGCTCAACTCAACCTCAACCTCAACTGAACATCCCCGAGATACAATATCTGCTGGGTTATCTTTCGTTGGTACATGAGGCCAAGATACAACGAATATATTCAAGCTAGATGAATGCATTCGCAGCCAATGAAGCACCACCTCAGAGTCTGATCAAAATGTGACTTGATTAATAGGACAATCAAGTATTTTCTTTACCGCATCCCACAAGGTAGCTAACAATTCTGCAGCACACAACTCCAGCCGCGGAACAGATTTTGTTTTCAAGGGCTACCTTCGATTTGGCGACTAGCAGCCTGGTAGTGATACCCTTATCTGTTTGCATTCTTACGTATAAACAACAACCGTAAGCTCTCGTTGAGGCGTCAGCAAATCCATGGATTTGACATCCCTTCGATTTAAGTGTGCCAACGTAACGAGGTATATGCAACGAGTTTAGATTTGAAAAACAGCTGGTTACTGCCTCAAATTCTTGCCTCATTTGAACAGGCAATTGGTCATCCCACCCAAGTTTGTGCAACCACATTTCTTGTAAAAGGACCTTCGCACGAGTTACGATCGGACTTAACAAACCTAAGGGGTCGTATAACCTTGCTACAATTGACAAAACGGAACTTTTGGTCTGTTGAACTTCTACTGGACAGTTCATGGAATATCTAAAACTGTCATTCATCGGATTCCAAATTAATCCCAATGTTTTTGTGTCCTCTTGATGACCAATAACTATATCGCTTCTAGCTGGTTGTGCTGCAAGTTGTTTACAATTGGACGACCATTTTGTGAGAGGAAACCCAAACGCTTGAAGAATTGCTATCAAGTGTCGATCTAACAAGCACAATTCTTCAACGCTATCTACTCCTGTCAACAAGTCATCAACATAGAAATCTTGGGCTAACGATCTTGCAGCAGATGGATGAGTGGAAGCATGCAAGTCGCTCAGATGTTTCAAACATCGAATTGCTAAGAATGGAGCAGTCGCTGTCCCATACGTTACTGTGTTTAATCGAAAGATTTGTGGGCGTTTCCCTCCATACAATAAGTTGAAAGTTGCGGTGGGACTCGTCAAGCTCAATTTGACGGTACATTTTAGCGATGTCTGCCCAAGGACGAAGTCGAAATCTTAGCAAAGTTTCCCATAACTGCGGCTGGATGGTCGGACCCACCATGAGTAGATCATTCAGCGACAATTGAGAGGAGGACTTGCTAGATGCATCGAACAGTACTCGAAGTTTAGTGGATGCGCTGTGCGGTCTTAGCACGCTTTGATATGGGATGAAATAATGCGGCTCTCTCGGAATTCGATTATCAGTTGGGCTCATGTGACCCAAGGCCAAGTACTCTTTCATAAAGTCAATGTACATTGGCCGAATGTCTTCTTGCTTGCTCATTCTTCTTTCCAAGGCCAGAAATCGTCGTTTGGCTGTCTCATAAGACGTACCAAGACAATGTGGGCTTGATTTGAATGGCAGCGACACTGAAACGACCCGAGGTAGTTTGGCAAATAGTCTCCACAAATGACTTCTCGCACAGTTGTTGCTCTGGGGTATACAAATTCGAATTAATTGTATTTGGCTTTTCTTCCAACTCCCAGAATTTGCGACTATTGAATCTATAGCTGTGTCGTCGTTTACGACGCTAATGAAAGTCGACGAACTAGTAGCTGCATTCAATGTTCGGCAGCGACCAGATACAATCCAACCAAAGGCAGTCAATTGCAATGTTGGGCTGTCATCAGGTCCCTTTATTTTGCCTTCTCTTAATATATCAAAAAAGATATCAGCACCGAGCAACAAATCAATACGTTGTGGCTTCTGGAACTGAGGATCAGCTAATTGTACGTTCTCAGGTACCTTGATCTCTTCAGTGTGCTTCTCTGGTTGATACGACGAAATGGAACGTAGCACACCAAAGTCTCTTCGGGTTTCTAAGTCGTCCGTTCGGGACGCTATCGAAGTTTGAACGCTGTGACGAACAGATGACTGACAATTAGCAATGCCCAACAATTGAGTCCCAGATCTTTGCCTTTCTAATTTCAACTGTTTTGCAAGTTCTTCAGTTATAAAATTAACTTGCGAGCCCGAATCTAATAAGGCTCTAGCTAAGTGATAAGATCCAGATTGATCTTTTATCTTCACAACTGCAGTTGCCAAAAGAACTTGATCAGAGGCTATCCGTGCGTGATTTACAGATGAAATCTGTGACGAAGTGATACGAGGGACTGCTGATACAACTGCTGAGCTACTTTGAGCCGCCTCAGAGCTGTATCTGTGCAGTATGGTATGGTGCGGCTTAGAGCACACACGACAGTGGGCTGATTTGCAAGCAGCCACTGAGTGTCCTGTTCGCAAACAATTTATGCAGAGCGGATAGCTTTTTGCGAACGCAAAACGTTTCTGGCAGGGTATTGCTGCGAATGAGGAACACGAGTGAATGAAGTGATCATTCTTTTTACAAAACACGCATTTCGGACTCTGTGACTGACTTTGCAGAGCGACAGCTAGTAAAGTTTTTCCGATTCTTTTCTTACTATCCTGAGCTACCTTACGACTTGGACCAGCACTTCAGCACTTAAATGCTGATACCGTCTGTTTTAGGCAGCTTCACAATCTTGCCACAATGGAAGTTTATTGTAGTCAAGATTCTCTTCCCACCTAGAGCGCGTGCCAGCGTCCGCTTTCATCATTACTAAATGGATGAGCATGGCATTCGAAATCTGCTTATCAGAGCCTAGCGATAATAGAGACTCATAAATGGCACGGACTGAGTCTATCAGCATGCGCAAAGATGATGCTGATGGTTCGGACATGTGTGGGAGGTCAAATAGTTTCGAAATGCTGTTAAAAAATATGAGACACTGATTGTCGTACACATTTTTTAAAGCAGCTAACGCTTTTTGGTAATTAGCATCTGTCACCTGATATGCATTGATAGTACCTAATGCTTCCTTGTCCAAGCATGACAACAGGTGATTAAACTTCTCTATATTTGATAGCCCTGGCTCGTTGTCAACTAAACTCTCAAAAAGTCCAATGAAATTCTTATATTCCGAATATTCTCCGCTAAATCTTGGCAACTTTATATTCGGTAGATTCCTAGAGTGTGACACTGAGCTAATCCTCGTAGAGCTAGCGGGACTCTCACTTTTAGGTTGGTTATCACTACCTCGCTTCATTAGAAGTGCCTTTGTTGACACACACAAATCCTCTAACGTTGAACGAGGCACTAAATCTGCATTAATGTCGTCCAACTCTTGTTGTGTTTTAAAGGCCTTTTCTATGTAGCGGTTCAATATCTCAAGTCGACATTCAATTTCAAATGGCTCTACTGGTTTAGTGTAATCCTTCAATGATTTGTTTATGCGAGTTATATCTTTTGTAACATTTTTATATACGGCCAACAGAGCTTCGACACGCTCCGTTGATAACTCGTCCATAGACCGATTCTTTTCTCGCTTATTAGTCATGATGCTATAAGTGATGCTCAGTGAAACCAATTTCAATCGAAACAAATAAAAGTTCACCTAATGTATGACAACAAGCGAAGAGCAACTCAAGAATGTTAACAAATGCGCGCGATCGTAATAAATCTCAATATATTACGCTGGCAGTGTTAAACTATACTTGAGTGACTGTTACAGACAGCTGTTAACGATATAGCGGAGACAACAACCAGAATGTTTAGTGACTATTAGTGTAAGTGATCTATTGAGTGAAACTTAACTATGTAGATCAATTGAGTGCAATGTATTCACACATACACATGTACAAGCGAGAGCGCGCCGGTATGTGCAAGTGAGAACGCAACGATATTGCAGGCTTGAAATAAAAATGTAGATCGAGCTCATACGATGAGCGCAAAGCGAGAGTGTAAGTTTTGAGCGGCAATAAATCCAAGTGACAAGCGCAAGTAGTGAGCGCACAACGAGAGCGCTACTGTGTGTAAGCGCGAGTA
This sequence comes from Drosophila mojavensis, assembly GCF_018153725.1. Taxonomy (NCBI): domain Eukaryota; kingdom Metazoa; phylum Arthropoda; class Insecta; order Diptera; family Drosophilidae; genus Drosophila; species Drosophila mojavensis. The sequence goes on along the minus strand of NW_025318897.1, from coordinate 1,522,220 downwards.
CAAACGATATTGCTAGCGAGCATGCAAATGATGAGCGTAAATTAAAGCGAAATTTACTGTGTAAGCGCGAGTGCAAACGATATTGCAAGCCAGCTAACAAATGAAGAGCGTTAAGTACGAGCGCAAAAACGAGAGTGCGAGACGAAAATGAGCAAAAAACTATAACACACTAACGGCGCCAAAGAAAACTTTGATTATGCGAGGCAATAGAGATTGAATTTTTTGCAGATCAAAGGTCAATTACAATATGCACCTTATATTTTATTAAATTTCAATTTTAAATAAGCTCAACATAATGTACATAGGCGTAGATTGTACATACATTAATATTTTGTAAGTCTCAAGTAATGCATTTATTTATTTATCGCTTGCATTACTTGGTCATCTATGTGCTCTACGTATTTATGTACTTCCCTGATTATCCACAAAGTTCATAATCCAGCTTCCTTCAATTCCAGAGAAAGTCCACCCGGGGGCGCCAAAAATTTCCTTCCAAAAGGAGTCTGGTCCGTCGTGTATAATATATTCTTTAAGATGTAGACTGCAACTTGCGGTCTCTCTAAATAGGCACGAACCAAGTGCTGGCACCGGTGTTCAATTTTGTACTACTTTTATTGAATTTTAACAGCAACGCAATCGCAGCTTGCACAGCAGAAAGCTCATCTAAGCGCGAGCAGCGGGAGAGCGATTGTTTGGCGAGCGACACTACCGTGCTAGCGTGTACAACAACAACTACTTTACAGTGGTTTCATTTATATTCTTAGCCTATACAATTTTAATATTTAATTTTAAATTCAATTTCTTCATTTTTTAAATTCTATATAATAAAGAGGGCATATGTATATCCAAATGCCTCAACAATTTCGGTATACCCTTCACTCAAAAGGAAAGAGCTGGGATCGTCGCGAACAATTTTCAATTTATGTGCGCTGCTACTATTTGAGAGACCATAGAGAGAGAGAGTATAAAGAGAGGGAGAGAGTGAGGAAGGGAAAATGAGCGCATAACCGTGCTTCATTTGATAATGTGTGCATTTCGTGGCAGCAGTCGCAGCGCACTGATTTTGTCTTGCCTTATTTTCACTGCTTGAGCCTCAAACGACCGAGCCGACCAAATACGAAGTTGTCCGGTCTCCTCAGCGCATTTTTTCGGTGTTGAAAAAGTTTGTTCTACATGTCTAGTCTATGTGTTCTCTGGTCAGTGTTGCCGAAACTTTTTCAGCAAAAGTAGCAAAACCGAAGGCTGAAAGTAGGTAGAAGTAGCTAGCTTCAAAAATAGCTGAAAAAGTAGCAAAAAAGAAAACAGTGCTGTTTTTTTCATAAACAGTCAACTTTATTAATTTAATTCTGATAATATCTCATCTATGACCACCAACTCGTCATGTTCACCATTGTCGCTTTTATAATTTGCCTTTTTAAGGTAGTTGGGTGGAACGCTATACTCATAGCAACATTTGCCATGTCGGCGTAATCCATATGTTTTGTGGACATACAATCTTAATGAAACATTCAAAACGTGATCATATGGCTAAAATGTGCGTACATTCAAAAGCACAAGCCTCTAGTACTTGAAATGCGTTTTTTACAAAATGGTGACATCAATGGGTTCAGGGTATAAAAACTGATAAGAAATGAATTTTGCATAACATATTAGAAAGCTTACCTATTCTTCAGTTGTTGTATTAATTCTCAGTACATTTAAATCATTTACATTTAAAAAGTATCGAAGCCAATTTCTATATATATAAAAGAGAGTTGTGTAAAAGTGTCTTAACACTTATAACTCGAGATCTGCTGGACCAATTTTCATGGTTTTTGATTTGTTGGATTTGTCTCCGCCACGAGTAGGTCAGTAGATCTTTAAAATACTGAAAAAATTTGACGAATACTTGAAAAACGCGGTTTTTTCCCTAAAGATTCAAATTTCCATTTATACTCAGTAGCCTTGACAACAGTGACAGTTTCGGTCCTGTATAGAAGTAAATAAACAAATGTAGTCAGTCAGTCTACGGCACAGCCTCGAGCAGACCTGACTATTCAACAAAAAAAAAAAAAAAAAAAAAAAGACTATTCAACAAAAAAAAAAAAAAAAAAAAGACTATTCAAAAAATAAAAAAAAAATCAACAAAAAAAAAATTTTTTTCCAAATCAAAAAGAAAAATATTTCAAATCAAAAATCTGCAAAAATTCAAAAAAATCAAAAGATTAAAACCTGACTGTTCAAAAACTAAATAAAAAATTCAAAATTCGAAATTCAAAAAAAAACAAGTAAGAAAGCTCTAGTCGAGACTGCTCGACTACGAGATCCCCTGAACCCTTGGAGCAATAGATATTTCAATACTTTTTCGCGACTTTCAGCTTACACAAGAAACACGCACACACACACACACACGCACGTACGCACACACAGGTAAACATACACACACACGCATATAGACACACATACACACACACACGCATACAGACACAAACGCATACACACACACACATACACATACAAGCAACCACGCATAAACACGCATGGGCTGCAGTGTGCGCTTACTATGAGAACTTAATTGCTTAATAACTTTTTTTATGGACGTACGATCTTCATGAAACTTTTAGATTATGATTATAACATGAATATGCATGTACTTGCCAAAGCACAAGTCTCTAGTATTTGAAATACGCTTTTTACAAAAGTGAGGGTGAGGGGGTGAATTTAGAGGTGGGGGGTAAATTTTAACAAAAACCGAAATTGTATAAATTGCATATAAGCATACATTAAAAATTTGGAGACTCTAGCAATAAAGGTGTAGAAGATATAATTTTATGACTGGGTTTCGATAAGGTTTTTTATCGATAAAAAAGATCGGGATGAGTTATCGATTTTTAATGATAAACTTGATATGCGCGCTGTAATTACGGACATTTTAAAAAAAATTTGAAGTCTCTAGCTCTTATATCTTCTGAAATCGACGCGTTCATACATACGGACAGACGGACAGACGGACAGACAGACGGACAGGGCCAAATCAACTCAGCTCGTCACCCTGATCAAGAATATATATACTTTGTGGGGTCTGCCACGCCTCCTTCTCCCTGTTACATACATTTCAACAAAACCATTATACCCTGATTTCCCATTGAAAATGGGTTCAGGGTATAAAAAAGTTAATTATTAAAAAGTGTATTTTTGGCTTTTTATATTTTTGTACTTTTAAACTTTATAAATATTTCAAATCAAAAATCTGCAAAAATTAAAAAAAAAAAAAATCAAAAGATTAAAACCTGACTAATCAAAAATAAATAAAAAATTCAAAATTCGAAATTAAAAAAAAAAAAAGTTAATTATTAAAAAGTGTATTTTTGGCTTTTTATATTTTTGGACTTTTACAAAAGCTAAATATCTCGAAAGTTCAGGTATTTGTTTGTCTCAAACATAAATTTGTGTAAATCTATATATATAAAAGAGAGTTGTGTAAAAGTGTCCAAACACTTATAACTTGATATGTGGTGGACCAATTTTCATGGTCTTTGATTTGTTGGATTTGTCTCCGGAACGAGTAGGTCAGAGACAAATCCAACAAATCAAAAACCATGAAAATTGGTGCAGCAGATCTCGAGTTATAAGTTTTGTAACAAACTCTACTTTGTTTTATATATGTATATAGAGACTGTTAGGCGGTACGAAGTTCGCCGGGACCACTCGTTTTGTTATACAAGCGAACTGCATTTTAGCTAAATTTAATATTTGAAAATAGCCAGATTTGTAGAATAGCTGCACTGACCAAAGAACACATAGATGAGACATGTAGAACAAACTTTTTCACCACCGAAAAAATGTGCATTAAGGACTACTCACTTTCGTAGTTGCTCGGCTCCGTCTCTTACGGCTCGAGCAGTGAAAATACAACACTACAAAGTCAGTTCGTTGCGAGCGCTCAAACGAAATGGTCCCATTCTTATATGAAGCAAGGCTATGCGCTATTTGTCCTACTCTCTATCTCACTCTATCTCTCTCTTTGGTCTCTCAAATCACCGAACTCAGCAGCGCACAAAAATTGAATTTTGTTCGCGATGATCCCAGCTCTTTCCCTTTGAAGTGAAGGGTATACCTAATCATAAAAGCGTTTGTCACGCTCATGCAAACAAAATGTAAGCGTTTGTATGGTTATTCGTGAGAAGGGTATGAAAGCGTTGATACTCATGGAAATGCTTTCGCGACGAGTGTGCACACAGACACACACTTGCAGTCTCTGGAAACATGAGCATTAGTGGCCTGTGTCCGTAACTCTTGCTGCTTGTAGTAATTTTAAAGCCCAGCATTTACATTTGGTCGGTTTTTTGCTCACAAACATACATACATACATGTATATACATATGTACATTTGATTGTGTGTATGCGTATATACATATGTATGGAATGGGAAGATAATTGTCTCTCGATTTAATAGTTTGTAAATTATGTATGGTTTGCATTGTAAAGTGACTGTCAAATGGGCCTTTATGACTTAATATGACATGTGTATTTCATGTCCCATTTGAAGTATATATTTATAGTCTGCAACCCGAAATATTCCAAAGCATATACATACATACATATGTTCATATGCAATTTTTAAAATAAGCATATGTTCATACATGTAGAGGTCAAGATGACATAAAAATCATGCAAGTAAAACAAATATCAAAAGTATTAGAAAGTGCACTTGTCACTTTAGTTAGCTAATTAAATATTGCTATGTATGTACATAAATGCGATTCTGCAATTCGTATTTCGAACTCTAAATCGTTCACACAATTTTAGATTGAGGTAGGTCCACGCCAATGCTCATATCCCATGCATACACACAAAGACATATGTATGTACACATACGCACATGTAAAGGACAGAGGCATACAAATGCTTCTACAAGTGATATCCCATAATTGTGAGCATCGCATCCCATGCGTACACACAATCAAATGTATATACATACATACATATGTATGAGCACTTCACAAGATCGACCAAATGCAAATGCTAGGATTTCAAATTGCTACAGCCAGCAAGGGCTTTGCATACAGGCATACAAATGCTCATAGTACATATAGCATACTGTAAGTGTGTGTGTGCATGCTCGTCGCAAAAACATTTTCATTATGAGCACCAACGCTTTCATACTCTTCCCACAAATAATAACGCAAACGCATGGCAAACGGTTTGAAAAGTTCGGAATACTCTTCACTCAGAAGGGAAGACAAGGGTTCTTGCTGCGAAGAAATTTCAATTTTCGTGAGCTGCTGCTTGTGCTCACAATGTGAGCCTCACATGCATACATACATATACACATTTGAGAGAGCAGAGAGCATCGAGAGAGAGAGAGAGAGAGAGAGCAAGGGAAACATTTAGCATAGAGGGATCTTTTGTTCAACATTTGACCATCTCGGTCGAGCGCATGAAGCGAAATATTAGTAACCCAAACCTAAAAGTGAGGAGCCGAGCGAATACGAAGTTGTCTGGGGTGTTAACGCTCGAAAAAAAGTGTTTAAAACGCTTTACACTACGTGTCCGGTCTATGTGTTCTCTGGTTAGTGTACCCACCCAGCATTTTTGAGTTTAACAGAGCATAAGTTAGTCTTAAAAGACTCGCGCGACGATTGAAAATAGATATATTTGCGCTCATTTTCTGATCATAAAAGACTGTTCTGTCGGGAGAAAATGATACCCTAGCCGCGACTCTTCTTGATAAGTCGCTTCCCAGCAAGCATTTTTGCGTTTAACAGAGCATAAGTTAGTCTTAAAAGACTCGCGCGATGATTGAAAACAGTCATATGTGCGCTCATTTTCTGATCATAAAAGACTGTTCTGTCGGAAGAAAATGGTACCCCAGCAAGCATTTTTGCGTTTAACAGAGCATAAGTTAGTCTTAAAAGACTCGCGCGATGATTGAAAACAGTCATATGTGCGCTCATTTTCTGATCATAAAAGACTGTTCTGTCGGGAGAAAATGGTACCCTACCCGCGACTCTTCTTGATGAGTCGCTTATGACTCTTGTTTTTAATCATAAAAGAGTCTTCCACGAGTCATCTTTTAATCATAAAAGAGTCTTCCACGAGTCATAATTTAATCATTTTTTGACTCATATTCGATTGAAATTTTCAATAATTTGCAATGAAAAGAATTTTTTTCCAGCCTGTCATTGGCACGGACAAAATGCTTTTTTAGCACCGTATTTAAATCCTTATCAGTGCATGTAAATTTTTCATTAGCAATATCTAAAAAGAAAAATATTAATTAATAAAAAATATTATAAATATTTTCCAAAATAATACATACTTTTTATTACGGCTATAATGTAACACCTTTCTGCTGATGGTTTAATTTTTGTCCCCTTCCACCTGGTTTCGGAAGCTACCTTGTCCGAAAAAACTTTTCTGATCGCAGCTCTAACAAATTGTGTGGGCCCATCTCCTCCAACTCTCGATATTAGATGTTCCTAAACATATTAATTAAAAAGAATAAACAAAAATTAAAATAAAATAATATATTAATATTTGTTTCTGTAGTACTCGACATAATCACCTTTTTATTTGTATTTGATATAATTGATATAATTTATTTGTATGCACTTCGCACTTGCACTTCATTTGCACTTTCACGCTCGAATGACAAAATTTGCACATTTCGGCTTGTGCTTAAGAAAAAGTACCGTTTAACTTAGATATAAGCTTAGATAAGAATCGCTTTTCGATCAGCCAAGCGAGCAGAATATGAGTGCATAGTAACAAAGCAAAACCAAGCAATGATAATATTTTAATCACCTGCATGCTTATTTGGCGATTGCTTTGCATTTCGTTTTTGTATTTGAAAGCAATCATACTTTGAGACTATGGAAGGGTCATTTATGAGTCTTCTTTCAATCGCCCAGGAGATTAGTCGTTTTTTAATCGTCAAGGGGACTCAAAAAAGACTCATAAAGACGATTTCTGTTAAAACAGTCTTCCAAACAGTGTTGCCAGGTTTTGAGACATAAAAATAGCAAAATCGTCTCTAAAAAATAGCTGAAAATAGCTAAACAAATTTTAAAATAGCTTACAAAATAGCTGAAACCTTTATGCATTATGCATTTACTTTAAATTTTATTTTTAAATGTTATTTAATAATGTTACAATTTGGTCCACATCCAAATCATCATCAGAATTATATTTTTGATTAACTGGAATCATTTTTAAATATTTGGAAGGCACGGTATAATCATGGCAGCATTTGCCATTGCTGCGCAAGAAGAATTAGCGATGGTATAAATTCACAACTAGTGATGGTATAAGTACGACAAAGTCGTGGTGGTAGTATCGCGCAGATCATTACGTACAATTTGGGACTTAATCGAAAAATGTTTTTTATTTTTTTATTTTTTTGCTTTAAATACTAAAATCAAATTCAAAATATTCGTTTGTAAAATAGCTAAATTTATAGCTAATAGCATTTTCAAAATTTTCATAGCATTTAGGGTTCAAAAATAGCTAAAAATGCTATTAAATAGCTAATCTGGCAACACTGCTTCCAAATGCTTGCTGGGTGCTTATAACTATCGATAGGTACAAAAAACAGCGATAGTTGGTAAAAACTCGATACCTTGATAGTACCATCAGTTTCCCAGATCGGAATAACTTTTGTGTAAATTAAAAATAAATTTGTATTTTTTTCAATACGTATTAGGGTTTCACTTAAATTTGAATATTTTTACGCTGTTCACTCAGAGATAGATGTAGATACGTAGGTGTGGCAAATTAACTGAATAATACTTAATTAATAAAAATGCATTACTTATGCAAAGCAATGAATCCAGAGATTTAAACGCATGCGCTATCGCGCTCAATAATATAAAACTTTGTATGCAATTTTGTAAACACATAAGTATAAACGTATATAATCGAAATATTCAAATCAATTGTAGATGTAATGAAATCAGTGCGAATGAATAAAAACAAGGCAGCTCGAATCTTCGCGTATTTCTGAACCTTTGCAGTACACTACAAAACTTGAAGCATAATTACTCATTGGGTCCCCCTATAAGGATTCTGCTTTGGAAATTGATTAAACTAAGTAAGTCAATAAAATAGTATACATATGAATGCTTGCATATATATTGAACATTTGAGAATTAATCTCACTTCATCATAAATGTAATATTGGTTTTTAAGTAAATAAATTTATATAAATACATACATAAAGGTCTTTGTAAGCAGTGTTTAATCATATCGAGTAATTTGTTGTTGTTTTTTTTTTTTTTTTTTTTTTTACATTTTTCATTTATGTATATGCGTCAATCTCTATAAGACAATTAAGAAACACATAATATGCTAACAAGGACTGCTATTGCTACCAGTACTAGCAAAAGCCACCGCCTGCAACAAATCCCATACCTACCGCCTATACAAACACGTAGTAAGATTACTGCAACAAAGATGTCATCCCACCATCAACGTCATTTTATTCTGCAAACACAAGGATCTAATTCCGGTGGTAATATTGACATTGATATGGCAGAACGAGAACATAGTACGAGCTCGTCTACGCAAACAGTTCCGCTGGAACAACCACTTTCGTCCTTGCATATTCAAAAAAACGAAAATTTTACGCCATTATTTACACATAAGATGCCGCAAACAGTACCATCAGATAAAGTAAGTTTCAAATTAACTAATATATTGATTAAATATAAGACTATCTCAGAATTATTTATTATTTTGTTGATGATGTACTTGTTCAACTAACTGATAAAAAGCCATCGAAAATTTAAAGTGGGACCTTTTTTTTTAAATCAACACCCTATATTTTAAAAATCTGTGTTTGCAGATTTGCTAAGGGTTTGCAACTCATTGAGAATGGAAAAAATATATATAGACTTGCAAGCAGAACTCTGCGTACACCAAGTAAATAAATTTTGGTTGCGTTTAGTTGCCTCTAGTACTTGCTGCCAGGCACTCATGAATGAATCTTATTGCTACCCATTGTGAATGCGAAAACAGTGAATAATGCTTTTGTTAAGGAAGGGCAGAAGGAAGCGTGGCAGGCATAGAGTGATCACTGCGACAAGCTGAGTTGATTTAGCCCTGTCCGTCCGTATGAACGCGTCAATCTTAGAAGATATAAGAGCTAAAGGCTTGAAGTTTTTTCTTACGTCCGTATACTACGCGCTTATCGAGTTTATTTCTGAAAATCGATAGCTACAGTTCAATTAAGTCACAGACCCTGGCAAGAAGCTCTTGGCGAAGTGCAGTTAGCGTTAAACTGTACAACTATTCGAGCACCTGATGCAAGTCCCTTAGAGATGATGATAGGGAACGCTCGATCTCTCGGATTGGTTCCTCCATTGCATTACGGCTGACTTGTCGATTAGGGCGGCATAAAGTCTACAAATAAAGCTAGAAGCATTTTTATAATCAGGGTATAATGGTTTTGTGAAAAGTATGTAACAGGCAGAAAGAGGCGTGGCAGAACCCATTAAGTATATAGTTACGTAGTCATCATACTCCAACAAATTAGAGTATTTCGAATGCATACAGTCACGAGCAAAACTGTAACACGAATTCTATGTTGCAACTTCAAGGGTCTGTACTTCTACTCTGCTTCTACTCTATGGATGTTTAAGATCTTAATTTTATTTTGTTTGTATGATATTTAGCTTTCTTACCTGAACATTTGAAATTATTCGGTTGGCTGGAATAATTATAAGAAATCAAAATTTAAAAAAGTCAAATGTTACAGTTTTGCACCCGAGTCATATTTCAACAAATGTATTTATTAATAATTATTTAATAATTAATGCATAGCTCTTTTGACTTTTTTTTGGTCATTAATGCCATTTGTCATCATTTTTGTTTACCGTCGCACCATTTAAGCAAGAATCGCGCACCAAATGTCCTTGTTCCTATCCCATAGCTCTATCATTCCACTTGGAGCCACCCATAATTCGCAGGCTGCGATTTCACATGACTTCATATATTTTCAATGATATTCATGTCTGAAGAATATTCAGGACACTTCAGGGACTTGAATCCTTGCCATATTGTCCACTTTTTGACCAAATTAGACGTGTTCTTTGAGTCATTGTTCTGCATTTTTCAGTAGTAAAACCCATATGTTTATCTAATTCTCCCAAATTCTTTTGTAAAGTGATCAGGTATTGCTCATGAAACGATATTAAATCGATTAAAACCAAGAGTCAAGCACAATCTTAGTTTATTCTCCCCTAAACCAAAAGAGTGCAGACCCCGCGCTTGACAGTTTGCCTTACTGTACTGTTACAGTCAACAGACTGGACATCCATAAACTCTATGGATGCAAAAATGCAGACCCTTGAAGTTGCAACATAGAATTCATGTTAATGTTTTGCTCGTCACTGTACATAATTTCTCTTATAATCTCTCTTAAGCCACTCTGTAGCTTAATCTTACGACTCTCAAAGCTCGAAGTCGAATCACGCCACTTAAAGCATTTACAAGAAAGGTAACTGTATGATCAGGCCACCTAGAGCTTTGCTATCCATCCACCCAACCTGCCCGCCGGAAACAATTAAAAAAATTTAATTCTCAAAAATTACAATCCTTTTTTTTTTTCTCAAAAAATAACAATTTATTTCTTAAAAATTACAATATTATTTACAGAAATATTACATGCTTTTATATAAACAAAAGGAGCATATCAAGATTTGCGCTTGATAGCCAGTATCGCCTTTCATTTAAACTTTTTCCAGAAGAGGAGAATACTCGCTCGCTTGTTGCAGAGTTTACCGGAATGCATAAAATATTTTTTGCCACCGTTTGCAACTATTTAAGGTCCCTTGCCTCCTGCCAAAAATCTAAGATTGACAAGCTTTAATTTTAGAGTGTGGCATAATATTTATCAATTTCTAAGTCATTTCAATTCTTGTCAGGCTCGTCAAGTTTGCTTTTTATAGTCTGAACACATTTTCAATGGGAAATCAGGGTATAATGGTTTTGTTAAATGTATGTAACAGGCAAAAGGAGGCTTGGCAGACCCCATAAAGTATATATATTCTTGATCAGGGCGACGAGCTGAGTCGATTTAGCTCTGTCCGTCTGTCCGTATGTTTGAACGCGTCGATCTCAGAAGATATAAGAGCTAGGGACTTGAATTTCCTAGATCCGTGTATACCCCGCGCATATCAAGTTTTGCTTTAAATATCGATAACTTGCCCCGTTATTTGTTATTATTAATAGCATTTCTAGCGATTTTAAAATCCTAAATGCTATGAAAATTTTGAAAATGCTATTAGCTATAAATCTAGCTATTTTACAAATGAATATTGTTTAACTTATTTTAGTATTAAAGGAAATAACAGTTTTCCATTAAATCCCAAAATAACAGAATTTAAAGATTGGATGAGGGAGGACGAGTCCGACAACACGCGCGTATATTGCATATACTTCAAATGTAGTAAAATGCAAATCATGCAAAATTACATGATATTAAAATGCATGCCGCGACAAAAAAGCATAAAAGTGCGGTTGGCGGCTTTGGGCTGCCATGATTTTACCGTGCCTTCAAAATTTGTAAACATGAATCCACTTAACCAAAAATACAATTCTACCAATGATTTAGATGTGGACCAAATTGTATCACTATTGAATAACAATTAAAAATAAAACTTTAAGTTAATGCATAATGCATAAAGAGTTCAGCTATTTTGTAAGTTTTTTTATTTTTTTAAAGCTATTTTCAGCTACTTTTTAGAGGCGATTTTGCTATTCTCATGTCTCAAAACCTGACAACACTGGTCCGGACAAGTAGTGTAAAGCATTTTGCACACTTTTTTTTTCGAGCATTACGACCCCAAACAACTTTGTATTTGCTCGGCTCCAAACTTTTAGGCTCGGGCTATATATGGAAGCACAATCATTTCGCTTCGTGCGCTCGACCGAGATGGTCGACTGTTGAACAAAAGATCCCTCTATGCTCAATGTTTCCTTGCTCTCTCTCTCTATCTCTCTCTCAATGCTCTCTGCTCTCTCAAATATGTATATGTATGTATGCATGAGTAGAAGCAGCGGCTCACAAAAATTAAAATTTCTTCGCAGTAAGAGCCCATGTCTTCCCTTCTGTGTTCAGACTATACCAAACTCTTCAAACCGTTTGCCATGCTCATGCAAAATGTTTACGTTTTCGTCAATATTTGTGGAAAGGGTATGAAAGCGTGGGTGCGCATAATGAAAATATTTTCGTGTCGAGCATGCCCACACACACTTACAGTTTGCTACATGTATTAGCATTTGTGCATGTGTGTATGCATGAGACATGAACATTGGCGTGTGCCTACCGCAACTTAGTATTGTGTGAACGATTTTGGGCTCAAATTGAAGAATCGCGGTTATATTTAAGTACCTGATTAGTGTCTTCAGTATTTTCCAATGTTAGGTGAATATTTAATATTGGCGCTCAATATTCATATTTCGTTCAAACATAAATTCTTGTACTACATGCAATCAAATCAATTGCATACCTTCTTTTTAATTGCCTTATAAGCTCTGTTAGAAAATGTTTATGTTTTGTTTACAAAAAAATAACAAAGTTTGATAATATTGCTCAAAATAAGATCATTTGAGTTAAATATAAATAATATTCTAGTTCAGTTAGATCCATTCTATTATTGATACGAAAAATTACTCTGTAAATGAAGAAGCGGAAATAAAGCCAATTATTTTTTTGTTAAATCCAGAATTCCCGCTGCCCGCTGTTTTGGAATTTTTCCCGTGATTGGATTTCCAAGAGAGCCAAATTTAACGTGAAAAAGCTGATTTAGCAATACTACCCTGCACCCCAAACATATTTTTTTGTGAAATGTACAGTGACGAACTAACTTATTGGCACAGCAAGCTTTTTAAACGTTATAGCAACTTTTTAAGTGTTTTTTAACGCTTTCATAGTAAACAAAAAATTTTGGACACCTAATGCTAGAGACCTCAAATTTGGTATATATACTCGGGCTGACCACCTAAGACCAAAAAGCTGCGACGGATATATGTGCGCCCACAGGGGGCGTGGCAAACCGCAAAAGTTTATATCTCCTAAAGTATATTAGCCAGAAACTTCAATTTAAGTTTCTAGTCAGTAACCTCTTCTATCGATGAGCCAAAAATAAATGTAATTTTGTAATTGAGCGTAAGCATTCAAGTTAGAGTACCGCTAGCTCATTCTAAGAACTGACCAAAAATGAGGTGTCTACGCCTAGTAAGGGCGTGGCAAATCGAGAAAAATTTTCTACTAATATTACTACTAATATTAGAGCTAAACTTATCTTATAAATTGCTGATGGGATGTGAATGAGTATTCCACAGCCGATAACGCCCGACTGCAACGTTCTAACTTTTTTATATCCTGAACCCATTGAAAATGGGAAACCAGGGTATAATGCTTTTGTTGAAAGATATGTAATCGGCAAATGGAGGCATGGCAGACCCCACAAAGTATATATATTCTTGATCAGGACGACGAGCTGAGTCGATTTAGCCCTGTCCGTCTGTCCTTCTGTCCGAATGTTTGAACGTGTCGATTTTAGAAGATATAAGAGCTAGACTTTTTTTTTAAAGGACTGTATATTCAGCGCGGCTGTCGAGCTTATCGTCAAAAATCGATAAATCATCCCATTATGTTTTTATCGACAAAAAACACTGAAGTTCAGTTCAGATGCCTGTATTGTGAATGATTTCTACTTTTTATACCATGAACTTATTGAAAATGGGAAATCAGGGTATAATGGTTTTGTGAAAAGAATATAAGAGGCAGAAGGAGGCGTGGCAGACCCCATAAAGTGTATATATTCTTGATCAGGGCAATGAGCTGAGTCGATGTAGCCCTATCCGTTTGTATGAACGCCTAGATCTTAGAAGTTATAAGAGCTAGAGAGCTGAAACTTTGCATGTGGACTCGTGTATACCATACGCAGTACAAGTTTATCATATTTTTCGATAACTCATCCGATAACTTGTTTTTCGAGAAAATTCGAAAAATGGATTTTGTTTTTCCAGCCTAATTTGAACACTTTCAGACCTGAAGACTTCAGATTTACTGTGTATATACATACATTTGATGGATAAATACATTTTTGTTTTTCCTTCTGGGTGCGTCTAGGTTCAGGGCTTAAAAAAAATACTTCTATAAAAGGATTTGTGAGTTAATATATTTTGAAAGTTGAAAGTTCTTTTTTTTTTACAGATCAACTTACGTTTAATTTTGGTAAGCGGTAAAACAAAAGAATTTGTTTTTAATACAACAGATTCTGCTGGTGACATTGCTCAAACTGTTTTTGATAATTGGCCTGTTGGTGAGTAATTTAAATGGATAAAAATGTTCAAATGCGATCCTTAAATTATATATTTAAATTATAAATACTGACCATACAAATAAGTAAGAACGTTGCAGTCGGGTGTTACCGATTGCAGGATACCCATAAAGTATATATAATCTTGAACAGGACGACGAGCTGAGTCGATATAGCCCTGTCCGTCTGTCCGTCCGTCCGTCCGTCCGTATGAGCAAAAGGATCTCAGAAGATATAAGAGCTAGAAAGCTGAAATTTGGCATGCATACTCGTGGATACCATAGGCAGTACAAGAGAATAATCGAAAAATCGACTTGGTTTTTTCAGCCTAATTTGAACACTTTTAGACCTGGAGACAAATTTGCATTGTATATAAAGTTAATGGATACAAAGATTTTGTAATTTACAGATTTTAGATACCACGCCCCCTTCGGCCCCAATTTGTAAAAAACGAATTTCAAGTACTAGAGACTTGTGCTCTGGAATGTACACTCATTTTTACATATGATTACGCTCTGAAAGTTTCATTAAGATTGTATGTCTACAAAAGAAATTATTCAACAAATAAATTCTCATAATATTGCTCACACTGCAGCGCAGCCCAAGCGCAGTCGCTGCTTACTGCGCAGTTAGCAGAGCGCGTTGTTATACGCGCATCTGGATGCATGTGTATGTATGTGTGCATAGAAGAAGTGCAGAATGATTAGAATATCAGCTTAGAGGGTTCAGGGTATCTCCTAGTCGAGCAGTCTCGACTGGAGCCTTCTTACTTGTTATACCCTGAACCCATTGAAAATGGGAAGTCAGGGTATAATGGTTTTGTTGAAATGTATGTAACAGGCAAAAGGAGGCGTGGCAGACCCCACAAAGTATATAAGTATATTCTTGATCAGGACGACGAGCTGAGTCGCCCAATCCGTCTGTCCGTATGTATGAACGCATCGATTTCAGAAGAAAAAAGAGATAGTGACTTCAAATTCTTTTTTAAAATGTTCGTAATTCGCGGATATCGAGTTTATCATCAAAAATCGATAAATCTTCCCGTTATTTTTCATCGATAAAAAGCCTTATCGGAAATCAGTTATAAAACACACACACACACACCCTGCACGAAGCTGTAGGCAAGGCCTTAGGCGACCGAGCGGTAGTTAAAACACTTATCGAATCGGCTCAAATTGAGATTCGCGACCTAGATGAGCTAGCAAGCAAAGAGGATATCTTGGACGCCGTTAGGGTGGAGTTGAAGGAGAGCTCACTCCCCATTGAGGTTATCAAATCGCTTCGACCAGCCTTGCGTGGGTAGCAAAGAGCTACGGTTGCTCTCCCAATTGGGAAAGCCAAAACTCTGCTCGAGCTGTCCAAAATTAGAATAGGATGGGTAGTATGCCGTATCCGAGCCGTGGACCAGCCTAATCGCTGTCTCAAGTGCCTCGATTATGGATATATTGCAGCCAACTGCGACAGCGACTGTGACCTAAAGGGTGCCTATTTCAGGTGTGGAGAGATGGGTCACAGTGAAAAAGCATGCATCAAGCCACCTAAATGTAGCCTCTGCGTCCGGAAAGATGAAAAGCAGACGGACCACTCAGCAGGCAGCTTTAGTGTCCATCCTACCGTGAAGCTGCGCGTAAAATGAAATGTTGAGGTTTTTGCAGCTTAACTTAAATCACTGTGTTGCTGCCCAAGATCTACTAGGGCAGACCATAAGAGAAAAAGGCATTGACGTAGCCTTTCTCAGTGAGCCTCATCACTGTAGGGCCACCTGCCATAGGACATGGGCAACAGACGCCAATGGCAAAGCTGTGTTGTGGGTATGTGGCAACTCAACGAATGTACTTTCGAATAGAGGTGGGCATGGGCCGACTTTTTTGCACCCAGCCCGATCCGCCCACGGTCAAAAGTTGAAAATTTTATCCGTACCCGAAAGCAAATAATTTTTCATAACCGCACCCAACCCGCCCGCCCGAAACACTTTAAAAAAATTTAATTCTCAAATATTACAACAAATTTTTTGTTCTCAAACATAACAACAATTTAATTCTTAAAAATTACAATATCATTTACAGAAATATTACATGTTTTTATATAAAAAAGAGGAGCATATCAACATTTGCGCTTAATAGCCTTGTTCCCCTTTCATTTAAAATTTTTCCAGAAGAGGAGAATACTCGCTCGCTTGTTGCACAGCTTACCTGAATACATATAATATTTTTTGCCGCAATTTAAGGTCCGTTGCCTCCTGCCAAAAATCTAAGATTGACAAGTTTGAATTATAGCGTGTGGCATAATATTTATCAATTGCATTTTTGCCAGGCTCGTCAAGTTTTCTTTTTTTTTGTTGTTGATTTTTGTCCAAAAATTCTAGAAATTCAAGATTCAAATTTGTCGGAGAGTTCTCAATTCTCGCGTCCCCAATTGAATCATTTTGCATATCATAAATTTCAACCATCTTGCTTTTGACGGTCTCCAAAATATGTTTTTTTTTCAGGTAAAACGGGTTGAGCGGCGTTACCCGCACCCGCCCGCACCCAACCCGAAACTCGATTTTTCTGCCCATACCCACGGGTAACCGCGGGTGCCTACGGGTACCCGATAAAAGCTTGACCCGTGCCCACCTCTACTTTCGAATGTAAAGTCATTCAATGGGTTCGTACGTGGCCGAAATGGTAACTTATGGCTCTACAGCTGCTACCTGGCCCCCAGCATGCAGCTCAGTGAATTCACAACGGTGCTTGACGTGCTTGCCGAGGATGCTAGGGGTCGGAAGGCCATTATAGCAGGAGAATGGGCGTTAGAATGGGATAGCCATACGCTTGATGTTGCACTGCTCAACACTGGTCACGAGTTCACCTTCAGTCGAGCTGGATACGGATCTGTTATTGACATTACTTTTGTCACCTCATCCTTCTTCCGGGAAGCAACATGGAGCCATTGCGATAGCTATACGGGCAGCGATCATACTGCACTCCTGTTCACAATAGGTGCCCTGCCAGGGCGTCAACCCTGTGGAGGGAATCGTATCGGCTGGATACTTTTGATCCCGCGGCTTTTTCAAAGGCCATTCAGTCTCTGGGCACAATTGGTAAGCATGCCAAATGGTAGCCCAAATTAAGAGTGCCTGCAATAGCAGCATGTAATGTTGCAAGCAGCTCACGCGACAACATGAGCTAACGTATTGGTGGAATGCAAAAATCGGGGTAGGTGTACGTTTTTCGAAAAACAATTAGCTTACCAGGCAGCCAGAAAACAGTTGAAGAAGGCCATTCGGGCAAGCAAACGAGAATGCTTTCTAGAGTTGTGCGACTCAGCCGAACATGACCCTTGGGGCAGGGCATATAAGATAGTAGTTAAAAGACTATACGCATCTAAACAGGTGCAGCCGACGGATCGTCTGGAGCTTAAATCGATTGTGGAAACGCTCTTCCCAGAAAGATTAAGCTCCAATCATGCCCCTTAGTAGCTCTCAGAGGTCTTAGAACTAACACAGCTCCAGGACCGGACGGAATCCCAAATCGTGCGCTAAAGCTAGCCCTCGCCTTGCATACTAGTACGTTTGCCGAATTATTCAACGAATGTTTAATTCAGGAGACGTTCCCTGCAGCCTGGAAAACTCAGAACTTTGTATTGCTACCAAGGCTGGCAAACCACCAGGGGAACCATTTTCGTATAGACCAATCTGTCTCCTAGACACCATAGGAAAGGTGTTTGAGAAACTGGTTGGCTCTAAACTGGAGACTTCTATTGCTAGCGCCGGTGGCCTGCCACCTAACCAAGGAAGGCTCGGTCAACAACAGATGCGCCTGGCATTCCGCTATCCAAGGCACCAGATGGAGGCACCGGACGAAGCAATACTGCATCATCGTGACTAGCTAGTTGGGATATGATACTGGATGCGCTATCACAATATCCCTAAATATCTAAAAGAGATAATAAAGAGCTACTTCAGAGGAAGAACACTGGTATACAACACGAGTGAAGGTCCCCAAACTCATACAGTGTCAACTGGAGTACCACAAGGCTCAGTGCTGGGGCCTCTCCTATGGAATATTATGTACGACGGCGTATTGCGCTTGGAACTTCCAGCAGGTGCGCACAACATTGGCTTTGTTGATGATGTAGCTTTCGTCTCCATAGGCAAGGAGCTTAAAGATACTGAGCATATGTGCAGCGCAAGAATCAATCGGATTCGAAACTGGTTGACAAGAGCTGGGCTCGAGCTAGCAGCAGTCGCAAAAGAGTGGAAACTGCCAATATAAAAGTCGGCACCATCGTTACTTTTGCTTCAAAGAGGGCGATAATCTTGGCGTCACAACGACACAAGATTAACTTTCCGCGAGCACCTAGAATATGTGCATAAAAAGGCAGCTGGCTCTTGTAGAGCTCTCTCAAGAATTACGCTTAACACGCGGGGACCAAAACAGCAACGACATCTCCTTCTAATGAGCGTCATTAGGTCCGTCATTCTCAATGCTGCGCCAATATGGGAAAGGGCGATGGCAACGCCGAGGTACAGCCGGGGCATTTGCGCTATCTACAGACTGAGCGCAATCAAAGTCTGCTGCGCGTTCAGAACAGTCTCTGACGACGCGGCGCTCGTCATAGCCGGCATGGTGCCTCTGGAGGACTTACTCGCCGAAGCCGTGGAACGGAATGCACACGAGCCTCTGCAACGCAACAATATCAGAGCGAACAGCATTGCACGATGGCAAAGAAGGTGGAGCAGCTCAACTAAAGGGCGGTGGACACATACTCTCATCCCGGGACTTGAGCCATGGGTAAACCGCAAACACGGCGTGGTTAATTTTTATCTTGCGCAGATTCTTTCGGGACATGGGTGCTTTCGGAGCTACTTAAAGCGCTTTGGCCATGAAGAAACCGACGAATGCTCTTGGTGCGGACGAGGTCTGGTGGAGGGCGCCAACCACGTCTTATTTGAATGTGGACGCTTCCTAGAGGAGGGGCGTTGTCTGGAAGAAGCAGTGGGCCGCTCTCTTAGAGCAGACCACATGGTCAAAGTTATGCTGGAATCTGAGGCAGCTTGGAAACTTATAAGCACCTTCGCGGCAACAATTATGATGGAGCTTCGCAGTATCGTGCGAAGACGAGCTGTCCCAGGCTAAGGGAGTTTAAAGTGCTTGCGAAGCAATGCTTTACGGCCGTCCCGCAAGCATCGTGCGCTATCCTTAGCCACCTAAACACATACTGTATTATATAAGTAAAATTTTAAATAGACGAATATAAAAAAAAAAAACACACACACATACACATACTCACGCATACACAAACACACACACACTAACACAAGCACCCACGCTTAATCTATTACTAATTACTGTGAGAACTTAATTGCTTAATAACTTCTTTTGTGGATGTACTTTCTTCATGAAACGTTTAGATTATGATCATAACGTGGATATGCATGTATTTGCCAAAGAACAAGTCCCTAGTATTTGAAATACGTCTTTTTCAAAGGTGTTGGTGAGGGGTTGCATATAGGGGTGGGGGTAAATTTTAACAGAAACCGATATTGTAAACAAGTAAGAGAACTCTAGTCGAGAGTGCTCGACTAGATAGTACCCTGAACCCAACTAATAACAAGTAAGAAAGCTCTAGTCGAGACTGCTCGACTACGAGATCCCCTGAACCCTTGGAGCAATAGATATTTCAATAATTTTTCGCGTCTTTCAGCTTACACAAGAAACACGCACACACACACACGCACGTACGCACACACAGACATACATACACACGCATACAATAACACATACACACACAAGCACCCACGCATAAACACGCATGGGCTGCAGTGGCGGCTTACTAAGAGAACTTAATTGTTTAATAACTTTTTTTGTGAACATACGATCTTCATGAAACTTTTAGATTATTATTATAACATAGATATGCATGTAATTGCCAAAGCAAAAGTCTCTAGTGTTTGAAATACGCTTTTTACAAATGTGAGGGTGAGGCGGTGAATTTAGAGGTAGGGGGTAATTTTTAACAAAAACCGAAATTATATAAATTGCATATAAGCATACATGACAAATTTGGAGACTCTAGCAATAAAGGTGTAGAAAATATAATTTTATAACTGGTTTTCGATAAGGGTTTTTATCGATAAAAAAAGATCGGGATAAGTTATCGATTTTTAATGATGAACTTGATATGCGCGCTGTAATTACGGACATTTAACAAAAAATTGAAGTCTCTAGCTCTTATATCTTCTGAAAGCGACGCGTTCATACATACGGACAGACGGACAGGGCCAAATCGACTCAGCTCGTCGCCCTGATCAAGAATATATATACTTTGTGGGGTCTGCCACGTCTCCTTCTGTCTGTTACATACATTTCAACAAAACCATTATACCTTTATTTCCCATTGAAAATGGGTTCAGGGTATAAAAATGCATATCAGTATACATAAAAAATTTTGAGACTCGATCTTTAAAGATGTAGGAGATATAAATTTATTACTTGTTTTCGATCATGTTTTTAATCGATAACAAAATAACGGGGTAAGTTATCGATATTTAAAACAAAACTCGATATGCGCGTGCTATACACGGCCCTAGGAAAAAAATTTTTAACTCTTATATCTTCTGAGATCGACGCGTTCAAACATACGGACATCCGGACGGACAGAGCTAAATCGACTCAGCTCATCGCCCTGATCAAGAATATATATACTTTATGGGGTCTGCCACGCCTCCTTCTGCCTGTTACATACTTTTCACAAAACCATTATACCCTGATTTCCCATTTGCAATGGGTTCAGAGTACAAGTAAGAAAACTCTAGTCGAGACTGCTCGACTAGGAGATACCCTGAACCCTCTAATCTGATATTCTAATTACTCTGCACTTTTTTTCGGCACACATACATACACACGAACGTATTAGAACGCGATCTGCTAACTGCGACTGCGCTTAATCTTACTGAAACTTTTAGAGCGTAATCATATGGCCAAATGTATGTACATTCCAAAGTACAAGTCTCTAGTTATTGAAATACGCCTTTTACAAAGGTAAGGGTGAGGGGGTGGATATAGGGTTGGGGGGTAAATTACAACAAAAATCGAAATTATATAAAATACATATAAGTCTACATATAAAATTTTGAAATTCTAGCCCTAAAGGTGTTGGAGATATAATTAAATAACTAGCTTTCGATAAGGTTTTTAATCGATAATAAAATATCGGGAGTAGGTACCGATATATAGAGAAAGACTTGATATGCGCGTGATATACACGGACATAGGAAAAAAATTTCAAGTCTTTAGCTCTCATATCTTCTGAGATCGACGCGTTCATACATACGGACGGACGGAATGACAGACGGACTGGGCCAAATCGACTTAGCTCGTCACCCTGAGCAAGAATATATATACTTTGTGGGGTCTGCCACGCCTCCTTCTGCCTGTTACATACTTTTCATAAAACCATTATACCCTGATTTCCCATTTTCAATGGGTTCAGGGTATAAAAATTTAGTATAGAGCATAGCTCGCAAATAACTGTTAACACTTTTTCGTTGTCTGCAAAAAAGTGTCTTTCACTGACACAGTCAAAAAAACTCAGACAGAAACGGTTTTTGTCGCGTCTGGCTTAGCTCTCTCGCGCTCTGAGGGAGACAGTTGTTTCTGTTTTCGTTTCCTCAAGTCAAACACTGATCGTTTGCTTGAGTTAAATGAAGTAACAGTAAGTTGCGTTTGTATGGGTAATCACGCGCGATTGCTGCGTTCTTTTTGTATGTATGTATGCGTGTATTTACATGCACACGAAGGCAAAAACATTTTCTGCTGAGTTTTTTAGTCAAAGTGTTTTTTGCTGAGAGTCTTTGTGTGAGGGAAAATCGTGTTAGTTTTACGCGACACTCATGTGAGAGCGTCACACGAATGAGTCATTGCATTGCGTCTGAGCGAAACAGATGCTAAAGAAAGCAGAGAGTGACGCTGAGAGCGAGACGTGTCTGCACAATTTTTTTGGTTAAGATGCGAGGAAGAGAATAAACGAAAAAACGATCAACTCTCATTTGCAAGCTCTGGTATAGAGTCATCTTTTTTTTTCAAAAGTTGACCATCTCGGTGAAGCGAAATGATTGTGCTTTCGTATGTTTTCATTGCTCGAAACTAAAAGTGAGGAGCCGAATAAATATGAAGCTGTCTGGCGTCAGAAACCTTTACACTACAAGTCCGGTCTATGTGTACTCTGGTTAATAGTAAAACTGACACAAAACTTGTAAAGTACCACTATGGCCGGGGCAGCGTCAGTCTGCCCAGGGTGTTTGATCACAAGAAATTTGTGTTTTGCCGGGACTAGAGTGAGGAGAGGGGAGGGGGGAAAATACGGGAAACACTAGTTGACGACAGCCGGGGCTTGTCCACTCGGCGAACGGGCGCAGCCGCGTTATTTATAGCCAACTCCTTTTTACAGTCGGGCGTTGCCGCGACAGGTTGAAACGAATGGAACAGAGGGGAGCGGGGGAGGAATAGGGAATCACTACTGTTGTTAGTGTTAAACTTGCAAAGTAAACAACACGCCGAGTTTCACTTCAATTTCTCTTTTAATTTATTTAAAACATTCCACTCTTATTTCTACATCCCCTTCTATTTCTACTTTCGGCTTTTAATTCGTTACATGTTACTTAAACTCTAATAAGTCACTTGCGCTCACCCGCTATTCTTCGCTGTCCGAAAACTAATAATCATTTCGCTCTCTGTCGGCCGCCTCCAAGCCTCCGCCGCGATCCGCCTCGGCGTCGGCAATACAACTCACCACGGCGTCGGCCCTTCGAACTTTCGCCGCGAAGGACAGAGTTGCATTGCCGATCGCCGCGACTTGCGCGCGTCCCCTGGCCTATTTAAAAATAACAAACAATTATGTGAGGCGGTTCAGTGAGCCGCCTTACACCCCCCCTTATTTACTAGAGCGAGGGTCACGCCCCCCGAGGGTGTAACCGTCACATTGACCGTGGCGCCCTCGGTACGAACACGGAAACGCACCCTTCTGCGCGGTAGCTACCGCATCCCTAGCTCGCATTGTACCGCTCGGATGGTCTGTTCGTCCACTGAGGCCCCCGGTGGCCGGATCTTCCAGCCGGGTGGGATGACCGGCGCTGGGTCGAATGGAGGGGGGCTCTCCCCCATGAGGATCTCGAATAAATTCGGCTCCCAGCCGTCCAAGATATCGGCCATATCGGCCAGCAGTTCGGCCTCGTTCGTGTGTTTGAACTTGGGTGGGGGTCGCTCCTCACGAGACCTGTAATACTCCCGGCCCACCCTCGGGTCGCCTCGCCTTTGGTACCCCGTACCCGGGAATGGCTCGGTGTCAGCGTCGCTGACATCTTCCACGCGAGCCGCCTCTTCCTCCCTCTCGTCCTCGCTGCTGATTATGATGACCACGTTCTCCATTGTTCTTGTATCTGAAAACCCAAGTATAAGTGACACACTTTTTAGGATACTGCCTCCTAAACTACCAGTTAGTATATCAACTTTCACGAGATACTACGGGGGTTGGATAACAGGTTTGAGGTGGGGAAAGGGTATGACTGAGGTGTGTTGCCGTCAGTGTTCAGAGACGTCGATGGTCCCTCGGCTCTCGTCCCGCTCTTTCTCGCTCTCGTCGCCGTCGTGATGGAAGGGCTTCAGCTGGGAGATGCTAGCTACCCTTCTTTTGTGCTCGCCGCGTTTGGTGAGGCGTACGATGTTGGGGGAGACAAAGCTAACGATCCTGAACGGGCCGTCATACTTCGGTGCCAATTTCGCTGCGAAGCCATCCGCCGCGTTGGACAACGGGTGCTGCCTCAACAGGACTGACGAACCTGGCTTCGGCCTCCATTCGCGCCTACGCATATTATAATATCGTCCCTGATCCTTCGAGGCTCGCTGTAAGTTGTTACGGACTACGTCGAAGATTTCTCTCATCCTAACTTCTTTGGCCTTGGGCTGGATTTCTCTCGTCGCAGAACCCGGAGTGACTTCTTCATACAGTGCGGCGGGTAGGCGTGGCTCCCGCCCCAGCATTAGGAATGCAGGAGTGAAGCCTGTGGAATCGGCCACACTCGAGTTGACGGCCAGCGTTATCTCAGGCAGCAGCTCGTCCCACGAGCTTTGATGGCCTTCGACGTATTGTGCTACCATCGTCTTTACCGTGCGATTTGTCGTCTCCGTCGGATTCTCCTGCGGCGAATAAGGCGCTGTATATTGGAGCGTCACCCCCAAGGATTCTATGAACGCCTTGAAGCTTCTGCTTGTAAATTGAATTGTCGCATACGAATGTCCTGGGTACTCCGAATCTGCTGAGTATACGTTCCCGGAACGCTAGCTGCAGCAGCGCGGTAGTGGCCTTCTTCAACGGCACTAGCTCCACCCACTTAGCGAAAGCATCGTGGAACACCAACAACATTGTGTTCCCACGCTTGGATCGAGGTAAAAGTCCCACGAAATCTGCGCATAAGACCGCCATTGGCTCCGCTACCTGCCTTGTCAGCTTCTGCCCGGCCGGCTTTTGTTGTACGCACTTGAATTTCTGGCACGTCTCGCAGCGCTTTACGTACTTGGCGGCATTTCGGAACATGCCCGGCCAATAGTATCTCTGCGCCAGTCTAGCTGCCGTCTTTCTCACCCCTTGATGTCCTGCTGTGGGGGCATCGTGGCATTCATGGAGGACCCTGCTTCTTTGGCCCTCGGAGACGCACAGCTTCCAAGGGATGTAATCCTCGTCGTCCGTCCGATAGCCCAAGTTTCTATATATCTGGCCATTTTCCTCTACGTAGTCCCTGAACTTCTCTGGGTCGTTAGCAATACTCTCGCGCATCTTCGCTATCCACTTACAAGGGAGGCACTCCTCCACCGCTTGTTGACAATTCTCCAGGGGTTGGCGAGACAGTGCGTCGGCCACCACGTTTAGGCTTCCCCGGCAATAACGGACGTCTAACTGGAATTGTTGTAGTTCTAACGCCCATCGGGCGATCCTGCCCGTGGGGCTCTCTATCGAGTTCAGCCATTTCAACGCCAGGTGGTCTGTGATTACGTCGAACCTGTAGCCTTCTAGATAGCAACGCATCTTCCTGATTGCCCAGACGATCGCCGAATAATTCACCTCCGTTTTAGTCAGTCTTCGGCTGGCGTAGGCTATGACTCGTTCCTGACCCTCGATCTCCTGAGTTAGCACTGCGCCCAGCTCGCAGTCGCTGGCGTCGGTTTGCAGCACAAATTTTTCCGAGAAGTCGGGGCACGCCAGGACTGGTGCTGTCGTTAGGCTCCCCTTCAGCTTTTGCAGCGCATCTTCTTGCTCCTCGGTCCAGACCCACTTCTGCCCTTTTTTGAGCAGCCTGGTCATTCGTTGGACCAATGAAGCGAAGTTCGGCACAAATCGCCTGTACCAAGACGCCATTCCCAAGCATTGTCGTAGCTCTTTCAGGTTCTTTGGTGTGGGGAAGTCTCGAATCGCTTCGACTTTCGCGGGGTCGGTGCAGATCCCTTCCCCACTAATGACGTGGCCTAGATACGCCAACTTTTCTCGGAAAAAGCTGCATTTTTTTCTATTAACCTTGAGGTTAGCCGCTCTCAGTCGCCGGAAAACCTCCCTCAAATTGGCCGTATGTTCTTCCTTTGAGGCTCCGATCACCACTATATCGTCCAGGTATGCGAACGCGTGGGGCTCCATCTCGGGTCCGATCACCGTATCCGGTGCTCTCTGGAACGTTGCCCCAGCCGAATGCAGTCCGAAGGGCATTACCCGCCACTGGAACAAACCTCTCCCCGGGACGGTGAAAGCCGTGTACTCCCTGCTGTCCGCCGCCATCGGGATCTGCCAATACCCGCTTTTGAGGTCCAGCGTAGATATGAACCGGGCTTGCCGCAGTCTTTTCAGGATGTGGTTAATCCTGGGAACAGGATAAGCGTCCGGAATCGAGTGGGCGTTGAGCTGCCAGTAATCCACGCACATGCGCCATTCTCCGGTCTTCTTCTTCACCAGGACTATGTGCGCGCTGTGCGGGCTCCTCGACGGCTCGATAGCTCCAACCCTGAACAGTTCGTCAACCTGCTCGTTGATTATCTTCTGCATCGCTGGGTTCTTCGGGTAGTATCTCTGTTTGAGGGGTTTATCTATGTGGGACACTCCTTCGAGCTTCTCGAAGAGTGCTAGCTCGGTCTCCAGGAACTCCTTTAGGCTAGGATCCAGATCTTCCGGCCACACTACGGCTCCGAGGGCCGGCCTTGCGTCGCGTTCTTCTTCCGGATCTGTTGCGTCTCGCATCGTGGGGTGCTCTCCCAGCTTCCGTTCGAGCTGCTCGTCTCCCTTCCTGTCGGCCCTTGCGCAAATGTCCGGTGCCCTCTGCGATTCTGCATCCGCCCGAGCTCTCCGTTTCTTCGACGGTGGAGTCCAGCTTGGCGCCTCGGGGTTCACATTAGCGTAGCTCGAGCGTCGAGCGAGTGACCCCTCGTTTTCAACGCGACTGCTCTCTTTTGACGTTTCTTCCATTCTCATCGTCAGTTCCGTGTCGCCACAGCGCAGCGTCGCCCCCACCGCGCACAGGAAATCCATCCCTAAAATAATGTGATCCAACATAGTCGGCATGATGAGCACCGTCATCTGCACTACCTTCTCCGCGAGGGCCACGACTACCTTCATTGTTCGCGTTACGTCCAGCGACGACCCGTCGGCCAACCTTATTCGAGATCGTATCTCCTGCGATTTAATTCAATTTGGTTTTATTTTATTTTAATTTAATTTTATTTTAATTTAATTTAATTTAATTTTATTTTATTCGCTATTATTTCACCCTTGTCCCACTGTTCTCTTTACGGCCCCATGACCTCGAATTTATTATGCTGAGCTGTGGGGGTATATCCGCTCACGAGCCCGCGCGCACCAAGAATTAAAAATGAACAAAATTCCCCACTGTAAATTTTTATTTTATTTTATTATATTTTACTTTACTTTATTTTATTTTATTTTGTTTTGTTTTGTTTTATTTTATTTTATTTTATCTCCCCTTTGGCCCACTGTGCGCTCCACTTTTATGGCCCAGTGACCGCTAATCTATTCCGTCGTGTTGAACCGTGGGGTATATCCGCTCACGAGTCCGCGCGCACCAAGAATAAAATAAACCAAATTCCCACATTTTTTTTTTTTTTTTTTTTTTGTTTTATTATAAATATTATTTCATTTTATTTTATTATATTTTATTTTATTGTATTTTAATTTATTTTATTTTATTTTTTTTTTTTATTTTACTTCATTCTATTTTATTTCGCCTTTGGCCCACTGTGCGCTCCGTTTTTATGGCCCAGTGACCGCTAATCTATTCTGTCGTGTTGAGCCGTGGGGTATATCCGCTCACGAGTCCGCGCGCACCAAGAATAAGAATGTACAGTTCACTTCACTATTACTGTCATTATTATTTCCATTATTATTCTCATCACTATTCTTATTATTATCATTATTATTATTACCACTTATATATATATATATATTTTCTTTCTTTCTACCTCTCCTTTATATTTCCTCGTTTTATGCAGTTTTACTGCAACTTATTTTGTCTAAGTTTTCTCTTGCTTCCGACCCAATGTGCGCCGCACTTTTATGACTTGAGAACCGCTAGCTTACCCTGTTGCAACGTGCCGTGAGGTATATCCGCTCACGAGGCCGCACACTTCATTAACATTTGTAAAATTTGTTTTCCCTTTTACATTAATTTTCTCTTCTGTATATATGTTCGTATAAATATGTATATATATATATATGAATATATGAATATATGTATACACAAACACATAAGTTTAGCTATGCTTTTGACGCGCCTTCGGTGCAATGCACTTTAGCGCCGTTACGCTCACGCCGTTATTTGCCGCCGCTAGCGCTGTTCTTTCGTTATTTCGTTGCGCAGGTCGGGTACACGCGGGTATGCTCGACACCTGGATTACCTGGATTTGGGCAAGTTTGCGGGTCTTTATGCCGCTAGCTCGCCGCACTCTCCTCAGCCCCTGGTCCCTGCTCGGGCGCCACTTGTAAAGTACCACTATGGCCGGGGCAGCGTAAGTCTGCCCAGGGTGGTTGATCACAAGAAATTTGTGTTTTGCCGGGACTAGAGTGAGGAGAGGGGAGGGGGGAAAATACGGGAAACACAAGTTGACGACAGCCGGGGCTTGTCCACTCGGTGAACGGGCGCGGCCGCGTTCTTTATAGCCAACTCCTTTTTACAGTCGGGCGTTGCCGCGACAGGTTGAAACGAATGGAACAGAGGGGAGCGGGGGAGGAATAGGGAATCACTACTGTTGTTAGTGTTAAACTTGCAAAATAAACAACACGCCGAATTTCACTTCAATTTCTCTTTTAATTTATTTAAAACATTCCACTCTTATTTCTACATCCCCTTCTATTTCTACTTTCGGCTTTTAATTCGTTACATGTTACTTAAACTCTAATAAGTCACTTGCGCTCACCCGCTATTCTTCGCTGTCCGAAAACTAATAATCATTTCGCTCTCTGTCGGCCGCCTCCAAGCCTCCGCCGCGATCCGCCTCGGCGTCGGCAATACAACTCACCACGGCGTCGGCCCTTCGAACTTTCGCCGCGAAGGACAGAGTTGCATTCCCGATCGCCGCGACTTGCGCGCGTCCCTTGGCCTATTTAAAAATAACAAAAAATTATGTGAGGCGGTTCAGTGAGCCGCCTTACAAACTACCAAGTAATATGCTCATTTATTGTCTTTTTTTTTTTTTTTTTTTTTTTTTTTTTTTTTTTTTTTTGTATGTATTTTAGATTGGGCACAAGAAGCTGTTTCGAAATCAGAAATATTACGTCTCATATATCAAGGCCGCTTTTTACATTGCAGCGTAACATTGGGTGCATTAGGGCTTCCATTGGGGAAAACGACTGTCACGCACTTAGTATCTCGTGATAATTTGCCAGAACCTAATTCGCAAGGTGAGAAATCTTTTTAAACATGCCAGTCTTAAAATAAACAAGATCACACCTATGCTACGACTTTTAGCATTAAATATTATGCTCGCCGCAAGACAATAACTTCAAAAACTTTAAAAACATCGCTCCAATCCGAAATAACTGTAAAACAAGTTAACTTAAAACAAAAAGCGAATTCTAGCCGACACTGCTCGAGTTGGAGAGTGCTGCAAAAATTTTGGATCGGTATCGTTTTAATCGATATTTTCAAATTTTGGAAAAACATCGATATGGTTTTCTTAGTATCAATATATCGAAAAAATGGTTACACTTGGCGCTGGGTTTGACTGTGTAAGAAGCACATACCTTAAATTTTGCTACATTTTGGTTTAATTTTAAATTAATTTTAATTAAATCAGAAACAAGTAAAAATGCTCTAGTCGAGACTGCTCGACTAGGAGATACCCTGAACCCTCTAAGCTGATATTCTAATCATTCTGCACTTCTTTTATGCACACATGCACATGCATTCACACGCACGCATAAGCCTACGCTCTGCTAACTGCGCAGTAAGCAGCGACTGCGTTTGGGCTACGCTGCAGTGTTGGCATTATTATAAGAATTTATATGTTGAATAGTTTCATTTGTAGACTGATTATATTTATGAAACTTTTAAAACGTGATCGTAATGTTCAAATGTATGTACATTCCGATGCACAAGTCTCTAGTACTTGAAATACGTTTTTTACAAATTGTTGGCTATTGGTGCAATGTATCTAAAACCTGTAATTCACAAAGCTTTGTGTTCAACAAATGTATATACACAGTGAATGTGAAGTCTCCAAGTCTAAAAGTGTTCAAATTAGGCTGAAAAAAAAAAAAAAAAAAAAAAATATTTTTCGATTATTCTTGATAAAAAAGTTATTGGATGAGTTTCGAAAAAATAAGCTAAACTTGTAATGCGTATGGTATACAAGAGTATGTATGCCAAATTTCAGATCTCTAGTTCTGATATCTTCTGAGATCGGCTTGCTCATACGGACGGACGGACTGACAGACAAACGGACAAGGCTATATCGACTCAGCTCGTCTTGCTGATCAAAAATATATATACTTTACTGTATTCAACAAATGTATAAACACAGAAAATCTGAAGTCTCCAGGTCTAAAAGTGTTCAAATTAGGCTGCAAATAACAAAATCAAATTTTCTATCTCGATAAAAAATTTATGTAACAGACAGAAGGAATCATCGCAGACCGCTTAAAGTATATATTATTTATAGCCCTATCTGTCTGTCCGTCCGTCCGTATGAACGCCTAGATCTCAGAACTTAGAGCTGAAATTTTGCATACTTGTGTATACTGCCCTGTGATAAGGAGTCTGGTCCGTCAACTAAGGTCCAGAGTATAAAATTCAACTTGCGACCTCGTCAAAATAAGAAGGCAAGTGTTGGCACCAGTGGTTCAATTCGTATTAATTTATTAATTTCACATCAACGCAAGCACAGCTTGCTCAGTAGAGAGCGCACCTATGCGCATCTAGGCGCGAGCAAAGGTAGAGCGATCGTTGGAGAGCGACACTCCCGTGCTCGCGCGTACAACAACAACTACTCTTTACAGTGGTTTAACTTCATATTTAAATAATTAAATTTCTTAATCTATATAATTTCAAAGCAGAGGGCATATATTCAAATACCTTAACATATACCATACGCAGTACAAGTTACTCATATTTTTTCGATAACTCATCCGATGCCTTTTTATGCCCTGAACCCATTTTCAATGGGAAATCAGGGTATAATAGTTTTGTTAAATGTATGTAACAGGTAGAAGGAGGCGTGGCAGACTCCATAAAGTATATATATTCTTGATCAGGGCGACGAGCTAAGTCGATTTAGCCCTGTCCGTATGTATGAACGCGTCGATCTCAGAAAATATAAGAGCTAGAGACTTGAATTTTTTTTCCTAGGTCCGTGTATAGCACACATCGAGTTTTGCTTTAAATATCATTAATTTGCCCCGTTATTTTGTTATCGATTAAAAACATCGAAACCCAGTAATAAATTTATATCTTTAAAGTTAGAGTCTCCAAATTTTTTATGTATACTTATATGCATTTTATACAATTTCGGTTTTTGTCAAAATTTACCCCCCACCCCTAATTCACCCCCTCACCCTCACATTTGTAAAACGCGTATTTCAAATACTAGAGATTTGTGCTATGGCAAATACATACATATCCATGATATAATCATAATCTGAAAGTTTCGCGAAGAAACTACATCCACAAGAAAAGTTATTGAGCAATTAATTTCCCTGCAGCCAATGCGTGTTTATGCGTGCGTGCGTATCTCTGTGTGTGTGTGTGTGTGTGATGATGTGTGTGTATATGCCTGTGTGTGTATGCGCGTGTGTGTGTGTGTGTCTGCGTGTGTGTGTCTTGTGTAAGCAGAAAGACGCGATGATTGAAACAGCTATTGCTCGAAGGGTTCAGGGGATCTCGTAGTCGGGCACTCCCGACTAGAGCTTTCTTACTTGTTTATTGAGGAAAATCGAAAAATTGATTTTTTTTAGTTTTTTTTTTTAGCCTAATTTGAACACTTTTACACCTGGAGACTTCAGATTTACTGCGTATATACATATGATGAATATATCTAAGCTCGTCGTGCTGATCAATAATATATATACTTTATGGGGTCTGCGATGATTACTCCTGCCTGTTACATACTTTTTCACAAAAACGTTATACCCGGATTTCACATTTTCATAGGTTCAGGGCATAACAAGTAAGAAAATTCTAGTTGAGAGTGCTCGACTAGATACTACCCTGAACCAACTTAATAATAATAATTAGTATGGTTGAAAATTTCAAATTCGATATGTTTCAAAATATAAATGAAATAAAATCACATTAACTTATACAACGTAAAATATTGATTAGAGGCCTGCAGGGGTATACGTGCTTGCGATCGTCTTCCAAATATACTGATATTTGCATGTGTTTGAGCATCGCAAGCATTGCTGCAAAACGAAACGAATGGTACTCAAAGTCGCTAAGTATTCTGTTTTACTTCTTACGCTTTTAGTAGAGTAAAACAAAAGCCTAGACAAACGAAACGAAAAGCGAGTAACGTCAAAAAAATTGTACGGTACTTTTATTGCGTGTTGAGCGCCGTTGCTGAGGAGATACGTGCATAAACATGTTGCTCCACACAGCGACGCGAGTACTGTAGGAGCGACCCTCGCTACTGGAAGGGGTCAAGGTCCGACTATAGTCGGCCTCTTTCGCTCTTACAAATTCAGCAATGATATAAAAATTGTATAAAATGCATATACGTATATATAAGTATACATACAAAATTTGGAGAGTTTAGCTTTAAAGATGTAGGAGATATATATTTATTTATTATAATTTCAAGTCTCTAACTCTTATATCTTCTGAGATCGACGCGTTCAAACATACGGACAGAAGGACAGCCGGACGGACAGACGGACAGCCGGACGGACAGACGGACAGAGCTAAATCGACTCAGCTCGTCGCCCTGATCAAGAATATATATACTTTATGGGATCTGCCACGCCTTCTTCTGCCTCTTACATACATTTAACAAAACCATTATACCCTGATTTCCCATTTTCAATGAGTTCAGGGTATAAAAAGTTAGCATAGTCATCTTTTGTTCAAAAGTTGACCATCTCGGTGAAGCGAAATGATTGTGCTTTCGTATATTTTCATTGCCCGAAACTAAAAGTGAGGAGCCGAATAAATATGAAGTTGTCTGGCGTCAAAATGCTCGAAAAAAAGTGTACAGAAACCTTTACACTACAAGTCCGGTCTATGTGTACTCTGGTTAATGGTAAAACTGACAACAAAACTACCAAATAATATGCTCATTTATTCTTTTTTTTTTTTTTTATATATTTTAGATTGGGCACAAGAAGCTGTTTCGAAATCAGAAATATTACGTCTCATATATCAAGGCCGCTTTTTACATTGCAACGTAACATTGGGTGCATTGGGGCTTCCATTGGGGAAAACGACTGTCATGCACCTAGTACCTCGTGATAATTTGCCAGAACCTAATTCGCAAGGTGAGAAATCTTTTTAAACATGCCAGTCTTAAAATAAACAAGATCACACCTATGCTACGACTTTTAGCATTAAATATTATGCTCGCCGCAAGACAATAACTTCAAAAACTTTAAAAACATCGCTCCAATCCGAAATAACTGTAAAACAAGTTAACTTAAAACAAAAAGCGAATTCTAGCCGACACTGCTCGAGTTGGAGAGTGCTGCAAAAATTTTGGATCGGTATCGTTTTAATCGATATTTTCAAATTTTGGAAAAACATCGATATGGTTTTCTTAGTATCAATATATCGAAAAAATGGTTACACTTGGCGCTGGGTTTGACTGTGTAAGAAGCACATACCTTAAATTTTGCTACATTTTGGTTTAATTTTAAATTAATTTTAATTAAATCAGAAACAATTAAAAATGCTCTAGTCGAGACTGCTCGACTAGGAGATACCCTGAACCCTCTAAGCTGATATTCTAATCATTCTGTACTTCTTTTTACACACATACATACACATGCATCCACACGTATGTACTTTTAGCGCTCTGCTGACTGCGCAGTAAGTAGCGACTGCGTTTGGGCTACGCTGCAGTGTTGGCATTATTATAAGAATTTATATGTTGAATAGTTTCATTTGTAGACTGATTATATTTATGAAACTTTCAAAACGTGATCGTAATGTTCAAATGTATGTACATTCCGATGCACAAGTCTCTAGTACTTGAAATACGTTTTTTACAAATTGTTGGCTATTGGTGCAATGTATCTAAAACCTGTAATTCACAAAGCTTTGTGTTCAACAAATGTATATACACAGTGAATGTGAAGTCTCCAAGTCTAAAAGTGTTCAAATTAGGCTGAAAAAAAAAAAAAAAAAATATATTTTTCGATTATTCTTGATAATAAAGTTATTGGATGAGTTTCGTAAAAATAAGCTAAACTTGTAATGCGTATGGTATACAAGAGTATGCATACCAAATTTCAGATCTCTAGTTCTGATATCTTCTGAGATCGGCTTGCTCATACGGACGGACGGACTGACAGACAAACGGACAAGGCTATATCGACTCAGCTCGTCTTGCTGATCAAAAATATATATACTTTACTGTATTCAACAAATGTATAAACACAGAAAATCTGAAGTCTCCAGGTCTAAAAGTGTTCAAATTAGGCTGCAAATAACAAAATCAAATTTTCTATCATTCTCGATAAAAAATTTATGTAACAGACAGAAGGAATCATCGCAGACCGCTTAAAGTATATATTATTTATAGCCCTATCTGTCTGTCCGTCCGTCCGTATGAACGCCTAGATCTCAGAACTTAGAGCTGAAATTTTGCATACTTGTGTATACTGCCCTGTGATATGGAGTCTGGTCCGTCAACTAAGGTCCAGAGTATAAAATGCAACTTGCGACCTCGTCAGAATAAGAAGGCAAGTGTTGGCACCAGTGGTTCAATTCGTATTAATTTATTAATTTCACATCAACGCAAGCACAGCTTGCTCAGTAGAGAGCGCACCTATGCGCATCTAGGCGCGAGCAACGGTAGAGCGATCGTTGGAGAGCGACACTCCCGTGCTCGCGCGTACAACAACAACTACTCTTTACAGTGGTTTAACTTCATAATTAAATAATTAAATTTCTTAATCTATATAATTTCAAAGCAGAGGGCATATATTCAAATACCTTAACATATACCATACGCAGTACAAGTTAATCATATTTTTTCGATAACTCATCCGATGCCTTTTTTATTGAGGAAAATCTAAAAATTGATTTTTTTTTTTTTTAGCCTAATTTGAACACTTACACCTGGAGACTTCAGATTTACTGCGTATATACATATGATGAATATATCTAAGCTCGTCGTACTGATCAATAATATATATACTGTATGGGGTCTGCGATGATTACTCCTGCCTGTTACATACTGTTGTAGTGGTGGCGTCTTCAATAAGTACAAAAGATCAGGTTGTATATTTCTTAATCTTTATTGGTAGATGAGAGCTGTGTCGCTCGTATAAAAAGTGTGTAGAGAATATCTATATATGTCATAGCTCGCAAATAACTGTTAACACTTTTTCGTTGTCTGCAAAAAAGTGTCTTTCAGTGACACAGTCAAAAAAACTCAGACAGAAACGGTTTTTGTCGCGTCTGGCTTAGCTTTCTCGCGCTCTGAGGGAGACAGTTGTTTCTGTTTTCGTTTCCTCAAGTCAAACACTGATCGTTTGCTTGAGTTAAATGAAGTAACAGTAAGTTGCGTTTGTATGGGTAATCACGCGCGATTGCTGCGTTCTTTTTGTATGTATGTATGCGTGTATTTACATGCACACGAAGGCAAAAACATTTTCTGCTGAGTTTTTTAGTCAAAGTGTTTTTTGCTGAGAGTCTTTGTGTGAGGGAAAATCGTGTTAGTTTTACGCGACACTCATGTGAGAGCGTCACACGAATGAGTCATTGCATTGCGTCTGAGCGAAACAGATGCTAAAGAAAACAGAGAGTGACGCTGAGAGCGAGACGTGTCTGCACAATTTTTTTGGTTAAGATGCGAGGAAGAGAATAAACGAAAAAACGATCAACTCTCATTTGCAAGCTCTGATATATGTATATATGAACAGAAGTGTCAATACCAGGATAGGCAATTGACGAGAGCCAACGGTTGTACTATTAACAGAACGCTGTTAATTGACATCAACAGAGTGCTGTTAATAACACAGCCGGGCTATGTGGGGGAGGAGCAATCCTGTTAATGGGATCTGGCATTAACACATACTTTTTCACAAAAACATTATTCCCTGATTTCACATTTTCAATAGGTTCAGGGCATAACAAGTAAGAAAATTCTAGTTGAGAGTGCTCGACTAGATACTGATTTGACTAGACTGGATTACGCTTTGAGTAGAATAAAACAAAAACCTAGACAAAGGAAACGAAAGGCGAGTATCCTCAAAAAAAATTGTACGGTACTTTTATTGCGTGTTGAGCGCCGTTGCTGAGTAAAAATCAGGCTAGAATTGGTTAAAAATTGAAAATAAATACTGGAATTGCAACCTAGATTATAAAAACTAACTGATATGTTTAAAAATTACAATTTTTTTTCTTTCTTTTTATTATAAAACTACGTGAGGAGCAATATAGGTATGCACTTAATAATGTATATGAATGTACGTATTTGCTGTGCGTTCATATGCATATACATGTTGCTCCACACAGCGACGCGAGTACTGTAAGAGCGACCCTCGCTACTGGAAAGGGTCAAGGTCCGACTATAGTCGGCCTCTTTCGCTCCTACAAATTCAGCAATGGGCTCGCGTCGCACACACGATGATCATCGAGGACCATTAGGCGAGGTGCCGTTCGGGCCGGGTGATAGTAGTGGACACTTTTATTCGCAGGGCAACAACGGTACTTCGGCCAATGGGAGAATGCCTTGTGATTTGGCAGGAAAGTGGCATCAGCCTAGATCACGCCACTTTACCGTTTTCTGCGACACGAGCGGCAGAAAGGCCCCGCTTCAGAGCCTAACAGTCTCCGTTACCACACGAAGCTCGGCCTGTGGCTGGTGTATAAGGGGCACCACCAGCTCCATACGAGGTCTTAATTTCTTAAATTCTGAAGAGATAAAAGTGGACAGTTGCGATATGGAGTGAAGAGAGTGCCAAAGTATTACAGTGAAAAGTGAAAGTCAACGCGAGTGGCAAATCAGAACTCCCAGGACATCGTGAGAACAGCAAGGACATCCAGTGGAAATCCTTGCGACGACTAAAGAGGCAATCAGGATCGTCAGCGGCACCAACAAAGACATTTGTGCAGACCAGCAGCGTAAACGAGGCCTGCATATCTGAGTAAGTAGCACGTAGCCGTACGTAAGAGAAGTGTTGTGAAGCTTGTGAAAGGAAGCTAGTGTTGTGCTGTGAGCGAGTGGAATAGTAGGAGTGGCCTGTATAGCCGGGCGAACAGCCGGAGTTTACAGATCCAGATACTGTCGTTTTCTGAAGCGCTCAAGCGAAACTAGCGTGTCTCAGCAAAACATTCTCCCAGCCTGAGTACGCTGAACCAGCACTCAGTAGGTGTACCTTGCGAAAGCGAATCATCATATAAGTTATGAAGAAGAAGAAGTGTAAAATTTATAAAGCTTATTCAAGAAAATATATATATATATATAAACAAGTAAGAACGTTGCAGTCGGGCGTTACCGACTGCGGAATACTCATTCACATCCCATCAACAATTTAGTAGTTAAGTTTCGCTCTAATACTGTAGAATATACAGGTTTTTCCGATTTGCCACGCCCCAACTGGGCGTAGACACCTCATTTTTGGTCAGTTTTTAGAAAGAGATAACGGTACCCTAACTGCAAAGTTTGAATGCTTACCCTCAAAAAATGTGAAAATTACAGGGTATTTTTCGATATGCCACGCCCCTAAAGAGGCGTAAAAATTATTTTTGGGGAATCGATAGAGGAGGCTACCAGTAACTCAACTATCCAAATTTGAAGCTTCTAGCTATTATACTTTAGGAGATATAAATTTTTGCGGTTTGCCACGCCCCCTGTGGGCGGACATATATCCGACAAAACTTTTTGGTCTTGGGTGATCAGTCCGAGTATATATACAAAATTTGAGGTCTCTGCCATCAATAGTGTCCAAAATATAGGAGAAATTAAAAAATCACTATATCTTCAGGTCCGATTTGCCACGCCCCCAATGGGCGTAGACTTGTAATTTATCTTCAGACTTTATAGAATCATACCATTAGCTGACTTGCAAAATTTCAGCATTCTAGGTTTACAACTTTAGGAGATACAGTTTTATCCGATTTGCCACGCCCCCAATGGGCGTAGATATATCCGCCATAGCTCGTGATCTTGGGTGGCCAACGAGGACCTACATACCAAATTTCAGCTTTCTAGCTCTTCAACAAACATGATTTCTGGTATATCGGAAAATGCAT
This sequence comes from Drosophila mojavensis, assembly GCF_018153725.1. NCBI lineage: Eukaryota > Metazoa > Arthropoda > Insecta > Diptera > Drosophilidae > Drosophila > Drosophila mojavensis. Next base: position 1,483,967 of record NW_025318897.1, on the reverse strand, counting down.
TTTCCGATTTGCCACGCCCCTAGTGGGCGGATCGGGAAAATTTTAACACTTTATAAATCGGAGATATACACGAGTATGTGTTCCAAATTTCAAGTCTCTAGCTTCAATAGCGCCGAAATAGAGTGCGTTCATACGGACAGACGGACAGACGGACAGACGGACGGACGGACAGACGGACAAACGGACGGACAGCAAGACGGACATTGCACAAAACCAATATACTGATTCACTTTCGTGAATGAGTATAAATATACCCAGCTTAGACTCGGGATAAACGGAAGGTTCGTTACAATATGAATAAAATCTTGTTATTATTTGTATTTCTATATAAAAATGTATTTGTGTGTTCAATAGTAATATGCTAAATATAAGCTGGCAAAACTAGCTGCTAGCTAAAACGAAAACAAAACTTAAGTGATGCTTTATCGTTTCTTTCGTTCGTTGCTTCTTCATTGTTAGGGTGACCATCCTTCCTGGACTTGCGGGACATGTCCCGCTTTTGGAGGTAATGCCCCGGGGCCCCGACCTGGCACGAAATTGTCCCGGTTTTCTAGCGTTTCGATAAAAAAATAGACATTTTGACAAAATGCAAACTTGAAGATGTTTGTGTCGCGACAAGTCAAGAAAATTGTTTAGAAAAACAACGCAGATAAGGTAGTACAATTTGTTGCAACAAACGTACAATCGTGTTGTTACTCGGAAGTATTAAAAATAGCTCAAATTCTGCATGCGATTTGGATGTATTCATATAAGGATGTATTAAGAAAATTCTAGTTGAGAGTGCTCGACTAGATACTGATTTGACTAGACTAGATTACGCTTTGAGTAGAATAAAACAAAAACCTAGACAAAGGAAACGAAAGGCGAGTATCGTCAAAAAAAAAATTGTACGGTACTTTTATTGCGTGTTAAGCGCCGTTGCTGAGCAAAAATCAGGCTAGAATTGGTTAAAAATTGAAAATAAATACTGGAATTGCAACCTAGATTATAAAAACTAACTGATATGTTTAAAAATTACCATTTTTTGTATGTATTCATATATATGGATGTTCGTCTTGTGGAATTAGTCCCAAGATAATGTAATTATGCTAAATATGAAGAAAGTAAGAATGTAAAGTTGAATGTATGTGTGAATCTGTGTGACAAATGATTTATTTCATATTTATTTTAGTTGTTGACAATCCCGGAATGGGCTCCTGCCCAGATGGTCACCCTATTTATTGTACAAGCATTTGCAGACCGAACTTTTCGGTATGTAAGCATAGCTCGCTTTGTTTCGTTCGTCCGGGCTTACACTATTTGAAAAAACGAGACAGTGAGATAGCAAGCACTATCAAAACACGTGTGTCTCATTTAGCTTTTCTAATGCATTCGTGCAGGCCTCCAATACTATGTACTAAAAAATTTGCCCTAAAGTTAAATATGTTAAATTCCTTGTCCTGAATACTCCCTAAAATACCACTGTGGTAACTATAAATCGCCTCAAAAGTCCTAGCGCTAATATACACATGCATCTGAGTTAACACACAAAGCTACATCAAACGCGCCCCAAGTAACTCAGAAACAGCGCACTGAACCCAAGGCGGCTTCCGCCACGTGCGTTGCGTCAGCATTCCCACGGAATCAAAAACAACGACAACAACAGGCTTCCACCACGTGCGCTGCATAAGCATTCCCACGGAGTCAAAGAACAGCGGCACCAGCAGCGACGGCAGCGACTACAACAACAAACCGCAGCGGCACCAGCAGCGACGACAGCGAGTTAAGTTAAGTGAACACAAAAAGAAAAACACAAAAGAAGAAAAAATATTTGCGAATGAAAAATAAAACGAATACAATTTTTGCAAAAAATTTAATAATTAAGGTGAAAATTAAAATCTAAGAAAAAAGTATAACTTCCGTCAATAAGTAACAAAGATTAATCTAGCTCAATAAGAAGAATATTTTTTGATAATTTTATAATAAGAAAATATTTTACCCTAAGAATTTATTACCCACTAAACACCCACATTTCTACGAAACCTAAACATTCTGATAGGATAGGCACCAATCAAAAAGAACCAAATCCATCAAGTACTCCCGTAGCTAGCCCAGAACTGAAGGAGGTTATTGTGAGTCTGATTAAGGAAACATTAGGAAGAGGGGATATTTTCCAGGACCAGAACGATAGGGCGGAAACGCTAACCGTCGTACCAGCTATAACCCTTTCTCCAGGAGACCAGGACAATCTGTCAGACTTAATAAAGTTAGCTAGGGAGTTCTCTGGAAATCGTACTGAGTTCAGCTCATGGAAGAAGAATGTATCACATATTATGAGCTTATACGAAGGTAGGGAAGATACACAGGCCTGTTATCTCATAACGTTAGCAATTCGTAACAAGGTTACCGGTGAAGCTGACGTAGCCCTGGACTCATATAACATGCCTCTGAACTGGAAGGCTATTTCAAAATGTTTAACAGATCATTTCGCTGATAAGCGCGATCTGAAATCACTGGAGTATCAACTATTCTCGCTTACATTGCCGAATTCTATCAGGCGGTCTACTATCAACTCTCCTTGATATATCCTTGATATCCTTGATATTGACCAGAACACTGTCCAATTTTTGAAACCCGAAAGCATTAGGGCTTTGACTCAGAGCTATCGAGAAAAGGCTTTGGATATTTTTGTTAGAGGACTAAACGGTTATTTAACCACAGTATTGGCAATCAAAGAGCCACGTGATCTCAGCCACGCTCTAGACAGTCCTCCGCTCCTAAGCTCGCACCTCATAAACAGTAGTTACCAAATACAACAACTAACTGGCAATCCTTTAACCCCAGACTCTATTATAACCCTAATCCAATGGGAATCCCAGCGAATAACTGGAAAATCCCTGACTTCCGTAACCACAATACTAGACCAACTCACACTCAACCTCCCATATCTCATGAACAATATGGTGCGAGACCATTGCGTCCACCAGCACGCCCTTTAGCTCCTAAACCGGAATCTAAACCGATAGCTATGGAAGTTGCTGGGTCTCTTCGCTCCGGCCGTATCATATGAACAGGACTTCGCCCAATGATCGCTTTGGAAAGCGGCGCCCTTCCCCAGGTGGGCCGCAACCCAAGTTCCAAAGGCAGTTCCGTCTTGCCGCGGGTGCACCCGATCAAGCAAACGAAGTAGAGCAAAATGGTTTGAGCTATATTAGTCCCGAAGAACAGTCTTATTACGAGAACCCCGAGGTAGCCGAAGCAGTAACTTTCTACGAGCAAGGTGCCGAAGTAGAACAGCAAGAACTAGAAGCAAACACAATCTATGCTTCAGACGTTCATTTTTTAGACTAAACAGATCATCCTATGTTATCCTATGTCAAGTGTGTAACGCAAGACGGTACCACACTTAATTTCCTTATTGACACTGGCTCAAGCCAAAGTTATATTCAACTTTTATTTAATTAAAAATCCGAAAATAAATAAAAATAAATTCTACGTCAACTCTGTTGGCGACAAACCCTAATTACTCACCATACCTACATCGCACTATTTGGCCGTCAAGACGTCCCTCTAAAATTCTTCCTATTACCAACCCTAAAATCCTTCCACGGTATGCTTGGGAACGATGCTCCAAAAGAATTCAAGGCCGTAATAAACACCAAAGACATTACCATGATGTTATTACAAGCTCCATTTTGATCAGCTAAATACCCAATCAGTGAATAACATAAAAGTCAGAACAGAACACATGACTCCGGCCCAAGTCGAACCCGGACGAAAAACTGACTTACACTACTAGGGTAAAAGGGGAAATCAGAACATCATCGGATATTCCGGTATACAGTAAACATTACCCTTACCCTTAGACAATCAAAGTAGCAAACGATCTATGCGAGATGAAAGTGCTATCATATGCTCAAGCGATACCACCCCTCTTACAACTCAAATCACAGAGGAGCCAAGTGGAGGAGGTACTCTCCCTACAGATGCAGAAGGAATTAAACATCAAAAACACCTTGGAAGTCGAACAAATAAGAGAAGACAATTCAACACTAACAGCGGCGAACATTACGCCTTCAACGATCCTGGTGGTCATCATCGCAGCCATAATCGTCTGGAAACTGAAGCAAACATCGTGCACCGCCAAGAAAGCATCAAATGAGCCTAAAATTTCAACCATAACCTAAAGAGGCTTATACATCGCTACCGGGGACAGCAGCATCTTAAAGGGGGAGAAGTTAACACACAAGTTATTAAATGCGCCCCTAGTAACCCACGGAGACAAGGAACAACAACAACTGCAGTGGCACCAGCAGCGACGGCAGTGACTGCAACAACAAGCCGCAGCGGCATCGGCAGCAATAGCAGCGTAGGCAGCAGCGGCAGCGATGCAACAGCAGCGGCAACCCATAGTTATGTATTACAGTATTACAGTATTTTTGTGACAAATCAGTTCAAGTTTAATAAAGAAACCAGCCAGTTGGCTTACCACGAATAAATCACCGAACGGTTTTTAATAATTTATGTACGTACAGTGACGAACTAAATTATTGGCGCAGTAAGGTTTTTAAACTTTATAGCAATATTTCAAATATTTTGATACATTTTTTTAATGAAACAAATAATTAATTAGGATAGAGTTTTTATTAAATAATTAAACAAAAATAATAATTGAATATTGCGAAAAACTTCATCGTACATTTTTCTACTCATTCACGTAAGTGAATTAGTATATTGGTTTTGTGCAATGTCCGTCTTGTTGTCCGTCCGTCTGTCCGTATGAACGCAATTTATTTCGGCGCTATTGAAGCTAGAGACTTGATTTGGAACACATACTTGTGTATATCTCCGATTTATAAAGTGTTAAAATTTTCCCGATCCGCCCACTAGGGGCGTGGCAATTCGGAAAATGCATTTTTCGATATGCCAGAAATCATATTAATTGAAGAGCTAGAAAGCTTAAATTTGGAATATAAATCCGCATCGACCAACTAAGATCATGAGCTATGGCGGATATATCTCCGCCCATTGGGGGCGTGGCAAATCGGATAAAACTGTATCTCTAAGAGTTTTACAGCTAGAGCGCTGAAATTTTTCACGTCAGCGAATGTTATGATTCTATAAAGTCTAAAAATTATAAGTCTACGCCTATTAGGGGCGTGGTAAATCGGCCTGAATATATAATGATTTGACCTCAAATTTTGTATATATACTCGGGCTGATCACCAAAGACCAAAATATTTTTTCGGATATATGTCCGCCCACAGGGGGCGTGTCAAACCGCCCGACTGCAACGTTCTTACTTGTTTTTAATATGCCCGTATATACAGCGCGGACGTCAAGTTTGCTTTTAAAATTCGATAAATCATCCCGTTATGTTTTTATCGAGTAAAAACATTCAAGTTCAAGTCAGATGCCACTATGGCTAATTGTGAATGATTTTTCATTTTTTTAAATTTCTCAAATATTCAATTAACAAACGCACGTGCAGCAGCTACAACAGCATCGTATGTGTGTGCACACATACATTCAAACTTCTTCTAGAAACATTCGTTGAATCACATCAGCTGTTAGTTTCGTTTAGTTTTGGTAGATGGCGCTGCAGCAGTGAATCTATTTGAGGCTTGCCAGCGCCACTTGCAGGAGTGAGGTGGCGTAGTGTGTTAGCTGCATGACGCTTGATCGAGAAGTCGCAGTTCGAATCCCGAACCGGTGCAGCTGATGTTAATTTTTTTTAATTGTTTCATAATATTTTTATATTTTCATAAATGAGTTTTCTATTTAATTTATATTTTTAAATACACCGAAATTGAAATTTTAACCATCCTTAATGTACGTTTTTAATAGTTTGGTTATTCTAGCAGATTCTTAGAATCACATCAGCAGTTAGTTTCGTTTAGTTTTGGTAGATGGCGCTGCAGCAATGAATCTATTTGAGTTTTGCCAGCGCCACTTGGCGAAGTGAAGTGGCGTAGTGTGTTAGCTGCATGACGATCGATCAAGAAGTCGCGGTTCGAGTCCCGATCGGTGCAACTGATGTTAACTTTTTTAATTGTTTCAAAATATTTTTATACTTTATTAAATGAGTTTGGTATTTTATTTATATTTTTAAATACATCGAAATTGAAATTTCAGACATACTAAATGGGCATTTTTATTTGTTGGGTTCAGGGTAGTATCTAGTTGAGCACTCTCGACTAGAGTTTTCATACTTGTTATTATTATGTATGTTCATGTTTGAACAGCCACGCTTCCTTCTGCCTGTTACATACATTTAACAAAACCATTATACCCTGATTTCCCATTGAAAATGGGTTCAGGGTATAAAAAATGTACAATGAAGTTTTTCGCAATATATATATATATATATATATATATTTTTTTTTTTTTTTAATAATTATTTAATAAATAATCTATTCTAAAATTAAATAAATAAAATAATAATAATAATAAATAACAAGTAAGAAGACTCTAGTCGAGACTGCTCGACTAGGAGATACCCTGAACCCTCTAATCTGATATTCTAATCACTCTGCACTTCTTTTCGGCACACGTACATACACATCCACGTATTAGAACGCGCTCTGCTAACTGCGCAATAAGCAGCGACTGCGCTTGTGCTGCGCTGCAGTGTGGGCAACATTATAAGGATTTATTTGTTGAATATTTTAATTTCTAGACGTACAATCTTAATGAAACTTTCAGAACATAATCATAATATTCAAATGTATGTACATTCCAAAGCACAAGTCTCTAGTACTTGAAATACGCCCTTTACAAAGGTGAGGGTGAGGGGGAGGATATAGGGGTGGGGGGTAAATTACAACAAAAATCGAAATTATATAAAATGCATATAAGTCTACATATAAAATTTGGAAGCTCTAGCTCTAAAGGTGTAGGAGGTATAATTAAATAACTATCTTTCGATAAGGTTTTTGATCGATAATAAATTATCGGGAGTAGTTATCGATATAAAAAGAAAAACTTGAAATGCGCGTGATATACACGGACCTAGGAAAAAAAATTTTAAGTCTCTAGCTCTTATTTCTTCTGAAATCGACGCGTTCATACATACGGACGGACGGACGGACGGACGGACGGACGGACGGACGGACGGACGGACGGACGGACGGACGGACGGACAGACAGACGGACAGGGCCAAATCGACTTAGCTCGTCGCCCTGATCAAGAATATATATACTTTGTGGGGTCTGCCACGCCTCCTTCTGTCTGTTACATACTTTTAACAAAAACATTATACCCTGATTTCCCATTTTCAATGGGTTCAGGGTATAAAAAATGTTTGTTTCATTACAAAAATGTATCAAAATACTTGAAAAATTGCTAAAAAGTTTAAAAACCTTACTGTGACAATAATTTATAGATAGATTTAAACAATGAACGAGAATAAATGAAGCCTCAAAACAGAATGAAAAAGATGCCAAAGCGTAAAGGCGTCGAATCACTCGAGTTTATGTATGAAATTCCTCTCACTTACTTTTTCTGTCTTCCTATGATCTCTCTCTCTATGTGCGCATAAGCAATTGGACAGAAAATTTGAAATCTGCTGAATGCAGGCTTATCAACTCATGTACTCGCATTCACGTTCCCACTCAATCAATTCCTTTTCGCTCGGCTGAATATTCTGCCTCAAGTCATATCACTAACCAGAGAACACATAGACCGGACACTTTTTTTCGGGAGTTATCTCCCAGAAAATATGAAAATATACGAAAATGAAAATATACGAAAGAACAGTCATTTCGCTTCATGCGCTCGACCGAGATGGTCAATTTTTTTCTTGCTCTCTGCTCTGTCAAATATGTATATGTATGTGTACATGTGAGCACAAGCAGCTGCTCACGAAAATTGAAATTTCTTGGCGTTAGACTCCCGTTTCTTCCCTTCTATGTGACGAGTATACCTAACTCTTCAAATCGTTTGCCATGCTCATGCAAAATGTTCGCGATTTCGTTATTATTTGTGGGAAGGGTATGAAAGCGTTGGTGCGCATTATGAAAATATTTTCGTGTCGAACATACTGTCCCTTACTACATGTACTATGAGCATTTGTATGCCAGTGTGTGAAGCTCTGGCTGCCTGTAGCAGTTTTGAAGCCCAGCATTTGCATTTGGTCGATCTTGTGAAGTGCTCACATATGTATGTATATACATTTGATTGTGTGTACACATGGGATGCGCTGCTCACAAATGGGTTATAACTTGTAGAAGCATTTGTATGCCTCTGTGCCTTTACATGTGCGTGTGTGTCTTTGTTTGTATGCATGGGAGATGAACATTGGCGTGGACCTACCTCAATTTAGAATGATGAAAACGATTTTGGGCTCGAATTGCAGAATCGCGTTTATATTTAAGTACCTTATTTTGTATCAATGATCGTGTGCGTGCCTATCGAAGTCATGAATTCATAAAAACAATTGTTTTAAATAGGAATCTGTTTAATATTATTTCATAAATTTAATAAATATCAAAATAGAAAACAAAATGCAATATGTAAAAAACTAATCACGAAAAACATAATAATAATAATAACAATTCATATGTAAATTTATATGTATGTTTGCACGCACTAGCCAGTTGCATACAAAAATTATGTTATATTATGTGAGCATTGGTGGCCTGTGCAAATTTTAATTGATCGGTCTTACGAACTGTCGTATCCATTTCATACAGATGTACATACATATGTATATTAATATACAAATTCATGTTTATAAACGAATATATCGATAAAATACAGTAATTATATATAATTAAAATTAGTTTTAAAACATTTTCAACCGAAGAGATGATCGTGGTATACTAAAAAGTTTATTAAACACTATGCTAACATTAAGGAGACATAGACATGTCATACTAACTCAAGATGTACTCATTATTGCCAAAATTACTGATGTAAGTCATGAAGGTTCATTTGAAAGTCACTCTACAATTGAAACGATACAAAATTGACAAACTAGTAAATCGCGAGACAATTATCATCCCATATGTATGCAAATGTATGTGCTCACTCAAAGACCAATCAACGGTAAATTTTGGACATTACAATTTGCCCAGGCAGCAAGAGTTACGCACACAGGCCTCAAATAGTCATACATGTTTCCAGAGACTGCAAGTGTGTGTGCTTTGCCCGTCGCGAAATCATATTCTTTATGCACATCAACGCTTTCATACCCTTCCCACGAACAACCATCGAAACATATTTTGTTTGCATGAGCGTGACAAACGCTTTTATGATTTAGGTATACCATTCACTGAAAAGAGATCGTCGCTAACAAATTTCAATTTTTGTGCGCTGTTAGAGCGTTAAAATAAAACAACTCCACATTTGCCGAATTCAAGATGGAAACTGAACTGTTTATTGCTTAAAATCCTAGTTCTTATATACCTAACAGAGACTCTTAAAACTACTTCCAGTCACTGGAAGGGTGCATTTTCTCACACAAACAAGTGCACAGATGTTCACTTAAGTGTCCTTTTTTTTGAATCGTTGGGCCCAGGCTCACGTTTGCAACTAAGGGATGACATATTTATTACTTTGTGTCGGATAACGCGCAGGTTATTCGAGTACTGTCTCTATTTTTATTATTATGTATGTTCATGTTTGAACATTCTGCCAGGGGCCCAAAAATGTTGTGGCTGTAAAAATTTTTATTTTTTGTTCGATGACTCGCAGGTCATCCAGTATTGACATGTTTTCAAACATTCTGCCAGAGGGGCCAAAAAGATATTTGCTTTTCTGTTTTAATTTTAATATTAGTTTGATAACGCGCAGGTTATCGAGTATTTTTCAGTATTTTTTTATACTCATTCACGAAAGTGAATCATTTATACTCATTCACGAAAGTGAATCAGTATATTGGTTTTGTGCAATGTCCGTCTGTCCGTCCGTCCGTCTGTCCGTCTGTCCGTATGAACGCAATCTATTTCGGCGCTATTGAAGCTAGAGACTTGAAATTTGGAACACATACTCGTGTATATCTCCGATTTATAAAGTGTTAAAATTTTCCCGATCCGCCCACTAGGGGCGTGGCAAATCGGAAAATGCATTTTCCGATATACCAGAAATCATGTTTGTTGAAGAGCTAGAAAGCTGAAATTTGGTATGTAGGTTCACGTTGACCACCCAAGATCACGAGCTATAGCGGATATATCTCCGCCCATTGGAGGCGTGGCAAATCGGATAAAACTGTATCTCCTAAAGTTGTAAACCTAGAATACTGAAATTTTGCACGTCAGCTAATGGTATGATTCTATAAAGTCTGAAGATAAATTACAAGTCTACGCCCATTGGGGGCGTGGCAAATCGGACCTGAAGATATAGTGATTTTTTAAATTCTCCTATATTTTGGACACTATTGATGGCAGAGACCTCAAATTTTGTATATATACTCGGACTGATCCCCCAAGACCAAAAAGTTTTGTCGGATATATGTCCGCCCACAGGGGGCGTGGCAACCCGCAAAAGTTTATATCTCCTAAAGTATAATAGCTAGAAGCTTCAAATTATAGTTGAGTTAGTGGTAGCCTCCTCTATCGATGTTTCAAAAATAATTTTAAAGTCTCTTTAGGGGCGTGGCATATCGAAAAATACCCTGTAATTTTCACATTTTTTGAGGGTAAGCATTCAAACTTTGCAGTTAGGGTACCGTTATCTCTTTCTAAAAACTGACCAAAAATGAGGTGTCTACGCCCAGTTGGGGCGTGGCAAATCGGAAAAACCTGTATATTCTACAGTATTAGAGCGAAACTTAACTACTAAATTGTTGATGGGATGTGAATGAGTATTCCGCAGTCGGTAACGCCCGACTGCAACGTTCTTACTTGTTTTTTTTTAATTATATGGGACCAGGAAATGTTATAGCTTTTAATCGCCTCTTTACATTACATTTTCTTATTGTATATATGATTAATATTAATGCAATCAAAATACTTATTAACATAGAAGCATGACCTGATATGTGATGAAAATGGAGCCCTTTTAATTCTATATGGCTCTCCTTCATTTGCTGTATTGCTATTTGTAAATGCTCAATTTCTTTAGTATGATTTATTCTTGATAGTTCTAATGGGTTCCAAACTATTTTTGGAACGTCAACAATCTTTCCTACGTATGAGTGTGCGATTTTCTCGTATCTTTCCGTGTGGATATCATTATTATGAGCTATTATGGTCTTATCTCCTGATCGAGCTGTGCAATCTGATTTCATTTTTAACACACCCTGTTCTGGTAATTCTATTAGTTCTTGCTGTGCTCCCTTGCATCGTCCGCTTAGCTTTTCATTAATCGGTACTTTAAATAACCACCTACTTTTACCTTCCAATTCAACCCAGTATGTTTTTGAATGAACTAATGTTTGATAGATACAGTTCGCCGGTCGGTTTGGCTTGAATGGTGATATTTCGCAGCTGTTATCGTTAGCATTATCCCAGGGCCAGTTACCTTCACATATGAGCTTGTTTGGTTGCCATTTTTTGCATTTATTTAATGTGGCTTCAGCCATTAAGTGGTAAGAATCGATTTCGAAGTTATACACTAAATATTCTGTTCTTTGGTGTACCATTATCATTTGGTCGTCATTGTAGACTGGTATTGGGATAACCTTATATAAATGAGATGGGTATCTTCTGAATAGCGGAATCTTGGCGTTAACTATTATTTTGTTGTCTATAAAGGTTCCTTTCGTTGTAAGTAATTGATATATTCCTTTTAGTTCCGTACTTGTCCTTTTCCCTGGTAAGACTAAATTCTCGGACAAACTTTCTTTTATCTTGGCTATTTCTTCCCCAAATTGGTAAGGCTTCAATATAACCGGGCTTAATCTGCTATGATTTATATCAATTAGCATATTTATTACCCCTGTTTGAATCTTGTCACATTCTTCAATTAAAGCATTTAATTGATTTGTTATCATAAAGAAATTAATTGCTTCCTTATACACATAATACGATTCTTTTAGCAATTCTGTCATATTGTCTATACGTATATTCATATCATTGAAATGAATATTGATTTCCTCAGTGGTTCTTTTGAGTATATTTGCTGTGGAATCTATTATTGATGTCTGTTTCTCACTCAATTTTTTTATGTTATGTTGGTTGTCTAATAAACTGACCATGTTTTCTTCCATTTGTTCTCGATCGTCTGCATCCATTATCCCAAATAGCAAGTGATATAATGAGCCCATGAATTCGAAAGGTGCACGTTTGGTTCTTGGTTTATTTTGTAGTATAAATAGTTTGTTATTATCTTCTAATTCTGCTATTCGTCTTTTTGTATTATTTAGTATTATATTACATTGGTCCTCGAAACTCTGTAGTTTCGTACACACTGCTCACTTTTTCTCTTCTAATTCACACCCTTTCTTTAACATGACAAAATATGAATCTAGGTTATAGTAAATAATTAGATCCCATGATGAGGTTACTATTTCTACTTCACCCATTGGATCTAAATAGATTGCTGAGTTGTTACCTAATTTTGAAATTGTTATCTTATCGCTTTTCGTTACTTCTGCACTTGATACCTGACAGAAGAGAGCTAAGATTAGCATTGCCATTAGTACTTTTAGTCTTGATCCTCCTTTCCCTCTGCTAGATTGTCTTGTGCTTCTTAGGTCTGAGTCTTCATTTTTTAATTCACCTAGCTGACATACTTTATTGATTGGTCGTGTAACTAACCCTTCTTGAGATTTAACTTTTACGACTCTAACTATTGTCTATTGTCTATTGTCTTGGCCTTTATGAACTTCTTTTATTATCCCTAGTGGCCATCTAGCAGGGTGACAATTTTCATCCTTTATTAATACTATTTGCCCTTCTTCTAAATTGGGCATCTCTTTTTTCCATTTATTTCTTTGCTGAAGGGTATATAAATAGTCATTTTTCCACTTATTCCAAAAATCTCTCCTCATTTTTTGGATCAGCTTCCACCTATCTAGGTTTCCTATTTTTTCTTCTTCTGCTGACTCCACTTCACTTACTGTGGGTCTACCTATTAAAAAATGGCCTGGAGTTAGTACTTCGATACTATCGATATCATCCCCTGTAGTATATAGAGGTCTGGAGTTTAAGACCGCTTCAATCTGACATAATAGTGTTGTCATTTCTTCAAAGGTTAAATTGCTATCTCCTATTACTCTTTTTAAATGATATTTTACTGACTTTACTCCCGCTTCCAAAATTCCTCCAAAGTGAGGGCTTGCCGCCGGGATAAAATGCCACTTTATCTGTTCTTTTTCTAACATTGAAGCAATTTTTGTATTTTCCTGAATTGTTTTCTTAAATTCTTTCTCTAGTTTTTTAGCTGCTCCTACAAAATTTGTACCGTTATCAGAATATATGTTTAAGCATTTTCCTCTCCTTGCAATAAATCTTCTCATTGCAGCTAAAAATGCATCTGACGTTAAGTCACTAACTGCTTCTAAGTGTATAGCTTTTGTTGCCATGCACACAAATAATGCTATGTACCCTTTATATATTTTTTCCCCACGATACTTAGAACATTTCATATAATAAGGCCCTGCGTAGTCTATTCCCGTATTCAAGAATGGGTATGACATTGTAATTCTATTCATAGGGAGGTTTGCCATTATTTGTTGTGTGGGTGTATGATTATATCTAGTGCATGTAATACAATTACGTAAGTATTTCTTTAGACAGTTTCTCATTACATTAATACCTCCGTGCAGAGTGATAGTGTGCGCATCTTTAATTATTAAGTTAACTAAATGGCATTTATCAAGAATAATTGGATGCTTTACGTCAAATCCAATACTAGCTTTCTCTAATCTTCCTCCTACTCGAAGTATTCCCTTTTCATCTAAAAATGGATTCAAACTAATTATTTTACTCTTATTTTGTAAATATTTTTTCCCCAACAGCTTTCCTATTTCTGTTCTAAACTGACATGCTTGTTGTTGTTTAATAATTAATATTCTCGCGTTATTTATTTCTTCTACTGTTATATATTTTTGTGGCTTTTGTATCGTTTTTTTGGTTATGATTTTAATAAATCTAATCATAAATGCTACTACTTTTTGTAATTTTTGCATACAAGAATATCGTTTAATCAATTCACCTATTATATTCTTTTCTGAGTTTTCTATCATAGTGTTAACACTTATTTTTTCTTCATCTACATTTTCTTCTTCTTTAGCCCAATGGTTCTTTGATTTGGCTAACCACTTTGGCCCATTCCACCAAATTTCGCATTCTACTAATTTATAGGTATTGATTCCTCTAGATGCTATATCTGCTGGATTGTCTTCTGATTTTACATGATTCTATTTAATTTCTGACATTTTCCTAATCTCATCCGTTCTTTTTCTAATGAATTTATTTTTATTCAATCCGTTTTGGATCCAAGCTAATGTGATAGTGGAATCACTCCACGCAAAGATTTCAACATTAATTCTAATCGATTCTGTTATTTTAGAAATGAGTTTTGTCAAAAGATGGGCAGCGCATAGTTCCAATTTGGGAATAGTTTTACGATTTTATCATTACTGAACTACCTACTTTGGCATATACTACTGCTGCATAGGCTTTTTCAGAAGCATCAGCAAAACCATGAAACTGTACTTCAATATCTTTTCGTATTTTAACTTATTTAATTATCTTGATACACTTTCCATTCTTTGATTTCTTCTTTGGATAGTTCTTCATCCCATTTTTTATCAGTTAGCCATAGCTTTTGCATAAACAATTTCCCTATTATGGTCACTGGAGATAACCACCCTAAGGGATCATATATTTTAGCAAGTGTTGATAAGACTGTTCTTTTATTTATTGTTTTAATATTGTTGTCAGTGAAACTAAATTTAAATTCGTCTTTGAGGGGTTCCCACTGTAGACCTAATGTTTTTATTGACTCATTCTCTTCAATGCTTAACACCTTATTTTCCTCATTTCTGTCTATTTCTTCAATTATTTTTGGTTTATTTGAAATCCACTTTCTCAGATTAAATCCTGATTTTGCTAGTTCACTGGAAACACATTCAACAATTTCTTTACAGTTTTGTATGGACTCAGCGCCTGTCATAAGATCGTCCATATAAAAATCTGTTTTAATTATTTCTTTAATTGTTGCGTTATTGCAATTATTGGCTATGTCTAAAAGAACTCTAGTGGCTAAGTAAGGAGCTTAAAGTTCTTTAATTTTTTACTCGGAGAATCTCTCCAGACAATATATTGAAATTCTTGGTCATGTTTTGATATTTTTATTTGCCTATACATTTTTTCTATATCTGCTGATACTACATATTCCCAGCGTCGCCATTTTAATATAATGTCAAATATATCTTTTTGAACTCTTGCTCCCGTCCACATAATGTCATTTAGACTTTTCTTATTTGTTGTTTTTGCAGATGCGTCAAAAACTACCCTTAGTTTCGTTGTCAGACTACTATCTCTTAACACTGCCTGATGTGGTAAATAATATTTTCCTTCTTTATTTGTAGATATCATATGTCCTAACTTCAAGTATTCGTTCATGAAATTTGTGTAGTCTGTTCTTAATTTTTCATTCTTTTGCAGCTTTTTCTCTAAGCTAAGAAATCGAGCTATAGCTTGTGGCTTTGATTCTCCTAATTCATTTTCTTCTTCTTCCTCTAATTCCCAGAACCGATCTAGGTCTTCTATTGCAATACTTGTCGCTACTATCGTTGTTTTACCTTTCGATTTTGTACAGCCTGATACAATCCAACCAAATTCTGTATTTTGCCCAAGTAATCCATCTATTTTTACTATCCCATCTTTTAGTACGTGTGGATATAAGTCTGCACCTATTATTATGTCTACACGACCTGGTTTATAAAATTGTGGATCAGCTAAAGTGAAATTGTGCCATTGAGCCATGTCTATATTTGCTTTACTAACTGGGAGAGCTTTCATTAACTTTGATAATATGATGGCCTCAACCCTAAATTGTTCTTTATTTGGCTCTCTAGGTTTTATTATTAGCTTAACTTTGTGTTTCGATCTACAAGTATTTTCTGATGAGACACCACTTATTTCTGTCTCATTTCTGGTTCTGGGTAAACTTAGCAACTGTGCGGCCTCCTCAGATATAATTGTTTTTTGAGATCCACTATCTATTAAGGCTCTTAAGTTAATATAATTCCCCTTTATTGTTTTAACTTTAATTATGGCTGTGGCTAATAAGGCCTCTTCATTTGTTACTACTGTATTAACTTTTTCTGTATTTATATGTAACATTGTATGATGAGGCTTCTTACAAAAGTAACAATTCATGTTACTTGTACACCTATTAGTATTCGTGTGTCTTAAACACCTCAAACATAACTGTATTTTTCTTGCTGCATCCAATCTTTCTCTTGGGACCATTGCCTTAAATTTCGTGCATTGCGTGGTACTATGACCTACTACTTTGCATATAGGACAATTGTAACCAGAGTGAATTACTTTCTTTTCCTCCTTATTTGAAGCGGATAATGAACAATGTCGCTGATCTAAGTAGTCCATTACGTCAGTCAGTAATTGTATTTCTTTTGTCTTTTTTATTTGGCTTTCGTATAATTGAAGTGCCTCTTTACTAAATTTCCTTAGTATTATGTGTGCAAAGATTTTATCAACTTCTGAAAGTTGAGCCTTACTTTTAATTATATGTATTGACTCATTAATTGTATCAATAAAATAATTAATACTTTTGGATGAGTCAATATTTAAATTTGGAAGGTCCATTATTCGGTTCAATTGTTCCGAAAAAATTTTCCTTTTATTTTCATATCGCTTGGTAAGTAATTCCCAAGCGGTAGAATAATTATCTGCGGACCCCGTTAACAAATGAGCAACCATGCTCTTTGCTTCTCCTCGTAATGAGGATTTTAAGTAACTGAATTTGATAGAAGGAGTTAAATCTTCTCTTCTATCAATAAGGTCGCCAAATATTTCAGCGAATAAATCCCAATCTTTGACATCACCAAAAAATATTGGGACTTGAATTTTTGGTAGACCCGGAAGGCTATCCATTTTTTCGTGGATTATGGGTTGAATTGGGGTGCTATTTTTGGCTTCTAACGCACTGATTGCATTTTGCACATCAAAATCTAACTCATTAACCTCTTCGTCAAACATTTTGTTTGACACATATTTATTTCTTAGCTCCTGAACTAGCTTTGAAACTTTATTCCATAGATATTTAATTTTATTCTTTCGAATCTCGAAGATTCCTACGTTTCCTTTTGCAATGTCCTCATATATTTCTACTAAATATAGTTTTAACTGTTCGACTTTGCTTTCAAACTCTACTTCTTCTTCAGAGCTTTTGTGAACTGTGACTGCTCTAACATGCCTCACATCTTCTTTATCTTTTTATACCCTGAACCCATTGAAAATGGGAAATCAGGGTATAATGGTTTTGTGAAAAGTATGTAACAGGCAGAAGGAATCATCGCAGACCCCATAAAGTATATATATTCTTGATCAGGACGACGAGCTGAGTCGATATAGCCCTGTCCGTCCGTCCGTCCGTCCGTCCGTCCGTCCCTCCGTCCGTCCGTATGAGCAAAAGGATCTCAGAAGATATAAGAGCTAGAGAGCTGAAATTTGGCATGCATACTCGTGTATACCATAGGCAGTACGAGTTTGCTTTATTTTTTCGATAACTCATCCGATAACTTTTTTATCGAGAATAATCGAAAAATCGACTTGGTTTTTTCAGCCTAGTTTGAACACTTTTAAACCTAGAGACTTCATATTTGCGTTGTATATAGAGTTAATGGACACAAAGATTTTGTAATTTACAGATTTTGGATACCACGCCCCCTTCACCCCCAATTTGTAAAAAACGCATTTCAAATACTAGAGACTTGTGCTTTGGAATGTACACACATTATGATTACGTTTTGAAAGTTTCATTAAGATTGTATGTCTACAAAAGAAATTATTCAACAAATAAATTACCATAATATTGCCCACATTGCAGCGCAGCCCAAGCGCAGCCGCTGCTTACTGCGCAGTTAGCAGAGCGCGTGCTTATAAGTGCATGTGTATGTATGTGTATATAGAATAAGTGCAGAATGATTAGAATATCAGCTTGGAGGGTTCAGGGTATCTCCTAGTCGAGCAGTCTCGACTGGAGCCTTCTTACTTGTTCTTTCTCAGCCCTCATAATTTCTAATTTCAAATCTTTTATGCTTTTCATTGCTTTATCAAATTCCTTATTGTTAAAGTATGCATGGTCTATTACCCCTACTTTTAGCAATAAAGTATGATTATTTTCTAACTCTTCTTTTATTTTTTCTAACTCTCCTAAAATTTCGCTCGGTGGCCTAATTTCTTCAGATGAGTCTAATTTTTTCAATCTGGACACTAAGTCCGATTGCATTTTCAAAAGCTTTATAGCTTTTTCTGAGAGCATTTTTTTTTAAATTTTTTTTTTTATTTATTTAAAAAAATTAAACTACGACTTATGTTTATCTTATCCGCGTTGTCCTCCTATTGATCCAGTCTTCTCTGAAGGGGGCGTCTTATGATCTTGGTGAGACTCGTCTTCCCGTTGGCCACTGACGGTTCTGATGAGTCGCTGTCTCTCTTTCTAGATAGAGAACAAAAACCCTTTGGTAGTATTCTGCCTCTCCGCACTTTGCGCGAGTGAACAGAATTACTTCGATTTTTGTGTTTTTTTTTTTTAACCGAACTTTTCGGATTTATATGTATTATTTTTTCGTCTCTCCGCACTTCACGCTAGAGAACAGAATCACTTCAATTTTTGTTTTTGTTTTTTGTTTTTCTCTCTCCGCACTTCACGCGAGAGAACCGAACTTTTCGGATTTTTAATTTTTTATTTTTTCCATCTCTCCGCACTTCACGCGAGAGAACCGAACTTTTCGGATTTTTAATTTTTTATTTTGTCTAGTCCCTTTTTGGGAATGCAGACTCACCAGCACTACAAATTTTCTTTTTTTTTTTAATTTGAGCACCACTTTTCAGTTTATATATGTATATACTCTGTCTCTTACCACTGGCGGGGGAAAACAGAGTAATATACTATATTTTGTCTTAAGCTGAGTTTTTTTTTTTTAAAACTATCAGCATTAAGACGCTGGTTCCTTTCTCTGTGTCTCTTACCACGGGTGGGGGAAAACACAGAGAACGCCGAAGGACCAAAATGTTAGAGCGTTAAAATAAAACAACTCCACATTTGCCGAATTCAAGATGGAAACTGAACTGTTTATTGCTTAAAATCCTAGTTCTGGAAGGGTGCATTTTCTCACACAAACAAGTGCACAGATGTTTACTTAAGTGTCCTTTTTTTTGAATCGTTGGGCCCAGGCTCACGTTACATTTACATATATTAGACGCTGCATTAGTCGCTGCAACTAAGGGATGACATATTTATTACTTTGTGTCGGATAACGCGCAGGTTATTCGAGTACTGTCTCTATTTTTATTATTATGTATGTTCATGTTTGAACATTCTGCCAGGGGCCCAAAAATGTTGTGGCTGTAAAAATTTTTATTTTTTGTTCGATGACTCGCAGGTTCCAGTATTGACATGTTTTCAAACATGCGCTGCTGAGCTTGATGATTTGAGAGACCATAGAAAGAGAGAGAGTGAGAGAGAAAGAGAGATAGATAGAGTGTGGAGAGAGTAGACAAAAAACGCAGAGCGCATACAACGGGACCACTTCGTTTGCGTGCTTGTAGCGCACTGATTTCGTCGTGCTATCTTTCATTACCCTAGCCAGCAAATACCGAGCCGAGCGAATACGAAGTTGTTGGTAGCTACTGTACAGATTTTTCGGTGTTCAAAAAGTTAGTTCTACATGTCTAGTCTATGTGTTGTTTGGTTAGTGCTTACACTATTTAAGTCGGTTTGTGCCACGGCACGTTAATCGAAATGAGTGGAGGGGGAATAGGTACATAAATTATTAATCTGTTAGGGCAATGAAGTTAACCAGCGTATTCAATTTCAATTGTTAATTTATTTCACATCTATCTCTTCTTACTTTAACTACGTTTTAACTAATGCGGTCTAACGGTTAATGTTTACCTGGTCACTTTGCCCGCTCTCGTTAGAATAATCTTTCTTGCGTTCTTAAGCCGGCTCCACGCCTCCGCCACATGTTCCCCCTTACCAACTAGAGAGATGCCCGTCTTCCACATCACTGGTCACCTTTTAGAATTGTGCGACTCCCGTGTTCTGCTCATTGCCCGCCGGGTCCACAACGGCCGGTTCGACATTGAGTTTCGTCCCGCGCTGTGGTCTCTGGAGCGTGGGGTACGACGGAGGCACGGCGTTCCCTGACGCCATCCTGCCTCCACGACGGGGATTGGTCTTTACCCTGCTCCGCCTACGTCTGCTTGACTCCTTCCTCTGACCATGGCGTGGGACTTGCCCATCCCTCTCGTCTTCGCCTTCCCTCTGGGAGGTGGCATGTACTTCCAGCCGCGATATCGCTGTCGGAGGTGGGGGAGAGGGCGAGTCCTCCATATAAGGCGCCGTCCCTCGCGACTGAGGCAACTGGATCATGAATCCATCCAGCCTCTTCGTGATGTTAACCGAGGACTGGTGGACCAGGGGGTCCACGCGAGATCGGTAGTAATCCTGGCCTATCCTCGGGACGCCTCACCGTCCATGTTCCTTAACCGGAAAGGGTTCCGTGTCGGTGTCGCTCACATCTAATGACTTCGTGTTCCATTCCGTTATGTATGCTATTCCCCTTCTCTTCCCCTTTTCTTGACCGTTACGGCCTTCTTCAAACTACCATGTCAGTATTGTGATTTGTCAAAGCTTACTACTTATTAACAATAGGTTTGACATTAGGCGAGGACGTTATTGTGACTGAGTGTGTAGCCGTCAGTGTCTTAGAAACTCTCGTCAATTGCCACTCCTCCACCGCTTTTTGACAGCTGTCTAGGAGTTTCCGAAACAATACGTCGGCCACCACGTTCAGGGTCCTTCGACTATAGCGGCCGTCCAATTGCTATTGTTGCAGTTCTAATGCGCATCGAGCGATCCTGGAGCTTTTTATGGAGCTAAACCATTTCAGTGCCAGATGATCCGTGACCACGTTGAACGCCTCCAGATAGCGGCGCATCTTTCTGATCGCCCAAAACGATCATAAGGCACTCTTTCTCCGTGGCCGAGTAATTCATTTCCGCGTTTACCAATTTTCATCTGGCGCAGGCTGTAACTCGTTCTTATACCTCGACTTCCTGCGTCAACGCCGCGCCCAAGCCGCAATCGCTGGAGTCGGTTTGCAACACGAATTTCTTCAAGAAGTCGGGGCATGCCAAGACTGTTGCCATCGTAGCGCCTTTCCTTAGTTTCCGCAGCGCGTCCTTTTGTTCCTCGGCCCAGGCTCATTTCTGACCCCTTTTAAGCAACGTTGTCATCGGCCCATTGTCCAACGATACGAAGCTTAGCACAAACCGCCTGTACCAGAACGCCATCCCCAGACATTGCCGTAACTTTTCAGGTTCTTCGGAGCCGGGAGGCTTCGTATCGGCTCGACCTTCGCGGGATCTGTGCAGATCCCCTCTCCACTTATATCGTGACAAAGGCAGGCAAACTTTTCCTGAAAGAAACTGCACTTCTTCCTATTGACCTTAAGGTTAGCCGCTCTTAATTGTCGGAAAACCTCCTTCAAGTTAACCATGTGCTGTTACTTCGTCGACCTGCTAGTTAATTACCTTCTGCATGGCCGGGTTCTTAGGTTCTTAGGGTAGTACCTCTGCTTGAGACGCTTGTCTCGCATCCTGTTGCTATGTTCCGTGATGTGAGACACTCCCTCGAGATTCTCGAAGAGTGTCAGCTCAGTCTCCAGAAATTCCTTTAAGTCGGGTTCCAAGTCCTGAGCTTTTCGCTCCTCCGATGCCGGGATCCAGCATGGCGCCTCGGGATTCAACCGCTTCTTGCCTCCTCCGTTCGCACGTTGAGAGAGGTTGAGTTGCAGAACAGACTATTAGAATATTATGGTTTGGGAGTAGAGGAAGAGGACTCAGAGGATGAAGTAGTGAATACAGTTCCGTTGTCGCGTAATTTCGAGCAAAACAAATCGTGATTTACAATTAAAGATGTAGAGGATAGTGTAAATAAGTTTGATGGTTCGAGTTCAATGGATGTAGAACAGGGAGTTTCAGAGGTTGAAGCATGTACTGTTACTGTTCAGTGGTCAGAGCTGCAGTTGTTTGTATACTTGAAGGTGCTGCTAAGTTGCTTATCCGCAGCCAGAGGGGTATAAATAACTGGGAGAAACTGAAAACAGCATTGATAAGTGAATTTTAAGTAAGAGTGATATCGGCAGAAATCCACAGAAGGTTGAAAAAGAGACTGCTAAAGAAAGTTGAGACATTTCAGGAATATTTGTATGACTTGATGGGTATATCAAAGAATATCGATTTAGATGAGTGTCCCTTTTTTTGAATCGTTGGGCCCAGGCTCACGTTACATTTACATATATTAGACGCTGCATTGGTCGCTGCAACTAAGGGATGAAATATTTATTACTTTGTGTCGGATAACGCGCAGGTTATTCGAGTACTGTCTGTATTTTTATTATTATGTATGTTCATGTTTGAACAATGAGTTTGATCGAGTACTTTTTTGAAGGATTTCTAGACTCTAGGATAAATAAGACACTTTTCTACCAAGCTCAATCGATTAAACAGCTAAAAGTGCAGATACAGAGTTATCAGACAGAGCGTAATTCAACGCCGAATACGTTCATTACAAGAAATAATGCAGTCATAAGAGATTTTCCAGATAAAAAGCAAGTTAAAAAAGCTCTAGTCGAGACTGCTCTACTACGAAATCCCCTGAACCCTTCTAATAATTAATATTTCAATAATAAATCTCGTCTTTCTGGTTACATAAGAAACACACACACAGGCCTGCATAGGCATGCACGCATAAACACTTACTATGGAAACTATTCGACTTACTATGGGATGTTAATTGTTTAATAACTTTTCTTGTTGATGGACTATCTCCATGAAACTTATTGATCGTGATCATAACATTGAAAGGCGTGCATGTCCTAAAGCGCAATTTGAATAACGCAATATCCCAAAAGAATGAATTGACCCAAAAAAAATGCACAAAAACTGTGTTCCATATAATTGGAGTGTTAACAACTAAGGAATAACAAAATTTTCTTAATATTTCACCATACATTTTTGGACTTTATGCCGCCTATCACGGAAAATCGCCTATAGTGCACTGTAGAAGTAGAGTCATTTATTTCATTTATATTTTTATACCTTGAACCCATTGAAAATGGGAAATCAGGGTATAATGATTTTGTAAAAAAGTAACGGGACCATAGAGAAAGTGAGAGAAGAGAGAGATAGAGTGTGAGAGAGAGTAGGACAAATAATGCAAGGCGCATACAACGGGACCATATTGTTTGCATGCTTGCAGCACACTGACTTCGTCATGCTTTTTTTTTCCTAGGTCCGTGTGTACCACGCGCATATCGAGTTTTGCTTTAAAAATCGATAACTTGCCCCGTTATTTTTTATCGATTAAAAACTTATTGAAAACCAGTAAAAAATGTATATCCCCTACATATTTAAAGCTAGAATCACCAAATATATATTAGCTGCATTTTATATAATTTCGATTTTTGTTAAAATTTACCCCCTACCACTATATCTACCCCCTCTCCCACACATTTGTAAAAGGCGTATTTCAAATACTAGAGACTTGTGATTTGGAAAATACATGCATATTTTATAGTTATAATCTGAAAGTTTCATGAAGATCGTCCATCGACAAGAACATTTATTAAACAATTAATTTCCCATAGTAAGTGGGGGCTTATGCGTGCAGCCAATGCGTGTTTATGCGTGCGTGCGTATTCCTGTGTATGTGCGTGTGTGTGTGCATGTGCGAATAATTATTGAAATATCAGTTGCTCGAAGGGTTCAGGGGATCTCGAAGTCGAGCAGTCTCGACTAGAGCTTTCTTACTTGTTTTTTATTAGGTTGGTTCAGTGTAGTATCTAGTCGAGCACCCTCGACTAGAGTTTTCTTTTTTGTTGTTATTGTTATTATTTAATTTTAACGACCACATAGATAATTAAAGTTTTTAGTTAAAATGAGGTATTATTATTTTCAGGTTTAATTTAATGAAAAATTGTTTTAGTAATACGACTTTAAAGCTCTTGGTTTGTTTGGTTTAATAAATTTGTTTTTGATTGATCGCTAGCAATCTGTTGCTTCT
Organism: Drosophila mojavensis; assembly: GCF_018153725.1. Lineage (NCBI taxonomy): Eukaryota > Metazoa > Arthropoda > Insecta > Diptera > Drosophilidae > Drosophila > Drosophila mojavensis. The sequence goes on along the minus strand of NW_025318897.1, from coordinate 1,459,774 downwards.
AATCTAATCTTGTTATGCTTGTCATTTTATCCATTATGAAGTCATAACTAATATAAGCATTATAATAGATAATTTACAAGAAAATTAACATTTAAAAGTGTTCGATATATTGCTATTATCGATCTTTTTTCTGAAAATATCGTAAATATCGATACTACGAAATATAGATTTTTTTGCAGCACATGTCGGAGATCTCCTGAAACCTGCAAAGAACTGATGTTTATGTATATCATTCAAGATTCTTTTACACACGCATACAAAACAAGAAAGCACGTTGCAGTCGGACGATACCGATTGCAGAATACTCATTCACAGCCCAAACGCTGTCAGCCCGAGTATATGTACATATAGTGCAATTTTAAAGTCTCTAGTGCGCAACGAAAAGCAAGGCCTGATCCCATTAAAATTAAGAAATCATTGATAGCTATTCCCTCTTATACATGTCTAGTATATCATTGCAGCTAGGATCTTCAAATCACATATCCAATTTATACAATTTCGATTTTTGTTAAATTTTGGTTACCGGCTCCAAGTAAGTAGTAGATCAGCGCGATTTTCTTATACATGTGCACACACTCATCGTGTATTTTATGCGTACAGACGAGGGTGACCATCCGTCTTGGAATTCCGGGACATGTCTCGCTTATGGTGGTAATGTCCCGGTATCCCGACCTGACACGAAATTGTTCCGGTTTTCTAGCGTTTCGATAAAAAAAAAAATATACATTTTGACAAAATGCAAACTTGAAGATGTTTGTGTCGCGACAAGTCAAGAAAATTGTTTTGAAAAACAACGCAGATAAGGTAGTACAATTTTTTGCAACAAACGTACAATCGTGTTGTTACTCGGAAGTATTAAAAATAGCTCAAATTCTGCATGCGATTTGCATGCAAATTCCGAAAGGGGTTTTTTCTTACTAAATACACAGTGGTCAGACGAAAGAATGAAGTTACTGGTGGAGGATGTTAAAAACATCCATATAGTTCGATTTAATTTTGTGGACATAAAAACATTAAATATTGATGAAAGAAATGTTATGTACATATGTTGGGAAAAATAGGCAGTGTGGAGAAGTATAAGTTAGGCAATCATGAATATAATAACAATTAAATATAAGGATGTATTCATATATATGGATGTTCGTCTTATGGAATTAGTCCCAAGGTAATGTAATTATGCTAAATATGAAGAAATTAAAAGTTGAATGTATGTGTGAATCTGTGTGACAAATGATTTATTTCATATTTATTTTAGTTGTTGACAGTCCCGGAATGGGCTCCTGCCCAGATGGTCACCCTGGTACAGACAAAAGCGCGCCTTTGAGCATATTCTAAGAATTTCGATTGATTTCTGGATTTTCTAGCCTATACTGTAGTTTTGTCCGATGACGCTCTAGCACTGATGACGCTCTAGCAACTAGCTGATCAAACAAAGTAGTGGCGTGGATTGTAAAGGCAATGCAAATCGTGCTAGCGTAGCGATGGTTTTAATCCTTTCCGATTTTATGTGTTTTTATACCCTGAGCCCATTGAAAATGGGAAATCAGTGGTTTTGTTGAAATGTATGTAACATGCAGAAGGAGGCGTGGCAGACCCCACAAAGTATATATATTCTTGATCAGGGCGAAGATCTGAGTCAATTTGGCCCTGTCTCTGAACGCGTCGATTTCAGAAGATATAAGAGCTAGAGACTTCAAATTATTTTTTAAATGTCCGTATATACAGAGCGGATATCAAGTTTATCACAAACAAGTAAGAAAGCTCTAGTCGAGACTGCTCGACTACGAGATCCCCTGAACCCTTGGAGCAAGAGATGTTTCAATAATTTTTCGTGACTTTCAGCTTACACAAGAAACACGCATACACACATACACACACGCACGTACGCACACACAGGCATACATACACACACACGCATACAGACACACATACACACACACGCATACATACACAAACGCATACACACACACACACATACACACATAAACATTTACACACATACACACACAAGCATAAACACGCATGGGCGGCAGTGTGCCCTTACTATGAGAACTTAATTGTTTAATAACTTTTTTTATGGATGTACGATCTTCATAAAACAAAAATTATGATTATAATATGCATGTAATTGCCAAAGCACAAGTCTCTAGTATTTGAAATACGCTTTTTACAAAAGTGATGGTGAGGGGGTGAATTTAGAGGTGGGGGGTAAATTCTAACAAAAACCGAAATTGTATAAATTGCATATAAGCATACATTAAAAATTTGGAGACTCTAGCAATAAAGGTGTAGAAAATATAATTTTATAACTGGGTTTCGATAAGGTTTTTTATCGATAAAAAAAGATCGAGATGAGTTATCGATTTTTAATGATAAACTTGATATCCGCGCTGTAATTACGGACATTAAAAAAAAATTTGAAGTCTCTAGCTCTTATATCTTCTGAAATCGACGCGTTCATACATACGGACAGACGGACAGGGCCAAATCAACTCAGCTCGTCACCCTGATCAAGAATATATATACTTTGTGGGGTCTGCCACGCCTCCTTCTCCCTGTTACATACATTTCAACAAAACCATTATACCCTGATTTCCCATTGAAAATGGGTTCAGGGTATAAAAATCGATAACTCATCCCCCTATTTTTTTTATCGATAAAAGCCCTTATCGAAAGATAGTTATTTAATTATATCTCTTATATCTTTAAAACTAGACTCTCCAAATTTTTCATGCACTTTATACAATTTCGGTTTTTCTTAAAATTTACCCCCCACCCCTATATTCACCCTCTCACCATCACACTTGTAGAAGGCGTATTTCAAATATTAGAGACTTGTGCCTTGGCAAATACATGCATCTATGTTATATTTATAATCTGAAAGTTTCATGAAGATAGTCCATCCACAAGCCAACACTGCAGCCAATGCGTATTTATGCGTGCGTGCGTATGTCTGTGTGTGTGCGTGTATGTGTGCATATGCGAATAATTATTGAAATATCAGTTGCTCGAAGGGTTCAGGGGATCTCGTAGTCCAGCACTCTCGACTAGAGCTGTCTTACTTGTTCATACATACACTGATGACCTGATGACGCACATCAGGTTAGCGCCGCCCTTTACACTCAACCTCAAAGCTAATATAAAAGCTAAACCATTAGAGCTTCATCTTAAAATTGTTTTTTTTATTGTACTACATCTTTTTCTCTTAAAAATAAAAAAACAATGGCTACTGTAACAATAGGGAATAATTATACTTATTCACGAAAGTGAAATGAGTATAATGGATTTGTGCAATGTCCGTCTTGCTGTCCGTCCGTCTGTCCGTATGAGACTTGAAATTTGGAACCCATATTCGTGTATATCTCCGATTTATAAAGTGTTAAAATTTTCCCGATCCGCCCACTAGGGGCATGGCAAATCGGACAATGCATTTTCCGATATACCAAAACTCATATTAGTTGAAGAGCTAGAAATTTGGTATGTAGGTCCGCGTCGACCACCCAAGATCACGAGCTATGGCGGATATATCTCTGCCCATTGGGGGCGTGGCAAATCGGATAAAACTGTATCTCCTAAAGTTTTAAATCTAGAATGCTGAAATTTTGCACGTGAGCCGATGCTTCGATTCCATAAAGATGGGTGAAAATATAATATATCTACGCCTACTAGGGACGTGGCAAATCGGACCCGAAGATATAGTGATTTTTCGAATTAAGCTTTATTTTGGATACTATTGATGCTATAGAAATTTTGTATATATACGCGGGTTGACCATCCAAGTCCAACGAGCTATGGTAGATTTATGTCCGCCCATAGGGGGCGTGGCAAACCGCAAAAGTTTATATCTCCTACAGTTTAAGAGCTAGAAGGCTAAAATTTAGATAGTTTAGTTACTGGTAGCCTCCTCTATCGGTGCCCCAAAATATAATTTTTACGCCTCGGGCGTAACAAAATAATATATAATATCAAAAAAATATCGAAAAATACCCTGTAATTTTCACATTTTTTGGGCGTAAGAATTCAAATTTTCATTTAGGTTACCGTTTGCTCGCTCTCTAGGGGCGTGGCAATCGGCATTTATAGTGCAAATATTGCGACATTTATATGCGTCAGCCATCTATTCATGTATTTGTACATATAAATAAGCTTAATAGAAGAAAGGAAAGAAACATTTTTATGAAATTTAAAAAATATAAATGAAGCTAAAATAACAAAAATTTGCAATTTACAAAAAATAGTTTTCCGCGGGATGCGAACTCGCCGAATAGCAAGTTCATGTCAAAATAACTAAAATAAAGATCGCCGGCGCTGTATGTATGAAAAAATAAAAAAAAATAACATCGAAGAAGTTTCGAACCTCCCCTATTGCGTCGCCTTTAGTACACGCGATACTGCTTTGCTTGATCAGCCAGTTGCTAAAAAAGAATAACTTAATAACAGAGCGTCATCTGGAAAAACTACAGTAACGGCTAGAAAATCCAGAAATCAATCGAAATTCTAAGAATGTGAGAAAAGGCGCTCTTCTGTCTGTACGCATAGAATAGACGATGAGTGTGTGCACATGTATAGGAAAATAGCGCTGATCAGCTGCGAGCTTAAAGACGGTATCCAATATATGGATATAAATATATAACAAAAACAAGTAAGAAAGTTCTAGTCGAGACTGCTCGACCACGAGAACCCCTGAACACTTGGAGCAATAGCGATTTCAATCATTTTTCGCGTCTTTCTACTTACACAAGAAACACACGCACACACACACACACACACACGCACGCACACATAGGCATACATACACACACACACACATACACACACACACACACATACACACACACACATACACACACAAGCACCCACGCATAAACACAGTGTTGGCTTACTATGAGAACTTAATTGTTTAATAACTTTTTTTGTGGACATACGATCTTGATGAATTATGATTATATTCAGATTATGATTATAACATGAATATGCATGTATTTGCCAAAGCACAAGTCTCTAGTATTTGAAATACGCTCTTTACAAAATTGATGGTGAGAGGGTGGATATAGGGGTGGGGAGTAAATTTTATCAAAAACCGAAATTGTATAAATTGCATATAAGCATACATAAAAAATTTGGAGACTAGCAATAAAGGTGTAGGATATAATTTCATAACTGGTTTTCGATAAAGTTTTTTATCGATAAAAAAAAGAACGGGATGAGTTATCGATTTTATACCCTGAACCCATTGAAAATAGGAAATCAGGGTATATTGGTTTTGTTAAAAGTATGTAACAGTCAGAAGGAGGCGTGGCACACAAAGTATATATATTCTTGATCAGGGCGACCGCCTTTTGGCGGTCCTCTTCTTCAGAGAAGCCCACAAATTCTCAATGAGGCTTAAGTCCGGGCCTTTAGCTTGCGTATCCAACACATTTTTATACCCTGAACCCATTGAAAATGGGAAATCAGGGTATAATGGTTTTGTGAAAAGTATGTAACACGCAGAAGGAATCATCGCAGACCCCATAAAGTATATATATTATTGATCAGGACGACGAGCTGAGTCGATATAGCCCTGTCCGTCTGTCCGTCCGTCCGTCGGTCCGTCTGTCCGTCCGTCCGTTGGTCCGTCTGTCCGTCCGTCCGTCCTTCCGTCCGTATGAGCAAAAGGATCTCAGAAGATATGAGCTAGAGAGCTGAAATTTGGCATGCATACTCGTGTATACCATAGGCAGCACAATCTTATTTTATTTTTTCGATAACTCATCCGATAACTTTTTTATCGAGAATAATCGAAAAATCGACATTGTTTTTTCAGCCTAATTTGAACACTTTTAGACCTGGAGACTTCAAATTGGCGTTGTATATAAAGTTAATGGATACAAAGATTTTGTAATTTATAGATTTTTGATACCACGCCCCCTTCGCCCCCAATTTGTAAAAAACGTATTTCATGTACTAGAGACTTTTGCTTTGGAATGTACACACATTTTAACCATATAAACACACTCTGAAAGTTTTCTTACTACAAGAGAAATTATTCAAATAATAAATTCTCATAATATTGCCCACACTGCAGCGCAGCCCAAGCGCAGTCGCTGCTTGCTGCGCAGTCAGCAGAGCGCATGATATACGTGCGTGTGGATGCGTGTGTATGCACGTGTGCATAAAAGAAGTGCAGAATGAATAGAATATCATTGAACATTATGATTATGTTCTGAAAGTTTCATTAAGATTGTACGCCTAAAAATTAAATTATTCAACAAATAAATTCTTACAATGTTGCCCACACTGCAGCGCAGCCCAAGCGCAGTCGCTGCTTACTACGCAGTTAGCAGATCGTGTTCTAATACGTTCGTGTGTATGTATGTGTGCCGAAAAGAAGTGCAGAGTGATTAGAATATCAGATTAGAGGGTTCAGAGTATCTCCTAGTCGAGCAGTCTCGACTACAGTCTCCTTACTTGTTATACCCTGAACCCATTGAAAATGGGAAATCAGGGTATAATGGTTTTGTGAAAAGTATGTAACAGGCAGAAGGAATCATCGCAGACCCCATAAAGTATATATATTCTTGATCAGGACGACGAGCTGAGTCGATATAGCACTGTCCGTCTGTCCGTCCGTCCGTCCGTCCGTCCCTCCGTCCGTCCGTCCGTCCGTCCGTCCGTATGAGCAAAAGGATCTCAGAAATTATAAGAGCTAGAGAGCTGAAATTTGGCATGCATACTCGTGTATATCATAGGCAGTACGAGTTTGCTTTATTTTTTCGATAACTCATCCGATAACTTTTTTATCGAGAATAATCGAAAAATCGACATTGTTTTTTCAGCCTAATTTGAACACTTTTCAACCAGGAGACTTCAAATTTTCGTTGTATATAGAGTTAATAGACACAAAGATTTTGTAATTTACAGATTTTGGATACCACGCCCTCTTCGCCCCCAATTTGTAAAAAACGCATTTCAAGTACTAGAGACTTGTGCTTTGGAATGTACACACATTTTAACTATATGAACACATTCTGAAAGTTTCATAAAGATACTTTTACTACAAGAGAAATTATTCAACAAATAAATTCCCATAATATTGCCCACATTGCAGCGCAGCCCAAGCGCAGCCGCTGCTTACTGCGCAGTTAGCAGAGCGCGTGCTTATAAGTGCATGTGTATGTATGTGTGCATAGAAGAAGTGCAGAATGATTAGAATATCAGCTTGGAGGGTTCAGGGTATCTCCCAGTCGAGCAGTCTCGACTGGAGCCTTCTTACTTGTTATACCCTGAACCCATTTTCAATGGGAAATCAGGGTATAATGGTTTTGTTGAAATGTATGTAACAGGGAGAAGGAGGCGTGGCAGACCCCACAAAGTATATATATTCTTGATCAGGGTGACGAGCTGAGTTGATTTGGCCCTGTCCGTCTGTCTGTCCGTCTGTCCGTCTGTCCGTATGTATGAACGCGTCGATTTCAGAAGATATAAGAGCTAGAGACTTCAAATTTTTTTTTAAATGTCCGTAATTACAGCGCGCATATCAAGTTTATCATTAAAAATCGATAACTCATCTCGATCTTTTTTTATCGATAAAAAACTTTATCGAAACCCAGTTATAAAATTATATCTTCTACACCTTTATTGCTAGAGTCTCCAAATTTTTAATGTATGCTTATATGCAATTTATACAATTTCGATTTTTGTTAAAATTTACCCCCCCACCTCTAAATTCACCCCCTCACCCTCACTTTTGTAATAAGCGTATTTCAAATACTAGAGACTTGTGCTTTGGCAATTACATGCATATTTATGTTATAATTATAATCTGAAAGTGTCATGAAGATCGTACGTCCATAAAAAAAGTTATTAAACAATTAAGTTCTCATAGTAAGCGCACACTGCAGCCCATGCGTGTTTATGCGTGGTTGCTTGTGTGTGTATGTGTTTGTGTATGTGTGTGTGTGTGTGTGTGTGTGTATGCGTTTGTGTATTTATGCGTGTGTGTGTGTATGTGTGTCTGTATGCGTGTGTATGCCTGTGTGTGCGTACGTGCGTGTGTGTGTGTGTGTGTGAGCGTGTTTCTTGTGTAAACTGAAAGTCGCGAAAAATTATTGAAATATCTATTGCTCCAAGGGTTCAGGGGATCTCGTAGTCGAGCAGTCTCGACTAGAGCTTTCTTACTTGTTTTTGATGTGGGTTTTTGATCGATAACAAAAAATGGGAAGTGTTATCAATTATTAAATAAGCTGGATCTAAGCGGGCATCACTTGGACCAAACTGTTCAATAACAAAACAATTATGCCCTGATTTTCAGTGGGATCAAGATATATAAATAATAACATTGTTTTTAAATACTTAAATTAAAAGTAAAGTCTTGTTCATTTTGCTTATTGCAGATCAGAGGCTAAAGAGTAAAAGTGGATCTGGACGTTGCTGTTCTAATACTTGCAATATATTGTAAATACCTTTGAGTTTAATGTACATAACAAATTACAACAATATTTCGTAGTCAGTAATAATAATATTTTTACTTATTTTATAAATTATTTATGCATCCAAGTAAAATAAAAATATAAATAAGGTTGCATACAAAACCGTGTAAAATATGTAATTGTAATAAAGCTATCTTTAAGAGCCTTTATATGTATTTATGTCAGAATATGCATAAATATATCACATATGTTTCAGCTCTTCACTATAATCACTAACCACAGAACACATAGACCGGACAAGTAGTGTAAAGCGTTTTGCACATTTTTTTTCGAGCATTAGTTCCCAGACCACTTCGTATTTGCTCGGCTCCTCACTTTTAGGCTCGGGCTACGAAAATATGGGAACACAAAATCATTTCGCTTCATGCGCTCGGCCGAGATGGTCGACTGTTGAACAAAAGATCCCTATATGCTCAATTTTTTCTTGCTCTCTCTCTCTGCTCTCTGCTCGTTCAAATGTGTACATGTATGTATGTATGCATGTGAGCACAAGCAGCAGCTCACGAAAATTGAAATTTCGTCGCAGCAAGAACCCCTGCCTTCCCTTCTGTGTGAAGAGTATTCCGAACTTTTCAACACGTTTGCCAAGCTCCTACAAAATATTTGAGTTTTCGTTATTATTTGTGGGAAGGGTATGAAAGCGTTGGTGCTCATAATGAAAATGCTTTCGCGACGAGCACATATACTGGCCAAATGGACCCATTTTAAAGGGTGAATCTGTTAGATGTCAAAAATCATGCAATTAAAAAATACCTATAAAAGTAATGAGAAGTGCACTTGTTACTTTAGTTAGTCAGCAACTTAAATGTAAGCGCGCCTCTTCAATTAAAACCCAAAATTGTTCACACCATTCTAAGTTTAAGAAGGCACTCGCCAATGTTCACGTCCCATGCCTACACACATGTACATACACACACGCACATGTAAAGGCACACACGCATACAAATGCTTCTACAAATGATATCCCATTATTTGTCTGCATCGTCCCCTGCGTACACACAATCGAACAATGTATATGTGAGCACTCCATAAGATCGACCAAATGCAAATGCTGGGCTTTAAAATTGCGGCAGGCAACAAGAGCTTCGCACACACGAATACAAATGCTCATAGTATATGTAGCAAGGGAGATTGTGTGCGTGCACGCTCGTCGCGAAAGCATTTTTATTATGAGCACCAACGCTTTCATACCCTTCCCACAAATAATAACGAAAGCGCCAACATTTCGCATGAGCATGGCAAACGATTTGAAGAGTTAGGTACAATCGACTCTTGTTATTTCAAACCTACATTATTTCGAACCACTTATTAATTCAAAGTTATCACGAGTCCCCTACAAAATCTCTTTATATTTCGAATTAAGTCCATACATTTTTATGCACTCAGTAACTCGAACTAATAAATCATTGCTAAGACGCAGTAATTCGTACTCATATGGTTAAACACTCGACAATTCGAATTTGTGAAGTTTCTTGGTGTGTTAGTAAGAACTTTGAATTTGAATTTTGGGACTCCCCTGAAACTAACTTTACTGTGCGTGGTTGCGTGTTACGCATAAAACATAGGCATATTTTGATGCTCGCTTCCGTACGAATCGCTTCGTTAGTATACATATTAAAATTTTGTATGAAATGAGTTCTAAAAAGTATAAAAATTTTCGATTGCTGAAAAGAAGAAACTAATTGGAAAAGTAGAAGGAGGTGAGAAGAAAAGCGAAGTTGCAAAAGACTATGCTCAAGTGGATATTTCAGGATCCCTAACCGATGAGGAAATTTTATCTGCGACAGATACGAATGAAAAGAGCATCGATGAAGATGAAGACGATACATAAGAACCTTTGGCAGCGGTGTCAGTTAAGAACATATGTACATTACGTTAAATACATTAAATAAAAACCCTTGATAATTCGAAGTTTTATTTATTTTCTCTTAAAATTTCGAACCATTTAATATTTCAAACATTCGATAATTCGAAATATTTTAAGTCCCTTGAATTTCGAAATAACGAGAGTCGACTGTATACTCTTCACACAGAAGGGAAGAAACGGGAGTCTAACGCAACGAAATTTCAATTTTCGTGAGCTGCTGCTTGTGCTCACATGCATACATACATATACACATTTGAGAGAGCAGAGAGCAGAGAGCAGAGAGAGCGAGAGAGCAAGAAAAAATTGAGCATATAGGCGTCTTTTGTTCAACATTTGACCGTCTCGGTCGAGCGCATGAAGCGAAATGATTGTGCTTTCGTATAATTTCGTAGTCCGAACCTAAAAGTGAGGAAAAAAAGTGTGCAAAACGCTTTACATTACTTGTCCGGTCTATGTGGTCTGTGGTTAGTTCTATAGTATAACAAAGTTGTACTACTTAGCATAATCGGCGCACTATTAGTATGTGCGTGTGAATCCAGTTATCCAATCGAGTATTTTCTAGGATTTTTGGCTGGACAGATATATTTGTATTGTTTCCACTTTGCAAGTGTCTCAAGTAGAATAATTGTACATCGAAGACAGTTATTCTTCAAGTCCATTTGCATACATATCGAAATAACGCTTTATACGCTGTAGAAAATAATATTCCTGAATTCAACATCTGAATTGGTTTTACCGTGCTACACACGAAGTCATATAGCCATGGCTTATGATACTGGAACAACAAAATACAAGTTTATTCATGCCGGTACACCGGTGTATCCTTCGAAAGAAAATTGGTGCTGCTGCCCAGATTCAGCGCCGAAAATATTATTTTGGAACGGAATGTTCATTGCTCGAAAGATAATTCATTCAATAAGTAATTAGAAAAGAATTAGTAAAATTTAATGGCCTTGTCTCATGCAATGTTACCAATGAATATATTTACCGTTTGTATAATCGTTACATATTCCTATCATTTTGGTATAAGAGCTTTTTCGGCAACGCTGGCTCCAATCATTTACAAAGGCACAAATAAAAGCTAATACGATTTAATTTAGCTTATTATTTATTAATTTAATGCCGAGTCTGTGGTAGCTGATTAGGCAAAGTTATTTCGATGCATTTTGGAATGCCACGCGTACTAATGAAACGCTTGAGGGCACACAAGACAGATCCTTTGCGAGCTCCAGCCATGTAGCCTTAGTTGTGAAGCAAACGAACACACAGATGTAGCATTTTAATGATGTTTTATTTCTTCCATCGGGCTTGTAATAAAAAGGCCGACAATAGTCTACTCCAGTGATTGCAAATGCCGGTGAGCACTGTGCACGCTCCTTAGGCAAGTCCACCATTATATGTTCAACTAGGCGAGGTCGGGATCTGCAGCAAATTATACAATTTCGCAACGCTTGGGCAACAGTATTAATGCCGCCTATGGGTTAAAATTGCAGTCGAATTGCTCCAAGCAAAGCCTGCGGTCCTGTATGCTGATATTTTTGATGAAGATGGGAGATTATAGCGAAGGTTAAGGGATGGTTTTTGGGTAAAATAATTGGGTGGCGCGCATCAAAGCCTAGAGTAGAATGTCCTAAACGACCACCAATTCTTAGTAGACCAAAATCATCCATAACGGAGATAGCGAAAGAATGGCGCTTGACAAGTGTAGAGATCGTCCGATGATAACTCAGGTGATTTTATTTTCCGGGTGAACTTATGAACATAACCAAATTATTCCGAATGAATTTATGTACTTGAATGACAACGAGATATCTACAAGTTCTGCCGACTCTTTGACGCATTTCGGGAAGACATGCTTCAGACAAGCAGTGCCAAGACAAGAAAGAAGGTCCATGCATCCATAATTTTTAGTGCAAGAGCTCCAACGCTGATGCTTCTTTGGATAACATATCCCCAGGATTCATTTCAGTTGGCACGTAATGCCATTACATGCTGATCGTGAACTGCTGTATGGCACAAATCTTGTTATCGACAAACACTTTGAATTTGGATGGCTCTTCTTTTAGCCAAAACAAAACCACCGCTGAATCTGACCAACAATGCATCTCACATTCGAACAAGTTCAATTTCTTTATTTCGCTTATCAAGTTCGCATGAAGAAATGCAGTGCATAACTCAAGCTTAGGCACAGTGAGGGTCTTTAGTGGGGCGACTCTAGCCTTGGAACAGAGTAGCTGCACTTTCACAGCATTCTTCTTCGATGACCGAACATAAACACAAGAGCCATAGGCCTGCAGGCTAGCATCGCAGAGGGTATGCAAATTCGACTTTTGCTTTAAGTTGGAGTACATAACGAGAAAATGTTGCACTACTCACTTGATGAAAGTCCTTACAAAATTCGCTCCAATCGTTTCCAAAAATTGTGGTAGGCTCTCATCCCATTGCAGCATGTCTCTCCACATGCGTTGCAGAATGATTTTGGCCCTAGTTAATATTGGTCCAATCAAGCATCGCGCAATGGTTGATAGAACTGATCATTATGTGTGTTTGCCAATACTAATTTTCGAAAGTGAATACAAAGCTATCCTTTCGAGGCTCCCAGATAAGTCCGAGAGTTCCATAAGTGACTATATTCAATTAGAAGGCCTGAATATCGTCGTTTGATGAGTTTTGCCATAAGATGCACTGAAGCTTGGAATCAGGCTCTGAAACCTTCACACACGTATAGATTTTACTAATGTAATCTGTAAGTGCAATGGCAAATATGCGAAAACGAACGACTGTGTGAAACAATGTCGCTTGAATAGTCGGTTCTGACATAAGAACATCATTTAATGAAAGCCCAGATGTGGTAACAGCTGAGCCGTCGAATACAACTCTCAGCTTTGTTGTCGAACTCTCTTCTTGGTATACACAATGATGAGGCAAGAAGTATTTGCATTTGGAGATCTCTGCGCTGGGCACCAGTGACATGCAGTTTAGAGTAATATATTCTTAAATAAATGCAGAGTATTTCTCCTTCAGAACATGTTTTCGAGCACACTTACGCTCCAAATTAAGGAGCCATCGTTTGGCCTGCAAATAAGAGTCGCCCAAAGATTCGACGCCTTGCTTTTTTGGCAAGCAGACTAAATATTCCTCTGATGAAAATCGACGATGAGTTGCGATGAAATGCATTGGTGACAATGGAGCTCCTCTGTTGTTACCTTCCCAAAACTGACGAACCAAATCATCAAGCCGATTTGATTGGTATCATCTGAAGCTCTTTGAGTTGCGATGAACAACGAGCTTTGGGGGCCGATTGCCCGTCACCTGATATGATCCAACCGAGCGATAAGCGATGCGATAATATGGAGCGACAATAAGCGAGAAAGCTCTACATGCAGATTTACATGTAATCGCTTAAAACATGTCAGAGTGCAAGCGAAGCGAGAAGAGCGCCAAAGGGACAAGTAAAGCGAGTTGCGAGAAATCATTTCTGAAATGCTTTCTCGCTTTATCGCGTAATAAAGCTTTTCTTATACGTTTGTTTCCATTGCGTGCTGAGCTCAAATAACCATTGGTTAGTAGGTGAAACATATTCTTTTTGGCAATTCAAGCAAGATTTCTCTCTTTCACTCTGACATGCCATCGCTTTGCAAATCGCTACGATAATTCTCGCTTATGGCATCGCTTTGCTTATCGCGGCCACTTTGACATCAGCCTAAGAGTAGACGACACGGAACGAATGTTCCAGCTCGGTTCTTAACAAGGATTATAGCAGTGGCTAGAAGCACAACATCAGACGAATGAGGCGATATATGAGCTTGAGGCAAAGAATGTGATATTGCAACCATGGCAGAGGGATGTATAGCATTTGTTTGTTGGACAGTGTTGGATGTAGCTACTGAAGACTGATTGTAATGCAATAAGATATGGTGCTTCGATTGACAAGTGCGGCAGGTACTAGATTTGCAATCTTACAACTGATGTGCCTGTCTTAGGCAATTTAGGCACAGAGCGAGTCTCTCGACCTCCCTATGTCGTGCAATGGGAGGCAATTGCTCAAAGCGCTTACATTGAAATATCATGTGGCTCGTGTCTTTGTAAAATACACAACGACAGGGAGTCTTGGAAGCAACAAATGATTTTCTTAAATGCGTACTCACGATCTTCCAGGATCTGACCATCCTGCCAAACGTGATCCACATCTTCAAGCATTCGACACCGCTCTTGCAAGAACGTTGACAACTTGGCCCACGATGGTAACTCATTAGCCGATGAGCATTCCTCCCATTTGGCCTGAGTGTACTTATCCAATTTCTGCAACACTGTTTACACGATGATACAATCAGCAACTTCTTCCCGCGATGCAAGAGAATCCATAGCACGAATTTGAGATGTGACTTTATCCGCCAGCTGCCTCAGCCTGCCCACAGATGCATCTGCCTTCTCAAGCCCAAATATCGCTCTGATGCGTGCCTGTAAAATAAAACTTTTATTATCAAATCGACGTTGAAGAATATCCAGAACGACGATATGTTAGCCTTCTTTATTTCTAATGAGCTGATGGTGTCTAACGCAGCACCACTTTAGCAGGATCGAAGATGTTGGAACTTCTCAATAGGGCTGAGATTAGAGTCAGCATCTATTATCGATTTGAACATAGAGAAATGTTTTCCCACTCAGTATATGTTCCACTAAATTTTGGCAATTCCAGCTGCGGCAAACGGGACCGATTTGCCATAACGAGCGCGGGATACGTATTTGTAATACTTGTATTAAGCGTCGAAGAAAGTTGTTGATTTGACCGACCTTCCAGTTCGCGCTGAAGCAAGGCCTTAAATTTCAGTAGAATTGCTTCAAATTTAGCAGATAAATCACTAGATATGGACTCGAAATCCGATCCCTCTAAGCTAGTGAGAACCGCATCGAAATTTGAATCTACATACATAGATTGGTGACAGAGTCCAAGAGCACACGTAACTCACACAAAACCATATGACTTAATGTATCCACGTCCAATTCGGCATATCGATTTTCAAGTCTATCGAAAAGCGCTTTCGTTTTAAGCTTTAAATAAGTGACCTGAGATGCAGGCACTTGATTAGCACTCGATTCTAAGTTATTCATTTTATTTATTTTAGTCACAAATTTAGTCAATTATGTTCACTTTTGAAAAAGTACTTAGCAATTACAAAGTTAAGGTACAAACCAATAGTCCCACTTATGCACATATAATTTAGCTGCACATTTTATATGCAAGCCCACTGTACGTATGTATGTTTGTAAGTGTGTGCTCGACACAGCTATTTTCGGAATAGCTGTGGAGACGCTGCACAAAAAGCGCCAAAAACGATGATCAACGGGCGAAAGGGAAAAATTATAAAGATAATCACAATGCAAAGCGACTGCATGCAAATTATCTGAGCTTTGATTTATGTATGTGTGTGTCTTCTACGATTGACACAGTTTTTTTTGGGCTTGCGCGCTTTCTATGCAGATGCTACTGAGAAGGCGCCAACCGCGACGAACGAAGCAACAATTAAAAAGGATGTAAAAAACTCAAGATAATGCACGCAAAATTGCGTACACTGCTATATGCAGTTCGAACGAGATGTTAATGTTTCACAAAGTTGTGTCACAATGAAATTGTTAATTTGAATGCACTATCTTGCACAAATGCGAAAGCACAGTCATTCCGCTTCATGCGCTCAACCGAGATGGTCAAATGTTGAATAAAAGAAGCCACTATTCTCAATTTTTTCTTGCTCTCTCTCTCTCTGCTCTCTGCTCTCTCAAATATGTATACGTATGTATGCATGTGAGCACAAGCAGCAGCTAACGAAAATTGAAATTTCGTCGCGTAAGACCTCCGTTTCTTCCCTTACGTGTGAAGAGTATTCCGAACTCTTCAAACCGTTTACCAAGCTCGTACAAAATATTTGCGTTTTCGTTATTATTTGTGGGAATACTGCTTTCATTTCATAATATTTTTTACGATAATATACCTCATTTTGCTAACTTTTTAAAAAATTTGAACAAAAAGAAGACCTACCAGTGCTTAAATCTTGCCACAATCGATTTTTTAAACTATTGTCAAAGCTCAGAAAATTCTCCAAATTTTCTTCCCCGTCACTTTGAGTTTGAATGTTGCTCATCCACTACTTTATTTAAGCATTTCTTTTGATAGCTTTAAGGAGTAATATCTTCCTCCTGTATGTCTAATAAATAAATGTCATCCCTTACGCCAGCATTATTATTTGAAATCAAATTTGAATTGCCCAAATGTAAATTTGGAACTGCATTGTCTCTGAAATAACGTTTGCCAATATATTTTCGTTCAAAATGCCTGTTGCATATTCTAGCCCTTTTCCGGTCGAAATTATTAGGTAAATTGCGTGCTATAATCCACTTGTTTAAATAAAATTCTTTAGACGGAAACGCAAATAAGCTAACCGGAAAATTAATGGAACTGTTCCTATAACTCGCGCCACACGTTTCAATAATGCATTTCCCGCCATTTTTCTGTGAATATTTTTTGACACCAACGGTTGATTTTTTTATAAAACTTGTTTCAGCCATAGTTTAAAAAAAAAAAAAACTATATAAATTTTGTCACGATTAACAATAGAAAACACTGAAGTGATAATAAAAGGTCGTTCAACACTCCCCTTTGCAGATTTAATTCGAAATCGCTCGCACAATTAAAAGCCCGTGGCAGGCACACGCCAATGTTCACGTATTATGAACATACACATTTACAATATACCACAGGCAGTTAGAAATTTTTACTAAGAATCGTTTCCCACACTAACACATACATAGTGGCAAATACATATAAAACGTGACTACAACGGACATTTGACGAACGTATTGAGAGAGAATTGAGTTTCGCGACGCACGCAGGCAAAAGCCCATATTATTAATGTGTGTGTGCATCGCGCTCGTTGCGAAAGTGTATTATTTATGTGTACAACAGGCAGCAAGAGCTTCGCACACTGTCATACATTTGGTTATACATGTACTAAGTGTGCAAGTGTGTGTGTGTGCATGCTCATCGCGAAAACATTTTCTTTATGCGCACCAACGCTTTCATACCCTTCCCACAAGTAATAACGAAAACGCAAACATTTTGCACGAGCATGGCAAACGGCTTGAAAAGTTCGGAATACTCTTCACTAAGAAGGGAATGCATGGGTTCTTGCTGCGACGAAATTTCAATTTTCGTGAGCTGCTGCTTGTGCTCACATGCATACATACATATACATACATGTTTGAGAGAGCAGAGAGCAGAGAGAGAGAGAGAGAGAGAGAGAGAGCAAGAAAAAATTGAGCGTAGTGGCTTCATTTTTTCAATATTTGACCATCTCGGTCGAGCGCATAAAGCGAAATGACTGTGCTTTCATATATTTTCGTAGCCCGAACCTAAAGTGAGGAGCCGAAAATATGGTGTCACTGAAAATCGTACAGCTGATTATTGCGCCTAAATTTCGGGGATGCACAGAACTTTTGCAATTGAAAGTTGCTGAAACTGTAACAGAAATTGTTCTCTCTGATTTTCTGATGTTTCACATAGATTTGGAGTAAATTTAATTTAAAATGAAGCAAACTTCCCCTGAGGAGCGGAAACTCGCGATTTTTCATCATAATAATGGAAAAAGCTATGCAGAAGTAGCAGATATACTTAACAGACCTCGAAGCACTATACAGTACATCATTAAAAGGAACAATAAGGATAATGCAGTTTTGAATAAAGTCCCAGCTCAATCAAATAGGAAGCTGGCAGAAACTGATGAAAGGTGGATAATACGCCAAATAAACGACAATCCTTTCAAATCCGGCTCAAAAATAAAGAACGAGCCAAAAATATATTTACAAAAGGACATCAGTGATTCAACAGTTAGACGAGTACTTCGTAGCAACGGTTATCATGGCCGAATTGCTAGCAACAAGCCATACATAAATAAGAGAAACCGGCAGAAGCGCCTACACTTTGGTAAGGAGTACAAATCTAAGTCGAAGAAGTTTTGGTATGACGATATTTTTTCAGATGAGTCGAAATACAACAAGCACACTGTGTGGAGAAAGCCAAATAAAGAGATGGATGTAGCCAATTTGCGTCCAACTGTCAAAAATGGCGGTGGGTCAAGTGGAGTCCAGGGTGACCGCGCCGGACCAAACGAAAAATACCAATTTGGTCTCAAAAATCTATATATATAAAAGAGAGTTGTGTAAAAGTGTATTAGCACTTATAACTCGAGATCTGCTGCACCAATTTTCATGGTTTTTGATTTGTTGGATTTGTCTCCGCCACGAGGCGGATCAGTAGATCTTTAAAATACTGAACAAATTTGACGAATACTTGAAAAACGCGGTTTTTTCCCTAAAGATTCAAATTTCCATTTATACTCAGTAGCCTTGACAACAGTGACAGTTTCGGTCCTGTATAGAAGAAAAATAAACAAATGTAGTCAGTCAGTCTACGGCACAGCCTCGAGCAGACCTGACTATTCAACAAAAAAAAAAAAAAAAAGACTATTCAACAAAAAAAAAAAAAAAAAAAAAAAACTATTAAAAAAAAAAAAAAAAAAAAAAAAAAAAAGACTATTCAAATAAAAGAAAAATAAATAAACAAAAAAAAAAAAATTTTTCCAAATCAAAAAGAAAAATATTTCAAATCAAAAATCTGCAAAAATTCAAAAAAATCAAAAGATTAAAACCTGACTGTTCAAAAAATAAATAAAAAATTCAAAATTCGAAATTAAAAAAAAAAAAAAGTTCATTATTAAAAAGTGTATTTTTGGCTTTTTATATTTTTGGACTTTTAAACTGTTGAGCTATCGAGATTTTTCGAATAGCTTTAAATTATTAAACGATTGAATTTACTTAGTGATTAGTTTATTAGCGATTATTTGAGTTTACAGAGTTTATGTGATAGACGCGAGCAAGCGACTAGGCTGTCGTGCTGTCCGCTACTATGTTTGTAATAGTCAATCTAACACTGCATCTGCTCTAAACAAGAGTTAATTGCATACTAATTACAATGTACGCGAGCCGGCGGATTAAGCTGAGCCGGTGCGTGGGTGAAAGAGACAACGCAAAAGGGAGAGCGTGATCTCCGTTACAAATTCTCTTACATGATAACATATTCTATGAACTGCCGCTCTTAATTACAATGAAGCGATGATTGCTGAGCCCAACATCCTCCCCCCGTTGAAGACTTAGTCTTCAACAGAATCCTTAAGGGGCAGCAAGCACAGCTTATTTGTAGCTCTTCTTATCTCGCCAGCTTCTGTTTTTAGTAGGGCTACCCGTGCAACGCCATCACTTCCAGGGATAAGTTCGATTATTCTGGCTAGTGGCCACTTAAGTGAAGGTAGATTCTCATCCTTCACAAGAACTATGTTGCCAACAGCCAAGCCAGGTTTAGAGGTTCTCCATTTCGCTCGCTGTTGTAACAAGTTGAGATATTCGTCCCGCCAACGAGTCCAGAACACCTGCTGGAGATAGCTTACGCGCTGCCAAGCATCCAAACGATTAAAATTGAGCCCGGTTAGGTTTGGCTCACTGAAAGACGAAGGAGGGCCACCGTTGAGGAAATGCGCAGGAGTCAACACGTCTATGTCTGATGGGTGCTCTGAAATCGAAACTAAAGGGCGTGAATTAACGACAGCAGCGATGTTGCAAACCAGTGTGCGAAGCTCATCGTAAGTTAGGACGGAGGACCCAACACATCGGTAAAAATGATGCTTCGCTGTCTTCACTGCAGCCTCCCACAAGCCACCAAAGTGAGGTGATCGTGGAGGGATGAAATGCCATTCGATTGAGTCTGCCAAACAGAAATCCTTCACAGCCTTCTGGTGGGTGTCTGACAGAAATAGACGCTTCAACTCCTGAAGCTGATTGCGGGCACCAAGAAAGTTTGTGGCGTTATCCGACCAGATTTGACTTGGCTTTCCTCTGGTGCATATGAAACGTTGAAGTGCATGCAAAAATGCCGCGGTAGTTAAATCCTTGACTAACTCCAACCAAATAGCCTTCGTAGCAAAACAAATAAACACACAAACGTAGCATTTCACAGGCGCCTTGTTTCGTGACTCAGGCTTGTAAAAGAAGGGTCCGCAAAAGTCGACTCCAGTCACTCCAAAGACCCGATAGCCGTCGACTCGATCCTTGGGTAGATCTGCCATTATGTGTTCAACGAGTCGAGGCCTTGCACGAAAGCAAATTACGCATCTCTGAATTACACTGGCTACAGTTTTTCTACCTCCAATTGGCCAATATTGGGAACGAACCAACGCTAGCACTGCTCGGGGACCAGCGTGCAAGTTTCGCTGATGGAAATGCATTATGATGGCTCTAGTTACTGGATGAACTTTGGGCAAAATAATTGGATGGCGACTATCGAAATTTAAAGTTGAGTTTTTGAGACGACCATCGACACGTAGCAGCCCAATCTCATCAAGGAACGGTGACAGCGAGGCTAGACTGCTGGATGACGGAACCATTCCTTTATTTCGAAGAGCATTTATGTCGTCTGAGAGATGTGTTCGTTGAATCATTCTTAACAGTATATGAGTGCCGTTCCGGATGTCTGCTAGGGTTATTCCTGGACCATGACTTTTTTTAATAAACTTTGATACGTATGCAAACGTACGCTGCAAGCGGCCGAAAGAATTCACAAACTTGCAGTCCATAGAGACATCATGGACTGCGTCCTTTACAAGAAGCACAGTTCTTCGACGCTCAATTGAAGTTCTTTCTGGAAGTGCTGATACTGGCCACTGAGATCTGGGCTTACAGAGGAAACCTGGACCGTTGAACCAATGTAATGATGCATTTAAATCCGAGGGCAATGCACCCCGAGATAATATATCCGCGGGATTCAGTGTTGTAGGTATATAGTGCCATTCCATTGCTGATGTGAGATCTTGTATCGTGGCGATGCGATTTGAAACAAAAACGTTAAATCGTCCGGGCTCGTCATTGATCCAAGAAAGCGCAACAGTAGAGTCAGACCAACAATGAAACTCGCCTGCGAAAATGCCTAAGCGAGCCACTTCATTCATTAGACGCGCAAGCAACTCTGCCCCGCATAGTTCCAGCTTGGGAACCGTGAGCGTTTTTAGAGGCGCAACTCGAGACTTAGAGCAAAGCAACCTGCTGATGGTATGCTGACCTCTGGATACAATATAAATGCAAGCTCCGTATGCCTCGATGCTGGCATCGCAGAATCCATGGACCTCAACCTTCGATCCTGGTATTAATGATAGCCTGGGAAATGCACTACTAAGACCATTGCCAAAGTTGCTGCAAATGTCTAGCCATGCAGTGTGACATGCAGACGGGAGACTCTCATCCCAATCAAGTTTATGCCTCCAGAGTTGTTGCAAGAAGATTTTAGCTTTCGTTATTACTGGGCCGACCAGGCCGAGGGGATCATAAAACCTAGCAATAGACGAGAGAACAGAGCGCCTGGAGGGCTTAGAGGCTGAATTCAGAGCTAGATATGAGAAAAGAAGTTGATCAGATGCCGGATCCCATGCAAGGCCAAGTGTCTTTGTAATGTCGCTGCCATCATTGAACCTAATGAGCGATTCCTTGTCGCAGTCTGTTACGCCGTCCAGTACCATGGGATGGCTTGAACACCACTTCCTCAATTTAAACTTCCCACATGCCAAGATTCCAGCTGTCTCTTGCATAACAAGTCTTGCTTCTTCGACTGAATTTCCTCCACTAATCAAATCATCAACATAGAAATCGCGAAGCAGTACGTCGGACCCGACTGGGAATGCGTTCCTTTCATCTACGGCAAGCTGATGCATGGCGCGCACAGACAAAAATGACGCTGGTTTTGTTCCATATGTTACCGTATCAAGCCTGAAAACTTCCAACTCATCATCTGGCGAATTCCTCCATAAAATGCATTGTAGATAGCTGTCCGGCTCAGGTACTTTCACGCAACGATACATTTTGCAAATATCGCCGGTGAGTGCAACTGGATAAGATCGGAAGCGCAATAATATGTCGACTAATTTTGGCTGAATGACGGGACCTGACATTAGAATGTCATTCAACGAATGCCCAGTTGTTGTAGATGCAGATCCATCAAAGACGACGCGAAGCTTGGTAGTTGTGCTATCATCCTTCAGAACGCAGTGATGAGGAAGAAAATATCTGCATAGATGGAATGAATTTAGAGGAACGCGTGACATGTGACCAAGTTCAAGATACTCTTTCAGAAATGCTGAGTATTGAGACTTTATATGCGGCAAACGACTCAATTTCTTCTCCAAATTGAGAAACCGATGTCGCGCTTGCTCATAAGAATCTCCAAGAAGCTCACAACTAAGCTTAACAGGCAGGCGTACTGTATATTGGCCACTAGCCAATCGATTGTAATGCCTCGCAAAATGCGCTTCGCAGTCTGAGTCTTCCTTGCTGAACTTTACAATGGAATCGCTGCAGCGCTCAACTTCCCAAAAGCGACGAACGAGACTGTCCAACTTGATATCAGCACAGGAGTCTGTAATCGGATCCAAAGGCGTCTTTGAAGCTATTAGCACGGAGTTGTGGTTGCGAGCCTCGCCACCTGATACAACCCAACCAAGACGAGTCTTCTGTAACAATGGAAGTCCAGGCATCAACTTGATTTGTCCCACACAGAGCAAATCATAAAACAGGCTAGCTCCGATAAGCAGATCTACTCGTTGCGGCCTATGGAAAGCTGGATCTGCCAGCACTATATTTTGCGGTATGCTCCAATTGCTCGTATTCACATTAGAACTGGGCTGCCTGCCAGTTATATTTGTAGCTACCATAGCCGTTATGCTAGTTGTATATTCAGATGCATGAGCTTGAAGAGTGAGGCAAATGCTGCTGCCATCCATGGCAACATTGGAGTCGCCTACGCCGCATACAGATGCCACCGATTTTGTTCTCTTAAGTTGCAGGAGATTCGCAAATCTGGCTGTAATGAGATGTAGTTGAGAGCCTGAATCTAAAAGCGCACGACAAGGAACAAGCTCGCCAAACCGATTCCTTGCCAGAACCACTGCGGTAGCCAGGAGCACAACATCGCTGTGCCGATCCTTGGATAAGAGAGTAGTGGCTGGTGCTGAGGGCTGAGGGATGGTCTGTACTCTTGATGTTGAAGATTGTTGATGGGGCGGAATTGCTGCCTGCGATGTGCTGGAGTGGCCGAGATGAAGAAGCGTATGATGCTTGACTCCACAGACCCGACAACTGCGCGAGCCACATTGTCGCGACTGATGACCTCCCTTGAGACAATTCAAACATAAGCCAGCCTTTCGGACCTCATTCAGGCGAAGACTAGGAGACAAGTTTGCGAATCTTGGGCATTTGTAGATTGTGTGCTCAAGATCATTACAAAAATTGCAACTGTGAGTACTGTGGCCGGTTACGAGAAATGCTGATCTACTGGTAGCAACCTTACTGCAAGAATTCATCGGCTTACTTGACGAATAGTTTGTAAGAGCAAATTTCATCGATTCCAAAGTACGGCAACGAAGCTCAAGAAATGAGGAGACTTCTTCATATCTGGGTATCTGAAGAGCCGTCTCTGAGTTGTCCAATTTCTCTTCCCATTTAGCTTGTGAGGCCTCATCAAGCTTCTGTAGCAGTATCTGAGCAATCATGGCACTGGCTATCTGCTCTGTTGTGCCCAGACTACTGAGCGCACGCATATGGACATTGAAGCTGTCAGATAGCTCACGCAGCTTGATTATGGATCCGTTTTCTACTCTTTTGAGACCTAAGATCTTTACGATGTGGGCCTGGAAGATTAAACGTCGGTTATCATATCTCTGCTTTAATAAATTTATGGCAATTGTATAATTATCATTAGAAATTTCCAAAGAGCGAACCGTATCCAACGCTGCGCCATCGAGGCAGGACCGGAGGTGCTGAAGTCTTTCCATATTGCTGATTTCTGGCCGACTTTCAATGATTGTAGAAAACATTGAGTAGAAATCAGCCCAATTAGCATATCCACCGCTGAACGTAGGTAACTTTAATGGCGGCAACGCAGGTGCAGCCTGCAATCTGGGAGCGGATGCGCGAGGAGGGTCACTTGGACGACTAAACGTGGAACTATGATGCACTTGAGCAGTACGACTTTGCACTTCGGACATTATTGTTGACTGCATGACCATTATTAAATCATCAAAGTCAGTGCGCAAATTGCTGGACATCTCAGTAAAGTCGAGCTCCTCTAGACTTTCATGGGCCTTGCTAAAGGAGTGGCTTAGCTTGTCGATATGCTCCAGTAGAACATTTAGAGTGCTGTCACTGTGATCGGCAAGAGCATCTGAATCGACCTTGGATTGTAGCTTTTTTACGCGTTCAAACACCGACTGTACCTTGAGCTTATAAAACCGCACGCGATCTTCGGGAGCAACTGCACTAGCATCTAAATTCGCCATGACGAGTACAGCAAGAGCAACACGATAGAGCTCAAAGTCGTTGGTGCGAGCGCGATTGCAAGAGTAAGTAAATGTATATATAGCGCAGACACAAACTTGGAATAAGTCGTATTTGTCGAGCAGAGTACTTGCAACTTTAATAAACTGGCAAAGAATTATATTATGGTACTCAAATAATATACACGTATGAATTGTTGCACACCGGTACGATTATTATGGACGCGCTCGTATCGCAGCCGTGGCGAAAAAGTGCAATGTCAACGAAGAATAACGGCAAGCATGTAATTACACTGTGCTTATGCAAACTTAATCACTTATAGATTGAAGCTATAGAACACGCAGTCACTAACCATAGACATAGTTCAGAAATTAGCTGATTCTTTATTAGATTGTCATTTGCAGAAGTTTTCGCAGGTGTACTACTTTTACGGGCGCCAGTGTATTGCAGACCGAACGAAAGAGTGTCTGGCGAAAGTAACGGCACGCAACTAATCGCTATATACACTGCTTATGTTCACGGGTGTATGTATGTATGTGATGCTGTCAATATATATATGCAAATATGTAAAGAAACGAAAAGAGATCACGTCGGGGTCACCAAATGTTGAGCTATCGAGATTTTTCGAATAGCTTTAAATTATTAAACGATTGAATTTACTTAGTGATTAGTTTATTAGCGATTATTTGAGTTTACAGAGTTTATGTGATAGACGCGAGCAAGCGACTAGGCTGTCGTGCTGTCCGCTACTATGTTTGTAATAGTCAATCTAACACTGCATCTGCTCTAAACAAGAGTTAATTGCATACTAATTACAATGTACGCGAGCCGGCGGATTAAGCTGAGCCGGTGCGTGGGTGAAAGAGACAACGCAAAAGGGAGAGCGTGATCTCCGTTACAAATTCTCTTACATGATAACATATTCTATGAACTGCCGCTCTTAATTACAATGAAGCGATGATTGCTGAGCCCAACATAAACTTTATAAATATTTCAAATCAAAAATCTGCAAAAATTAAAAAAAAAATCAAAAGATTAAAACCTGACTAATCAAAAATAAATAAAAAATTCAAAATTCGAAATTCCAAAAAAAAAAAAAGTTAATTATTAAAAAGTGTATTTTTGGACTTTTACAAAAGCTAAATATCTCGAAAGTTCAGGTATTTGTTTGTCTCAAACATAAATTTGTGTAAATTATTTATATTTATATTTCTCGATTGTTTTATATGGTTTTGTGCCAGGGCAGTATTACTATTAATAAAAATGCCGCGCCCTAGAAGATCTAATCTTTCCCGGCGGACCCATAATGCAATTAGGCAGCGGAATAGCGCGAGTCAATTATCTGACGAAGAGCGAGAAATCGCCCGAGAAAGGCTCCGCGTTAGTACCCAGCAAAGAAGGGCCTTAATTCGTGCTTCTCAAAGAGAGGCAGCCCGTGAAATGGCAATAAGAAATGGTTCAAGGATTGATTTGAATCGAGCAGCGTTTCGATATGATTGCACCATTGATTACAGCTTGAATCGTTTAGTTTGCATTGGTCCAATGGACGTTGTTTGCCAGCATTGTGGCGCATTGAAGTTTGCTGGTGAAACGCCCGGTTTGTGCTGCCTTAGTGGTAAAGTGACATTGCCATTAGTGGTCCCGCCACCAGAGCCATTGAGTTCCCTGCTTTATGGCGAAACACTAGAATCACGACATTTTCTAGCGAACACTCAAAAATACAATGCCTGTTTCCAAATGACTTCATTTGGGGCGGAAATTATTGGAGACGGATATAATCCGTAATTTACGTTACAAATTTTATTTTCTATGACTGTCAAAAAAAAAAAATTTGGAATAATGTAGTTTGTTAGATTTCTGTAAAAAGTGTTTGTAAATCTAACTATAACTATGGCTTTGAATTTAAAGATTCAAGGCCAGATTGGCCATCGCATTGGATCATTGCAACCTATTGAAGATGCACAGCACAAATTCTTGCAAATATACTTTATGGGCAATATGGAAGAACAACTTGACCGGCGTCAAGAAATCAACACAGCTATGAAAAGAGCAATTCTCCAAGATTTAAACCAACCAAAACTGTGCAATGGAACGCGTTTGGTGATAAGAAAACTGATGAGCAATGTGATTCACGCGTCGATACTCAAAGGAAAATTTAAAGATGAGGAAGTTCTTATTCCTAGGATTCCGATGATCTCAACAGATATGCCCTTTGAATTTAAACGAATTCAATTCCCGCTTCGTCTTGCCTTCGCCATGACGATCAACAAGTCACAGGGCCAATCTTTGACTATTTGTGGCCTCAATCTAGAAAATGCGTGTTTTTCTCATGGTCAATTGTACGTGGCATGCTCACGTGTTGGCAAACCATCCGCATTATTTGTTCTTGCACCCGACCAAAAAACGAAGAATGTCGTTTACCACAAGGTGTTGAATGAAAATCCGATTAATAACTTAATCAGAGTGTATCCCAACCTGAACAACATAGCTTTCAACAATTTTTTACCTAGAAATAACATAGAGGGCAATGCAACGTTTGCCGGGCCAGCTAGTATACTATAAAATACTATTTCATATTTTACAAAGTACCACTATAAATACCATAACAAATAAATCGTCTGGAAATTCAAATTATAATAAAATAATAACTGACTTATTATATAAATGTTTGTTGTTTATTTCATTTTAAAAAATTAATAATATTTCAGTCCAACATAAAACTAGAACAATATGCATTCGTATTCAATTCCATATTCCAATATATATTTAAAGTCTTAAAATTAATTAAATGCTTAAAATTCATTTTGTAACATTTTCTTAAAATAAAATAGTAAAGGAACTTCTTTGTTCAGTCTTGCTAGTTTCTCTTAAGATCATTTAATTATATTTACTAGCCTTCTTCGTCAGAGCAGCTTAAATTAAATTTGTTGAAATCTTTACATAACACTTGTTCACTGGGCTTAAAATTATTGCACCCATTTTCGCGCAATGATTATTGTACATGTAATATATGTGATATATTTACATTTTTAAAGCGGTTTCGATTTTTCGTTTTGATTAAATTAATTTGAGAGAATATGCGTTCACACGACGGATTAGAAACGGGCTAAATTATTAAATCTTTGTTTTTGTGTAGCCGCATGCTGCTTAAGTGACGCCAGCCTACTTAAAATATTAGTCTGGCACGCTTTGCAGTGCGCATCCATATTATTAGCGCTCCTTCCCAGCCATTTTTCATTTTCCGGCATAGTCTCCCACTCAGCTCTATATTTTTGCTTATTGCTCATGTTTTCTATTTATTTGTTTTATACCTATATACCATTAAAATACTTTTGAGCAAAATCGGAGCTGATAAAATACCAAAAAGTATTTAAAATACCATATTCGGTCACCCTGGTGGAGTCGCTAATTTGGCTTTTATCGATGGAACTTTAAACCA
This sequence comes from Drosophila mojavensis, assembly GCF_018153725.1. NCBI lineage: Eukaryota > Metazoa > Arthropoda > Insecta > Diptera > Drosophilidae > Drosophila > Drosophila mojavensis. The sequence continues at coordinate 1,431,573 of NW_025318897.1, read as the reverse complement.
ATATGGAAATATAAACATCTTAACATCCTTAAGTCGAATTTACTACCAAGTGCCGAAAAATTCGGGATTCGGTCTACTTCTAAGCTCTATGCGGACAACGATCCCAAGCATACCTCCTTGAATGCCAAGACATGGGCGCTTTACAATTGTTCCAAAGTGATGGAAACTCCACCTCAGAGTCCCGAAATAATTGTCATCGAACATCCTTGGCATATCCTTGAGCAAAAAAATCGAAATCACAAAATTTCCAACAAGGATGATCTGAAGAAAGCTCTGTGTGAGGAGTGGAATAAAATTAGCGCTGAAACCTGCAAAAAGTTGGTTGATTCGATGCCAAAATATATTTATATTATATATATTTATAAATATTTATGTACCTATGCTGAAGTTTTCATATTTTTCTGAGTTTTGGAACATGATTTTTTTAGTCGGAAGTAAAAATTTTTGTGTGTACGATTTTCAGTGACGCAGACTGTATGTAGGATAGGATTGAGAAATCACTACACAGCATTGACAACTAAATGTATACCTGTGTTTATGCCTGGATATTGCGATTGATTTCTCTAAGGTAAGCTAATAGAAAATATTTTATTTTAGGAAGAGAGAGCTCTAAGGATAATACATGATAATATATATTAAAATTTACACATAGAACATGAAACGCACTATGCACAAAATGATCCGTAGTGCACACAGGTAAATGAAGCTGAGAAAAAGTTTATAAGTTATTTAGTTTTTTGGTACAATGTTTGATGAAGATTGCACCGAAGGTAAGTTCATTGAAATAGGCGTCGCGACGTGTCGATCTGTTACGATTTAGGAGTTTAAGTTCATGAACCACTACATGAGGTGGCCAGAAATTAGGATCACATAAAGTTTTAAAATATTCTACCGAAACATTGATCTTGAATGAAGAAATTCCTCGCGGGGTTGCGAAACTAAACTTCGATATAAAAACTTTTGCCGAAATCTTACTTGATATAAACGCAGATACTGCCTCACAGGTCGTATCAGATGAAAGCCGAAATAAGAACAGGTAAGAACGTAAGAACGTTGCAGACCATCTCGGTCGAGCGCATAAAGCGAAATGATGGGTTCGGGCTACGTATGTAAATATACGAAGTCACAGTATATTATCGTAGCCCGAACCCAAAAAGTGAGGAGCCGAGCAAATACGAAGTTGTGTGGGACGCAACGCTCGAAAAAAGTGTCCGATCTACATATGTGCTCTGTGGTTAGTGCTAATATTTTAGAATTGTTTTTATACTCATTCACGAAAGTGAATCAGTATATTGGTTTTATGCAATGTCCGTCTTGATGTCCGTCCGTCTGTCCGTCTGTCCGTATGAACGCAATCTATTTCGGCGCTATTGAAGCTAGAGACTTGAAATATGGAACACATACTCGTGTATATCTCCGATTTAAAATTTTCCCGATCCACCCACTAAGGGCGTGGCAAATCGGAAAATGCATTTTCAGATCACAAGCTATGGCGGATATATCTACGCCCATTGAGGGCGTGGAAAATCGGATAAAACTGTATCTCCAAGAGTTTTACAGCTAGAGCGATGAAATTTTGCACGTCAGCTAATGTTATGATTCTAAAGCTAATGTTAAAGTCTAAAGACAAAATTTTATGTCTACAGCTTCTAGGGGTGTGGTAAATCGGACCTGAAGATCTAGTGATTTTTAAAATTCTGCTATATTTTGGACACTATTGATGCCAGAGACTTCAAATATATGTCCGCCCACAGGGGGCGTGGAAAACCGCAAAATTCTATATATCCTTAACTATAATAACTAGAAGCTTCAAATTTAGATAGTTAAGTTACCAGTAACCTCCTCTTTGTAGGAGTGGCATATCGAGATATACCCTGTAATTTTCACATTTGTTGAGGGTAAGCATTCAAACTTTGCAGTTAGGGTGCCGTTATCTCGTTCTAAAAACTGACAAAAAATGAGGAGTGTACGCCCAGTAGGGGCGTGTCAAATCAGGAAAAACTGCATTTTACAGTACAGTATTAGAGCGGAACTTAACTACCAAATTGCTGATGGGATGTGTATGAGTATTCCAGAGTCGGTAACGCCCGACTGCAACGTTCTTACCTGTTCTTATCTAGGCTTTCATCTGATACGACCTGTGAGGCAGTATCTGCGTTTATATCAAGTAAGATTTTGGCAAAAGTTTTTATATCGAAGTTTAGTTTCACAACCCCGCGAGGAATTTCTTCATTCAAGATCAATGTTTCGGTAGAATATTTTAAAACTTTATGTGATCCTAATTTCTGGCCACCTCATGTAGTGGTTCATGAACTTAAACTCCTAAATCGTAACAGATCGACACGTCGCGACGCCTATTTCAGTGAACTTACCTTCGGTGCAATCTTCATCAAACATTGTACCAAAAAACTAAATAACTTATAAACTTTTTCTCAGCTTCATTTACCTGTGTGCACTACGGATTATTTTGTGCATAGTGCGTTTCATGTTCTATGTGTAAATTTTAATATATATTATCATGTATTATCCTTAGAGCTCTCTCTTCCTAAAATAAAATATTTTCTATTAGCTTACCTTAGAGAAATCAATCGCAATATCCAGGCATAAACACAGGTATACATTTAGTTGTCAATGCTGTGTAGTGATTTCTCAATCCTATCCTACATACAGTCTGCGTCACTGAAAATCGTACACACAAAAATTTTTACTTCCGACTAAAAAAATCATGTTCCAAAACTCAGAAAAATATGAAAACTTCAGCATAGGTACATAAATATTTATAAATATATATAATATAAATATATTTTGGCATCGAATCAACCAACTTTTTGCAGGTTTCAGCGCTAATTTTATTCCACTCCTCACACAGAGCTTTCTTCAGATCATCCTTGTTGGAAATTTTGTGATTTCGAATTTTTTGCTCAAGGATATGCCAAGGATGTTCGATGACAATTATTTCGGGACTCTGAGGTGGAGTTTCCATCACTTTGGAACAATTGTAAAGCGCCCATGTCTTGGCATTCAAGGAGGTATGCTTGGGATCGTTGTCCGCATAGAGCTTAGAAGTAGACCGAATCCCGAATTTTTCGGCACTTGGTAGTAAATTCGACTTAAGGATGTTAAGATGTTTATATTTCCATATTGGTTTAAAGTTCCATCGATAAAAGCCAAATTACCGACTCCACCGCCATGTTTGACAGTTGGACGCAAATTGGCTACATCCATCTCTTTATTTGGCTTTCTTCACACAGTGTGCTTGTTGTATTTCGACTCATCTGAAAAAAGAAATTCGGCCATGATAACCGTTGCTACGAAGTACTCGTCTAACTGTTGAATCACTGATATCCTTTTGTAAATATATTTTTGGCTCGTTCTTTATTTTTGAGCCGGATTTGAAAGGATTGTCTTTTATTTGGCGTATTATCCACCTTTCATCAGTTTCTGCCAGCTTCCTATTTGATTGAGCTGGGACTTTATTTAAAACTGCATTATCCTTATTGTTCCTTTTAATGATGTACTGTATAGTGCTTCGAGGTCTGTTAAGTATATCTGCTATTTCTGCATAGCTTTTTCCATTATTATGATGAACAAGTAAGAACGTTGCAGTCGGGCGATACCGATTGCAGAAGACTCATTCACAGCCCAAACGCTGTCAACCAGAGTATATAGCGCAATTTTCAAGTCTAGTGCGAAACAAAAAACAGGGCATGATCCCATTAAAATTGGAAAATCATCGATAGCTATTGCTATGATCATTGCATCATTGCATTCAATTTACATACATATATAATTTATACAATTTTTACTTTTAATAATATATGTATGTATATTTATATCCATATATTGGATACCGGCTTCAAGCTAGCAGCAGATCAGCGCGATTTTCCTATACATTTCGTTTTTTATAAAATAGATATTTTATTGGGAAGGTGCGAGCTTGACTGAATGGCACTTAATACTTTTCATTTTCTTAGTCGAATAATTTTATAAGTTTAAATTTGTTTCTTCTTAAATAGCCCTCAAATACATATACGCAAATACATACATATGTATATATGTAAGTCTGCACGCATAGCATCAAGCATTCCAGCCTTATACACGTATTCATTTGTATGTGTGTATGTATGTACACATAAATGCGTGCTCTAGCATATTCTTAGAATCCCGTTGCGATTGATTTGTCTTTGCATTGTTTTTTAATTTCCAGCCGCTACACTGGCTTTTCTTTGCTATGTGGCGTCATAACAACAATGTGATTTCGTTTTAACTATTGTTGATAGAAACGACGCGGTGGTGCTGTAGGCTGAAGCGCCGACGATCTTTATTTTAGCTATTTTGACAAACATGCTGTTTGGGTTGGGTGCGAGTTCAAATCCCGCGGAAAACACTTTTTTGTAAATGGCAAATTTTTGTTATTTTAGCTTTTTTGTATTTTATTAATTTTATAAAAATGTTTCCTTCCGCGCTATCAATGCCTATTAAGCCTACTTATGAGTACATATACATAAATAGATGGCTGACGCATATAAATGTCGCAATTCGGGCACTGTAAATGCCGATTGCCACGCCCCTAGTGTCCGTGGATTCCTCAATTTCATCCAGTTCTTAGAACGAGCAACCGGTTACCTAAATGCAAAATTAGAATTCTTACGCTCAAAAAATGTGAAAATTACAGGGTATTTTTCGATATGCAACGCGCCTAAAGAGGCGTACAAATTATTTTTAGGTCATCGATAGAGGAGGCTACCAGTAACTTAACTATCCAAATTTGAAGCTTCTAGCTCTTAAACTGTAGGAGATATAAGCTTTTGCGGTTTGCCACGCCCCCTATGGGCGGACATATATCTACCATAGCTCGTTGGACGTGGGTGGTCAACCCGCGTATATATACAAAATTTCAGGTCTCTAATATCAATAGTGCCTAAATTCGAAAAATCACTATATGTTTTGCCACGCCCCTAGTGGGCGTATATATATAATTTTTTCACCTATCTTCATAGAATTAAAACATCAGCTTACATGCAAAATTTCAGCATTCTAAGTTTACAACTTTAGGAGACACAGTTTTATCCGATTTGCCACGCCCCCAGTGGGCGGAGATATATCCGCCATAGCTCGTGATCTTGGGTGGTCGACGCGGACCTACATACCAAATTTCAGCTTTCTAGCTCTTCAACAAACATGATTTCTGGTATATCGGAAAATGCATTTTCCGATTTGCCACGCCCCTAGTGGGCGGATCGGGAAAATTTTAACACTTTATAAATCGGAGATATACACGAGTATGTGTTCCAAATTTCAAGTCTCTAGCTTCAATAGCGCCGAAATAGATTGCGTTCATACGGACAGACGGACAGACGGACGGACAGCAAGACGGACATTGCACAAAACCAATATACTCATTTCACTTTCGTGAATGAGTCTAAAAATCGCGAGTTTCCGCTCCTCAGGGGAAGTTTGCTTCATTTTAAATTTACTCCAAATCTATGTGAAACATCAGAAAATCAGAGAGACAATTTCTGTTACAGCACTAGTGAGCAACACTGATTTCGATAACTTAACTTAGTGATGGCAAAAAAAAATCATTGTTCGATTATTTAATCATATGATTTATTTTAGGTGCTTTAAAGTTAATTGCAATTAATCGCGGAAAAATGGAAAAATCGATTGATTAAATGATTTTTTTGAATGCGCTTAATTTATTTTTTATGAACTCCATTTAGAAGCAACAATAGCAACAAGAACAGTAAAGAATATAAATGTTTACTTATTTAAAATTGAGTTAAGAAATAGTAGTTGTGAAAGGTGCTCTGTTGTTAACCTGTTCCTTTTTTCGGTTAATGTGGCACCCGCCTTGGAAAAAAGACGTTCCGCTGGTACCGAAGTGCCTATTAAGAAACAATACCGACAAGCTATAACATATAGCTTAGGGTATACAGTACGCATCTCCTCCCAGGCGTTGACGACATTACGCTTCAATTCAAAAACAGGAGCATTTAAAACAACATTAAGAATTAAAAAGTATTTAATATTTATTTTAAGTTTCATTCTAACACTTTCTTTTCATAGTCTCAATAGTATCACTGACCACATTTGGCTGTGAAATGGGGCATAGATGGCCGGACTGGCAAATAAAATACCCGCTTCGGGTTGGTGATACTATTGTCAATGATTCTGTAATTAATTTAGGCTTTTTAATTTTAGTTGACTCTAGTTTTGTCAATATCTTTAATTAAATAAATAAATACGCCTTTTACAAATGTGAGGGTGAGGAGGTGAATTAGGGGTGTGGGGGGGGTAAATTTCAACAAAGCCGAAATTGTATAAAATGCATATAAGTATACATAAAAAATTTGGAGACTCTAACTTTAAAGATATAGCAGATATAAATTTATTACTGGTTTTCGATAATGTTTTTAATCGATAACAAAATAACAGGACAATTTATCGATATTTAAAGCAAAACTCGATATGCGCGTGCTATACACGGACCTAGGAAAATAAATTTCAAGTCTCTAGCTCTTATATCTTCTGAGTAGGGCTGCAAAACCATCGATAGATGCTCCCCTCGATAGATTTCTCCATCGATGGAATGAACCATCGATACTATCGATAGTTCCATCGAAAATTTGAAATTCTTAGAAATACAGAAATTCTCAATAATTTCAATCATACATCCAGCACATTGTATGTAAATGATTCGTGCAATTTTGTATAAAAATACAATACAAAAGTAATCGGATCCTTATGTGATGGTTGTATATCTAATAAAATATATATTTTATTACATATGGATAAATATGTCAATCAATGCAAATAATTAAATTCTTTTTTATATGCTTCAAGCTGTTTTTATTCTTGTTATATTTAAAGCAGTTTCGTCTTAAAAATTAAAAAAAAAAATATATATATATATATATATATATATATATATATATATATATATATATATATAAAAGGTACATGATTTCATTTTGAGATGCCTCTGATATAAAATTATAAAACTATAAAAATTAAATTATTTCATTAAAAAAAAAAAAAAAAAATTCACAAGGTGGTTTTAACCACTAACCAGAGAACACATAGACTAGACATCTAGAACAAATTTTTTCACCGGCGAAAAAATGCGCTGAGGAGACTACACAACTTCGTATTTGCTCAGCTCAGTCTCTTGAGGCTCAAGCATTGAAAATAAGGCAAGACAAAATCAGTGTGCTGCGAGCGCTGCCACGAAATGCACGCATTACCAAATGAAGCACGGCTATGCGCTCTTTTTCCCTTGCTCACTCTCTCCCTCTCTTTATGCTCTCTCTCTATGGTCTCTCGAATGGCAGCAGCGCACAAAAATTGAAAATTGTTCGCGACGATCTGAGCTCGTTCCTTTTGAGTGAAGGGTATACCGAAATTTGTAAAGCGTTCGCCACGTTCATGCAAACAAAATGTAAGCGTTTCGATGGTTATTCGTGGGAAGGGTATGAAAGCGTTGATACGCATAAACAATATGATTTCGCGACGGGCAAGTACACACACACTTGTAGTCCCTTGCTTCATGTATGAGCATTTGTGACCTGCGTGCGTTACTCTTGCTGCTTGTAGCAATTTTAAAGCCCAGCATTTGCATTTGGTCGGTCTTATGGACTGTCATAACCACTTTACACAGATGTACTATGTATGAACATACATACATACATACATATGTACATAAGTACATTTATATATTATTATTGCTAATCATGTTTATAAATGTGTCTATATATAATTAAAATTATTTTATACACATTTTTAACCGAAAAAATTATCGTAAAACACTACTAACTTTATTAAATGCTTTGCAATATATGAAATACACATGTCATATTATACTCAAGCTTTACTCATTATGCATTATCATTGCATTAAGTCATAATGGCCCATTTGATAGTCACCCTACGATTCAAATCATACAAAATTTACAAAATAATAATTCCAGAGACAATTAGCTTGCCATCCCATACAAGCATACACATACACAAATGTATGTATGCATGTGCTCACTTCACAAGGCAGACCAACGGCAAATTTTGGGCTTTACAATTTGCACAGCCTGTTCTGCACAGAAAGAATACATTTTCGCGACGAGCATGCACACACACATTTACATCCTTGCTACGTGTATGTGCTTTTCTGTGCGTGCGTCGCGAAACTCAATTCTTTCTCAGTATTTTCGTCTATTATCAGCCCAAAAGTTGCACACATAAAAAATGCTTAGGCGACGACCATGCACACACACATTGTCAGTCCCTCGCTATCATTTGTGTGCTTGTGTAAGCAACTCTATTCTTGCTACCTGCGTCAGGGTTTGAAAGTATTGATGCCCATGTAAATGTGTGTGTGCATGCTCGTCGCGAAAATGTATTCTTTCTGTGCAGAACAGGCTGTGCAAATTGTAAAGCCCAAAATTTGCCGTTGGTCTGCCTTGTGAAGTGAGCACATGCATACATACATTTGTGTATGTGTATGCTTGTATGGGATGGCAAGCTAATTGTCTCTGGAATTATTATTTTGTAAATTTTGTATGATTTGAATCGTAGGGTGACTATCAAATGGGCCATTATGACTTAATGCAATGATAATGCATAATGAGTAAAGCTTGAGTATAATATGACATGTGTATTTCATATATTGCAAAGCATTTAATAAAGTTAGTAGTGTTTTACGATAATTTTTTCGGTTAAAAATGTGTATAAAATAATTTTAATTATATATAGACACATTTATAAACATGATTAGCAATAATAATATATAAATGTACTTATGTACATATGTATGTATGTATGTATGTTCATACATAGTACATCTGTGTAAAGTGGTTATGACAGTCCATAAGACCGACCAAATGCAAATGCTGGGCTTTAAAATTGCTACAAGCAGCAAGAGTAACGCACGCAGGTCACAAATGCTCATACATGAAGCAAGGGACTACAAGTGTGTGTGTGTACTTGCCCGTCGCGAAATCATATTGTTTATGCGTATCAACGCTTTCATACCCTTCCCACGAATAACCATCGAAACGCTTACATTTTGTTTGCATGAACGTGGCGAACGCTTTACAAATTTCGGTATACCCTTCACTCAAAAGGAACGAGCTCAGATCGTCGCGAACAATTTTCAATTTTTGTGCGCTGCTGCCATTCGAGAGACCATAGAGAGAGAGCATAAAGAGAGGGAGAGAGTGAGCAAGGGAAAAAGAGCGCATAGCCGTGCTTCATTTGGTAATGCGTGCATTTCGTGGCAGCGCTCGCAGCACACTGATTTTGTCTTGCCTTATTTTCAATGCTTGAGCCTCAAGAGACTGAGCCGAGCAAATACGAAGTTGTGTAGTCTCCTCAGCGCATTTTTTCGCCGGTGAAAAAATTTGTTCTAGATGTCTAGTCTATGTGTTCTCTGGTTAGTGTTTTAACTCTATACTAATTTTATAAAAAATAAATCTAGTTCTCCAGCAACCATTGGTTTTTGTTGATAAACAACAGAATATTTACATTTTTGGCCTTAAGAACAGCTCGTCGTTGCGAAATTATTTCATTAAAATATTGTTAAAAAAGCTAATCACAAAATAAAATATTAGAAAATACTTACATGTGTCTCTTCGCGCTTCCAAGTAGTAAATTATCGATGGATGAAAAAATCCATCGATATATCTTGAGTTCAAATCCATCGATACTATCGATAGACTCCATCGATGGATTTGCAGCCCTACTTCTGAGATCGACGCGTTCGTACATACGTACAGACAGACGGACAGGGCCAAATCAACTCAGCTCGACGCCCTGATCAAGAATATATATATATGGGGTCTGCCACTCCTCCTTCTGCCTGTTACATACATTTCAACAAAACCATTATACCCTGATTTCCCATTGGAAATTGGTTCAGGGTATAAAAAGACTGAGCTCCTCTTGAATTTGAAAATGGTTAACGTCTTTCTTACTGGTTTTGTGGGCCAGTGCCTTGTGGTGGGTCCATAAATCGAACTCAACTTCGCTAGTAGATGAGCCGTCACTAGCGCTTCCTAAACTTTCATTATTATAGACAACTGAAAACTCACTTTGAGGGACGCGAACTCTTTCGTATGTTTGAGTTTTAAATGCTGAAGCATATTGGTTTTTACAATACTTCAATTGTTTTTGGCACAATTGGCAATTCACATCCGTGTCATTTAATTTGGAAAAAAATATCCACACTTTACTAATTGTTGGTGCCTTAATTACGCTTCGCTTTCCAACTTTTGTGCGCCAATGTTGCTTATAGCGATGCGATTTTTTGAGCAAATCATCGATTGTCTCGATTATTCAAAACCCATTTTGCGATACAATTAAATTGTGAATTGAAACAAAATAATCGATTATTGTGTATCAAATGATTAATCTAGCCATCACTATACATTGTTAATTTTCTGTGTGACGCGTGCTCAAAAGTATATTTTGTTTTATTTTTTAAAAACTTAAGCGATTAAGTTCGATTTGGAATATTTATTATTTACGAAATTGCTTAAAACTTAATGAAGTCGTTAGAAATTTGTTGTAATTCACGTGTTGATGGAATTGATCAGTGCTCAAAATCCAGTTTCGATTTTAATCTTAATTCACGCGTATATACATATTTGCAATATTCTATTATTTTTAATAAAGTTTTTATGATTTACATTCATCGTTTTCATTTTTGTTTTCCCAGATAATAATTTCTTGCAACTTTATCGATTTCTCATAAATATTATATTAACATTTACATATGTTTATATTCATGTGACAGAATTTCTCCTAATGTCTATAATTACAAATAAAACTATTGGAATGATTCCTGAATTGAAAACTGAGTTGAATACACTTGCAAATCTGGTATGTATCTCAATGATTTGTCGCCACTCTTTGATAAATGCAATATATATAAATGATTTTAACGGCCAACAGGAACACGTGACAGCCAATCTAAATGCGAAAATAAAGCAGTCTGCAGTCAAACAGAACACGTGTTTTCAAGATTATGATGATCTCATCAAGCTGCAAATTGAAAACACTAAACTTAAACATCGGTTCGCCATTATTATAAAAGTTAGTTTATATATTTGTAACTAAAGTACATCGTATAATGAAGTATTTAATGTTTCTAGTCAATAACTGAAGAGAAAGATACAAATTTTAGAATGCATGAAGATAATACTCTTTCTATTATGGGATATTTGGAAAAAGTTTTTACAAAAGCAATTTCCAATGCATATCCCAGGTTTTCTAACGTTCCAACTATTATTGCGGCTGTGAATGTGTCGTCAAAATTCGGAGACTACCAGTGTAATAATGCTATGGGACTAGCCAAGAAAATGAAGGAACAAGGAATTATAAAAACCCCACGAGATATTGCTCAAGATATTCAAAAATGTGTTCCAGAGTCTCCAATAATAGAGAAAGTAGAAGTTTCAAGTGCTGGCTTCATCAACATTTTTATCAGCAAGTATGTTAAAATCAATTTATGTTTTCTTAAATATGTTAACGTCTATATTTCTTTCAGGAAGCTTGCTGTGCTCTCGTTAACAAATATGTTGCGGTATGGCATTCAGCCACCAAAGGTTTCAAAAAAACGCGTATTAGTTGACTTTTCTTCTCCAAACATCGCAAAACAAATGCATGTTGGTCATTTACGTTCCACCATAATTGGCGAGTCAATCTGTAGGCTTCTTGAATTTCTGCAACATGACGTTATTCGCATCAATCATCTTGGGGATTGGGGAACGCAGTTTGGCATGCTCATAGCACATCTAGAAGATCGTTTTCCAAATTTTCAAAACGAGAGCCCACCAATAGGAGATCTTCAAGAATTTTACAAAGAATCAAAAAAACGGTAAGTGGTCATTGTAACAACTATTTTTAAATTTGATAATCAATTATATAAATTTATAATAATAGCGACAAATAATTTTAAATATTTTAATACGCGTTTATAATAAAAGTTGATAAAAAAAAATGTTAAAAAAGTATTGGCACACTTAAAAAATCAAACTTCTATGTGCTGTAACTTTTTTTTTAAGGCTTATAAGCGATGCGATGCTATAAGCGAATATTATCACAGCGATCTGCAAAACGATGACATGACAGAGTGAATGCTATCCGCAGAGAGGGAAACATTGCGAGTATTCAAATTGTAGCCATTGCGAGTGCTTAAATTTTAGTCTCAGTCGCAATATTTTCATGAAAAAAAAAGCAACGGGATCCAACTACTAAATGAAACCCGTTTGAAAAAAAGAGTTTCATTGCTTATATCCAAATTTATGACTGTATCCTGACAAATTTTTTTAACTACACACGAATGTCCATCATACTTTTGATTATTGACAGTTCAAGTGTAATTGAGAGCTAATACATAAATAACAAGAAAGAAAGCTCTAGTCGAGACTGCTCGACTACGAGATCCCCTTGGAGCAATAGCTATTTCAATAATTTTTGCGTCTTTCAGCTTACACAAGAAACACGCACACACGCATACACACACACTTACACAAACACACACACATACACACACACAAGCAGCCACGCATAAACATGCATGGGCTGCAGTGTGCTAAATTAATTGTTTAATGACTTTTTTTGTGGACATACGATCTTCATGATGAATAATGACTATAACATGAATAAAAAATTTGGAGACTCTAGCAATAAAGGTGTAGGAGATATAATTTTATAACTGGTTTTCGATAACGTTTTTTACCGATAAAAAAAGAACGGGATGAGTTATCGATTTTTAGTGATAAGCTCGATATCCGCGCTGTAAATATGGACATTTTCAAAAAATTTTAAGTCTCTAGCTATTATATCTTCTGAAATCGACGCGTTCAAACATACGGACAGACGGACAGACTTACGGAGATGAATCGACTCAGCTCGTCGCCCTGATCAAGAATATATATACTTTATGGGGTCTGCCACGCCTCCTTCTGCCTGTTACATACATTTCAACAAAACCATTATACACTGATTTCCCATTTAAAATGGGTTCAGGGTATAAAAATTGAAACAAACTGTTATTAAAGCTTGAATTGCGAAGAATAACATACTTCACCGACTAACAAACGGTTATTTAAGCCCAGCATGCAACAACAACAAATAGGCGATTCAAAATCGCTTTCTCGCTACTCGCTTGTCTCTCGTCTCGATTCCTTGCACTCAGAAAATTATATGAAGTTATAAATAAAATTTCAATTTGTAAGTGGCTTAATGTTCTATGAGCTGTGAAAAAGACTACTAATTAACGAGGGGGACCATAATGCATGGAATTTTTACAAATTAACTCATTTTTTTTCAAGGGGATAGAATTTATTTCGATTTATCGGGATTTTCTACTTAGCGGGGTACAAATTACCGAGACTCGACTATATTTGCAACAGTATGTGGTGTAAAATTACCGTCAAAAGATTCCTGTGGGCTTTCGCATAATTTCACTGCCGAAGTATATGGATTTTGGGCAACTGTGAACACCACAATACGTTCTTGGCATTCTGTTAATATTTTAGGCCTGCGTTCTGGAGCTATTTTTCCGTTTGTGTGTAATGCATAATAATATTTTTCACATTAAATCATGATCTGTCTACAAGAGTACCAATTTCACGATAAGATTTATTCTCTAAATACAGATTAATGATTAAATTTCGTATTTGAAGAGAAATTTCTGCAGCTCTAGCCATTTTTTTCTTGTTCTCTTAAATTTCTGATTAGAAGAAATTGCATACACATGCAACAACTGAGATGAAGTAAGGGTAAAAAAGAAATAAAAAATAACAGTTGTTTACCATTGTATCAACGAAAGCGTATCAACGAATGCTCCAAAACTTTTTATACCCTTAACCCATTTTCAATGGGAAATCAGGGTATAATGGTTTTGTTAAATGTAGGTAACAGGCAGAAAGAGGCGTGGCAGACCCCATAAAGTATATATATTCTTGATCAGGGCGACGAGCTGAGTCGATTCATCTCCGTAAGTCTGTCCGTCTGTCCGTATGTTTGAACGCGTCAATCTCAGAAGATATAAGAGCTAGAGACTTGAAATTTGTTTTCCTAGGTCCGTGTATAGCACGCGCATATCAAGTTTTGTTTTAAATATCGATAACATGCCCCGTTATCGATTAAAAACATCGAAAACCAGTAATAAATGTATATCTCCTACATCCTTAAAGCTAGAGTATCCAAATTTTTTATGTATACTTTATACAATTACAATTATACAATTTCGGTTTTTGTCAAAATCTACCCCCCACGTCTAATTCACCCCATCACCCTCACATTTGTAAAAGGCGTATTTCAAATACTAGGGGCTTGTGCTTTGGCAAATACATGCATATCTATGTTATATTCATAATCTGAAAGTTTCATGAAGATTGTCCATACAGAAGAAAAGTTATTAAGCAATTAAGTTCCTATAGTAAGCCAACCCTGCAGCCAATGCGTGTTTATGTGTGCGTACGTATGGCTGTGTGTGTGCGTGTATGTGTGCATATGCGAATAATTATTGAAATATCAGTTGCTCAAAGGGTTCAGGGGATCTCGAGCAGTCTCGTCTAGAGCTTTCTTATTTGTTTGATAAAAATTTGTGCCTATATTTATATTTCAGTACTATGAAAATGAACCATAGTTGAAATTTAATTTTTTTTAAATATTTTAATATTATAGCTGTGTTTAAAAAAAGTTGCAACACATAGAAATTGAATTTTTCAAGTGTGACAACATTTTTTAGGCATACAGTATATATGTAATCTATATATATAAAAGAGAGTTGTGTAAAAGTGTCTTAGCACTTATAACTCGAGATCTGCTGGACCAATTTTCATGGTTTTTGATTTGTTGGATTTGTCTCCGCCACGAGGCGGACAGTAGATCTTTAAAATACTGAAAAAATTTGACGAATACTTGAAAAACGCGGTTTTTTCCCTAAAGATTGAAATTTCCATTTATACTCAGTAGCGTTGACAACAGTGACAGTTTCGGTCCTGTATAGAAGTAAATAAACAAATGTAGTCAGTCAGTCTACGGCACAGCCTCGAGCAGACCTGACTATTCAACAAAAAAAAAAAAAAAAGACTTCAACAAAATAAAAATTCTGAAATTTTTTTCCAAATCAAAAGGAAAAATATTTCAAATCAAAAATCTGCAAAAATTCAAAAAAATCAAAAGATTAAAACCTGACTGTTCAAAAAATAAATAAAAAATTCAAAATTCGAAATTAAAAAAAAAAAAGTTAATTTTTAAAAATTGTATTTTTGGCTTTTTATATTTTTGGACTTTTAAACTTTATAAATATTTCAAATCAAAAATCTGCAAAAATTAAAAAAAAAAATCAAAAGATTAAAAACTGACCAATCAAAAATAAATAAAACAAGTAAGAACGTTGCAGTCGGGCGTTACCGTCTGCGGAATACTCATTCACATCCCATCAACAATTTAGTAGTTAAGTTTCGTTCTAATACTGTAGAATATACAGGTTTTTCCGATTTGCCACGCCCCAACTGGGCGTAGACACCTCATTTTTGGTCAGTTTTTAGAAAGAGATAACGTTACCCTAACTGCAAAGTTTGAATGCTTACCCTAAAAAAATGTGAAAATTACAGGGTATTTTTCGATATACCACGCCCCTAAAGAGGCGTAAAAATTATTTTTGGGGAATCGATAGAGGAGGCTACCAGTAACTCAGCTATCCAAATTTGAAGCTTCTAGCTATTATACTTTAGGAGATATAAACTTTTGCGGTTTGCCACGCCCCCTGTGGGCGGACATATATCCGACAAAACTTTTTGGTCTTGGGTGATCAGTCCGAGTATATATACAAAATTTGAGGTCTCTGCCATCAATAGTGTCCAAAATATAGGAGAATTTAAAAAATCACTATATCTTCAGGTCCGATTTGCCACGCCCCCAACGGGCGTAGACTTATAATTTATCTTCAGACTTTATAGAATCATACCATTAGCTGACGTGCAAAATTTCAGCATTCTAGGTTTACAACTTTAGGAGATACAGTTTTATCCGATTTGCCACGCCCCCAATGGGCGTAGATATATCCGCCATAGCTCGTGATCTTGGGTGGTTAACGCGGACCTACATACCAAGTTTCAGCTTTCTAGCTCTTCAACAAACATGATTTCTGGTATATCGAAAAATGCATTTTCCGATTTGCCACGCCCCTAGTGGGCGGATCGGGAAAATTTTAACACTTTATAAATCGGAGATATACACGAGTATGTGTTCCAAATTTCAAGTCTCTAGCTTCAATAGCGCCGAAATAGATTGCGTTCATACGGACAGACGGACAGACGGACAGACGGACAGACGGACGGACGGACAGACGGACAGACGGACGGACAGCAAGACGGACATTGCACAAAACCAATATACTGATTCACTTTCGTGAATGAGTATAAAATTCAAAATTCGAAATTCAAAAAAAAAATAAAAGTTATATATTAAAACGTGTATTTTTGGCTTTTTATATTTTTGGACTTTTAAACTTTATAAATAATAATTGTGCGCGTGCGTACAAAAGCTAAATATCTATAATGTTCAGGTATTTGTTTGTCTCAAACATAAATTTGTGTAAATTATTTATATTTATATTTCTCGATTGTTTTATATGGTTTTGTGCGAGGGCAGTATTACTATTAATAAAAATGCCGCGTCCTAGAAGATCTAATCTTTCCCGGCGGACCCATAATGCAATTAGGCAACGGAATATCGCGAGTCAATTATCTGACGAAGAGCGAGAAATCGCCCGAGAAAGGCTCCGCGTTAGTACCCAGCAAAGAAGGGCCTTAATTCGTGCTTCTCAAAGAGAAGCAGCCCGTGAAATGGCAATAAGAAATGGTTCAAGGATTGATTTGAATCGAGAAGCGTTTCGATATGATTGCACCATTGACTATAGCTCGTTTAGTTTGCATTGGTCCATTTGACGTTGTTTGCCAGCCTTGTGGCGCATTGAAGTTTGCTGGTGAAACGCCCGGTTTGTGCTGCCTTAGTGGTAAAGTGACATTGCCATTAGTGGTCCCGCCACCAGAGCCATTGCGTTCCCTACTTTTCTAGCGAGCACTCAAAAATACAATGCCTGTTTCCAATTCGGGGCAGAGACAAATCCAACAAATCAAAAACCATGAAAATTGGTGCAGCAGATCTCGAATTATAAGTTTTGTAACAAACTCTACTTTGTTTTATATATATAGAGACTGTTAGGCGGTACGAAGTTCGCCGGGACAACTAGTATTCAATAAAATATGATGTTAATTTTATTAGAAAAGGCACTTTTTTCAGAATTTTTTTTACGCTATTTATGTTTCATTTATTCTTAACGAAAATAAATAACAAAAATAATAAGAATAGTAAAAACATACAAAATAATAAAAACAAGTAAGAAAGCTCTAGTCGAGACTGCTCGACTACGAGATCCCCTGAACCCTTGGAGCAATAGCTATTTCAATAATTTTTCGCGTCTTTCAGCTTACATACACACACGCATACACACACACATACACACACAAGCACCCACGCATAAACGCGCATGGGCTGCAGTGTTGGCTTACTATGAGAACTTAATTGTTAAATAACTTTTTGTGGACGTACGATCTTCATGAAACTTTCAGATTATGATAACAAAATGGATATGCATGTATTTGCCAAAGCACAAGCTTCTAGTATTTGAAATACGCCTTTTACAAATGTGAGGGTGAGGGGGTGGATATGGGGTGGGGGGTAAATTTTAACAAAAACCGAAATTGCAAAAATTGCATATTACCATACATAGCATACATACATTTGGAGACTCTAGCAATAAAGGTGTAGGAGATATAATTTTATAACTGGTTTCCGATAAGGTTTTTTATCGATAAAAAAAGATCGGGATGAGTTATCGTTTTTCGTCTTAGGCCCACAAATTCTCAATCGGTTTGATATTCGGGCTCTAGGGTGGGGTGTAATAAAGTAGCCAATTGCGACACAGCCGCGAATTCTGTTTCGGATCATTATCCTGATACAGCTTATATTTGAGTTTGCTAGGGTTTTCTGGATCGTTGAAGCCAATGTTGTGCGCGCTTTCAGTCAATTCCTTCTTCAAAATATCCAAATAAAATTCCATCGTCATGATATCGTTGAATATTCGCAGCTCTCCCACTCCTTTCGAAGCAATACAACCCCACACCATCAATGATACCTTGCCAAAGTTAACAATGGGCATAATGTTTTTGGCGTGGAGGGCTGTTTTTGGTTTCCGCCAAACTTTTTCAGGGCCATCATTATATAACAACATAATTTTTGTCTCGTCGTTATTTCAATAGTCAGGAGGACAGTCAATATGAAGTCTTGCGAAGGTCAGACGTTTCTCAATATTTAAAGCAGACAGCAACGGCTTCTTGTTTGCCACATGTGAGGAGTATTTGTGTAAATTGAGAACTTTTCTCACAGTCTCGGGACACACTGTCTTTTGAAGGTTTAATTTAATGTCCGTCACCAACTATCGGAGACTTGTGTGTGGTTTATTTTCCACCGTCTTTAGAATTTGAGAACAATCCTGTCGAGAGAGCTTTGCTGGTCTGCCTTTAGATTGGTTAATTTCAGTCTATTTTATTTTTCTGCCCGATTAATAATATTATAAACTGCTCTAAGCTTAATATTAAACATTTCAGCTAACTCCTTGATGGGTTTTCCCTTGATAAATTAAAATACACTAATTATATCAAATTGTCATCGGTGCGTTTACCAGGCATTGCGAAAATTCAAATTGTATGAGAAAGGGTAGAGATTCCAAGACTTTATTAAAACGAATGAATTTACGGAAGACATGCGAAAATAGACGCCGCGAGCCGCATTTGATTTTTATGTCCCGTTAGCTTTTTCCCGTCTTCTTTCAACTAATGTTTGCATTTTGCAAAGAATTAATAGACAGCTGCTATTTGCTGTTTTTATACCCTGAACCCATTTTCAATGGGAAATCAGGGTATAATGGTTTTGTTGAAATGTATGTAACAGGCAGAAGGAGGCGTGGCAGACCCCACAAAGTATATATATTCTTGATCAGGACGACGAGCTGAGTCGATTTGGCCCTGTCCGTCTGTCCGTATGTTTGAACGCGTCAATCTCAGAAGATATAAGAGCTAGAGACTTGAATTTTTTTTTAAAATGACCGTATATACAGCGCGGACGTCGAGTTTGCTTTTAAAATTCGATAAATCATCCCGTTATGTTTTTATCGAGTAAAAACATTCAAGTTCAAGTCAGATGCCACTATAGCTAATTGTGAATGATTTTTCATTTTTTTAAATTTCTCAAATATTCAATATATTATGTAGATCATATGCTGAACGTTTCATTAAATTCCGTTCAGTCAAAAATTATTAAAAATCATCAAATATTTGGCCAATTAACAAACGCACGTGCAGCAGCTACAACTGCATCGTATGCGTGTGCACACATACATTCAAACTTCTTCTAGAAACATTCTTTGAATCACATCAGCTGTTAGTTTCGTTTAGTTTTGGTAGATGGCGCTGCAGCAGTGAATCTATTTCAGTTTTGCCCCGTAGCTCGCGAAAGTAGGTGGGTAGCTGCGTGACGCTCGATCGAGAAGTCACAGGTTCGAGTCCCGAGCGGGGCGAGTTATATTAATTTTTTCAATTGTTTCAAAATATTATTATATTTTATTAAATGAGTTTTGTACTTCATTTATATATTTAAATACATCGAAATTGAAATTTTAGCCATACTAAATGGCCATTTTTATTAGTTGGGTTCAGGGTAGTATCTAGTCGAGCACTCTCGACTAGAGTTTTCTTACTTGTTTATACCGTGAAACCATTCAAAATGGGAAATCAGGGTATAATGGTTTCGTGAAAAAGTATATAACGGGCAGAAGGAATCATCGCAGACCCCATAAAGTATATATATTCTTGATCAACAAGACGAGCTGAGTCGATATAGCCCTGTCCGTCTGTCCCTCCGTCCGTATGAGTGCGTCGGTCTCAGAAATTATAAGAGCTAAAGAGCTGGCATGCATACTCGTGTGTACCATACGCAGTACAAGTTTATCATATTTTTTCGATAACTTGTTTGATAGTTTTTTTTTTTATCGAGAATAATCGAAAAATTGATTTTGTTTTTTTTTTTTTTTTTTAGCCTAATTTGAACAATTTTATACCTAGAGACTTAAGATGTATAGTTACTGTGTATATACAGTTGATCGATACGAAGATTTTGTAATTTACAGATTTTAAATACCACGCCCCCTTCGCCCCAATTTTGTAAAAAAAAAGGACTAGAGATTTGTGCTTTAAAATGTACACACATTTCACCATATGATTACGCTCTGAAAGTTTCCTTAAGATTGTATGTCTACAAAAGAAATTATTCAACTAATATATTCTCAGTTAGCAGAGCGCGGGCTTATGCGTGCGTGTGGATGCATGTGTATGTATGTGTGCATAAAAGAAAGGCAGGAATTATTGTACTAATTCACGAAAGTGAATTAGTATATGTATTGGTTTTGTGCAATGTCCGTCCGTCTGTCCGTATGAACGCAATCTATTTCAGCGCTATTGAAGCTAGAGATTTGAAATTTGGAGCACATACTCGTATATATCTCCGATCTATAAAGTGTTAAAATTTCCGATCCGCCCACTAGGGGCGTGGCAAATCGGAAAATGCATTTTCCGATATGCCGGAAATCATATTAATTGAAGAGCTAGAAAGCTGAAATTTGGAATATAGATCCGCATCGACCACCCAAGATCACGAGCTGTGGCGGATATATCTATGCCCATTGGGGGCGTGGCAAATCGGATAAAACTGTATCTCCAAGAGTTTTACAGCTAGAGCGCTGAAATTTTGCACGTCAGCTAATGTTATGATTCTATAAAGTCAAAAGACAATTTATAAGTCGACGCCTATTAGGGGCGTGGCAAATCGGACCTGAAGATATAGTGATTTTTTAAATTCTGCTATATTTTAGACACTATTGACGCCAGAGACCTCAAATTGTGTATATACTCTCGGGCTGACCACCCAAGACCAAAAAGTTTTGTCGGGTAAAGTTTATATCTCCTAAAGTAGAATTGCCAGAAGCTTCAAATTTAAATAGTTAAGTTACTGTTAACCTCCTCTATCGATGACCTAAAAATAATTTTTACGCCTCTTTAGGGGCGTGGCATATCGAAATTACCCTGTATTTTTCACATATTTTGAGGGTAAGCATTCAAACTTTGCAGTTAGGGTACCATTATCTCGTTCCAAGAATTAACCAAAAATGAGGTGTCTACGCCCAGTAGGGGCGTGTCATATCGGGAAAAACTGAATTTTCTACAGTATTAGAGCTAAACTGAGCTGTTAAATTGCTAATGGGATGTGAATGACTATTCCGCAGTCGGTAACGGCCGACTGCAACGTTCCAACTTATTTTTATATGTTTTTGTTGCTATTCTTATTGGTTTTGTTTTTTATTTTCCTTAAGAATACATGAAACAAAAATAATGTAACAAAAATCTGAGAAAAATTCCCTTTCCTAATAAAATGCATACATACATATGTTGTTAAAGTTGAATTTGTGCGACCTTTTTTGTTTTGCAAACAACTAATGGACATGCTGTATATATTTAAGTATATTGGTTCTTTCAGACGCTCCCATATTTATATTGAAAATGCATTGATTATTATTATTATTTTTTTTTTTTTTTTTTAGTTTTGATACTGATGACAATTTTAAAAGGCGGGCTTACAATCGAGTTGTTACACTCCAAAATGGAACAACAGAATCAATTAAAGCTTGGAAACTCATATGTGATGTTTCGCGTAAAGAATTTCAGAAAATTTATGATCGCTTAGACGTAACAATTAATGAACGTGGCGAATCATTTTATCAGTCACGTATGGTGTCAGTAGTTGAATTTCTGCGAAACAAGGGTTTTCTGGAATTGGACGAGGGGCGGGAAATCATGTGGCCTGATGACAGTAAGAGTGGCATTCCGTTGACCATTGTGAAATCAGATGGTGGATATACATACGATACCTCTGATATGGCGGCCATTAGACATCGAATTGAAGAAGACCATGCCACTTGGATAATTTACGTTGTGGATTCTGGACAAAGCACCCACTTTAACGCAATTTTCAAGGCTGCGGAGCGTTGTGGTATTTTAAATCCAAATGTTCATCGTGTTGATCATGTACAATTTGGAGTGGTGCTAGGAGATGATGGCAAAAAATTTAAGACACGATCTGGTGATACTGTTAAACTATCAGACCTGCTGGACGAGGGGATGAAGTATTCTTTAAAGCAGTTGCAGCAGCGCGGTCGTGATAAGATATTGACACCTAAAGAACTGCTCGAAGCTCAAGAAGCGGTGGCATATGGCTGCATAAAGTATACAGATTTGTGTCATAACCGTATAAGCGATTATATATTTTCATTTGATAAAATGCTCGATGATCGTGGAAATACGGCGGTATACTTGTTATACACGTATAGTCGTATTTGTTCTATTGCCCGTAGCTCCGGAAAAGATTTTAGCAATGTGGAAGATATTTTGGACAAATTTAACATAGAACTGATTCACGAAAAAGAATGGAAACTTGCAAAAACACTCCTAAAATTGCATGATGTATTAATTAAATGTGCCAATAGTTTATTTCTACACTTTCTTTGTGAGTTTTGTTATGAAGTTTCCGTTGTATTTACTGAATTCTATGATAGCTGTTATTGCATTGAAAAAAACGAAGCTGGTCAAATTATTAATGTTAACCACAGTAGAATTTTAATATGTGAAGCAACTGCGGCCGTGTTACGGAAATGTTTCCATATATTGGGCTTAAAACCTGTAACAAAAATGTAGTACTGACTAACAAATGTATGGAAAGTGATTTATTCAATAAAAACAAGGGTGCTCTAATCGAGACTGCTCGCTAGGAGATACCCTGAGCCCTGCAAAGAAATTATATTCCAATCACTCTGCACTTCTTCTATACACAACGCAAAAACACATATATCCACACGTATGTACGTATAAGTACGCACTCTGCTAACTGCACAGTTAGTAGCGAATGCGCTTGGGCTGCTGATTATGAGAATATATTTCTTGAACGTCGTGATCATAATGTTCAAATGTGTGTGCATTCAAGTACTTGAAATATGATTTTTACAATTATGTGGCAAAGGGGGTGTGGTATCCAAAGTCTGTTAATCAAAAAATGTTCGTGTTTATCAAATGTATATAGACAGAAAATCTGTAGCATCCAGGTCTCTACTGGTACGCTAAAAACGAAATTAATTTAATTAAATTATTTTCGATTATTCTCGATAAAAAAAGAAATTGGACATAGATTTTGGCAAGAAAGTGTTTATACACAGGGAAAATTTTTTAATTTTTTACTTTGAAGCGAAATAAAAGCAGTAAGAATATGCATATTCAATTTTTTTTCAATGAAAATAGGTAAATTAGACCACTAACCAGAGAACACATAGACCGGACAAGTAGTGTAAAGCGTTTTGCACACTTTTTTTCGGGAGTTATCTCCCAGACACTTCGTATTTGCTCGGCTCTTCACTTTTTGGGTTCGGGCTACGAAAATATACGAAAGCACAATCATTTCGCTTCATGCGCTCGACCGAGATGGTCGACTGTTGAACAAAAGATCCCTCTGCGCTGAATGTTTCCCTTGCTCTCTCTCTCTCACGATGCTCTCTGCTCTCTCAAATATGTATATGTATGTATTGTGAGGAGCAATATAGGTATGCACGTATTAATGTATATAAATGTATGTATTTGCTGTGCGTCTATATGCATATACGTGCATATACATGTTGCTCCACACAGCGACGCGAATACTGTAGGAGCGACCCTCGCACTGGAAAGGGGGTCAAAGTCCTGTTAGAGGCGGGCTCTTTCGCTCCTACAGATTCAGCAATGGGTTCGCGTCGCACGCACGACGATCATCGGTGACCGTTAGCCGAGGTGCCGTTCGGGCCGGGTGATAGCAGTGGACGTTTTCACTCGCATGGCAACAACGGTACTTCGGCCAATGGGAGGCTGCCACGCAATTTGGCGGGAAAGTGGCGTCACCCAGATCACGCCACTTTACCGTTTTTATGGGCACGAGCAGCAGGAAGGCCCCGCTCCAGAGCCGAACAGTCCCCGTTACCACACGAAGCAGGGCCTGTGGCTGGGGTATAAAAGGCCACCAGCAGCTCCATACGGGAAGTCAAAAGGAGTCGAAACGATACGAGAGAGTGTTGCCGTCGAAATTTATAAAAGTGAAAGTGAAGAAAGTGTCGAAATCAAGTCAGCGCGAGTGGTAAAACAGGACTCCCAGGACATCGTGAGAACAGCAAGGACATCGTGGGAACAGCAAGGACATCCAGTGGGAATCCTTGCAGATCATCAGCAGGCGCCGATCAGGACATCGGTGCATATCAGCAACGTAAGCGAGGCCTGCACACCTGGGTGAGTTCGCGTAGCCGTGCGTAAGAGAAGTGCTTGTGAGTGAATGAAGCTAGCGGTGTGCTGTGAGTGAGCGAGATAGTAGGAGAGATCGGCATCGCTGGCGAACCGCCAGAGTTTACAGATCCAGATCCTGGCGTTTCTCAAATCCTTACAGTGAGCTAGCGTGTTTAGCACAACACTCTCCCAGCCGGAGTGCGTTGAACCAGCGCTCAGTAGGTGTGCGTCGCTAAGCAAACCAGCGAGCCAGCATCCATTTACATAAGTGACTTGTACATTTCATATTTATTTAAGAAAATATACCACTGCGCTATAAAACCTAAACCACAAGGCTAATTAATTATCGCAGGGGCTTCAACAAATAAATTTGTTGGCAACGAATCCACAGTCAGCTGAAACTAGCCCAGCTTAGACTCGGGATAAACCGAAGGTTCGTTACAACTGGCGCCCAACGTGGGGCCCTGCGATAAGAGTGTGATTAGTCAATACTTGTGAAT
This sequence comes from Drosophila mojavensis, assembly GCF_018153725.1. NCBI lineage: Eukaryota > Metazoa > Arthropoda > Insecta > Diptera > Drosophilidae > Drosophila > Drosophila mojavensis. The sequence continues at coordinate 1,406,595 of NW_025318897.1, read as the reverse complement.
ATGGTGCGAGCGTGGGTATACAATCTTAAAAAAGATGAAGTGCTGCGTTATGGTGACGAATTCGGAGTGAGCTTGTCAGGCACACTAGACGTTATGCGGAGGCAGTTTGGCGAGTGGGTTGCGAGGAATGAAGGAAGCATTCCTTACTCACTGAGGATCGCCGAGCTGGAGCGACTGCATGGACGCCGTGCCTCACTCAGGGATGCGGCAACGACCGCCGTCACGGAGGACGACCTGGAATCAGAGCTTGCGCATGTGGCGCGGCTCTGTGTGCCCTCCACAAGCGCAGCAGCACGACTGCAGGGCACGCGACAGGGTGAGATGAGAGCCACATCCACCCCGTAACCGGAAGTTAGGCCACGAGGACACGACAGCACAGCTCAGGAATATCCAAAGGTGGCCAAACAAGTGCGGGAGTGGAGCTTCCGCTTTGATGGCACCACAAAGCCTTTGGAGTTCTTGGAGCAGGTGGAGTGGTCGGCGGACACCTATGGCCTGGATCTGGACATGATCCCGCTGGCGATGCCAGAGCTGCTGAAGGGCATGGCATTAAAATGGTACGTGGCCAACAACCGGCACTGGACGGCATGGGCGACATTCGTGCGCAGCTTCCAGGAGTTTTTCCTGCCCAGAGGCTATCTGGAGAAGCTGGAGGATGACGTCAAACGCCGGAGGCAGATGGTAGATGAGTGCTTCAAAGTCTACATGGTGTAAATGCAGACTCTCATGCGGCCTCTGCGCTATGGAGCAGACCGCGAAATGAAGCTAATATACAATAACAGCCTGCCCGATCTGCGCGCTTACGCCAGGCCGTATCAATTCCACAATCTAGTGGAATTGATGCACCTGGCAGATGAGTTCGAGGAGCTGGAGAAGGACCGCGAGAGGTTGCGACAACAGCCACGGCATGGCCGGTCACGACTGATGGCCATGGACGACGCTGGAGGCGATGTGGAGTATCGCCGCATGGAGGATGAGGCGAAGCCTTCTCCTGCGGCAGGGACAGGCGCAACCGGAGCAAGGACACACATCCCGAATCCAGCCAGGGCATGCCGAGTGTGTGGTCAGGAGGGGCACCGCGCGTTTACGTGTCGCAACAAGGCGCTGGATTTCTGCTGGCAGTGCGGGCGCATTGGAGTAAGAACGTTTGCCTGTTGCCAGCCGGGAAACGAGAAGCGACACCCGCCATCCAGGGGCGAGCGGGAGCAGCAGTCAGGAGCCCCCAGGCACTAGTGGGCCGCCTCCAGGATGAAGGCAGCCAGATGTCGGCGATCGTGGCCATTGGAGCCACTCAACAAAGAGCTACGATCGACACGGGAGCCACAAGCAGCTTTATCAGCGAAAAGCTTGCTGACGAGCTCAGAGGAGTGGGCGTGGTGCGTGCTACACGGCGGCGCATACGCTTAGCGGACGGCAGTTGCAGTCAGGTGGACTCGCAACTGGAGGCGACGATCAGCCTGGGGAATCGGCAAATACAGATTCCGTTGCTGATTCTGCCAGGAGTGGGCTGGGATTTCTTGGCCAGCATGGGCACCACACTGGAGTGCGGTGGCTTGACATTGAAGGTCGAGCCAAAAATCCCACAGTCGAGCGGACAGCCGGAGGAGAAGCTATCCGTGGTTGTGGCCAGCGTGGAGGCGAGCCCAGCGACGCCGATGGAGGCGAACAGGGAACAGCCAACGCCTATGCACAATGACCCAGAGGTGGATGCTTTCCTGAGGCATGAGCTGGAGAAGTTCCAGCATGTGAAGGGCACCACCAGGATCACGGAGCACCGGATCAGGATGCAGGATAACAGGCCCATAAAGCAGCGCTACTTCCCCAAAAATCCAAAAATGCAGGCGGAGATCAACCTGCAGGTGGATGAGCTGCTGGCCAAAGGCTGCATCGAGCCCTCGAAGAGCCCACATAGCGCGCCGATTGTCATGGTTCGTAAGAAGAATGGGAAGTGGCGGCTATGTGTTGATTTTCGACAGCTAAACAGCAGATCCATCAAAGATGCATACCGTTTGCCGCGTGTGCATCACATTCTGGACCAGCTGCGAGAGGCGATGGAGAAGGCCAGCAGACCACTGACGGCATTCACGGTGCCAGGAAAGGGGCTCTTTCAGTGGAAAGTGATGCCATTTGGACTCCATTCTGCGCCAGCAACGTTTCAGCGAGCTCTGGACCAAGTGATCGGCCCAGAAATGATGCCCCATGCCTTTGCCTACCTGGACGACATCATCGTCATCGGCCGGACGCGACAGGAGCATATGAACAACCTACGAGAGGTGTTCCGGCGACTGCGGGCAGCCAACTTGAGGATCAACATCGACAAGTGCGATTTCTTCAAGAAAGAGCTAAAGTATCTGGGTCACAAGGTCACGGAGGATGGCATTTGCACGGATCCAGAGAAAGTGGCCGCTATCGCCGAGCTGAAGCCACCCACAAACGTAAAAGAGTTACGGCAATACGTGGGCGTGGCTTCATGGTACCGCCGCTTTGTGCCAGATTTTGCAGCCACAGTGCATCCGCTAAATGCACTGCTCAAAAAGGGCACGAAGTGGGAGTGGACGGAGGAGCGGCAAAGAGCGTTCGAGACGGTAAAGGCCAAATTGACGGAGTCACCGGTGCTGGCGTGCCCTGATTTCTCGAAGCCATTCTGCTTGCAAACGGACGCAAGCAATTATGGGCTTGGGGCAATCCTGACGCAGACCTCGGAGGATGGAGAGCGCGTCATTTCGTATGCCAGCCGGACACTGAACAGTGCTGAAAAGAACTATTCAGTTACTGAGAAAGAGTGTCTGGCTATAATCTGGGGCATACGAAAGCTCAGGCCATACCTGGAAGGCTACAAATTTGTAGTGGTCACTGACCATATGGCTCTGAAGTGGCTCAATTCAATCGAGAGCCCAACGGGAAGGATTGCCAGATGGGCACTGGAGCTGCAGCAGTATGACTTCGAGATCCGCTACAGAAAGGGCAAGCAGAATGTGATAGCAGATGCGCTCTCACGGCAGCCTCTGGGAGAGGAGGCGTGTCGATTGGTCAAGAGCAAGGAGACGCCAGCTGGGACGGGATGTCGCTGGCTCACCAGGCTTCGACAAGACATAAAGAAGGCGCCACATAAGTTTCCAGACTATATGGAAGAGTCTGGAAACTTATATCGGCACATCCCTCATCAAGCCGGCCACGAGGATGTGGCTGCGTGGAAGTTGTGCGTGCCGGCGGACCGGCGCAAACAAGTGCTAGAGGAGAACCACGACGCAGCCACCGCTGGCCACCTTGGGAGCCGAAAAACTATCGCTCGGGTGGCAGCGCGGTATTACTGGCCAGGTATGTACCGGGATGTGAGAAGATACATACAGCGCTGCGAGGTGTGCCAGCGATACAAGCCCAGTCAGCTGCAAGCTGCTGGGCAAATGCTGATACAGGTGCCCGAGGAGCCATGGGCAACAGTTTGTGCCGATTTTGTTGGCCCACTGCCGAGATCAAAGCATGGTAACACTATGCTTTTGGTCTTCATAGACCGCTTCTCGAAATGGACGGAGATGGTGCCGCTGCGGAGTGCGAATAGCACAGCTCTCCAGAAGGCATTTCGAGAGCGGATCTTGGCGCGGTTCGGCACGCCAAAGGTGCTCATTACGGATAATGGTACCCAATTCACCAGTCGGGCATTCAAGGTGTTTCTAGAGGAGCTTGGGGTGCGCCACCAGCTGACAGCACCATACACACCTCAAGAGAATCCCACTGAGAGGGCCAACAGGACAGTGAAAACGATGATTGCGCAGTTCGCTGGAGATGACCAGAGATGCTGGGACGACGCATTGCCGGAGTTGACGTTGGCGGTCAACAGCAGCGTGTCAGCATCCACAGGATATTCGGCCGCCTTCATCACGCAAGGGCGAGAGCCTAGGTTGCCCAAATCACTGTTCGACGCGCAAACGATTGGCACAGGCCAGGAGGCACAGACCCCAGTCGAGAGAGCCAGCAAGATGCGCGAAGTGTTTGAGATCGTGCGTCGGAACCTGGAGAGAGCTGGATAGGATCAGGCGCGGCACTACAATCTACGGAGGCGGCAGTGGAAGCCGGCCGTAGGTGACAAGGTGTGGGCAAAGGAACGCCACTTGTCTAATGCCGCAGAGGGATTCGCAGCAAAACTGGCGCCACGCTATGGAGGCCCATATATAGTGGCCAGTTTTGTGTCTCCAGTCATCTGCCGGATAAAGTCGGAGGCAGAAAAGCGGACCAGGACGGCGCATGTGGCGGATCTCAAGCCGTGGAGAGGAGACACGGGTGAGCAATAGAGTGAATACACAGCGAAGTGTATTGCTTCTCATTTAGAAAAAGAAGAAGAAGAAAAAAAAGACGGCAAAAATTTTGCTCAAAAATGCAGAATTTCGGTTGCGAAACGCATCTGTGACTGGAAAACTACAGTTGCCACCAAGAAAATTACGGTATGGGGGTGCGCAACAACAATTGGTTTGAACTGCGCGCGCACGACAGCAAGCAGTGTACAGTACTGCGCCGAAAAACTTAGCTGTCGGTGCATGCGCAATGCATAGATACAACAACAAAGCAGTGCATGCGCAAGCAGCACTCATATACGGTACATGCGCAACAACAACGCGCGCAGCTGAAATTATGTATTTATCTAGCGAAAGCGAAAAGCGGAAAAACAACAACAAGCCGCACGCATTCCAGGCAAAAGAATTGCTACACACACACACACAGCGAAGCGAGAGCAAGCGAGCGTAGACAAGGGTCAAGGGCCTACGTCGGCTGCCCAGCGATCACTAGCGCACGAAGATGTCAAAGCGAGCGACATCTAAAACCGCCAACAACAAAATGTACAGCGACATCTAAAACCGCCAACAACAAAATGTACAGAGACATCTAAAACAGCCAACAACAAAATACACAGCGACATATAAAACAATCACTACCAAAGAGATACATAAAACGGCCAACAACAATGCAACGCAGCAGAATAACTTGCATTTCGATGTTCGGCCACCGAAGGGCTATGTATGCATGAGTAGGTGAGAGTGGGGAAAACGGTATCAAGGCGATACCGTAGCCTGCCTGGAATTCAGCCATAAGGCAGAGAAAGCTAGAGTGGGCTGAACAGAGGACACAGGACCCGTTATATGCTGCCGTCTACGCAGCCGGCGGCGCGGCAGCATAAGGGTATAAAATGGGCAGGCGAGCTTTGGCTCGGCCTATTTGGTGAAAAATTACTATGGAAAGTGGACGCATCGCGAAAGATAACCTCGATCTGGGCATCGGCCGAGTACACCCTGCCGATCCTCGGTCGCTGGCCAGCGACTACGCTGGAGCGGCACGTGGAGCGAGCAGGGTGGACACACCGGTGTCCAGACCACGAGCGCGCAGGAGTAGAACGCGGCTGCCGCCGGTGAGACTGCCGTTTCACCCACACCGGCAGCCGAAGAGACGGCTACGACGCCAGCGGAAAAGAGGACAGGGCATGGTCACCGGTGAGCTCGCCCAGTGGCGCAGCCTGGGAGGAGCGGCAGGAGGAGGAGCGGTGGGACGAGTCGCTGGTCAGCGACTACGTCCGCAACGGCCGATATTCGCCAACGCGTCCGTTTTGGCGCCCACCGCGTCCGCCCACGCCTCACCGAGCGCTGCAGAGCAGCGAAGAGGAAGAAGAAGAAGAGCAGCCTATCATTATTATCGACAGCGACGAGGACGAGGTGGGCGAGCAGGATGAGATAATTGTGATCTCCGATTCGGAGGAGGGAGAAACACCAGAACCTCCGCGGGTAAGTGCCAGCTACGCTGGAAAGGTGGTGGGGGGTCGCTTGGAGCATCGCGCCGAGGTTGTCATAACTTGGAGCGAACCCCTCACCACGAAGCCCGCGAGGTTCATATTGGAGGAAGTTTCGCCTCCAGAGACGCCACCACAGGAGACGCCACCACAGGAGACGCCACCACAGGCGACACCGCCGCCGCCCATACCGCAGGAGACGCCACCACAGACGACGCCACAACAGGCGACCGCGCCGCCGCCCACGCCACCGGAGACGTCGATGGACGCCGACGAGGAGTGGCGGCCGATCCGACTGCCCGCCCGGCCAGCGTTACAACGCCAGGTGTCGGAGCCGGCGCCGCCACCACCCCAGAGGCCTACGCTACAGCGGCAGGTATCTTGGCCCGACGCGGGAGCAGCACAATGGGTGGAGTTGCGGCGTGAGGAGTGGCCAGTGGAAGTGGAGCAACACGCTGCCCGGATAGAGGCCCAGGGCAGCGGGCGCACCGCCCGCATCGTCTGGGCAAGGGGCACGAAGTACAGGGTGCGGCGGACACGTATCGGATGCCGGGCATTCAAATATGTCAAAAAAAAAAAGAAGAGAAGTGTATACTATATCTCAGAATAAAAAAAATAAAAATAAAAATAAAAATATATCTATATATACATAAAACACATAGTTACAGCTTTGGGTTGCCCATTGAGAGATTGGTTCACCATCGATGCCTGCCACGCGACGAATCCATCCGGTTGTCCGTGCTGAGACGTAGGCGCGTTTTGTTGGCCGATCCTCGCGCACTGGCCAGCGACTTTGCTGGAGCTGTGCGCGAATGAGGAGTGAGCCGCAAAATAGCAGCCGGCGTCAAAGCTCGACACCGGTGGCAGTTGCGAACGACATCGATGTGGCCAGCTCCCAACAGCAATCCAATTATGTGTCTGCAGCAGCGCCACCACGGAGTTCCAGCCGCAAACGGAGATCAGCGACGAGCCTTCGCCAGCAGCAGAGAGGTCGACGAGGGATATGGTGAGGCAGGTGGCCGCCGCACGAGTGCCAAAGCCACCGGAGACTGCAGAACCAACAGGTGAGTTGTGCAGGAGCGTCCGGCGTGGGCGGAGGCAGCGGCGGCCCATATTGCACGCGGGCATGCAGTCAGAGATGTGGCTGTTTGCTGTGAGAGTGTGACTACGGACGCCTGCCACGCGAATGGCTCCACCGGTCATGGATCGCCAGGTGTCGGTAAAGCTCGGCAACCGAATCCTCGCGCACTGGCCAGCGACTCCGCTGGAGCTGTGCGCGAAAGAGGAGTGGCCAACAAGCGCACCGACACCAAAGATCGAACACCGGTGCCCATTTGCGAACGACGTCTGTGGCCCGATCTCATAGCAGCAGTGCATGTAGTGACTGCGATGCCCCACCGGAGCATCCCCAAGGGCCCAAGAAGCAGCAGAAACCAGAAGAGAGATGTCTCCAACGGCGAGGGACAGCATGCGCCAAATGGGCGAAATGGCCATTGCCGTGCGCGCGTGCGCCAATGCCACCGGGGGCTGTAAAACCGAGAGGCGAGTTTTGCAGCAGCGCCCGGCGTGGGCATTGGCAGCGGCAGGCCATCAGGCATAGAGGAAAAGATGTCCAACCTGAAAAACAATATTTTTATTAAAGTTTTGTCGAGACTTATAAAAATATTAGCCCCATTCACTTACCGGCAGAGTGCAGCATTGCCAGCGGTAAGGGGAAAAAACAGCTGTTAACATTAACAGAGTGTTAACAGCAGCGATCAGCGCAAAATGGAGCATCGAGGGATGGAGCGACGCAAAACGGAGCAGCGCAGCGGAGGCGGGCGCCAAATTCAAACACGATGGTCTCGTGTTTTCCCGAAGGAAGAGGGGAGTGTGAGGAGCAATATAGGTATGCACGTATTAATGTATATAAATGTATGTATTTGCTGTGCGTCTATATGCATATACGTGCATATACATGTTGCTCCACACAGCGACGCGAATACTGTAGGAGCGACCCTCGCACTGGAAAGGGGGTCAAAGTCCTGTTAGAGGCGGGCTCTTTCGCTCCTACAGATTCAGCAATGGGTTCGCGTCGCACGCACGACGATCATCGGTGACCGTTAGCCGAGGTGCCGTTCGGGCCGGGTGATAGCAGTGGACGTTTTCACTCGCATGGCAACAACGGTACTTCGGCCAATGGGAGGCTGCCACGCAATTTGGCGGGAAAGTGGCGTCACCCAGATCACGCCACTTTACCGTTTTTATGGGCACGAGCAGCAGGAAGGCCCCGCTCCAGAGCCGAACAGGCCCCGTTACCACACGAAGCAGGGCCTGTGGCTGGGGTATAAAAGGCCACCAGCAGCTCCATACGGGAAGTCAAAAGGAATCGAAACGATACGAGAGAGTGTTGCCGTCGAAATTTATAAAAGTGAAAGTGAAGAAAGTGTCGAAATCAAGTCAGCGCGAGTGGTAAAACAGGACTCCCAGGACATCGTGAGAACAGCAAGGACATCGTGGGAACAGCAAGGACATCCAGTGGGAATCCTTGCAGATCATCAGCAGGCGCCGATCAGGACATCGGTGCATATCAGCAACGTAAGCGAGGCCTGCACACCTGGGTGAGTTCGCGTAGCCGTGCGTAAGAGAAGTGCTTGTGAGTGAACGAAGCTAGCGGTGTGCTGTGAGTGAGCGAGATAGTAGGAGAGATCGGCATCGCTGGCGAACCGCCAGAGTTTACAGATCCAGATCCTGGCGTTTCTCAAATCCTTACAGTGAGCTAGCGTGTTTAGCACAACACTCTCCCAGCCGGAGTGCGTTGAACCAGCGCTCAGTAGGTGTGCGTCGCTAAGCAAACCAGCGAGCCAGCATCCATTTACATAAGTGACTTGTACATTTCATATTTATTTAAGAAAATATACCACTGCGCTATAAAACCTAAACCACAAGGCTAATTAATTATCGCAGGGGCTTCAACAAATAAATTTGTTGGCAACGAATCCACAGTCAGCTGAAACTAGCCCAGCTTAGACTCGGGATAAACCGAAGGTTCGTTACAGTATGCATGTGAGCACAAGCAGCGCTCACAAATTGAAATTTCTTCGCAGCGAGAGCCCATGCCTACCCTTATGTGTGAAGAGTATACCGAACTTTTCAAACCGTTTGCCATGCGTTTTCGTTATTATTTGTGGGAAGGGTATGAAAGCGTTGGTGCGCATAATGAAAATGTTTTCGCGACGAGAATGCACACACACACTGTCCCTTGCTACATGTACTATGTACTGCATGTGAGCACAAGTAGGCTAACGAAAATTGAAATTTCTTCGCAGCGAGAACCCATGCCTTCCCTTCTGTGTGAAGAGTATACCGAGCTTTTCAAACCGTTTGCCATGCGTTTTCGTTATTATTTGTGGGAAGGGTATGAAAGCGTTGGTGCGCATAATGAAAATGTTTTCGCGACGAGAATGCACACACACACTGTCCCTTGCTACATGTACTATGTACTGCATGTGAGCACAAGTAGGCTAACGAAAATTTAAATTTCTTCGCAGCAAGAACCCATGCCTTCCCTTCTGTGTGAAGAGTATACCGAGCTCTTCAAAGCGTTTGCCATGCGTTTTCGTTATTATTTGTGGGAAGGGTATGAAAGCGTTGGTGCGCATAATTAAATTTTTCGCGACGAGCATGCACACACACACTTACAGTATGCAACATGTACTATGAGCATTTGTATGCCTGTATGCAAAGCCCTTGCTGGCTATAGCAATTTGAAATCCTAGCATTTGCATTTGGTCGATCTTGTGAAGTGCTCACACTTACATAAATATGTTTGATTGTGTGTACGCAGGGGCCGCGATGCTCACAAATGATGGGGTTATCATTGTAGAAGCAGTTCAGTGCCTTTATATGTATGTGCGTGTGTGTATGTTTATAAGTATATGCATGCGACATGAGCATTGACGTGTGCCTACGACAACTTAGAATTGTGTGAACGATTTTGGGTTTGACCGGAAGAGGCGCGCTTATATTTAAGTAGATGATTTTATTTCAATGATCGTGGGTTTGCCTATCAGAATGATTTTTGCTAGAAATGTAGTACCTGATCAATCCCAGTGGCCAAATTGGAATGCGATTTTCGATCCCTTGTACCTGCACATATACAGGTGAAATTTACCTTTTTAATAAGAAGCATATGTATGTACATACATACATATACTGGCTAAATGGACCCATTTTAAAGAGTTCATCTGTTAGATGTCATAAAAATCATGCAATTAAAAAATACCTATAAAAGTAATAGGAAGTGCACTTGTTACTTTAGTTAATCATCTACTTAAATATAAGCGCGCCTCTTCCGGTCAAACCCAAAATCGTTCACACAATTCTAAGTTGTCGTAGGCACACACGTCAATGCTCATGTCGCATGCATATACTTATAAACATACACACACGCACATACATATAAAGGCACTGAACTGCTTCTACAATGATAACCCCATCATTTGTGAGCATCGCGGCCCCTGCGTACACACAATCAAACATATTTATGTAAGTGTGAGCACTTCACAAGATCGACCAAATGCAAATGCTAGGATTTCAAATTGCTATAGCCAGCAAGGGCTTTGCACACAGGCATACAAATGCTCATAGTACATGTTGCATACTGTAAGTGTGTGTGTGCATGCTCGTCGCGAAAAAATTTAATTATGCGCACCAACGCTTTCATACCCTTCCCACAAATAATAACGAAAACGCATGGCAAACGCTTTGAAAAGCTCGGTATACTCTTCACACAGAAGGGAAGGCATGGGTTCTTGCTGCGAAGAAATTTCAATTTTCGTGAGCTGCTGCTTGTGCTCACATGCATACATACATATACACATTCGAGAGAGCAGAGAGCATCGAGAGAGAGAGAGAGCAAGGGAACATTGAGCATAGAGGGATCTTTTGTTCAAAAGTTGACCATCTCGGTCGAGCGCATGAAGCGAAATGATTGTGCGTTCGTATTTTTTCGTAGCTCGAACCTAAAAGTAAGGAGCCGAGCGAGTCCAAAGCTGTCAGGGGTTCTAAAGCCTCAAAAAAAGCGTGCAAAAAGCTTTCCACTAGTTGTCTAGTCTATGTGTTCTCTGGTTAGTGCTATAAACTATATTAGTAGGTAAACAAAAAAATAACAATATGTTTCCATTAACAAAAGAAAATAACAAAAAACAAAAAGTAATAACAACTAAGAAAGCTCTAGTCGAGACTGCCCGACTACGAGATCCCCTGAACCCTTCGAGCAATAGCTGTTTCAATCATTTTTCGCGGCTTTCTGCTTACACATGGCACACACACGCACACACTCGCATACACACACAAGGATACACACACACACACACGTACACGCACACAAGCACCCACGCCTAAGCACGCATGGGCTGCAGTGGTGGCTTACTATGGGAACTTACTTTTTTCATGATTTCAGATTATGATTATAACATGTTTGAACGCGTCGATTTCCGAAGATATAAGAGCTAGAGACTTCAATTTTTTTTCAAATGACCGTATATACAGCGCGGACGTCGAGTTTGCTTTTCAAATTCGATAAATCATCCCGTAATGTTTTTGTCGAGTAAAAACATTCAAGTTCAAGTCAGATGCCACTATAGCTAATTGTGAATGATTTTTCATTTTATTTAAATTTCTAAAATGTTCAATATAATACAGTGGGCCAAAAAAGTATTGGCACACTTAAAAAATCAAACTTCTAAGAGCTGTAACTTTTTTTTGAACACAGCTATAAATAAATGAAAAACGGTATTTGTTAAAACCATGTTTTCTAATATTATTTAACAAAAAAAAATCAAATTTCTAGTTTGATTCACTTGCACAGAACTAAAATATAAATATAGGCACAAATTTTCGTTAAAAAAGTATTGGCACAAAAGGCGTAATCAGTCATTTTCATCGGTAGTTAATCACCCCAATACTTTGTGGGTTCTCCTTTAGACTGAATACCCGCCTACAAACGTCTCTTCATGATAATTATTGGCCTTGACGTTTCATAAGTAATGATTTTGGTCCATCCAGCGCGTAGGGCCTCTTTAAGAGAATCCTTTGAGGTTATTTGATAATATCGGATCTTTCTTTCTAATAGGTGGCACACATGCTCTATGGGATTCCAATCCGGCGATTGGGGCGGTGTTTTGAACTGCTTGCAATGGTATATGAGCCACTCCTGCACAGTATAAGACGAATGTTTTGGGTTATTGTCTTGATGAATCTGGCAATCAGTGCCACTGAGACGCAGTTTTTGAATATCTGGACTTCAATTCTCTTTGAGAATGTCTCTATAAACATGTTTGTCCATAGTGTCATCAATAAACACAAGGTTTCCAACTCCAGAAACAGCAAAACACCTCCAAACCATCACATTACCTCCACCGTGCTTAACCGTTTTGAGCAAGTTATTTTCCTGAAGCTCCTTCTTAGGTTTCCGACATATTTTTTGCGCTCCATTAGACCCTAATAGATTATATTTGGATTCGTCGGATATTCTTGGGCTGTGCTGCCGAGTCCTCGTGGCCTTATTTCAGGTTGCGGGGTGGATGTGGCTCTCATCGCACTTTGTCTCGTGTCCTGCAGTCGCGCTGCTGCGCTTGTGGATGCTTTCATCACTTATTTTATGATTCTATTCTGGTTCGCTTTAGCAAGGCACACCGGCTGAGTGCTGGTTCAACGCACTCCGGTTGGGAGAGTGTTGTGCTAAGACACGCTAGTTTCAGTGGAACGATTCAAACGCCAGGATTTGGGTCTGTGAACTCCGGCGGCTCGCTCGGCTATACAGACCTCTCCTACTATTCCACTCGCTCACAGCAAAACACTAGCTTCGTTTCACTCACAACACTTCTCTTACGCACAGCTACGTGAACTTACTCAGATATTCGAGTGGTAACGGGGCCTGTTCGGCTCTAGAGCGGGGCCTTTCTGCCGTTTGTGCCCATAAAAAACGGTAAAGTGGCGTGATCTGGGTGACGCCACTTTCCGAAGACGGAAAGTGACGCCGCTTTCCTTTGGCCGATGTACCGTTGGTGCTCTGCGATTGCCAGTGTCCACTACTATCACCCGGCCCGAACGGCACCTCGGCTAACGGTCCTCGATGATCGACGTGCGTGCGACGCGAGCGCATTGCTGAATCTGTAGGAGCGAAAGAGGCCGACTATAGTCGGACCTTGACTCCTTTCCAGTCGCGAGGGCCGCTCCTACAGTACTCGCGTCACTGTGTGGAGCAACATGTATATGCACGTATATGCATATAAACGCACTGCAACTACGTACGTTCATATACATTAATACGTGCGTACCAATATTGCTCCTCACACCACGCCCCTAGAGGACGGATCGGGAAAATTTTAACACTTTATAAATCGGAGATAAATCTCTACCTTCAATTTCACTTTCGTGAATGAGTATAAAAAAAAAATTAGGCTTCTAGCTTTACTTTTAGACTTTATGCCGACAAAATCGACAAATTGCCCATAGTGGCTTGGTTCACTTACCACAAGAGTGACCAACTCAAATATATCACAACAAAAATTAGATATTTGGCAAAAAAAAAAATCCCGATATAAATATTTTTTTTAACAAGAAAATTGATATATTGATATTTCGATATATTTTCGACAGCCCTAGTTCAGAGTATACTTAGGTGAAAGCAGCTCATTGAGGTGAGCCGGCTCACTCGTTCTTTTTTGTGAAGTGAGCCAACTCACCCGTTTGGCTCACGTGCTGATAGCTCATGAGTCATGACCCGATAGTGGTTGCAAGCAAAATGAACCAAAATGAGCTAGTGAGCCAAAACGACCTAGTGAGCCAAAACCCAGTGGCGGAAATACCCATTATTTTGTCCATTACTCATGGATTACTTATCGCCTGTGTGCATGAAAAGATCGATTACAAGCTCAATTACTTTCTTAAGAAATGGCCGCGTTTTCTACCGGGTGCATGAAATAATTGATTATTGTAATGCAGAAAGTAATGAGGTGACGAAGTTTCATTCGGCTCTCCATTACCCAAGCGTATACTTTTTATACTCATTCACGAAAGTGAATCAGTATATTGGTTTTGTGCAATGTCCGTCTTGCTGTCCGTCCGTCTGTCCGTATTAACGCAATCTATTTCGGCGCTATTGAAGCTAAAGACTTGATTTGGAACACATACTCGTGTATATCTCTGATTTATAAAGTGTTAAAATTTTTTCGATCCGCCCACTAGGGGCGTGGCAAATCGGAAAATGCATTTTTCGATATACCAGAAATCATGTTAGTTAAAGAGCTAGAAACCTGAAATTTGGTATGTAGGTCCGCGTCGACCACCCAAGATCACGAGCTATGGCGGATATATCTACGCCCATTGGGGGCGTGGCAAATCGGATAAAACTGTATCTCCCAAAGTTGTAAACCTAGAATGCTGAAATTTTGCAAGTCAGCTAATGTTATGATTCTATAAAGTCTACGCGCATTAGGGGCGTAGCAAATCGGACCTGAAGATATAGTGATTTTTAAAATTCTCCTATATTTTGGACACTATTTATGGCAGATACCTCAAATTTTGTATATATACTCGAGCTGATCATTCAAGACCAAAAAGTTTTGTCGGATATATGTCCGCCCACAGGGGGCGAGGCAAACCGCAAAAGTTTATATCTCCTAAAGTATAATAGCTAGAAGCTTCAAATTTGGATAGTTGAGTTACTGGTAGCCTACTCTATCGATGACCCAAAAATAATTTTTAAGCCTCTTTAAGGGCGTGGCATATCGAAAAATACCCTGTAATTTTCACTTTTTTGAGAGTAAGCATTCAAACTTTGCAGTTGGGGTACCGTTATCTCGTTCTAAAAACTGACCAAAAATGAGGTGTCTACGCCCAGTTGGAGCGTGGCAAATCGGAAAAACCTGTATATTCTACAGTATTAGACGAAACTTAACTACTAAATTGTTGATGGGATGTGAATGAGTATTCCGCAGTCGGTAACGCCCGACTGCAACGTTCTTACTTGTTTAAATATTGTAATGCACAAATTCCGCAGTCTGAAGAAAACATTATAAACATGTGCATACATTACAACACAATATACCCGCAACCCATTTTCCCACTATATAAAATGGCTTACTTCTTAATGTAATGTAATTGGAGAAATAATTGATTATTAATTGAAAGATAGAAAGGCTTGAGTAATGTAGTATTTTCTGTTTAAATTTTAAAAAATTATTATTTATTATTTCTTAATATCTATAAATAAATGTATAGTCTTAAACTATGTCTTATTACTATTTTATTATATCTATCTATATACATCTTAAGCTATGTCTTATTATCTAGTTTATCCTTTTTGTCGAATTTCTGCTTTGCCAGTCGACCTTTCTGGACCCGAAAGCAGTTTCTTATTGTAGCTACATACATACATATATAATTCTTCTTAGTGGACCCTTCGGTTTTGATAGCATCTGTAAACTAAACATTATTAATTTGTTTGTCATTAAAAATACATGTAAGATGATTTATACATACCAGATAGAGCATCGCCACTAACCACAGAACACATAGACCTGAGTCTGCAGTAGCTTTACAAGTAGTGTAAAGCGTTTTGCACACTTTTTTTCGGGAGTTATCTCCAAGACCCCTTCGTATTTGCTCGGCTCATCACTTTTAGGTTCGGGCTACGAAAATATACGAAAGCACAATCATTTCGCTTCATGCGCTCGACCGAGATGGTCAAATATTGAACAAAAGAAGCCACTATGCTCAATTTTTTCTTGCTCTCTCTCTCTGCTCTGCTCTCTCAAATATGTATATGTATGTATGCATGTGAGCACAAGCAGCAGCTCACGAAAATTGAAAGTTCGTCGCAGCAAGAACCCATGTCATCCCTTCTGTGTGAAGAGTATACCTATCTTTTCAAATCGTTTGCCATGCTCATGCAAAATGTTTGCGTTTTCATTATTATTTGTGGGAAGGGTATGAGCGCGTTGGTGCGCATAATGGAAATTCTTTCGCGACGAGCATGCACACACACACTGTCCCTTTCTACATGTACTATGAGCATTTGTATGCCTGTGTGTGAAGCTCTTGCTGCCTGTAGCAATTTTAAATCCCAGCGATGGCATTTGGTCGATCTTGTGGAGTGCTCACACTTACATATATTGTATGTTCGCTCGATTGTGTGTACGCAGAGAACACAATCTTGCTGTCCGTCCGTCTGTCCGAAGGAACGCAGTTTAATTCGGCGCTATTTAAGCTAGAGACCTAAAATTTGGAACACATACTCGTGTATTTATAAAGTGTTAACATTTTCCCGATCCGCCCACTAGGGGCGTGGCAAATCGCAAACTGCATTCCGATATACCAGAAATCATGTTTGTGGAAGAGCTAGAATGCTGAAATTTAATATGTAGGTCCGCGTCATCCACCCAAGATCACGAGCTATGGCGGATATATCTCTGCCCATTGGAGGCGTGGTAAATCGGATAAAACTGTATCTCCTAAAACTGTATCTCCTGAAATTTTGCACGTAAGCTGATGTTTTAATTCTTTAAAAATGGGTGAAAAATTATATATCTACGCCCACTAGGGGCGGGCAAATCGGACCTGAAGATATAGTGATTTTTCGAATTCTGCTATATTTTAGGCACTATTGATGCTAGAGATCTGAAATCTGGTGTATACACGCGGGATGACCACCCAAGTCCAACAAGCTATGGGACTCTACGGCCACTGGGGGCGTGGCAATCGGCATTTATAATTTACTAGCTGGCCCGGCAAACGTTGCATTGCCCTATCCATTATTTCTAGGTAAAAAATTGTTGAAAGCTATGTTGTTCAGGTTGGGATACACTCTGATGATTAATTTTTTAATCGGATTTTCAATCAAGCACATTGTGGTAAACAACATTCTTCGTTTTTTGGTCAGGTGCAAGAACAAATAATGCGGATGGTTTGCCAACACGTGAGCATGCCACGTACAATTGACCATGAGAAAAACACGCATTTTCTAGATTGAGGCCACAAATAGTCAAAGATTGGTCCTGTGATTTGTTGATCGTTATGGCGAAGGCAAGACGAATCGGGGATCATCGGAATCCTAGGAATAAGAACTTCCTCATCTTTAAATTTTCCTTTGAGTATCGACGCGTGAATCACATTGCTCATCAGTTTTCTTATCACCAAACGCGTTCCATTGCACAGTTTTGGTTGGTTTTAATTTCTAAGCATGATAACTACCGAGCCAACCATCAGTTGTAAATTGTGCAGTGGTAAACCAGGCACATCCAAGGAGTTCAAAAATTCAGTTGGATAATTAGTGGCTTCTTCTTCGTTTGTTACACTGTCGATAGATTTGAATGAATACAGACTACCAACGATTTTATTTTGAATTATAAAATTAAGGTCATCCACATCTTTATTTTTAGCCGCCAAAATTGCTCGCTCACTTAACCATTTAGTATTTTTGTGGAAAGCAATGATATTCGGAAATACTTTGTTGATAAGTTAATCTTTTGATGAGACGAAATTGCAAAAATTTTGAGGAAATGAAATCAAGCCACAATTGCTTCGAGAAATCATCAGCAGAGCATCGCCTTGCTTCCGACGTTGAAATTTCTTCGATGTAGCGTTCCAAGTGTAATAATGGATCATGTTGACAACTCGTAAAGAAACTTGTCAATGTTGTCGCTGGAGGTGTTTGGGCACGTTGAGCAGCATTCGACTCTGTAAAATATACTCTCTGACCGTTTTCTAGATGCACAGTGGGATAACGTTCGTGAATAGGGAATGAAAATATACGCCAAATAGCTTCACTGCAGTTCACATATCTACCAACTTGATAGCGCGTGATTTCATCGTTGATATTAGATGTTTGGATACCAAAAACCGCCATGTCGCTCCCTTTCGTGACATATTTGCAAATGTATTTTATAGATTTGACGTAATTGCAATACTCAACATTACAATGTGCCTTAAAAGTTTTGGATAGAAGTGGCGAATATGGAACAATCCAACTGTTGTCAACGATGAAATCGTTTCCTTTCACTTTAGTTGTGATAGTTCTACCATTATCATCGGGCGATTGCTTGAAAACCCGTGCGGTGATGTCTTGTCGATCACTTGATGTTTGTCCGGGAAGCAGCAACTGAATAATTTCCATCCATTTCGGATTACATGTAAATGTAATGAATAGATCTGGCCGACCATAATGACGTACATATGTCATTGCATCTTGCGCATATTCATGCATATGACGCGGGCTACCTGTATATGTCGCTGGTAAAATTGTCAATCGACCAACATTTTCTAAATCTCCTTCTGTGATTACTGCATCGTGTAAATGAATATACCCTTCCGAACGCAATTTAGCTTGATTCAAATGAATGAAAATTAGGCGCTCCGTTTCGATTTTCACGTACATGTCAACGCAGTATTGTTGAAACAGTCGACGAAATCGCAACAAATAATTGTCAGAATTTTCACGAATCATCAAACGATATGCGTAATAATTCATCGAACTAACCTTCTTGGCAGTTTCCTCACCTGAAACAAATACAGTAAAAATTGTATTTTAGAACCCCTAATAGGTTTACGACTCTTACAGCTACTCTCTACTAAATTAAGAGTGATAACTTTTTTGTGTACCAAAAGCAAACAGAATGAAATGTATATAAAGTTACAGTCACCGACTAACACTCATCGCGAGCAGACGTCAGTTGCTAACCAATCGTGCTGTTATCAGTTCTCTTCTCTCCTCACACTCTTTCTATCAACCGTTACTTGTACAAAATATTAGTTCAAAGCGCTTGATCGCAGATTAAAAAAAAAAAAACATGGGTGGCCCGGGGCCCCCAAACCTGGGACATAATCGGTTCAGCACTCTGGCCGACAGTCCCCCAACAAAAAAACGTAAACCACCTTCACAAACTTTAAATGACTTTCCCGAACTGCCATCTAACAACATTGCTAACCCAAAATGATAAAACAATCTCAGAATATTCTTGCTTCGCTGTACACAAGGCGCTTAAGCACATCAATAAGAATATTAATGCAATAACAAATTTAAAAGACGGAAATCTACTAATGTTGGTTCAATCAATCGACGACGCCAACAAATTCATCAACGCAAAAGAACTCCCAGGTATATGCAAAATAGAATGCCAACTCCACCAATCACTTAATTCGGTTAAAGGGACTATTTATGCACCCTACCTTATTAACGTGCCCGAAAACGAAATTCTTGAAGAGCTCGCCTCCCAAAAAGTTATCGCAATCTACAAATTCACCAAGCAAGTTGAGGGTGTAGCAAAACCGTCGGGTGTTATGCTTCTTACTTTCGATCTCTACAACCTTCCATCGACATATGCTGGCACACTGTAAAGGTATCCGAATTTGTTCCGAATCCCATGCGGTGCAAATCTTGCCAAAAACTTGGCCATACCCAAAAATACTGCAAGAACGAACCAAGGTGTAGTAACTGTGGACTCACCCCGCACTCTGGTACCTGCTCTCCAAAATGCGTGAATTGCTCACAGAACCATGCTGCCTCAGACAAAAAATGTAGTGCATTCTTACAGCAAAAAGAAATACTGAAAATAAAAACCACGAAGAAGTGTACAATGAGAGAGGCAAGCTTCATTACAAAGCTGTCTTGTCTAAACAATCCAAGCCCGACAGCTACGCCGCAGTCACAGCAAACATAGAAAACGAAAATAGCACAGCACAAAAAGCAAAGTACAACATAAACCGTTACACTGATAAGAGCAATATTGGTGGCTCTGACGATCGTCTCGCTTCCACATAATAACTCTCAATCTCCTTCTACTCTCTCCTCATCACTTCCCTCTTCATCCCAACTGTCCCCTTCTCTATCTCATTTCTTAGAAAAAACACTCAATAACCGAACAAAACCAAAATCACCTACTCACTCACACTTAACACAAAACAACACCACCGATTGTGGCTCAATTGAGTCATTATCTGATTCAACACCAAATAACACCATCGATCTTGACCCAACTGAGTCAATGTCCGACTGATACAACAATAATAATAAATAAATAAAAAATAAAAAAAAAAAATACTATGTTCCCTGAAGACATACATATATCAATTATTACTTCATTTATCTATGACCATTAAAGTTATTCAATGGAACCTAAAAGGATATATAAATAATTTTGATCAATTAACGATTCTAATAAATAATATAAATTCAGATATAATATGTCTTCAAGAAACTAACTTACCGTTTAACTCAAAAAACATAATCTGCAACAAACAATACATAGGTTACTTCACTAACCTACCACACAACCTTAATGCCAAACAAGGAATAGGAATTCTTGTTAAAAGGCACCTACCGCACTCTATGCTCCCTTCTCTGACTAGCTCAAGTATACTTCACTTGGCCATTCAATTAAAACTTAACGAAAAATTGACTATTCTTAACAGCTATATCCCCCCTGATCAATATTTTTCTGGGAACGAAATACTTACAATAATAAACAGCTTCTCCGCTCCACTATTGTTTACTGGAGATTTCAATGCCTGGGGTTTTGCTTGGGGCTCTCCACGCACCACCTCCAGAGGTAAAAACATTATCGAAGCCGTCTCAAAAACTAACCTATCTCTTTTGAATATTGGCAGTCCAACACATTTTTCCACACATAAGACTTACACACACATAGACCTCACGTTTGTCTCCTCTAATCTGCATCCACACTGCAATTGGGAAGTTTTAAACGACTTATACAGCAGCGATCATTTGCCAGTCATAACTGAAATACTAAATCAGTTTCATTTTGAAAAGTCTAAATTCTCCCCTAAATTCAAAATTGATTTAGCCAATTGGGAATTGTTTCGTTTAAACTATAATACCCACACCTCATTCACACAAAATGCAGACATTCAACTGCAAGTCTCCCAAATGACCAAATCAATTCGAATGGCGGCAAATAAGGCAATTCCACAGACCAAACCCCACACATTTAAAAGAAAGATAATTTGGTGGAATAAAAATCTGGGAGATCTTCGGGATAAAAAGCAAAAATTATGGCAAACCTATAGATACAAAATGACAGATGCTAACCTCATAGCTTACAAAAGAGCAAATGCGTTCTTTAAGCGTGCAGTTAAAGAAGCCAAACGTGAGAGCCTCGGTGCCTTCACATCCAATATTTCTCCTCAATCCTCCTCCAAAAAAATCTGGCGCGACATTAAATCCCTGGTGGGAGTCCCCCCTCCCCAGCTTAAGTGTATCAGAGCTAATAATACATTAATAACGGCACCCTTAGAAATATCGAACATATTTGCCACAACTTGGTCAAAGTATTCCGAAGACTGCAACTTCAACATTCAATATACGATTTCACAGAGTTAGAACTAGGAACTGCCCTAACAAAGGCTAAAGGCAAAACACCAGGTCACAACAGAATCTTGTATCCGATGCTTAAACAACTGCCCGCCACAGGCAAAGCAAAACTTTAAACCTACACATACACAAACACATACACACACAAGCAACCACGCATAAACATGCATGGGCTGCAGTGTGCGCTTACTATGAGAACTTAATTGTTTAATAACTTTTTTTATGGACGTACGATCTTCATGAAACTTTTAGATTATAATTATAACATGAATATGCATGTAATCGCCAAAGCACAAGTCTCTAGTATTTGAAATACGCTTATTACAAAAGTGAGGGTGAGGGGGGTGAATTTAGAGGTGGGGGTAAATTTTAACAAAAACCGAAATTGTATAAATTGCACATAAGCATACATTAAAAATTTGGAGACCCTAGCAATAAAGGTGTAGAAGATATAATTTTATAACTGGGTTTCGATAAGGTTTTTTATCGATAAAAAAAGATCGAGATGAGTTATCGATTTTTAATGATAAACTTGATATGCGCGCTGTAATTACGAACATTTTAAAAATTTGAAGTCTCTAGCTCTTATATCTTCTGAAATCGACGCGTTCATACATACGGACAGACGGACAGACGGACGGACGGACAGACGGACAGGGCCAAATCAACTCAGCTCGTCACCCTGATCAAGAATATATATACTTTGTGGGGTCTGCCACGCCTCCTTCTCCCTGTTACATACATTTCAACAAAACCATTATACCCTGATTTCCCATTGAAAATGGGTTCAGGGTATAAAAATGATCGCCCGTAGACTCTTATGGTACTCTACTAAAAATAAACTGATCCGCTCGAACCAAGTAGGCTTCAAACCCAAACACAGTACGATGGACTCTCTGCTGCACTTGCAGCACTTCGTGTCAGACGCCCTTTCCTCAAGAAATCATGTCACGCTTTTGGCGACTGATTTCGAAAAGGCATTTGATCGCGTGGGAGCCCATACTGTTCTTCAGCAACTCGAACAATGGGGGGCGGGTACAAAAGTTTTCAATATAGTGAAGGCTTTTATGTCCCGCCGCTCATTTCGAGTCAGGATCGACAACGTACTTTCAAACTATCACTATTTACATACTGGCATTCCCCAAGGATCACCATTATCGGTTATTCTATTCATTATAGCATTTGAAACATCAACAAAATTGTATCTAATCATAAAAAAAATCAATCAATCATGTACGCAGATGATGCTATAATCTTTAGTAAAATCAAGGACTTAACAAAACTTAACAATATTTTAAAAGATATACTTAAGGAAATATACAACTGGGGTCTGGGCTCTGGTGCAACCCTATCCCCCAGTAAATGTAAAATTTTGCACATTTGTAAAAAAAAAAGATGTACATACTCTAGTTTAAGCTTTAATAACTTTACTATAAAATGCGTCCAGGCTCTTAAGATATTAGGCCTATATTTCGTCAAGAGAATGACATTTAAAAATCACTGTCTGTATCTCAGAGATAACCTTGAAAAAAAACTAAACATTATAAAATATCTTAGCTCCAAACATTCCTTAATAAATACAAATAGTCTTATAAACGTCGCCAGGGCTCTTATACTGGCAAAAATAGATTACGCGTTGCCAATATTCGGTTGGTGCGCAAAGTCACATATCCGCCTGTTTAAACCAGCCTAGCACACAGCGGTTCGTCGCAGTATCAACGCCTTCCCAACATCTCCAATAAAATGCGTCCTAGCAGAAGCGGGTTTGTCCACAATGGAGGACAGAGTTGCAGAAACAACAGCCCTGCTTATCCCGAAAATGTTCTGCTCACCCAACCAGCTCCTTCAAACTGTGGTACGGAAAGCCATAAATCAACGGAGAACCTACCGATACCTCTCCACAATACGCCGATGCGCCGCTCTCTCCAAAGAATGGAATATCGCAACTCCAACAACACCGACAATCCCCAGCGCCCCTTCATGGCTTCTTAGACAATCCTCTATTAACTGCGCGCTACACGAATTTCCAAAAAAACACACAAACGGGGAACTTTCCGCCAACTATTTTATAATGAAACAGCCAAGGAATTTTATGTTAATCGAACGTGGATATTCACTGACGCAACAAAATCAGCTGAACTCACTGCATTCGCATGCGTTGACATCAATGGTAAAATTCTATCAGCAGGAACACTACCAGAATACTACTCTGTATTTTCAGCCGAAGCAGAAGCTATTCTGAAAGCCATCGTTTACGCACAAGGCAGAACTGGAAAGTTTACGATATGTACCGATAGCCTATCGACTGTAGAATCTGTCAAAAATCTATCTAACACAAACCCAACAATCGTGCAGATACGGGAAAGTTTAATAAAAACCCCTCTAAAACTTAACATATTTTGGGTTCCCAGCCACAGGGGCATCAGGGGCAATGAGTTGGCTGACAATGCAGCAAAAGCAATGTCAAAGTATCCCACAATCATGATACTCCCTTCAGCGGAAAAAGATCTGCGAAAAGTTATTCTCAAACAGCTCCACTCGCAAAAAATCGAAATCTGGGCTAACTTTCATCACAGATACAGGAACTGCAACCCAAATTTGGAGAAAGTCAAGTTCCCTATCAACACATCCCGAACGAAAAACACTATTTTCACCCGCCTCCGGATAGGACACAGCAGTGGCACCCACAGCCATGTACTGTCAGGAGACCCAAAACCGAACTGCCACTTATGTGGTCTAGAGCTCTCTACCGCACACCTGCTGGACACCTGCAAAAAATGAGTTAGCATTAGAAAAGCTCATTTTCCAAATATACTATCCTCATCCATCTTACCCTACGTCACAACAATAAATATAAATAAAATATATAGATAATTGTAATTTAACAAATAAGATATAATTCTACATAGAGCCGAAGGCCTGGTCGCTAGCGCTCTTATTATATACTTAGCTTTAATATTCTTGTGTATTTTAGCTAACTTTGTAAAATAAAAACAAGTAAGAAGGCTCCAGTCGAGACTGCTCGACTAGGAGATACCCTGAACCCTCCAAGCTGATATTCTAATCATTCTGCACTTCTTCTATGCACACATACATACACATGCACTTATAAGCATGCGCTCTGCTAACTGCGCAGTAAGCAGCGGCTGCGCTTGGGCTGCGCTGCAATGTGGGCAATATTATGACAATTTATTTGTTGAATAATTTCTTTTGTAGGCATACAATCATGAAATGATAATGAAACTTTTAGAGCGTAAGCATATGGTAAATATGTGTGTACATTCCAAAGCACAAGTCTCTAGTACTTGAAATGCGTTTTTTACAAATTGGGGGCGAAGGGGGCGTGGTATCCAAAATCTGTAAATTACAAAATCTTTGTGTCCATTAATTCTATATACAACGCAAATTTGAAGTCTCCAGGTTTAAAAGTGTTCAAACTAGGCTGAAAAAACCATGTCGATTTTTCGATTATTCTCGATAAAAAAGTTATCGGATGAGTTATCGAAAAAATAAAGCAAACTCGTACTGCCTATGGTATACACGAGTATGCATTTCAGCTCTCTAGCTCTTATATCTTCTGAGATCCTTTTGCTCATACGGACGGACGGACGGACGGACAGACGGACAGGGCTATATCGACTCAGCTCGTCGTCCTGATCAAGAATATATATACTTTATGGGGTCTGCGATGATTCCTTCTGCCTGTTACATACTTTTCACAAAACCATTATACCCTGATTTCCCATTTTCAATGGGTTCAGGGTATAAAAACGTGGTTGAAGCAAGTACAGGACTACAGAGATATCTGGATACTCTCACTGATTGGTGCAAGCGGTGGAACCTCAAAGTTAACCCGCTAAAAACATTGAACCCTTGCTTCACTCTAAAAAGGCTGGCAATGCATACCCCCCCAATCCAGATGTCGGGAGTAACCCTACAGCAACCTGCTCAGGTGAAATATCTTGGCATCACACTGGACAAGCGCCTCACCTTTGGTCCACACCTCAAAGCTACGGTGAAAAAATGTCGTCACAGACTGCAACAATTAAGATGGCTCAACAATAGAAAGAGCACCTTACCGCTGAGATGCAAAAGAGCTGTCTATGTGCACTGCATCTGCAAATCTGGGGGATCGCTGCAAAATCGAATTATAAAAGAGTACAGGATTTGCAGAACAGGGTGTTAAGGCAGATAACAAACTGTCCCTGGTACATACGCGGCTCAACACTGCATAGAGACTTGAAGCTGTCTACTGTTGAAGAACAAATAAATAAACACACCAGCAGATACTCAGACAGACTTGTACGACATCAAAGCCTACTCGCAAGAGGTCTAACACCTGCCAGACCCCTAAGACGACTTAAACGGCAGGGCTTTGCCAAAACAATGGGTATACAATAAATATTATTATTATTATTTTTCTTTTTTCTCAGTCCTCACAAATTAAGTGAGGTTTGGTTCTAATTTTATGTATATATATGTGTTGTTAAAGTACTATATGTGATTGTACAGTTTCTACACTTAATAAACGAAATTAAAAATAAAAACAAGTAAGAAAGCTCTAGTCGAGACTACTCGACTATGAGATCCCCTGAACCCTTGGAGTAATAGCTATTTCAATAATTTTTCGCGTCTTTCAGCTTACACAAGAAACACGCACACATACACACACACACGCACGCACGCACGCACACACAGGCATACATACACACACATAATACACACATACACACACACACACACATACACAAACAATTACATACATATACACACACAAGCATAAACACGCATGGGCGGCAGTGAGCGCTCAGAGTAAGCGAGTAACTTAATTGCTTAATAACTTTTTTGTGGACGTACGATCTTCATGAAACTTTCAGATTATGATTATGACATGGATATGCATGTAATTGCTAAAGCACAAGTCTCTAGTTATTGAAATACGCTTTTTACAAAAGTGAGGGTGAGGGGGTGAATTTAAGGGTGGGGGGTAAATTTTAACAAAAACCGAAATTGTATAAATTACATATAAGCATACATTAAAAATTTGGAGACTCTAGCAATAAAGGTGTAGAAGATATAATTTTCTAACTGGTTTTCGATAAGGTTTTTTATCGATAAAAAAAGATCGGGATGAGTTATCGATTTTTAATGATAAACTTGATATGCTGTAATGCTGTAATTACGAACATTTAAAAAAAAATTTGAAGTCTCTAGCTCTTATATCTTCTGAAATCGACGCGTTCATACATACGGACAGACGGACAGACGGACGGACGGACAGACGGACAGACAGACGGACAGGGCCAAATCAACTCAGCTCGTCGCCCTGATCAAGAATATATATACTTTGTGGGGTCTACCACGCCTCCTTCTCCCTGTTACATACATTTCGACAAAACCATTATACCCTGATTTCCCATTGAAAATGGGTTCAGGGTATAAAAAAAAAAGAATCGTCAAATTACATACAGTGACGAACTAAATTATTGGCACAGCAAGGCTTTAAAACTTTATAGCAACTTTTCAAATATTTTGAAACGTTTTTTAATGTAACAAAAAATTAACCAAATAGAATAAGGGATCTTTTAAGTTATAAAAAAAAAAAAAAAATTCCGAAAAACTTCATCGTACATTTAAAAAAATTAAATAACCAAAAAAAACTAAATTTTGCTGAACAAAATTATTGGCACACTTAGTATTTTTTGTTTTTTGTTTTTTTTTTTTTAAACAATTTGACCGATTGTGCAAAATCATTTTGCATTTCACTATATTTTATGTTTCTTTATTTAAAGCTTCGCAAATTTGAATTTAAATATAGAAAATTTTGTAAGAATTTTATTACTTTTCTTAATAATGGCACCTAAGCTAAATAGACATCGATAGCTCAGAGGAAAAGGATCCTGCATTTGGATGATCAAGGTAAATTTTATTCATAAACTAGAGAGATAATAGAAAGAAACCGATTTCCTAATCGAAGCTACGTGCAGCGCTCCAAGGAACTGCTTAGAGAATGCCGAATACTTCGTTTCACAAAATCAAAATTACGCCAAGCGTTAAGCATGGTGGTTGTGGGGTGATGGTCTGGGGTTGCATATCAGCTGCAGGTGTGCCCGAGTTGGTATTTGTAGACGGTATAATGGACAAACATTTGTATCTAAATATTTTGAGTGATAACCCTTAAAAAAATTCTGAAAAGCTATAACTACCAAGCTCGTTCACATTTCAACATGACAATGACCACAAGCATTCTGCCCATATCGTCAAAATATGGCTACCGCCCATGTGTTACCGCACTCACCACTATCTCCAGACCTACATATATAGAATTAAACGCTTGTGGAAAGAATTGGATAGGCGCATCTCAAATCGGGTAATAACAAAACAAGCCGACCTAAAACAAGCTCTTATTGAGGAATGGCAAAAAATTAGTGAAGACGTCACTCAAAAATGATTTTTTTCGATGCCAAACCTATTATTAGCCATTATTAAAGTTTAAAGGATACATACCCAATGTTAATTATAGGTATTATCAAATTTTTTTCATAACATTTTAATGTTTTTTAATTTTTTGTTTTTAGTGTGCAAATAATTTTGTTCAGCAAAATCGAGGTTTATTTTTGGTTCTTGAATTTTTAAAAATAGTACGTTGAAGTTTTTCGCAATATTTTTACTGTATAATTTAAGAAATACACAATTCTATTTAGTAAATTTTTTGTTTAACTAAAAAAACGTTAAAAAATAATTACAAAATTGCTTTAAGGTTGAAAAAGCTTGCTGTGCCAATAATTTAGTTCGTCACTGTATGTATATGTATCTGTTGAGAAACCATTTGTCATTTTTTGCACATTTATCATTTTTTAGTATATATGTCATTCTTTAGCATAATTTGTAGCTTTCATTATTATCGGCGAATGAAGAGCCGCATCGAGATCAATTATCGGTTAAGTCGATAAACCTATGTAAGTATTGACACTGACCAAACAACACATAGACTAGACATGTAGAGCAACGTTTTTCCACGCCGCAATAGCTGTCTAGCAAGTCCCGGCCAACTTCGTATTCGCTCGGCTTGGTATTGGATGTCGCGGGTAATGAAAGATAGCACGACGAAATCAGTGCGCTCTAAGCACGTAAACGAAATGGTCATGTATGCGCTTTGCGTTTTTTGTCTTACTCTCCCTCTCTCTCTCTAACTCTCTCTCTTTCTCTCTCTGTGGGCTCTCAAATCATGAAGCTCAGCAGCGCACAAAAATTGAAATTTCTTCGCGACGGTCCCAGCTCTTTCCTTTTGAGTGAAGAGTATACCGAAATCTTAAAATCGTTTGCGGCATTCATGCAAACAAAATGTTAGTGTTTCGATATATATTTATGGGTGCGTTACTCTTGCTGCTTGTAGCAATTTTAAAGCCCAGCATTTGCATTTGGTCGGTCTTACGAACTATCATATCCACTTTACACAGATGTACTATGTATGAACATACATATGTACATAAGTACATTTATTATTATTATTTGCTATTATTATTATTGCTAATCATGTTTATAAATGTGTTTATATCCGTAAATATATACAATTAAAATTATTTTATACACATTTTCAACCGAAAAAACAAGTGAGAACGTTGCAGTCGGGCGTTACCGACTGCGGAATACTCATTCACACCCCATCAACAATTTAGTAGTTAAGTTTCGCTCTAATACTGTAGAATATACAGGGTTTTACGATTTGCCACGCCCAAACTGGGCGTAGACACCTCATTTTTGGTCAGTTTTTAGAACGAGATAACAGTACCCTAACTGCAAAGTTTGAATGCTTACTCTAAAAAAAAGTGAAAATTACAGGGTATTTTTCGATATGCCACGCCCCTAAAGAAGCGTAAAAATTATTTTTTGGGGAATCGTAGAGGAGGCTACCAGTAACTCAACTATCCAAATTTGAAGCTTCTAGCTATTATACTTTAGGAGATATAAACATTTGCGGTTTGCCACGCCCTCTGTGGGCGGACATATATCCGACAAAGCTTTTTGGTCTTGGGTAATCAGACCGAGTATATATACAAAATTTGAGATCTCTGGCATCAATAGCGTTAAAAATATAGCAGAATTCGAAAAATCACTATATCTTCAGGTCCGATTTGCCACGCCTCTAATGGGCGTAGACTTATAATTATACTCATTCACGAAAGTGAATCAGTATATTGGTTTTGTGCAATGTCCGTCTTGCTGTCCGTCCGTCCGTCCGTCTGTCCGTATGAACGCAATCTATTTCGGCGCTATTGAAGCTAGAGACTTGAAATTTGGAACACATACTCGTGTATATCTCCGATTTATAAAGTGCTCAAATTTTCCCGATCCGCCCACTAGGGGCGTGGCAAATCGGAAAATGCATTTTCCGATATACCAGAAATCATGTTTGTTGAAGAGCTAGAAAGCTGAAATTTGGTATGTAGGTCCGCGTCGACCACCCAAGATCACGAGCTATGGCGGATATATCTCCGCCCATTGGGGGCGTGGCAAATCGGATAAAACTGTGTCTCCTAAAGTTGTAAACCTAGAAAGCTGAAATTTTGCATGTCAGCTAATGTTATGATTCTATAAAGTCTACGCCCATTAGAGGCGGACCTGAAGATATAGTGATTTTTCGAATTATGCTATATTTTTAACGCTATTGATGCCAGAGATCTCAAATTTTGTATATATACTCGGTCTGATCACCCAAGACCAAAAAGCTTTGTCGGATATATGTCCGCCCACAGAGGGCGTGGCAAACCGCAAAAGTTTATATCTCCTAAAGTATAATAGCTAGAAGCTTCAAATTTGGATAGTTGAGTTACTGGTAGCCTCCTCTACGATTCCCCAAAAATATTTTTTACGCTTCTTTAGGTGCGTGGCATATCGAAAAATACCCTGTAATTTTCACTTTTTTTTTTTTGAGAGTAAGCATTCAAACTTTGCAGTTAGGGTACTGTTATCTCGTTCTAAAAACTGACCAAAAATGAGGTGTCTACGCCCAGTTGGGGCGTGGCAAATCGTAAAACCCTATATATTCTACAGTATTAGAGCGAAACTTAACTACTAAATTGTTGATGGGATGTGAATGAGTATTCCGCAGTCGGTAACGTCCAACTGCAACGTTCTCACTTGTTTTTAATTTCCAGCTGCTACACTGGCTTTTCTTTGCTATATGTATAACAATAATGTGCTTTCGTTTTAACTACTGCTTTTCGAAACGACGCGATGGTGCTGTAGGCAGAAGCGCCGGCGATTTTCATTTTAGTTATTCTGACAAACATGCTATTTGGCTTGGGTACGAGTCTCGCGGAAAACTCTTTTTTGTAAATTCTTTTATATAAGCACTAGCTGGTCCGGCAACGTTGCATTGCCCTATCCATTATTTCTAGGTAAAAAATTGTTGAAAGCTATGTTTTTCAGGTTGGGATACACTCTGATTAATTTATTAATCGGATTTTCATTCAAGCACCTTGTGGTAAACGACATTCTTTGTTTTTTGGTCAGGTGCAAGAACAAATAATGAGGATGGTTTGCCAACACGTGAGCATGCCACGTACAATTGACCATGAGAAAAACACGCATTTTCTAGATTGAGGCCACAAATAGTCAAAGATTGGCCCTTTGATATGTTGATCGTCATGGCGAAGGCAAGACGAATCGGGAATTGAATTCGTTTAAACTCAAAGGGCATATCTGTTGAGATCATCGGAATCCTAGGAATAAGAACTTCCTCATCTTTAAATTTTCATTTGAGTATCGACGCGTGAATCACATTGCTCATCAATTTTCTTATCACCAAACGCGTTCCATTGCACAGTTTTGGTTGGTTTTAATTTCTAAGCATGATAACTACCGAGCCAACCTTCACTTGTAAATTGTGCGGTGGTAAACCAGGCATCCAAGGAGTTCAAAAATTCTGGATTTCTTCTTCTTCGTTTGTTACACAGTCGATAGATTTGAATGAATACAGAGTACCAACGATTTTATTTTAAATTATAAAATTAAGGTCATCCACATCTTTATTTTTAGCCACCAAAATTGCTCGCTCACTTAGCCATTTAGTATTTTTGTGTAAAGCAATGATATTCGGAAATACTTTGCTGATAAGTTCATCTTTCGATGAAACGAAATTGCAAAAATTTTGAGGAAATGAAATCAAGCCACTCGATTCGTCAATTACGGCCATTACCGATATTCAGCAATTGCTTCGAGAAATCATCAGCAGATAGATCGTTCAACAATGCAACTCTCATATTTACAGACAGTTTAAGTTTGTTTACATATCGCCACAGATTTTATGCTTTGAGGCAAGCGTTTATTTCGTCGGCAGCAGTAGATCTTGGAATTACTGGTAGTGTTTGTCGGAAATCGCCAGATAATAAAATCATTGAACCACCAAAACATCTCGAGTCATTGCGCCGATCTTTTAATGTTTGGTCTAGTGCTTCCAATGCGCGTTTGTGCGCCATTGTGCATTCGTCCCATATGATAATTTTTGATGCACCTAAAACTTTGGCCATTGCGGAGTGTTTTGAAATGTTACATGTCGGTTGTTCAGTAGCTTGAAGATTTAATGGCACTTTTAACGCTGAGTGAGCCGTACGGCATCCGTCTAACAATGTGGCCGCTATTCCAGAAGAAGCAATTACTACCGCAATTTCGATTCGCAAACTAAACGATTCGAGCTGTAGTCAATGGTGCAATCATATTGAAACGCTGCTCGATTCAAATCAATCCTTGAACCATTTCTTATTGCCGTTTCACGGGCTGCCTCTGTTTGAGAAGCACGAATTAAGGCCCTTCTTTACTGGGTACTAACGCGGCGCCTTTCTCGGGCGATTTCTCGTTCTTCGTCAGATAATTGACTCGCGATGCCTAATTGCATTATGGGTCCGCCGGGAAAGATTAGATCTTCTAGGACGCGGCATTTTTATTAATAGTAATACTGCAAGTAAGAAGACTCTAGTCGAGACTGCTCGACTAGGAGATACCCTGAACCCTCTAATTTGATATACTAATCACTCTGCACTTCTTTTCGGCACACATACATACACACGCACGTATTAGAATGTGCTCTGCTAACTCCGCAGTAAGCAGCGACTGCGCTTGGGCTGCATAATTTAATTTCTAGACGTACAATCTTAATGAAACTTTCAGAGCGTAATCATATGGGGAAAATGTATGTACATTCCAAAGCACACGTCTCTAGTACTTGAAATATGCCTTTTACAAAGGTGTGGGTGAGGGGGATATAGGGGTGGGGGTAAATTACAACAAAAATCGAAATTATATAAAATATATAAAGGTCTATATTTAAAATTTGCAAGCTCTAGCTTTAAAGGTGTAAGAGATATAATTAAATAACTAGCTTTCGATAAGGTTTTTAATCGATAATAAAATATCGTCTATTTTTTCCAGATGTTCTGCGTTGCTAAAGTTGCAGTGTGCCCTAATACCCTTCACTAGTTTTGGTAGACAATCAGTATTACTTAAATTAACAATTTTATTTTTATGACATATTATAATATTATTAAATGTTTTACATTTCTCTGCTATTTCATAGATTAGATTTTTTCCAATAAAGAAGTCATTACTGTTTAAATGAATAATTCTATTGTTTCTTACAACGGGTTTAATTATTATATGCCGAAAATCTTGTTTTTCTAACAAAGGTATTTTTACAAAGTAAACAAGTGTTGTACCGTTATGTAGGATGGACTCCTCGACTGAGAGTTGGGTTACATTTTGGTCGTGAAACATGTTGTTTATTAAAATTAACTCTTCTTGACTCAGGATTACAGAATTAATGATGTTTAACCTTGCCCACTGAATGGCGTGTCTGATATTAATAGTTTCTTCCTTTATCAGTCTTACTTGATTTTGGAAGCTAATTGCTATTTCGTCGCTAAAAAGGCTTCCCTTTTTGATGGAATTTGTTAAATCGTTTGAGATTTTAGTTAACTTGTTGATTCTTTGTTCTAACTGCCTATTTATGATTACTTGTTGGATATTGTTTGATACTAACTTATCAAGGTTTTGTGTCAACATTATTAGATCGTCGTGGTCAGGGTTTCCTGCCACGTACTTCCAGGCTGATCCTATCCAATTTATAGATCTAGCCTTTCTATGATTTAATGAGGATGTTATTGCGTAGAAAATGGTAAATGTTTGGGTTATTTCATGATGCAGAGTGGGATATAGATTATTGTTTTTTAGTTCATTTTCAGTGTACTGTGCTAAAGTTTCAATTGCTTTTTCTATTTGGTTCAAATCTATTATGTGAGCAATGGTTGTAGTAGAAATTTGAAGTTTTCCCACCCCCTTGTTGATGGTAATGGTCTGGGCATTAGTGAAGTTAAGGATTTCCATAAAACATGTGCTCATCCTTATCATGGTAGCCAGTAACCTGAGGAAAGGAAATTATTGATTTTTTATATTACTTTTGTGTACTACTTTTCCCGATTCTGTTAATACGGTAGTACCCCTGTCTTCCTTCACCAATTCTTTCTTATACCTAGCTGTTAGCTTAGATCCTAGGCGTGTGTTTTGTTTTACAAATTTGTTACGTGCTTTATTATGGTGTTCTAAGTCTGTTACCTGTTTTGTTCTGATTTTTTCAATATGGTTCTGTCTTGATTTTTCGTAGTGTTCCGGGTCTGTTGTGATATTCCTACCAAAAAATACATCCAAAGGTCTCTTGTTGGTAACCGAATGTATCGATGAATTGTATTCGTAGACTGCTCTATCTAATAGTTCCTTGAAACTGTTCTGTTTTTGGTTATTCTTTAGGCATCTCATTATTTCGGATAAGGTAGAATGGAATCTTTCCACTTGGCCGTTAACTGAGCTTTTGTAAGGTGGAGCCTTATAAATTTCGATATTCAATTGGTCTTTGAGCATAAAGGTTATGGTTTCTGAGTTTAACGACCTTTCGTTATCCATTACGATACACTTTGGTACTCCATAATAGAATACTAAGTCATGTAATGGCTCTTTAATATCCTGTATAGCTTTTGATTTGATGATTTTGGCCTGTGCCAATTTTGAGAATTTATCGAGTGCTGTTAGCACCAATACCTTTTCTGTTGAATAAATGTCTACATGAATTATCTCTCCTGGATATTTTGGGATAGGGGTTTCTTTTAGTTCTGGGTTCGTAGGGTGCCTATCGTACTTTTGTTCTTTGCATGTCCTGCATTGTTTGATGAGATTTGTAATTTTTGCTTTCATCTTGGGGAAGTAGCATTTTTCAGAAAGTTGTGCCTTATTTTCTGCTATACCACGATGGGCCCTATTGTGTTCCTTTAATATTTCTTCCTCCTGTTCGCTGTCTGTTAAAATGTCTTTTACATATGTTGAGGTGAATCTGATTTTATAGTTTCTGAAGTGTAAAGGATATATTTTCTGTATTATTCCCATTATATCTTCTGTTGTTATGATTCCGTTCAAAACTGATGGATTTAAATACTTTTTTAAGATGTTCAGTATATCTCTTTCATTATAGTCTGGTTGTTGAATCGTATGCCTATGGAATGTTGGGAATGGGATGTTGAAACTGTAGTTTGTTGAGTCATCTTTCTTGATGAAGATTTGATTTTTGAATGCATTGATAGGGGCTTCTGTGCTGAAAATTAGGTTATCTGATGAACTTTCCGAACTATGTTGTGTTGACGCAACTGAATTAATCTGGCTAGGCCTTGATAGTGCATCAGCGACTACGTTGCTTTTACCCGGTTTGTAAAGTAATTCGTAATTATATTCCTCGAGGTATGCTTTCCATCTTTTTACTCTGGAATTTCCATTCCAGCTGCTGAGCGAATAAGTGAGGGGTTGGTGATCAGTGTAGATTTTAACTTTTGATCTACCGTAGAGGTAGTTTCTAAGGGCTTTTAATGCCCAAATTATGGCTAACATTTCTTTCTGGTTAGTGGCGTAATTTTCTTCTGCTTTGGAGAGCGTTCTAGAGAGAAAGGAAATTGGTCTGTCATCTTGAGATAGTACTGCGCCTATGGCGAAATCGGAAGCATCTGTTGTTAGTTGAAATTCTTTGTTGAAATCAGGGAATTGAAGAATAACTTCATCGGACACTAATGAATTCCTGATTTTGTTGAAAGCTTCTATTGCGTCTTGGTTCATATTTATTATTTTTTTCTTTGAATTGTTTTTGGACACTCGTCCATCTTCCCCTCTTAAAAGGGAGCTAAGTGGTTTAGCTAACTTAGCGAAATCCCTTATGAACCTTCTATAGTAGCCTGCTAGTCCCAAAAATGCTCTTAGATCCTTTAAAGTTCTGGGCTGTGGGTAATTGGCTATTGCTAGTACTTTGTTTGGGTTTGTTTCAATGCCTTTGTCAGAAATAACGAATCCTAAAAATTCAACCTTGTTTTTGTAGAACTCGCATTTGTCCAATTGACATTTCATATTGGCATCTTGCAGAGTTTGGAAAATTGTTTGAAGGTTTTTTGTATGTGATTCCCTGTCTTTACTAAAAATTATGATGTCATCGATATAAATGTAGCAGATTTTCCCGATGTGTTCTCTGAGAATGTCATCGAGCGCACGCTGAAAAATGGATGGTGCGTTTTTTAATCCGAAAGGGAGTCGTGTAAACTCATATTTTCCGTTATTCACGGAGAAGGCTGTTTTTGGAATATCTGATGTTTTTAGCGGGATTTGATGAAATCCGCTCTTAAGGTCGAGGACAGAAAAGAGTTTATTGTTGCCGAGCTGAGCTAATACCTCGTTAATCTCAGGAATGGGGTATTTGTCTGCTATAGTGGCTTTATTG
This sequence comes from Drosophila mojavensis, assembly GCF_018153725.1. NCBI lineage: Eukaryota > Metazoa > Arthropoda > Insecta > Diptera > Drosophilidae > Drosophila > Drosophila mojavensis. The sequence continues at coordinate 1,370,649 of NW_025318897.1, read as the reverse complement.
AGTTTTCGATAGTCTATGACCATTCGAAATTTCTTTTCACCGGATGCATCTGGTTTCTTAGGAACTATCTATACTGGTGAGTTATAAGGTGACCGTGAAGGTCGAATAATGCCATTATCTAGCAGCTCTTGGATTTGTCTATTCACTTCATCTTTTAAGGACATTGGATATTGATAGAATTTGGAATATATTGGCGAATCAGTAGAGGTTCTTATTTCTGCTTCAACATTCGTAGCGTATGTTAATTTTTCGTTTGGATCCGCAAAGAGATTAGGGTATTTCTGGACCAATTGGTCAAGGTCTACTTTTTGTCTGTCGTCTAAATGTTCCGTCCTGGGTATGATTATGTTGACTGCTTCATATTTTTTTTCTTTTATCGGTATCTTTTTTTCTCCTTTAATTGTCATTACTTTGTTGGCTACGTCGATTACTGCTTCTAGATCTTTAAGGCTATCGTTGCCAAGAATGGCATCAAATGATTTTAAGGTTGGTAGTAGAAAAAATTTTACGTTACATTCTGGATGGTTAAATAAATTTGCAAGTTTATGGTGTGTTATTTCGATGTTACCTCCTACAGTTATTGCTTTAAAAGGTGTTTCGTTTGGTTTTGGATTTGTTACGTGTCTTGGTTGTATGTAATTTCTGTTTGAGCCAGTATCGATAAGAATTTTGAAAGTTTTGTGACCCCCCACTCTACATTCGAAATAGGGTAGCGAGGAGTCGCTCATTCTAAAAAATTCAAATCTGCATCGGGGTATTGTGTGGTTTCTGGTTCGTTGTTTGTGTTTGCTTGCTCCATATATTCTGTCAAGCTCATGCCGTATTGCTCCTGGTTATTAGCTTCAGTCATTTCTTGTTCGTACCTTTCATAGTTCGTCATGGTGGCGTATGCCTCAGCATAACTTTGTTCGTTTTGTTCCTGGCATTCTACTCCCTCAGTGTTAAAGAGTCTTTGTCTTTTCCCATCCTGGTTTACGGGGAATGGTGGCCTTTTGCCGCTCTTAAACTGGGGTTTGTTCATATAGTTGACCATCTTCGTTTGCATACTACGATCAACGTCCATTGGTTCTGCTGGCTTGACAGCAGTCGGACGAGGTGGGGCTATTAGTTGGGTCTGTCGATATTGATTGGGTTGGTTTGGTTGTGACCAGTATTGTGGTTGATAGCCAAATTGGTTTGGTGGTCTTTGAAATTGACTGGGTTGTATCTGGTTAGAACTGTAGAATGGTCCGGGTTGTGGTACTGGTTTCCGTGGAGGAATTGGAGGTGGATTCTGATATGGAAGATATATCGGAAGTCTATAAGTTGGATTGCTTGATGTAGTTGGTATGAGTTTACGAGGTGCCGGAATTGGATTCTGGTCTATGTTTCTGAATTTCATGCTTTGCTGTCTGCTGTTTGCATAAGCTGTCCTATAGGTTTGGTTCTCTAACTTTAAGCACAAATGCAAGGCTTGCGGCAAGTCAGTTGGTTCCTTGATGCCGAGAAGGCGTGGTAAATCGCCACGTAGTCCTCTTACAAACGTATCTAAGGCTCTATCCCTATAGGATTTTGTCATAACTACCTCGGTTTGCCTGTCTAAATTCATACAGCTAACCTTATTAAGGATCAAAGATAGGTGTTTGTAAATATTCTGATAAAATTCTTCAACTGTCTGTTGTCCATTTTGTGTCATAGTAGTTAGTTGGTATTCAAGTGTACTTAGGTCTCGTTTATCCGCAAAGTGCAGAGTAAGGCATCGAGCAATTGCCTCCCAGTTCAGGGGCATATTGTAGGAGTCCAATACTTGGTCTGCGTGGTGCGTTATCTGACTACGGATCGTTTGTAGAATACCAAAGTATTTTGGTGATCCTTTGATACTAGAGTAGGCCTCTAGTATCCTGTCTACACCCTTTTTCCAGGAGCTAAACTCAACTGGATCTCCTGAGAATTCCCTCATACCTTTTACTATGTCCGGGACGCGATCTAAGTCAGTAATGTTGCCTCTAGATTCGGGGTCTATACTATAGGCGGCTGCCTCAGCAAAATCACTAGTATTGATATTTGCGCTCATGTTGTTTAATATTGTCGTCAATCTGTCATTAATAATTCGGTCGATATGGGTTTCGATAGAATTTGTTTCCCCATTTCTATTATTTTGGTGCATGGCCTGTCTACCTGTTGCTCCCTGCTGCTGTCTTTGGTTATGTTCGTCGTTATTGGTGTTAATTGGCGCAAGAGTTGGTAATTCGTCCGTGTTCACTGCATTAAGTACTGCTGGTCGTATTAGGTTATTTGGATTGGCCATAATTAGTTAGTATTTTGTTAGTATGAGCGGATGTGAATGAAAGGTAATACTTAAAAAATGTTTTTTGAATATGTAAAAAATATTTGTAGTGTCAGGGTTATAAAAGAGAAATAAATTTTATATTTTATATGGATTGTAAAAATTTTAGTTTCAAAATGATAAGTTTTAATTTTAATTTGTTTTCTTTTTCAAGTATTTTGGGATTTTTAAAGTGAAATTTGTAATTAAGAGTAAAAACTAGTCGGCGATGCCTGTTTGAGTTCTTGCAGCGCGCTTGTGTTTTACTGTTTACTTTATTTTCCTTATTTTGTTGTTTCAAATTACACTTCGCAGCTGCAAGCTCGCTACACTGAGTTGATATTTTATTTCCCTTTTGTTTTTTTTTATTCTTAATTTTCTTGACTTATATTTATAATAGTTTTTTATTCAATTCGTTGTGTTTTTCTATCTTTAACTTTCTTTAGTTTTAATTCGATTTCAATTATCTTAAACACTATTTTCTTTTCTTACAGAACTATGGTTGTCGCGAACTCCATTCCTGGTGATGCCGAATTCCTCCCTTTTGGAAATTTCTCCTACTCGCGGTTCGGCTATCCACACTTTGCTTCAGAACGTACTCTGCGAACGGATCGTACAGAGTTTGAGCCCGCGTTGCGCAACTTTGCTGCGATTCAAATGTTTTTTTGAGTACCGATTGCAAATTGAACACTTAAGAATCGTTTTGTCTTATCGTGTCAATTAATGATAATACGCACTTAGAAACGTTTTGCTCTGTCGTGGTAAATCGTGGCCGATTCGCGTACTTAGATAACATTTTGCACTATCGTAATCGCGATCGGTCCCTGCTCGGGCGCCAGTTAAAATAAAATAAGCGAATATTTATTTTACGTGTGAATCTGTTTATTTCAAAAATCGGACTGAATAATTCTTAAGACAATGCTACCCTAGCTAGCTAGAATTTGAGTAAGCAGCGGCAGCGCTGCTGATGACGGCTGCAATGTTGCTCGCATCCGGCGACGGCTGGATTCCTAAGAATTGCAAGCTGCAGAATAGCAGACTGCTGATTAGGCGTTTTTGGGCAAGTGAGCCGGTTGTTGACCGCGACGGGAAATTGTGAAACAATTTTGTTGTTAACTTGCACGTGCGTTTGTTAATTGGCCAAATATTTGATGATTTTTAATTAATTTTTGACTGAACGGAATTTAATGAAACTTTCAGCATATGATCTACATACTATATTGAATATTTGAGAAATTTAAAAAAAAATGAAAAATCATTCACAATTAGCTATAGTGGCATCTGACTTGAACTTGAATGTTTTTACCCGATAAAAACATAACGGGATGATTTATCGAATTTTAAAAGCAAACTCGACGTCCGCGCTGTATATACGGTCATTAAAAAAAAATTGATGTCTCTAGCTCTTATATCTTCGGAAATCGACGCGTTCAAACATACGGACAGACAGACAGACGGACAGGGCCAAATCGACTCAGCTCGTCGCCCTGATCAAGAATATATATACTTTGTGAGATCTGCCACGCCTCCTTCCGCCTGTTACATACATTTCAACAAAACCATTATACCCTGATTTCCCATTGAAAATGGGTTCAGGGTATAAATTTAAAAATATTTTGAAACAATTGAAAAAATTAATATAACTCGCACCCCTCGGGACTCAAGCCCGCGACTTCTCGGTCGAGCGTCACGCAGCTTCTCACTACGCCACCTCACTTTCGGGAGCTGCGGTGGCAAAACTGAAATAGATTCACTGCTGCAGCGCCATCTACCAAAACTAAATCAAACTAACTGCTGATGTGATTCTAAGAATCTGCAAGAATAACCAAACTATTAAAAACGCACACTAAGAAAGGTTAAAATTTCAATTTCAGTGTATTTAAAAATATAAATTAAATAGAAAACTCATTTATGAAAATATAAAAATATTATGAAACAATTAAAAAAAATTAACATCAGTTGCATCGATCGGGATTCGAACCGCGACTTCTCGATCGAGCGTCATGCAGCTAACACACTACGCCACCCCACTCCTGCTAGTGGCGCTGGCAAAACTCAAATAGATTTACTGCTGCAGCGCCATCTACCAAAACTAAACGAAACTAACAGCTGATGTGATTCAACGAATGTTTCTAGAAGAAGTTTGAATGTATGTGTGCACACGCATGCGATGCTGTTGTAGCTGCTGCACGTGCGTTTGTTAATTGGCCAAATATTTGATTATTTTTAATTAATTTTTGACTGAACGGAATTTAATGAAACTTTCAGCATATGATCTACATATTATATTGAATATTTGAGAAATTTAAAAAAATGAAAAATCATTCACAATTAGCCATAGTGGCATCTGACTTGAACTTGAATGTTTTTACTCGATAAAAACATAACGGGATGATTTATCGAATTTTAAAAGCAAACTCGACGTCCGCGCTGTATATACGGTCATTTAAAAAATAATTGAAGTCTCTAGCTCTTATATCTTCGGAAATCGACGAGTTCAAACATACGGACAGACGGACAGACAGACGGACAGGGCCAAATCGACTCAGCTCGTCGCCCTGATCAAGAATATATATACTTTGTGGGGTCTGCCACGCCTCCTTCTGCCTGTTACATACTTTTAACAAAACCATTATACCCTGATTTCCCATTTTCAATGGGTTCAGGGTATAAAAAGAAAAAAGAAAATAAAAAGAATTTAGTATAGAACAAGTAAGAAAGCTCTAGTCGAGACTGCTCGACTACGAGATCCCCTGAACCCTTGGAGCAATAGATATTTCAATACTTTTTCGCGACTTTCAGCTTACACAAGAAACACGCACACACACGCACACACACGCACGTACGCACACACAGGCATACATACACACACACGCATACAGACACACATACACACACACACGCATACATACACAAACGCATACACACACACACATACACACACACACATACACACACACATACACAAACACATACACACACAAGCAACCACGCATAAACATGCATGGGCTGCAGTGTGCGCTTACTATGAGAACTTAATTGTTTAATAACTTTTTTTATGGATGTACGATCTTCATGAAACTTTTAGATTATGATTATAACATGAATATGCATGTAATTGCCAAAGCACAAGTCTCTAGTATTTGAAATTGAAATTTGAAATTGTATAAATTGCATATAAGAATACATTAAAAATTTGGAGACTCTAGCAATAAAGGTGTAGAAGATATAATTTTATAACTGGGTTTCGATAAGGTTTTTTATCGATCAAAAAAGTACGAGATGAGTTATCGATTTTTAATGATAAACTTGATATGCGCGCTGTAATTACGGACATTTTTAAAAAAATTTGAAGTCTCTAGCTCTTATATCTTCTGAAATCGACGCGTTCATACATACGGACGGACGGACAGACGGACAGACAGACGGACAGGGCCAAATCAACTCAGCTCGTCACCCTGATCAAGAATATATATACTTTGTGGGGTCTGCCACGCCTCCTTCTCCCTGTTACATACATTTCAACAAAACCATTATACCCTGATTTCCCATTGAAAATGGGTTCAGGGTATAAAAAGAAAAAGGAAGGTATTAAAAGAAGTTGCAAGAAAAGTTAATACAAAGAATAAGAAATAATAAAAAGAAAAGAGTAAGGGAAGAGCCAAAATAGAATATAGGATAGAATTGAAAAAACACTACGCAACATTGGCAACGAAAATGTATAGCAATCTATATATATAAAAGAGAGTTGTGTAAAAGTGTTCCGAAACTTATAACTTGATATGTGCTGAACCAAATTTCATGGTTTTTGATTTGTTGGATTTGTCTCCGCCACGAGTAGGATAGTAGATCTTAAAAATACTGAAAAAATTTGACGAATACTTGAAAAACGCGGCTTTTTCCCTAAAGATTCAAATTTCCATTGATTTTCAGTAGGCTTGAAAACAGTGACAGTTTTCGGTCCTGCTCTCATATTATACCATAGTATAGAAGTAAATAAACAAATGTAGTCAGTCTGTCTACGGCACAGTCTCAGGCGAACCTGACTATTCATAAAAAAAAACACATTTGATAAAAATAATACGCGTGCGTACAGAAGCTAAATATCTCGAAAGTTCAGGTATTTGTTTGTCTCAAACATAAATTTGTGTAAATTATTTATATTTATATTTCTCGATTGTTTTATGTGGTTTTGTGCGAGGGCATATTCAGTGTTACTATTGATAAAAATGCCGCGTCCTAGAAGATCTAATCTTTCCCGGCGGACCCATAATGCAATTAGGCATCGGAATATCGCGAGTCAACTATTTGACGAAGAACGAGAAATCGCCGGAGAAAGGCGCCGCGTTAGTACCCAATAAAGAAGTGCTTCTCAAAGAGAGGCAGCCCGTGAAACGGCAATAAGAAATGGTTCAAGGATTGATTTGAATCGAGCAGCGTTTCAATATGGTTGCACCATTGACTACAGCTCGAATCGTTTAGTTTGCGAATCGAAATTGCGGTAGTAATTGTTTCTTCTGGAATAGCGGCCACATTCTTAGACGGATGCCGTACGGCTCACTCAGCGTTAAAAGTGCCATTAAATCTTCAAGCTACTGAACAACCGACATGTAACATTTCAAAACACTCCGCAATGGCCAAAGTTTTAGGTGCATCAAAAATTATCATATGGGACGAATGCACAATGGCGCACAAACGCGCATTGGAACCACTAGACCGAACATTAAAAGATCTGCGTAATGACTCGAGATGTTTTGGTGGTTCAATGATTTTATTATCTGGCGATTTCCGACAAACACTACCAGTAATTCCAAGATCTACTGCTGCCGACGAAATAAATGCTTGCCTCAAAGCATCAAATCTGTGGCGATATGTAACCAAACTTAAACTGTCTGTAAATATGAGAGTTGCATTGTTGAACGATCTATCTGCTGATGATTTCTCGAAGCAATTGTGGCTTGATTTCATTTCCTCAAAATTTTTGCAATTTCGTCTCATCAAAAGATGAACTTATCAACAAAGTATTTCCGAATATCATTGCTTTCACACAAAAAGTGAGCGAGCAATTTTGGTGGCTAAAAATAAAGATGTGGATGACCTTAATTTTATAATTTAAAATAAAATCGTTGGTACTCTGTATTCATTCAAATCTATCGACTGTGTAACAAACGAAGAAGAAGAAATCCAGAATTTTTGAACTCCTTGGATGCCTGGTTTACCACCGCACAATTTACAAGTGAAGGTTGGCTCGGTAGTTATCATGCTTAGAAATTAAAACCAACCAAAACTGTGCAATGGAACGCGTTTGGTGATAAGAAAATTGATGAGCAATGTGATTCACGCGTCGATACTCAAATGAAAATTTAAAGATGAGGAAGTTCTTATTCCTAGGATTCCGATGATCTCAACAGATATGCCCTTTGAGTTTAAACGAATTCAATTCCCGATTCGTCTTGCCTTCGCCATGACGATCAACATATCAAAGGGCCAATCTTTGACTATTTGTGGCCTCAATCTAGAAAATGCGTGTTTTTCTCATGGTCAATTGTACGTGGCATGCTCACGTGTTGGCAAACCATCCTCATTATTTGTTCTTGCACCTGACCAAAAAACAAAGAATGTCGTTTACCACAAGGTGCTTGAATGAAAATCCGATTAATAAATTAATCAGAGTGTATCCCAACCTGAAAAACATAGCTTTCAACAATTTTTTACCTAGAAATAATGGATAGGGCAATGCAACGTTGCCGGACCAGCTAGTGCTTATATAAAAGAATTTACAAAAAGAGTTTTCCGCGAGACTCGTACCCAAGCCAAATAGCATGTTTGTCAGAATAACTAAAATGAAAATCGCCGGCGCTTCTGCCTACAGCACCATCGCGTCGTTTCGAAAAGCAGTAGTTAAAACGAAAGCACATTATTGTTATACATATAGCAAAGAAAAGCCAGTGTAGCAGCTGGAAATTAAAAACAAGTGAGAACGTTGCAGTTGGACGTTACCGACTGCGGAATACTCATTCACATCCCATCAACAATTTAGTAGTTAAGTTTCGCTCTAATACTGTAGAATATATAGGGGTTTTACGATTTGCCACGCCCCAACTGGGCGTAGACACCTCATTTTTGGTCAGTTTTTAGAACGAGATAACAGTACCCTAACTGCAAAGTTTGAATGCTTACTCTCAAAAAAAAAAAAGTGAAAATTACAGGGTATTTTTCGATATGCCACGCACCTAAAGAAGCGTAAAAAATATTTTTGGGGAATCGTAGAGGAGGCTACCAGTAACTCAACTATCCAAATTTGAAGCTTCTAGCTATTATACTTTAGGAGATATAAACTTTTTGCGGTTTGCCACGCCCCCTTTGGGCGGACATATATCCGACAAAGCTTTTTGGTCTTGGGTGATCAGCCCGAGTATATATACAAAATTTGAGATCTCTGGCATCAATAGCGTTAAAAATATAGCATAATTCGAAAAATCTCTATATCTTCCGATTCGCCTCTAATGGGCGTAGACTGTATAGAATCATAACATTAGCTGGCGTCCAAAATTTCAGCGCTCTAGCTTTAAAACTCTTGGAGATACAGTTTTATTCGATTTGTCACGCCCCCAATGGGTGGAGATATATCCGCCATAGCTCGTGATCTAGGGTGGTCGACGCGGACCTACATACCAAATTTCAGATTTCTAGCTCTTCAACTAATATGATTTCTGCCATATCGGAAAATGCGTTTTCCGATTCGCCACGCCCCTAGTGGGCGGATCGGGAAAATTTTAACACTTTATAAATCGGAGATATACACGAGTATGTGTTCCAAATTTCAAGTCTCTAGCTTCAATAGCGCCGAAATAGATTGCGTTCATACGGACAGACGGACGGACAGCAAGACGGACATTGCACAAAACCAATATACTAATTCACATTCGTGAATGAGTATAATTATAAGTCTACGCCCATTAGAGGCGTGGCAAATCGGACCTGAAGATATAGTGATTTTTCGAATTCTGCTATATTTTTAACGCTATTGATGCCAGAGATCTCAAATTTTGTATATATACTCGGTCTGATTACCCAAGACCAAAAAGCTTTGTCGGATATATGTCCGCCCACAGAGGGCGTGGCAAACCGCAAATGTTTATATCTCCTAAAGTATAATAGCTAGAAGCTTCAAATTTGGATAGTTGAGTTACTGGTAGCCTCCTCTACGATTCCCCAAAAAATAATTTTTACGCTTCTTTAGGGGCGTGGCATATCGAAAAATACCCTGTAATTTTCACTTTTTTTGAGGGTAAGCATTCAAACTTTGCAGTTAGGGTACTGTTATCTCGTTCTAAAAACTGACCAAAAATGAGGTGTCTACGCCCAGTTGGGGCGTGGCAAATCGTAAAACCCTGTATATTCTACAGTATTAGAGCGAAACTTAACTACTAAATTGTTGATGGGGTGTGAATGAGTATTCCGCAGTCGGTAACGCCCGACTGCAACGTTCTCACTTGTTTTTTCGGTTGAAAATGTGTATAAAATAATTTTAATTGTATATATTTACGGATATAAACACATTTATAAACATGATTAGCAATAATAATAATAGCAAATAATAATAATAAATGTACTTATGTACATATGTATGTTCATACATAGTACATCTGTGTAAAGTGGATATGATAGTCCGTAAGACCGACCAAATGCAAATGCTGGGATTTAAAATTGCTACAAGCAGCAAGAGTAACGCACGCAGGTCACAAATGCTCATACATGTAGCAAGGCACTATAAGTGTGTGTGTGCATGCCCGTCGCGAGATCATATTTTTTATGCGCCTCAACGCATTCATACCCTTCCCATAAATATATATCGAAACACTAACATTTTGTTTGCATGAATGCCGCAAACGATTTTAAGATTTCGGTATACTCTTTACTCAAAAGGAAAGAGCTGGGACCGTCGCGAAGAAATTTCAATTTTTGTGCGCTGCTGAGCTTCATGATTTGAGAGCCCACAGAGAGAGAAAGAGAGAGTTAGAGAGAGAGAGAGGGAGAGTAAGACAAAAAACGCAAAGCGCATACATGACCATTTCGTTGGCCGGGACTTGCTAGACAGATATTGCGGCGTGGAAAAACGTTGCTCTACATGTCTAGTCTATGTGTTGTTTGGTCAGTGTCAATACTTATATAGGTTTATCGACTTAACCGATAATTGATCTCGATGCGGCTCTTCATTCGCCGATAATAATGAAAGCTACAAATTATGCTAAAGAATGACATATATACTAAAAAATGATAAATGTGCAAAAAATGACAAATGGTTTCTCAACAGATACATATACATACAGTGACGAACTAAATTATAGGCACAGCAAGCTTTTTAAACTTTAAAGCAATTTTGTAATTGTTTTTTTTTAAACGTTTTTTTAGTAAAACAATAAATTTACTAAATAGAATTGGGTATTTATTCAATTATACAGTAAAAATATTGCGAAAAACTTCAACGAACTATTTTTAAAAATTCAAGAACCAAAAATAAACCTCGATTTTGCTGAACAAAATTATTGGCACATTAAAAACAAAAACTTAAAAAACATTAAAATGTTATGAAAAAAAAATTTGATAATTACTATAATTAACATTGGGTATGTATCCTTTAAACTTTAATAATGGCTAATAATAGGTTTGGCATCGAACAAAATTATTTTTGAGTGACGTCTTCACTAATTTTTTGCCATTCCTCAATAAGAGCTTGTTTTAGGTCGGCTTGTTTTGTTATTACCCGATTTGAGATGCGCCTGGTTTACCATCGCACAATTTACAAGTGAAGGTTGGCTCGGTAGTTATCATGCTTAGAAATTAAAACCAACCAAAACTGTGCAATGGAACGCGTTTGGTGATAAGAAAATTGATGAGCAATGTGATTCACGCGTCGATACTCAAATGAAAATTTAAAGATGAGGAAGTTCTTATTCCTAGGATTCCGATGATCTCAACAGATATGCCCTTTGAGTTTAAACGAGTTCGATTCCCGATTCGTCTTGCCTTCGCCATGACGATCAACATATCAAAGGGCCAATCTTTGACTATTTGTGGCCTCAATCTAGAAAATGCGTGTTTTTCTCATGGTCAATTGTACGTGGCATGCTCACGTGTTGGCAAACCATCCGCATTATTTGTTCTTGCACCTGACCAAAAAACAAAGAATGTCGTTTACCACAAGGTGCTTGAATGAAAATCCGATTAATAAATTAATCAGAGTGTATCCCAACCTGAAAAACATAGCTTTCAACAATTTTTTACCTAGAAATAATGGATAGGGCAATGCAACGTTGCCGGACCAGCTAGTGCTTATATAAAAGAATTTACAAAAAAGAGTTTTCCGCGGGATTCGTACCCAAGCTTTGGCTAGCATGTACATATGCTAGAGTACGCATTTATGTGTACATACACACACAAACAAATGAGCGCTTGTATAAGGCTGGAGTGCGTGATGCTATGCGTGCAAACTTATTTGCATATATACATATGTATGTATTTGCGTATATGTATTTGAGGGCTATTTAAGAAGAAACAAATTTAAACTTATAAAATTATTCGACTAAGAAAAAGAAAAGTATTAAGTGCCATTCATTCAAGTTTGTAAATTTTGTATGATTTGAATCGTAGGGTGACTATCAAATGGGCCATTATGACTTAATTAGAAATTTTTGACAATAATGAGTAAAGCTTGAGTATAATATGACATGTGTATTTCATATATTGCAAAGCATTTAATAAAGTTAGTAGTGTTTTACAATAATTATACTCATTCACGAAAGTGAATCAGTATATTGGTTTTGTGCAATGTCCGTCTTGCTGTCCGTCTGTCCGTATGAACGCACTCTATTTCGGCGCTATTGAAGCTAGAGACTTGAAATTTGGAACACATACTCGTGTATATCTCCGATTTATAAAATGTTAAAATTTTTCCCGATCCGCCCACTAGGGGCGTGGCAAATCGGAAAATGCATTTTCCGATATACCAGAAATCATGTTTGTTGAAGAGCTAGAAAGCTGAAATTTGGTATGTAGGTCCGCGTCGACCACCCAAGATCACGAGCTATGGCGGATATATCTCCGCCCATTGGGGGCGTGGCAAATCGGATAAAACTGTGTCTCCTAAAGTTGTAAACCTAGAAAGCTGAAATTTTGCATGTCAGCTAATGTTATGATTCTATAAAGTCTAAAGACAAAATTATAAGTCTACGCCCATTAGAGGCGGACCTGAAGATATAGTGATTTTTCGAATTATGCTATATTTTTAACGCTATTGATGCCAGAGATCTCAAATTTTGTATATATACTCGGTCTGATCACCCAAGACCAAAAAGCTTTGTCGGATATATGTCCGCCCACAGAGGGCGTGGCAAACCGCAAAAGTTTATATCTCCTAAAGTATAATAGCTAGAAGCTTCAAATTTGGATAGTTGAGTTACTGGTAGCCTCCTCTACGATTCCCCAAAAAATAATTTTTACGCTTCTTTAGGGGCGTGGCATATCGAAAGATACCCTGTAATTTTCACTTTTTTTTAGAGTAAGCATTCAAACTTTGCAGTTAGGGTACTGTTATCTCGTTCTAAAAACTGACCAAAAATGAGGTGGCTACGCCCAGTTGGGGCGTGGCAAATCGTAAAACCCTGTATATTCTACAGTATTAGAGCGAAACTTAACTACTAAATTGTTGATGGGATGTGAATGAGTATTCCGCAGTCGGTAACGCCCGACTGCAACGTTCTCACTTGTTTTTTCGGTTGAAAATGTGTATAAAATAATTTTAATTGTATATATTTACGGATATAAACACATTTATAAACATGATTAGCAATAATAATAATAGCAAATAATAATAATAAATGTACTTATGTACATATGTATGTTCATACATAGTACATCTGTGTAAAGTGGATATGATAGTTCGTAAGACCGACCAAATGCAAATGCTGGGCTTTAAAATTGCTACAAGCAGCAAGAGTAACGCACGCAGGTCACAAATGCTCATACATGTAGCAAGGCACTATAAGTGTGTGTGTGCATGCACGTCGCGAGATCATATTCTTTATGCGCCTCAACGCATTCATACCCTTCCCATAAATATATATCGAAACACTAACATTTTGTTTGCATGAATGCCGCAAACGATTTTAAGATTTCGGTATACTCTTCACTCAAAAGGAAAGAGCTGGGACCGTCGCGAAGAAATTTCAATTTTTGTGCGCTGCTGAGCTTCATGATTTGAGAGCCCACAGAGAGAGAAAGAGAGAGTTAGAGAGAGAGAGAGGGAGAGTAAGACAAAAAACGCAAAGCGCATACATGACCATTTCGTTTACGTGCTTAGAGCGCACTGATTTCGTCGTGCTATCTTTCATTACCCGCGCCATCCAATACCAAGCCGAGCGAATACGAAGTTGGCCGGGACTTGCTAGACAGATATTGCGGCGCGGAAAAACGTTGCTCTACATGTCTAGTCTATGTGTTGTTTGGTCAGTGTCAATACTTACATAGGTTTATCGACTTAACCGATAATTGATCTCGATGCGGCTCTTCATTCGCCGATAATAATGAAAGCTACAAATTATGCTAAAGAATGACATATATACTAAAAAATGATAAATGTGCAAAAAATGACAAATGGTTTCTCAACAGATACATATACATACAGTGACGAACTAAATTATAGGCACAGCAAGCTTTTTAAACTTTAAAGCAATTTTGTAATTGTTTTTTAACGTTTTTTTAGTTAAACAAAAAATTTACTAAATAGAATTGTGTATTTCTTAAATTATACAGTAAAAATATTGCGAAAAACTTCAACGTACTATTTTTATACCCTGAACCCATTGAAAATGGGAAATCAGGGTATAATGGTTTTGTGAAAAGTATGTAACAGGCAGAAGGAATCATCGCAGACCCCATAAAGTATATATATTCTTGATCAGGACGACGAGCTGAGTCGATATAGCCCTGTCCGTCTGTCCGTCCGTCCGTCCGTCCGTCCCTCCGTCCGTCCGTCCGTCCGTCCGTCCGTATGAGCAAAAGGATCTCAGAAGATATAAGAGCTAGAGAGCTGAAATTTGGCATGCATACTCGTGTATACCATAGGCAGTACGAGTTTGCTTTATTTTTTCGATAACTCATCCGATAACTTTTTTATCGAGAATAATCGAAAAATCGACTTGGTTTTTTCAGCCTAGTTTGAGCACTTTCAAGCCTGGAGACTTCAAACTTGCGTTGTATATAGAGTTAATGGACACAAAGATTTTGTAATTTACAGATTTTGGATACCACGCCCCCTTCGCCCCCAATTTATAAAAAACGCATTTCAAGTACTAGAGACTTGTGCTTTGGAATGTACACACATTTTAACCATATGATTACGCTCTGAAAGTTTCATAAAGATTGTATGTCTACAAAAGAAATTATTCAACATATAAATTGTCATAATATTGCACATTGCAGCGCAGCCCAAGCGCAGTCGCTGCTTACTGCGCAGTTAGCAGAGCGCGTGCCTATAAGTGCATGTGTATGTATGTAAAAGAAGTGCAGAATGATTAGAATATCAGCTTGGAGGGTTCAGGGTATCTCCTAGTCGAGCAGTCTCGACTGGAGCCTTCTTACTTGTTAAAAATTCAAGAACCATAAATAAACCTCGATTTTGCTGAACAAAATTATTTGCACACTAAAAACAAAAAATTAAAAAACATTAAAATGTTATGAAAAAAATTTGATAATAACTATAATTAACATTGGGTATGTATCCTTTAAACTTTAATAATGGCTAATAATAGGTTTGGCATCGAAAAAAATTATTTTTGAGTGACGTCTTCACTAATTTTTTGCCATTCCTCAATAAGAGCTTGTTTTAGGTCGGCTTGTTTTGTTATTACCCGATTTGAGATGCGCCTGGTTTACCATCGCACAATTTACAAGTGAAGGTTGGCTCGGTAGTTATCATGC
Source organism: Drosophila mojavensis (assembly GCF_018153725.1). Taxonomy (NCBI): domain Eukaryota; kingdom Metazoa; phylum Arthropoda; class Insecta; order Diptera; family Drosophilidae; genus Drosophila; species Drosophila mojavensis. The sequence goes on along the minus strand of NW_025318897.1, from coordinate 1,355,363 downwards.
TTAGAAATTAAAACCAACCAAAACTGTGCAATGGAACGCGTTTGATGATAAGAAAATTGATGAGCAATGTGATTCACGCGTCGATACTCAAATGAAAATTTAAAGATGAGGAAGTTCTTATTCCTAGGATTCCGATGATCTCAACAGATATGCCCTTTGAGTTTAAACGAGTTCGATTCCCGATTCGTCTTGCCTTCGCCATGACGATCAACATATCAAAGGGCCAATCTTTGACTATTTGTGGCCTCAATCTAGAAAATGCGTGTTTTTCTCATGGTCAATTTTACGTGGCATGCTCACGTGTTGGCAAACCATCCGCATTATTTGTTCTTGCACCTGACCAAAAACAAAATGTCGTTTACCACAAGGTGCTTGAATGAAAATCCGATTAATAAATTAATCAGAGTGTATCCCAACCTGAAAAACATAGCTTTCAACAATTTTTTACCTAGAAATAATGGATAGGGCAATGCAACGTTGCCGGACCAGCTAGTGCTTATATAAAAGAATTTACAAAAAAGAGTTTTCCGCGGGATTCGTACCCAAGCCAAATAGCATGTTTGTCAGAATAACTAAAATGAAAATCGCCGGCGCTTCTGCCTACAGCACCATCGCGTCGTTTCGAAAAGCAATAGTTAAAACGAAAGCACATTATTGTTATACATATAGCAAAGAAAAGCCAGTGTAGCAGCTGGAAATTAAAAAACAATGCAAAGACAAATCAATCGCAACTGAGATTCTGAGAATATGCTAGAGTACGCATTTATGTGTACATACACACACAAACAAATGAGCGCTTGTATAAGGCTGAAGTGCGTGATGCTATGCGTGCAAACTTATTTGCATATATACATATGTATGTATTTGCGTATATGTATTTGAGGGCTATTTAAGAAGACACAAATTTAAACTTATAAAATTATTCGACTAAGAAAAAGAAAAGTATTAAGTGCCATTCATTCAAGTTTGTAAATTTTGTATGATTTGAATCGTAGGGTGACTATCAAATGGGCCATTATGACTTAATTAGAAATTTTTGACAATAATGAGTAAAGCTTGAGTATAATATGACATGTGTATTTCATATATTGCAAAGCATTTAATAAAGTTAGTAGTGTTTTACAATAATTATACTCATTCACGAAAGTGAATCAGTATATTGGTTTTGTGCAATGTCCGTCTTGCTGTCCGTCTGTCCGTATGAACGCACTCTATTTCGGCGCTATTGAAGCTAGAGACTTGAAATTTGGAACACATACTCGTGTATATCTCCGATTTATAAAGTGTTAAAATTTTCCCGATCCGCCCACTAGGGGCGTGGCAAATCGGAAAATGAATTTTCCGATATACCAGAAATCATGTTTGTTGAAGAGCTAGAAAGCTGAAATTTGGTATGTAGGTCCGCGTCGACCACCCAAGATCACGAGCTATGGCGGATATATCTCCGCCCATTGGGGGCGTGGCAAATCGGATAAAACTGTGTCTCCTAAAGTTGTAAACCTAGAAAGCTGAAATTTTGCATGTCAGCTAATGTTATGATTCTATAAAGTCTACGCCCATTAGAGGCGGACCTGAAGATATAGTGATTTTTCGAATTATGCTATATTTTTAACGCTATTGATGCCAGAGATCTCAAAGCTTTGTCGGATATATGTCCGCCCACAGAGGGCGTGGCAAACCGCAAAAGTTTATATCTCCTAAAGTATAATAGCTAGAAGCTTCAAATTTGGATAGTTGAGTTACTGGTAGCCTCCTCTACGATTCCCCAAAAAATAATTTTTACGCTTCTTTAGGGGCGTGGCATATCGAGAAATACCCTGTAATTTTCACTTTTTTTTTAGAGTAAGCATTCAAACTTTGCAGTTAGGGTACTGTTATCTCGTTCTAAAAACTGACCAAAAATGAGGTGGCTACGCCCAGTTGGGGCGTGGCAAATCGTAAAACCCTGTATATTCTACAGTATTAGAGCGAAACTTAACTACTAAATTGTTGATGGGATGTGAATGAGTATTCCGCAGTCGGTAACGCCCGACTGCAACGTTCTCACTTGTTTTTTCGGTTGAAAATGTGTATAAAATAATTTTAATTGTATATATTTACGGATATAAACACATTTATAAACATGATTAGCAATAATAATAATAGCAAATAATAATAATAAATGTACTTATGTACATATGTATGTTCATACATAGTACATCTGTGTAAAGTGGATATGATAGTCCGTAAGACCGACCAAATGCAAATGCTGGGATTTAAAATTGCTACAAGCAGCAAGAGTAACGCACGCAGGTCACAAATGCTCATACATGTAGCAAGGCACTATAAGTGTGTGTGTGCATGCCCGTCGCGAGATCATATGTTTTATGCGCCTCAACGCATTCATACCCTTCCCATAAATATATATCGAAACACTAACATTTTGTTTGCATGAATGCCGCAAACGATTTTAAGATTTCGGTATACTCTTCACTCAAAAGGAAAGAGCTGGGACCGTCGCGAAGAAATTTCAATTTTTGTGCGCTGCTGAGCTTCATGATTTGAGAGCCCACAGAGAGAGAAAGAGAGAGTTAGAGAGAGAGAGGGAGAGTAAGACAAAAAACGCAAAGCGCATACATGACCATTTCGTTGGCCGGGACTTGCTAGACAGATATTGCGGCGTGGAAAAACGTTGCTCTACATGTCTAGTCTATGTGTTGTTTGGTCAGTGTCAATACTTATATAGGTTTATCGACTTAACCGATAATTGATCTCGATGCGGCTCTTCATTCGCCGATAATAATGAAAGCTACAAATTATGCTAAAGAATGACATATATACTAAAAAATGATAAATGTGCAAAAAATGACAAATGGTTTCTCAACAGATACATATACATACAGTGACGAACTAAATTATAGGCACAGCAAGCTTTTTAAACTTTAAAGCAATTTTGTAATTGTTTTTTAACGTTTTTTTAGTTAAACAAAAAATTTACTAAATAGAATTGTGTATTTCTTAAATTATACAGTAAAAATATTGCGAAAAACTTCAACGTACTATTTTTAAAAATTCAAGAACCAAAAATAAACCTCGATTTTGCTGAACAAAATTATTTGCACACTAAAAACAAAAAATTAAAAAACATTAAAATGTTATGAAAAAAATTTGATAATAACTATAATTAACATTGGGTATGTATCCTTTAAACTTTAATAATGGCTAATAATAGGTTTGGCATCGAAAAAAATTATTTTTGAGTGACGTTATCACTCAAAATATTTAGATACAAATGTTGTCTCTGTCTAGAGACAAGCTCATGTCGTATTGCTCCTGGTTATTAGCTTCAGTCATTTCTTGTTCGTACCTTTCATAGTCCGTCATGGTGGCGTATGCCTCAGCATAACTTTGTTCGTTTTGTTCCTGGCATTCTACTCCCTCAGTGTTAAAGAGTCTTTGTCTTTTCCCATCCTGGTTTACGGGGAATGGTGGCCTTTTGCCGCTCTTAAACTGGGGTTTGTTCATATAGTTGACCATCTTCGTTTGCATACTACGATCAACGTCCATTGGTTCTGCTGGCTTGACAGCAGTCGGACGAGGTGGGGCTATTAGTTGGGTCTGTCGATATTGATTGGGTTGGTTTGGTTGTGACCAGTATTGTGGTTGATAGCCAAATTGGTTTGGTGGTCTTTGAAATTGACTGGGTTGTATCTGGTTAGAACTGTAGAATGGTCCGGGTTGTGGTACTGGTTTCCGTGGAGGAATTGGAGGTGGATTCTGATATGGAAGATATATCGGAAGTCTATAAGTTGGATTGCTTGATGTAATTGGTATGAGTTTACGAGGTGCCGGAATTGGATTCTGGTCTATGTTTCTGAATTTCATGCTTTGCTGTCTGCTGTTTGCATAAGCTGTCCTATAGGTTTGGTTCTCTAACTTTAAGCACAAATGCAAGGCTTGCGGCAAGTCAGTTGGTTCCTTGATGCCGAGAAGGCGTGGTAAATCGCCACGTAGTCCTCTTACAAACGTATCTAAGGCTCTATCCCTATAGGATTTTGTCATAACTACCTCGGTTTGCCTGTCTAAATTCATACAGCTAACCTTATTAAGGATCAAAGATAGGTGTTTGTAAATATTCTGATAAAATTCTTCAACTGTCTGTTGTCCATTTTGTGTCATAGTAGTTAGTTGGTATTCAAGTGTACTTAGGTCTCGTTTATCCGCAAAGTGCAGAGTAAGGCATCGAGCAATTGCCTCCCAGTTCAGGGGCATATTGTAGGAGTCCAATACTTGGTCTGCGTGGTGCGTTATCTTACTACGGATCGTTTGTAAAATACCAAAGTATTTTGGTGATCCTTTGATACTAGAGTAGGCCTCTAGTATCCTGTCTACACCCTTTTTCCAGGAGCTAAACTCAACTGGATCTCCTGAGAATTCCCTCATACCTTTTACTATGTCCGGGACGCGATCTAAGTCAGTAATGTTGCCTCTAGATTCGGGGTCTATACTATAGGCGGCTGCCTCAGCAAAATCACTAGTATTGATATTTGCGCTCATGTTGTTTAATATTGTCGTCAATCTGTCATTAATAATTCGGTCGATATGGGTTTCGATAGAATTTGTTTCCCCATTTCTATTATTTTGGTGCATGGCCTGTCTACCTGTTGCTCCCTGCTGCTGTCTTTGGTTATGTTCGTCGTTATTGGTGTTAATTGGCGCAAGAGTTGGTAATTCGTCCGTGTTCACTGCATTAAGTACTGCTGGTCGTATTAGGTTATTTGGATTGGCCATAATTAGTTAGTATTTTGTTAGTATGAGCGGATGTGTTTGTGAATGAAAGGTAATATTTAAAAAATGTTTTTTGAATATGTAAAAAATATTTGTAGTGTCAGGGTTATAAAAGAGAAATAAATTTTATATTTTATATGGATTGTAAAAATTTTAGTTTCAAAATGATAAGTTTTAATTTGTTTTCTTTTTCAAGTATTTTGGGATTTTTAAAGTGAAATTTGTAATTAAGAGTAAAAACTAGTCGGCGATGCCTGTTTGAGTTCTTGCAGCGCGCTTGTGTTTTACTGTTTACTTTATTTTCCTTATTTTGTTGTTTCAAATTACACTTCGCAGCTGCAAGCTCGCTACACTGAGTTGATATTTTATTTTCCTTTTGTTTTTTTTTATACCCTGAACCCATTGAAAATGGGAAATCAGGGTATAATGGTTTTGTGAAAAGTATGTAACAGGCAGAAGGAATCATCGCAGACCCCATAAAGTATATATATTCTTGATCAGGACGACGAGCTGAGTCGATATAGCCCTGTCCGTCTGTCCGTCCGTCCGTCCGTCCGTCCCTCCGTCCGTCCGTCCGTCCGTCCGTCCGTCCGTATGAGCAAAAGGATCTCAGAAGATATAAGAGCTAGAGAGCTGAAATTTGGCATGCATACTCGTGTATACCATAGGCAGTACGAGTTTGCTTTATTTTTTCGATAACTCATCCGATAACTTTTTTATCGAGAATAATCGAAAAATCGACTTGGTTTTTTCAGCCTAGTTTGAGCACTTTCAAGCCTGGAGACTTCAAACTTGCGTTGTATATAGAGTTAATGGACACAAAGATTTTGTAATTTACAGATTTTGGATACCACGCCCCCTTCGCCCCCATTTTATAAAAAACGCATTTCAAGTACTAGAGACTTGTGCTTTGGAATGTACACACATTTTAACCATATGATTACGCTCTGAAAGTTTCATAAAGATTGTATGTCTACAAAAGAAATTATTCAACATATAAATTGTCATAATATTGCACATTGCAGCGCAGCCCAAGCGCAGTCGCTGCTTACTGCGCAGTTAGCAGAGCGCGTGCCTATAAGTGCATGTGTATGTATGTAAAAGAAGTGCAGAATGATTAGAATATCAGCTTGGAGGGTTCAGGGTATCTCCTAGTCGAGCAGTCTCGACTGGAGCCTTCTTACTTGTTTTATTCTTAATTTTCTTGACTTATATTTATAATAGTTTTTTATTCAATTCGTTGTGTTTTTCTATCTTTAACTTTCTTTAGTTTTAATTCGATTTCAATTATCTTAAACACTATTTTCTTTTCTTACAGAACTATGGTTGTCGCGAACTCCATTCCTGGTGATGCCGAATTCCTCCCTTTTGGAAATTTCTCCTACTCGCGGTTCGGCTATCCACACTTTGTTTCAGAACGTACTCTGCGAACGGATCGTACAGAGTTTGAGCCCGCGTTGCGCAACTTTGCTGCGATTCAAATGTTTTTTTGAGTACCGATTGCAAATTGAACACTTAAGAATCGTTTTGTCTTATCGTGTCAATTAATGATAATACGCACTTAGAAACGTTTTGCTCTGTCGTGGTAAATCGTGGCCGATTCGCGTACTTAGATAACTTTTTGCACTATCGTAATCGCGATCGGTCCCTGCTCGGGCGCCAGTTAAAATAAAATAAGCGAATATTTATTTTACGTGTGAATCTGTTTATTTCAAAAATCGGACTGAATAATTCTTAAGACAATGCTACCCTAGCTAGCTAGAATTTGAGTAGGCAGCGGCAGCGCTGCTGATGACGGCTGCAATGTTGCTCGCATCCGGCGACGGCTGGATTCCTAAGAATTGCAAGCTGCAGAATAGCAGACTGCTGATTAGGCGTTTTTGGGCAAGTGAGCCGGTTGTTGACCGCGACGGGAAATTGTGAAACAATTTTGTTGTTAACTTGCACGTGCGTTTGTTAATTGGCCAAATATTTGATGATTTTTAATTAATTTTTGACTGAACGGAATTTAATGAAACTTTCAGCATATGATCTACATACTATATTGAATATTTGAGAAATTTAAAAAAAATGAAAAATCATTCACAATTAGCTATAGTGGCATCTGACTTGAACTTGAATGTTTTTACCCGATAAAAACATAACGGGATGATTTATCGAATTTTAAAAGCAAACTCGACGTCCGCGCTGTATATACGGTCATTAAAAAAAAAATTGATGTCTCTAGCTCTTATATCTTCGGAAATCGACGCGTTCAAACATACGGACAGACAGACAGACGGACAGGGCCAAATCGACTCAGCTCGTCGCCCTGATCAAGAATATATATACTTTGTGGGATCTGCCACGCCTCCTTCCGCCTGTTACATACATTTCAACAAAACCATTATACCCTGATTTCCCATTGAAAATGGGTTCAGGGTATAAATTTAAAAATATTTTGAAACAATTGAAAAAATTAATATAACTCGCACCCCTCGGGACTCAAGCCCGCGGCTTCTCGGTCGAGCGTCACGCAGCTTCTCACTACGCCACCTCACTTTCGGGAGCTGCGGTGGCAAAACTGAAATAGATTCACTGCTGCAGCGCCATCTACCAAAACTAAATCAAACTAACTGCTGATGTGATTCTAAGAATCTGCTAGAATAACCAAACTATTAAAAACGCACACTAAGAAAGGTTAAAATTTCAATTTCAGTGTATTTAAAAATATAAATTAAATAGAAAACTCATTTATGAAAATATAAAAATATTATGAAACAATTAAAAAAAATTAACATCAGTTGCATCGATCGGGATTCGAACCGCGACTTCTCGATCGAGCGTCATGCAGCTAACACACTACGCCACCCCACTCCTGCTAGTGGCGCTGGCAAAACTCAAATAGATTTACTGCTGCAGCGCCATCTACCAAAACTAAACAAAACTAACAGCTGATGTGATTCAACGAATGTTTCTAGAAGAAGTTTGAATGTATGTGTGCACACGCATGCGATGCTGTTGTAGCTGCTGCACGTGCGTTTGTTAATTGGCCAAATATTTGATTATTATACCCTGAACCCATTTTCAATGGGAAATCAGGGTATAATGGTTTTGTTGAAATGTATGTAACAGGCAGAAGGAGGCGTGGCAGACCCCACAAAGTATATATATTCTTGATCAGGGCGACGAGCTGAGTTGATTTGGCCCTGTCCGTCTGTCTGTCCGTCTGTCCGTCGGTAGTTATCATGCTTAGAAATTAAAACCAACCAAAACTGTGCAATGGAACGCGTTTGGTGATAAGAAAATTGATGAGCAATGTGATTCACGCGTCGATACTCAAAGGAAAATTTAAAGATGAGGAAGTTCTTATTCCTAGGATTCCGATGATCTCAACAGATATGCCCTTTGAGTTTAAACGAATTCAATTCCCGATTCGTCTTGCCTTCGCCATGACGATCAACATATCAAGACCAAAAAGCTTTGTCGGATATATGTCCGCCCACAGAGGGCGTGGCAAACCGCAAAAGTTTATATCTCCTAAAGTATAATAGCTAGAAGCTTCAAATTTGGATAGTTGAGTTACTGGTAGCCTCCTCTACGATTCCCCAAAAAATAATTTTTACGCTTCTTTAGGGGCGTGGCATATCGAGAAATACCCTGTAATTTTCACTTTTTTTTTAGAGTAAGCATTCAAACTTTGCAGTTAGGGTACTGTTATCTCGTTCTAAAAACTGACCAAAAATGAGGTGGCTACGCCCAGTTGGGGCGTGGCAAATCGTAAAACCCTGTATATTCTACAGTATTAGAGCGAAACTTAACTACTAAATTGTTGATGGGGTGTGAATGAGTATTCCGCAGTCGGTAACGCCCGACTGCAACGTTCTCACTTGTTTTTTCGGTTAAAAATGTGTATAAAATAATTTTAATTGTATATATTTACGGATATAAACACATTTATAAATATGATTAGCAATAATAATAATAGCAAATAATAATAATAAATGTACTTATGTACATATGTATGTTCATACATAGTACATCTGTGTAAAGTGGATATGATAGTCCGTAAGACCGACCAAATGCAAATGCTGGGATTTAAAATTGCTACAAGCAGCAAGAGTAACGCACGCAGGTCACAAATGCTCATACATGTAGCAAGGCACTATAAGTGTGTGTGTGCATGCCCGTCGCGAGATCATATTTTTTATGCGCCTCAACGCATTCATACCCTTCCCATAAATATATATCGAAACACTAACATTTTGTTTGCATGAATGCCGCAAACGATTTTAAGATTTCGGTATACTCTTCACTCAAAAGGAAAGAGCTGGGACCGTCGCGAAGAAATTTCAATTTTTGTGCGCTGCTGAGCTTCATGATTTGAGAGCCCACAGAGAGAGAAAGAGAGAGTTAGAGAGAGAGAGGGAGAGTAAGACAAAAAACGCAAAGCGCATACATGACCATTTCGTTGGCCGGGACTTGCTAGACAGATATTGCGGCGTGGAAAAACGTTGCTCTACATGTCTAGTCTATGTGTTGTTTGGTCAGTGTCAATACTTACATAGGTTTATCGACTTAACCGATAATTGATCTCGATGCGGCTCTTCATTCGCCGATAATAATGAAAGCTACAAATTATGCTAAAGAATGACATATATACTAAAAAATGATAAATGTGCAAAAAATGACAAATGGTTTCTCAACAGATACATATACATACAGTGACGAACTAAATTATAGGCACAGCAAGCTTTTTAAACTTTAAAGCAATTTTGTAATTGTTTTTTAACGTTTTTTTAGTTAAACAAAAAATTTACTAAATAGAATTGTGTATTTCTTAAATTATACAGTAAAAATATTGCGAAAAACTTCAACGTACTATTTTTAAAAATTCAAGAACCATAAATAAACCTCGATTTTGCTGAACAAAATTATTTGCACACTAAAAACAAAAAATTAAAAAACATTAAAATGTTATGAAAAAAATTTGATAATAACTATAATTAACATTGGGTATGTATCCTTTAAACTTTAATAATGGCTAATAATAGGTTTGGCATCGAAAAAATTATTTTTGAGTGACGTCTTCACTAATTTTTTGCCATTCCTCAATAAGAGCTTGTTTTAGGTCGGCTTGTTTTGTTATTACCCGATTTGAGATGCGCCTGGTTTACCATCGCACAATTTACAAGTGAAGGTTGGCTCGGTAGTTATCATGCTTAGAAATTAAAACCAACCAAAACTGTGCAATGGAACGCGTTTGGTGATAAGAAAATTGATGAGCAATGTGATTCACGCGTCGATACTCAAATGAAAATTTAAAGATGAGGAAGTTCTTATTCCTAGGATTCCGATGATCTCAACAGATATGCCCTTTGAGTTTAAACGAGTTCGATTCCCGATTCGTCTTGCCTTCGCCATGACGATCAACATATCAAAGGGCCAATCTTTGACTATTTGTGGCCTCAATCTAGAAAATGCGTGTTTTTCTCATGGTCAATTGTACGTGGCATGCTCACGTGTTGGCAAACCATCCGCATTATTTGTTCTTGCACCTGACCAAAAAACAAAGAATGTCGTTTACCACAAGGTGCTTGAATGAAAATCCGATTAATAAATTAATCAGAGTGTATCCCAACCTGAAAAACATAGCTTTCAACAATTTTTTACCTAGAAATAATGGATAGGGCAATGCAACGTTGCCGGACCAGCTAGTGCTTATATAAAAGAATTTACAAAAAAGAGTTTTCCGCGGGATTCGTACCCAAGCCAAATAGCATGTTTGTCAGAATAACTAAAATGAAAATCACCGGCGCTTCTGCCTACAGCACCATCGCGTCGTTTCGAAAAGCAATAGTTAAAACGAAAGCACATTATTGTTATACATATAGCAAAGAAAAGCCAGTGTAGCAGCTGGAAATTAAAAAACAATGCAAAGACAAATCAATCGCAACTGAGATTCTGAGAATATGCTAGAGTACGCATTTATGTGTACATACACACACAAACAAATGAGCGCTTGTATAAGGCTGGAGTGCGTGATGCTATGCGTGCAAACTTATTTGCATATATACATATGTATGTATTTGCGTATATGTATTTGAGGGCTATTTAAGAAGAAACAAATTTAAACTTATAAAATTATTCGACTAAGAAAAAGAAAAGTATTAAGTGCCATTCATTCAAGTTTGTAAATTTTGTATGATTTGAATCGTAGGGTGACTATCAAATGGGCCATTATGACTTAATTAGAAATTTTTGACAATAATGAGTAAAGCTTGAGTATAATATGACATGTGTATTTCATATATTGCAAAGCATTTAATAAAGTTAGTAGTGTTTTACAATAATTATACTCATTCACGAAAGTGAATCAGTATATTGGTTTTGTGCAATGTCCGTCTTGCTGTCCGTCTGTCCGTATGAACGCACTCTATTTCGGCGCTATTGAAGCTAGAGACTTGAAATTTGGAACACATACTCGTGTATATCTCCGATTTATAAAGTGTTAAAATTTTCCCGATCCGCCCACTAGGGGCGTGGCAAATCGGAAAATGCATTTTCCGATATACCAGAAATCATGTTTGTTGAAGAGCTAGAAAGCTGAAATTTGGTATGTAGGTCCGCGTCGACCACCCAAGATCACGAGCTATGGCGGATATATCTCCGCCCATTGGGGGCGTGGCAAATCGGATAAAACTGTGTCTCCTAAAGTTGTAAACCTAGAAAGCTGAAATTTTGCATGTCAGCTAATGTTATGATTCTATAAAGTCTAAAGACAAAATTATAAGTCTACGCCCATTAGAGGCGGACCTGAAGATATAGTGATTTTTCGAATTATGCTATATTTTTAACGCTATTGATGCCAGAGATCTCAAATTTTGTATATATACTCGGTCTGATCACCCAAGACCAAAAAGCTTTGTCGGATATATGTCCGCCCACAGAGGGTGTGGCAAACCGCAAAAGTTTATATCTCCTAAAGTATAATAGCTAGAAGCTTCAAATTTGGATAGTTGAGTTACTGGTAGCCTCCTCTACGATTCCCCAAAAAATAATTTTTACGCTTCTTTAGGGGTGTGGCATATCGAGAAATACCCTGTAATTTTCACTTTTTTTTTAGAGTAAGCATTCAAACTTTGCAGTTAGGGTACTGTTATCTCGTTCTAAAAATTGACCAAAAATGAGGTGGCTACGCCCAGTTGGGGCGTGGCAAATCGTAAAACCCTGTATATTCTACAGTATTAGAGCGAAACTTAACTACTAAATTGTTGATGGGATGTGAATGAGTATTCCGCAGTCGGTAACGCCCGACTGCAACGTTCTCACTTGTTTTTTCGGTTGAAAATGTGTATAAAATAATTTTAATTGTATATATTTACGGATATAAACACATTTATAAACATGATTAGCAATAATAATAATAGCAAATAATAATAATAAATGTACTTATGTACATATGTATGTTCATACATAGTACATCTGTGTAAAGTGGATATGATAGTTCGTAAGACCGACCAAATGCAAATGCTGGGCTTTAAAATTGCTACAAGCAGCAAGAGTAACGCACGCAGGTCACAAATGCTCATACATGTAGCAAGGCACTATAAGTGTGTGTGTGCATGCACGTCGCGAGATCATATTCTTTATGCGCCTCAACGCATTCATACCCTTCCCATAAATATATATCGAAACACTAACATTTTGTTTGCATGAATGCCGCAAACGATTTTAAGATTTCGGTATACTCTTCACTCAAAAGGAAAGAGCTGGGACCGTCGCGAAGAAATTTCAATTTTTGTGCGCTGCTGAGCTTCATGATTTGAGAGCCCACAGAGAGAGAAAGAGAGAGTTAGAGAGAGAGAGGGAGAGTAAGACAAAAAACGCAAAGCGCATACATGACCATTTCGTTTACGTGCTTAGAGCGCACTGATTTCGTCGTGCTATCTTTCATTACCCGCGCCATCCAATACCAAGCCGAGCGAATACGAAGTTGGCCGGGACTTGCTAGACAGATATTGCGGCGTGGAAAAACGTTGCTCTACATGTCTAGTCTATGTGTTGTTTGGTCAGTGTCAATACTTACATAGGTTTATCGACTTAACCGATAATTGATCTCGATGCGGCTCTTCATTCGCCGATAATAATGAAAGCTACAAATTATGCTAAAGAATGACATATATACTAAAAAATGATAAATGTGCAAAAAATGACAAATGGTTTCTCAACAGATACATATACATACAGTGACGAACTAAATTATTGGCACAGCAAGCTTTTTCAACTTTAAAGCAATTTTGTAATTGTTTTTTAACGTTTTTTTAGTTAAACAAAAAATTTACTAAATAGAATTGTGTATTTCTTAAATTATACAGTAAAAATATTGCGAAAAACTTCAACGTACTATTTTTAAAAATTCAAGAACCAAAAATAAACCTCGATTTTGCTGAACAAAATTATTTGCACGCTAAAAACAAAAAATTAAAAAACATTAAAATGTTATGAAAAAAATTTGATAATAACTATAATTAACATTGGGTATGTATCCTTTAAACTTTAATAATGGCTAATAATAGGTTTGGCATCGAAAAAAATTATTTTTGAGTGACGTCTTCACTAATTTTTTGCCATTCCTCAATAAGAGCTTGTTTTAGGTCGGCTTGTTTTGTTATTACCCGATTTGAGATGCGCCTATCCAATTCTTTCCACAAGCGTTTAATTCTATATAGGTCTGGAGATAGTGGTGAGTGCGGTAACACATGGACGGTAGCCATATTTTGACGATATGGGCAGAATGCTTGTGGTCATTGTCATGTTGAAATGTGAACGAGCTTGGTAGTTATAGCTTTTCAGAATTTTTTTAAGGGTTATCACTCAAAATATTTAGATACAAATGTTTGTCCATTATACCGTCTACAAATACCAACTCGGGCACACCTGCAGCTGATATGCAACCCCAGACCATCACCCCACAACCACCATGCTTAACGCTTGGCGTAATTTTGATTTTGTGAAACGAAGTATTCGGCATTCTCTAAGCAGTTCCTTGGAGCGCTGCACGTAGCTTCGAATAGGAAATCGGTTTCTTTCTATTATCTCTCTAGTTTATGAATAAAATTTACCTTGATCATCCAAATGCAGGATCCTTTTCCTCTGAGCTATCGATGTCTATTTAGCTTAGGTGCCAATATTAAGAAAAGTAATAAAATTCTTACAAAATTTTCTATATTTAAATTCAAATTTGCGAAGCTTTAAATAAAGAAACATAAAATATAGTGAAATGCAAAATGATTTTGCACAATCGGTCAAATTGTTAAAAAAAAAAAAACAAAAAACAAAAAATACTAAGTGTGCCAATAATTTTGTTCAGCAAAATTTAGTTTTTTTTTTGGTTATTTAATTTTTTTAAATGTACGATGAAGTTTTTCGGAATTTTTTTTTTTTTTTGTATAACTTAAAAGATCCCCTATTCTATTTGGTTAATTTTTTGTTACATTATAAAAACGTTTCAAAATATTTGAAAAGTTGCTATAAAGTTTTAAAGCCTTGCTGTGCCAATAATTTAGTTCGTCACTGTATGTAATTTGACGATTCTTTTTTTTTTTTTTTTTTTAAATTTGGTTTATTAAGTGTAGAAACTGTACAATCACATATAGTACTTTAACAACACATATATATACATAAAATTAGAGCCAAACCTCACTTAATTTGTGAGGACTGAGAAAAAAGAAAAATAATAATAATAATATTTATTGTATACCCATTGTTTTGGCAAAGCCCTGCCGTTTAAGTCGTCTTAGGGGTCTGGCAGGTGTTAGACCTCTTGCGAGTAGGCTTTGATGTCGTACAAGTCTGCCTGAGTATCTGCTGGTGTGTTTATTTATTTGTTCTTCAACAGTAGACAGCTTTAAGTCTCTATGCAGTGTTGAGCCGCGTATGTACCAGGGACAGTTTGTTATCTGCCTTAACACCCTGTTCTGCAAAACCTGTACTCTTTTATAATTCGATTTTGCAGCGATCCCCCAGATTTGCAGATGCAGTGCACATAGACAGCTCTTTTGCATCTCAGCGGTAAGGTGCTCTTTCTATTGTTGAGCCATCTTAATTGTTGCAGTCTGTGACGACATTTTTTCACCGTAGCTTTGAGGTGTGGACCAAAGGTGAGGCGCTTGTCCAGTGTGATGCCAAGATATTTCACCTGAGCAGGTTGCTGTAGGGTTACTCCCGACATCTGGATTGGGGGGTATGCATTGCCAGCCTTTTTAGAGTGAAGCAAGGGTTCAATGTTTTTAGCGGGTTAACTTTGAGGTTCCACCGCTTGCACCAATCAGTGAGAGTATCCAGATATCTCTGTAGTCCTGTACTTGCTTCAACCACGTTTTTATACCCTGAACCCATTGAAAATGGGAAATCAGGGTATAATGGTTTTGTGAAAAGTATGTAACAGGCAGAAGGAATCATCGCAGACCCCATAAAGTATATATATTCTTGATCAGGACGACGAGCTGAGTCGATATAGCCCTGTCCGTCTGTCCGTCCGTCCGTCCGTCCGTATGAGCAAAAGGATCTCAGAAGATATAAGAGCTAGAGAGCTGAAATTTGGCATGCATACTCGTGTATACCATAGGCAGTACGAGTTTGCTTTATTTTTTCGATAACTCATCCGATAACTTTTTTATCGAGAATAATCGAAAAATCGACATGGTTTTTTTAGCCTAGTTTGAACACTTTTAAACCTGGAGACTTCAAATTTGCGTTGTATATAGAATTAATGGACACAAAGATTTTGTAATTTACAGATTTTGGATACCACGCCCCCTTCGCCCCCAATTTGTAAAAAACGCATTTCAAGTACTAGAGACTTGTGCTTTGGAATGTACACACATATTTACCATATGCTTACGCTCTAAAAGTTTCATTATCATTTCATGATTGTATGCCTACAAAAGAAATTATTCAACAAATAAATTGTCATAATATTGCCCACATTGCAGCGCAGCCCAAGCGCAGCCGCAGTTAGCAGAGCGCATGCTTATAAGTGCATGTGTATGTATGTGTGCATAGAAGAAGTGCAGAATGATTAGAATATCAGCTTGGAGGGTTCAGGGTATCTCCTAGTCGAGCAGTCTCGACTGGAGCCTTCTTGTTTGAGTTATAGATGATGGCAATATCATCAGCATATGTGGCAATGACAGCTTTCGAGGGAGCATCCATATGTTGAGAGGACGGGCTAGGTTCATCAGAGGTGTACAAGAAGAACAGCAGCGGACCAAGAACACTGCCCTGCGGCACTCCTGGGTATGTGGACGAGAGTGTATCTTTTACCTTGACTTGGAACACGATCTTCTAGATAAGATCTTAAGAGGCCATAGTACGGAGCAGGTAGAGCAGGTTTTTTATTTTATACAGTAATCCATCGTGCCACACCTTATCAAACGCTTGCTGCATGTCTATAAAGACAGCGATGGAGTATTCAGAGTCATCAAAAGCCTGCGAGATGTGTTTCACCAGTCTGTGGACTTGTTCCACAGTGCTGTGTCCCTCCCGGAATCCAAATTGGTGATCCGGTAGGATATTGGATTGTCTAAATATTGCGTTAATGCGGTTGGCAATGGTCCTCTCCCATAGTTTAGACAGGGAGGGCAGTAGACTTATAGGCCGATATGACTCTGGAGCCTCTTCCGGCTTGCCAGGCTTGTGAATCATCAAGATAGCAGCTAATTTCCATTGCCTTGGGAACACTTGGAGCCTGATGATGGCATTGAAGATTAGTGCAATGTACAGTAGCGCTCTTGTAGGTAAGGCCTTCAGCGTTGCGTTGCAAATCTTGTCTATTCCGGGAGCTTTATTTTTGGGCAATATTTGTATCGCTTCGGTTATTTCTTCGATCCTTATAGGCTCAATAGGCAGAGACATCTGCAATGGGGTCTGCAAATATAGCTGTGTCACCATGGTCTGCTCCGTCGTAGCATAACTAAATGGAGTAGAACGTTCTTCTAGATGGCATCCGAATGCGTTAGCCTTTTCCAATTCGCATTTAGCAACTTCGCCGCTAGGGCATCGGACAGGTACCTGTCTAAAAGGTTGTCGTTTAAGTGATTTTATACATTTCCATAACGAATAGTTTGCATCAATAGTGTAGTCCATGGAAGCCAGTTTTTGCTCGAAGAAATCGCTTCTGAGTTCCCTTAAAAGGTTACGTAGTTGTCTTGCTACCCGGTTCCACAAAAGTCGGTCCCAAGGATCTTGGGATCGAATTGCTTTTCTACGAAGGCGCCTTTTTGTTCTGATGAGTTCTTTGGCTTCTCTCGTTAGAACAATGCCATAATTATTGGGACAAAGCGCAGAATTAAGCGGCGTTGTAGCAGCAGCAGCTCTATGTATGCTCTCCGAGAGAGTATCAACCGCATTCTCGATGTCTTCACCGGAGTTCAGACACAAATTCAATTGAATGGAGTCATCTAGCTGTTGTCTGAAAGCCTCGATGTCAGTATGGCTGGTTATTAGCCTTGGGCTTGGCCTGATATGATGACCATCGATGTGCAACTCGGCAATATGGGCTAAGTGGTCAGAGTCTAAGTCCCAGCTTTGGTAAATATTTGCTTGATAATGCTGTATCCCATGGTATAATGCAAAATCAATGCAAGAGGGAGTATGACTGGATATATATGGGTACCTAGTAGGAGATCCTGCTGCAAGAATATTAGCTCCTCCTTAGGCTTCTGCTAGTTCTCTTCCCCCTGGGTGAATTGTATGAATCTCCCCACAGCCAGTGTCGTGCATTCCAGTCACCACCAATAAGATACCTTTGGCCGCAAGAAGCGAGTATGTCGCTGAATTGTCTTTCTTCTATTCTGTTCCTTGGTGGGCAGTATATGGCGCAAAATTCGATGTCTCCCAATCCAGTGGCAACTTTGATTGCAGACATTTGTATATTTTGAGTTTCAATAACCCTTTGTGGGAAGTGGCGCAGTGAACTTCTAACGAATATAGCCGCTCCTCCCATACCATGGTTGTGGTTTGATGGCTTGTAAGCTGGATAGAAGGTATAGCCATATAATTTGACTGTATCTCCTCGATTCAGTCTGATTTCATTTAATAGTAGAATGTCGACGTTGTTGTTGTGCGCGAATAGCTCCACCTCTCTGGCTTTTCCTGCAATGCCATTGACATTCCAGATGAGAATCTTGAGTGGGTTCATTGTGAGGCTGAAGCGTTGTTAAGAAGCTGGTGAGTCGATGAATCCCCAGTCCATTGCTTGAGCATGCTGGCCATTTCGTGGACCATTTTTTCTAGACGTTCTAGTCGTTCACTGTTTCTCTTCTTTTGTTGTTGCTTGAAGCCATGAAAGAAATTGCTTCTGTTGCTGCACTTGCAGCTCTTTTTGCCATTTCAAAAATTGATGTTGTTGTTGTTCCAGTAAAGATTGGACATCAACTTGATGCTGCTGCTGTGAGATATATCCTATAGGTTTAGCTAACTGGGCTTGCGCTTGAATGTTATGTATGCGACTTTGAGCAGATGCGCTTCCATTTCTTGCTACCGCGGCATAGGATATTCCACCTGCTCCAACTCCAGAAGTATTTGAAAGCTGCTGTGGTTGTGGTTGTGGACGCATTGGTTGATGCTGGTGCTTACGTTGTCGCTGTTGCGGTCTTGCTTGATTCTTCTTGATCGTAGAGGAGCTCATTGAACGTCGATAGAACTCCTAGTACCACGGGCAACCTTTGTAGCTTGCCATGTGGTTACCTCCACAGTGAAGGCAGGTAGGCGGTGCATCTTGTGAGCGTGCGCAAAGATTGGTGGGATGGTCCTCGCCACAGCGTGCACAGTTAGGATGGCGACGGCAGTATTTGGCTGTATGGCCATATTCTTGGCATCGGGTACATATGACAATTTCAGAAATTTTACGCATCCTTTCAACTCTCACCATTTGGCGGCAAAGTGTTTTTATATTGTAAACTTCGTTAATATTTTTATAAGGTTTTATATTTACAAAAAATATATTTAATTTTGCATCCCTGTTTGACCGTGACCTTGGGTTGTGAATTTGCAAAGCATCAAAGCCATATTTTTTAAAATTGGCAATTATTTCATTGCTCAAGGTACTATGGTGTAGCCCTCTTACTACAACTCTGTAAGGTTTTTCTTCCTTCATCTGATACGTATGGAACTCAATACCTATTGCATCAAAATGGCTTACGATAGCTCTGTAAGTGTCGCTATCTTTAGGAAATATTCTAGCCGTTTCTCCTTGGTTGATCTTGACTGATACGTTATCAATACTGGTGACTTCACTAATGATTGCAAATAGATCATTAAGATCAGTGATACTCACAACGATTTGCGGTGGCTTAGATGACCCGAGAGTCTGTTGGTTGTTGCTGGGTTCTTTTATTCTGATGGCTGTTGACTGTATCAATTGCATCAGCAGTGTTGCTATGATCAACAATAGAAGCAGTGGGATTCACATCATCCTCGCCTTCACTGGTTGCGTCCATATCCTTGTCCAGTAGAGCAAAGCTGTTACTGGATTTTGCCATATTAGTTGAAGCGGAGTGTGAGACCTCAACTTTGTTTGCTCTTTTATTATTGTTATAGGGAGATAGAGGTATCTTCCTTTTAGTTTTAAGCATTTTCTGGGCTGCTGCCAGTTTTGTAGCAGCTCCAGTCAGTTTTACAGAGTCAAGTGGGAAGACGGCTGCCTGACTATCCATGCTTCCGCTAGGGGTTGCGCTGTTAATTGCAGCAGTTGCGGTGGTATATACTGTGCTACAAGTAGCACTAGTAAATGTGATTGTTGTTGTCATGGTGCTGAGATTCTGAGAATCAGTGAATGATAGGCGTTGGTTATTGAATTCAGCCCTCAGCTCAAAAGGTGTTTTCCCAGCTATTTGGCACATTCTTGCATAATCAATCGGCTTATTTCTAAGCTGAGAGTTAGCTGAAAGGTTGTCCATTTTAATTTGTATTTGTTAACTTTTGTTATATTTTCGAAGCAGAATATCAGCTGAGCACGGCGTTTATTTCCCCTCTTGTGCAGGGGCGCGCACGTAGAGGGGTAATAAGTGTGGCCCTGGTGGGCAACGAGTATTTGTAGTTTGTCGCAGACCCCTTGTTGTTCGTTGTTTCGGGCAGCCGACACTGCACGGGACAGCGTCCGATGTTTACCGTTAGGTCTTCTACAGTTAGGTCTATTTTTAGCTTAAGTAGAAAATTCGCGTATTTTGTGTATGCGTGACACAACCGACCGCGACGAGAGCAGACTAGCGACTCAAACGATATATTTGACGATTCTAGCTGCAATGATGCAATGATGATAGCAATAGCTATCGATGATTTTCCAATTTTAATGGGATCATGCCCTGTTTTTTGTTGCGCACTAGACTTGAAAATTGCACCATATGCTCTGGTTCACAGCGTTTGGGCTGTGAATGAGTATTCTGCAATCGGTTTCGCCCGACTGCAGCGTTCTTACTTGTTTTACTTAACAAAAGTTGGTGTGGTGTGTGTGTGTGTATGTGTGTGTTTCTTTTGTTAAGCAGAAAGACGCGAAAAATTATAGAAATAGCTATTGTTCGAAGGGTTCAGAGAATCTCGTAGTCTCGACTAGAGTTTTCGCACTGGTTTCAATTTTGTATTTTTTTTTCATGTTCAAACGTTTGTTTTATAGGCGCATATCAGTGTGAACTTTCACGCATATACCTTTTGATATGTGGTGTTTAGAAAAAGGTTCCTTTGCAGATGAAGCAAGAAAGTGTTTAACAACTTAAATCATAGATTATAATCTGACTGTACAAATTTATTGAAAATAAAATAAAATAAAATTGAAACGCAAACACTTAAACAACAGAACAATATACAAAATTATTGAAAAATTTAAAATATAACAGCAAAAGAGCTAGCATTCAAGTATTCCTGGTATTACCTTCATCAGTGCATAACATATAAAGTAATGCTCCTGCTGCTAAAAAATAGGCATTGGTGAGCTCTCTGAAGGAGCTGCTGAGGCAAGGAATAAAGACGTTAAGAGCTACAAATCAGGACTTGATCTGATTACCTTTGAGCTCAGATCCTCTAATCAATAGCACTAACCAGAGAACACATATGTAGACCGGACACGTAGTGTCGTCTCGTCTCCTCACTTTTTGGGTTCGGGCTACGAAAATATACGAAAGCACAATCATTCCGCTTCATGCGCTCGACCGAACAAAATAAGCCACTATGCTCAATTTTTTCTTGCTCTCTCTCTCTCTGCTCTGCTCTCTCAAATATGTATATAATATGTTGGAACTCCCTTGGAGCAACGACACAATTTGATTCATCTAAAATAAGAGTTTTTTTTATTACAACGAAAAGATAATAGCACATGGTTACTAACTTAAAATAAGAGAATCAACAATTCAATGTTTATGCTCCTATGCATTCCATTAAACTTCAATAATTAATTATTATAATTATTTTCATTAACTTAAGATTAATTTAATTATTTTTAATGTAGTTTAATATTGATTAATTTATTATTAAGTTTATTATACTCGTATTTGTATCACCAATCTCTCTTTTTCATCTTCTTATATCTCTCCGATAGTTATTTGTGATCATCGATATGTGGCCCACATATGCTCACAACCATATGATTAGACCGTTCTTCTAGATGGCATCCGAATGCGTTAGCCTTTTCCAATTCGCATTTAGCAACTTCGCCGCTAGGGCATCGGACAGGTACCTGTCTAAAAGGTTGTCGTTTAAGTGATTTTGTACATTTCCATAACGAATAGTTTGCATCAATAGTGTAGTCCATGGAAGCCACTTTTTGCTCGAAGAAATCGCTTCTGAGTTCCCTTAAAAGGTTACGTAGTTGTCTTGCTACCCGGTTCCACAAAAGTCGGTCCCAAGGATCTTGGGATCGAATTGCTTTTCTACGAAGGCGCCTTTTTGTTCTGATGAGTTCTTTGGCTTCTCTCGTTAGAACAATGCCATAATTATTGGGACAAAGCGCAGAATTAAGCGGCGTTGTAGCAGCAGCAGCTCTATGTATGCTCTCCGAGAGAGTATCAACCGCATTCTCGATGTCTTCACCGGAGTTCAGACACAAATTCAATTGAATGGAGTCATCTAGCTGTTGTCTGAAAGCCTCGATGTCAGTATGGCTGGTTATTAGCCTTGGGCTTGGCCTGATATGATGACCATCGATGTGCAACTCGGCAATATGGGCTAAGTGGTCAGAGTCTAAGTCCCAGCTTTGGTAAATATTTGCTTGATAATGCTGTATCCCATGGTATAATGCAAAATCAATGCAAGAGGGAGTATGACTGGATATATATGGGTACCTAGTAGGAGATCCTGCTGCAAGAATATTAGCTCCTCCTTAGGCTTCTGCTAGTTCTTTTCCCCTGGGTGAATTGTATGAATCTCCCCACAGCCAGTGTCGTGCATTCCAGTCACCACCAATAAGATACCTTTGGCCGCAAGAAGCGAGTATGTCGCTGAATTGTCTTTCTTCTATTCTGTTCCTTGGTGGGCAGTATATGGCGCAAAATTCGATGTCTCCCAATCCAGTGGCAACTTTGATTGCAGACATTTGTATATTTTGAGTTTCAATAACCCTTTGTGGGAAGTGGCGCAGTGAACTTCTAACGAATATAGCCGCTCCTCCCATACCATGGTTGTGGTTTGATGGCTTGTAAGCTGGATAGAAGGTATAGCCATATAATTTGACTGTATCTCCCTCGATTCAGTCTGATTTCATTTAATAGTAGAATGTCGACGTTGTTGTTGTGCGCGAATAGCTCCACCTCTCTGGCTTTTCCTGCAATGCCATTGACATTCCAGATGAGAATCTTGAGTGGGTTCATTGTGAGGCTGAAGCGTTGTTAAGAAGCTGGTGAGTCGATGAATCCCCAGTCCATTGCTTGAGCATGCTGGCCATTTCGTGGACCATTTTTTCTAGACGTTCTAGTCGTTCACTGTTTCTCTTCTTTTGTTGTTGCTGTTCGCGTTGTTGTGCTTGAAGCCATGAAAGAAATTGCTTCTGTTGCTGCACTTGCAGCTCTTTTTGCCATTTCAAAAATTGATGTTGTTGTTGTTCCAGTAAAGATTGGACATCAACTTGATGCTGCTGCTGTGAGATATATCCTATAGGTTTAGCTAACTGGGCTTGCGCTTGAATGTTATGTATGCGACTTTGAGCAGATGCGCTTCCATTTCTTGCTACCGCGGCATAGGATATTCCACCTGCTCCAACTCCAGAAGTATTTGAAAGCTGCTGTGGTTGTGGTTGTGGACGCATTGGTTGATGCTGGTGCTTACGTTGTCGCTGTTGCGGTCTTGCTTGATTCTTCTTGATCGTAGAGGAGCTCATTGAACGTCGATAGAACTCCTAGTACCACGGGCAACCTTTGTAGCTTGCCATGTGGTTACCTCCACAGTGAAGGCAGGTAGGCGGTGCATCTTGTGAGCGTGCGCAAAGATTGGTGGGATGGTCCTCGCCACAGCGTGCACAGTTAGGATGGCGACGGCAGTATTTGGCTGTATGGCCATATTCTTGGCATCGGGTACATATGACAATTTCAGAAATTTTACGCATCCTTTCAACTCTCACCATTTGGCGGCAAAGTGTTTTTATATTGTAAACTTCGTTAATATTTTTATAAGGTTTTATATTTACAAAAAATATATTTAATTTTGCATCCCTGTTTGACCGTGACCTTGGGTTGTGAATTTGCAAAGCATCAAAGCCATATTTTTTAAAATTGGCAATTATTTCATTGCTCAAGGTACTATGGTGTAGCCCTCTTACTACAACTCTGTAAGGTTTTTCTTCCTTCATCTGATACGTATGGAACTCAATACCTATTGCATCAAAATGGCTTACGATAGCTCTGTAAGTGTCGCTATCTTTAGGAAATATTCTAGCCGTTTCTCCTTGGTTGATCTTGACTGATACGTTATCAATACTGGTGACTTCACTAATGATTGCAAATAGATCATTAAGATCAGTGATACTCACAACGATTTGCGGTGGCTTAGATGACCCGAGAGTCTGTTGGTTGTTGCTGGGTTCTTTATTCTGATGGCTGTTGACTGTATCAATTGCATCAGCAGTGTTGCTATGATCAACAATAGAAGCAGTGGGATTCACATCATCCTCGCCTTCACTGGTTGCGTCCATATCCTTGTCCAGTAGAGCAAAGCTGTTACTGGATTTTGCCATATTAGTTGAAGCGGAGTGTGAGACCTCAACTTTGTTTGCTCTTTTATTATTGTTATAGGGAGATAGAGGTATCTTCCTTTTAGTTTTAAGCATTTTCTGGGCTGCTGCCAGTTTTGTAGCAGCTCCAGTCAGTTTTACAGAGTCAAGTGGGAAGACGGCTGCCTGACTATCCATGCTTCCGCTAGGGGTTGCGCTGTTAATTGCAGCAGTTGCGGTGGTATATACTGTGCTACAAGTAGCACTAGTAAATGTGATTGTTGTTGTCATGGTGCTGAGATTCTGAGAATCAGTGAATGATAGGCGTTGGTTATTGAATTCAGCCCTCAGCTCAAAAGG
This sequence comes from Drosophila mojavensis, assembly GCF_018153725.1. NCBI lineage: Eukaryota > Metazoa > Arthropoda > Insecta > Diptera > Drosophilidae > Drosophila > Drosophila mojavensis. The sequence continues at coordinate 1,331,062 of NW_025318897.1, read as the reverse complement.
TGTTTTCCCAGCTATTTGGCACATTCTTGCATAATCAATCGGCTTATTTCTAAGCTGAGAGTTAGCTGAAAGGTTGTCCATTTTAATTTGTATTTGTTAACTTTTGTTATATTTTCGAAGCAGAATATCAGCTGAGCACGGCGTTTATTTCCCCTCTTGTGCAGGGGCGCGCACGTAGAGGGGTAATAAGTGTGGCCCTGGTGGGCAACGAGTATTTGTAGTTTGTCGCAGACCCCTTGTTGTTCGTTGTTTCGGGCAGCCGACACTGCACGGGACAGCGTCCGATGTTTACCGTTAGGTCTTCTACAGTTAGGTCTATTTTTAGCTTAAGTAGAAAATTCGCGTATTTTGTGTATGCGTGACACAACCGACCGCGACGAGAGCAGACTAGCGACTCAAACGATATATTTGACGATTCTAGCTGCAATGATGCAATGATGATAGCAATAGCTATCGATGATTTTCCAATTTTAATGGGATCATGCCCTGTTTTTTGTTGCGCACTAGACTTGAAAATTGCACCATATGCTCTGGTTCACAGCGTTTGGGCTGTGAATGAGTATTCTGCAATCGGTTTCGCCCGACTGCAGCGTTCTTACTTGTTTTACTTAACAAAAGTTGGTGTGGTGTGTGTGTGTGTATGTGTGTGTTTCTTTTGTTAAGCAGAAAGACGCGAAAAATTATAGAAATAGCTATTGTTCGAAGGGTTCAGAGAATCTCGTAGTCTCGACTAGAGTTTTCGCACTGGTTTCAATTTTGTATTTTTTTTCATGTTCAAACGTTTGTTTTATAGGCGCATATCAGTGTGAACTTTCACGCATATACCTTTTTGATATGTGGTGTTTAGAAAAAGGTTCCTTTGCAGATGAAGCAAGAAAGTGTTTAACAACTTAAATCATAGATTATAATCTGACTGTACAAATTTATTGAAAATAAAATAAAATAAAATTGAAACGCAAACACTTAAACAACAGAACAATATACAAAATTATTGAAAAATTTAAAATATAACAGCAAAAGAGCTAGCATTCAAGTATTCCTGGTATTACCTTCATCAGTGCATAACATATAAAGTAATGCTCCTGCTGCTAAAAATAGGCATTGGTGAGCTCTCTGAAGGAGCTGCTGAGGCAAGGAATAAAGACGTTAAGAGCTACAAATCAGGACTTGATCTGATTACCTTTGAGCTCAGATCCTCTAATCAATAGCACTAACCAGAGAACACATATGTAGACCGGACACGTAGTGTCGTCTCGTCTCCTCACTTTTTGGGTTCGGGCTACGAAAATATACGAAAGCACAATCATTCCGCTTCATGCGCTCGACCGAACAAAATAAGCCACTATGCTCAATTTTTTCTTGCTCTCTCTCTCTCTGCTCTGCTCTCTCAAATATGTATATAATATGTTGGAACTCCCTTGGAGCAACGACACAATTTGATTCATCTAAAATAAGAGTTTTTTTTATTACAACGAAAAGATAATAGCACATGGTTACTAACTTAAAATAAGAGAATCAACAATTCAATGTTTATGCTCCTATGCATTCCATTAAACTTCAATAATTAATTATTATAATTATTTTCATTAACTTAAGATTAATTTAATTATTTTTAATGTAGTTTAATATTGATTAATTTATTATTAAGTTTATTATACTCGTATTTGTATCACCAATCTCTCTTTTCATCTTCTTATATCTCTCCGATAGTTATTTGTGATCATCGATATGTGGCCCACATATGCTCACAACCATATGATTAGACCGTTCTTCTAGATGGCATCCGAATGCGTTAGCCTTTTCCAATTCGCATTTAGCAACTTCGCCGCTAGGGCATCGGACAGGTACCTGTCTAAAAGGTTGTCGTTTAAGTGATTTTGTACATTTCCATAACGAATAGTTTGCATCAATAGTGTAGTCCATGGAAGCCACTTTTTGCTCGAAGAAATCGCTTCTGAGTTCCCTTAAAAGGTTACGTAGTTGTCTTGCTACCCGGTTCCACAAAAGTCGGTCCCAAGGATCTTGGGATCGAATTGCTTTTCTACGAAGGCGCCTTTTTGTTCTGATGAGTTCTTTGGCTTCTCTCGTTAGAACAATGCCATAATTATTGGGACAAAGCGCAGAATTAAGCGGCGTTGTAGCAGCAGCAGCTCTATGTATGCTCTCCGAGAGAGTATCAACCGCATTCTCGATGTCTTCACCGGAGTTCAGACACAAATTCAATTGAATGGAGTCATCTAGCTGTTGTCTGAAAGCCTCGATGTCAGTATGGCTGGTTATTAGCCTTGGGCTTGGCCTGATATGATGACCATCGATGTGCAACTCGGCAATATGGGCTAAGTGGTCAGAGTCTAAGTCCCAGCTTTGGTAAATATTTGCTTGATAATGCTGTATCCCATGGTATAATGCAAAATCAATGCAAGAGGGAGTATGACTGGATATATATGGGTACCTAGTAGGAGATCCTGCTGCAAGAATATTAGCTCCTCCTTAGGCTTCTGCTAGTTCTTTTCCCCTGGGTGAATTGTATGAATCTCCCCACAGCCAGTGTCGTGCATTCCAGTCACCACCAATAAGATACCTTTGGCCGCAAGAAGCGAGTATGTCGCTGAATTGTCTTTCTTCTATTCTGTTCCTTGGTGGGCAGTATATGGCGCAAAATTCGATGTCTCCCAATCCAGTGGCAACTTTGATTGCAGACATTTGTATATTTTGAGTTTCAATAACCCTTTGTGGGAAGTGGCGCAGTGAACTTCTAACGAATATAGCCGCTCCTCCCATACCATGGTTGTGGTTTGATGGCTTGTAAGCTGGATAGAAGGTATAGCCATATAATTTGACTGTATCTCCTCGATTCAGTCTGATTTCATTTAATAGTAGAATGTCGACGTTGTTGTTGTGCGCGAATAGCTCCACCTCTCTGGCTTTTCCTGCAATGCCATTGACATTCCAGATGAGAATCTTGAGTGGGTTCATTGTGAGGCTGAAGCGTTGTTAAGAAGCTGGTGAGTCGATGAATCCCCAGTCCATTGCTTGAGCATGCTGGCCATTTCGTGGACCATTTTTTCTAGACGTTCTAGTCGTTCACTGTTTCTCTTCTTTTGTTGTTGCTGTTCGCGTTGTTGTGCTTGAAGCCATGAAAGAAATTGCTTCTGTTGCTGCACTTGCAGCTCTTTTTGCCATTTCAAAAATTGATGTTGTTGTTGTTCCAGTAAAGATTGGACATCAACTTGATGCTGCTGCTGTGAGATATATCCTATAGGTTTAGCTAACTGGGCTTGCGCTTGAATGTTATGTATGCGACTTTGAGCAGATGCGCTTCCATTTCTTGCTACCGCGGCATAGGATATTCCACCTGCTCCAACTCCAGAAGTATTTGAAAGCTGCTGTGGTTGTGGTTGTGGACGCATTGGTTGATGCTGGTGCTTACGTTGTCGCTGTTGCGGTCTTGCTTGATTCTTCTTGATCGTAGAGGAGCTCATTGAACGTCGATAGAACTCCTAGTACCACGGGCAACCTTTGTAGCTTGCCATGTGGTTACCTCCACAGTGAAGGCAGGTAGGCGGTGCATCTTGTGAGCGTGCGCAAAGATTGGTGGGATGGTCCTCGCCACAGCGTGCACAGTTAGGATGGCGACGGCAGTATTTGGCTGTATGGCCATATTCTTGGCATCGGGTACATATGACAATTTCAGAAATTTTACGCATCCTTTCAACTCTCACCATTTGGCGGCAAAGTGTTTTTATATTGTAAACTTCGTTAATATTTTTATAAGGTTTTATATTTACAAAAAATATATTTAATTTTGCATCCCTGTTTGACCGTGACCTTGGGTTGTGAATTTGCAAAGCATCAAAGCCATATTTTTTAAAATTGGCAATTATTTCATTGCTCAAGGTACTATGGTGTAGCCCTCTTACTACAACTCTGTAAGGTTTTTCTTCCTTCATCTGATACGTATGGAACTCAATACCTATTGCATCAAAATGGCTTACGATAGCTCTGTAAGTGTCGCTATCTTTAGGAAATATTCTAGCCGTTACTCCTTGGTTGATCTTGACTGATACGTTATCAATACTGGTGACTTCACTAATGATTGCAAATAGATCATTAAGATCAGTGATACTCACAACGATTTGCGGTGGCTTAGATGACCCGAGAGTCTGTTGGTTGTTGCTGGGTTCTTTATTCTGATGGCTGTTGACTGTATCAATTGCATCAGCAGTGTTGCTATGATCAACAATAGAAGCAGTGGGATTCACATCATCCTCGCCTTCACTGGTTGCGTCCATATCCTTGTCCAGTAGAGCAAAGCTGTTACAGGATTTTGCCATATTAGTTGAAGCGGAGTGTGAGACCTCAACTTTGTTTGCTCTTTTATTATTGTTATAGGGAGATAGAGGTATCTTCCTTTTAGTTTTAAGCATTTTCTGGGCTGCTGCCAGTTTTGTAGCAGCTCCAGTCAGTTTTACAGAGTCAAGTGGGAAGACGGCTGCCTGACTATCCATGCTTCCGCTAGGGGTTGCGCTGTTAATTGCAGCAGTTGCGGTGGTATATACTGTGCTACAAGTAGCACTAGTAAATGTTATTGTTGTTGTCATGGTGCTGAGATTCTGAGAATCAGTGAATGATAGGCGTTGGTTATTGAATTCAGCCCTCAGCTCAAAAGGTGTTTTCCCAGCTATTTGGCACATTCTTGCATAATCAATCGGCTTATTTCTAAGCTGAGAGTTAGCTGAAAGGTTGTCCATTTTAATTTGTATTTGTTAACTTTTGTTATATTTTCGAAGCAGAATATCAGCTGAGCACGGCGTTTATTTCCCCTCTTGTGCAGGGGCGCGCACGTAGAGGGGTAATAAGTGTGGCCCTGGTGGGCAACGAGTATTTGTAGTTTGTCGCAGACCCCTTGTTGTTCGTTGTTTCGGGCAGCCGACACTGCACGGGACAGCGTCCGATGTTTACCGTTAGGTCTTCTACAGTTAGGTCTATTTTTAGCTTAAGTAGAAAATTCGCGTATTTTGTGTATGCGTGACACAACCGACCGCGACGAGAGCAGACTAGCGACTCAAACGATATATTTGACGATTCTAGCTGCAATGATACAATGATGATAGCAATAGCTATCGATGATTTTCCAATTTTAATGGGATCATGCCCTGTTTTTTGTTGCGCACTAGACTTGAAAATTGCACCATATGCTCTGGTTCACAGCGTTTGGGCTGTGAATGAGTATTCTGCAATCGGTATCGCCCGACTGCAGCGTTCTTACTTGTTTTACTTAACAAAAGTTGGTGTGGTGTGTGTGTGTGTATGTGTGTGTTTCTTTTGTTAAGCAGAAAGACGCGAAAAATTATAGAAATAGCTATTGTTCGAAGGGTTCAGAGAATCTCGTAGTCTCGACTAGAGTTTTCGCACTGGTTTCAATTTTGTATTTTTTTTCATGTTCAAACGTTTGTTTTATAGGCGCATATCAGTGTGAACTTTCACGCATATACCTTTTTGATATGTGGTGTTTAGAAAAAGGTTCCTTTGCAGATGAAGCAAGAAAGTGTTTAACAACTTAAATCATAGATTATAATCTGACTGTACAAATTTATTGAAAATAAAATAAAATAAAATTGAAACGCAAACACTTAAACAACAGAACAATATACAAAATTATTGAAAAATTTAAAATATAACAGCAAAAGAGCTAGCATTCAAGTATTCCTGGTATTACCTTCATCAGTGCATAACATATAAAGTAATGCTCCTGCTGCTAAAAAATAGGCATTGGTGAGCTCTCTGAAGGAGCTGCTGAGGCAAGGAATAAAGACGTTAAGAGCTACAAATCAGGACTTGATCTGATTACCTTTGAGCTCAGATCCTCTAATCAATAGCACTAACCAGAGAACACATATGTAGACCGGACACGTAGTGTCGTCTCGTCTCCTCACTTTTTGGGTTCGGGCTACGAAAATATACGAAAGCACAATCATTCCGCTTCATGCGCTCGACCGAACAAAATAAGCCACTATGCTCAATTTTTTCTTGCTCTCTCTCTCTCTGCTCTGCTCTCTCAAATATGTATATAATATGTTGGAACTCCCTTGGAGCAACGACACAATTTGATTCATCTAAAATAAGAGTTTTTTTTATTACAACGAAAAGATAATAGCACATGGTTACTAACTTAAAATAAGAGAATCAACAATTCAATGTTTATGCTCCTATGCATTCCATTAAACTTCAATAATTAATTATTATAATTATTTTCATTAACTTAAGATTAATTTAATTATTTTTAATGTAGTTTAATATTGATTAATTTATTATTAAGTTTATTATACTCGTATTTGTATCACCAATCTCTCTTTTTCATCTTCTTATATCTCTCCGATAGTTATTTGTGATCATCGATATGTGGCCCACATATGCTCACAACCATATGATTACACAAACATATGATTAGGGAAATGTGAATGTACACAAAGCTTACATCTCCACCCCCGAGTTGCTTAATTTCCCATGAAATATGAATTAAGCCTAGAACTTATGGATTAATCAGCCATGGGAATGAGCTTTGTGACATGGTAAAGAGATATAGATTTTTTTCCACGACCAGTGTTTATTATACAAATCGGATCAGAGATTTTTTCTTCTATTTCAAAGGGACCAATTCTTATTTCATCAATTTTTCTCCTGTTTAGCTTATTGCCGTTGGTTATAGAGACCATATCGCCTTTTTGAAAATCATGTTTTTTTCTATTTTTATCAAATAGTGCTTTATTATATTCATGTGATCTTTTTGATCTGAGCAGTGCTAGATTCCGATCTTGTTCCAAATTTCTTGAATAGTTGTTCATGTTTTTTAGTTCCGGAGGTAGTAAGTCAGTGACCTCTCAGTTCATCAGATAGATAGGAGAAAATCCTGTTACTGTATGCGATGTTCTATTATATTTTTTTACGCATTCTTCTGCGATTTTCGACCACGCCCTTTTTGTTGCACCATTATCATTGAGCATACATCTTATCTTATTTACCAAGGTCTGGTTTAATCTTTCGTTCAGACCGTTAGAAAAAGGGGCATCTACTGCGGTTAGAATTAATTCTATATTTTTCTCTTTAAGGTATCTTTTGAATTCGTTTGAATTTATGGCCGGATACTGATCTGCAAGCAAGATTTCAATCGAATTCTCCTTCGGTATTTTTTCAATTAGTTTTACGAAGTCGCAAGCGAGTTGATTTTTCGAACATGATATATATGCGAATCTAGTAAAATGATCTACTAATAAATGCAAATATCTTTTTGTCGATCGTTGTCCACCAAAACCTCCAATTGTATCTAAGGACATTATTTGTAACGGTCTCTCTGCAGGACCTAAATATGACAAACATCCAAACTTCTTGTTTAGTCTTGTTTTATTTTTTATACAAGTTTCACATATTTTGCAGATCATTTTTATATTGTCTGATAAATGTGGTGCTGTATAAAACGGTTTCATTTTCGCTTCTATTTGACCTACCCCAATGTGGCAGAACTCATTATGTATTTTCTTTATAAGTATTTTACTATATTCTTCACTCAAAACTATTTTTTTCTTATTTTTTCCATTCTGCTTGTAATATATATCATTTTCGATAATAATATGTTTCTTGTCTTTTAAATCTGCGTTTTGTTTTTGGTCATTTTTTATATCATTTATACTTATTATATTTACTGTTTGTAATTTATCATCATTATTTTCATAGAATTCGTAAACAGGATTTCTGCTAAGGCAGTCAGCTTCGGTATTATCCTTTCCGGGATTGTATATTATTTTGAAATTGTATTGAGAAAGGTAGTGTGTCATATCACCCAATTCATCGTCTGTTCTGTTTTTTATGTTTAAGTGCTCTAGTGGTTTGTGGTCTGTGTAAACAATGAATTCGATTCCAATCATCCAATGTTGCCAGAATTTTAAGCATTCTTTAATGGCCAAGCATTCTAAAAAATTGCTTTCATCTTTTTTTGCGAATCATTCAATTTTTTTGAAAAATAAGCTATTGGTTTTTGCGTACCATCGTTTTGTTGTTGTTTTAAGATCGCTCCAATACCTTTTATGCTTGCGTCTGTGTATATAAAAGTTTGAGCTTTTGGATTGTAGATGGCCAGAATTGGTTTCGAGCACAAGTATTGTTTTACTTTACTAAAGGCTATTTCACAATCATTTGACCAAACAAACCTTACATCTTTTCTGAGCAAGTTGTGTAGGGGATCGAGCAAAATTGAGACGTTAGGAATGTATTTCCCATAAAAAAAAGAACTGTCGTATGTTTTTCTTATTTTCTGGTAAAGGAAAGTCTATTATAGATTTTAAATTATCTTTCAGAGGAGTCACCGAATTCTCTGCGATAAAATGACCCAAATATCTGACTGAACTTGCCGCAAAATTGCATTTTGTTAACTTTAACCGGAATCCTTCCTTTACTATAGCATCTAACAATTGTCTCAAGTGAATTAAATGATCATCGAACGTCTTTGAGAATATCATAATATCATCTATGTAGTTTACAACAAAATTTGATAAGTTGTACTTTCTAATTATATTCACCAGAATTCTTTGAAATGTTGCAGGAGATGTTTTTAATCCAAAAGGGAGGAATGTCCATTGATAATGACCTTCTTGTGTCACAAATCCAGTCCTTGGCCTATCTTGAATTCTCAATGGTATAGACCAGAAGGCTGAGTTTATGTCCAGCGTTGTGAAAAATTTACAATCAACTGTCTTAACCATTAAATCTTCAATAAAAGGGAATGGTTGTGATTGAGGTACTATTAGTTTATTTAAATCTCTAAAATCAATACATAGTCTACTCTTCTTCTCTTCATCCTTTTTATAAGCCAATGTAACTGGTGCTGCAAATGGACTATAGGATTCCTCAATTAGGTTATGTTTCAATAATTGAGCCACTTGCTTTTCGATTTCAACTTTATCTTCTAACGAACATCTGTATGGTCTTTTGTAACAGTATTTTTCTACCTGTAGGTCTATAAAGGCTTCGTAGTTCCTTACTTTGCCGACATCATACTTATCTTTGGCAAAAATATGTTTATAATTATTTATCAAGGAATTTATTTTACTTCTTTGGTCACTATTTAAATGATTAATATTAATATTGAAATCATTTACATTAATGCCTTCATTGAAATTTACTTGAATTTTAGCAAATGCATTTTCAATCTTAATTTCATTTTTATTTTGACTCTTATTATTATTATTATTATTAGTTATTTTGATATATTTCAACTTATTTTTATTATCTACATCTGATTTTAATTCTTTATGTAAATGGATGTTTAAATCTGAGTCGTGGGTCAATCCAAATCTTTTTATAGTGTCTAATCCGAGGATCATATCATAATTGAAATCAATATTGTTGTATACAAACGCATTGATTCTATCTTCCGTACCGAGTATTCTTCAGTTTTACCCCTGCCACTAATTTTTTTTATTGTACTTTTATGGTTATCTTTTGACAAATGTTTAATCTTCACTAAATTAGAATTTATAAGTGTGACATTTGAGCCCGGATCATAAATACCCCTGCATTCAATTTTTTTCATTTAGTACTACTTTAACTTCAATTAGTGGGGGAATATTTAGTTTTTTGGATCTTCAGTAGTGTCAATTTCCAATACTGAGTTTATTCTTTTATTTGATTCAGTGCTTTTGTTTTCCCTGACGTTGAACCAACACATATCTACAGGGTGATATCTATTCTTATTCCCTCTGCCTTCACAAATCTTACAAGGTTGTTTAAACTTGGGTTTCATTTCTGTCTTAAATGTTTTAAATCTATTTTCATTTGCTTTGACATATTTTGTTTCGATAATGTCCTCAAATTTTCTCAGTTCACTAAATAAAGCAACTGGGGCTGTGACATTTTGTCTGTCAATTTTGTTTCTTATAAACTTTGGAAGTCCGTGGACAATTAGGTTTACTAAAGTTATATTATTCATATTTTTATCGGTTTCAAGTAATAAACGTTCTTTTTTTAATGCATAATCCAGAAGTGAGCCAGAGATATATTTGTAATTTAACGCATAGGTGACAGAAGACCAACCTCTATCTGCAAAAGTTTGTAAAAAATGTTCTTTCCATGTTACCCACTCAGAGCTTATTGTATGTTTAATTAACATAGAATTAAACCACTCCTCTGCTGCTTCATCTAAGAATAGTCTTAAAGCTTCAATTTTTTCTACATCTTTGCTAATACCTAACCTATTACACTCACTTTCATATGTCTGTAACCATTGGTTTGAATTCATTTTTTTACCTTCAAATCTATCAAGCACAAATTTGTCACATGCTCTGTTCAAATTTGTGCTTTTACAATCTTTCATAGATTCACTTTCACATAATTTTTCAAGAAGCCTTATTAAAGTTGTATCTATTTGATCTGCAGAGGTGTTTGCTTTGCTTTGTTCCATGCCAGAAATGTCTTGTAGCAGATAGTTATTGATTATCATATTACCACTTCCATCTCTGTATAGCTGTAAAATCTCGTCACTTAGTTTCATCCACACATTCCTGAATTGTCCCCGTTTTTGCAATGATTTTGCAACGTTCCGGAATTCTGGTAGCTTCATAAGTTCATAAGGGTGTGCTTTGCATGATTGGTAATTTTGTGGAATGCTGTATTTCTTCCCATCGTCGTCTGTTATAGACTTTATTAGAATAATGTGTGATTTTTGATCTTCGTCAGCAACAAATTCAAATCCAAATTGTAGCTTTGCCATAGTGTGTGTGTTTTTTTTGTATTATTCGCCTATAAACGTACTAATTGTTGATTTATAATATGTTGGAGCTCCCTTGGAGCAACGACACAATTTGATTCATCTAAAATAAGAGTTTTTTTATTACAACGAAAAGATAATAGCACATGGTTACTAACCTAAAATAAGAGAATCAACAATTAAATGTTTATGCTCCTATGCATTCCATTAAACTTCAATAATTAATTATTATAATTATTTACATTAGCTTAAGATTAATTTAATTATTTTTAATGTAGTTTAATATTGATTAATTTATTATTAAGTTTATTATACTCGTATTTGTATCACCAATCTCTCTTTTTCATCTTCTTATATCTCTCCGATAGTTATTTGTGATCATCGATATGTGGCCCACATATGCTCACAACCATATGATTACACAAACATATGATTAGGGAAATGTAAATGTACACAAAGCTTACATGTATATGTATGTATGCATGTGAGCACAAGCATCAGCTTACAAAAATTGAACCCATGCCTTCCCTTCTGTGTGAAGAGTATACCGAACTTTTCAAACCGTTTGCCAAGCTCCTACAAAATATTTGCATTTTCGTTATTATTTGTGGGAAAGGGTATGAAAGCGTTGGTGCTCATAATGAAAATGCTTTCGCGACGAGCGTGCACGCACACACTCTCCCATGATACATGTACTATGAGCATTTGTATGCCTGTGTGCGAAGCTCTTGCTGCCTGTAGCAATTTTAAACCCCAGCATTTGCATTTGGTCGATCTTGTGGAGTGCTCACACTTACATACATTTTATGTATGTTCGATTGTGTGTACGCAGAGAACACGATTGTATGCCTGTGTGCCTTTATATTCGTTTATTAACAACTTTACTTATATAATATAATATGTGTTTACGCGGCTAAGGGTACCGCACGATGCTTGCGGGACGGCCGAAAGCATTGCTTCGCAAGCACTTTACACTCCCTTAGCCTGGGACAGCTCGTCTTCGCTCGATTCTGCGAAGCTCATCATAATTGTGGCCGCGAAGGTGGTTATAAGTTTCTAAGCTGCCTCCGCCTCCAGCATAACGTTGACCATGTTGATCGCTCCAAGGGAACGGCCCACTGCTTAACCAAGCAAAGCCTCTCCTCTAGGAAGCGTCCACATTCAAATAAGACGTGGTTGGCGCCCTCCACCAGACCTCGTCCGCACCAAGATCATTCGTCGGTTTCTTCATGGCCAAAGCGCTTTAAGTAGCTCCGAAAGCACCCATGTCCCGAAAGAATCTGCGCAAGATAAAAATTAACCACGCCGTGTTTGCGGTTTACCCATGGCTCAAGCTCCGGGATGAGAGTATGTGTCCACCGCCCTTTAGTTGAGCTGCTCCACCTTCTTTGCCATCGTGCAATGTTGTTCGCTCTGATATTGTTACGTTGCAGAGGCTCGTGTGCGTTCCGTTCCACGGCTTCGGCGAGTAAGTCCTCCAGAGGCACCATGCCGGCTATGACGAGTGCCGCGTCGTCAGAGACTGTTCTGAACGCGCAGCAGACTTTGATTGCGCTCAGTCTGTAGGTAGCGCAAATGCCCCGGCTGTACCTCGGCGTTGCAATCGCTCTTGCCCATATTGGCGCAACATAGAAGATGACAGACCTAATGACGCTCATTAGAAGGAGACGTCGTTGCTGTTTTGGTCCCCGCATGTTAAGCATAATTCTTGAGAGAGCTCTACAAGAATCAGCTGCCTTTTTATGCACATATTCTAAGTGCTCGCGGAAAGTGAATCTTGTGTCTATCATGACGCTAAGATATTTTATCGCCCCCATTGACGCAATGGTGACGCTGCCGATCTTTATATTGTCAATTTCCACTTTTTTACGACTGCTTACTAGGACGACTTCGGTTTTGTGTGCCGCTAGCTCGAGCCCAGCTCCTGTCAACCAGCTTCGTATGCGATTGATACTTTCGCTGCACATATCCTCTGTATCTTTAAGCTACTTGTCTATGGCGACGACGGCTACATCATCAGCAAAGCCAATGGTGTAAACACCTGCTGGTAGTTCCAAGCGCAATACGCCGTCATACATAATATTCCATAGGAGAGGCCCCAGCACTGAGCCTTGTGGTACTCCAGCTGACACTGTATGAGTTTGGGGACCCTCACTCGTGTTGTATACCAGTGTTCCTCTGAAGTAGCTCTTTATTATCTCTTTTAGATATTTAGGGATATTGTGATAGCGCATCCAGTATCATATCCCAACTAGCTAGTCACGATGATGCAGTATTGCTTCGTCCGCTGTCTCCATCTGGTGCCTTGGATGGCGGAATGCCTGGCGCATCTGTTGTTGACCGAGCCTTCCTTGGTTAGGGTGGTAGGCCACCGGCGCTAGCAATAGAAGTCTCCAGTCTAGAGCCAACCAGTTTCTCAAACACCTTTCCTATGGCCTCTAAGAGACAGATTGGTCTATACGAAGATGGTTCCCATGGTGGTTTGCCAGCCTTGGTAGCAATACAAAGTTCTGAGTTTTCCAGGCTGCAGGGAACGTCTCCTGAATTAAACATTCGTTGAATAATTCGGCAAACGTACTAGTATGCAAGGCGAGGGCTAGCTTTAGCGCACGATTTGGGATTCCGTCCGGTCCTGGAGCTGTGTTAGTTCTAAGACCTCTGAGAGCTACTAAGGGGCATGATTGTAGCTTAATCTTTCTGGGAAGAGCGTTTCCACAATCGATTTAAGCTCCAGACGATCCGTCGGCTGCACCTGTTTAGATGCGTATAGTCTTTTAACTACTATCTTATATGCCCTGCCCCAAGGGTCATGTTCGGCTGAGTCGCACAACTGTAAAAAACACTCTCTTTTGCTTGCCCGAATGGCCTTCTTCAACTGTTTTCTGGCTGCCTGGTAAGCTAATTGTTTTTCGAAAAACGTAGACCTACCCCGAGCCCGTTGATAATTTCTTCTCGCCTGTATGCATTTGCGTCGAGTGTCACCTATTTGTGCATTCCACCAATACGTTAGCTCATGTTGTCGCGTGAGCTGCTTGCGGCGTAACCTGCTGCTATTGCAGGCACTCTGTATTTGGGCTACCATTTGGCATGCTCTGGCCTCAGCATTACCAATTGTGCCCAGGGACTGAATGGCCTCTGAAAAGACCGCGGGATCAAAAGTATCTAGCCGATACGACTCCCTCCACAAGGTTGACGCCCTGGCAGGTGGCTCAACTATTGTGAATAGAAGTGCCGTATGATCGCTGCCCGTATAGCTATCGCAATGGCTCCATGTTGCTCCCCGAAAGAGGGATGAAGTGACAAAAGTAATGTCGATAACAGATCCGTATCCCGCCCGACTGAAGGTGTATTCATGGCCAGTGTTGAGCAGTGCAACATCTAGTGTCGCGAAGATCTCCAGTAGGATACGACCTCTGGCATTTGTTGTGAGGCTACCCCATTCTAACGCCCAGGAATTAAAATCTCCAGCTATAATGGCCTTCTAGGGGTCGGTCCTCGGCAAGCTCGTCGAGCACCGTCGTGAATTCACTGAGCTGCATGCTGGGGGCCAGATAGCAACTGTAAAGCCATAAGTTACCATATCGGCCGCGTACGAACCCATTGAATGACTTAACATTCGAAAGTACATTCGTTGAGTTGCCACATACCCACAACACAGCTTTGCAATTAGCGTCTGTTGACCATGTCCCATGGCAGGTGGTCCTACAGTGATGAGGCTCACTGAGAAATGCAACGTCTCTGCATTTTTCTCTTATGGTCTGCTCTAATAGATCTTGGGCAGCAACACAGTGATTTAAGTTAAGCTGGAATAACCTTAACATTTCATTTTACGCGCAGCTTCACGGTAGGATGAACACTTAAAGCTGCCTGCTGAGTGGTCCGTCTGCTTTTCACTTTTCCGGACGCAGAGGCTACACATAGGTGGCTTTGTGCATGCTTTGGCACTGTGACCCATCTCTCCACACCTGAAACAGGCACCCTTTAGGTCACAGTCGCTGCTGCAGTTGGCTGCAATATGTTGCAATTGGGAGAGCAATGGTAGCTCTTTGCTGTCCACCAATGGCTGGTCGAAGCGATTTGATAACCTCAATGGGGAGTGAGCTATCTTTGAACTCCACCCTAATGGCCTCCAATATCTCCTCTTTGCTCGCTAGCTCAACTAGTTCGCGAATCTCATTTTGAGCTGATTCGGTAAGTGTTTTAACCACCGCTCCGTCGCTTAAGGCTTTCCTACAGCTTCGTGCAGGGCCTCAGCGCTATTATTTTTAATGTAGTTTAATATTGATTAATTTATTATTAAGTTTATTATACTCGTATTTGTATCACCAATCTCTCTTTTTCATCTTCTTATATCTCTCCGATAGTTATTTGTGATCATCGATATGTGGCCCACATATGCTCACAACCATATGATTACACAAACATATGATTAGGGAAATGTAAATGTACACAAAGCTTACATGTATATGTATGTATGCATGTGAGCACAAGCATCAGCTTACAAAAATTGAACCCATGCCTTCCCTTCTGTGTGAAGAGTATACCGAACTTTTCAAACCGTTTGCCAAGCTCCTACAAAATATTTGCATTTTCGTTATTATTTGTGGGAAAGGGTATGAAAGCGTTGGTGCTCATAATGAAAATGCTTTCGCGACGAGCGTGCACGCACACACTCTCCCATGATACATGTACTATGAGCATTTGTATGCCTGTGTGCGAAGCTCTTGCTGCCTGTAGCAATTTTAAACCCCAGCATTTGCATTTGGTCGATCTTGTGGAGTGCTCACACTTACATACATTTTATGTATGTTCGATTGTGTGTACGCAGAGAACACGATTGTATGCCTGTGTGCCTTTATATTCGTTTATTAACAACTTTACTTATATAATATAATATGTGTTTACGCGGCTAAGGGTACCGCACGATGCTTGCGGGACGGCCGAAAGCATTGCTTCGCAAGCACTTTACACTCCCTTAGCCTGGGACAGCTCGTCTTCGCTCGATTCTGCGAAGCTCATCATAATTGTGGCCGCGAAGGTGGTTATAAGTTTCTAAGCTGCCTCCGCCTCCAGCATAACGTTGACCATGTTGATCGCTCCAAGGGAACGGCCCACTGCTTAACCAAGCAAAGCCTCTCCTCTAGGAAGCGTCCACATTCAAATAAGACGTGGTTGGCGCCCTCCACCAGACCTCGTCCGCACCAAGATCATTCGTCGGTTTCTTCATGGCCAAAGCGCTTTAAGTAGCTCCGAAAGCACCCATGTCCCGAAAGAATCTGCGCAAGATAAAAATTAACCACGCCGTGTTTGCGGTTTACCCATGGCTCAAGCTCCGGGATGAGAGTATGTGTCCACCGCCCTTTAGTTGAGCTGCTCCACCTTCTTTGCCATCGTGCAATGTTGTTCGCTCTGATATTGTTACGTTGCAGAGGCTCGTGTGCGTTCCGTTCCACGGCTTCGGCGAGTAAGTCCTCCAGAGGCACCATGCCGGCTATGACGAGTGCCGCGTCGTCAGAGACTGTTCTGAACGCGCAGCAGACTTTGATTGCGCTCAGTCTGTAGGTAGCGCAAATGCCCCGGCTGTACCTCGGCGTTGCAATCGCTCTTGCCCATATTGGCGCAACATAGAAGATGACAGACCTAATGACGCTCATTAGAAGGAGACGTCGTTGCTGTTTTGGTCCCCGCATGTTAAGCATAATTCTTGAGAGAGCTCTACAAGAATCAGCTGCCTTTTTATGCACATATTCTAAGTGCTCGCGGAAAGTGAATCTTGTGTCTATCATGACGCTAAGATATTTTATCGCCCCCATTGACGCAATGGTGACGCTGCCGATCTTTATATTGTCAATTTCCACTTTTTACGACTGCTTACTAGGACGACTTCGGTTTTGTGTGCCGCTAGCTCGAGCCCAGCTTCTGTCAACCAGCTTCGTATGCGATTGATACTTTCGCTGCACATATCCTCTGTATCTTTAAGCTACTTGTCTATGGCGACGACGGCTACATCATCAGCAAAGCCAATGGTGTAAACACCTGCTGGTAGTTCCAAGCGCAATACGCCGTCATACATAATATTCCATAGGAGAGGCCCCAGCACTGAGCCTTGTGGTACTCCAGCTGACACTGTATGAGTTTGGGGACCCTCACTCGTGTTGTATACCAGTGTTCCTCTGAAGTAGCTCTTTATTATCTCTTTTAGATATTTAGGGATATTGTGATAGCGCATCCAGTATCATATCCCAACTAGCTAGTCACGATGATGCAGTATTGCTTCGTCCGCTGTCTCCATCTGGTGCCTTGGATGGCGGAATGCCTGGCGCATCTGTTGTTGACCGAGCCTTCCTTGGTTAGGTGGTAGGCCACCGGCGCTAGCAATAGAAGTCTCCAGTCTAGAGCCAACCAGTTTCTCAAACACCTTTCCTATGGCCTCTAAGAGACAGATTGGTCTATACGAAGATGGTTCCCATGGTGGTTTGCCAGCCTTGGTAGCAATACAAAGTTCTGAGTTTTCCAGGCTGCAGGGAACGTCTCCTGAATTAAACATTCGTTGAATAATTCGGCAAACGTACTAGTATGCAAGGCGAGGGCTAGCTTTAGCGCACGATTTGGGATTCCGTCCGGTCCTGGAGCTGTGTTAGTTCTAAGACCTCTGAGAGCTACTAAGGGGCATGATTGTAGCTTAATCTTTCTGGGAAGAGCGTTTCCACAATCGATTTAAGCTCCAGACGATCCGTCGGCTGCACCTGTTTAGATGCGTATAGTCTTTTAACTACTATCTTATATGCCCTGCCCCAAGGGTCATGTTCGGCTGAGTCGCACAACTGTAAAAAAAACTCTCTTTTGCTTGCCCGAATGGCCTTCTTCAACTGTTTTCTGGCTGCCTGGTAAGCTAATTGTTTTTCGAAAAACGTAGACCTACCCCGAGCCCGTTGATAATTTCTTCTCGCCTGTATGCATTTGCGTCGAGTGTCACCTATTTGTGCATTCCACCAATACGTTAGCTCATGTTGTCGCGTGAGCTGCTTGCGGCGTAACCTGCTGCTATTGCAGGCACTCTGTATTTGGGCTACCATTTGGCATGCTCTGGCCTCAGCATTACCAATTGTGCCCAGGGACTGAATGGCCTCTGAAAAGACCGCGGGATCAAAAGTATCTAGCCGATACGACTCCCTCCACAAGGTTGACGCCCTGGCAGGTGGCTCAACTATTGTGAATAGAAGTGCCGTATGATCGCTGCCCGTATAGCTATCGCAATGGCTCCATGTTGCTCCCCGAAAGAGGGATGAAGTGACAAAAGTAATGTCGATAACAGATCCGTATCCCGCCCGACTGAAGGTGTATTCATGGCCAGTGTTGAGCAGTGCAACATCTAGTGTCGCGAAGATCTCCAGTAGGATACGACCTCTGGCATTTGTTGTGAGGCTACCCCATTCTAACGCCCAGGAATTAAAATCTCCAGCTATAATGGCCTTCTAGGGGTCGGTCCTCGGCAAGCTCGTCGAGCACCGTCGTGAATTCACTGAGCTGCATGCTGGGGGCCAGATAGCAACTGTAAAGCCATAAGTTACCATATCGGCCGCGTACGAACCCATTGAATGACTTAACATTCGAAAGTACATTCGTTGAGTTGCCACATACCCACAACACAGCTTTGCAATTAGCGTCTGTTGACCATGTCCCATGGCAGGTGGTCCTACAGTGATGAGGCTCACTGAGAAATGCAACGTCTCTGCATTTTTCTCTTATGGTCTGCTCTAATAGATCTTGGGCAGCAACACAGTGATTTAAGTTAAGCTGGAATAACCTTAACATTTCATTTTACGCGCAGCTTCACGGTAGGATGAACACTTAAAGCTGCCTGCTGAGTGGTCCGTCTGCTTTTCACTTTTCCGGACGCAGAGGCTACACATAGGTGGCTTTGTGCATGCTTTGGCACTGTGACCCATCTCTCCACACCTGAAACAGGCACCCTTTAGGTCACAGTCGCTGCTGCAGTTGGCTGCAATATGTTGCAATTGGGAGAGCAATGGTAGCTCTTTGCTGTCCACCAATGGCTGGTCGAAGCGATTTGATAACCTCAATGGGGAGTGAGCTATCTTTGAACTCCACCCTAATGGCCTCCAATATCTCCTCTTTGCTCGCTAGCTCAACTAGTTCGCGAATCTCAATTTGAGCTGATTCGGTAAGTGTTTTAACCACCGCTCCGTCGCTTAAGGCTTTCCTACAGCTTCGTGCAGGGCCTCAGCGCTATGCTCCGGCTTCCTACTCAGTTGCAACAAAAGGTCCGCCTTAGCTGTCTTCCAAATGCCTTGAACGTCGCCGCTCAGTTGCTTTAAATTTGGGTCGCTCTTGACTACACGAAGCATGTCCGCATAGCTGCAGCCACCTACGCCTGAAATCGCGATTGCATCACTTCTGGGTCGTTTTAGCATAAACTTGCGTCCTTTAACGACTGTCCAGCTGTTCGGGTTTGTCTGTTGACCTGCTTTATTTTAATTTTCAGCTGTAGTCCGTAAAGCCATTGGTTCTTTTGGGTTCGCTGCGCTTTTATTGGGCCTCTGCTTTTTTGAGGGAGTTTTGCTCTGATCGGTGGCAACTTCCCTCGACTGCTTGGGCGTATTGCTACCTGAGATCGCACTAGCGCTCGCTTTCTCAACTACTTTCTTGAGCGGCGTGGTCTGTACCTCGCAGTTTTTAACCGGTCGGTTGCAGAGCTTTTCGGCCGGCTCCTCTCTCATTAGGGCATTAATATGCCGCTGACCTCCAAATAAGGTCAGGCCCTCTAGAGTAATTCCTATTTGAGCTAACGCTTCTTTTAGTGAGTTGGGTGCCTGGTATTCAGCCACTAGAGACTGATTAAAGGTCGATGGCTGCGGCAGCGCCCTTTGTTGTTGCTGCGGTGATCCTCCATCCTGGCATCCATTTTTAGCTCCGACTAGAAGCAATGGCTACTAATATAATTTAAGTTTAGAGACCGCAGTAACTTAAACTCAGCTTAACTACAGCAAGAGTCCGAAAGTATGCACTACTTTAAATAACTGCGACTTCACTCCAGATGTTAGGTTGCAGTCTTTGCTAAGACCTAGCAACTCACCAAAGTTAATGAGCAACTGATTGGCCGCTGCAGTTTCCAGCACTGCTAACAGCTATTAGACTGAATGCCCCTGATTCTTAGTATTTGCGCAAGTGTGACGCCTTTCGCGCTTGAATTCTACCACCGGGGTACTCCACGAACCACCGCGCAACAAGTCTCTGTTATTTTTCGAGGTCGCTGGGTACGTTGCGCCCACAGCATACACGTTTTCTTTAGATATATCCACTTTCGCAGGGAAAAACTCGGAACAGCCTATAGTCAACAATGGATCACAATAACATCGACCGCACTCGACGAAAACTCCTGTCTAGGCATGGGACGTGAACATTGGCGTGTGTCTACCTCAACTTCGAATTGTGTTAACGATTTTGTACTCAAATTGGAGAATTGCGTTTATATTTAAGTACTTGTTTTTCTTTCAATGATCGTGGGTTTGCCTATAAGAATGAATTTCTTTTTATAGCCTGAACCCATTGAAAATGGAAAATCTAAAAATATGCTTATTCATGTCATAATCATAATCTGAAAGTTTCATGAACAAAGTACATCCACAAGAAAAGTTATTGAACAATTAAGTTCCCATAGTAAGCAACCACTGCAGCCAATGCGTGTTTATTCGTGCATGCGTGCAAGCTTCCTTACTTGTTATAAATGACCTTCCTAACTGTATCTCTTATTCTACGATATTTATGTATGCGGATGATGTAAAACTCCAGTGCAAATGGGCATCTACGCTTTCAAGATGACCCTAATGCATTTCAACTTCGGTGCATGGCAAACCAGTTCCACCTTAATTGCTCAAAGTGTATGAAAGTGACCTTCAGTCGTACCGTTCCTCATATTGTGGACTATAAAATTAGCAACATTTCCTTAAAACACTTATTTACAGTCAAAGATCTTGGTGTTTTCTTTGACTGTTAACTTAATTTTAATCTTCATATCTCTACCATCATAAATGAAGCCAAAAGTGTGCTTGGTTTTATTAAACATTGGTCTAAGGGATTTAAAGAAATTTTTATTACCAATCAATTATTTATTTCACTTGTGCGTACCATCTTAGAGTATTGCTCAGTTGTATGGTCTCCGCAGCATAAACTGTATCAGGATCGTATCGAATCGGTCAAAAAACAGTTTCTTCCTTTTGCCTCAAGGGATCTTAGCTGGGACAGTAATTTACGATTACCGTCTTATCAACGATGGAAGATCAATAAGCTGAAGCCTACTAGCTTATTGATCTTCCATCGTTAATCAATCACAGAACAATTTTAGGAATTGTTTTTCTGCATAAATTGATTAGCGGTGATAGTGATCCGTCTTAATTTTTCGGTTCCGTCCCGAACAACTAGACACTATCGACCGTTTCATTTACCTGTGTGCACTACGGATTATTCTTTGCATAGAGCGTTTCATGTTCTATGTGTCAGCTTTAATAGATATTATATTATCTCGTATTTTCCTTAGAGCTCTCTCTTCCTAAAATAAAATCTCTTCTATTAGGTTATCTCAGGAAAACCACTCGCAATGCCCAGGCATAAGCACTGGTATACATTTCGTTGCCAATGCAGTGTGATTTCTCAATCCTATCATATTACTTTTTGTCTCTTCTTTTACTCATTTCTTTTTATTTCTTATTCTTTGTTCTGTTCACTATTTCTTGCAATATTTGTAATTTTCCTTTTTCTGTACTAATACTTTTATCTTAAGATTTATTATAATTTCAATTATATTAACTTCATTTAAGCTCTGTTAATATATAATTTTTAAATTTTCCATTTTAACACTTTCTTTTCATAGTTTCAATAGTATCACTGACCACATTTGGCTGTAGATTGGAGCATAGCTGGCCGGACTGGCAAATAAAATACCCCCATCGGACTGGTGATATTATTGTTATAATTTGCTGTACTTTTTGTTGGCGATTTTAATTTTAGTTGGCTCCAGTTTTGTCAATATCTTTTTAAATAAATAAATAAATGTAAATACATATACAGGTGAAATTTGCCTTTTTTAAAATAAGCTTACTTTCATACATATACTGGTCAAATGAACCCATTTAAAAGGATGCATCCTTTAAATATCATAAAAATCATGCAAGTAATCAGGAATCATGCAAGTAATTATCGAATGTTTGAAATATTAAATGGTTCGAAATTTTAAGAGAAAATAAATTAAACTTCGAATTATCAAGGGTTTTTATTAACGGTAATGTACATATGTTCAAATTAATTAAGCTTTATAAAGAACGCATTTATACGGGTTTGTTTCGAAGCACATTGACTTTTAAATAATTTGTTTAAAGACAAAAAGTGCCTGAAAGTTATCCAATGAGGCTCTTGCTACTTAACTGACACCGTTGCCAAAGGTTCTGGTCATCTTCATCGTTGCTCTTTTCATTCGTATCTGTCGCAGATAAAATTTCCCCATCGGTTAGGGATCCTGAAACAGCATCATCAACAGAACCACTTTCTCCACAAACTTTTTTAAACACTGTTAATGCCAGATCCCATTAACAGGACCTGCTCTTCCCACACATAGCCCGGCTATGCTGTTAATAGCATAACCGCGCGCTCTTGTCACTTGCCTCTCCTGGTTTTTTTTGACAATTAATATACTTACTACTTACCTACTTGTGAAAGCAACATAACCCATTTAGTGAAAACCACATTTTTAGTGAAAATAAAGAATTTTTTAAACCCACTCCAAAATTGTTCACTTATCTGGAGAAACCACCCTGCACATTTTTGTCCTTCGAGCCGGAGAATCTACACTCATTCTCCAATCACCAGCGATTTTCTAGGCGTTCAGATAAGTAATTTCTTATTTTTTCTCACAGCAACTTGCATATATGTACATATATCTCAGTGCATACTTATACCGGCATTCGCAATCCGCCACTTCCGCCACATATATATGTACATCGTCCAGTTGTGCAAGTTGCATCCCGCATATATATATCCTTATATATTAGCACTAACCAGAGAACACATAGACTAGACAACTAGTGGAAAGCTTTTTGCACACTTTTTTTGAGGCTTTAGAACCCCTGACAGCTTTGGACTCGCTCGGCTCCTTACTTTTAGGTTCGAGCTACGAAAAAATACGAACGCACAATCATTTCGCTTCATGCGCTCGACCGAGATGGTCAACTTTTGAACAAAAGATCCCTCTATGCTCAATGTTCCCTTGCTCTCTCTCTCTCTCGATGCTCTCTGCTCTCTCGAATGTGTATATGTATGTATGCATGTGAGCATAAGCAGCAGCTCACGAAAATTGAAATTTCTTCGCAGCAAGAACCCATGCCTTCCCTTCTGTGTGAAGAGTATACCGAGCTTTTCAAAGCGTTTGCCATGCGTTTTCGTTATTATTTGTGGGAAGGGTATGAAAGCGTTGGTGCGCATAATTAAATTTTTTCGCGACGAGCATGCACACACACACTTACAGTATGCTACATGTACTATGAGCATTTGTATGCCTGTGTGCAAAGCCCTTGCTGGCTATAGCAATTTGAAATCCTAGCATTTGCATTTGGTCGATCTTGTGAAGTGCTCACACTTACATAAATATGTTTGATTGTGTGTACGCAGGGGCCGCGATGCTCACAAATGATGGGGTTATCATTGTAGAAGCAGTTCAGTGCCTTTATATGTATGTGCGTGTGTGTATGTTTATAAGTATATGCATGCGACATGAGCATTGACGTGTGCCTACGACAACTTAGAATTGTGTGAACGATTTTGGGTTTGACCGGAAGAGGCGCGCTTATATTTAAGTAGATGATTAACTAAAGTAACAAGTGCACTTCCTATTACTTTTATAGGTATTTTTTAATTGCATGATTTTTATGACATCTAACAGATGAACTCTTTAAAATGGGTCCATTTAGCCAGTATATGTATGTATGTACATACATATGCTTCTTATTAAGGTAAATTTCACCTGTATATGTGCAGGTACAAGGGATCGAAAATCGCATTCCAATTTGGCCACTCGGATTAATCAGGTACTACATTTCTAGCAAAAATCATTCTGATAGGCAAACCCACGATCATTGAAATAAAATCATCTACTTAAATATAAGCGCGCTTCTTCCGGTCAAACCCAAAATCGTTCACACAATTCTAAGTTGTCGTAGGCACACGTCAATGCTCATGTCGCATGCATATACTTATAAACATACACACACGCACATACATATAAAGGCACTGAACTGCTTCTACAATGATAACCCCATCATTTGTGAGCATCGCGGCCCCTGCGTACACACAATCAAACATATTTGTGTAAGTGTGAGCACTTCACAAGATCGACCAAATGCAAATGCTAGGATTTCAAATTGCTATAGCCAGCAAGGGCTTTGCACACAGGCATACAAATGCTCATAGTACATGTAGCATACTGTAAGTGTGTGTGTGCATGCTCGTCGCGAAAAAATTTAATTATGCGCACCAACGCTTTCATACCCTTCCCACAAATAATAACGAAAGCGCATAGCAAACGCTTTGAAAAGCTCGGTATACTCTTCACACAGAAGGGAAGGCATGGGTTCTTGCTGCGAAGAAATTTCAATTTTCGTGAGCTGCTGCTTGTGCTCACATGCATACATACATATACACATTCGAGAGAGCAGAGAGCATCGAGAGAGAGAGAGAGCAAGGGAACATTGAGCATAGAGGGATCTTTTGTTCAAAAGTTGACCATCTCGGTCGAGCGCATGAAGCGAAATGATTGTGCGTTCGTATTTTTTCGTAGCTCGAACCTAAAAGTAAGGAGCCGAGCGAGTCCAAAGCTGTCAGGGGTTCTAAAGCCTCAAAAAAAGCGTGCAAAAAGCTTTCCACTAGTTGTCTAGTCTATGTGTTCTCTGGTTAGTGATATTAGACACGAATCTGGATATATATCAGGGTGACCGCGCCGGACCAAACGAAAAATACCAATTTGGTCTCAAAAATATACTATAAAATACTATTTCATATTTTACAAAATACAACTATAAATACCATAACAAATAAATCGTCTGGAAATTCAAATTATAATAAAATAATAACTGACTTATTATATATAGAAAAAATAAGGGTTTTCCCATTGCAAAAAATGTTTGTTGTTTATTTCATTTTAAAAAATTAATAATATTTCAGTCCAACGTAAAACAGGAACAATATGCATTCGTATTCAATTCCATATTCCAAAATATATTTAAAGTCTTAAAATTAATTAAATGCTTAAAATTCATTTTGTAACATTTTCTTAAAATAAAATAATAAAGGAACTTCTTTGTTCAGTCTTGCTGGTTTCTCTTAAGATCATTTAATTATATTTACTAGCCTTCTTCGTCAGAGCAGCTTAAATTCAATTTGTTGAAATCTTTTTTTTCACTGGGCTTAAAATTATTGCACCCATTTTCGCGCAATGATTATTGTACATGTAATATATGTGAGGTATTTACATTTTTAAAGCGGTTTCGATTAAATTAATTTGAGAGAGCGTTCACACGACGGATTAGAAACGGGCAAAATTATTAAATCTTTGTTTTTGTGTAGCCGCATGCTGCTTAAGTGACGCCAGCCTACTCAAAATGTTAGTCTGGCACGCTTTGCAGTGCGCATCCATATTATTAGCGCTCCTTCCCAGCCATTTTTCATTTTCCGGCATAGTCTCCCACTCAGCTCTATATTTTTGCTTATTGCTCATGTTTTCTATTTATTTGTTTTAAAATTAAGCAAGTCTTAAGCATTAAGCATTCATTAAGATTCATTAAGACTTAAAGAGTGACCAAACCGAAAATACCATATAATACCATAAAATCGAAGAAAAATGCTACTAAATACCTATATACCATTAAAATATTTTTGAGCAAAATCGGAGCTGATAAAATACCAAAAAGTATTTAAAATACCATATTCGGTCACCCTGCTCGTCACTATGAAGTTTTACAACATCGCAAAGAAGCATCGCAACATTGTGTCAGACTGACTGACGCAACAGTGCACCAATACATTGCTACATCATCAACATTTCACTTTCATGTTGTTATCATAACATACTCATGTTATGTCAAATTCTCATGTTAATTACATAAATCTCTAACACGGCCTTGCTGACGATTACACGTCCTCGTGTATACAGTTAAAAACTCATATCATTTTTAATCAAGATAAGTTAACTTGATTACATACTTTCATCATCCAATATCACATTCGCACCATTTAAACATTTACATTTGCTCTCATCAATATTATCAAAATAAATCTGTCTGTTCATTGCCCACATAATCATTACTTTATCTCATTACACATTTCCTAATGTCTTCAAATGTTGGTTAATGCAAATGAACTCAACCATTTGGATTTCCCTTTTATCTCACACCCATGTTACACCATCAAATAGCAGTGTTACGAGATATCTCATCTAAATTCTTAAAGTACAACGTACTTTTCCGCAACCACTCGCCCATTTGGCTCTCCATCGAACGTCAATTTGGCAGGATATCGCTCGAATTCAGTAGCTCGTATGCTTCTGCACAAACCCGATCATTTGGCTTTCCATTTTATCATACCACAGTTAAACAGGCTCCTGCCGCCACTCTGCGACGATATATACCATATATACCAAGATCTTTCACTAGATTAACTGTCCGCCATGAACAATGTCAGCCTTCACCAGCGTGACCATTGACAACTGAACCTAGCCCCTGTGTATGATGTCCTCCACACCTTCTAGGTGGCAGAGGTAACCTCTTAACCAGCGTCTTTTTCACCGTGGTCAATGTCGTCAAATATTTCTGTTTCGATTTGCTTATCTGGTAATGCTCGTAAAAACTCATGTGAATACTTATATTTTCTCTTGTTTGTTAAGGTTTGTTTTTATCAAAACTTAATCACCAATTTTGTATTTCTTAACTTTTGCCTTATTTTTATCTACTCTATTTTTGTCATACTCGGCATTCCTGACCATATTTTCTTTAGCTAGAACTCTCGCTTCACTAAAATCAATTTTCGTTTCTCCACCGATGGATTAAAGTTAGTTACGCTATTGGTTGTGCAATTCATGGCTAACTGTACTTCTTTTAAAGCTTCTTGCCATAATCATGCACTTGTTTCTACTGCTGTCAACATACTTTTCATAGTATTCATCACGCGCTCCTCTTGTCCATTAGCTCTACTAGCGCTTGTTGCTATCAAACGCAAATCTATTTTTTGAGCAAAAATCTTTAAAGCCACTACTTGCAAAGCTTCTTCCTTGATCTGCAATAATACGATTGGGTGCTCCAAAAAGTGCTATAACAGATTTTTCTTCAACGCAACGTGTGATGAACAGTGACATATTCCTTCACATCACCTTTGCCACTCAACTTGCTCCTAATGTATAATGCCAATGTATTTCAATTTTAGGAATGTGATACACTCCATTTGTATTTTCCGGACGAAGGCTTAGAAAATTTGCATGTTATACTATGTTATACACATTTCCTTACATATTTCATCATACTTTGAAACCAATATTGCTCAAAATCTCGTCTAGTGTTCTCTGCCTACCCAAATGCATTATTGCTTCATGCTCATGATAAATTACAGACTATCTGAAAGCATTCGATATCACAGGCACACGTGTCTTACCATTTCGCTGAATAATAGCAGCCCGGTTAATTTCATATTTTCTTAAAACATCGTTTTGAGTTCCCAGCGTCTGATTGTTTGACTATGTCTATTATGTTCATATCGCGTTGTTGCTCCGTCAATAGCCAATTGTCTGAAATTTCTGCTAAATCAACACGAACTTCTACTTTTCTTATAATTTTGACTTCTGCGGGACAGTAAATCTATATGAACCATTTGGCATTCGAACATTTTCATGGCAATACTTATACATTCGATTATCTTTAAGCGACTTTATCAAATATCAGAATTTCTACCACCAAAAATGCACTAGAGATCCGCGCCTCAGAACACACACATCTGAGCACCACGATCACGCTCCGAATGTCCCACAGAGACAGTCCCACTACAAGAGAAACCATCCAACATACAAATTCTCACAACACCGGCCTCACCGCAGCGCATCCGCCGCCCACCGTGCAGCCAGCAAACGCGTGCATGCGCCACCGTATGCGTACACAAAAATGCGCAGAATAACCAGAACAACAGCCCAAGGAGCCAAGGGCATCCACCAGTCGAGCAGTCTCGACCCGAGCACTCTCACTTGTTTCATATAGCCTTTTGTGCAAAGCTATCTTTAACCAAGGAATAATACACCAGAATCAAAGATAATTGGAAAGCTCTCATCTCGGATCAGTATACTTATCTTCGATTCATCTACCACACATATTTCAGCTACAGTCGGACATCAATTTTCAGCATCAACGTCGGCCACGTCAGCGTTAAATTTTCTTAGAATGACGTCACGTTTCTGCTGCTCACTTCACGTATTGATAGTCTTGACAAATTCGGTTTTGTAGGCCCAAAATCGTACGCCACTGCTCCTCCGAGAACGTAGGAGGTGGTGCCGATCCCACTTCTGATGTCGGGGCGTTGCGTTTGCCGTTCTGGTTTTCCATCATAGCTGCGCGTAATAACGAATTCCCGGTGTGTCGCTAAACTCTTTTTAATGCTCTTTCTCGTTCAATAGTCATTGACCAAGTGTGACTTCTCTTCTACTCTCGAAAGTTATAATCATGATCTCATATTCTTGTTCATCGAAAGCACAGCGACCCTGCTGCGAACGGCATGACTAGCCGTCTCGCTCTCATCCAGCGACACCCGGGACTACGTTCAGCAACAGCTATTGTTGTCTCTCTCTTAGTCACAGTGCATCCTTTAATTGCACCACAATACTAAATCAATCGATTAACACGATATCAAGATATTTAATTGCAATTTCAACAGTGTAATATCGCACTGACACGACATATATATATATGATGTATGATGTATATGTCTCATATATAGCATTGTCAAATTGTTTGACTTCCCACTGTAAGGTGGCTCGCTGGCGGACCACAGTACATTACAGCAGTAACCATAGAACTGATAGACCGAACAAGTAGTGTAAAGACTTTTGCACACTTTTTTCGGGAGTTATCTCCCAGACCACTTCGTATTTGCTCGGCTCTTCACTTTTAGGTTCGGGCTATAAAAATATACGAAAGGACAATCATTTCGCTTCATGCGCTCGACCGAGATAGTTTAATGTTGAAAATTGCTCAATTTTTTTCTTGCTCTCTCTCTGCTCTCTGCTCTCTCAAATATGCATATATATGTATGCATGTGAGCACAAGCAGCAGCTCACGAAAATTGAAATTGAATTGACGCCGAGGGGAACTGCGCGGCCGAGGCTAGCGAGGGCAAAAAGCCATAAACATGAATTAATTAGTTTTTAGCACTCGGCGCGAGAGCATGTAAAGCGAGTTACTTTTTAGACTCGGCGCGAGCAGACGCGAAATAAGCAAGATTGACAAAAGGATGCGCGAATACGAGCGTGAACACGTGGGAGGTTAGAATTAAGAGAAATCTGGAGAAAAAAAACATAATAAAGCGTGAGTTGTCTTGGAGCGAACGCCGACGGCGACGTTGAGCGTTCCTCGATCGACGGTCTACCACTAGTAGTAGCCTTTTTAACATCCCATAACGCGCCTGCGCAACCCCGACTCCAGTAATCTTGAGAGCGCTTGACCGCGCAGCTCGATTTCTGCCGCCCTGCCGCATGCGAATGCGTGGGCGTGTTCGGTGAGGTCATACCGCGTGGTCACATAACCTCTAACTGGTATCTTCTTCATGCGTGCGTTTTTTTTTTTTCAAATGGAATGATTATTTCATTTATTCTTGTTCTTCGGGTGCTGTAATACTATGTCATAAATGATTTAATTCGTTTGCGAACAGGACATTCAGGGCATTCATCTTGCCATGCTGCATAGATACAGCTCGGAACATATACAGCTGGTTCATTAATTCTATCGGCTGTCTTTTCGCCCAATTCGTCGCAGGTCTCATCTGTAATGAATCAGATTAAATTCTTATGGCAGTAGCAGTTGTTAAGATAAGGGAGCAAGCTGGATCCTATTAGTTAGCCAGAGCCCTCAAAGACACCGGCTCTCACGTTAATTAGAAATTGCGAAACAGATATCCGATGTTTTTTGGCTTTGAAGTGAAGAATGAACAAGTAAGAAGACATTCCGTCAACGTACACCGACTTCACGAAAAAGTACTTAGCCCTGAGTCATATAAGCCCAACCGATAATAAAATTCCGAGAAAGCTAACCCCGCACATCGTATTTACCAAACTAGGTGTAGTCCTTCATGGTGGGTTCATTCAGCCAGTTTATATTTCACCCCAAGCACAGCGGCTGTGAAACCCGCAAGGAGACTGCTGCGAAAGGCAATAGGCAGCGCAAGGACGAATAGGTCACTACACTGGTCGGCGTCTCAGCAGCCACCCCAACGACGCACAGTGGGGTCTTTTCTCATTTTGCGTTGCAAAAATAATAGCTATGAACCAAGCAAGATATTTTAAAAATTTAAGACATTTTACAGGTAATTATTCAAGCTTTAAATGAGCCTACGCATACGGTGATGCGTTAACAGGTTACTTCACAGTTTAACCTCAAATATGAAAAATGTGATTTTAGTCATGTTGCTGTATGAGAAACTTAAGTATTTTTGTTGAAAATTATTTTAATTTAATTATTTGTAGTAAATATGACCGTCTAAACAGACAAAAAACAAAAAGTCAGGAACATTTTTTTTAATTACTCCAAATTTGGCATTTCTACCTACTGCATGTAGGTTTCTTTTTTTTATACCCTGAACCCATTTTCAATGGGAAATCAGGGTACAATGGTTTTGTTGTATGTAACAGGCAGAAGGAGGCGTGGCAGACCTCATAAAGTATATATGAGTCGATTTGGCCCTGTCCGTCTGTCTGTCCGTCCGTCCGTCTGTCCGTATGTATGAACGCGTCGATTTCAGAAGATATAAGAGCTAGAGACTTCAATTTTTTTTTCAAATGTCCGTATTTACAGCGCGGATTTCGAGTTTATCATTAAAAATCGATAACTCATCCCGACCTTTTTTTTTATCGATAAAAACTTTATCGAAAAGCAGTTATAAAATTATATATTCTACACCTTTATTACTAGAGTCTCCAAATTTTTAATGTATATTTATATGAATTTTATACAATTTCGGTTTTTGTTATACCCTGAACCCATTGAAAATGGGAAATCAGGGTATAATGGTTTTGTTAAAAGTATGTAACAGGCAGAAGGAGGCGTGGCAGACCCCACAAAGTATATATATTCCTGATCAAGTTGACGAGCTGAGTCGATTTGGCCCTGTCCGTCTGTCTGTCCGTCCGTCCGTCCGTCCGTCCGTATGTATGAACGCGTCGATTTCAGAAGATATAAGAGCTAGAGACTCGAAACTTTTTTTCCTAGGTCCGTGTATATCACGCGCATATCAAGTTTTTCTTTATATATCGATAACTAATCCCGATAATTTATCATCGATCAAAAACCTTATCGAAAGCTAGTTATTTAATTATACCTCCTACACCTTTAGAGCTAGAGCTTCCAAATTTTATATGTAGACTTATATGCATTTTATATAATTTCGATTTTTGTTGTAATTTACCCCCCACCCCTATATCCACCCCCTCACCCTCACCTTTGTAAAAGGCGTATTTCAAGTACTAGAGACGTGTGCTTTAGAATTTACACACATTTTCACCATATGATTATGCCCTGAAAGTTTCATTAAGATTGTGCGTCTAGAAATTAAAATATTCAACAAATAAATCCTTATAATGTTGCCCACACTACAGCGCAGCCCAAGCGCAGTCGCTGCTTACTGCGCAGTTAGCAGAGCGCGTTCTACTACGTGCGTGTGTATGTATGTGTATCGAAAAGAAGTGCAGACTGATTAGAATATCAGATTAGAGGGTTCAGGGTATCTCCTAGTCGAGCAGTCTCGACTAGAGTCTTCTTACTTGTTAAAATAGACCCCCTGCCCTTACATCCACCCCCTCACCCTCACTTTTGTAAAAGGCGTATTTCAAATACTAGAGACTTGTGCCTTAGTATGTATATTCATGTTATAATCATAATCTAAAAGTTTCATGAAGATCGTATGTCCACAAAAAAAATTATTACGCGAAAAATTATTGAAATAGCTATTGCTTCAAGGGTTCAGGGGATCTCGTAGTCGAGCAGTCTCGACTATAGCTTTCTTTCTTGTTTATGCTGGACTAGTAGAGGAGCAGGCAGGCTCTTCAAATGTATCAAAATGTAAAGAATATATGCAGAAGGATGTATACTTGGTCAGTCTCCAGACACCATCTCGTCGATATTGAGGCATAGCTCACCCCATAGAGTATTAATTATATATATATATATATATATATATATATATAAGTTAAGCGCTCCCACACTAGAGTACAAGTTCTTGTGAATATAAATTATAACAAAACTGTGTTTTACTTTGAATCTTTTTATTTTACTGCTCGTGTGAGCTTTCTGAGAGAAGATTATAAACTAAGCTTTTATAAAACTAAACGGCGGCTCCAAGCCATCGCTGCCGGCGGCCGGGCCGACAGAATGCTGAGCTTGCGTCTCCCATGGATGATCAGCCCGCTTCTGCGTGCTGGTGTCTAATTTCGCCTGCAGGTATGTCGCAACGGCGTCCGGTGTACAAGTTGCTGACTTGTTGTCAGCACTATATGATCGGCGCGGGTAGGTTGAAACCCGTCCTCGGGTTTCCCATTGATCGGCTTCCGTTGACATAGTTTTAAACCGATAACTAGGAGGAAGACAAGAGAGACAATGATAGTGACGCAACCAAATGACCTTGATGACAGTTCGGCCTTGAGGTTACTGATGTGGCGAAGATTACTCAAACTCAGGTCGTGAAGGAACGGAAGGCTCAGGTGTTCTCGGAATAGTGTGATGTTGACTATTCCTGACGTCGAAACTGCTGGTTTTTTTCTCAGAATACCCCGATGATTTATGCAACGGGTTTCATTCAATGAGATGTGGTCATCGAAGGTGACTAAATAAGTCCCCGTGACCTGCTGGCTAGTTCCGGTGCTGCCCACTATGTCGATAGTGGCGCTGTTGATGATAACGATGCCTTCATCGACTACGATTATGGGCTTTAGATGCCCAAGACGTGTAGCGCATTGTGCAGTGCCACCTGAGACCAACTGTTGGGCACATGTTGTTTTCTGCATTTGTTTGCAGAAGGTGGTGCTCACTGTAGAGGCGCAATCCCGCACGGCGAAGGCTTTTGTTCCGCAATCAGCCACCATGTCGCCTTCTTCTAAATCTATTATTATATTACTATGCTGAACGGGAAAAATATTGATTTTTTCGTAGTGTAACTTAGGTTTAGGGAATTTGATTAAAAAATATAGTAGTTGGGAATTTTGAAAAGCCTTAATATTTGATACCTCTAGTAGGTCTGTTACGCTAACATTGGTGAGTTGCTCATTTAGTTCTTTTACATCAATGCTGTCGAGTATGAGTGGGCTAATTAAATTTATTTTTGCAAGTGAAATTGAAAGAATCAAATCTTCTATGTCCGAAATTATCATTCTGTTTTTCGCCAAGATAGTCGTATAAAGATATTCGACTTCAGTATCTGGTTTTTGAATTGTGTTAAGAGCTCTTGAAATTTCGTTGAGTCTTACTTGAATTTTGTTATTGATCTCGATTTGCTTGTTTTCACCGTCTACTAATTGTCCTTGTTTAAATTTTATCTCTCTCCCAGTCATCGAAATCTGGGGTTCCTGCTATTGCTTTAAGGGCACTACCTATCAAGTTTATGCTTCTGGCCTGTCTATGGTGAACGTAAAGGGTACTAATTAAAGTGGCTATGTGTTGTAAGTCAGTCTTAAGTACCTGTCTCATATGGTCTTTGGGTAGTCCGTCTATTAAGTTCCATGTCTCGTCAACATATGTCTCTTATATCGTCAGGTTAGTTGTGTGTCCTATGTAGCCGTATTCGTCCCAAATCGTCACGTCCCCGTCTATTATAGGTATGTAGTCCGCGTGCGTATAGTCATTAAGTCTCGAAGTCGCTTCAGTTCTAGTCAGAGCCACTATTTTTAAAACTAGAATCTATGAACAAGGGTGAAAGTTTATTTCCCAGTCTCTTGTTGGACTTTACCCATACTTTCTCTCCTATTTGGTACGCTTTTTGGACCCTGTTCTTGTTATGTTGCTCCAAAGACTTTTGTTGTGCTGACGTGAGGTTGTTATACCCTGAAAATGGGAAATCAGGGTATAATGGTTTTGTTGAAATGTATGTAACAGGCAGAAGGAGGCGTGGCAGACCCCACAAAGTATATATATTCTTGATCAGGGCGACGAGCTGAGTCGATTTGGCCCTGTCCGTCTGTCTGTCTGTCCGTCTGTCCGTATGTTTGAACGCGTCGATTTCCGAAGATATAAGAGCTAGAGACTTGAATTTTTTTTTAAATGACCGTATATACAGCGCGGACGTCGCGTTTGCTTTTATAATTCGATAAATCATCCCGTTATGTTTTTATCGGGTAAAAACATTCAAGTTCAAATCAGGTGCCACTATAGTGAATTGTGAATGATTTTTCTTTTTTTTAAATTTCTCAAATATTCAATATAGTATGTAGATCATATGCTGAAAGTTTCATTAAATTCCGTTCAGTCAAAAATTAATTAAAAATAATCAAATATTTGGCCAATTAACAAACGCACGTGCAGCAGCTACAACAGCATCGTATGCGTGTGCACACATACATTCAAACTTCTTCTAGAAACATTCGTTGAATCACATCAGCTGTTAATTTCGTTTAGTTTTGGTAGATGGCGCAGCAGCAGTGAATCTATTTGAGTTTTGCCAGCGCCACTGGCAGGAGTGGGGTGGCCTAGTGTGTTAGCTGCATGACGCTCGATCGAGAAGTCGCGGTTCGAATCCCGATCGATGCAACTGATGTTAACTTTTTTAATTGTTTCAAAATATTTTTATATTTTCATAAATGAGTTTTCTATTTAATTTATATTTTTAAATACACCGAAATTGAAATTTTAACTATACTTTATGTGCGTTTTTAATAGTTTGGTTATTCTAGCAGATTCTTAGAATCACATCAGCAGTTAGTTTCGTTTAGTTTTGGTAGATGGCGCTGCAGCAGTGAATCTATTTGAGTTTTGCCAGCACCACTAGCATGAGTGAGGTAGCCTAGTGTGTTAGCTGCATGACGCTCGATCGAGAAGTCGCGGTTCGAATCCCGATCGATGCAACTGATGTTAACTTTTTTAATTGTTTCAAAATATTTTTATATTTTATTAAATGAGTTTGGTATTTTATTTATATTTTTAAATACATCGAAATTGAAATTTCAGCCATACTAAATGGGCATTTTTATTTGTTGGGTTCAGGGTAGTATCTAGTCGAGCACTCTCGACTAGAGTTTTCTTACTTGTTTTTTATCTGCACTGCAACGTTTGTAGGGATATTATGAATAATTTCTATCGGCTTTTTCTTTGTCACCGAGTGGACCGACCTATTGTACTTTATTGTCGCAAGGAGGGTACTGTCAATAGTATCTTCAATGTGATTTCCATTTTTAGGCAACGACTTATATCCCCTAAAGTGCCGTGAAGACGCTCGACCTGCCCGTTAGATGTACAATGTAGAGGGGGTGCGTTTGTGATCACTATGTCAAAGTTGTTTGACAACATTGCCCTGATGGTCTCTGAGTTTAGTGATTTTTCGTTATCGCAGTAGATTGTTTTTGTCTTTGGAAAAAAATTTAAAAGTTGCAAGAGTGGAGCCTTTACATCCACAATTGCTCGTGATCGGATTGGTTGGACGACAGCAAATTTGGAAAACTTGTCAATACAGGTTAAGAGGTATTTCCCATCTGTGGAGTAAATGTCTACACGTAACATTTCTCCAGAATATGAAGGTAAAGGGGTTTTCCGCAGTTCATGCCTGATCGGGTGTCGATTGTGTTTGTTCATAGCGCATACTCGACAGTTTGCTGCTATTTCAGTTGTTAAACGGCCCATTTTTTGAAAAAACAAGTAAGAACGTTGCATTCGGGCGTTACCGACTGCGGAATACTCATTCACATCCCATCAACAATTTAGTAGTTAAGTTTCGCTTTAATGCTGTAGAATATACAGGCTTTTCCGATTTGCCACGCCCCTACTGGGCGTAGACACCTCATTTTTGGTCAGTTTCGAGAACGAGATAACAGTACTCTAACTGCAAAGTTTGAATGCTTACTCTCAAAAAAAGTGAAAATTACAGGGTATTTTTCGATATGCCACAAAGAGGCGTAAAAAATATTTTTTTGGGGAATCGATAGAGGAGGCTACCAGTAACTCAACTACTAAAATTTGAAGCTTCTAGCTATTATACTTTAGGAGATATACATTTTTGCGGTTTGCCACGCTCCCTGTGGGCGGACATATATCCGACAAAGCTTTTTGGTCTTGGGTGATCAGACCGAGTATATATACAAAATTTGAGATCTCTGCCATCAATAGTGTCCAAAAAATAGCAGAATTTAAAAAATACTATATCTTCAGGTCCGATTACTTATAATTTTATTTTTAGACTTTATAGAATCATAACATTAGCTGACATGCAAAATTTCAGCATTCTAAGTTTATATACAGTTTTATCCGATTTGCCACGCCCTCAATGGGCGGAGATATATCCGCCATAGCTTGTGATCTTGGGTGGTCGACGCGGACCTACATACCAAATTTCAGCTTTCTAGCTCTTTAACTAACATGATTTCTGGTATATCGGAAAATGCATTTTCCGATTTGCCACGCCCCTAGTGGGAGGATCGGGAAAATTTTAGCACTTTATGAATCGGAGATATACACGAGTATGTGTTCCAAATTTCAAGTCTCTAGCTTCAATAGCGCCGAAATAGATTGCGTTCATACGGACAGACGGACGGACAGCAAGACGGACATTGCACAAAACCAATATACTGATTCATTTTGGTGAATGAGTATAAATAGTCCCTAAGTATTTGTTGGGCATTCTCCTGTGCTGCGCGATGAGCGCGATTGTGCTCCGCTATAGCTATTTCCCTTTGTTCTGTAACGTCTGAACATTCTGTAATGCTGAATGGAGGCTAGAATTGGAAGTTCACAATATATTGCGTTAGTCACCTCGGAGTTTACAACCTCTCGTAGAGTTTGTATTAATGTGTTGCGATCGGAAAACTGTATAACGTGTCGGGTTTTCGTTCTAAACAAGAACAGTGCTTTCCTCCAATATAATCTGGTTTCGGAAGCAGTTTACCGGCTTATCTGTTGTCTCGATTGTATAAGTTAAGGCATCAGATTCTGCCATCTTCCAGAGCGTTGATATTTAGGCGAGACAGAGCGTCTGCCACAAGGTTTTCTTTGCCAGGCTTATAGATGATGTTTGCGTTATGCTCATCAATGAAAGTCTTCCAGCGCTTTATTTTGGCATTCGGATTTTTATCCGATACCGCAAATGTTAGCGGCTGGTGGTCTGTGTAGATGTTAAGGTTTTTAACACCGTACAAGTAATTTCTGAGATTTTTCATTGCCCACACAATGGCTAGGAGTTCTCGCTCATTTGTGGCAAAGTTAATCTCATTGTCTCGCAATGTGCGCGAGATCATTGTTATAGGGCGTCCGCCCTGAGATAGCACAGCGCCGAGCCCTTGGCCTGACGCGTCTGTTGTCAAGTCAAATGGTCTTTTAAAATCGGGATATGCCAACAGCACCTTCTCGGACGCTAGCAACTCTTTTAATCTGTTAAAGGCATCTAACTGGGTTTGGTTTAATTCGAGTTTCACTTTCCTCGAATGGTTGGCGCAAATTTTCCCATTTTCGCCTTTCAAGATCTCCGTTAGGGGTCTTGCAATGCTGACGAATCCTGCTATGAAGCACCTGTAATAACTTGCTAACCCTAGGAATGATCTAAGGTTAAACAGTGTTGTCGGTGGTTGGAAATTCTTTATGGCCTGCACTTTGTCGGTCGATGTCCGAATTCCACCTCTGCATACTGTGAATCCCAAATATTCCACATCCTTTTTGAAGAATTTAGACTTTTCTTGAGAAACCCTCATGCCTCCATCCCTAAGGCTTTTCAAGACCCACTCAATGTGTCTGATGTGGTCTTCCTTATTGGGGGAGAAAATTATTACGTCGTCCACATAGGCGTAACAAGTTTTTCCAATTTGATCCCTGAGGACATCGTCTATTGCCCTCTGGAAAATACTAGGGGCGTTTTTAAGCCCAAAGGGAAGTCTGCAAAATTCATACTTCCCATTGTTTACAGAGAATGCCGTTTTTTCTCTGTCTCTTTCCGCCAATTCTATTTGGTGGAAGCCCGATTTAAGGTCCAGTGTTGTGAAATATTGGGCCTCACCCATATTCGACAATATGGTCGAAATAGTTGGGATAGGGTATTTATCGTCGGTTGTCTTCTGATTTAACTTTCGAAAATCGATTACCAGGCGTTTTTTATGGCCAGATTCGTCGACACCTTTTTTTCGACCACCCATATTTGATTGTTATATGGTGACTTTGAGGGTCTAATTATGCCATTCGGCAGAAGTTGTTTAACTTCTGCGTTGACAAATTCTGACACGCCCATATGATACGGGTATGGCTTAGAGTATACCGGTTCGTTGTCAGTTGGAATTGTGGCAATAGTGTTAATATTGTACGGTAGGGATTCGTTAACGTCTGCAAAGGCGTTAATCGTTCGGTCAATCATTTGATTGAAAGTGAGTCTGACTGCGGCAGGAACGTCCGCGTCACTAATTTGAAAATGGTTCACTTGTTGATATGTTGTGAACTCAATTTTCTCAGTGCCCCGTTCATGCTTTATGATGTTATTGTTCAAATCAATGTGAGCGTTAATCTGTTTCAGTAGGTCAAGGCCGATTATGCCATCGAAATCTTTTAATGATTCTAGCTTGAACAAGTAAGAAAGCTCTAGTCGAGACTGCTCGACTACGAGATCCCCTGAACCCTTGGAGCAATAGATATTTCAATACTTTTTCGCGACTTTCAGCTTACACAAGAAACACGCACACACACACACACACACCAAAAGCAGGCATACATACACACACACGCATACAGACACACATACACACACACGCATACATACACAAACGCATACACACACACACATACACACACACATACACAAACACATACACACACAAGCAACCACGCATAAACACGCATGGGCTGCAGTGTGCGCTTACTATGAGAACTTAATTGTTTAATAACTTTTTTTATGGACGTACGATCTTCATGAAACTTTTAGATTATGATTATAACATGAATATGCATGTAATTGCCAAAGCACAAGTCTCTAGTATTTGAAATACGCTTTTAACAAAAGTGAGGGTGAGGGGGAGAATTTAGAGGTGGGGGGTAAATTTTAACAAAAACCGAAATTGTATAAATTGCATATAAGCATACATTAAAAATTTGGAGACTCTAGCAATAAAGGTGTAGAAGATATAATTTTATAACTGGGTTTCGATAAGGTTTTTTATCGATAAAAAAGATCGAGATGAGTTATCGATTTTTAATGATAAACTTGATATGCGCGCTGTAATTACGGACATTTAAAAAAAAATTTGAAGTCTCTAGCTCTTATATCTTCTGAAATCGACGCGTTCATACATACGGACAGACGGACAGACGGACAGACGGACAGACAGACGGACAGGGCCAAATCAACTCAGCTCGTCACCCTGATCAAGAATATATATACTTTGTGGGGTCTGCCACGCCTCCTTCTCCCTGTTACATACATTTCAACAAAACCATTATACCCTGATTTCCCATTGAAAATGGGTTCAGGGTATAAAAAGTATGATTTGACACTGAATAGGTCAATGAGACATTTGTGTTCAATTTTTGTGTGTCCATGGATTGATTTAACTTGAAAGGGGCTATTTACTGGCTTCCAATGCGCCAGCTTGGGAAGAGGTTTAATATAGTTTTTAGAGGCTCCTGTATCTATCAAAAGTTTGATTGCTCGCCCTGCGACCATGCGTCTTACAAACGGTAGCAGGGAGCTTCCACTAAAAAATTACAGCTCTCTGCACCTGACAGGTCATCTTCGACCGCCTCTGCTTCATGATGTGAATAAGATTCGTAATTGTTAATATCGTTGCTTTCTTTTTGGGGTAGGTGGTTGAGGTTCTGTTGAGTCCTCATAGACTGATCCCCATAGTTTTGATTGCCTCTATAGCCTTGAGTGGGCTGTCTAAAGCGTGAGGAAGAATCTACTTCCATTGGTTCAGGGCCAGTTACCCTCATATTCCTGTTGTCTGTTTTGACGCCAATTCTGGGTCTTTTGACCACTGATTTTCTGCGGTTTTTCTTCAGCATACTTTGCAAAATTAGCCGCAAAGATGCTTCTCTCATTGCTTGACTCAGCTTCTTGGGCTAGAGCCAGAGCGGTTGGGAGATCGTGAGACTGTGTTAAGATTTTGTTTGTTAGTAATGTCAACTTTTTCCCAACCTCATCATAGTACTTCGCTAATGATTGGTCGCCCTGCCTAAGAGTGCTTACTTGCTGTTGGATCACGTGTACTGGTGTTTTGTCGGCAAACGTGAAATCCAATCTGGCAATGATTGCCTTAAAGTTTAACACTGTGTTAAATGATGCAAGCTCTGCATCTGCTGAGCCCCTACTTTGTTTCGGATTATAGCCACAGCTTGATAGTGTCTTGAGCTGCCATTATACGGCTCAAACACTTTATACGCGGAACAAGCAGCCTGTCTCCATGAGACATAATTTTCCTGTTTTCCATCGAATTCTGCAATAGACTTTACTATATCTAAGGGCTAATCGCATTTGGCCCCTGGTACTATCTTTATCTCCTCGTAAACTTCTATCTGCGGAGCTGTCCCCTTAAACTATGCGAATTTTTCTGTAAGGCTGTTAATTTTTTGCTCGAATCTTGCTGTCTGCTGTCCGAGGGCTACGCGCATTTGCGCTTCAAGTTGCGCTACTTGTTCATCTGTCATTTTCTTTTCTCTATGTTCTAAATAAGAAGTGATAAGTTCGTCCCCGCTGCTCTCTTCTGATCTGTTTACGCCCTGCATTCGCTTAGAATGTCAAACCGAGATCACTTTACACTCACAGTATTCTCAACAAATTTTAATATTTAGGAATACGATGACAGAATGTTTAAATTTCGGAATTTCAATCTTTAATATTTAATCAAAAATGTAATGTAATGTAGAAATAATTTTTAATTTTAGAATCGAAATAAGCATTTGTTAATTATTATACCCTGAACCCATTGAAAATGGGAAATCAGGGTATAATGGTTTTGTTAAAAGTATGTAACAGGGAGAAGGAGGCGTGGCAGACCCCACAAAGTATATATATTCTTGATCAGGGCGACGAGCTAAGTCGATTTGGCCCTGTCCGTCTGTCTGTCCGTCCGCCCGTCCGTCCGTCCGTCCGTCCGTCCGTCCGTCCGTCCGTATGTATGAACGCGTCGATTTCAGAAGATATAAGAGCTAGAGACTTGAAATTTTTTTTCCTAGGTCCGTGTATATCACGCGCATATCAAGTTTTTCTTTATATATCGATAACTACTCCCGATATTTTATTATCGATCAAAAACCTTATCGAAAGCTAGTTATTCAATTATATCTCCTACACCTTTAGAGCTAGAGCTTGCAAATTTTAAATGTAGACTTATATGTATTTTATATAATTTCGATTTTTGTTGTAATTTACCCCCCACCCCCATCCACCCCCTCACCCTCACCTTTGTAAAAGGCGTATTTCAAGTACTAGAGACATGTGCTTTGGAATGTACATACATTTTCACCATATAATTACGCCCTGAAACTTTCATTAAGATTGTACGTCTAGAAATTAAATTATTCAACAAAAAATTCTTATAATGTTACCTACACAGCGCAGCCCAAGCGCAGTTAGCAAAGCTCATTCTAATACGTGTGTGTGTATGTATGTGTGTCGAAAAGAAGTGCAGACTGATTAGAATATCAGATTAGAGGGTTCAGGGTATCTCCTAGTCGAGCAGTCTCGACTAGAGTCTTCTTACTTGTTATTTATTTACTATTTAAATTTTAGCATATCGTACTAGACAGCTTCTTTCTTTCTTTATTGTTAAAAAAAATGAATTTCGAAACTAATTTAGAATTTTTCTTTTAAAAGCAAATTAATTGAACGTTGGTGGCCGATGCAGTTGCGTAGTATTTTCCTCCAACGTTGTTTTGTTGTTTGTTGTTTTTTCTTATTTTTATACCCTGAACCCATTTTCAATGGGAAATCAGGGTATAATGGTTTTGTTGAAATGTATGTAACAGGCAGAAGGAGGCGTGGCAGACCCCACAAAGTATATATATTCTTGATCAGGGTGACGAGCTGAGTTGATTTGGCCCTGTCCGTCTGTCTGTCCGTCTGTCCGTCCGTCCGTCTGTCCGTCTGTCCGTATGTATGAACGCGTCGATTTCAGAAGATATAAGAGCTAGAGACTTCAAATTTTTTTTAAAATGTCCGTAATTACAGCGCGCATATCAAGTTTATCATTAAAAATCGATAACTCATCTCGATCTTTTTTTATCGATAAAAAACCTTATCGAAACCCAGTTATAAAATTATATCTTCTACACCTTTATTGCTAGAGTCTCCAAATTTTTAATGTATGCTTATATGCAATTTATACAATTTCGGTTTTTGTTAGAATTTACGCCCCACCTCTAAATTCACCCCCTCACCCTCACTTTTGTAAAAAGCGTATTTCAAATACTAGAGACTTGTGCTTTGGCAATTACATGCATATTCATGTTATAATCATAATCTGCAAGTTTCATGAAGATCGTACGTCCATAAAAAAAGTTATTAAACAATTAAGTTCTCATAGTAAGCGCACACTGCAGCTCATGCGTGTTAATGCGTGGTTGCTTGTGTGTGTATGTGTTTGTGTATGTGTGTGTGTATGTGTGTGTGTATGCGTTTGTGTATGTATGCGTGTGTGTGTATGTATGCCTGTGTGTGCGTACGTGCGTGTGTGTGTGTGTGTGCGTGTTTCTTGTGTAAGCTGAGAGTCGCGAAAAAGTATTGAAATATCTATTGCTCCAAGGGTTCAGGGGATCTCGTAGTCGAGCAGTCTCGACTAGAGCTTTCTTACTTGTTATACCCTGAACCCATTTTCAATGGGAAATCA
This sequence comes from Drosophila mojavensis, assembly GCF_018153725.1. NCBI lineage: Eukaryota > Metazoa > Arthropoda > Insecta > Diptera > Drosophilidae > Drosophila > Drosophila mojavensis. Next base: position 1,288,001 of record NW_025318897.1, on the reverse strand, counting down.
GGGTATAATGGTTTTGTTGAAATGTATGTAACAGGGAGAAGGAGGCGTGGCAGACCCCACAAAGTATATATATTCTTGATCAGGGGTGACGAGCTGAGTTGATTTGGCCCTGTCCGTCTGTCTGTCCGGCTGTCCGTCTGTCCGTATGTATGAACGCGTCGATTTCAGAAGATATAAGAACTAGAGACTTCAATTTTTTTTTAAATGTCCGTAATTACAGCGCGCATATCAAGTTTATCATTAAAAATCGATAACTCATCTCGATCTTTTTTTATCGATAAAAAACCTTATCGAAACCCAGTTATAAAATTATATCTTCTACACCTTTATTGCTAGAGTCTCCAAATTTTTAATGTATGCTTATATGCAATTTATACAATTTCGGTTTTTGTTAAAATTTACCCCCCACCTCTAAATTCACCCCCTCACCCTCACTTTTGTAAAAAGCGTATTTCAAATACTAGAGACTTGTGCTTTGGCAATTACATGCATATTCATGTTATAATCATAATCTAAAAGTTTCATGAAGATCGTACGTCCATAAAAAAAAGTTATTAAACAATTAAGTTCTCATAGTAAGCGCACACTGCAGCCCATGCGTGTTTATGCGTGGTTGCTTGTGTGTGTATGTGTTTGTGTATGTGTGTATGTATGCGTGTGTGTGTATGTATGCCTGTGTTTGCGTACGTGCGTGTGTGTGTGTGTGTGCGTGTTTCTTGTGTAAGCTGAAAGTCGCGAAAAAGTATTGAAATATCTATTGCTCCAAGGGTTCAGGGGATCTCGTAGTCGAGCATTCTCGACTAGAGCTTTCTTACTTGTTATACCCTGAACCCATTGAAAATGGGAAATCAGGGTATAATGGTTTTGTTAAAAGTATGTAACAGGCAGAAGGAGGCGTGGCAGACCCCACAAAGTATATATATTCCTGATCAAGTTGACGAGCTGAGTCGATTTGGCCCTGTCCGTCTGTCTGTCCGTCCGTCCGTCCGTCCGTCCGTATGTATGAACGCGTCGATTTCAGAAGATATAAGAGCTAGAGACTCGAAACTTTTTTTCCTAGGTCCGTGTATATCACGCGCATATCAAGTTTTTCTTTATATATCGATAACTAATCCCGATAATTTATCATCGATCAAAAACCTTATCGAAAGCTAGTTATTTAATTATACCTCCTACACCTTTAGAGCTAGAGCTTCCAAATTTTATATGTAGACTTATATGCATTTTATATAATTTCTGTTTTTGTTGTAATTTACCCCCCACCCTTATATCCACCCCCTCACCCTCACCTTTGTAAAAGGCGTATTTCAAGTACTAGAGACGTGTGCTTTAGAATTTACACACATTTTCACCATATGATTATGCCCTGAAAGTTTCATTAAGATTGTGCGTCTAGAAATTAAAATATTCAACAAATAAATCCTTATAATGTTGCCCACACTGCAGCGCAGCCCAAGCGCAGTCGCTGCTTACTGCGCAGTTAGCAGAGCGCGTTCTACTACGTGCGTGTGTATGTATGTGTATCGAAAAGAAGTGCAGACTGATTAGAATATCAGATTAGAGGGTTCAGGGTATCTCCTAGTCGAGCAGTCTCGACTAGAGTCTTCTTACTTGTTAAAATTGACCCCCTGCCCTTACATCCACCCCCTCACCCTCACTTTTGTAAAAGGCGTATTTCAAATACTAGAGACTTGTGCCTTAGTATGTATATTCATGTTATAATCATAATCTAAAAGTTTCATGAAGATCGTATGTCCACAAAAAAAGTTATTACGCGAAAAATTATTGAAATAGCTATTGCTTCAAGGGTTCAGGGGATCTCGTAGTCGAGCAGTCTCGACTATAGCTTTCTTTCTTGTTTATGCTGGACTAGTAGAGGAGCAGGCAGGCTCTTCAAATGTATCAAAATGTAAAGAATATATGCAGAAGGATGTATACTTGGTCAGTCTCCAGACACCATCTCGTCGATATTGAGGCATAGCTCACCCCATAGAGTATTAATTATATATATATATATATATATATATAAGTTAAGCGCTCCCACACTAGAGTACAAGTTCTTGTGAATATAAATTATAACAAAACTGTGTTTTACTTTGAATCTTTTTATTTTACTGCTCGTGTGAGCTTTCTGAGAGAAGATTATAAACTAAACTTTTATAAAACTAAACGGCGGCTCCAAGCCATCGCTGCCGGCGGCCGGGCCGACAGAATGCTGAGCTTGCGTCTCCCATGGATGATCAGCCCGCTTCTGCGTGCTGGTGTCTAATTTCGCCTGCAGGTATGTCGCAACGGCGTCCGGTGTACAAGTTGCTGACTTGTTGTCAGCACTATATGATCGGCGCGGGTAGGTTGAAACCCGTCCTCGGGTTTCCCATTGATCGGCTTCCGTTGACATAGTTTTAAACCGATAACTAGGAGGAAGACAAGAGAGACAATGATAGTGACGCAACCAAATGACCTTGATGACAGTTCGGCCTTGAGGTTACTGATGTGGCGAAGATTACTCAAACTCAGGTCGTGAAGGAACGGAAGGCTCAGGTGTTCTCGGAATAGTGTGATGTTGACTATTCCTGACGTCGAAACTGCTGGTTTTTTTCTCAGAATACCCCGATGATTTATGCAACGGGTTTCATTCAATGAGATGTGGTCATCGAAGGTGACTAAATAAGTCCCCGTGACCTGCTGGCTAGTTCCGGTGCTGCCCACTATGTCGATAGTGGCGCTGTTGATGATAACGATGCCTTCATCGACTACGATTATGGGCTTTAGATGCCCAAGACGTGTAGCGCATTGTGCAGTGCCACCTGAGACCAACTGTTGGGCACATGTTGTTTTCTGCATTTGTTTGCAGAAGGTGGTGCTCACTGTAGAGGCGCAATCCCGCACGGCGAAGGCTTTTGTTCCGCAATCAGCCACCATGTCGCCTTCTTCTAAATCTATTATTATATTACTATGCTGAACGGGAAAAATATTGATTTTTTCGTAGTGTAACTTAGGTTTAGGGAATTTGATTAAAAAATATAGTAGTTGGGAATTTTGAAAAGCCTTAATATTAGATACCTCTAGTAGGTCTGTTACGCTAACATTGGTGAGTTGCTCATTTAGTTCTTTTACATCAATGCTGTCGAGTATGAGTGGGCTAATTAAATTTATTTTTGCAAGTGAAATTGAAAGAATCAAATCTTCTATGTCCGAAATTATCATTCTGTTTTTCGCCAAGATAGTCGTATAAAGATATTCGACTTCAGTATCTGGTTTTTGAATTGTGTTAAGAGCTCTTGAAATTTCGTTGAGTCTTACTTGAATTTTGTTATTGATCTCGATTTGCTTGTTTTCACCGTCTACTAATTGTCCTTGTTTAAATTTTATCTCTCTCCCAGTCATCGAAATCTGGGGTTCCTGCTATTGCTTTAAGGGCACTACCTATCAAGTTTATGCTTCTGGCCTGTCTATGGTGAACGTAAAGGGTACTAATTAAAGTGGCTATGTGTTGTAAGTCAGTCTTAAGTACCTGTCTCATATGGTCTTTGGGTAGTCCGTCTATTAAGTTCCATGTCTCGTCAACATATGTCTCTTATATCGTCAGGTTAGTTGTGTGTCCTATGTAGCCGTATTCGTCCCAAATCGTCACGTCCCCGTCTATTATAGGTATGTAGTCCGCGTGCGTATAGTCATTAAGTCTCGAAGTCGCTTCAGTTCTAGTCAGAGCCACTATTTTTAAAACTAGAATCTATGAACAAGGGTGAAAGTTTATTTCCCAGTCTCTTGTTGGACTTTACCCATACTTTCTCTCCTATTTGGTACGCTTTTTGGACCCTGTTCTTGTTATGTTGCTCCAAAGACTTTTGTTGTGCTGACGTGAGGTTGTTATACCCTGAAAATGGGAAATCAGGGTATAATGGTTTTGTTGAAATGTATGTAACAGGCAGAAGGAGGCGTGGCAGACCCCACAAAGTATATATATTCTTGATCAGGGCGACGAGCTGAGTCGATTTGGCACTGTCCGTCTGTCTGTCTGTCCGTCTGTCCGTATGTTTGAACGCGTCGATTTCCGAAGATATAAGAGCTAGAGACTTGAATTTTTTTTAAATGACCGTATATACAGCGCGGACGTCGCGTTTGCTTTTATAATTCGATAAATCATCCCGTTATGTTTTTATCGGGTAAAAACATTCAAGTTCAAATCAGGTGCCACTATAGTGAATTGTGAATGATTTTTCTTTTTTTTAAATTTCTCAAATATTCAATATAGTATGTAGATCATATGCTGAAAGTTTCATTAAATTCCGTTCAGTCAAAAATTAATTAAAAATAATCAAATATTTGGCCAATTAACAAACGCACGTGCAGCAGCTACAACAGCATCGTATGCGTGTGTACACATACATTCAAACTTCTTCTAGAAACATTCGTTGAATCACATCAGCTGTTAATTTCGTTTAGTTTTGGTAGATGGCGCAGCAGCAGTGAATCTATTTGAGTTTTGCCAGCGCCACTGGCAGGAGTGGGGTGGCCTAGTGTGTTAGCTGCATGACGCTCGATCGAGAAGTCGCGGTTCGAATCCCGATCGATGCAACTGATGTTAATTTTTTTTAATTGTTTCAAAATATTTTTATATTTTATTAAATGAGTTTGGTATTTTATTTATATTTTTAAATACATCGAAATTGAAATTTCAGCCATACTAAATGGGCATTTTTATTTGTTGGGTTCAGGGTAGTATCTAGTCGAGCACTCTCGACTAGAGTTTTCTTACTTGTTTTTTATCTGCACTGCAACGTTTGTAGGGATATTATGAATAATTTCTATCGGCTTTTTCTTTGTCACCGAGTGGACCGACCTATTGTACTTTATTGTCGCAAGGAGGGTACTGTCAATAGTATCTTCAATGTGATTTCCATTTTTTAGGCAACGACTTATATCCCCTAAAGTGCCGTGAAGACGCTCGACCTGCCCGTTAGATGTACAATGTAGAGGGGGTGCGTTTGTGATCACTATGTCAAAGTTGTTTGACAACATTGCCCTGATGGTCTCTGAGTTTAGTGATTTTTCGTTATCGCAGTAGATTGTTTTTGTCTTTGGAAAAAAATTTAAAAGTTGCAAGAGTGGAGCCTTTACATCCACAATTGCTCGTGATCGGATTGGTTGGACGACAGCAAATTTGGAAAACTTGTCAATACAGGTTAAGAGGTATTTCCCATCTGTGGAGTAAATGTCTACACGTAACATTTCTCCAGAATATGAAGGTAAAGGGGTTTTCCGCAGTTCATGCCTGATCGGGTGTCGATTGTGTTTGTTCATAGCGCATACTCGACAGTTTGCTGCTATTTCAGTTGTTAAACGGCCCATTTTTTGAAAAAACAAGTAAGAACGTTGCATTCGGGCGTTACCGACTGCGGAATACTCATTCACATCCCATTAACAATTTAGTAGTTAAGTTTCGCTTTAATGCTGTAGAATATACAGGCTTTTCCGATTTGCCACGCCCCTACTGGGCGTAGACACCTCATTTTTGGTCAGTTTCGAGAACGAGATAACAGTACTCTAACTGCAAAGTTTGAATGCTTACTCTCAAAAAAAGTGAAAATTACAGGGTATTTTTCGATATGCCACAAAGAGGCGTAAAAAATATTTTTTTGGGGAATCGATAGAGGAGGCTACCAGTAACTCAACTACTAAAATTTGAAGCTTCTAGCTATTATACTTTTAGGAGATATACATTTTTGCGGTTTGCCACGCTCCCTGTGGGCGGACATATATCCGACAAAGCTTTTTGGTCTTGGGTGATCAGACCGAGTATATATACAAAATTTGAGATCTCTGCCATCAATAGTGTCAAAAAAATAGCAGAATTTAAAAAATACTATATCTTCAGGTCCGATTACTTATAATTTTATTTTTAGACTTTATAGAATCATAACATTAGCTGACATGCAAAATTTCAGCATTCTAAGTTTATATACAGTTTTATCCGATTTGCCACGCCCTCAATGGGCGGAGATATATCCGCCATAGCTTGTGATCTTGGGTGGTCGACGCGGACCTACATACCAAATTTCAGCTTTCTAGCTCTTTAACTAACATGATTTCTGGTATATCGGAAAATGCATTTTCCGATTTGCCACGCCCCTAGTGGGAGGATCGGGAAAATTTTAGCACTTTATAAATCGGAGATATACACGAGTATGTGTTCCAAATTTCAAGTCTCTAGCTTCAATAGCGCCGAAATAGATTGCGTTCATACGGACAGACGGACGGACAGCAAGACGGACATTGCACAAAACCAATATACTGATTCATTTTGGTGAATGAGTATAAATAGTCCCCTAAGTATTTGTTGGGCATTCTCCTGTGCTGCGCGATGAGCGCGATTGTGCTCCGCTATAGCTATTTCCCTTTGTTCTGTAACGTCTGAACATTCTGTAATGCTGAATGGAGGCTAGAATTGGAAGTTCACAATATATTGCGTTAGTCACCTCGGAGTTTACAACCTCTCGTAGAGTTTGTATTAATGTGTTGCGATCGGAAAACTGTATAACGTGTCGGGTTTTCGTTCTAAACAAGAACAGTGCTTTCCTCCAATATAATCTGGTTTCGGAAGCAGTTTACCGGCTTATCTGTTGTCTCGATTGTATAAGTTAAGGCATCAGATTCTGCCATCTTCCAGAGCGTTGATATTTAGGCGAGACAGAGCGTCTGCCACAAGGTTTTCTTTGCCAGGCTTATAGATGATGTTTGCGTTATGCTCATCAATGAAAGTCTTCCAGCGCTTTATTTTTGGCATTCGGATTTTTATCCGATACCGCAAATGTTAGCGGCTGGTGGTCTGTGTAGATGTTAAGGTTTTTAACACCGTACAAGTAATTTCTGAGATTTTTCATTGCCCACACAATGGCTAGGAGTTCTCGCTCATTTGTGGCAAAGTTAATCTCATTGTCTCGCAATGTGCGCGAGATCATTGTTATAGGGCGTCCGCCCTGAGATAGCACAGCGCCGAGCCCTTGGCCTGACGCGTCTGTTGTCAAGTCAAATGGTCTTTTAAAATCGGGATATGCCAACAGCACCTTCTCGGACGCTAGCAACTCTTTTAATCTGTTAAAGGCATCTAACTGGGTTTGGTTTAATTCGAGTTTCACTTTCCTCGAATGGTTGGCGCAAATTTTCCCATTTTCGCCTTTCAAGATCTCCGTTAGGGGTCTTGCAATGCTGACGAATCCTGCTATGAAGCACCTGTAATAACTTGCTAACCCTAGGAATGATCTAAGGTTAAACAGTGTTGTCGGTGGTTGGAAATTCTTTATGGCCTGCACTTTGTCGGTCGATGTCCGAATTCCACCTCTGCATACTGTGAATCCCAAATATTCCACATCCTTTTTGAAGAATTTAGACTTTTCTTGAGAAACCCTCATGCCTCCATCCCTAAGGCTTTTCAAGACCCACTCAATGTGTCTGATGTGGTCTTCCTTATTGGGGGAGAAAATTATTACGTCGTCCACATAGGCGTAACAAGTTTTTCCAATTTGATCCCTGAGGACATCGTCTATTGCCCTCTGGAAAATACTAGGGGCGTTTTTAAGCCCAAAGGGAAGTCTGCAAAATTCATACTTCCCATTGTTTACAGAGAATGCCGTTTTTTCTCTGTCTCTTTCCGCCAATTCTATTTGGTGGAAGCCCGATTTAAGGTCCAGTGTTGTGAAATATTGGGCCTCACCCATATTCGACAATATGGTCGAAATAGTTGGGATAGGGTATTTATCGTCGGTTGTCTTCTGATTTAACTTTCGAAAATCGATTACCAGGCGTTTTTTTATGGCCAGATTCGTCGACACCTTTTTTTCGACCACCCATATTTGATTGTTATATGGTGACTTTGAGGGTCTAATTATGCCATTCGGCAGAAGTTGTTTAACTTCTGCGTTGACAAATTCTGACACGCCCATATGATACGGGTATGGCTTAGGGTATACCGGTTCGTTGTCAGTTGGAATTGTGGCAATAGTGTTAATATTGTACGGTAGGGATTCGTTAACGTCTGCAAAGGCGTTAATCGTTCGGTCAATCATTTGATTGAAAGTGAGTCTGACTGCGGCAGGAACGTCCGCGTCACTAATTTGAAAATGGTTCACTTGTTGATATGTTGTGAACTCAATTTTCTCAGTGCCCCGTTCATGCTTTATGATGTTATTGTTCAAATCAATGTGAGCGTTAATCTGTTTCAGTAGGTCAAGGCCGATTATGCCATCGAAATCTTTTAATGATTCTAGCTTGAAAAAGTATGATTTGACACTGAATAGGTCAATGAGACATTTGTGTTCAATTTTTGTGTGTCCATGGATTGATTTAACTTGAAAGGGGCTATTTACTGGCTTCCAATGCGCCAGCTCGGGAAGAGGTTTAATATAGTTTTTAGAGGCTCCTGTATCTATCAAAAGTTTGATTGCTCGCCCTGCGACCATGCGTCTTACAAACGGTAGCAGGGAGCTTCCACTAAAAAATTACAGCTCTCTGCACCTGACAGGTCATCTTCGACCGCCTCTGCTTCATGATGTGAATAAGATTCGTAATTGTTAATATCGTTGCTTTCTTTTTGGGGTAGGTGGTTGAGGTTCTGTTGAGTCCTCATAGACTGATCCCCATAGTTTTGATTGCCTCTATAGCCTTGAGTGGGCTGTCTAAAGCGTGAGGAAGAATCTACTTCCATTGGTTCAGGGCCAGTTACCCTCATATTCCTGTTGTCTGTTTTGACGCCAATTCTGGGTCTTTTGACCACTGATTTTCTGCGGTTTTTCTTCAGCATACTTTGCAAAATTAGCCGCAAAGATGCTTCTCTCATTGCTTGACTCAGCTTCTTGGGCTAGAGCCAGAGCGGTTGGGAGATCGTGAGACTGTGTTAAGATTTTGTTTGTTAGTAATGTCAACTTTTTCCCAACCTCATCATAGTACTTCGCTAATGATTGGTCGCCCTGCCTAAGAGTGCTTACTTGCTGTTGGATCACGTGTACTGGTGTTTTGTCGGCAAACGTGAAATCCAATCTGGCAACGATTGCCTTAAAGTTTAACACTGTGTTAAATGATGCAAGCTCTGCATCTGCTGAGCCCCTACTTTGTTTCGGATTATAGCCACAGCTTGATAGTGTCTTGAGCTGCCATTATACGGCTCAAACACTTTATACGCGGAACAAGCAGCCTGTCTCCATGAGACATAATTTTCCTGTTTTCCATCGAATTCTGCAATAGACTTTACTATATCTAAGGGCTAATCGCATTTGGCCCCTGGTACTATCTTTATCTCCTCGTAAACTTCTATCTGCGGAGCTGTCCCCTTAAACTATGCGAATTTTTCTGTAAGGCTGTTAATTTTTTGCTCGAATCTTGCTGTCTGCTGTCCGAGGGCTACGCGCATTTGCGCTTCAAGTTGCGCTACTTGTTCATCTGTCATTTTCTTTTCTCTATGTTCTAAATAAGAAGTGATAAGTTCGTCCCCGCTGCTCTCTTCTGATCTGTTTACGCCCTGCATTCGCTTAGAATGTCAAACCGAGATCACTTTACACTCACAGTATTCTCAACAAATTTTAATATTTAGGAAAACAATGACAGAATGTTTAAATTTCGGAATTTCAATCTTTAATATTTAATCAAAAATGTAATGTAATGTAGAAATAATTTTTAATTTTAGAATCGAAATAAGCATTTGTTAATTATTATTTATTTACTATTTAAATTTTAGCATATCGTACTAGACAGCTTCTTTCTTTCTTTATTGTTAAAAAAAAATGAATTTCGAAACTAATTTAGAATTTTTCTTTTAAAAGCAAATTAATTGAACGTTGGTGGCCGATGCAGTTGCGTAGTATTTTCCTCCAACGTTGTTTTGTTGTTTGTTGTTTTTTCTTATTTTTATACCCTGAACCCATTTTCAATGGGAAATCAGGGTATAATGGTTTTGTTGAAATGTATGTAACAGGCAGAAGGAGGCGTGGCAGACCCCACAAAGTATATATATTCTTGATCAGGGCGACGAGCTGAGTTGATTTGGCCCTGTCCGTCTGTCTGTCCGTCTGTCCGTCTGTCCGTCCGTCCGTCTGTCCGTCTGTCCGTATGTATGAACGCGTCGATTTCAGAAGATATAAGAGCTAGAGACTTCAATTTTTTTTTTAAATGTTCGTAATTACAGCATATCAAGTTTATCATTAAAAATCGATAACTCATCCCGATCTTTTTTTATCGATAAAAAACCTTATCGAAAACCAGTTATAAAATTATATCTTCTACACCTTTATTGCTAGAGTCTCAAAATTTTTTAGGTATGCCTATATGCAATTTATACAATTTCGGTTTTTGTTAAAATTTACCCCCCACCCTTAAATTCACCCCCTCACCCTCACTTTTGTAAAAAGCGTATTTCAAATACTAGAGACTTGTGCTTTGGCAATTACATGCATATCCATGTCATAATCATAATCTGAAAGTTTCATGAAGATCGTACGTCCACAAAAAAAGTTATTAAGCAATTAAGTTCTCATAGTAAGCGCTCACTGCCGCCCATGCGTGTTTATGCGTGGTTGCTTGTGTGTGCATGTGTGTGTGTATATGTGTGTGTGTATGCGTTTGTGTATGTATGCGTGTGTGTGTGTATGTGTGTCTGTATGCGTGTGTGTGTATGTATGCCTGTGTGTGCGTACGTGCGTGTGTGTGTGTGTGTGTGTGCGTGTTTCTTGTGTAAGCTGAAAGTCGCGAAAAAGTATTGAAATATCTATTGCTCCAAGGGTTCAGGGGATCTCGTAGTCGAGCAGTCTCGACTAGAGCTTTCTTACTTGTTATTCTTTATTCTTTTTTCCACTTCGGTTTCGGATTTCGTTGTTTTGTTGTTGTTGTTCGTTTCTTTCGTTTTTGTTATACTCATTCACGAAAGTGAATCAGTATATTGGTTTTGTGCAATGTCCGTCTTGCTGTCCGTCCGTCTGTCTGTCCGTCCGTCTGTCCGTCTGTCCGTATGAACGCAATCTATTTCGGCGCTATTGCAAAATTTCAGCATTCTAGGTTTACAACTTTAGGAGATACAGTTTAATCCGATTTTCCACGCCCCCAATGGGCGCAGATATATCCACCATAGCTCGTGATTCTGGGTGGTCGACGCGGACATACATACCAAATTTCAGCTTTCTAGTACTGATTCACTTGCGTGAATGAGTATAACTATAAGTCTACGCCCATTAGGGGCGTGGCAAATCGGACCTGAAGATATAGTGATTCTTTATGTTCTGCTATATTTTGGACACTATTGATGCCAGAGACCTCAAATTTTGTATATATACTTGGGCTGATCACCCAAGACCAAAAAGCATTGTCGGATATATGTCCGCCCACAGGGGGCGTGGCAAACCGCAAAAGTCGATATCTCCTAAAGTATAATAGCTAGAAGCTTCAAATTGTTGATGGGATGTGAATGAGTATTCCGCAGTCGGTAACGCCCGATTGCTACGTTCTTACTTGTTTTTTATTTATTATTTTTTTCACTATGACTCTTGGCGTTGGCTCGAAGAGTTGCACAGATCACAAATAAGATCACAACATAAATTATATTGTTTTGTTTTGGCAAAACTTGTGGGTTTACTTGCCCCACGTTGGGCGCCAATTATAACAAAACTGTGTTTTACTTTGAATCTTTTTATACCCTGAACCCATTTTCAATGGGAAATCAGGGTATAATGGTTTTGTTGAAATGTATGTAACAGGGAGAAGGAGGCGTGGCAGACCCCACAAAGTATATATATTCTTGATCAGGGTGACGAGCTGAGTTGATTTGGCCCTGTCCGTCTGTCTGTCCGTCTGTCCGTATGTATGAACGCGTCGATTTCAGAAGATATAAGAGCTAGAGACTTCAAATTTTTTTTTAAATGTCCGTAATTACAGCGCGCATATCAAGTTTATCATTAAAAATCGATAACTCATCTCGATCTTTTTTTATCGATAAAAAACCTTATCGAAACCCAGTTATAAAATTATATCTTCTACACCTTTATTGCTAGAGTCTCCAAATTTTTAATGTATGCTTATATGCAATTTATACAATTTCGATTTTTGTTAAAATTTACCCCCCACCTCTAAATTCACCCCCCTCACCCTCACTTTTGTAATAAGCGTATTTCAAATACTAGAGACTTGTGCTTTGGCGATTACATGCATATTCATGTTATAATTATAATATATATAAGTTTCATGAAGATCGTACGTCCATAAAAAAAGTTATTAAACAATTAAGTTCTCATAGTAAGCGCACACTGCAGCCCATGCGTGTTTATGCGTGGTTGCTTGTGTGTGTATGTGTTTGTGTATGTGTGTGTGTATGCGTTTGTGTATTTATGCGTGTGTGTGTGTATGTGTGTCTGTATGCGTGTGTATGTCTGTGTGTGCGTACGTGCGTGTGTGTGTGTGTGTGCGTGTTTCTTGTGTAAACTGAAAGTCGCGAAAAATTATTGAAATATCTATTGCTCCAAGGGTTCAGGGGATCTCGTAGTCGAGCAGTCTCGACTAGAGCTTTCTTACTTGTTATTTTACTGCTCGTGTGAGCTTTCTGAGAGAAGATTATAAACTAAACTTTTATAAAACTAAACGGCGGCTCCAAGCCATCGCTGCCGGCGGCCGGGCCGACAGAACGCTGAGCTTGCGTCTCCCATGGATGATCAGCCCGCTTCTGCGTGCTGGTGTCTAATTTCGCCTGCAACTCTGTCGCAACGGCGTCCGGTGTAAAAGTTGCTGACTTGTTGTGAGCACTATTTGATCGGCGCGTGTTAACTTATATAACAACTTTGTGTTCAATGAAATAATATATTTTATACAATTTGGAACAATAGGTCTAAACTCTCTCTAGTCCGAATATAAACTGAACTAAATCTGTTCAACTGGTTAAGACTCTCCAGGCTCCTTAGATTGTCGAAAGTCTTATTATTATATATATAAGATCGACGTTATAGTTTGAATAAAAAAATATTTATTCTCAAAAACTTATAACGGAGTACAATTATTCTTACGCGATGTAAGAGTGGTCTTAGATCTGAATTGAAACTGAACTGATGATTGAGCATTTGTTTGTCTTATATAGCTAAAAATGTATATCGATGGTTGCGTGATTTTGGTGAAGTGAGTGGCCTGATCGCTCCTGATTGGTGACTCCCAAATATGCTGAATATGCAGCTCCCACGAGAAGGGTTCGATGCGTTGGAGTGCGACTTGTTTATATGAGTGGATGATGGGATGATTGTTTCTAAGCGTTGTTTCATTTTTTTAAATTTGTTAAATATTCAATATAATATGTAGATCATATGCTGAAAGTTTCATTAAGTTCCGTTCAGTCAAAAATTAATAAAAAATAATCAAATATTTGGCCAATTAACAAACGCACGTGCAGCAGCTACAACAGCATCGTATGCGTGTGCACACATACATTCAAACTTCTTCTAGAAATATTCGTTGAATCACATCAGCTGTTAGTTTCGTTTAGTTTTGGTAGATGGCGCTGCAGCAGTGAATCTATTTGAGTTTTGCCAGTACCATTTGGCGAAGTGAGGTGGCGTAGTGTGTTAGCTGCATGACGCTTGATCGAGAAGTCGCGGCTCGAATCCCGATCGGTGCAACTGATGTTAACTTTTTTAATTGTTTCAAAATATTTTTATATTTTATTAAATGAGTTTGGTATTTTATTGATATTTTTAAATACATCGAAATTTAAATTTCAGACATACTAAATGGGCATTTTTATACCCTGAACCCATTGAAAATGGGAAATCAGGGTATAATGGTTTTGTTAAAAGTATGTAACAGACAGAAGGAGGCGTGGCAGACCCCACAAAGTATGAATATTCTTGATCAGGGCGACGAGCTAAGTCGATTTGGCCCTGACCGTCTGTCTGTCCGTCCGTCCGTCCATCCGTCCGTCCGTCCGTCCGTCCGTCCGTCCGTCCGTCCGTCCGTCCGTATGTATGAACGCGTCGATTTCAGAAGATATAAGAACTAGAGACTTGAAATTTTTTTCCTAGGTCCGTGTATATCACGCGCATATCAAGTTTTTCTTTTTATATCGATAACTACTCCCGATAATTTATTATCGATCAAAAACCTTATCGAAAGCTAGTTATTTAATTATATCTCCTACACCTCTAGAGGTAGAGCTTCCAAATTTTATATGTAGACTTATATGCATTTTATATAATTTCTGTTTTTGTTGTAATTTACCCCCCACCCCTATATCCACCCCCTCACCCTCACCTTTGTAAAAGGCGTATTTCAAGTACTAGAGACTTGTGCTTTGGAATGTACATTTGAATATTATGATTATGTTCTGAAAGTTTCATTAAGATTGTACGTCTAGAAATTAAAATATTCAACAAATAAATCCTTATAATGTTGCCCACACTGCAGCGCAGCACAAGCGCAGTCGCTGCTTACTGCGCAGTTAGCAGAGCGCGTTCTAATACGTGGATGTTTATGTACGTGTGCCGAAAAGAAGTGCAGAGTGATTAGAATATCAGATTAGAGGGTTCAGGGTATCTCCTAGTCGAGCAGTCTCGACTAGAGTCTTCTTACTTGTTATTTGTTGGGTTCAGGGTAGTATCACTAACCAGAGAACACATAGACTAGACAACTAGTGGAAAGCTTTTTGCACGCTTTTTTTGAGGCTTTAACACCCCAGACAGCTTTGGACTCGCTCGGCTCCTTACTTTTAGGTTCGAGCTAGTTCTCTGGTTAGTGCTAGTATCTAGTCGAGCACTCTCGACTAGAGTTTTCTTAGATATTGTCTTAAATTTAATGATTACAAATAGTATTAGACTTATAATAGTAATTATACCCTGAACCCATTGAAAATGGGAAATCAGGGTATAATGGTTTTGTTAAAAGTATGTAACAGGCAGAAGGAAGCGTGGCAGACCCCACAAAGTATATATATTCTTGATCAGGGCGACGAGCTAAGTCGATTTGGCCCTGTCCGTCTGTCTGTCCGTCCGTATGTATGAACGCGTCGATCTCAGAAGATATAAGAGCTAGAGACTCCAATTTTTTTTTATACCCTGAACCCATTTTCAATGGGAAATCAGGGTATAATGGTTTTGTTGAAATGTATGTAACAGGGAGAAGGAGGCGTGGCAGACCCCACAAAGTATATATATTCTTGATCAGGGCGACGAGCTGAGTTGATTTGGCCCTGTCCGTCTGTCTGTCCGTCTGTCCGTCTGTCCGTCTGTCCGTCTGTCCGTATGTATGAACGCGTCGATTTCAGAAGATATAAGAGCTAGAGACTTCAATTTTTTTTTAAAATGTCCGTAATTACAGCGCGCATATCAAGTTTATCATTAAAAATCGATAACTCATCCCGATCTTTTTTATCGATAAAAAACCTTATCGAAACCCAGTTATAAAATTATATCTTCTACACCTTTATTGCTAGAGTCTCCAAATTTTTAATGTATGCTTATATGCAATTTATACAATTTCGGTTTTTGTTAAAATTTACCCCCCACCTCTAAATTCACCCCCTCACCCTCACTTTTGTAAAAAGCGTATTTCAAATACTAGAGACTTGTGCTTTGGCAAGTACATGCATATTCATGTTATAATCATAATCTAAAAGTTTCATGAAGATCGTACGTCCATAAAAAAAGTTATTAAACAATTAAGTTCTCATAGTAAGCGCACACTGCAGCCCATGCGTGTTTATGCGTGGTTGCTTGTATGTGTGTGTGTGTGTGTGTGTGTGTGTGTGTATGCGTTTGTGTCTGTATGCGTGTGTGTGTGTATGTGTGTCTATATGCGTGTGTGTGTATGTTTACCTGTGTGTGCGTACGTGCGTGTGTGTGTGTGTGTGTGTGTGTTCTTGTGTAAGCTGAAAGTCGCGAAAAAGTATTGAAATATCTATTGCTCCAAGGGTTCAGGGGATCTCGTAGTCGAGCAGTCTCGACTAGAGCTTTCTTACTTGTTTTTAAATGACCGTATATTCAGCGCGGACGTCGAGTTTGCTTTTAAAATTCGATAAATCATCCCGTTATGTTTTTATCGAGTAAAAACATTCAAGTTCAAGTCAGATGCCACTATAGTAAATTGTGAATGATTTTTCATTTTTTTTAATTTCTCAAATATTCAATATAATATGTAGATCATTTCTATTCATATGCTGAAAGCTTCATTAAATTCCGTTCAGTCAAAAATTAATTAAAAATCATCAAATATTTGGCCAATTAACAAACGCACGTGTAGCAGCTACAACAGCATCGTATACGTGTGCACACATACATTCAAACTTCTTCTGGAACATTCTTTGAATCACATCAGCTGTTAGTTTGGTTTAGTTTTGGTAGATGGCGCTGCAGCAGTGAATCTATTCGAGTTTTGCCAACGGAGCTTTCAGGAGTGAGGTGGCGTAGTGTGTTAGCGGCATGACGCTCGATCGAGAAGTCGCGGCTCGAATCCCGATCGGTGCAACTGATGACAATTTTTTTAATTGTTTCAAAATATTTTTATATCTTCATAAATGATTTTTCTTTTTAATTTATATTTTTCAATACAACGAAATTGAAATTTTAACCATACTAAATGTGCGTATTTAATAGTTTGGATATACTAGCAGATTCTTAGAATCACATCAGCTGTTAGTTTGATTTAGTTTTGCTAGATGGCGCTGCAGCAGTGAATCTATTTCAGTTTTGCCATCGCAGCTCGCGAAAGTGAGGTGGCGTAATGAGTAGCTTCGTGACACTTGATCGAAAGATCACGGGTTCGAATCCCGATCGGTGCAACTGCTGTTAATTGTTTCAAAATATTTTTATATTTTCATAAATGAGTTTTCTATTTAATTTATATTTTTCAATACACCGAAATTGAAATTTTAACCATACCAAATGTGCGTTTTTAAAAGTTTGGTTATTCTAGCAGATTCTTAGAATCATATCAGCAGTTAGTTTGGTTTAGTTTTGGTAGATGGCGCTGCAGCAGTGAATCTATTCGAGTTTTACCAGTGAAGATTTTAGAAGTGCGGTGGCGTAGTGTGTTAGTGGCATGACGCTCGATCGAGAAGTCGCGGTTCGAAACCCGATCGGTGCAACTGATGACAATTTTTTAAATTTAATTTATATTTTTTAATACACCGAAATTGAAATTTTAGCCATAGTAAATGGGCATTTTTATTAGTTGGGTTCAGGGTAGTATCTAGTCGAGCACTCTCGACTAGAGTTTTCTTACTTGTTTTTTTTTTGGTTTATGGAAATAATGTATTATGTCGATTTTGTCTTCGTTACCTTTTATTAATTCAATTTGTCTGTTATATAAGTTTAAAGGTCTTACTGAAATAGGTATTAAGTTTTGGTTGTCTTCCTGAGCATTATGAATGGTTGCTCGGGAGCTGCTAATTTCTTCTCCTAAAAGATTTTCTTCTAGTTTGATTCTAGAGAGGGCGTCTGCTACGTGGTTTTCTTTTCCTGGTAGATATTTTATAGTATAGTCGTATTCGTTTAATTTAATCTTCCATCTTTGTAATTTCATGTTTGGTTCTTTAATGTTGTGTGGCCATACTAGTGGCTTATGATCGTTAACGATTTGGAATTTTCGACCGAAGAGATATGGTCTGAAATATTTGGTAGCCCATACGATGGCTAATAGTTCTTTTTCTATTGCTGAATAATTAAATTCGTGATCATTTAAAGTTCTACTTGCGAAACAGATTGCTTTGTGGTCCTGTGAGAGGACTGCTCCTATAGCCACATTACTTGCGTCTCTGGTTAGAGAGAAAGTTTTGTTGAAATCTGGATATATTAGTATTGGGTCATTTGTTATAAGTACTTTCATTTTCTCGAATGCTGAGATGAAATCTTGGTTAGTTATATCAGTTTTGGATTCCCTTTTTCAATTCTAGAGTCAGTGGTTTTGCTATTTTGGCAAAATTTGGAATAAACTTGCAGTAAAATCCGCAAAGACCTAGGAAAGATTTATTTTCTTTTGGTGTCTTGGGAATTGGAAAATTTATTATAGCTGCTACTTTATCGGGATTAGGTTTGATTCCTTCTGTTGTTATTATATGTCCTAGGAATTGTGTTTCCTTTTTTAGAAATTCGCATTTGTCTAATTGGAGTTCAAAATTGGCTTTGCGTAATCTGTCAAATACCTTTTTTATGGAAGCTAAGTGTTCATCTAGTGAAGTTGAGAATATGATTATGTCGTCGAGGTAAACTAGACAGTCTTTGAAGATTAAGTCTTCTAAAAGGTTATTCATACATCTTTGGAAGGTTGCAGGGGCGTTTTTTAGCCCGAAAGGCATACGAGTGAATTCGTAATGCCCTTGCTTTGTTGAGAATGCAGTTTTTGCGATTGATTGAGGGTCCATTTGAATTTGATGGAAGCCCTTTGCTAGATCGACAGCTTCCAGTCGGTCTAGTCTAGAATTGGTTTGGGCGGCAGAGGGTGTGTGTGAGGTGTGTGTAGAGGGAGGTATCCCTTGCTGTTGTGGAACTTGTGTTGGCTGCTGTTGCCCACGGACTTTACTGGCGTACGATGTGCCTGGCACAGTAGGTTGCGTGGGGCGGCTTGAGGTTGCACAGCAAGGTGGGGCTTCACGACTCTTAGTGCAATCAATTGAGAGGTGATCCTGTCCACATTTCACGCACCTCTGAGATAGTTTGCAGTAACGTTGGGAGTGCCCAAGAAAGCATCCTTATTGTTGCTAGCTGGCTCTATGTTTACAAAGAACATTGACATGGGCTTTTTATTGTTGCGGCTGATGGGGTTTTTGATTTCGAGCCCGCGAACAGTATGTCCTTTAGAAGCTAGGTCTTCCTTAATGCTTAATGGGTCTGTGGAGTGATGGAGCCCCTTTATGACAAGGCGGTAAGCTCGCTCGTCTTTCGGTTGAAACGTTTGATAGTTGACCTCATTGTTATTAAGATAAGCCTTTAGCTTCGAAAAACTTTCCTTATCGGAAAGATTTATCCGGATACTGCTATCCTTGCCACATTGATAGTCAAACTTGGTGTTGCCGATGGCCAGAGCAACGTCAGTGATCAGACCTTTTATGTCGCTGACATCCGGGATGAAACTTAGGGGCGGCTTGATCTGCTTGGCCGGTGCAGCCTGGGTGGCTTAGGTGGTTGACAGTGGGTCCGTCGTCGTTTCCATGTTGACTTCATTCGAGTCGTTATCGTCGCTATCATCAGAAAGAGCTGAGAACCGGTTGCTAAGGCTGTTGACATAGTTTAGCAGCGCGGATTTGCGAAAGGGCGGCAGTTTGATCTGGGCGGCTTCAATCAGTTGCAGGAGCTGTTATAATGTGCGCTTGGAAGATTGTTAAGGATACTGGTTGCGCCCGAGGGTATGCAACACTTATTGATGAAATTACGACTTTAGGGTATACTGCACTTAGTTGCGCAACTCTGATTGACAAGTCAATCAGAGAGCAGTAACGGTGCTTGCTGATCGCTATCAGCGAAGTGCGCGTAATAAGCACTCTTAGAGTAGGTTTTGTCTACAAAAGTTTTGATCTGCTGAAAAGTAGCGGTAAATAGATATCACATTGAACTCCTTTTGCTCATACGGACGGACGGACAGACAGACGGACAGGGCCAAATCAACTCAGCTCGTCGCCCTGATCAAGAATATATATACTTTGTGGGGTCTGCCACGCCTCCTTCTGCCTGTTACATACATTTCAACAAAATCATTATACCCTGATTTCCCATTGAAAATGGGTTCAGGGTATAAAAAATAAGGTGAATATTGTAATTGACCTTTGATCTGCAAATAATTCAATCTCTGTTGCCTCGCATAATCCCAGCTTTCTTTGGCGCCGTTAGTGTGTTACAGTTCTTTGCACACTTTCGTCTCGCTTTGCGCTCTCGCTCACACATAAAACTTACGCTCTTCATTTGCATGCGCGCTTGCAATATCGTTTGCACTCGCGTTTACACAGTAAATTGCGCTCTTACTTTACGCTCATTATTTGTTAGCCCGCTTGCAATATCGTTTGCACTCGCGCTTGCACTTATAGTTGCGCTCTCATTTTACTGTCTCGCTTTCACGCAATAGTGCGCGCTTAATTTGCGCTCATCGTATGAACTCGATCTGCACTAATATTTTGGCATTCTAGCTTGCAATATCGTTGCGAGTTCACTTGCACTTACCGGCGCGCTCTCGCTTGTGCATGTGTATGTGTGAATGCATTGCACTCAATCGTTTTACACAGTAAAATATCACTCAATAGAGTGGCCGTTTACAAAAATGTTACAAACGATATAACAAGTCGCTAAAAGATTACACTAAACCAGTAGAGCCATTTGAAATTGAATGTCGACTTGAAATATTGAACCGCTACATAGAAAAGGCCTTTAAGACACAACAAGAGTTGTACGACATTAATGCAGATTTAGTGCCTCGGTCAACGCTAGAAGATTTGTGTGTGTCAACCAAGGCACTTCTAATGAAGCGAAGTAGTGATAGCGAACCTAAAAGTGAGAGTCCCGCTAACTCTACAATGATTAGCTCAGTGTCACACTCTAGGAATCTACTGAATATAAAGTTGCCAAAGTTTAGCGGAGAATATTCGGAATATATGAATTTCATTGGACTTTTTGACAGTTTAGTCGACAACGAGCCAGGGTTATCAAAACCAAAAGCGTTTGCTGCTTTGTATGGTTACTTTTGTTTTCCAGCCGGGGTCAGAGTCTCAGTCTGCCCAGAGCCATAACTTACAAGACATTTATAAGTTACTAACGGACGTACAGTGTTGGAGGAATGGGAGAGGGGAAGGGTACCATTTGAGGTTAGGTGACCACGTGGCCTGAACTCGCCGACCACGCCCACGCGTTTGCACGCGGGAGGGCGGCAGCAATCGAGTGGCGCGATCAAGCGCACTCTAGATTTCTGGGGTCGGGGTTGCGAAGGCGTGCCGTGGGAGTTAGTGGGGCCACTACGAATGGTAGATCGCGGGTCGAGGAACGCCCAGCGTTGCCGCCGGCGTTCACTCCCAGACCACGCGATTTTCACTGCCAGAGATTTACCCTTCTGGCGAACGGGTCGTAGTTAGTTGTAATTAGTGTCAAAAGTCGCTACGTTAGATGAGCTAACTACAAATGAATACGCAACCATTTCTACATACACAAGCTTACTTTATTACAATTCCCAAGCTTAACCTAAATTCTAATACCTTCTTCTTGATTTGATTTTCCTTTTCACGTCTGCTCACTTCGAGAGCTTGAAACTAACTACCGCTCACTCCGAGACCTCAAAACTGACTCCATCTTGCACGCAGCTTTCAATCCCTTTCTGCTGCTGTGCAGATTTCACCACGCGACCAGCAATGCAATTCAGCACTCCTACGAGCTTTCGCACGGTTGTATTGCTGATCGCGCGTCCGCCCTCTAATTTGAATTTATGCTTATGTTCTAAGACTAACTGCTATAACACTTACGGCTACTTATTAACTACTTAGCACTATTTTATAAACGAATGTTTTTTCTACTTATAGCCTAACTTACTCTTTACCAAAATATGACTTCATAATTCAACTCATTATTTATGAACCAAAAATATAGATCGACGACTTCAATTGCGTCACTTCAAAATATACCAAAACCTAGTTCCACCGTTTCCGCTTATTTACTACAAACTATTTATGATTCCAAATTCAACCCCCTCTCTACTAACAATGGGCATAATGTAAGGTGGGTCCTCCTGTGCCGCCGCCTGCGCGGTTCCACCTCCCGCCGTAAGACGCTGGCCGCGCCTCAGCCACCGCTCCTTCGGCTTCAACTTCCGGCATCACTTCGATATCTTCCACTCCTCCTCGGTGAAATGGTTTCAGCTGCGTTACGTTGGCCACCCTCCTCTTGCGTTCGCCTTCCCTCTTCAGGCGCACCGCATTGGAGGAGATGAATTTGACGACTTTGTACGGGCCATCATATTTAGGCGCCAACTTCGCTGCGAATCCTTCCGCCGCATTCGACAGCTGATGCTGTCGCAAAAGAACCTTCGAGCCCAGCGCTGGCCTCCAGTCGCGCCGTCTCGAGTTGCAGTGCCTACCTTGATCTCTTGGCGCCCGCTTGGAACAAAGCAAAGGCCCCACGAAATCTGCGCACAAGACCGCCATTGGCTCCGCCACCTGCCTGGTCAGCATCTGCCCGACCGGCTTTTGTTGTACGCATTTGAATTTTTGACACGCCTCGCAGCGCTTCATGTACTTGGCGGCATCCCTGAACATTCCCGACCAATAGTACCTCTGCGCGAGTCGTGCTGCCGTTTTCCTCACTCCTCGATGTCCGGCTGTGGGAGCGTCGTGGCACTCCCTCATCACTCTGCTCCTCAAACTGCTAGGGACGCAAAGCTTCCATGGGATGAAATCCTCTTCGTCAATCCGATGACCTAAATTCCTATATAACTGCCCATTCTCCTCCATGTAATCCTGGAACTTCTCAGGCTCCTTTACGATCCTTTCACGCATCCTTTGTATCCACCCGCAAGGGGGATCATCTTCCACAGCCTGTTGACAACTGCCTAGGGGTTGCCGGGACAGTGCATCAGCCACTACGTTTAAACTCCCTCGACGATAACGTATGTCGAATTGATATTGCTGCAACTCTAGCGCCCATCGAGCAATCCTGCACGTGGGACTTTCTATGGAGTTGAGCCATTTCAATGCCAGGTGATCCGTGACCACGTTGAATCTGTAGCCCTCCAGGTAACAACGCATCTTTCGGATCGCCCAAACGATCGCGAGGCACTCCTTTTCTGTGGCCGAGTAGTTCAGATCGGCCTTCGATAACTTTCTGCTGGCGTAGGCTATCACCCGTTCTTGACCCTCGACCTCTTGCGTCAGCACTGCACCGAGGCCGTAGTCGCTGGCGTCGGTCTGCAACACAAATTTGGCCGAGAAGTCGGGACAAGCTAGAATAGGCGCGGTCGTCAAACTCTCCTTGAGCTTCTGTAATGCCTCCTCCTGCTCCTCACTCCAGATCCACTTCTGACCTTTCTTGAGAAGCCTCGTCATCGGTTGTACCAGCGATGCGAAGTTTGGTACGAAGCGTCTGTACCAGGATGCCATTCCAAGACATTGCCGCAAGTCCTTGAGATTCGAAGGTGGTGGGAGGCTCCGGATTGCCTCAACCTTCGCGGGATCAGTGCAAATCCCCTCGCCGCTTATCATGTGACCAAGATATGCCAACTTCTCCCGGAAGAAACGCAGTTCCTTAGCTTAGCCGACCTCAAGCGCCGGAAAACTTACTTCAGGTTGGCTACATGCTGCTCCTTCGTCGCTCCGATGACCACTATGTCATCTAGGTACGCAAACGCGTGAGGCTCCATGTCGGGCCCGATGACTGTATCCAGTGCTCTCTGGAATGTCGCCCCCGCCGAATGCAAACCGAACGGCATCACTCGCCATTGGAACATTCCTCTGCCTGGCACAGTGAACGCCGTGTATTCCCTACTATCCGCCGCCATCGGGATCTGCCAGTAACCGCTCTTTAGATCCAGCGTGGATATGAACCGTGCGTGTCGCAACCTCTCCAAAATGTGAAGAATCCGCGGAACAGGGTACGCATCCGGGATCGAGTGGGCGCTGAGTTGCCGATAATCTACGCACATGCGTCAATCCCCAGTCTTTTTCTTGACCAAGACTATGGGTGCGCTGTGTGGGCTTTTCGACGGTTCAATAGCCCCAGCTCGAAGTAGCTCGTCCACCTGTTCGTCGATCACTTTCTGCATAGCCGGATCCTTAGGGTAGTAGCTTTGCTTCAAAGGCTTGTCGTCCTTCATCCGGATGCTATGTTCAGCGATGTGCGTCACGCCTCTGATGTCTTCAAATAATGCCAGCTCCGCTTCTAGGAGCTCCTGTAGTTCTTCCTCCAAATCGTCCGGCCACTTCGTGCTACTGGGCGCGGATCGTTCATTTCCTCCATATTCACTCTCTGATGCTTCTCCCGTCGGCGTGCTGCCTCCGGGCCGCTCCTCGGGTCCGCCCCTCAAATCCTCGCTCTGCTTCACAGCTCTCGCGGGAGGCCCAGCTCCCTTTTTGTGATCCAGTGTCTTGTCTCTTTCCTTTTCATTCCTCTATATCGCCGGAAGATCCTCTCCAAGCCTTTCCTTCGGCGTTCCTTTGTTCATTCGCTTCCTCTTGTTTCTGCTTTTCTTTATCCATTTCCTCTCACCTCTCTTCTCGTCGGGCGGCGTGCCCTGGCTCGACGCATCCTGAACGCCAACTGTCGACACCGCGATGGCCGACCTTTGGTCCTCCTTTGGCGTCGAGGCCTCGCGCAACCCCTCTGGGCCCGACCCCTTTGCATCTCCTTTAGCGAGCTGGTCTTGCCCTCTAAAACCGTTGCTGCCTTTCTCCACTCCTCGTCTACTCGACGGCGACGCTCCTTCTGCCACGTCGTCCACCATCCTCATCTCCAGCTCTGCGTTGCCGCAACGCACCGTGGTAGCGATGGCGCATAGAAAATCCATGCCGAGGATGACATGGTCTAGCATGGCCGGCATTATTGGCAGGTTTGCTTCCGCCTCCTTCCCAGCCAAACTCACATCCGTCCTCATCATCTTCGTCACGTCCAGCGCTGATCCATCGGCCAGCCTGATTCGCAACTCCACCTGGCAACGCTCGCCCCGCATCGTCCGTTGGCGCACGCAATCCTCGCTAATAAAACTGCGCGTGGCCCCGGTGTCGATCGTGGCGGTCATCCTTTGACCCCCGACCACCACCGTCGCGACGATCTTCCACTATTTTACGCGGAGCGGGTACTTCTCTTCGTCTTCAGTATCTAATCGGCGCCGCTCCATTCCCTTGAAGGGCGCCCCTGGCCGTTTCCCGCGCCGCCCTGCTCGCAACACTCCCTCGCAGTCTGGTCTCGCTGTCCACAGTGTCGGCAAAATAACACTGGCGCGTTACGACATTCTCGCGCGAAGTGTCCAGGTTGTGCACATCGAAAACAGATCCGACTCGGCCTGGATCCCGCGTCCTGAGCCATCATCCGGCTGGTCGCCTCCGCTGAAGGTGTCGTCGCCGGCGTCTCCTTCTGCCCCCGGCCTGTCCTCCAGATCGGGGATCAGGTGCCTTCGCGCGGAAAGGGTTGTTCTGCCGCGCCTCCGCTGGCTTGGGCCAGGCAGTCTCCACCGCTGTCTTCCTCTCTCGTTACCTCTGCTGATTCCGCACGTTTTCGAATTCTGCAGCCATCTGTGTCAACTGTGTATGGGATGTAAAATCGTGCCTCCGTACGTACAGCCTATTTTCGTAGGCCCTGTTTAACTCTTGGGCCGGACTGTATCTAGCCTGACACATTAACAGACGCAGCTCGATTAAGTAATCCTTGAAGGTTTCGCCGTCCCGCTGCCGGCGTGCTCGAATCTAGTCCTCCAGGCGCTCGAGGTACTGGGGAGGTAAGAAAAAGTCCAGGAACTCTTTCTTGAACTCCAACCAGGGCACGTCTATTAGCCCACTGGTTAGGAACCACTTGGCCGCCTTGTCTGCTAGCACCTCGCTTAGCGCCATCGGCATCCGGTCGAGTTCGATTCCGTACCCGCTCCTCCAGAATTTCAATAAACCCAAGAGGGTCTGACCGTCCGTCGTACCTCATCCCCCATTTTCGAACCTGCTCATCTACGCTGCCTTCGGTGTCGGTGCGAGCACCTTGTCTTCGTCGCCAAAACAGAATTCCCGCGGCCTCTCATCCCTCCGGCTACCAGTCGTACCACTCGCCGTAGGTACGCTCAGCTTCAACGATGCTGTCGAGAGGGGGTCGCGTTCTTGAGCTTTCCGTAGATCCGGCTCTGACTTCTGATAGGCGCGGCCGCCCATGCTTGTCGCTGCACCTCCCAGAGAGAATCCTGGTTCTTTTGCGAAACGCGCCTCCCACTCAACTAGCCTCCCTTTCATTACCGCCCAATAGTTGCCGCCCTGGATGAACGACGACAACCTCTTTCTCAAATCCTCCACGCGGCCCTCGTCTTCGAGGCCGAGATCCAGTGCTACAGTTATCAATTCCTCCTTCAGCGCTGGTAGACCCAGCCGACGCTTATTCCCGAACTGTGGGATGTTCCTCCTTCCATTCTTGATGCCTGGATACTCTGCTTCCTTGTTCGCTTATACTAACCTCCCCCAGTTGTTTTGCTTACTCAATTCTTATCCACTTATTCAATATTTTACTTTATTTCGCTCACTTAATCTAGTTTTCTTTGTTCTTTTCTTCCTTTTTTTCTCTCTCTTTTTTCTTTGTTTTTTTTTTTCTCTCTCTCTCCTTTTTTTTCTCCTTGTCGTTTATTTTTATACCCTGAACCCATTGAAAATGGGAAATCAGGGTATAATGGTTTTGTTAAATGTATGTAACAGGCAGAAGGAGGCGTGGCAGACCCCATAAAGTATATATATTCTTGATCAGGGCGACGAACTGAGTCGATTTTGCCCTGTCCGTCTGGCTGTCCGTCCGTCCGTCCGTCCGTATGTATGAACGCGTCGATCTCAGAAGATATAAGAGCTAGAGACTTGAAATTTTTTTTCCTAGGTCCGCGCGCATATCAAGTTTTTCTTTTTATATCGATAACTACTCCCGATATTTTATTATCGATTAAAAACCTTATCGAAAGCTAGTTATTTAATTATATCTCCTACACCTTTAGAGCTAGAGCTTCCATATTATATTATATATAATTATTAAGTAGACATATATTAAGTAGACTTATATATATTTTATACAATTTCGGTTTTTGTTCAAATTTACCTCCCACTCCTATTTCCACCCCCTCACCCTCACCTTTGTAAAAACCGTATTTCAAGTACTAGAGACTTGTGCTTTGGAATGTACATACATATTCATCATATGATTATGTTCTGAAAGTTTCATTATTCAACAAATAAATTCTTATAATGTTGCCCACACTGCAACGCAGCCCAAGTCGCTGCTTACTGCGCAGTTAGCAGAGCGCAGGCTTATGCGTGCGTGTGGATGCATGTGTATGTATGTGTGCATAAAAGAAGTGCAGAATGATTAGAAAATCAGCTTAGAGGGTTCAGGGTATCTCCTAGTCGAGCAGTCTCGACTAGAGTCTTCTTACTTGTTTTCTTTCTTTTTTTCAAATTTTCTTATCCTTTTTTTCAAATTTTCTTATTCTATACAGTTTCGTTTGCTTTTACCGTCTTAATCTATCTTATTTTACTTCTTTATTCTCTTCTCTGTCTTTATACACTTATTCTAGTTCTGCTTTACTTTTCTTTATTCGTCTTAATCTATTTTGTTCTCTTTTACTCTTCCTCTTTATTTCATCTTAATCTATTTTGTTTTCTTTATTTCGTTTTCTTTATCCTTCTTAATCTAATTTGTTTCAGTTCGCTTGCTTTATTCTTCTTAATCTATTTTGTTTTATTTCGCTTTCTTTATTCTTCTTAATCTATTTTGTTTTATTTCGCTTTCTTTATTCTTCTTAATCTATTTTGTTTTATTTCGCTTTCTTTATTTCGTCCTAATCTAGTTTAGATTATTTTACTTTTCTTTATTTTTATTTTCTTCTTTATTGATTCTATTCCTTTTTATACCCTGAACCCATTGAAAATGGGAAATCAGGGTATAATGGTTTTGTTGAAATGTATGTAACAGGCAGAAGGAGGCGTGGCAGACCTCACAAAGTATATATATTCTTGATCAGGGCGACGAGCTGAGTTGATTTGGCCCTGTCCGTCTGTCTGTCCGTCTGTCCGTCCGTCCGTCTGTCCGTCTGTCCGTCTGTCCGTATGTATGAACGCGTCGATTTCAGAAGATATAAGAGCTAGAGATTTCAAATTTTTTTTTAAATGTCCGTAATTACAGCGCGCATATCAAGTTTATCATTAAAAATCGATAACTCATCCCAATATTTTTTTTTTCGATAAAAACCTTATCGAAAACCAGTTATAAAATTATATCTTCTACACCTTTATTGCTAGAGTCTCCAAATTTTTAATGTATGCTTATATGCAATTTATACAATTTCGGTTTTTGTTCAAATTTACCCCCCACCCTTAAATTCACCCCCTCACTCTCATTTTTGTAAAAATACTAGAGACTTGTGCTTTGGCAATTACATGCATATTCATATTCATGTTATAATCATAATCTGAAAGTTTCATGAAGATCGTACGTCCATAAAAAAAGTTATTAAACAATTAAGTTCTCATAGTAAGCGCACACTGCAGCCCATGCGTGTTTATACGTGGGTGCTTGTGTGTGTATGTGTGTATGTGTTTGTGTATGTGTATGTATGTGTTTGTGTATGTGTATGTATGTGTTTGTGTCTGTATGCGTGTGTGTGTATGTATGCCTGTGTGTGCGTACGTGCGTGTGTGTGTGTGTGTGTGCGTGTTTCTTGTGTAAGCTGAAAGACGCGAAAAATTATTGAAATATCTATTGCTCCAAGGGTTCAGGGGATCTCGTAGTCGAGTAGTCTCGACTAGAGCTTTCTTACTTGTTATTTATTGGTTTTGAATTATTGTTATTGTTGATCGCACTGACGTGAACACCGAACCGCGATAAACTTTGTATGTACATATATGCATATATATTACTTTTTTGTTGTAGGAATTCCTATTTATGTATATGTCGGAGACACCTTTACTCTGTTGGGCCGATTTGTCCTCTGAGAACGCAGCGAATTTAAGCTTCCGTGTAGCACTGTCTGAACTCAACTGACCTTGCTATTCTCGCATCAGTACTTGCTTCTGTCGCTTTTCCAACGCAAGTTGGACTACCCTCGGCGACAGCGCGACACCGCCGTCGCTTCGCTCAAAGAGCGCCACCGATATTTACAATTCCTAGAACCTCTAAATAATTTCATAATAGGCTAAGTCTATTGCATACCAGCGACATGCAAGAACACGCACAGTGGCCAAGCCACAAATGTATGTTCATGCTGCGAGATATGTGCATATGTACTATACAACTTCTGCACTTATTCACTCATATTTCTTCTTCTTTTTTTTTAACATTTTATCTTTTACCCTCCACCTTAGCACCTTGACGTTTAATTTCCTTTTTTTTTATACCCTGAACCCATTTTCAATGGGAAATCAGGGTATAATGGTTTTGTTAAATGTATGTAACAGGCAGAAGGAGGCGTGGCAGACCCCATAAAGTATATATATTCTCAGGGCGACGAGCTGAGTTGATTTAGCCCTGTCCGTCTGTCCGTCCGTCCGTCTGTCCGTCTGTCCGTATGCTTGAACGCGTCGATCTCAGAAGATATAAGAGCTAGAGACTTGAAATTTCTAGGTCCGTGCACGCGCATATCGAGTTTCGCTTTAAATATCGATAAATTGCTCCGTTATTTTGTTATCGATTAAAAACATTATCGAAAACCAGTAATAAATTTATATCTCCTACATCTTTAAAGCTAGAGTCCAAATTTGTTATGTATACTAATATGTATTTTATACAATTTCGGTTTTTGTCGAAATTCACCCCCCACCCCTAATTCACCCCCTCACCCACCCATTTGTAAAAGGCGTATTTCAAATACTAGAGACTTCGTCAGCAAGCGTTGCCCACACGAATACGAGTAATGGCGAAACGGCACCAAGCCGAGGTGGCTTGGTAGGGGACATCTCAGGGGGGACTGAGATGGTAACTCGCGCATTATTGAAAACCCTTTCACAATTTTGCTTTCTTATCACCGGGAATATTCACTTGCAGCCGGCACGAAATGCTTTCACTTTTCTTCTCACTATTACCGCGACCCTTTTCTTTAATTTTGTTCATTTATAACCACTCTTATACTTTATTATCAGCTTTTCGACGCAGTTGCAGTGGCATCAATACTCAATGATATTCCTATTTCACTCACTTTGACCATCTTTTTTTTTTCTTACTTGCATATACACCCGCTCCGCTCTTACCACTACTCGTTGCTCATCCTTCTTCTTTTGCTAGATTTCGGCGACGCACGCTATGCTGCCCCCGCGCGTGCCCATGCTTGTGCATGTGCGTATTCGACTTGCGCTTCTGCGCAATATTTTTCGCGCGCACTGTACTTTCGGCGCCGTAACTGTTTTCCGTTTTTTTTTTTTTTCACTTTGCCATCAATGTTCTCGATTTTTCGTCACTTTTACATGCACACTGCCTATACTCAAAATAGCCACCACCAACAACTTCACAATCTCCTCTATTTGGGTATGCCGGCGGGCTTTTACGCCGCCCGTGTACCACACTCTCTCCAGCCCCGCAGTCCCTGCTCGGGCGGCACTTGTAAGGTTACTTTTGTTTTCTAGCCGGAGTCAGAGTCTCAGTCTGCCAAGACATTTATAAGTTACTACGGGACGTACAGTGTCGGAGAAATGGGAGAGGGGAAGGGTATCATTTGAGGTTAGGTGACCACGTGGCCTGAACTCGCCGACCACGCCCACGCGTTTGTACGCGGAAGGGCGGCAGCAATCGAGTGGCGCGATCAAGCGCACTCTAGATTGCTGGGGTCCGGTTGCGAAGGCGTGCTATGGGAGTTAGTGGGGCCACTACGCGATTTTCACTGCTAGAGATTCACCCTTCTGGCGAACGGGTCGTAGCCACGTTCAAACTACCAGTTAGTGTTTTTATAGCTAGTTGTAATTAGTGTCAAAAGTCGCTACGTTCGATGAACTAACTACAAATAAATACGCAACCATTTCTACATACACAAGCTTACTTTATTACAATTCCCAAGCTTAACCTAAATTCTAATACCTTCTTCTTGATTTGATTTTCCCTTTCGCGTCTGCTCACTTCGAGAGCTCAAAACTAACTACCGCTCACTCCGAGACCTCAGAACTGACTCCATCTTGCACGCAGCTTTCAATCCCTTTCTGCTGCTGTGCAGATTTCACCACGCGACCAGCAATGCAATTCAGCACTCCTATGAGCTTTCGCACGGTTGTATTGCTGTCAGTGTCTCATATTTTTTAACAGCATTTCGAAACTTTTTGACCTCCCACACATGTCCGAACCATCAGCATCATCTTTGCGCATGCAAAGTCTCTACTATTTATGAGTCTCTATTATCGCTAGAATCTGATAAGCATATTTCGAATGCCATGCTCATCCATTTAGTAATGATGAAAGCGAACGCTGGCACGCGCTCTAGGTGGGAAAAGAATCTTGATTGCAATAAACTTCCATTGTGGCAAGACTGTGAAGCTGCCTTAAACAAACGGTATCAGCATTTAAGTGCTGAAGAATCATCTGCTCCAAGTCGTAAGGTAGCTCAAGACAATAGGAAAGGAATTGGGAAAACTTCACTGGCTGTCGCTTTGCCAAGTCAGCCACAGAGTCCGAAATGCGTGTTTTGTAAAAAGAGTGATCATTTCATTCACTCGTGTTCCTCATTCGCAGCAATACCCTGCCAGAAACGTTTTACGTTCGCAAAGAGCTATCCGCTCTGCATAAATTGTTTGAGAACAGGACACTCAGTGGCTGCTTGCAAATCAGCCCACTGTCGTGTGTGCTCTAAGCCGCACCATACCATACTGCATAGAATCAGCTCTGAGGCGGCTCAAAGTAGCTCAGCAGTTGTATCAGCAGTCCCTCGTGTCACTTCGTCACAGATTTCACTTGTAAATCACGCACGGATAGCCCCTGAACAAGTTCTTTTGGCAACTGCAGTTGTGAAGATCAATCTGGATCTTATCATTTAGCTAAAGCTTTATTAGATTCCGACTCGCAAGTTAACTTCATAACTGAAGAACTTGCAAAACAGTTGAAATTAGAAAGGGGATTCAATTGTTGGGCATTGGTAATTGTCAGTCATCTGTTCGTCACAGCGTTCAAACTTCGATAGCGTCCCGAACGGTCGACTTAGAAATCCGAACAGACTTTGGTGTGTTACGTTCCATTTCGTCGTATCAACCAGAGAAGCACACTGAAAAGATCAAGGTACCTGAGAACGTACAATTAGCTGATCCTCAATTCCACAAGCCACAACGTATTGATTTGTTGCTCGGTGCTGATATCTTTTTTGATATACTAAGAGAAGGCAAAATAAAGGGACCTAATAACAGCCCAATTGAGTGCCTTTGGTTGGATTGTATCTGGTCGCTGCCGAACATTGAATGCAGCTAATAGTTCGTCGACTTTCATTAGTGTAGTAAACGACGACATAGTTATAGATTCAATAGTTCGCAAATTCTGGGAGTTGGAAGAAAAGCCAAATACAATTAATTCGAATTTGTGTACCCCAGAGCAACAATTGTGCGAGAAGTCATTTGTGGAGACTATTTGCCAAACTACCTCGGGTCGGTTCAGAGTGTCGCTGCCATTCAAATCAAGCCCACATTGTCTTGGTACGTCTTATGACACAGCCAAGCGACCTTGGAAAGAAGAATGAGCAAGCAAGAAGACATTCGGCCAATGTACATTGACTTTATGAAAGAGTGCTTGGCCTTGGGTCACATGAGTCCAACTGACAATAAAATTCCGAGAGAGCGCATCCACTAAACTTCGAGTAGTGTTTGATGCCTCTAGCAAGTCCTCCTCTCAATTGTCGCTGAATGATCTACTCATGGTGGGTCCGACCATCCAGCCGCAGTTATGGGAGACTTTGCTAAGATTTCGACTTCGTCCTTGGGCTGCTACAGCAGACATCGCTAAAATGTACCGTCAAATTGAACTTGACGAGTCCCACCGCAGCTTTCAACTTATTGTGTGGAGGAAAACGCCCACTGATCCGTTACAAATCTTTCGATTAAATACAGTAACGTATGGGACAGCGACTGCTTCATTTTTAGCAATTCGATGTTTAAAACATCTGATCGACTTGCATGCTTCCACTCATCCATCTGCTGCAAGATCGTTAGCCCAAGATTTCTATGTTGATAACTTGTTGAAGAGTTGTGCTTGTTGCATCGAGACTTGATAGCAATTCTTCAAACGTTTGGGTTTCCTCTCACAAAATGGTCGTCCAATTATAAACAACTCGCAGCACAACCAGCTAGAAATGATATAGTCATTGGTCATCAAGAGGACAAAAAAAAATTGGGATTAATTTGGATGAATGACAGTTTTAGATATTCCATGAGCTGTCCAGTAGAAGTGCAACCGACCAAAAGATCCGTTTTGCCATTAGTGGCAAGGTTATACGACCCCTTAGGTTTGTTAAGTCCGATCGTAACTCGTGCGAAGGTCCTTTTAGGTCCTTTAGAAATGTGGTTGCACAAACTTGGGTGGGATGACCAATTGCCTATTCAAATGAGGCAAGAATTTGAGGCAGTAACAAGCTGTTTCTCAAATCTAAACTCATTGCATATACCTCGTTACGTTGGCACACTTAAATCAAAGGGATGTCAAATCCCTGGATTTGCTGACGCCTCAACGAGAGCTTACGGTTGTTGTTTATACGTAAGAATGCAAACAGATAAGGGTATCACTACCAGGCTAAGGTAGCGCCCTTGAAAACAAAATCTGTTCCGCGGCTGGAGTTGTGTGCTGCAGATTTGTTAACTACCTTGTGGGATGCGGTAAAGAAAATACTTGATTGTCCTATTAATCAAGTCACATTTGGTCAGTCTCTGAGGTGGTGCTTCATTGGCTGCGCATGCATTCATCTAGCTTGAATACATTCGTTGCTAATCGCGTTGCAACTATCCAAGAGTTGACAACTAATGTATCTTGGCGTCATGTACCAACGAAAGACAGTTGAGGAGCTTAAAACATCATTGTGGTTTTGCGGACCAGGATTTTGAAAGCTTTCTGACACGTTGTGGCCAGCCAACCCACAAATCACCTTATCAAAAGAGTTAGAGCTGCTAAAGAAGCGTATAGCTGCAATTACAATAATCGCGGTCGATGAGGTAACAAATCCCGTCATACAACTTATTTAATCAACTTCGTCATTCTCTAAGTTAATCCGCATAGTTGCATATATGTTCCGCTTTATCAATGGAAAACAAGAGAGTCATTCTTCACTTGTTCCTACAGCTTCTGAGTTAAGCTTCGCATTCCTTGCAGTCATATCTGTAACTCAACACATTGAATTCAGCGAAGAAATGAAGAAAATATAGAAATCAATCGTGTTGCAACCGTCATTGCAAAAACTGGCACCTTTTTTGCACCCACATCAGCATGACAGGCGTGTGTTGTTGTTGCTACGAGTCGGGTCCCTTTATTACTTCCTTCGTGACGCTTTATTTGGAGCATTTGCATCGCTCTCATTGCCACGCCAATCCACTGGTACTTGCTTCGTCAGCAGGTTTGGCTGGTCAATGCTCGAGAAGCAACTACTACTGACTGCAACAGTAGTTCGAAACTGCGTACATTGTTTTCGCTACAAGCCGAAATTACTATCCCAAATAATGGGCAATCTTCCCGCTGATCGCTTACATGGAAATAGGCCGTTTGAGATCAGTGGAGTGGACTTTTGTGGTCCAATACTAGTTTCGCTGAGAATTCGTGGCAAATCGCCACCAAATGTATATTGCCATATTTGTTTGTTTTACCTCGAAGGCTGTGCATCTAGAATTAGTTACCGATTTAACCTCAAATTTATTTCTGATGTGTTTATCCAGGTTCGGTGGTCGACGTGGGCTTGTCCGGAGGCTGTATTGCGACAACGCCACCAATTTCGTGGGTGCTGCACGCACGCTGGACCCCAAGACTGACGCGTTGGACTGTCAAGCTGACATGCTTAAAAGGATGGTAGCTGACATCAAGCATCAAGCGTCGGTTTTGGATCGACTGGTCAAGGAACTACCTGCTCGGCCTGCAGCAAAAGTCAAAGTGGACGAAGGAGAGGCAGAACGTACAGGTGGGAGCAGTCGTGCTCGTGGGAGAGGACAACGCTACTCCACAGCAACGATGCTAGGCGTGGTAACAGAAGCCATAGCCGGAGGAGATGGTAGGGTGCGCGTAATTGTCGTTAAGACAAAAAATGGCACATATAAAAGGACAATTCATCGCGTTACCCCACTGCCAATCAACTAACACCCCATGTTATTGAAGCCCTGCGGCCTTTCAACGCGGCCGATGTTGAGGCATTTGGATATATGCCCTCTCTATTATGGAATTTGTATAGATGAAGAAATTGAATTATTGAAATTGTATAGGTTAAAAATTGAAATTAAACCACTGTACAAAGTAGTTGTTGTTGTACGCGCTAGCAATGTCGCTCTCCAAACGATCGCTCTCCCGCTGCTCGCGCTTAGATGCGCATAGGTGCGCTCACTACTGTGCCAGCTGCGCTTGCGTTGATGTTAAATTTAATAAAGTAGTACAAATTTAAACACCGCCAGCACCTCGTTCGTGCTTATTCTTGAGAGGCCGCAAGTTGCTTTATATTCTGGACCTTTTTTTCGACGGACCAGACTCCTTTTGGAGGGACACCCTAAATTACTGATGGGATGTGAATGAGTATTCCGCAGTCGGTATTGCCCGACTGCAACGTTCTTACTTGTTATTATCAATCGTTGATGGTGTGATCGGACCACATACATCAGAATGGACTAGTGTTTTCTATTTTAGCAACTGGCTGATCAACCAAAGCAGTAGCGCGTGTGTTAAAGGCAACGCAAGTTATGTTAGAGTAGGGAAGGTTCGAAACCGCTTCGATGTTATTTTTATACCCTGAACCCATTTTCAATGGGAAATCAGGGTATAATGGTTTTGTTGAAATGTATGTAACAGGCAGAAGGAGGCGTGGCAGACCCCACAAAGTATATATATTTTTGATCAGGGCAACGAGCTGAGTCGATTTAGCTCTATCCGTATTTCCGTCCGTGCGTCTGTCCGTATGTTTGAACGCGTCGATCTCAGAAGATATAAGAGCTAAAGACGTGAAATTTTTTCCTAGCTCCGTGTATAGCACGCGCATATCAAGTTTTGTTTTAAATATCGATAACTATTCCCGATATTTTATTATCGATCAAAACCCTTCTCGAAAACTAGTTACTTAATTATATCTCCTACACCTTTAGAGCTAGAGTCTCCAAATTTTATATGTATGTATATTTATATAATATCGTTTTTTGTCAAAACTTACCCCCCACCCCTATATTCACCCCCTCACCATCGCCTTTGAAAAAGGCGTATTTCATATATTTATATTTATACTAGTTGTCCCGGCGAACTTCGTACCGCCTAACAGTCCTTATATATATAAAACAAAGTAGAGTTTGTTACAAAACTTATAATTCGAGATCTGCTGCACCAATTTTCATGGTTTTTGATTTGTTGGATTTGTCTCTGCCCCGAATTGGAAACAGGCATTGTATTTTTGAGTGTTCGCTAGAAAAGTAGGGAACGCAATGGCTCTGGTGGCGGGACCACTAATGGCAATGTCACTTTACCACTAAGGCAGCACAAACCGGGCGTTTCACCAGCAAACTTCAATGCGCCACAATGCTGGCAAACAATGTCCATTGGACCAATGCAAACTAAACGATTCAAGCTATAGTCAATGGTGCAATCATATCGAAACGCTTCTCGATTCAAATCAGTCCTTGAACCATTTCTTATTGCCATTTCACGG
The DNA here is from genome assembly GCF_018153725.1 of Drosophila mojavensis. Taxonomy (NCBI): domain Eukaryota; kingdom Metazoa; phylum Arthropoda; class Insecta; order Diptera; family Drosophilidae; genus Drosophila; species Drosophila mojavensis. The sequence continues at coordinate 1,251,527 of NW_025318897.1, read as the reverse complement.
GCTGCCACTCTTTGAGAAGCACGAATTAAGGCCCTTCTTTGCTGGGTACTAACGCGGAGCCTTTCTCGGGCGATTTCTCGCTCTTCGTCAGATAATTGACTCGCGATATTCCGTTGCCTAATTGCATTATGGGTCCGCCGGGAAAGATTAGATCTTCTAGGACGCGGCATTTTTATTAATAGTATATATAATAATAATAATAATAATATATAATAATACTGCCCTCGCACAAAACCATATAAAACAATCGAGAAATATAAATATAAAAAATTTACACAAATTTATGTTTGAGACAAACAAATACCTGAACATTCGAGATATTTAGCTTTTGTGCGCACAATTATTATTTGTAAAGTTTAAAAGTCCAAAAATATAAAAAGTCAAAAATACACTTTTTAATAATAAATTTTTTATTTATTTTTTGAACAGTCAGGTTTTAATCTTTTGTTTTTTTTTTAATTTTTGCAGATTTTTGATTTGAAATATTTTTCTTTTTGATTTGGAAAAAAATTTTTTTTTTTTTTTTTTTTTTTTTTGTTGATTTTTTTTTAATAGTCTTTTTTTTTTTTTTTTTGGAATAGTCTTTGTTTGTTTTTTTTTTTTTTTTTTTTGAATAGTCAGGTCTGCTCGAGGCTGTGCCGTAGACTGACTGACTACATTTGTTTATTTACTTTTATACAGGACCGAAACTGTCACTGTTGTCAAGGCTACTGAGTATAAATGGAAATTTGAATCTTTAGGGAAAAAACCGCGTTTTCAAGTATTCATCAAATTTCAGTATTTTAAAGATCTACTGACCTACTCGTGGCGGAGACAAATCCAACAAATCAAAAACCATGAAAATTGGTCCAGCAGATCTCGAGTTATAAGTGCTAAGACACTTTTACACAACTCTCTTTTATATATATAGATTTATTTCACATATTTATATTATATTCATAATCTGACAGTTTCATGAAGATAGTCCATCCAAAAAAAGTTATTAAACAATTAACTTCCCATAGTAAGCCAACACTGCAGACACCAGCTTTCCCTCTACTAGAGCCCTTATGTTGTTTTATAGATAGACTGCTCTTTTACAGATACAAAATTCATTATATTTCGGGACGTTATTGGGTTCATGCCAAATGAGTTGTAAATGGGATCCATTATTTCCCTAAACCCATCACTGTCGAGGAACAGAAATGGTTTTCCATCCATGGTGACTATTTTAATTATTGATGAAATAATGGAATTTTCACTCGTGTGATATGTAACTTTTCTTTTTTTCACTTTGTGGTACATCGGTGTCCTCGCTATTGTCCCATTCTTTAAAAATTTCAGCATGTTTTGTAGTTAAGTGCCGTTTTAAATTTGTAGCATGAGTGCCTGATAATTTTAGCCCTCACACAGCTTCATCTTTAATTTCATCATAATCTATTTCATCTATTTCTCTTTAAAATAAAAAAACAATGGCTACTGTAACAATAGGGAATCATTTGTAAAATTTTTTTTGTAAAATGTACAAAAAAATGTAACAAAAATTTGGTCATCAGATTAGCGCCCCCTGCGCTAAATTCAATTTATTTAAGTCAATGACCAAAACTAACACCTCTATTTTATGCTATTATTATTTTTAAGTAATATCAGCAGTGCGTAGTGCCGTTTTTTGTTTGAAATTATTTCAAAAACTCGATTAGGAATGGAATTATAAAGTTGTTCAATATTATTCAAGTATATGGTTGACCAAGCGTGTTCAGTACCTTCGATTAACTCTGTCTTTGTACTATAATGCTTTCCGGACTCATATACTTTCCTGACCAACCATCCCCAGACGTTTCCAATGATATTAAGGTCGAGTGAGTATGGTGGCCACTCCATGAGATCAGTTTTTTGGCCCTGAATCCAGGCGGTCTGAATTGGAGCATTATCATGCTGGAAAATCTAATGCCGGTTTTCAGACAGGTTATAGAAATGCGGAACAGCAGTTTTAAACACGGTGTTATAATCCTATGCATTCATGCGCGATGTCCAAAATTGAAGCTTGCATGTGCATATTGATACCTACATCAATGCTACACCACCGCCCCGCCGCAGCGGCTTGGAGACCGTTCCAAATAATGTTCTTCTATGAGGAGGTCATGGATATAATAATTATAGCCATCAGTTCCTTCCAAATTCAATTTTTCCCATCACAAAAGACAACATGCTGCCATTGGATAGACCACGTCATGTTCGCCCGGCCAAAATTAATGCGTATTTCTTTTCTCAGCATATCGACTGGTGTCTTTTTTTTTACATTCTGTTTCTTTAAGTAATTAACTTCCTAAATTGCTCTTTGGACCGTTGATAAGTACGTCTTAACACCGATTTTATCCCTAATCTTGGTGGTCGATTCGTGGGAATTCGAAGCTTCTCGAACTATTTCCTTCTGAAATCACTTGATTATTGCCCCTTATATAGTTTTTTATACCCTGAACCCATTTTCAATGGGAAATCAGGGTATAATGGTTTTGTTGAAATGTATGTAACAGGCAGAAGGAGGCGTGGCAGACCCCACAAAGTATATATATTCTTGATCAGGGCGACGAGCTGAGTTGATTTGGCCCTGTCCGTCTGTCTGTCCGTCTGTCCGTCTGTCCGTCCGTCCGTCTGTCCGTCTGTCCGTATGTATGAACGCGTCGATTTCAGAAGATATAAGAGCTAGAGACTTCAAATTTTTTTAAAAATGTTCGTAATTACAGCGCGCATATCAAGTTTATCATTAAAAATCGATAACTCATCCCGATCTTTTTTTATCGATAAAAAACCTTATCGAAAACCAGTTATAAAATTATATCTTCTACACCTTTATTGCTAGAGTCTCCAAATTTTTAATGTATGCCTATATGCAATTTATACAATTTCGGTTTTTGTTAAAATTTACCCCCGCCCCTTAAATTCACCCCCTCACCCTCACTTTTGTAAAAAGCGTATTTCAAATACAAGAGACTTGTGCTTTGACAATTACATGCATATCCATGTCATAATCATAATCTGAAAGTTTCATGAAGATCGTACGTCCACAAAAAAGTTATTAAGCAATTAAGTTCTCATAGTAAGCGCTCACTGCCGCCCATGCGTGTTTATGCTTGTGTGTGTATATGTATGTAATTGTTTGTGTATGTGTGTGTGTGTGTATGTGTGTGTGTATGTGTGTATGTATGTGTGTGTATGTATGCCTGTGTGTGCGTGTTTCTTGTGTAAGCTGAAAGACGCGAAAAATTATTGAAATAGCTATTACTCCAAAGGTTCAGGGGATCTCGTAGTCGAGTAGTCTCGACTAGAGCTTTCTTACTTGTTCCATAGTTTTCCCTATTTGTAAAAAAATTGCCAATTAGTTTTCTGGTTTTTCCTGTTTTTTCAGCAATTTTATGGTAGCATAGTCCAGATTTAAACTATGCCTCAATCTTTGATTTTCAACCAAAGATAAAACTGTTTCTTTACCCATACTATAAATATATTGAATACTTTGAGCTTCACAAAAAATTTGGTGAGCGTAATTGCCAAAATAAGCAAGATAATTACAATTGCATTTGGGGGCGCTAATCTGATGACGCAAAATAAGTGCAAGCATTCTTTGCGAAAATAAAGAAGAATAGAAAATAAAACATAACGAGTTGTCACTCGCGCTTTTTTTTGGTATGAGAGACATCTCATATGATGATAATGAAATCAAAACAAAAATGAAGAAGTTGCGTACAATAGGCAAAGAGAAAAACGTAAAAGAAAACAAGTAAGAAAGCTCTAGTCGAGACTACTCGACTACGAGATCCCCTGAACCCTTGGAGTAATAGCTATTTCAATAATTTTTCGCGTCTTTCAGCTTACACAAGAAACACGCACACCCACACACACACGCACGCACGCACGCACACACAGGCATACATACACACACATACATACACACATACACACACACACACACACATACACAAACAAACAATTACATACATATACACACACAAGCATAAACACGCATGGGCGGCAGTGAGCGCTTACTATGAGAACTTAATTGCTTAATAACTTTTTTGTGGACGTACGATCTTCAAGAAACTTTCAGATTATGATTATGACATGGATATGCATGTAATTGCCAAAGCACAAGTCTCTTGTATTTGAAATACGCTTTTTACAAAAGTGAGGGTGAGGGGGTGAATTTAAGGGTGGGGGGTAAATTTTTACAAAAACCGAAATTGTATAAATTGCACATAGGCATACATTAAAAATTTGGAGACTCTAGCAATAAAGGTGTAGAAGATATAATTTTATAACTGGTTTTCGATGTGGTTTTTTATCGATAAAAAAGATCGGGATGAGTTATCGATTTTTAATGATAAACTTGATATGCGCGCTGTAATTACGAACATTGTAAAAAAATTTGAAGTCTCTAGCTCTTATATCTTCTGAAATCGACGCGTTCATACATACGGACAGACGGACAGACGGACGGACAGACAGACGGACAGGGCCAAATCAACTCAGCTCATCGCCCTGATCAAGAATATATATACTTTGTGGGGTCTGCCACGCCTCCTTCTGCCTGTTACATACATTTCAACAAAACCATTATACCCTGATTTCCCATTGAAAATGGGTTCAGGGTATAATGAGTGTAAGGGGACGGTGGCGTTAACCTGATGACGCGCAGTGTATATAAGTAATAATATTTCCTGATGTAACAAAAGTGCTCGGTTCATTTGAGGATAAAGCATTATTAGAATATTGATTTGATGAAGATTCAATTGGGTCGGTAAAATAGCAAGCGATTCGTCTTCAAAATCAGTACAACAGCGTTTGAAGCTGATTGCTTGCGTTTCGTCTTTATCTTTGTCATCGTCTCAGCGCGCACTATGCTTGCGAGCGAGCGAATTTATATAATTTGTTCTGCATAGTTTTTCGTCTTCATCTCAGCGCGCACTATGTTTGCAGCCTTAGTCGAGAGTGCTCGATTAGATACTACCCTGAACCAAACTAATGAAAACACACATTTAGTGTGGTTCCAAGCTTCAATTTGGATATATTTAAAAATATAAATGAAATAAAAAGCTCATTTAGTTACAAAGTGTAATATATTTATATTTATATACAATTATGCATTTGGGATAATAAAATACTTAGGATAAACACAATTGGCGCGCTCTGGAGTCGAACCCGAAACTTCTTGATCGAGCGTCTTGCTGCTAATCACAACGGAACTTTCCTTGTCGGAATTTTGATAGCAAACCTGAAATAGGTTCACAAATGCTCAAGCAAAGGACTGCAAGTGTGTGGCATTTTTTCGTCGTTGAAAAAATTTGTTCTAGATGTCTAGTCTATGTGTTCTCTGGTTAGTGACAATACGCAATACAAGTTTATCATATTTTTGGATAACTCATTATCGAAAATAATCGAAAAATTGATTTAGTTTTTCCAGCCTAATTTGAGCACTTAGAACACCTAGAGACTTCAGATTTACTGTGTATATACGTTTGATGAATACAAAGATTTTTTACCACGCCCCCTTCGCCCCCAATTTGTAAAAAACGCATTTCAAGTACTAGAGACTTGTGCGTTGGAATGTACACACATTTTAGCCATATTATCACGTCCTAAAAGTTTCATACAGATTGTCCATCAACAACAACAATTAAATTCTCTTAATAATGCTCACACAGCAACGCAGCCCAAGCGCAGTCGCTGCTAACTGCGCAGTGAGCAAAGCGCGTGATTAGACGTGCGTGTGTATGCATGTGTGCATAAAAGATGCGCAAAATGTGAAGAATATCAGTTTAGAGCGTCCAGGGTATCTCCTAGTCGAGCAGTCTCGACTAGAGCCTTCTTACTTTTTATGCCCTGAACCCATTTTCAATGGGAAATCAGGGTATAATGGTTTTGTTAAAAGTATGTAACAGGCAGAAGGAGGCGTGGCAGACCCCACAAAGTATATATATTCTTGATCAGGGCGACGAGCTGAGTCGATTTGGCCCTGTCCGTCTGTCTGTCCGTCCGTCCGTCCGTATGTATGAACGCGTCGATCTCAGAAGTTATAAGAACTGGAGACTTGAAATTTTCTTTTCTTTATATATCGATAACTACTCCCGATATTTTATTATCGATCAAACACCTTATCGAAAGCTAGTTATTTAATTATATCTCCTACACCTTTAGAGCTAGAGCTTGCAAATTTTAAATGTAGACTTATATGTATTTTCTATAATTTCGATTTTTGTTGTAATTTACCTCCCACCCCTATATCCACCCCTTTACCCACACCTTTGTAAAAGCCGTATTTCAAGTACTAGAGATTTGTGCTTTGGAATGTACATACATTTTCACCCTATGATTACGCTCTGAAAGTTGCATTAAGATTGTACGTCTAGAAATTAAATTATTCAACAAATAAATTTTTATAATGTTGCCCACACCGCGGCGCAGCCCACGCACAGTCGCTGCTTACTGCGCAGTAAGCAGAGCGCGTTCTAATATGTACGTGTGTATGTATGTGTGTCCAAAAGAATTGCAGACTGATTAGAATATCAGATTAGAGGGTTCAGGGTATCTCCTAGTTGAGCAGCCTCGACTAGAGTCTTCTTACTTGTTTTGCTTTGATTTAATGGCTTTATTTTTACAAAAAGCTCAGTATTTAATAAAATTGGGACAATTATTATCTTTATCGTATGCTTTCACATTGCCAATAATATTTAAATACATGCATACATACATACATATGTATATGTATATTTTTGGCAGCACGTAGTCATAACAACATTTCTTCAACCGTAACAAACCGTATCTGTAAAGTTTTACAAAATACATACATATGTATGTATATGTATTTACCTGCCACTTAAAATTTAATTAATCATATTAATATTCATTGCATTGCGCATTTGTGGGAAGGGTATTAAAGCGTTGATACGCATGACGAAAAGGTTTCCGCAATGAGCATACTCACACACACACACACTTGCACTTTCTTGCTACATGTATGAGCATTTATTTGTCAGTGTCTGAAACTCTTGCTGCCTGTATAAATTTTAAATCCCAATATTTGCATTTTGTAGATCTTGTGAACTGCACACACACATACATGAGTACATACATTTGATTGTGTGTACGCAGGGGACGCGATGCTCACAAATTATTAGGTATGCATGAGACATGAACAATGGCGTGTGCCTACCACGAATTACATACATATACAAGTTAACACCAGTCAATGCATAGCACCTCCTCTTCTCCCCTACCACCAACTTGACGCCTCTGCTTCCCAACATATCTCGGCAGCGACAGCGGCCGCTGCCGCTCTGCTGCTACGACGTCGACGTCGACTTCGTAATCGCGAAAAATAGAGGCCGCCGCCTGACGAATGGCAGTCCGTATTTGGCAGGTGAACCAAATGAGACGATGTTTAAAATAACAACGAATAGTAACAAGCAGAATAGCTAGAGTGATATGGCGTCACGAAACTTAACTTACATAACGAACGATTTTTGGGTCGAATTCCAGAATCGCGTTTATATTCAAGTACATGACTTTATTTCGTGGGTTTGCCTAGTACCTGATTTTCGATCCCTGCACCTGTGCATATATGTACATATACAGAAGTAATGTACCTTTTAAAAAAGATACATATGTGTATACCAGAGGGCTGCATGATCGCCAAAAAGCGTACTCGAATTAAGCATGCGCATATTGAGTTGAGTGGCAATGGCACAATATTCTAATGAGCGAAGAAGAATTGAAGATTGATTGAAGATTGCTAGGATAATGTCAACCCTTTCAAGAGTTCGGTATACTCTATAAAGGGAAAGAGCATAGATAGAGGGAGAGAATGAGAAAAAATAAGCACGTAGTTATGCTTCATATCAAAATGCGTACTTGTTGCTTGAGCGCTAGAAACGCACTAATCTTTACGTGAGATTTTTTCACTGCTTGAGCCTCAAGCGACTAAGCCGAGCAAATACGAATGGACTCTATTTTGCTATGTTGTGAGTGCTGCAGCCCTCTAATGTTGTGTGCTTGGTGCTGTTTCATACATACATAAGTACATGCATATGTATGTAAGTATATTTGAATTTCTTTTACAATAGATTCACTTTATTAAAAAGTGTTCTTTATTTTCATATTCTCATTGACGATACCGTGACGGAAGAACTTTTATTATTAACGCTGACACATCGTAATGAAAATGAGTAATCACTATTGGTTACATTGTTTGGTTGTATTTTGTTGGAGAATTAAAAGGCTTCTGCGTGTGGTCTCACATAATGGAAGGGATAAATACTCCAAACTTTGAAAACGTAAATAATATTTGTTATGGACACCCTAACGACGATAAACTATTTGAGACCTTAAAAGACTTTTCGATAAGTCTCGATAATTTAGAAAACGATTTGACCTATGCTGTAAAAGCGCATAATAGTCCAAAGTTGACTATTGAGGAGCAAATAAAACTTGACACATTTTTGACTTATTTAAACAGCACCTTATTTTGGATGTATCTTAAACTACAAGGATCTGATATAAATAAGGTATCTTCATTCATTATTTTTCTATGTAAATCGTGCGACTTACTGTAGAATCGAATGGAAGTATTGATGATTGCAAGATTATTAACACTTACCAGAGAACACATACATACAGTTTGACATACATACATACAGTCGCAGCAAAAGCAAAAAACAATTCTTGATCAGCAGCGCAGCGCTTCGAACTGCGTTCACTGGCGACAGTCGCAGTCGCAGCTAGAGAAAATCTGTCGACTGCCGAACAGCACAGCAGACAGCTTCCACAGTTTTTGCTTTGCTTTGTTTTGGTAACTTTTGTAACTGTAAAAAATTAAAATTGAAATGAACAAAAAGAAACTAATAAGGTCATACATTGGGCTCGTTATGGAGGACTCCATACCGTACAATGTGTTAAATTCTGATAGTATGCGAAATATTTTAAACCCAATTTGTGACGGATTCAAGGCAACCGACGAAAAATCAAATCAAAAATAAAGAAATAAATAACGCTATTATAAATAAATAATTAAAATGTTGTTAATTTTCATTCATTTCGTTCATGACGCACAAAGCAAAGCAAAAACTGTGGAAGCTGTCTGCTGTGCTGTTCGGCAGTCGACAGTCGACAGTTTTTCTCTAGCTGCGACTGCGACTGTCGCCAGTGAACGCAGTTCGAAGCGCTGCGCTGCTGATCAAGAATTGTTTTTTGCTTTTGCTGCGACTGCGACTGTCGAAAATGCTCGCAGCAACAGTTCTAGCATTCTCAAAACTGCCGAAGCTGTCGATTCCCGAAGCGCTGCGCTGCTGATCAAAAAATGTTTTTGCTTTTGCTGCGACTGCGACTGTCGAAAATGCTCGCAGCAACAGTTCAAGCAATAACAGAACTTCGAAAACTGTTCGCAGTTTTTTAAACACTGAAAAAATAGCATTTTTGTTCTTTGACATTAAAAAAAACTACTAAATGTGATATTTCAAATTTTTAAAAAATTACATTATGTTTTTTAATTTGTTGTCTTACAAAAATAACTTTAAAAAAATTAAAAAACTATTAACATAGGCTTAAATAACATTAACAACATAAAATATATTCAAATTCAACTGACACGAAAGTGTTTGCACATAAGTAAAGTATTCAAAATAAGGCACTATTTACTATATTAAGTATCAAAATTAGTATTTAGTATGACCCCCATTGGCTTCAATGACCGCTTCCAACCGTCTACTCATGGAATTGATTAGTTTTTGGACATATTTCACCGGTGTCTTCTCCCATTCAAATCGCTTTTGTTTGTTGGACCTCGCTTGGCTGTCCTTTTTTTGAGATCAGCCCACAGATTCTCTATGGGATTAAGGTCGGGACTTTGTGCAGGAATATCCAACACCTTTGCACAATTGTAGACAAGCCAGCACCTGACTATGTTTGTGTTTGGGGTCATTATCTTGGTAAAACCTAAATGTTGGTTTACCATCCCTAAAAAATCCAAACTTGCGGGCACTGGACACTAGATTCGTGCGTAAAATCTCCATCGTTGTAATACAACATCATCTTCGTCTCGTCACAAAATATGGTTTAATCCCAATATGAATCCACATGTCCCACATGCATCCTGGCGAATATTAGAAGTCTTTTCTCATGATCCGACGACAACAATGGTTTTTTCCGCGCAACTCGGGATGCAAACTCGTTCCTTTTTAGGGCTCTGCGGAAGCTTTCGCGGGATATGTCAATACGACATTCTTCCTGCAGTTCCCTGGCAAGCGTTCTGGTCGAAATTGTTGGGTTATCATTAACTTTCCTGGCCAGAATACGCTCGGCCCTATCTGTTAACGCCCGAGGTCGTCCAGTTGAATGCTTTGGCTCCAGTGTTTCATTGTTTTCTGCGCGGCTTAAAATATTGTAAATGGTCCTCTTCGATATTATAAACAATTCTGCGATCTCCGCCACTGATTTTCCTATGGAGTGGTTATAATAAACAAATTGAATCATATCAAATGACAATCGCTTCCCTGGCCTTCTTAATTGGTTTAAATTTTTTGAAGATTGAATCGATTCTTACAAAATATGACGAAATTGTTCAGAACATAGCATTAGCCACAGCTGTGCACATTGAAATCGCCGAAAACAACGGTAAATGTGAATTTAGCAGTAAGAAGAAATAAAGAATAGCATGTGTACACTTTCGTGTCAGTTGAATTTGAATATTTTTTATGTTGTTATTGTTATTTAAGCCTATGTTAATATTTTTTTAATTTTTAAAAAATTATTTTTGTAAGACAACAAATTGAAAAACATAATGTAATTTTTAAAAAATTTAAAATATCACATTTAGTAGTTTTTTTTTAATGTCAAAGAACAAAAATGCTTTTTTTTCCCATGAGAAAACACTTTCGTGTCAAACTGTACATACACTTGCTCGCAGAACTCTGCGTACACTTGCAAACAAACCCCTAATTTTAAGTTTACATGTGTATTGTATTTAATATAGAAGACTTTAGGCAATACTTCTTTTTGTAAAACAATTTTCATTTATTTATTAACATAATTATGTTTTCATTTTATTATTAAAACTAAACCTAATATTAAAAAAAATTATAAACAAAACACATTACCAAAAAATGACACCTCAAAAGTCTGCGTACAGTTTAAGTTTGTTGCGTACGGCGCTGGAATTTGTTAGTTCTTAGTATCTTGTAGGATACCCTTTTCGTTTTAACACCTCAGTCAGAGGGCGAGGCATTGACTCAACCAGCTTTTTAGTGTCCTCTGCAGTTATTTTGCCGAATTCTTCCATCATGACCTCCTTCAGCATGTTCTTAGACCTTATGGTGCGCTGCCGAATCCTACGCTCGAGTAAGTCCCATAGATGCTCAATAGGATTGAGGTCTGGGGACTGGGGAGGCGTTCGGAGTTGGCTTTTTACATTGTAAAGTAGCCAGAGCTTTACATTGTGGGCTGTATGCTTCGGATCATTGTCCTGTTGGAAGCAAAATTCGCCCTCCAGGTGCACACCATTACACCACTTCCACCATGCTTTACTGTAGGCAATAAATTTTCCTTATTAATTTATTTCTTAAAGCTATTGACAAAAACGAGAGTCAATTTTAATTTAAAAAAGCCTATACAAATTACAGGATATAATTTCAATAGTAACACCAACCCGATGGGGGTATTTTATTTGCCAGTCCGGCCGGCTATGCCCACGTCTCACAGCCAAATATGGTCAGTGATACTATTGAAGCTATGAAAAGAAAGTGTTAGTAAGAAAACTTAAAAAATAAAATATTAAAATGTAGATTTATTAACTACTAGTTGTCCCGGCGAACTTCGTACCGCCTAACAGTCTCTATATATATAAAACAAAGTAGAGTTTGTTACAAAACTTATAATTCGAGATCTGCTGCACCAATTTTCATGGTTTTTGATTTGTTGGATTTGTCTCTGCCCCGAATTGGAAACAGGCATTGTATTTTTGAGTGCTCGCTAGAAAAGTAGGGAACGCAATGGCTCTGGTGGCGGGACCACTAATGGCAATGTCACTTTACCACTAAGGCAGCACAAACCGGGCGTTTCACCAGCAAACTTCAATGCGCCACAATGCTGGCAAACAACGTCCATTGGACCAATGCAAACTAAACGATTCAAGCTATAGTCAATGGTGCAATCATATCGAAACGCTTCTCGATTCAAATCAATCCTTGAACCATTTCTTATTGCCATTTCACGGGCTGCCACTCTTTGAGAAGCACGAATTAAGGCCCTTCTTTGCTGGGTACTAACGCGGAGCCTTTCTCGGGCGATTTCTCGATCTTCGTCAGATAATTGACTCGCGATATTCCGTTGCCTAATTGCATTATGGGTCCGCCGGGAAAGATTAGATCTTCTAGGACGCGGTATTTTTATTAATAGTAATACTGCCCTCGCACAAAACCATATAAAACAATCGAGAAATATAAATATAAATAATTTACACAAATTTATGTTTGAGACAAACAAATACCTGAACATTCGAGATATTTAGCTTTTGTACGCACGCGCACAATTATTATTTATAAAGTTTAAAAGTCCAAAAATATAAAAAGCCAAAAATACACTTTTTAATAATTAACTTTTTATTTTTTTTTTAATTTCGAATTTTGAATTTTTTTATTTATTTTTGATTAGTCAGGTTTTAATCTTTTGATTTTTTTTGTTAATTTTTGCAGATTTTTGATTTGAAATATTTATAAAGTTTAAAAGTCCAAAAATATAAAAAGCCAAAAATACACTTTTTAATAATTAACTTATTTTTTTTAAATTTCGAATTTTGAATTTTTTATTTATTTTTTGAACAGTCAGGTCTTTTGATTTTTTTGAATTTTTGCAGATTTTTGATTTGAAATATTTTTCTTTTTGATTTGGAAAAAAATTTTTTTTTGTTTGTTTATTTATTTTTTATTTTTTGAAGTCTTTTTTTTTTTTTTTTTTTTTTTTTTTTTTTGTTTTTTTTTTTTTTTTTTTTTTTTTGAGAATAGTCAGGTCTGCTCGAGGCTGTGCCGTAGACTGACTGACTACATTTGTTTATTTACTTCTATACAGGACCGAAACTGTCACTGTTTTCAAGGCTACTGAGTATAAATGGAAATTTGAATCTTTAGGGAAAAAACCGCGTTTTTCAAGTATTCGTCAAATTTTTTCAGTATTTTAAAGATCTACTGATCCGCCTCGTGGCGAAGACAAATCCAACAAATCAACAACCATGAAAATTGGTCCAGCAGATCTTGAGCTATAAGTGCTAAGACACTTTTACACAACTCTCTTTTATATATATAGATATCTAACATAATTAAAATAATTCTTAAAATATTAAAAAAAAAAAAATAATAATAATAATAAAATAAATAAATAATAAAAAGAATTAAAAAATTAAATTATAATTAAAGAATAAGAAATAATAAAAAGAAAAGAGTAAGGGAAGAGCCAAAAACAGAATATAAGAATAGAATTGAGAAATCACTAACACAACATTAGCAGCAAAAACGTATGCCAATGCTTATGCGTGGGCATTGTGAGTGATTAACTAACACAAAAAACATGAAACGCACTGTGCAAAGAATAATCCCTAGTGCACACAGGTAAATGAAGCGGACGATAGTGTTTAGTTGCTCGGGACGGAACCGAAAAATTTAGACGACCCAACAAAGAGGACGAATCAATATCACCACTAATCAATTTATGCAGAAAAACAATTCCTAAAATTGTTCTACGATTGGTTAGCGATGGAAGATTAATTAGCTGGAGCCTACTATGATAAGACGGTAATCGTAAATTACTGTCCCATCTAAGGTCTCTTAAGGCAAAGAGAAGAAACTGTTTTTGGACCGATTCGATGCGATCCTGATACAGTTTATGTTGCGGAGACCATACAACAGAGCAATACTCTAAGATAGGACGCACAAGCGAAGTAAATAAGCGCTTGGTAGTAAAAGGATCTTTAAATTCCTTAGACCAACGTTTAATAAAGCCAAGCACACTTTTGGCTTCATTAATAATGGTAGAAATATGAAGATTAAAGTTATGTTTACAGTCAAAGAACACACCAAGATCTTTGACTGTAAAGATGCATCGTAAGGAAATATTGCTAATTTTATAATCAACAATTAGAGGAACGGTACGACTGAAGGTCATTGTCATACACTTTGAGCAATTTAGGTCAAGCTGGTTTGCCACACACCAAAGTTGAAATGCATTTAGGTCATCTTGAAGGTGAAGATGTCCATTTGCCCTGGAGTATGGAAGGCAAAGTTTTACATCATCAGCATACATAAATATAGTGGAATACGAAATACAACTAGGAAGGTCATTTATAAAAAGGGAAAAGAGCAATGGGCCCAAATGGCTACCCTGAGGTACACCAGACGAAACAAAGATAAGTTTAGACATAGCTGTTCTCAGCAAGACTCTTTGGGTTCTACCCGTTAAATAGGATGAAATCCAAGAGACAAGAATGGGTGAAAGTCCTAAGCGTTCAAGCTTAAGAATTAGTATGTGATGATGTACTGAGTCAAATGCTTTACTGAAGTCCGTATAAATAACATCGGTTTGAATTTTTTTTTTTGGAAAAGCTGTCATTAACAAGCGAAGTGAACTCAAGTAAATTAGAGGACGTTGATCGATTTTGAACAAAACCATGTTGAGATGGTTGAATAATCGATTTGCAAAAATGCTGCAAGGCCGATGTTATGATTTTCTCAAATGACTTCGGAATAGCAGATAATTTCGCGATGCCTCTATAATTGGAAATATCAGATCTTCCACCTTTTTTATATAAGGGAATGATGAAAGATTCTTTCCAAATTGAAGGTAACACAGAAGTATCCAAGGACAAGTTAAACAATTTGAGTAATTGTGACTGAAGAGAAACACTGCACTCTTTAATTACACAACTAGGAATATTATCGGCACCAGGAGAGAAAGATGATTTCAATGTCCTAATGGATGCAGCCAGAGAGGATGCAGTAACTTTGGGAGTATTTATAGATCCATATTCAGGAAGAGAATATGGATATGAGTTGCTGTAGAGATCAGCAGAAGAATAAGTGGATTGAAAAAAATCAGCAAATAGATCAGAGGAATCCTGATCATTGCAAGTTTTTTCACCTCCAAGGACAAATGAGGACGGCAAACCAGAGGATTTACGCTTCGAGTTTACAAATGAGAAAAATTGTTTGGGATCTCGAGTAAACTGACGTTTGCAACGTGTAAGATAATTCTCATAACAGCTAGAATTTAAAAGATTGAAGTTTGACTTGGCAATGTAATATTTGGACCAGTCAATACTTAAACCAGACTTTTTGTAATTTTTAAAACATTTAGTTTTAATGTTTCTCAAGTTCGAAAGAGTTTTGGTGAACTAAGGTGGCTTATTTGAAACTGGCGAAATACGGCGGAGAGGGACACAAACATCCAGAATAGAACGATGCTGCTAAATTAATATCAACCGACTCATATAAAATAGACCAGTCTGTTGAATTAATTAGTTCGTTAAGCAAAACGAAATTGCATTTACGATAACAGCGACTAAGTTTAGAAGGTATTGGAGTAGTAGAGGGAGGATTATTGATAGTTAATAAAACCTCTAAAGTGGGGTGATATATATCCTCAGGTAGGAGTTGATCTCGCGACATTAATGAGCGAATCATGATTAACAAACACAAGATCAAGAGTGCGATTAAGATGGTTTGAAATAGAGTTCATCTGAAACATAGACAGGTTAAACAATTCATCAAAAAGATAGTGATCAATTGTCGGAATAAAGTAATTTGCATTACAAGTTGAAGACCAAGAAGTGTTCGGAATATTAAAATCCCCCAACACAAGAAGACAATCTCTATCATTTACATGTTCATTAACTTGTTTAATACAATTTATGTGGTGAGCATAAACTTGTACATCAGAAGAGGGAGGGATATAAGAACATGTGATGTATAATGAGCACGATGGGAGAGTTAATTTAACCGCTATAATCTCCACATCATGAAGGGACGAAAAGGTAAACAATTCAGAGTGGATAATGGACTTAACCGCAATTAACACCCCACCACCTCTGCGCGACGAACGGCCGAGTCTATAAATAGTGAAATTACTTGAAAGAATTTCACTATTATGAATATTATTACTTACCCATGTTTCAGTGAAAGCGATAATATCATATTGTACGCTGAAACTATGCAAGAAAAGACTTTTAAGTTTTGAGTTTAAGCCACGTACATTTTGATAAATCAGGGACAGCTGAGAAGAGGTTTGTAAGTAATTTAGTTTTTTGGTACAACGTTTGATGAAGATTGCACCGAAGCTAAATTTACTGAAATAGGCATCGATCTGTTACGATTTTTGGGTTTAAATTCATGAACAACTATATGAGGTGGCCAGAAATTAGGATCACAAAGGGTTTTAAAGTATTCTACAGGCACATTGATTTTGAACGAAGCAATTTCACGCGGTGTCGCGAAACTAAACTTCGATATAAAAACATTAGCCGGAATCTTATTTGAGATAAAAGCCGATACTGCCTCAATGGTAGTGTCAGATGAAAGCCTATATAAGAAAACTTGCTTTCTAGGAGAGACAACAGATAAGGTAATGCTAGGAGAGGCTGACATATTGTCACTCTTTGTTTGAGCAACAATAGAAGTAGTAACCAAATTTGGGACAGGGGCTTGAGTTTCAATAGAAGCCTCAATAGGAGAAACAGATATGGGACAAGGTGAAGGAGGATCTAGAGAATTGGGAGCCGACGACAAAACAGAAGCGCAAGGTGAGGGAGGAGCAAGTGAATTAGGAGACGGTACTATTACAGAAGGAGCTACCGACAACAAAGGAGTCTCCAATTGAGAGAGAGGACTTTCAAAGCCATACTGATTTAATATTTCTTCAGCAGCAGCCATGTCACTGGTCAACTGCATAGAAATCTTCTTCAGTTTTAAAAATTGAGCCCTCACAGCACTATACATTTTAGAAAAGTTTATCTGTTATTCCAAGCAAATCGGACAAGACCAGCGTATGCCTCCACTACCAGCTTTAGTAGTAGACATAATCTTGTCATATAAGACCTGCAGTAAGACCTGCACACTTAGTATGCATCATGTTATCACACAGCCAGCAACTTATAAATTGCGCTTGTGCAGAATCAACTGTTTGCCTAAAAGTGCAAGCTTTTTTGCAGCAACTCATATTGGCAATTGGGATAGATCACAAAATTACTGAATGTAAACAGAAATGTAAAAACCAAGAGAGGTATTAATGTGTTGAGAGCGAGTCCAACAACAAACAGCCGTTACAGAGCACAACGAAAATATATGTTGAGAGAGCGAGTCAACAACAAAAACAGCCGTTACAGAGCAGATCAAAAGTCCTCAGCGAGAGAGTATACTTGCACAGCACAAAAATCAAAGATTCAAGAGAGGCAAATACAACAACAGTAGATAGTGAGAGCAACTTATGCACACACTCACACTAACTTAGAAAGAGTGAACTGGGGAGAGCGCCAACAAACAGAAACACTAAAGCAAAAATGCAAATAATGAAACTAATCAACCGACACTGCACACAAAGCTTCACAAATTAAAAAAGCAAATTATTAAAAACACAGTGAACAACGGTCCAAACCTTACACAGGAAAATATAGATATTTGCTATATACAACCGAACCGCAATTATGTGAAATTTAATAAGAATATTTAACTTAGAAAACAAGAATAATTGAAGAGCACAATAGTAAACACGTCTGTTAACTCTCACTGAGAACTCTCTCTATCCATGGCTTTTCCGCTTTTTCTCCATACTATTTTCTTCCCTTTTAGGGCAGAACTTGCTCTCATCTGAGAAAATTACCCTTTTCCAGAAGCTAAAAGGCTTGGAAATGTGCTCATTGGCGAAGTCCATACGCTTTTTCCTGTTCACCTCTGATACATGTGGCTTCCTACGTACAACGCGGCCATGATAGCCCGCTTTTTTCCAAGTACGTCGAACGGTTTCCTCAGAAACAGTTTTGGAGAAACGTTCTGCACGTTCTGAAACGTTCCTGAACCCATTGAAAATGGGAAATCAGGGTATAATGGTTTTGTTGAAATGTATGTAACAGGCAGAAGGAGGCGTGGCAGACCCCACAAAGTATATATATTCTTGATCAGGGCGACGAGCTGAGTCGATTTGGCCCTGTCCGTCTGTCCGTATGTTTGAACGCGTCGATTTCCGAAGATATAAGAGCTAGAGACTTGAATTTTTTTTAAATGACCGTATATACAGCGCGGACGTCGAGTTTGCTTTTAAAATTCGATAAATAATCTCGTTATGTTTTTATCGAGTAAAAACATTCAAGTTCAAATCAGATGCCACTATAGCTAATTGTGAATGATTTTTCATTTTTTTAAATTTCTCAAATATTCAATATAATTTGTAGATCATATGCTGAAAGTTTCATTAAATTCCGTTCAGTCAAAAATTAATAAAAAATAATCAAGTATTTGACCAATTAACAAACGCACGTGCAGCAGCTACAACAGCATCGTATGCGTGTGCACACATACATTCAAACTTCTAGAAACATTCGTTGAATGACATCAGCTGTTAGTTTCGTTTAGTTTTGGTAGATGGCGCAGCAGCAGTGAATCTATTTGAGTTTTGCCAGCGCCACTAGCAGGAGTGGGGTGGCCTAGTGTGTTAGCTGCATGACGCTCGATCGAGAAGTCGCGGTTCGAATTCCGATCGATGCAACTGATGTTATTTTTTTTTTAATTGTTTCAAAATATTTTTATATTTTCATAAATGAGTTTTCTATTTAATTTATATTTTTAAATAGTAGAATAGAAGTATTGCCTAAAGTCTTCTATATTAAATACAATATACATGTAAACTTAAAAATAGGGGTTTGTTTTCAAGTGTACGCAGAGTTCTGCGAGCAAGTGTAGTTTGTTCCGTATGAACGCAATCTTTTTTGGCGCTATTGAAGCTAGAGACTTGAAATTTGGAACAAATACTCGTGTATATCTCCGATTTATAAAGTGTTAAAACTTTCCCGATCCGCCTACTAGGGGCGTGGCAAATCGGAAAATGCGTTTTACGATATGCCAGAAATCATGTTAGTTGAAGAGCTAAAATGCTGAAATTCGGTACGTAAGTCCGCGTCGACCACCCAAGATCACGAGCTATGGCGGATATATCTCCGCCTATTAAGGGCGTGGCAAATCGGATAAAACTGTATCTCTTAAAGTTGTAAACCTAGAATGCTGAAATTTTGCACGTCAGCTAATGTTATGATTCTATTAAGTCTAAAGACAAAATTATAAGTCTACTCCTATTAGCGGCGTGGCAAATCAGAACTGAAGATATAGTGTTTTTTTATATTCTGTCATATTGTGGACACTATTGATGCCAGAGACCTCACCCCTATATCCACCCCCTCACCCTCATGCTTGAAAAAGACGTATTTCAAATACTAGAGACTTGTAATTTGGCAAGTGCACGCATTTCATTGTTATAATCGCGATCTTAAAGTGTTATGAAGATCGTATGTCCACAGCCCATCCGTGTTCATACGTGGCTGCTTTTGTGCGTGTATGTGTGTGTGTGGGTGTGTGTGCGTGTTTCTTGTGTAAGCAGAAAGACGCGAAAAATGATTGAAATAGTTATTGCTCGAAGGGTTCAGGTGATCTCGTAGTCTTACTAAGACTTTCTTTTTATAGCTTCATTAGTATCACTGACCATATTTGGCTGTGAGACGTGGGCATAGCTGGCCAGACTGGCAAATTAACTACCCCTATCGGGTCGGTGTTACTATTGAAATTATATCCTGTACTTTGTTTAGGCTTTTTTAATTTAAATTGACTCTCGTTTTTGTCAATAGCTTTAAGAAATAAATAAATAAATGAGAAGTCTTCGCTTTCCTGCCGTCAGGTCGTCAATGTTTGCCATCAGTCTACTCAAAGACCTCGTTGCTGTCGCTGTTTTCCACGTGGCATGCTTCAGCTGTTCTCAGAAGGTAATTTAATGTCTAGTAACGCCTATAGATAGTTCACTGTCCTCTGAGTCCTTATAAGGTTTGCGCTTACTCGCATCTCTATTTCGCTTGGGATCTGCTTCCCCGTGAACAGAAGTAACTCTGTTTTATGGGTGGCAAGTTCCAATCCTCGAGATCTGAGCCATATGTTTGGGCGGATCACCTCTACGGTGTTTCTGGCAGTAATAACGGCTGCAATATCATCGGCATAACCAATAAGGAATGTGTCTTTAGGCATTTCCACTCTTAGGATGTCGTCATAGCTGATATTCCACAGGTCTGGTCCCAGGATTGACCCCTGTGCAGCTCCTCCAGTCACTCTATACCGTTTCGTACCAGTCTGTATGGAGTACAGGATTATTCGATCCTGCAAATAGCTCTTGAGCATATTCATCAGGTACTCCGGCAATTGACAGTTCTTTTTCCGCAATCTTAGCTGCTAGCGCTTCCGTCATAAAATATCCAGAGCGTCGTGCCTTTGTTAGCCTTCTTCTACATTGTATGCATACTTTCCTTTTTTCTGCAATATCGTGGTTCCACCAGTACGTTTGTCGTTTACCTGCTTGTTTGCTGTGCGTTTTTGGCATCGAAACGTTACACGCTCTTTCCATAGCTGTTAGGCTTCTTTCAACCACTTGCTTCGACGTCAATGTGCCGTCGAACTGTCGTTCTCGTCTATCTAGTTCAGCTAGTAATTTGCCTGTATCCACCTTGCTTATGCCCCATCTGTGGGAAGTCTTTCTTGGGCATGATGGAGGGTTTTGCTGACTGGTATTCTGGATATCATATGATATATACTCGTGATCACTGCCCGTGAAGTCATCGAGTATCTTCCAGTCCTTTATCCGATCTACGATGTGTTCGGATCCAAAGGTTACGTCAGGTATTATGCCTTCACATCCCGGCCTATGGAAGCTAGCTCTGCTTCCGCGGTTTGCTACCACTAACCCGGACCTAGTGGCCATATCCATGATTTTCCTTCCTCTAGAGTTAGTAGAGGACATTCCCCGGTCTACTGCTCGTGCATTCAGATCGCCAGCCACAATGATCCACGATCCACGAGCAGATCCTCGATTGCATCCAGTTAGGTAGCAACTACCTACTGCGACTTCTCTGAAGCGTGCGTAGACGTAGCAGTTTCCCATCTTGCTTTCTAGTGGCCGTTGTCCACTATGATCAACAAAAGTGCGCCCTGCATCCGTGCAAATGCAGCATTTTGGTGTTTTTTTTTTTTGCAGTCTTTCATCAGGTCACAAGATTCACCACATTTAATTCAGATGCCACCACCACTTCGGTCCGGTCCTGTGCAGTTGGTCTGCAGGTGACCGACCCCGAAGCATATGTAGCATCTGCGGATGGGTTTACACATCCTGGGCCTAGCCCTGACAAAGCCAATTTTAATGTCTGAGCTCAGCAACGGCTCCGCTAATTGGCTTTCTAAAGTTACAAAAGCCCTTACTTGCCTTCGACTGTTTGAGGCAGTGACTTTTATGCGCAAGTCCGCTGATAAATTATCAAGGACTTGTTGCACTTCCTCAGCTACCTGACACTCTACAGTTAGTGAGTCAAGATCTCGGATCTCCACTGTCGCTGTAGGCTTTAACTCGGCTACCGTAGCTGTTTTCTTAACGGTAGCCTTTAGTTTTTCAATCAGCTCCGGTTGTAACTTTTCCCCTTTGCTCAGTTTTACAAGGAAACTCCCGGATCGGGTTTTCCTTATACCTCTCACATTTGCCTTTTTGTCCTGTTAGATCTACGTAGCTTTGTCCACTTTCAGGTTTTATGAGGACTGCTTCTTTTCGGGGAGGTTTTTATTCTCTTTTCTTGTTGGTTGTGCTACTACTTTCGGCTTCTCTGCGGGTGCCGAAGGAGTATTTTCCGCTCTATGTTTCGAAGCCCCTTTTCTGGTGAATTTTTGCCACAGATTTTGTTGTCCCTTGGAGTTTCCTCCACACTTCTTGGCGCCTGTGCTACAGGGTCCTTTCAATTTTTGAATTTTTGCCAAAGCCCAGTCTTGGGTCCGTGAAACGGGCTTCTCTATTTTCTTGTGGTGTTCCACTGATTATTTATTTTTTTTTTTTATATAGGGGTCTTTCGAGTTTCCATGTTTAAGGGTCCCGACTCCAAGCCGCTATCTTAGATCGGGTGTACAGTCACTCAAGCGATCCTCATGGTTGTCTGTGCATAGCAGGGAGGCCATGTGAGGGCTGACGTTGGTCCTTATGGGAGCCAATGTTCAGAGCCAGGATCTTGCACAAATTAAGGATGTATATTAACTTACCCTGTACCACCAATGAAAATTCAGTTGGTGACGATCTTCGAACGTACTTGGAGGCCTGCTAAGGTTTTAACGGGACGGGGGCAGCTGCAGCATTGACCTAGGAGCCATTTCCGCAGGATGTCACTCCTGCTTACTGAGGTCCTAGAATGTAGCACCTGTCAGCCCAGGAGCAAACATTACCAAAATCGTGTGTTTCTTCGTAGTCAGAGGTCGGTCGAAGATTTCACTTTAGTAAGTTCACTTTAGTAAGTTCTTCTAAAGTCGCTGCACACATTAGTTCTGACATAATAGTGCTGTCATTTCTTCAAAGGTTAAATTGCTATCTCCTATAACTCTTTTTATACCCTGAACCCATTTTCAATGGGAAATCAGTGTATAATGGCTTTTCTTAAATGTATGTAACAGGCAGAAGGAGGCGTGGCAGACCCCACAAAGTATATATATTCTTGATCAAGGCGACGAGCTGAGTCGATTTGGCCCTGTCCGTCTGTCCATATGTATGGACGCGTGGATTTCAGAAGATAGAAGAGCTAGAGACTTTTTGTTGAAAGTTACCCCCCACCCCTAAATCAAACCCCTCAAGGGCGTATTTCAAATACTAGAGACTTGTGCTTTGGCAAGTGCACGCATATTACTGTTATAATTACGATCTAAAAGTTTCAGGAAGATCGTATGTCCACAAAAAAAGTTATTAGACAATTAATTTCTCATAGTAAGCGCACACTGCAGCCCATGAGAGTTTAGGCGTGGGTGCTTGTGTGTGTATGTGTATGTGTCTCTGTATGTTTGTATGTATGTGTGCGTGTGCGTGTTTCTTGTGTAAGCAGAAAGACGCGAAAAATTATTAAAACAGATATTGTTCGAAGGGTTCAGGGGATCTCATAGTCGAGCAGTCTCGCTAGAGCTTTCTTTCTTCTTACTTGTTTGGTTATGCTACTACTATTTGTAATTTTTGCATACAAGAATATCGTTTGATCAATTCACCTATTGTATTCTTTTCTGAGTTTTCTTCTTCTTTTGGCCAATTGTTCTTTGATTTGGCTAACCACTTTGGCCCATTCCACCAAATTTCGCATTCTACTAATTTATAAGTATTGATTGCTCTAGATGCTATATTATCTTCTGCTGGATTATCTTCTGATTTTACATGATTCCATTTCTGACGTTGACTGGAATGACTCCACGCTAAGATTTCATTCTTATAGTTTTATACCCTGAACCCATTTTCAATGGGAAATCAGGGTATAATTGTTTTGTTGAAATGTATGTAACAGGCAGAAGGAGGCGTGGCAGATGAGCTGAGTTGATTTGGCCCTGTCCGTCTGTCTGTCTGTGCGTCTGTCCGTCCGTCCGTCTGTTCGTCTGTCAGTATGTTTGAACGCGTCGATTTCCGAAGATATAAGAGCTAGAGACTTGAATTTTATTTTTTAAATGACCGTATATACAGCGCGGATGTCGAGTTTGCTTTTAAAATTCGATAAATCATCCCGTTATGTTTTTATCGAATAAAAACAGTCAAGTTCAAGTCAGATGGCCCTATAGCTAATTGTGAATGATTTTTCATTTTTTTAAATTTCTCAAATATTCAATATAATATGTAGATCATATGCTGAAAGTTTCATTAAATTCCGTTCAATCAAAAATTAATAAAAAATAATAAAATATTTGGCCAATTAACAAACGCACGTAGAGCAGCAACAACAGTATCGTATACGTGTGCACACATACTTTCAAACTTCTTCCAGAACATTCACATCAGCTGTTAGTTTGTTTTAGTTTTGGTAGATGGCGCTGCAGCAGTGAATCTATTTGAGTTTTGCCAGCGCCACTAGCAGGAGTGGGGTGGCGTAGTGCGTAGCTGCGTGACGCTCGGTCGAGAAGTCACGGGTTCGAATCCCGAGCGATGCAGCAGATGTTAGTTTTTTAATTGTTTCAATTTATTTTTTATATTTTATTAAATGAGTTTTGTATTTCATTTATATTTTGAAATACATCGAAATTGAAATTTTAGCCATACTGAATGGACATTTTATACCCTGGGAAATCAGGGTATAATGGTTTTGTTGAAATGTGTGTAACAGGCAGAAGGAGGCGTGGCAGACCCCACAATATATATATTCTTGATCAGGGTGACGAGCTGAGTTGATTTGGCCCTGTCCATCTGTCTGTCCGTCCGTCTGTCCGTCTGTCCCTATGTATGAACGCGTCGATTTCAGAAGATATAAGAGCTAGAGACTTCAAATTTTTTTTAAAATGTTCGTAATTACAGCGCGCATATCAAGTTTATCATTAAAAATCGATAACTCATCCCGATCTTTTTTTATCGATAAAAAACCTTATCGAAAACCAGTTATAAAATTATATCTCCTACACCTTTATTACTAGAGTCTCCAAATTTATGTATGCTTATATGCAATTTATACAATTTCGGTTTTTGTTAAAATGTACCCCCACCTCTAAATTCACCCCCTCACCCTCACTTTTGTAAAAAGCGTATTTCAAATACAAGAGACTTGTGCTTTGTTAATTACATGCATATTCATGTTATAATCATAATCTGAAAGTTTTATGACGATCGTACGTCCATAAAAAAAGTTATTAAACAATTAAGTTATCATAGTAAGCGCACACTGCAGCCCATGCGTGTTTATGCGTGGGTGCTTGTGTGTGTATGTGTTTCTGTATGTGTGTGTATGTATGCGTTTGTGTGTGTATGCGTGTGTGTGTATGTGTGTGTGTATGCGTGTGTGTATGCGTGTGTGTATGCGTGTGTGTGTATGTATGTCCGTGTGTGCGTACGTGCGTGTGTGTGTGTGTGTGCGTGTTTCTTGTGTAAGCTGAATGACGCGAAAAATTATTGAAATATCTATTGCTCCAAGGGTTCAGGGGATCTCGTAGTCGAGCAGTCTCGACTAGAGCTTTCTTACTTGTTATTAGTTGGGTTCAGTCGTGCACTCTCGACTAGACTTTTCATACTTGTTATTCTTATATTTTGTAGATGTTTCAAAGTATCTTGATACACTTTCCATTCTTTGATTTCTTCTTCGGATAGTTCTTCATCCCATTTCTTATCAATTGGCCATAGCTTTTGCATAAACAGTTTGCCTATTATGGTGATTGGAGATAACCACCCTAAGGGATCACATATTTAAGCAAGTGTTGATAAGACTGTTCATTTATTTATTGTTTTAATATTGTTGTCAGTGAAACTATACTTATATTCATTTTAATGTTCCCTATTGTTTTTATCGACTCATTCTTAACACCTTATTTTCCTCATTTCTGTCTATTTCTTCAATTATTTCTGGTTTGTTTGAAATTCATTTTCTCAGATTAAATCCTACTTTTGCTAGTTCACTGGAAGCACATTCAACAATTACTTTACAGTTTTATATGGATTCAACGCCTGTCATAAGATCGTCCATATAGAAATCAGTTTAAATTATTTCTTTAATGGTTGCGTTATCGCAATTATTGGCTATGTCTAAATGAACTCTAGTCGCTTTTATTTTTAATTTAATTTTTTACTTGGAGAATCTCTCCAGACAATATATTGAAATTCCTGGTAATGTTTTACTATTTTTACTTGCCTATGCATATGATACTACATATATGATACTACATATTCCCAGCGTCGCCATTTTAATATAATGTCAAAAATATCTTTTTGAACTTTTGAGCTCCCGTCCACATAATGTTATTTACTTTTCTTATTTGTTGTTTTTGCGGATGCGTCGAAAACTACCCTTAGTTTCGTTGTCAGACTACTATCTCTTAACACTGCCCGATGTGGCAAATAATATTTTCCTTCTTTATTTTTAGAAATCAAATGTCCTAACTGCAAGTATTCGTTTATTAAATTTGTGTAGTCTCTTCTTAGTTTTTCATTTTTTTGCAGCTTTTTCTCTAAGCCAAGAAACCGAGCTATAGCTTGTGGCTTTGATTTTCCTAATTCATTTTCTTCTTTGAACGGAATTGTTACAATATATCGACCCATTGAATCTCTTCTTATTGTACTCAGAAAAATTTTCTCGGAAAGTTCTATCTCTCTGACATCTTCTTCTTCATCGGTTTCTAACTCCCAGAATCGATCTAGGTATTTTTATTTTATTTTATTATTTTATTATTAGTTTAACTTTGTATTTCGATCTACAAGTATTTTCTGATGAGATATCACTTATTTCTGTCTCATTTTTCGTTCTGGGTAAATTTAGCGGCTTCCTCAGATATACCATTTTGAGATCCGCTATCTATTAAGGCTCTTAAGTTAATATGATTCCTCTTTATTGCTTTAACTTTAATTACCGCTGTGGCTAATAAGGCCTCTTCTTTTGTTACTACCGTATTAACTCTTTCTGCATTTATATGTAACATGGTATGATGAGGCGTGGTACTATGACCTACTACTTTGCATATTGGACAATTGTAAGCAGAGTTATATACTTTCTCCCCTTCCTTATTCGAAGCGGATAATTAAGAATGTCGCTGATCTAAGTAGTCCATTACGTCAGTCAGTAATTGGTCTTTCTTTTGACTTTTTTATTTGGCTTTCGTATAATTGAAAAGCCTCTTTACTACATTTTCTTAGTATTATATGTGCAAAAATTTTATCAACTTCTTCTGAAAGTTGAGCCTTACATCTGCGGACCCCGTTAACAAATGAGCAACCATGCTCTTTGCTTCTCCTCGTAATGAGAATTTTAAATAACTGAATTTGATAGGAGTAAATCTTCTCTTCTATCAATAAAGTCGCCAAATAATTCAGCGAATAAATCCCAATCTTTGGCATCTACAAAAAATATTGGGACCTGAATTTTTGGTTGTCCCGGAAGGTTATCCATCTTTTCTTGGATTATGGGTCAAATTGGGATACTATTTTTGGCCTCTGACGCACTGATTGCATTTTGCACATAAAATTCTAGTTCATTCATTTCTTCGTCAAACATTTTGTTTGACACATATTCGTTTTTTATCTCCTGAACTATCGAATATCGAAGATTCCTACGTTTCCTTTTGCAATGTTCTGATATACTTCTACCAAATATAGTTTTAGCTGTTCGACTTTGCTTTCAAACTCTGCTTCTTCTTCAGAACTTTTGTGAACTGTAACTGCTCTAACCTGCTTTACATCTTCTTTATTTTCTTCTTTCTCAGCCCTCATCATGAAGATTTAGATGAGATTCGTCTTCCCGTTGGCCACTGACGGTTTTAATGAGAGTCGCCCTCTTTCGTCGAAATTTGCTGTTTGTTGTTGCATTTTCCGATATACCAGAAATCATGTTAGTTGAAGAGCTAGAATGCAGAAATTTGGTATGTAGGTCCGCGTCGACCACCCAAGATGACGAGCTATGGAGGATATTTTTATTTGATTTTTTAAATTCTGCTATATTTTGGACACTATTGATGCCAGAGGCCCCAAATTTTGTTTATATACTCGGGCTAATCACCCAACCAGAAAGTTTTGTCGGATATATGTCCGCCCACAGGCGTCGCGGCAAATCGCGAAAGTTTATATCTCCTAAAGTATAATAGCTAGAAGTTCCAAATTTAAATAGTTAAGTTACCAGTAAACTCCTCTATCGATGACCCAAAAATAATTTTTACGCCTTTTTAGGGGCGTGGCATATCGAAAAATACCCTGTAATTTTCACTTTTTTTGAGGGTAAGCATTCAAACTTTGCAGTTAGGGTACCGTTATCTCTTCCTAAGAATTGACCAAAAATGATGTGTCTACGCCCAATAGGGGCGTGGCAAATCGGAAAAAACTGTATTTTCTACAGTATTAGAGCGAAACTTAACTACTAAATTGCTGATGGGATGTGAATGAGTATTCCGCAGTCGGTAACGTCCGACTGCAACGTTCTTACTTGTTTTTTCTCTCTGTCTCTCCGCACTTTGCGCGAGAAAACAAAATCACTTCGACTTTTTGTTGCTGATTTTTTCTCCGTCTCTCCGTACTTAGCGCGAGAGAGCAGAAACACATAGGGTTTTTTTTTTCTCTGTCTGATCCACTTTTTGGGAATGCAGACCCACCAGCACTACAAATTTTCTTTTTTTTTAATTTGAGCACCACTTTTCATGTATATGTATATATACTCTGTCTCTTACCTCTGGCGGGGGAAAACAGAGTAATATACTATATATCTGTATAATCTATATAATATATTTTGTCCTAAGCTGAGTGTTTTTTTTTAAACTATCAGCATTAAGACGCTGGTTCCTTTCTCTGTGTCTCTTACCACGGGTGGAGGAAAACACAGAGAGCGCCGAAGGACCAAAATGTTAGAGCGTTACATAAAAACAACTCCACATTTGGCCGAATTCAAGATCTTAAAACTAATTCACATCACATACAGATTTTGGACAACGCTAATACGTAAACACAAAGAACAAGCCCAATTCCATATTTTCCACCAAAAATTTTAATTTAATTGCTATTATTTTTATTTCAATCGGCGATTGAAATTCACATAAAGTTTAAAAAAAAATGTATTTTTATGCATGTTATCATGCATAACAGCTCTGTTTAACTGCTGTTTTTTTTTTAGCAGATCGTGCCTCTGTTAAAATTCTGGGTATGTAACATTTACATTTAGGGTATTCCTAATGCGTTGACATTAAAATTATGTAAATTTATTTAGCTTGAAAATAAGACTTTTTTCAAAAAAATCGGGCTTTTGACCCATAGTGCATGGTACGGGGAATTCATCATGGACTATTTGGAAGCCGTGAATGATTATGAAATAATCGAAGAGTAAATCAATTTTGGGGCTAGTACAATTGATTTTATTGTTTCCTGAACAACTTCTGTTATGTTTGTTTTGAAGTCTTGATTCATTTCAGAACATACGTTATTATACCCTGAACCCATTGAAAATGGGAGGCAGTCTCGAAAAAAACGCATTATACAATTTCAAAATCGCTTATGGGTTAGCAATGTGTGTACATTAAATCACAATGTACCCGCAACCAATTTTCCCACTGTATAATATGGCTTACATCTGTGCAATGTAATTGCAGAAATAATTGATAACTAATTGAAATATACTAACGATTCAGGAAAAACGCATTTTTTATTTAAATTAATAATAATTATAATTTATTATGTCGTATTAGGTAAATATTATTTACATTCTTAAAATCTAAATTCACTTAGTCTATATTTACATAACTACATGTTAATTAATTGTTTTATTTTTTTGTGGTCAAATTTTTGCTTCGCCAGACGACCTTTCTGAACCCGAAAGCAGTTCCTAATAGTTGTGATGTATCTCTTTTTGGTCCACTCTTCGCTTTTAATAGCATCTGTTAATTCAAAATTATTAGTTAACAAGTAAGAAAGCTCTAGTCGAGAATGCTCGACTACGAGATCTCCTGAACCCTTCGAGCAATAGCTATTTCAATCATTTTTTGCGTATTTCTGCTTACACAAGAAACACGCACACACACAAGCACATACACACATAAGCACCCACGCATAAACATGCATGGGCTGCAGTGTGCGCTTACTGAGAACTTAATTGTTTAATAACTTATAAATATACACTCAAAATTTGGAGACTGTAGCTCCAAAGATGTAGGAGATATAATTTGATAACTGATTTTCGATAAGGATTTTTATCGATAAACAAAGATCGGGATGATTTATCGATTTTTAATGATAAACTCGATATCCGCACTGTAAATACGGACATTTAAAAAAAATTGAAATCGACGCATTCATACATACGGACAGACAGACGGACAGGGCAAAATCGACTCAGCTCGTCGACCTGATCAAGAATATATATACTTTACGGAGTCTGCCACGCCTCCTTCTGCCAGTTACATACATTTCAACAAAACCATACCCTGATTTCCCATTGAAAATGGGTTCAGGGTATAAAAATAAAATTAAGGTGATTTATACATACCAGATAGAGCATATTTATATTAATAGCTCACTGCGAAATACTTGCCTTCAAAATTACGTCCACATAGCACAATAAAATCTGAAAAGTGGCGTGTCACATGTGTATACAATTATGGACTTGTATTTTCACACAGTAACACTATACGCACAAAAGGAATAGGCATAGACAAAAAAACAAAACGAAGACGAAAATCGTTGGTTGATTAGAGGGGAAGGGCATACAAAAACGAAGTTGACAACAGCACGATTTTTTCGAACAAGTAGTCGTTTTAATTTCGGTCATACAAATGCGCTGAAAAAAATCTTATAGTTAATGTATTACTTTACGTCACGTATTAAATGCATTATTTCGACCAACCTCATTTAGCTCGTCTCCACTGGATGATCCCGGGTGTCGTTGGGTGAGAGAGAGAGAGAGACGCCCAGACCAGAATTAGAGATTTTGACAGGAGAGAGAAATCACTTGGTCAAAGACAATTAAGCAAGAAAAAGCTTGGTAAAGAGAATTAAACGACATCGTGAACTCGTTGGTACGCGCAGTAATGATGGAAGGCAAGAACGGAAATGCAACCCTGATTTCCCATTTTCAATGGGTTTTGGGTATAAAAAACTTAAGCATAATATATATAAATATATATATATGCGTATTTTTGATTAGGACGACCAACTCAGTTGAATATATATAAGTTAAGCGCTCCCACACTAGAGTACTAGTGATTGGGGACGCTGTGTTGGGTTCTTGTGAATATATAACAACTTTGTGTTCAATGAAATAATATATTTTATATAATTTGGAACAATAGGTCTAAACTCTCTCTAGTCCGAATATAAACTGAACTAAATCTGTTCTACTGGTTAGGTTCTCCCCTTGAATGTCTGACTGGACTCTCCAGCCTCCTTAGATTGTCGTAAGTCTTAACTTATACGTGTGTGGTATAGTGACTGGCGGGTAATTCCCGCTTATCGCATCTGATTTCATTTCAATGATTGTGGGTTTGCCTATCAGAAAGATAAAGAAATTATTTACCTGATTAAGTTTAAAGAAATGTAGTACCTGATTAAGCTCAGTGGGCAAAGTGGGATGCGATTTTCGATCCCTAACACCCGTTCATATATGTACATTCGTATACAGCTGTATGCAATTAAAAAAACTTTTAAAACGTATAAAGGCACATAGGCACACAAATGCTTTTACAATGATTACCCCATAATTTGTGAGCATCGCGAAAACATTTTCATTATGAGCACAAATGCTATCATACCCTTCCCACAAATAATAACGAACACGCAAATACGAAGCTTGGCAAACGGTTTGAAGAGTTCAGTATACGCTTCACACAGAAGAGAAGAAACGGCAGTCTAACTCGAAGAAATTTCAATTTTCGTGAGCTGCTGCTTGTGCTCACATGCATACATACAAGTTAAAACTTCCGACAATCTAAGGAGGCTGGAGATTCCAGTCAGACATTCAAGAGGAGAACCTAACCAGTAGAACAGATTTAGTTCAGTTCAGAGAGCTGCAAGTGTGCCAATTTTTGCCACCTTACTCACACTCAATAAAATTTGTGTGCCGGTGCTAATCAACACTGGTTCAGCAAATCATAAACACACACTTATAAAAATTGTATGAGTGCTGCTCATGTAGGCAATATCTTGCTGTCACTCACAACAATGTGTCGTTTTCTTTTTGCTTGTCACCCAAGTATTTTTCGTCAACGCTTGCCGGTCCCACTTACACTTACAGCGAACGTAGAAAAAAAGCGAAAGTGTGAAAAGAGCAATGAGT
This sequence comes from Drosophila mojavensis, assembly GCF_018153725.1. NCBI lineage: Eukaryota > Metazoa > Arthropoda > Insecta > Diptera > Drosophilidae > Drosophila > Drosophila mojavensis. The sequence goes on along the minus strand of NW_025318897.1, from coordinate 1,219,504 downwards.
AACAAACACAAGTAGACAAAACACATGTATGACACCCAAGTGCTTTACAGGTACCATGGTATGTGCTCCTTTCTTAGCTTCCTAGTTTACTTCGTGTTTCATTTTGTTAATTAAATGAATGCACTGCAGCATTATAATGTTTATTTAATATATTAAATGAATGTAAAAAAGTTATTTTTGATTTCAATATTGTTTTTGGTTTTCTATTTGTTCCTATTGTGCACGCATTTCCATCAGCACGTACGTAAACAAGTACAAACGTAAAAAAAAAAACACATCTCAACCGAAGGCATGCACAAAAGAAACCTCAACACACACACACATTGTATGCTTCAATTTTTGTGTATCTCTTTTCACCCAACTTTCTTTCGACGCTCAAGCGTCGGCATATGTCACACACACATATGCAAAAGAAATACCTACTCACTTTTGCAGCTAGTGTGCACAAACACTCAAATATTTTTGTGAGGCGAGCGATTGTACTCATTTGTACGGTGTTTGAAAACACCCGGGTGTCAAAATCACCCAACATTTACCCGGTGCACCTTGAGTACCGGTGGCTTGTTGCAGTTCTCTGGTTCAGTTTATATTCGGACTAGAGAGAGTTTAGACCTATTGTTCCAAATTATATAAAATATATTATTTCATTGAACACAAAGTTGTTATATATTCACAAGAACCCAACACAGCGTCCCCAATCACTAGTACTCTAGTGTGGGAGCGCTTAACTGGCGCCCGAGCAGGGACCCACATTCTTCACGGAAATAAAGGGAAATGGTGACGTGTCAATAATTCTATAAAAATAACTTATTAAAAAAGCAAGTACAAATAAATTGTTCCAATCCAATTGGGCAATTGTTGGCAAAATTACGAAGTACTTCTGCGATTTGCAAAGTAATGGGGTGAAAATCCTTGCCATAACATAATACAATAAATAATAACATACTTTCTAGCAAGTGTTGGTGCACTAGAGAATTCTATAACATAAAAGAAATCGTGGCTAAATGGTGGTATTGGCAATACCTAGGTTCAAATCCGTGCCGAGACGACTCTTAAAACGAAAATACAAGAAATTTGCAGGCATAATGGTGGTCAAATCCATGCCGTAAGACAAATGTCATAAAAAATAAACGTCACAATTTCCACGAGTGTTGAATGATGGGTTTCCGTATAAATTAAAAGAAACCTAGTGGTCAAAGTTAAGTTTAAAGCATTAACTATATAACAAAATTAAAAGGCGGTTGTCTGGAAATCTCTAATCAACAAGCAAAGCATAAATATGCAAAAATAAAAACATGAATTGTAGCAGACCTTCTATTCGATCGTGGAATAACCCTTACCCTAGTAGGTCTTAGAACCAAAGAGGAATACTTTGGGCTTCCCTTTCGGAAAAGAATAAGTCTGGCAACAATATATAAAAGAAAAAAGTAAAATAAATAAATAAATGAAATGAAAGTAAGAGAGAGACCAGATGATTGTGGAACCACCCTCGCCTAAGTAGGTCTTACACCAAAAAGGATCCTGAGGGCTTCCCAAGCCATATAAAATAATAAAAACTGTTTGCCGGTTCGGTAACAAAAGATAACACAACTAGTAATTGGTAATTCAAGCAATTATATAACAGACAACGCAATAACACACGTAGTAATACACATAACACACGTAATTCAATACAATTAGTAATTCAATGAAATAATATAAAAGAAACAATCAAATTGAGACTAAGGTCAAAAAAAGATTTGCAAAAGACGAAGTAAAGGAAAACCGAAATGTGACAATCAAAACAAAAACTGGAAAAATTCTTCATAAATCACACTTAAGAAAATAGAAAAAAAAAAGGAAAATGCACATTTTAATTAATTAAATTGTAATAATCCTCTTTTAACTTCCTTAACTTCCTTACCACCCATAGCATTCACAGCATTTTACACGTAGTATATCCTTCCTAGTTGCTAATTTATGGACTCTGGAACTATCGAATATGGATAGTAAATTTATATTGGATAAATATCATTATATTGGGCAATTTATATTGGATAAATACCATTATATTGGACAATTTATATTGGATGAATATCATTATAATGGACATATGCACCCTGATCTGCGGGACGCAGATATTTAGATGGGGAAGAGTTAAGACTTTCGACAATCTAAGGAGGCTGGAGAGTCCAGTCAGACATTCAACCAGTTGAACAGATTTAGTTCTGTTTATATTCGGACTAGAGAGAGTTTAGACCTATTGTTCCAAATTATATAAAATATATTATTTCATTGAACACAAAGTTGTTATATATTCACAAGAACCCAACACAGCGTCCCCCAATCACTAGTACTTTAGTATGGGAGCGCTTAACTTATATATGTATACATATATTTATTTATTTATATATTTATTACCAAAACCATTTATTTATATTCGTAGCATTATATTTTACACGATTTGAGTCGAGCGAAGGAATTGCTAGCTCGTGAAATGCAAATTACCTGTTCTTTATCTGCACATCGTTTGGATATAACTGCAACAAAACGTTTTATTGCTGCTGGAATACATACACGCTTTGTGGATATGGATGGTGTTATGGTGACCGAAGCTCATTATAAGAGTAGTGTAGGAGATGCAGGAATTAAAAAGCAAAGAAACAATGAATCAACGCAATAAATCATTTTGAACTGTTAATACATGGGACGAAATATATACATATATACCTCGTACTATACAAAATATATATAATGCAAACATATGTAAATTTAATAAAAAAAAAAATATGAAGACAAAATTTGTACAATTTTTTAAAATTATTTAAATAGTTTTACCATGTGTAATTCTCATTTTTATACTTATTTACGAAAATGAAATGAGTATATTGGTTTTGTGCATGTCCGTCTTGTCCGTATGAACGAAATTTGCGTTATTGAAGCTAGAGACTTGAAATTCGGAACACTTCCTTGCGTATATCTCCGATTTATAAAGTGTTTAAATTTTCCGGATCCGCCCACTAGGGGCGTGGCAATCGACATTTGAAATGCCAAATTGTGACATTTACATACAGAGTCTAACGTTAATATTAGGGTTTTTTCTGAGTTCGCAAATGAGAGTTGATCGTTTTTTCGTTTATGCTCTGCTTCGCATCATAACCGAAAAAATTGTGCAGACACGACTCGCTCTGAGCGACACTCTTTGTTTTCTTTAGAATCTGTTTCGGTCAGACGTAATGCAATGACTCATTCGTGTGCAGAGCTTGCAAATGAGAGTTCCTCGTTTTTTATACCCTGAACCCATTTTCAATGGGAAATCAGGGTATAATGGTTTTGTTAAAAGTATGTAACAGGCAGAAGGAGGCGTGGCAGACTCCACAAAGTATATATATTCTTGATCAGGGCGACGAGCTGAGTCGATTTGGCCCTGTCCGTCTGTCTGTCCGTCCGTCCGTCCGTATGTATGAACGCGTCAATCTCAGAAGATATAAGAGCTACAGACTTGAAATTTTTTTTCCTAGGCCCGTGTATATCACGCGCATATCAAGTTTTTCTTTATATACCGATAACTACTCCCGATATTTTATTATCGATTAAAAACCTTATCGAAAGCTAGCTATTTAATTATATCTCCTACTCCTTTCGAGCTAGAGCTTCCAGATTTTAAATGTAGACTTATATGTATTTTATATAATTTCGGTTTTTGTTGCAGTTTACCTCCCACCCTTATATCCACCCCCTCACCCTCACCTTGGTAAAAGGCGTATTTCAAGTACTAGAGACGTGTGCTTTGGAATGTACATACATTTTCACCATATAATTACGCCCTGAAAGTTTCATTAAGATTGTACGTCTAGAAATTAAATTATTTAACAAATAAATTCTTATAATGTTGCCCACACTGCAGCGCAGCCCAAGCGTAGTCGCTGCTTACTGCGCAGTTAGCAGAGCGCGTACTAATACGTGCGTGTGTATGTATGTACGTCGAAAAGAAGTGCAGACTGATTAGAATATCAGCTTAGAGGGTTCAGGGTATCTCCTAGTCGAGCAGTCTCGACTAGAGTCTTCTTACTTGTTTTCTTTAGAATCTGTTTCGCTCAGACGCAATGCAATGAAGATGTAGTGATTTTTTAAATTCTGCTATATTTTGGACACTATTGATGCCAGAGACCTCCAATTTTGTATATATACTCGGGCTGATCACCCAAGACCAAAAAGTTTTGTCGGATATATGTCCGCCACGGACGCGGCGTGGCAAACCGCAAAAGTTGATATCTCCTAAAGTATAATAGCTAAGAGCTTCAAATTTAGATAGTTAAGTTACCAGTAACCTCCTCTATAGATGACCCAAAAATAATTTTTACGCCTTTTTAGGGGCGTGGCATATCGAAAAATACCCTGTAATTTTAACATTTTTTGAGGGTAAGCATTCAAACTTTGCAGTTAGGGTACCGGTGTCACGTTCTAAGAACTGACCAGTAGGGGCGTGGCAAATCGGTGTTTTCTACACTATTAGAGTGAAACTTAACTACTAAATTGTTGATGGGATGTGAATGAGTATTCCGCAGTCGGTAACCCCCGACTGCAACGTTCTTACTTGTTTTTCAACTTCAACCGCCCATAAAACAAGTAATAATAGTTGAAATTAATAAATTTTAAATTTAATTATATTTTAGAGTGTCCCTTAGATGTTTTTATAAAGTGTTTACAATTTTTGTTGTGTCCTTGGAGCCGATTTTGGCCCACTCTTCCTGTAGCCATGTCTTTAAGTAAAATATTGAAGATATCGATGTTTTGTGATCTCGGCAGTCTACCTGGCTCCAAAATTTTTTTATAGAGGTCAGGTCTGGGGGCTGGGGAGGTGTTTCCAAAAGTTTTGGGTAACTGAAATGTAGACAGGACTCGGTTTTGTGGCCTTAAGCTTAGGGCCATTGTCCTGAAACAGCTTAAATGTGCCAGCGCTCGTAGCGCCTTATTTTCACTGCTCGAGCCTCAAAAGACCGAGCAAATATGTAAGTTAACACATAAGTATCGCACACAATAACTTATAGCAATGTTGTATAACTATGTAATATTATTCATACGAATCCATCGCTCTAAATACATTCCGCTGACGCATGAGTTCAGTGGCTTGACCAACCATGGTAACATGATACTTGACTATGTTGCAAGTGTTTGCGTTATCATTTTTGCTGAGTCGGCTGCCGGCTGTAGCTCTGTAGTTTTGCAGCGTATGGATTCAGCTTTAGGTTTAGCATAATATTCTGCTTTTGTCTGAATTCAGTTTTGTATTTGATGTTTACTGACAAAGTTCAAAATAAACTATACTACTCCGGCGACAGCCGTAAATAATCGTTTTCATATATTCAACATATTGCTGAGCCACAAGGCCAGTGATTGAAGTGAAGTCAAGCCACCACCGTAAACATCCTAAGAAGACACCTGGGAATTCTTACGAACTTCAGCGACGACGCGGGAATGAGAAAAACATTAATTTGTACATATGTATGTACATACGTCGTCTTTGACAAAAATTTTACTAGATGTCTAGTCGACGTATGTGTTCTGGTAATGTTGGTAGTGTTAAAACGAAATCAGATTATTGTTATGACGCCATGTAGCAAAAAAAAAGGCAGAGTAGCGGCTGGAAATTCAAAAACAATGCAAAGACAAATCAATCGCAATCGAGATTCTTAGAAAACGCAGAACACATAGACCGGACAAGTAGTGTAAAGCGTTTTGCACACTTTTTTCGGGAGTTATCTCCCAGACCACTTCCTATTTGATCGGCTCTTCACTTTTAGGTTTGGGCTACGAAAATATACGAAAGCACAATCATTTCGCTTCATGCGCTCGAGATGGTCAAATATTGAACAAAAGAAGCTACTATGCTCAATTTTTTCTTGCTCTCTCTCTCTCTCTCTCTCTCTCTCTGCTCTCTGCTCTCTCAAATATGTATATGTATGTATGCATGTGATTACAAGCAGCAGCTCACGAAAATTGAAATTTCGTCGCAGCAAGAACCCATGCCTTCCCTTCTGAGTGAAGAGTATTCCGAACTCTTCAAGCCGTTTGCCATGCGTTTGCGTTATTATTTGTGGGAAGAGTATGAAAGCGTTGGTGCGCATAATGAAAATGTTTTCGCGACGAGCATGCACACACACACTTACAGTATGCTACATGTACTATGAGCATTTGTATGCCTGTGTGCAAAGCCCTTGCTGGCTATAGCAATTTGAAATCCTAGCATTTGCATTTAGTCGATCTTGTGAAGTGCTCACACTTACATAAATATGTTTGATTCTGTGTACGCAGGGGCCGCGATGCTCACAAATGATGGGGTTATCATTGTAGAAGCAGTTCAGTGCCTTTGTATGTATGTGCGTGTGTGTATGTTTATAAGTATATGCATGCGACATGAGCATTGACGTGTGCCTACGACAACTTAGAATTGTGTGAACGATTTTGGGTTTGACCGGAAGAGGCGCGCTTATATTTAAGTAGATGATTTTATTTCAATGATCGTGGGTTTGCCTATCAGAATGATTTTTGCTAGAAATGTAGTACCTGATCAATCCCAGTGGCCAAATTGGAATGCGATTTTCGATCCCTTGTACCTGCACATATACAGGTGAAATTTACCTTTTTAATAAGAAGCATTGGAACGCTAGAGGCGTTAAAAATAAGAAAGATGAGCTTTTTGCTTTCTTAAATAGAGAAAATGTAGATATCTGTCTACTAACTGAATCCTGGCTTAACAGCTCATTATCAATTAAAAACAATAATTACTTTTGTTACAGATGTGACAGATCTAGTAGAAGAGGAGGAGGGGTTGCCATTATTATTAAAAAATCTATTCGCCATACCCTGCTTCCCCTCCCTAACACAAATTTAATCGAATCTATTGGCATAAATATTACCATTAACGGAACTACCTGCACTTCACTGTTTTGCTGTTATTTTGGTGGTGGTCGAGCGGACCCCCTTCAAAAACAAATCTTTACAAATGATTTGCGACTATTAACCCGCACTCCTGGAAACTTAGTGTTAGGAGGAGATTTTAATAGCCGACACAGGCTCTGGGGCTGTAACCGAGCAAATGTCTGGGGATCATTGCTGTACAACTTCTCATTATCTCGTGGACTTGCAGTTCATTTCCCTAATGAACACTCTTATGTACCAGCGAGTGCTAGATATCAATCGTCTACGCTAGACTTATTTGTTTCAAACAACTGTCAACTGTTATCCAATACTATAGCAATAAATGATCTAGGCTCGGATCATCTCCCTGTCCAAACAATACTGCACTCAAATTACACTAAAGTTAAAAAATTCTTCTATGATATCAAAAACGCAAACTGGACTGTGTTTGGTAGAACAATCAACCGACTATTACCAGACTGCGACTCCTTCCCCGCTAGTTCGCAGGACGACATAGACAATTTAATAAATTTGTTTAGCTTAGTGATCGTTGCAGCTAAAGAGCACAGTATTCCTAAAAGAGAAATCAAATCTTCTCCCAAAGCTCTACCTCCTAATATAATCTCTCTAATAAAACTTAGAAACAGGCACCGTCGAAATTGGTTGAGACGCAGAAATATATGTGATCTGACTCTAGTTAGATGGTTCAGCCAACTAGTTAATATTGAATTATCCAAACTCAGAAACGAGAACTGGAATAATCTCTTATCCTCGCTAGAAAAAAATTCTTCCCCCTTTTGGAAGCTTTCAAAAGTCATCAAGAAGAAATACAGTGGAATACCCACACTCACACACAATCAGCAAAATTTCGTAAGTGCCGATAAGAAAGTCGAACTATTAGCATCATTGTTCGCCTTGAACCATTCGCACTCAGCTAACCTCGGTGATCCATCCACTAGCTCTGAGGTCAACAGTTTCACGGGGTTTTTGGACTCCCTGCCTGTTGACCACGACGAATCATACCTGACAAATGTCCATGAGGTATCTTCGATTTTAAAAGAGCTTAAATCCAAGAAGACTCCAGGTCTGGATAACATTGAAAATGTGTGCCTAAAAGCCCTCCCTCGTAAAGGAGTCAAATTTCTTTCATTCCTTATTAATGAGTGCCTACGCCTCGGATATTTTCCACATAAATGGAAGATCTCTAAAGTCATTCCCATCTTAAAGGCAAACAAGCCTTCTGAATGCCCTACATCATATAGACCAATAAGTCTGCTTTCATCAGTCAGTAAAATCCTAGAGAAAGTCATTAAGAAAAGATTAGTTGACTTTACTGAAAGTAATAATGTCCTTTCGCCTCTTCAGTATGGCTTCCGTCGTGAACACAATACCATTCAACCTCTGGGTAGAATTAAAAAAATTGTCAAGGCCAATTTTAGTAGTTCCAAATCTACGGGTATGGTCTTGCTAGACATTAAAGCGGCCTTTGACTCTGTATGGCATGAAGGACTTGTGTACAAAATGAACCTCTTACATTTCCCATTGCAGATTATTAAAATAATACGCAGTTTCTTGAAAGACAGATTCTTTACAGTGTACATAGGCGATGCTCATTCACGTGCAAGTTATATTCCTGCAGGTTGCCCGCAAGGATCCTGCCTCTCCCCAATATTATATAATATCTATACATCCGACTTCCCTGCTTTAAGTGGATGCACGGCATCCATTTTCGCTGATGATACGGCAATCCTTTGCTCTGGTAAACTGGCAACCGATATCTCAGATTCTCTCCAAGCAGCCTTTAACGTTCTAGTTGCGTACTTTACTAAGTGGAAAATTCTTATAAATCCGGAAAAAACCCAAGCAATATACTTTACAAGAAATAGGAAAAATAATTATATTCCTCTACATCCTATTAATCTAAGCCAAGTAGACATTAACTGGGAGAACAATGTTAAATATCTTGGTGTCTTGTTAGACAAAAAATTAACTTTTTCTGATCACGTCCAATTTATTATTAAAAAAACAAATATATTAATTAAAGTGTTATATCCATTCATAAATAGGAACTCTCGACTAAGTTTAGAAAATAAAATGTACCTATTTAGATCAATTTTCCAGTCCACAATTTTTTACGGGGCTCCGGTTTGGGCTGATATAGCTAAGACTCATATCTGTAAAATCCAAGTCTTGCAAAACAAAATATTAAAAAGAATATTTAATCTCCCGTGGCATTACCCTACTGCGGAGCTACACTATATTGCCAGAGTCGAACTAGCGTCAGATAGATTGACTAAGTTGCACACAAATTTTGTAACCCGTTGTAGTTATTCATCTTACCTACATTTACAAAACAGTAATGAACCCTTATAAGCAATAAGCAATTAGTCTTAATTTTAATTTTAAGTTTTTAGTCTTTAAGTCAATTTACGAGGTTTTTGTTTATACTTTTCCTTCAAAAATAATGTTTCTAAATGTAATTAAATTTCCTGAACAAATAATATTAACATTTAAGCAGAAAAGGTTTATGGCCTGTACTCTTAACTTTCACATGTAAATCACTCACACTTGTGTAAATACTGATATAAAATAAAGTGTTCCTTATAAATTAAAATTAAATTAAAATAAGAAGCATATGCATGTACATACATACATATACTGGCTAAATGGACCCATTTTAAAGAGTGCATCTGTTAGATGTCATAAAAATCATGCAATTAAAAAATACCTATAAAAGTAATAGAAAGTGCACTTGTTACTTTAGTTAATCATCTACTTGAAACTGTTAATACGGTCAGATAAAACAATAAACAACCATTTGGAGTCATATGGACAATTCTGGCATTAGCTGAAAGCTCCCACAGTGCAGTATGTTGACTGTAACAGTACAGTAAGGCAAACTGTCAAGCGCGGTGGCTGCTCTCTTTTGGTTTAGGGGAGAATAAACAAAGATTGTGCTGGACTCTTGGTTTTAATCGATGGCATAACGTTTCGGGATAGTATCTGATCACTTTACAACAAAATTTGGGAGAATTAGGTGAACATATGGGTTTTACTACTGAAAAATGCAGAACAATGACTCAAAGAACACGTCTAATTTGGTCAAAAAGTGGACAATATGGCAAGGATTCAAGTCCCTTGAGTGTCTTGAATATTCTTCAGACATGAATATCATTGAAAATATATGGAGACATTTGAAATTGCAGCCTGCGAATTATAGGTGGCTCCAAGTGGAATGATAGAGCTATGGGATAGGAACAAGGACATTTGGTGCGCGATTCTTGCTGAAATGGTGCGACGGTACACAAAAATGATGGCAAATGACATTAATGACCAAAAAAAGTCAAAAGAGCTATGCATTAATTATTAATAAACATATTTCTTGAAAAATGACTCGGGTGCAAAACTGTAACATTTGACTATTTTTATACCCTGAACCCATTTTCAATGGGAAATCAGGGTATAATGGTTTTGTTGAAATGTATGTAACAGGCAGAAGGAGGCGTGGCAGACCCTACAAAGTATATATATTCTTGATCAGGGCGACGAGCTGAGTTGATTTGGCCCTGTCCGTCTGTCTGTCCGTCTGTCCGTCCGTCCGTCTGTCCGTCTGTCCGTATGTATGAACGCGTCGATTTCAGAAGATATAAGAGCTAGAGACTTCAATTTTTTTTTAAATGTTCGTAATTACAGCGCGCATATCAAGTTTATCATTAAAAATCGATAACTCATCCCGATATTTTTTTATCGATAAAAAACCTTATCGAAAACCAGTTATAAAATTATATCTTCTACACCTTTATTGCTAGAGTCTCCAAATTTTTAATGTATGCCTATATGCAATTTATACAATTTCGGTTTTTGTTAAAATTTACCCCCCACCCTTAAATTCACCCCCTCACCCTCACTTTAGTAAAAAGCGTATTTCAAATACTAGAGACTTGTGCTTTGGCAATTACATGCATATCCATGTCATAATCATAATCTGAAAGTTTCATGAAGATCGTACGTCCACAAAAAAGTTATTAAGCAATTAAGTTCTCATAGTAAGCGCTCACTGCCGCCCATGCGTGTTTATGTTTGTGTGTGTATATGTATGTAATTGTTTGTGTATGTATGTGTGTGTGTGTGTGTGTGTGTGTGTGTATGTGTGTATGTATGTGTGTGTATTTATGCCTGTGTGTGCGTGCGTGCGTGCGTGTGTGTGTGTGTGTGTGCGTGTTTCTTGTGTAAGCTGAAAGACGCGAAAAATTATTCAAATAGCTATTACTCCAAGGGTTCAGGGGATCTCGTAGTCGAGTAGTCTCGACTAGAGCTTTCTTACTTGTTACATTTTTAATTCTTATAATTATTCCAGCCAAGCGAATGATTTCAAATTTTCAGGTAACACGGCTAAATATCATACTAACAAAATAAAATTAAGATCTTAAACATCCATAGAGTAGAAGCAAAAATATAGACTCTTGAAGTTGCAAGATTGAGTTCGTGTTACAGTTTTGCTCGTCATGTACTGCACAACTTTGTGCACTTGATGTTTTAAAAAATGCAGAAATTAAAAGCTATTTACTTCAATGTCGCAACATAACGAAATACATTCATAAGTTATCAAATGGTTATCGTGAGGTATTTGACTTTCGTAAACTAAAACTGCCTCAATTGGATTGTCCCACAAGATGGGGATCAACATATAAAATGATCGATCGACTGAACATAGCAAAGGACGTTTTGTGTAACATTGAAGCAATCGAAAATAAAACGGATGATGAAAATTTCGACGCTAGCTCTTTGTTGTGGGAGTTTATAGATTGCTACACCTGTATAATGAATCCACTGCAAAAAACTATTGTAAGATTCCAAGAAGAGCAATTGCACTTCGGCAATTTTTACGCTTTGTGGCTCACATGTAAGCTGACTACAAATCAAATTTTATTATCACGGTCAGACGGCGAACATTCAATTAGTTTTAAAATTAGTATTAGATACTCGAACGGAAAAACTTATATCGAATGTGGGATTTGATGCATGACTATACTTAGATCCGAGGTTCCAACAAATTCTCTCCGGGGCTCAGAAAAAAAATGCTGTACACTTCTTGAAGACTTTATGGGATAAAATTAAAACCAATAACCCGAAACTTAATTCCAAAATCGAAACACTGAAGCTTCCTTACATGAAAGCAAATGTTAATGTATTGAAATTCTGGAGAGAAAGAAAGTCGACTGATCCTGAACTGTATGCACTGAGCAAAGTATGCTTCGCCATTCCGCCAACACAAGTAAATAGGATTGTTTTTGCTGCAAGGCATATGTTCATATATTTTTATTTTATTTATTTAGGTCACAATAGAACGACAATCGGAATAGGTTAAACCACGACACTTTGGAAAATATTTTACTTGTCAGACTAAACTCATCCCATTTAGACGGTGCCATCGACAGCTTCCCTTCATTTGAAGACGAGGAAAACAATCAGAATTAGAAATACAAATTACTGCTTGTTTGAAATTTATTTTTTTTTTTTAAATGCTTGAATCGTATATATTTTATAGCACAATGTGAAAATAAATGAATTCTTATAATTTGAAATTAACGTCTTAAAGGGCAATATTTCGTACACAGCTGCTATGGAAGCAAATACCCAGTGGCGACGACCTGAATGAGGTCTGTTGAAATAATGCAATACATACGACAAAAAAGTAATGCATTACCTATGAACATTTTTTTCAGCGCATTTGTAATGTACAAAATAAAAAGTGCTACTCATACGACAGAATCGAGCTCTTGTCAACTTCGTTACTGTATGCCCCTTCCCCGCTAACCAACAAACGATTTTCGTCTTTCGTTGCGTCGCGACGAAATCGCCGAATTTCGTTTTGGACTTTACCGTTTTTTGCATGGAATGCGTGCCTTCTTTCGTTTGGTTTTTTTGTCTATGCCTATTCCTTTTGTGTGTATAGTGTTAATGAGTGTAAATACAAGTTCAAAAATGCATATGTGTGATGATTTCTGTTTTCGTTTTACCCGCCGCGGCGCGTCACTTTTCTGCTATTGTTGAGCCGTGCGGACGTAAATTTAAAGGGAAGTATCTGGTATGTATACATCATCTTACATGTATTTTTAATGACAAAAAAATTAATATTGTTTAATTTACAGATGCTATAAAAACCGAAGGGTCCACTAAGAAGACCTATATAAGTACAATAAGAAACTGCTTTCGCGTCCAGAAAGGTCGACTGGCAAATCAGAAGTTCGATAATAAGGACAAACTAGATAATAAGACATAGCTTTAGATTTAGATGTAGATAGATATAATAAAATAGTAATAATACATAGTTTAAGACTATACATTTATTTATAGATATTAAGAAATAATAAATAATAATTTTTAAAAATTAAAACAAAAAATACTGCATTACTCAAGCATTTCTATCTTTCAATTAGTAATCAATTATTTCTCCAATTACATTGCATTAAGAAGTAAGCCATTTTATATAGTGGGAAAATGGGTTGCAGGTATATTGTGTTGTAATGTACGCAGATTACTAACCCATAAGCGATTTTGAAAATGTATAAGGCGTTTTCTTCAGGTTGCGGAATTTCTACATTACAATATTTAAAAAGTATACGCATGGGTAATGGAGAGCCGAAGGAAACTTCGTCACCTCATTACTTTCTGCATTACAAAATTCAATAATTTCATGCACCCGGGAGAAAAAGCGGCCATTCCTTAAAAAGTAAGGCAGCTTGTAATCGATCTTTTCATGCACACAGGCGACAAGTAATCCATGAGTAATGGACAAAATAATGGGCATTTCCGCCACTGGGTATGAGAGCAGCTACGAAAGCAACAGAAAAGGAAAAGAGAAAAGAGATGCAAATGCTCCGTAGCAGTAGCACCCTTGTGGCAACCTATGCGTAGTGATGGCAAAAAAAATCATTATTCGATTATTTAATCATATGATTTATTTTAGGTGCTTTAAAGATTAATTGCAATTAATCGCGGAAAAATGGAAAAATCGATTATTCAAATGATTTTTTTGAATGCGCTTAATTTATTTTTTATGAACTCCTGTTAGACGCAACAATAGCAACAAGAACAGTAAAGAATATAAACGTTTATTTATTTAAAATTGAGTTAAGAAATAGTAGTTGTGAAAGGTGCTCTGTTGTTAACCTGTTCCTTTTTTCGGTTAATGTGGCACCCGCCTTGGAAAAAAGACGTTCCGCTGGTACCGAAGTGCCTATTAAGAAACAATACCGACAAGCTATAACATATAGCTTAGGGTATACAGTACGCATCTCCTCCCAGGCGTTGACGACATTACGCTTCAATTCAAAAACAGGAGCATTTAAAAAAACACTGAGTCCGTCTTGAATTTGAAAATGGTTACCGTCTTTCTTACTGGTTTTGTGGGCCAGTGCCTTGTGGTGGGTCCATAAATCGAACTCAACTTCGCTAGTAGACGAGCCGTCACTAGTGCTTCCCAAACTTTCATTTATATCTGAAAGCTCCGCCATTTCTTGTCGTATGCGCTTGATATTGTTGCACCTGGCACCTGGCACCTGTTGCGCCTGCCTCAAGCAGATGTCTTGGTTGCTACACAGCAAAAGCAAGCTGTCCCTAGCAAATAAGCGCAAGATACTAACACACATAATCACGCCAATCTGGAGGTACGGTGTGCAAGTTTGAGGAGTCGCCGCCAAGAGTAACCTGCAAAAGATTCAGACAGTACAAAACAAGGCCTTTCGCCAAATCACTGGATGCCCCTCGTTCGTACAAAACTCTTGCCTGCATAGAGATCTCTAGCTGGATACAGTGGAAGAGCAGATCTCTTTCCACTCGAGTCGTTACAATGACCGCCTTAAGACCCACGCCAACCGGCTGGCAAGAAAGCTGCCAAACTCGAGACCCATTTGCCGATTAAAAAGACGACAGTTCGAAAAACTTATCGCTACTAGTAACTAATTTTACTTAAATATATATGTTTAAATTAGTAGTTAATGTTAAACCTGTTATGTAAAGTTTGCTTCCAGGGAGATAATAGGGTAAAAAGATGCTCTGGCGCTTCCAAATAAATCAGGGTATAATGGTTGTGTGAAAAAGTATGTAACGGGCAGAAGGAGTCATCGCAGACCCCATAAAGTATATATATTCTTGATCAGCACGACGAGCTGAGTCGATATAGCCCTGTCCGTCTGTCCGTCAGTCCCTATGAGTGCGTCGATCTCAGAACTTATAAGAGCTAGAGAGCTGAAATTTGGCATGCATACTCGTGTATACCATACCACTGACCAGAGAACACATAGACTAGACATGTAGTACAAAGTTTTTCAACACCGAAAAATGTGTCTCCTAGGGCCTATCAATTTCGTATTTGCTCGGCTCTTTACTTTTTAGGTTCGGGCTACGAAAATATGCGAAAGTACAATCATTCCGCTTCATGCGCTCGACCGAAATGGTCAAATGTTGAATAAAAGATGCTCTCTCGCTCTCTCTGCTCTCTGCTCTCTCAATATGTATATGTATGTATGCATGTGAGCACAAGCAGCAGCTCACGAAAATCGAAATTTCTTCGCGTTAGACTGCCGTTTCTTCCCTTACGTGAAGTGTATTCCGAACTCTTCAAGCCGTTTGTCATGCGTTTTCGTTATTATTTGTGGGAAGGGTATGAAAGCGTTGGTGCGCATAATGAAAATATTTTCGCGATTAGCATGCATACACACTCTCGCTTGCTACATGTACTATGAGCATTTGTATGCCTGTGTGCGAAGCTCTTGCCGCCTGTAGCAATTTTACAGTCCAGCATTTGCATTTGGTCGATCTTGTGAAGTCCTCACATACATATGTATGTATGTATGTATATACATTTGATTGTGTGTACGCATGGGATGTGCTGTTCACAATTATGGGATATCACTTGTAGAAGCATTTGTATGCCTATGTGCCTTTACATGTGCGTGTGTGTATATCTTTGTTTGCATGCTTGGGAGATGAACATTGGCGTGTGCCTACCTCAACTTTTAATGGTGTGAACGATTTTGGGTTTTAATTGAAGAGGCGCGCTTATATTTAAATAGCGGACTAACTAAAGTGACAGGTGCACTTCCCATTACTTTTGATACGTTTTTTACTTGCATGCACCTGTATATGTATGTACATATATGAACGGGTACAGGGGATCGAAAATTTTATCCCATTTTTCCCACTGAGTTTTATCTTTAACAAGTAAGAAAGCTCTAGTCGAGACTACTCGACTACGAGATCCCCTGAACCCTTGGAGTAATAGCTATTTCAATAATTTTTCGCGTCTTTCAGCTTACACAAGAAACACGCACACACACACACACACACGCACGCACGCACGCACACACAGGCATACATACACACACATACAAACACATACACACACACACACACACACACACACACACACACACACACACACATACACAAACAATTACATACATATACACACACAAGCATAAACACGCATGGGCGGCAGTGAGCGCTTACTATGAGAACTTAATTGCTTAATAACTTTTTTTGGACGTACGATCTTCATGAAACTTTCAGATTATGATTATGACATGGATATGCATGTAATTGCCAAAGCACAAGTCTCTAGTATTTGAAATACGCTTTTTACAAAAGTGAGGGTGAGGGGGGTGAATTTAGGGGTGGGGGTAAATTTTAACAAAAACCGAAATTGTATAAATTGCATATAGGCATACATTAAAAATTTGGAGACTCTAGCAATAAAGGTGTAGAAGATATAATTTTATAACTGGTTTTCGATAAGGTTTTTTATCGATAAAAAAAGATCGGGATGAGTTATCGATTTTTAATGATAAACTTGATATGCGCGCTGTAATTACGAACATTTAAAAAAAAAATTGAAGTCTCTAGCTCTTATATCTTCTGAAATCGACGCGTTCATACATACGGACAGACGGACAGACGGACGGACGGACAGACGGACAGACAGACGGACAGGGCCAAATCAACTCAGCTCGTCGCCCTGATCAAGAATATATATACTTTGTAGGGTCTGCCACGCCTCCTTCTGCCTGTTACATACATTTCAACAAAACCATTATACCCTGATTTCCCATTGAAAATGGGTTCAGGGTATAAAAATGCATTCTGATAGGCAAACCCACAGTCATTGAAATAAAATCAGGTGCTTAAAGATAAGCGCGAGTTACCCAGTCACTATACCACACACATATATGTACATACATGTATGTACATACATATGTATGTGTATGAGTTACTCGCCGGCCAGTTCGATGCCCTCTGCGTTTTTTGTCCTTCTCTCTCTCTCTCTATGGGCTCTCAAATCATCAAGCTCAGCATCGCACAAAAATGAAATTTGTTCGCGACGATCCCCCTTTTGAGTGAAGGTTACACCGAAATTTTAAAAGCGTTTGCCACTCCTATGCAAACAAAATGTAGCGTTTCGATGGATATTCGTGGGAAGGGTATGCAAGTTTTGATGCGCACAAAGAATATGATTTCGCGACGAGCATGCACACACAATTGCACACTTAGTACATGTATGACAGTGAGGGAAGCTTTTGCTGCCTGTTGTACACATAAAGAATACATTTTCGCGACGAGCATGCACACACACATTTATAGTATGGGCTTTTGTCTGCATGCGTCGCGAAACTCAATTCTCTCTCAATACGTTCGTCAAATGTCCGTTGTAGTCCCGTTTTATATGTATTTGCCATTATGTATGTGTTAGTGTGGGAAACAATTCTTAGTAAGAATTTCTTACTGCCTGTGGTATATTGTAAGTGTGTATGTTCATAATACGTGAACATTGGCGTGTGGCTGCCACGGGCTTTTAATTGTGCGAGCGATTTCGAATTAAATCTGCAAAGGGGAGTGCTAACCGACCTTTTATTATCACTTCAGTGTTTTCTATTGTTAATTCTGCCAAAATTTATATAAGTTTTTTTTTAAAACTATGGCTGAAACAAGTGCTATAAAAAAATCAACCGTTGGTGTCAAAAAATGTTCACAGAGAAATGGCGGGAAATGCATTATTGAAACGTGTGGCGCGATTTATAGGAACAGTTCCATTCATTTTCCGGTTAGCTTATTTGCGTTTCCGTCTAAAGAATTTTATTTAAACAAGTGGATTATAGCATGC
Organism: Drosophila mojavensis; assembly: GCF_018153725.1. NCBI lineage: Eukaryota > Metazoa > Arthropoda > Insecta > Diptera > Drosophilidae > Drosophila > Drosophila mojavensis. The sequence continues at coordinate 1,201,443 of NW_025318897.1, read as the reverse complement.
AATTTACCTAATAATTTCGACCGGAAAAGGGCTGGAATATGCAACAGGCATTTTGAACGAAAAAATATTGGGAAACGTTATTTAAGAGCCAATGTAGTTCCAACTTTACATTTGGGCAATTCAAATTTGATTTCAAATAAGAATGCTGACGTAAGTGATGACATTTATTCATTGGACATACAGGAGGAAGCTATTACTCCTTATAGCTATCAAAAGAAATGCTTAAATAAAGTAGTGGATGACTTTATGAAGCCATCTGATACAGAACAGCAGCATCAGAGCAGCAACATTCAAACTCAAAGTGACGGGGAAGAAAATTTAGAGAATTTTCTGAGCTTTGACAATAGTTTACAAAATCAATTGTGGCAAGATTTAAGCGCTGGTAGGTCTTCAATTTGTTCAAATTGTTTGAAAAGAGAGCAAAATGAGGTATATTATCGTAAAAAATATTATGAAATGAAAGTAGCACTTCAGAATGTTCAGAAAGAGAATTATAATTTGAAAAAAAGGTATTCATTTTTAAGAAATGCTCATAGGCAAAGAAACATTTACCAAAGAGCCAGAAAGGAGAAAAAGCATGTTAATATCTTCACGACAATTAACAATTTACCTCATTTTTCAGACCAATCAAAGGTCTTATGTAAAATGCTTTTTAAAAAATCAGGTTTATAACAGCGCTGAGAGAGTTATTTCGCAAAATATGCATTTCTACTCAGCTAGGGCATATGATTACCTTAGGGATGTTCTTAATTTAAGACTCCCGTGTAAGAAACAATTAAATCGCTGGGCGATTTTAAAAAATTTAGTTCCTGGATTTAATCCAGAGCTATTAGAAAACTTGAAGGACATTGTCGGAAAAATGGGCGCCAAGGAAAAATATACCGTATTAGTTTGCGATGAAATTAAAGTAAAGAGAGGTCTTCAGTATAATTCATCTCTTGACGAGATACAGGGATTTGAAAACGATGGCATAAAAAGGACTAAGTTTTTAGGACAGCAAGTCTGTGTTTTCCTTGTTAGGGGGCTGTTTGACAATTGGAAGTATGTTTTAAGCTATACGGTTTCAGCCCGTGGCATAAATCATACTGACCTAAAAAAGAAATTTGAAGAAAATATTGGACTATCGCAAGCATTGGGGCTTAATGTCAAAGCCGTTGTTTGCGATCAGGGATCCAATAATAGAGCAGTGTTTAATAGATGGGTTATTGATTTAAACAATCATAGCTTTGAGGTTAATGGTGAAAAAAATTTTGCGATATTCGATGCACCGCATCTTGTAAAATCCCTTAGAAATATTCTTATAAAGAATAATATTTTAGCACCAGAAGGTTTCATGGGGAATAATTAGAAGATTATATGAAACTGAGACCAAGAATTTAACACGTTTATGTCCGAAATTGACCTTAAAACATGTCAGTCCGAATTGCTTTGAAAAAATGAGAGTGAAATTTGCCACACAAATCTTTAGCCACAGTGTAGCTGCTGCGATACGCACAGTTGTATAAAACAGGTGGGTTTGCCGATTGCAAAGATAGTGCAGTTGCAACGGCAATATTTATAGATAAAATTAATAATCTTTTTGATTGCTTAAATAGTCATGTATTATTTGATAGCAGCCCTTATAAATGTGCCCTTAGGGAGAATAATAATGTCCATGAGTATCTTCAGGAAATGCGTGATTATTTCCTAAATCTGCATTATCCACACAAAGTATATTGCATTAATGGGATGTTGATTACAATCTCATCGGTAATTGCTTTGGCGGAAGATATTTGGAATAACAACACTGATATTTTCTTTGTTGCCACATCCAAATTAAATCAGGACCCGTTGGAGAATTTATTTTATTTGATTAGATGTCGGGGAGGAACAAATAGTAATCCAACAGTATTCGAATTCAATACAATAATATCTAAAATGCTATCCATGAAAATGTTGACATCAGCTTCGGTATCTGGAAATTGTATTCCAGACGAAGATTTGATGTTGGCCAATATTATAAAAGATAGCGGGTCCCAATTATCTGTTTTTCATGAACAATGTAATTCATGTCACACTCCAACAGAAATTGAACCCTTAGATGATGATTTAGAAATAGAATTGTCATTAGATACAACCATTGCCAATATTCAAAATGATTTTAATGAAAATGCATTGCGATATTTTGCTGGGTATCTTCTACACAAACTGTTGCAAAACACTGATTGCGAAGTTTGTACAAATCTTCTAAAATCATCAGACGAAATGCAGTGTTCTTCTGAGTATTTGATACTCAATAAAAATTTTCATTTTATAAATAGATATCTTAAATTAAAGACCCCTTCTGACCATTTTTACAATTTGATAAAGCTGCATTTCGAATCATTTAGAAAAATTTTCGAAAAGAAACCATACATCGCTCGCATTAAAGAGAAAATTGTTCTGTACTGCATGCACGCTACAGCAAAATCATCTTTAGATAATGAATGGTTTTCTCCCACCCACCCTTGTTTTGAGCATAGAAAATCTATTCTTAATCAGTTTGTCTTAATTCTAATTAGAAAGAATTGTAAATGGCAAACTGAGAAAATTGTTGGTAATACCAGCATAAGTAAAAGAAAATTAAAAATAATACATCAATAGGGAATTTGATTTTATATTAATTTTGGCACAATTCTCAACAGTAGAAAACAGTGAAGTGATAATAAAAGGTCGGTTAGCATTCCAGATTTAATTCGAAATCGCTCGCACAATTAAAAGCCCTTGGCAGGCATTCGCCAATGTTCACGTATTATGAAAATACATACATACATACATATGTATGCATGCACATACATAATATACATACATACGTACTTAAATTTTGCACAGGAGGCATGACTAGAGATTCGCACATACATATGTACATACATATGTAATTGGATGTGTATGCATGTAAGTAAAAACATACTCATTATGCACAGTACAAATAATAACAATAATCTTAAAATCTGACATTATCATTGTAAACTCTCAACAGTATGGCAATGGAGGAAATGACGACGAACACATCGTCGCCAAGTCATAATTTTTGAACGTAACTGGCTTGTGCGTGCAAACACACATAGAAATTTATATTTCTAATTTTATTATTAATTTATCTTGTTAATGTTATTGAATTATAAATTTTTTGAATTATCTTGTTAATTTTATTAAATTATCCTTGTTTTTATTGATTTCTTTATATTAAATTTAATGTTTTCTATTTTTATATTTATTAAATTAGTGAAATAATATTAAACAGATTCCTATTTAAAACAACTGTTTTTATGAATTGGTAATAGAAAATAAAAGGTACTTAAATACAAGCGCGCATCTTCAATTAAAACCCTAAATCGTTCACACCATTAAAAGTTGAGGTAGGCACACGCCAATGTTCATGTCCCATGCGTACACACAATCAAATGTATATACATACATACATACATATGTATGTGAGGACTTCACAAGATCGACCAAATGCAAATGCTGGACTGTAAAATTGCTACAGGCGGCAAGAGCTTCGCACACAGGCATACAAATGCTCATAGTACATGTAGCATACTGTAAGTGTGTGTGTGCATGCTCGTCGCGAAAACATTTTCATTATGCGCACCAACGCTTTCATACTCTTCCCACAAATAATAACGCAAACGCATGGCAAACGGCATGAAGAGTTCGGAATACTCTTCACTCAGAAGGGAAGACATGGGTTCTTGCTGCGAAGAAATTTCAATTCTTGTGAGCGCTACTTGTGCTCACATGCAGTACATAGTACATGTAGCAAGGGACAGTGTGTGTGTGCATGCTCGTCGCGAAAACATTTTCATTATGCGCACCAACGCTTTCATACCCTTCCCACAAATAATAACGAAAACGCATGGCAAACGCTTTGAAAAGTTCGGTATACTCTTCACACAGAAGGGAAGGCATGGGTTCTTGCTGCGACGAAATTTCAATTTTCGTGAGCTGCTGCTTGTGCTCACAATGTGAGCCTCTCATGCGTACATACATATACACATTCGAGAGAGCAGAGAGCATCGAGAGAGAGAGAGAGAGCAAGGGAAACATTAAGCATAGAGGGATCTTTTGTTTAAAAGTTGACCATCTCGGTCGAGCGCATGAAGCGAAATGATTGTGCGTTCGTATTTTTTCGTAGCTCGAACCTAAAAGTAAGGAGCCGAGCGAGTCCAAAGCTGTCTGGGGTTCTAAAGCCTCAAAAAAAGCGTGCAAAAAGCTTTCCACTAGTTGTCTAGTCTATGTGTTCTCTGGTTAGTGGTTCTACGCTATGGAGCAGAGCAGAAGAGCATTAGTTTTGTTTTTGTGCTCTCTGCTATACTACGTAGCCGTTCGCAATTAGAGCAATAGCGAGAGCAAAAAAAAAAAAAATACTCCGTTGTAGCATAGCATTTTGATTCACTGGTTTGAACGCGTCGATTTTAGACGATGCAAGAGCTTGAGACCTCAATTTTTTTGTAAAATGTCCGTGTATATCACGCGGATATCGAGTTTTGCTTTAAAAATCGATAATTCCTCCCGATATTTTTATCGATAAAACCTTTATCGAAAATCAGTAATAAAATTATATCTCCTACAACTTTAAAGCTAAAGTGTCCAAATTTTTAATTTAGTAATTTTTATGTAATTTATACAATTTCGGTTTTTGTTAAAATTTACCCCCCACCCCTATATCCACTCCCTCACCCACATATTTGTAAAAGGCGTATTTCAAATACTAGAAACTTGTTCTTTTGAAAATGCATGCATATCCATGCATCTAAAAGTTTCATAAAGATCGTATGTATGTTCACAAGAAAAGTTATTAAACAATTAAGTTCTCATAGTAAGCACACACTGCAAATCATGCGTGTTTAGGCGTGGCTGCTTGTGTGCGTGTATGTGCGTGTGTGTATATGCGTGTGTATGTGTGTGTGTGTCTTTTTTTTTTTTTTTTGCTGTTTGTTCTGATATTGTTGCGTCGCAGAGGCTCGTGTGCATTCCGTTCCACGGTTTCGGCGACTAAGTCCTCCAGAGCCACCATGCCGGCTATTTATTTATTTATTTCTTAAAGCTATTGACACAAACGAGAGTCAATTTTAATTTAAAAAAAGCCTATACAAAGTACAGGATATAATTTCAATAGTAACACCAACCCGATGGGGGTATTTTATTTGCCAGTCCGGCCGGCTATGCCCACGTCTCACAGCCAAATATGGTCAGTGATACTATTGAAGCTATGAAAAGAAAGTGTTAGTAAGAAAACTTAAAAAATAAAATATTAAAATGTAGATTTATTAACTATATCTAACATAATTAAAATATTTCTTAAAATAATAAAAAAAAAAAATAATAATAATAAAAAAATAAATAAATAATAAAAAGAATTAAAACAAGTAAGAAAGCTCTAGTCGAGACTACTAGACTACGAGATCCCCTGAACCCTTGGAGTAATAGCTATTTCAATAATTTTTCGCGTCTTTAAGCTTACACAATAAAACGCACACACACACACACACACACGCACGCACACACAGGCATACATACACACACATACATACACACATACACACACACACAATTACATACATATACACACACAAGCATAAACACGCATGGGCGGCAGTGAGCGCTTACTATGAGAACTTAATTGCTTAATAACTTTTTTGTGGACGTACGATCTTCATGAAACTTTCAGATTATGATTATGACATGGATATGCATGTAATTGCTAAAGCACAAGTCTCTAGTTATTGAAATACGCTTTTTACAAAAGTGAGGGTGAGGGGGTGAATTTAAGGGTGGGGGTAAATTTTTACAAAAACCGAAATTGTATAAATTGCATATAGGCATACATTAAAAATTTGGAGACTCTAGCAATAAAGGTGTAGAAGATATAATTTTATAACTGGATTTCGATATGGTTTTTTATCGATAAAAAAAGATCGGGATGAGTTATCGATTTTTAATGATAAACGAACATTGTAAAAAAAATTTGAAGTCTCTAGCTCTTATATCTTCTGAAATCGACGCGTTCATACATACGGACAGACGGACGGACGGACAGACGGACAGACAGACGGACAAGGCCAAATCAACTCAGCTCGTCGCCCTGATCAAGAATATATATACTTTGTGGGGTCTGCCACGCCTCCTTCTGCCTGTTACATACATTTCAACAAAACCATTATACCCTGATTTCCCATTGAAAATGGGTTCAGGTTATAACAAGTAAGAAGACTCTAGTCGAGACTGCTCGACTAGGAGATACCCTGAACCCTCTAATCTGATATTCACTCTGCACTTCTTTTCGGCACACATACATACACACGCACGTATTAGAACGCGCTCTGCTAACTGCGCAGTAAGCAGCGACTGCGCTTGGGCTGCGCTGTAGTGTGGGCAACATTATAAGAATTTATTTGTTGAATAATTTAATTTCTATACGTACAATCTTAATGAAAGTTTCAGGGCGTAATTATATGGTGAAAATGTATGTACATTCCAAAGCACATGTCTCTAGTACTTGAAATACGCCTTTTACAAAGGTGAGGGTGAGGGGGTGGATATAGGGGTGGGGGGTAAATTACAACAAAAATCGAAATTATATAAAATACATATAAGTCTACATTTAAAATTTGCAAGCTCTAGCTCTAAAGGTGTAGGAGATATAATTAAATAACTAGCTTTCGATAAGGTATTTGATCGATAATAAAATATCGGGAGTAGTTATCGATATATAAAGAAAAACTTGATATGCGCGTGATATACACGGACCTAGGAAAAAAAATTTCAAGTCTCTAGCTCTTATATCTTCTGAAATCGACGCGTTCATACATACGGACGGACGGACGGACGGACGGACGGACGGACGGACGGACGGACGGACAGACAGACGGACAGGGCCAAATCGACTTAGCTCGTCGCCCTGATCAAGAATATGTATACTTTGTGGGGTCTGCCACGCCTCCTTCTGCCTGTTACATACTTTTAACAAAACCATTATACCCTGATTTCCCATTTTCAATGGGTTCAGGGTATAACAAGTAAGAAGACTCTAGTCGAGACTGCTCGACTAGGAGATACCCTGAACCCTCTAATCTGATATTCTAATCAGTCTGCACTTCTTTTCGACACACATACATACACACACACGTATTAGAATGCGCTCTGCTAACTGCGCTTGGGTTGCGCTGTAGTGTAGTAACATTATAAGAATTTATTTGTTGAATAATTTAATTTCTAGATGTACAATCTTAATGAAAGTTTCAGGGCGTAATTATATGGTGAAAATGTATGTACATTCCAAAGCACATGTCTCTAGTACTTGAAATACGCCTTTTACAAAGGTGATGGTGAGGGGGTGGATATAGGGGTGGGGGGTAAATTACAACAAAAATCGAAATTATATAAAATACATATAAGTCTACATTTAAAATTTGCAAGCTCTAGCTCTAAAGGTGTAGGAGATATAATTAAATAACTAGCTTTCGATAAGGTTTTTGATCGATAATAAAATATCGGGAGTAGTTATCGATATATAAAGAAAAACTTGATATGCGCGTGATATACACGGACCTAGCAAAAAAAATTTCAAGTCTCTAGCTCTTATATCTTCTGAAATCGACGCGTTCATACATACGGACGGACGGACGGACGGACGGACAGACAGACGGACAGGGCCAAATCGACTTAGCTCGTCGCCCTGATCAAGAATATATATACTTTGTGGGGTCTGCCACGCCTCCTTCTGCCTGTTACATACTTTTAACAAAACCATTATACCCTGATTTCCCATTTTCAATGGGTTCAGGGTATAACAAGTAAGAAGACTCTAGTCGAGACTGCTCGACTAGGAGATACCCTGAACCCTCTAATCTGATATTCTAATCAGTCTGCACTTCTTTTCGACACACATACATACACACACACGTATTAGAATGCGCTCTGCTAACTGCGCTTGGGTTGCGCTGTAGTGTAGTAACATTATAAGAATTTATTTGTTGAATAATTTAATTTCTATACGTACAATCTTAATGAAAGTTTCAGGGCGTAATTATATGGTGAAAATGTATGTACATTCCAAAGCACATGTCTCTAGTACTTGAAATACGCCTTTTACAAAGGTGATGGTGAGGGGGTGGATATAGGGGTGGGGGGTAAATTACAACAAAAATCGAAATTATATAAAATACATATAAGACTACATTTAAAATTTGCAAGCTCTAGCTCTAAAGGTGTAGGAGATATAATTAAATAACTAGCTTTCGATAAGGTTTTTGATCGATAATAAAATATCGGGAGTAGTTATCGATATATAAAGAAAAACTTGATATGCGCGTGATATACACGGACCTAGGAAAAAAAAATTTCAAGTCTCTAGCTCTTATATCTTCTGAAATCGACGCGTTCATACATACGGACGGACGGACGGACGGACAGACAGACGGACAGGGCCAAATCGACTTAGCTCGTCGCCCTGATCAAGAATATATATACTTTGTGGGGTCTGCCACGCCTCCTTCTGCCTGTTACATACTTTTAACAAAACCATTATACCCTGATTTCCCATTTTCAATGGGTTCAGGGTATAAAAACGATGCTGCTAAATTAATATCAACCGACTCATATAAAATAGACCAGTCTGTTGAATTAATTAATTCGTTAAGCAAAACGAAATTGCATTTCTATGGTCAGTGCTCAAATAGATTCACTGCTGCAGCGCCATCTACCAAAACTAAACGAAACTAACAGCTGATGTGATTCAAAGAATGTTTCTAGAAGAAGTTTGAATGTATGTGTGCACACGCATACGATGCTGTTGTAGCTGCTGCACGAGCGTTTGTTAATTGGCCAAATATTTGATTATTTTTTATTAATTTTTGACTTAACGGAATTTAATGAAACTTTCAGCATATGGTCTACATATTATATTGAATATTTGAGAAATTTACAAAAATGAAAAATCTTTCACAATTACCTATAGTGGTATCTGACTTGAACTTGAATGTTTTTACTAGATAAAAACATAACGGGATGATTTATCGAATTTTAAAAGTAAACTCGACGTCCGCGCTGTATATACGGTCATTTAAAAAAAAATTGAACAGACGGACAGACAGACCGACGGACAGGGCCAAATCGACTCAGCTCGTCGCCCTGATCAAGAATATATATACTTTGTGGGGTCTGCCACGCCTCCTTCTGCCTGTTACATACATTTCAACAAAACCATTATACCCTGATTTCCCATTGAAGATCGTACGTCCACAAAAAAAGTTATTAAGCAATTAAATTCTCATAGTAAGCGGTCACTGCCGCCCATGCGTGTTGTTGCTTGTGTGTGTATATGTATGTAATTGTTTGTGTATGTGTGTGTGTGTGTGTGTGTGTGTATATGTGTGTGTATGTATGTGTGTTTATGTATGCCTGTGTGTGCGTGCGTGCGTGTGTGTGTGTGTGTGTGTGTGCGTGTTTCTTGTGTAAGCTGAAAGACGCGAAAAATTATTGAAATAGCTATTACTCCAAGGGTTCAGGGGATCTCGTAGTCGAGTAGTCTCGACTAGAGCTTTCTTACTTGTTATTATGTACATTACAAATGCGCTGAAAAAAATGTTCATAGGTAATGCATTACTTTTTTCTCGTATGTAATGCATTATTTCAACAGACCTCATTCAGGTCGTCGCTACTGGGTCCAAGCGCAGTACGCTGTGTACATGATATTCCATAGGAGAGGCCCCAGCACTGAGCTGACACTGTATGAGTTTGGGGACCCTCACTCGTGTTGTATACCAGTGTTCTTCTTGTGATGTAGCTCTTTATTATCTCTTTTAGATATTTAGGGATATTATATTGTGACAGCGCATTCAGTATCATATCCCAACTAGCTGTGTTGAAGGCGTTCTTAACGTCCAGGGTCGCGATGATGCAGTATTACTTCGTCACGTGCCTCCATCTGGTGCCTTGGATGGCGGAAGTTGCCAGGCCAAAAACTTTTTCTAGAGCATCCGTTGTTGACCGGGCCTTCCGGAATCCAAATTGATTTGGTGAAAGGCCTCCGGCGCTATCAATAGCAGTCTCCAGTCTAGAGCAGATCAATTTCTCAAACACCTTTCCTATGGTGTCTAAGAGGCAGATCGGTCTGTATGAAGATGGCTCATCTGGTGGTTTGCCAGCCTTGGGTAGCAACACCAGGTTCTGGGCTTTCCATTTTGCCGGGAACGTCTCTTGAATTAGACATTCGTTGGATAATTCGGCGACCGTACTAGGGTGCAAGGCGAGGGCTAGCTTTAGCGCACGAATTGGATCCCGTCCGGCCCTGGAGCTGTGTTGGTTCTAGGACCTCTGAGAGCTACTAGGATTTCTTCGTCTGTAACTAAAGCAATTTGAGTGCTCGTTGAGCCCTGATTAGTAGACTCTTTTTGGAAAGAGCGTTTCCACAATCGATTTAAGCTCCAGACGATCCGTCGGCTGCACCTGTTTACCTGCGTATAGTCTTTTAACTACTATCTTATATGCCCTGCCCCAAGGGTCATATTCGGCTGAGTCGCACAACTCTAGAAAGCATTTTCTTTTGCTTGCCCGAATGGCCTTCTTCAACTGTCTTCTGGCTGCCTGGTAAGCAAATTGTTTTTCGAAAAACGTAGACCTACCCCGAGCCCGTTGATAGCTTCTTCTCGCCTGGATGCATTTGCGTCGAATGTCACCTATTTGTGCATTCCACCAATACGTAGGCTCTTGTTGTCGCGTGATCTGCTTGCGGCGTAACATGCTGCTATTGCAGGCACTCTGTATTTGGGCTACCATTTGGCATGCTCTGGCCTCAGCATTACCAATTGTGCCTGTTGGGCTCAGCAATCATCGCTTCATTGTAATTAAGAGCGGCAGTTCATAGAGTATGTTATCATGTAAGAGAATTTGTAACGGAGATCACGCTCTCCCTTTTGCGTTGTCTCTTTCACCCACGCACCGGCTCAGCTTAATCCGCCGGCTCGCGTACATTGTAGTTAGTATGCAATTAACTCTTGTTTAGAGCAGATGCTGTGTTAGATTGACTATTACAAACATAGTAGCGGACAGCACGACAGCCTAGTCGCTTGCTCGCGTCTATCACATAAACTCTGTAAACTCAAATAATCGCTAATAAACTAATCACTAAGTAAATTCAATCGTTTAATAATTTAAAGCTATTCGAAAAATCTCGATAGCTCAACAGTGCCCAGAGACTGAATGGCCTCTGAAAAGACCGCGGGATCAAAAGTATCTAGCCGATACGACTCCCTTCACAAGGTTGATGCCCTGGCAGGTGGCTCACCTATTGTGAATAGAAGTGCCGTATGATCGCTGCCCGTATAGCTATCGCAATGGCTCCATGTTGCTCCCCGAAAGAGGGATGAAGTGACAAAAATAATGTCGATAACAGATCCGTATCCCGCCCGACTGAAGGTGTACTCGCAGTGTGTGTGTGTGTTTTTTTTTTTTTTTTATACCCTGAACCCATTGAAAATGGGAAATCAGGGTATAATGGTTTTGTTAAAAGTATGTAACAGGCAGAAGGAGGCGTGGCAGACCCCACAAAGTATATATATTCTTGATCAGGGCGACGAGCTAAGTCGATTTGGCCCTGTCCGTCTGTCTGTCCGTCCGTCCGTCCGTCCGTCCGTCCGTCCGTCCGTCCGTCCGTCCGTACGTATGAACGCGTCGATTTCAGAAGATATAAGAGCTAGAGACTTGAAATTTTTTTTGCTAGGTCCGTGTATATCACGCGCATATCAAGTTTTTCTTTATATATCGATAACTACTCCCGATATTTTATTATCGATCAAAAACCTTATCGAAAGCTAGTTATTTAATTATATCTCCTACACCTTTAGAGCTAGAGCTTGCAAATTTTAAATGTAGACTTATATGTATTTTATATAATTTCGATTTTTGTTGTAATTTACCCCCACCCCTATATCCACCCCCTCACCATCACCTTTGTAAAAGGCGTATTTCAAGTACTAGAGACATGTGCTTTGGAATGTACATACATTTTCACCATATAATTACGCCCTGAAACTTTCATTAAGATTGTACATCTAGAAATTAAATTATTCAACAAATAAATTCTTATAATGTTACTACACTACAGCGCAACCCAAGCGCAGTTAGCAGAGCGCATTCTAATACGTGTGTGTGTATGTATGTGTGTCGAAAAGAAGTGCAGACTGATTAGAATATCAGATTAGAGGGTTCAGGGTATCTCCTAGTCGAGCAGTCTCGACTAGAGTCTTCTTACTTGTTTTGATATTCATTTATTGACAAAATTATATAACAAATTGCAAGTTGCGTGATGGCTAGGATAGCGCGCGGTGCTTGCGGGACGGCCGTAAAGCATTGCTTCGCAAGCACTATGCGCTACCTTAGCCTGGGACAGCTCGTCTTCTCAGTCGCTCGACTCTGCGGAGCTCCATCATCACCGTGGCCGCGAAGGTGCTTGTTAGTTTCCAAGCTTCCTCCGATTCCAGCATGGCGTTGACAATGTTGTCCGCTCTGATGGAGCGGCCCACTGCCTCTTCCAGACGACGCCTCTCCTCCAGGAACCGTGCACACTCGAAAAGAATGTGGTTGGCGTCTTCCACATGCCCTCGCTCGCACCAGGGGCACTCGTCAGAATCCTTGTGGCTGAAGCGCTTCAAATAGCTCCGAAAGCATCCATGTCCCGAGAGGATCTGCGTAAGGTAGAAGTTTACCTCGCCGTGTTTGCGGTTGACCCATGGTTCAAGCTCCGGGATGAGCTTGTGCGTCCACCGCCCTTTAGCTGAGCTATTCCACTTTCTTTTCCATCATGCAATGCTGTTCGCCCTGATAGCGTTGAGTCGCGCAGGCGCGTGCGAATTCCGCTCCACGGCTTCGGCGACCAAGTACTCCAGTGGTACCATACCAGCTATGATGAGCGCGGCGTCATCGGAGATAGTCCTGAAAGCGCAGCCGACTCTGACTGCGCTCAGTCTGTAGATCGCGCAAATGCCCCGGCTGTAGCTCGGCGTTGCCATCGCTCTTGCCCATATTGGCGCAGCATATATGTATATGTGTGTGTGTGCGTGCGTGCGTGTGTGTGTGTGTGTGTGTGTGTGTATAATGGTTTTGTGAAAAGTATGTAACAGGCAGAAGGAATCATCTCAGACCCCATAAAGTATATATATTCTTGATCAGGTCGACGAGCTGAGTCGATATAGCCCTGTCCGTCTGTCCGTCCGTCCGTATGAGCAAAAGGATCTCAGAAGATATAAGAGCTAGAGAGCTGAAATTTGGCATGCATACTCGTGTATACCATAGGCAGTACAAGTTTGCTTTATTTTTTCGATAACTCGTCCGATAACTTTTTTATCGAGAATAATCGAAAAATTGGCATTGTTTTTTCAGCTTAATTTGAACACTTTTAGACTTGGAGACTTCAAATTTGCGTTGTATATAAAGTTAATAGATTTTGGATACCACGCCCCCTTCGCTCCCAATTTGTAAAAAACGCATTTCAAGTACTAGAGACTTGTGCTTTGGAATTTTTAGCCATATGATTACGCTCTAAAAGTTTCATTAGGATCGTATGTCTACAAAAGAAATTATTCAACAAATAAATTCTCATAATATTGCCCACACTGCAGTGCAGCCCAAGCGCAGGCGCTGCTAGCTGCGCAGTTTGCAGAGCGCGTGCTTATACGTGCATGTGTATGTATGTGTGCATAAAAGAAGTCCAGAATGATTAGAATATCAGTTTGGAGGGTTCAGGGTATCTCCTAGTCGAGCAGTCTCGACTGGAGCCTTCTTACTTGTTATACCCTGAACCCATTGAAAATGGGAAATCAGGGTATAATGGTTTTGTTAAAAGTATGTAACAGGCAGAAGGAGGCGTGGCAGACCCCACAAAGTATATATATTCTTGATCAGGGCGACGAGCTAAGTCGATTTGGCCCTGTCCGTCTGTCTGTCCGTCCGTCCGTCCGTCCGTCCGTCCGTCCGTCCGTCCGTCCGTCCGTCCGTCCGTCCGTATGTATGAACGCGTCGATTTCAGAAGATATAAGAGCTAGAGACTTGAAATTTTTTTCCTAGGTCCGTGTATATCACGCGCATATCAAGTTTTTCTTTAAATATCGATAACTACTCCCGATATTTTATTATCGATCAAAAACCTTATCGAATGCTAGTTATTTAATTATATCTCCTACACCTTTAGAGCTAGAGCTTCCAAATTTTAAATGTAGACTTATATATATTTTATATAATTTCGATTTTTGTTGTAATTTTCCCCCCCACCCTTATATCTACCCCCTCACCCTCACCTTTGTAAAAGACGTATTTCAAGTACTAGAGACTTGTGCTTTGGAATGTACATACATTTAAACATTATGATTATGTTCTGAAAGTTTCATTAAGATTGTACGTCTAGAAATTAAATTATTCAACAAAGAAATTCTTATAATGTTGCCCACACTACAGCGCAGCCCAAGCGCAGTCGCTGCTTACTGCGCAGTTAGCAGAGCGCGTTCTAATACGTGCGTGTGTATGTATGTGTGCCGAAAAGAAGTGCAGAGTGAATATCAGATTAGAGGGTTTAGGGTATCTCCTAGTCGAGCAGTCTCGACTAGAGTCCTCTTACTTGTTATACCCTGAACCCATTTTCAATGGGAAATCAGGGTATAATGGTTTTGTTGAAATGTATGTAACAGGGAGAAGGAGGCGTGGCAGACCCCACAAAGTATATATATTCTTGATCAGGGTGACGAGCTGAGTTGATTTGGCCCTGTCCGTCTGTCTGTCCGTCTGTCCGTCTGTCCGTCTGTCCGTCTGTCCGTATGTATGAACGCGTCGATTTCAGAAGATATAAGAGCTAGAGACTTCAAATTTTTTTAAAATGTCCGTAATTACAGCGCGCATATCAAGTTTATCATTAAAAATCGATAACTCATCCCGATCTTTTTTTATCGATAAAAAACCTTATCGAAACCCAGTTATAAAATTATATCTTCTACACCTTTATTGCTAGAGTCTCCAAATTTTTAATGTATGCTTATATGCAATTTATACAATTTCGGTTTTTGTTAAAATTTACCCCCCACCTCTAAATTCACCCCCTCACCCTCACTTTTGTAAAAAGCGTATTTCAAATACTAGAGACTTGTGCTTTGGCAAGTACATGCATATTCATGTTATAATCATAATCTAAAAGTTTCATGAAGATCGTACGTCCATAAAAAAAGTTATTAAACAATTAAGTTCTCATAGTAAGCGCACACTGCAGCCCATGCGTGTTTATGCGTGGTTGCTTGTATGTAGTGTGTGTGTGTATGTATGTAGCGTTTGTGTCTGTATGCGTGTGTGTGTGTATGTGTGTCTATATGCGTGTGTGTGTATGTTTACCTGTGTGTGCGTACGTGCGTGTGTGTGTGTGTGTGTGCGTGTTTCTTGTGTAAGCTGAAAGTCGCGAAAAAGTATTGAAATATCTATTGCTCCAAGGGTTCAGGGGATCTCGTAGTCGAGCAGTCTCGACTAGAGCTTTCTTACTTGTTTTTATATTCGTTTATTGACAATCTTAATACTTGTGTGTGTATGTGTGTGTGTATGTGTTTGTGTGTATGTGTGTGTGTATACATATGTGTGCGTGTGTGTGTGTGTGTGTGCGTGTTTCTTGTGTAAGCAGAAAGAAGCGAAAAATTATTGAAATAGCTATTGCCCGAAGGGTTCAGGGGATGTCGTAGTCGAGCACACTTGGTAGAGCTTTCTTACTTGTTATTTGTGGGAAGGGTATGAAAGCGTTGGTGCGCATAATGATAATACAATTACTATGAGCATTTGTACGCCTGTGTGCGAAGCTCTTGCCGCCTGTAGCAATTTTAAATCCCAGCATTTGCATTGAGTCGATCTTGTGAAGTGCTCACATACATACATATGTATGTGTTAGAGCGTTAAATGAAACAACTCCACATTTGCCGAATTCAAGATTGAGACTGAACTGTTTATTGCTTAAAATCCTAGTTCTTATATACCTAACAGAGACTCTTAAAACTACTTCCAGTCACTGGAAGGATGCATTTTTTCATACAAACAAGTGCACAGATGTTTATTCAAGTATCCCTTTTTTAGATCGCTGGCCCAGGCTCACGTTACATTTACATATTGGTCGCTGCATTGGTCGCTGCAATATCGAGTATTGTCTCTATTTTTATTATAATGTATGTTCATGTTTGAACAGTATGTAATTGAATTGAAATGTATTGAAATCTAATATAAGAAATTGAAGGTGTTTTTTTTTATTTTATTTTTTTTTTTTTTATTTGGTTTATTAATTGTAGAATCTGTACAATCAGATATAGTACTTTAACAACACATATATGTATATACATAAAGTTAGAGCCAAACCTCACTCAATTTGTGAGGACTGAGAAAAAAAAAGAAAAATAATAATAATAATATTTATTGTATATCCATTGTTTTGGCAAAGCCCTGCCGTTTAAGTCGTCTTAGGGGTCTGGCAGGTGTCATCGTCTTAGGGGTAGGCTTTGATGTCGTACAAGTCTGTCTGAGTATCTGCTTGTGTGTTTATTTATTTGTTCTTCGACAGTAGACAGCTTCAGGTCTCTATGCAGTGTTGAGCCGCGTATGTACCAAAAACAGTTTGTTATCTGCCGTAACACTCTGTTCTGCAAAACCTGCACTCTTTTATAATTTGATTTTGCTGCGATCCCCCAGATTTGCACTCCATAGAGCCATATTGCTAGGATGCAGTGCACATAGACAGCTCTTTTGCATCTCAGCGGTAAGGTGCTCTTTTTATTGTTGAGCCATCTTAATTATTGCAGTCTGTGACGACATTTTTTCACCGTAGCTTTGAGGTGTGGAACAAAGTTGAGGCGCTTGTCCAGTGTGATGCCAGGATATTTCACCTGAGCAGGTTGCTGTAGGGCTACTCCCGACATCTGGATTGGGGAGGGGGGGGTATGCATTGCCAGCCTTCTAAGAGTGAAGCAAGGGTTCAATGTTTTTAGCGGGTTAACTTTGAGATTCCACCGCTTGCACCAATCAGCGAGAGTATCCAGATATCTCTGTAGTCCTGTACTTGTTTCAACCACGTTTTTATACCCTGAACCCATTTTCAATGGGAAATCAGGGTATAATGGTTTTGTTGAAATGTATGTAACAGGCAGAAGGAGGCGTGGCAGACCCCACAAAGTATATATATTCTTGATCAGGGCGACGAGCTGAGTTGATTTAGCCCTGTCCGTCTGTCTGTCCGTCTGTCCGTATGTATGAACGCGTCGATTTCAGAAGATATAAGAGCTAGAGACTTCAAATTTTTTTTTAAATGTTCGTAACTACAGCGCGCATATCAAGTTTATCATTAAAAATCGATAACTCATCCCGATCTTTTTTTATCGATAAAAACCCTTATCGAAAACCAGTTATAAAATTATATCTTCTACACCTTTATTGCTAGAGTCTCCAAATTTTTAATGTATGCCTATATGCAATTTATACAATTTCGGTTTTTCTTAAAATTTACCCCCCACCCTTAAATTCACCCCCTCACCCTCACTTTTGTAAAAAGCGTATTTCAAATACTAGAGACTTGTGCTTTGGCAATTACATGCATATCCATGTCATAATCATAATCTGAAAGTTTCATGAAGATCGTACGTCCACAAAAAAGTTATTAAGCAATTAAGTTCTCATAGTAAGCGCTCACTGCCGCCCATGCGTGTTTATGCTTGTGTGTGTATATGTATGTAATTGTTTGTGTATGTGTGTGTGTGTGTGTGTATGTGTGTATGTATGTGTGTGTATGTGTATTTTTTTTTTTTTTATATTCATTTATTGACAAAATAAAAATTGCAAGTTGTGTGGTGGCTAGGATAGCGCGCGGTGCTTGCGGGACGGCCGTAAAGCATTGCTTCGCAAGCACTATGCGCTACCTTAGCCTGGGACAGCTCGTCTTCTCAGTCGCTCGACTCTGCGGAGCTCCATCATCACTGTGGCCGCGAAGGTGCTTGTTAGTTCCCAAGCTTCCTCCGATTCCAGCATGGCGTTGACTAAGTTGTCCGCTCTGATGGAGCGGCCCACTGCCTCTTCCAGACGACGCCTCTCCTCCAGGAACCGTCCACATTCGAAAAGAATGTGGTTGGCGTCTTCCACATGCCCTCGCTCGCACCAGGGGCACTCGTCAGATTCCTCGTGGCCAAAGCGCTTCAAATAGCTCCGAAAGCATCCATGACCCGAGAGGATCTGCGTAAGGTAGAAGTTAACCTCGCCATGTTTGCGGTTAACCCATGGTTCAAGCTCCGGGATGAGCTTGTGCGTCCACCGCCCTTTAGCTGAGCTATTCCACCTTCTTTGCCATCGTGCGATGCTGTTCGCCCTGACAGCGTTGAGTCGCGTAGGCCCGTGCGAATTCCGCTCCACGGCTTCGGCGACCAAATACTCCAGTGGCACCATACCGGCTATGACGAGCGCCGCGTCATCGGAGATAGTCCTGAAAGCGCAGCTGACTCTGATTGCGCTCAGCCTGTAGATCGCGCAAATGCCTCGGCTGTAGCTCGGCGTTGCCATCGCTCTTGCCCATATTGGCGCAGCATAGAGGATGACAGACCTAATGACGCTCATTAGGAGGAGACGTCGTTGCTGTTTAGGTCCCCGCGTGTTAAGCATGATTCTCGAGAGAGCTCTACAAGAATCAGCTGCCTTTTTATGCACATATTCTAAGTGCTCGCGGAAAGTTAATCTTGTGTCTATCATGACACCAAGATATCTTATCGCCCTCTTTGACGCAATGGTGACGCTGCCGATCTTTACATTGGCAGTTTCCACTCTTTTGCGACTGCTGACTAGTACCACTTCGGTCTTGTGTGCCGCTAGCTCGAGCCCAGCTCCTGTCAACCAGCTTCGTATGCGATTGATACTTTCGCTGCACATATCCTCTGTATCTTTGAGCTCCTTTCCTATGGCTACGACAGCTACATCATCAGCAAAGCCAATGGTGTGCGCGCCTGCTGGTAGTTCCAAGCGCAGTACGCCGTCGTACATGATGTTCCATAGGAGAGGCCCCAGCACTGAGCCTTGGGGTACTCCAGCTGACACTGTATGAGTTTGGGGACCCTCACTCGTGTTGTATACCAGTGTTCTTCCTCTGAAGTAGCTCTTTATTATCTCTCTTAGATATTTAGGGATATTATATTGTGACAGCGCATTCAGTATCATATCCCAACTAGCTGTGTTGAAGGCATTCCTTACATCCAGGGTCGCGATGATACAGTATTCCTTCGTCCCGTGCCTCCATCTGGTGCCTTGAATAGCGGAAGTGGCCAGACCAACAACTTTGTTAAGCGCGTCCGTTGTTGACCGGGCCTTCCGGAATCCAAATTGGTTTGGTGACAGGCCTCCGGCGCTTGCAATCGCAGTCTCCAGCCTAGAGCAGATCAGTTTCTCAAACACCTTTCCCATGGTGTCTAAGAGACAGATCGGTCTGTACGAAGATGGCTCATCTGGTGGTTTGCCAGCCTTGGGTAGCAATACCAGATTCTGGGCTTTCCATTTTGCCGGGAACGTCTCTTGGATCAGGCATTCGTTAAATAATTCGGCGAACGTACTTGGGTGCAAGGCGAGGGCTAGCTTTAGCGCACGATTTGGGATCCCGTCCGGCCCCGGAGCTGTGTTGGTTCTAAGACCTCGGAGAACTACTGATATTTCTTCCTCTGTAACTAAAACAATTTCAGCAATTTCAGTGCTCGTTGAGCCCTGATCAGCAGACTCGGACTCAGGGGCGTGAATGGAGCTTAAACTTTCTGGAAAGAGTGTTTCCACAATCGATTTAAGCTCCAGACGATCCGTAGGCTGCACCTGTCTACCTGCGTATAGTCTTTTAACTACTATCTTATATGCCCTGCCCCAAGGGTCATATTCGGCTGAGTCGCACAACTGTAAAAAACATTCTCTTTTGCTTGCCCGAATGGCCTTCTTCAGCTGTCTTCTAGCTGCCTGGTAAGCTAACTGTTTCTCAAGAAACGTTGGCCTACCGCGAGCCCGTTGGTAGCTTCTTCTCGCCTGGATGCATTTGCGACGAATGTCACCTATTTGCGTATTCCACCAATACGTAGGCTCATGTTGTCGCGTGAACTGCTTGCGGCGTAACATGCTGCTATTGCAGGCACTCTGTATTTGGGCTACCATTTGGCATGCTCTGGCCTCAGCATTACCAATTGTACCCAGAGACTGAATGGCCTCTGAAAAGACCGCGGGATCAAAAGTATCTAGCCGATACGACTCCCTCCACAATGTTGACGCCCTGGCAGGTGGCTCACCTATTGTGAACAGAAGTGCCGTATGATCGCTGCCTGTATAGCTATCGCAATGTCTCCATGTTGCTCCCCGAAAGAGGGATGAAGTGACAAAAGTAATGTCGATAACAGACCCGTATCCCGCCCGACTGAAGGTGTACTCATGGCCAGTGTTGAGCAGTGCAACATCTAGTGTCGCGAAGATCTCCAGTAGGATACGACCTCTGGCATTTGTTGTTGGGCTACCCCATTCTAGCGCCCAGGAGTTAAAATCTCCAGCTATAATGGCCTTCCGACCCCTAGCATCCTCGGCAAGCTCGTCGAGCACCGTCGTGAATTCACTGAGCTGCATGCTGGGGGCCAGATAGCAACTGTAAAGCCACAAGCTACCATATCGGCCACGTACGAACCCATTGAATGACTTAACATTCGAAAGTACGTTCGTTGAGTTGCCGCATACCCACAACGCAGCTTTGCCATTAACGTCTGTTGACCATGTCCTAGGGCAGCTGGTTCTACAGTGGTGAGGCTCACTGAGAAAAGCTACATCTATACATTTTTCCCTAATGGTCTGCTCTAGAAGATCTTGGGCAGCAACACAATGATTTAAGTTAAGCTGCAAAAACCTTAACATTTCATTTTACGAGCAGCTTCACGGTAAGATGGGCACTTGAAGCTGCCTGCTGAATGGTCCGTCTGCTTTTCACCTTTCCGGATGCAGAGGCTACATTTTGGTGGCTTGGTGCATGCTTTGGCACTGTGACCCATTTCTCCACACCTGAAACAGGCGCCCTTTAAGTCACAGTCACTGCCGCAGTTTGCTGCCATATGACCGTAATCGAGGCACTTGAAACAGCGTTTAGGCTGCTCCACGGCTCGGATACGGCAAACTACCCATCCTATTCTAATTTTGGACAGCTCGAGCAGAGTTTTAGCTTTCCCAATTGGAAGAGCAACCGTAGCTCTTTGCTGTCCACCAAAAGCTGGCCGAAGCGATTTGATAGCCTCAATGGGGAGTGAGCTATCCTTCAACTCCACCCTAATTGCCTCCAAGATCTCCTCTTTGGTCGCTAACTCATCTAAATCGCGAATCTCAACTTGCGCCGATTCGGTAAGTGTTTTAACTACCGCTCGGTCTCCCAAGGCCTTGCCTACAGCTTCGTGCAGAGCCTCAGCGCTATGCTCCGGCTTCCTACTCAGTTGCAGTAAAAGGTCCCCCTTAGCTGTCTTCCTAATGCCTTGAACGTCGCTGCTCAGATGCTTCAAATTTGGGTCGTTTTTAACTACACGAAGCATGTCCGCGTAGCTGCAACCCCCTACGCCTGAAATCGCAATCGCGTCAGTCCTGGGACGTTTTTGCATAGGCTTTCGCCCTTTGACGACTGTCCAGCTGCTCTGGTTTGTCTGTCGGGCGGCCTGGTATGTGTATGTATGCCTGTGTGTGCGTGCGTGCGTGTGTGTGTGTGTGTGCGTGTTTCTTGTGTAAGCTGAAAGACGCGAAAAATTATTGAAATAGCTATTACTCCAAGGGTTCAGGGGATCTCGTAGTCGAGTAGTCTCAACTAGAGCTTTCTTACTTGTTTGAGTTATAGATGATGACAATATTATCAGCATATGTGACAATGACAGCTTTCGAGGGAGCATCCATATGTTGAGAGGACGGGCTAGGTATATCAGAGGTGTACAAGGAGAACAGCAGCGGACCAAGAACACTGCCCTGCGGCACTCCTGGGTATGTGGACGAGAGTGTATCTTTTACCTTGACTTGACACACGATCTTCTAGATAAGATCTTAAGAGGCCATAGTACGGAGCAGGTAGAAGGATTTATATTTTGTACAGTAATCCATCGTGCCACACCTTATCAAACGCTTGCTGCATGTCTATAAAGACAGCGTTGGAGTATTCAGAGTCATCAAAAGCCTGCGAGATGTGTTTCACCAGTCTGTGGACTTGTTCCACAGTGCTGTGTCCCTCCCGGAATCCAAATTGGTGATCCGGTAGGATATTGGATTGTATAAATATTGCGTTAATACGGCTGGCAATGGTCCTCTCCCATAGTTTAGACAGGGAGGGCAGTAGACTTATAGGCCGGTATGACTCTGGATCCTCTTCCGGCTTGCCAGGCTTGTGGATAATCAAGATAGCAGCTAATTTCCATTGCCTTGGGAACACTTGGAGCCTGATGATGGCATTGAAGATTAGTGCAATGTAAAGTAGCGCTCTTGTAGGTAAGGCCTTCAGCGTTGCGTTGCAAATCTTGTCTATTCCGGGAGCTTTATTTTTCGGCAATATTTGGATCGCTTCGGTTATTTCTTCGATTCTTATAGGCTCAATAGGCAGAGACATCTGCAATGGGATCTGCAAATTTAGCTGTATCTCCATGGTCTGCTCCGTCGTAGCATAACTAAATGGAGTAAAACGTTCTTCTAGATGGCATCCGAATGCGTTAGCCTGTTCCAACTCGCATTTAGCAACTTCGCCGCTAGGGCATCGGACAGGTACTTGTCTAAAAGGTTGTCGTTTAAGTGATTTTGTGCATTTCCATAACGAATAGTTTGCATCAATAGTGTAGTCCATGGAAGCCAGTTTTTGCTCGAAGAAATCGCTTCTGAGTTCCCTTAAAAGGTTACGTAGCTGTCTTGCTACCCGGTTCCAGAAAAGTCGGTCCCAAGGATTTTGGGATCGAATTGCTTTTCTACGATGGCGCCTTTTTGTTCTGATGAGTTCTTTGGCTTCTCTCGTTAGAACAATGCCATAATTATTGGGACGAAACGCAGGATTAAGCGGCGCTGTAGCAGCAGCAGCTCTATATATGCGCTCCGAGAGAGTATCAACCGCATTCTCGATGTCTTACCGGAGTTCAGACACAAATTCAATTGAATGGAGTCATCTAGCTGTTGTCTGAAAGCCTCGATGTCAGTATGGCTGGTTATTAGCCTTGGGCTTGGCCTGATATGATGACCATCGATGTGCAACTCGGCAATAAGGGCTAAATGGTCAGAGTCTAAGTCCCAGCTTTGGTAAATATTTGCTTGATCAATTCAAGAGGGAGTATGACTGGATATATATGGGTACCTAGTAGGAGATCCTGTTGCAAGAATATTAGCTCCTCTGGCTGTGATGGCTTCTGCTAGTTCTTTTCCCCTGGGTGAATTGTATGAATCTCCCCACAGCCAGTGTCGTGCATTCCAGTCACCACTAATAAGATACCTTTGGCCGCAAGAAGCGAGTATGTCGCTGAATTGTCTTTCTTCTATTCTGTTCCTGTGGGCAGTATATGGCGCAAAATTCGATGTCTCCCAATCCAGTGGCAACTTTGATTGCAGACATTTGTATATTTTGAGTTTCAATAACCCTTTGTGGGAAGTGGCGCAGTGAACTTCTAACGAATATAGCCGCTCCTCCCATATCATGGTTGTGACTTGATGGCTTGTAAGCTGGATAGAAGGTATAGCCATATATTTTGACTGTATCTCCTCGATTCAGTCTGATTTCATTTAATAGTAGAATGTCGACGTTGTTGTTGTGCGCGAATAGCTCCACATCTCTGGCTTTACCTGCAATGCCATTGACATTCCAGATGAGAATCTTGAGTGGATTCATTGTGAGGCTGAGGCGTTGTTAAGAAGCTGGTGAGTCGATGAATCCCCAGTCCATTGCTTGAGCATGCTGGCCATTTCGTGGACCATTTTTTCTAGACGTTCTAGTCGTTCAATGTTTCTCTTGGTTTGTTGTTGCTGTTCGCGTCGTTGCGCTTGAAGCCATGAAAGAAATTGCTGCTGTTGCTGCACTTGCAGCTCTTTTTACCATTTCAAAAATTGTTGTTGTTGTTGTTCCAATAAAGATTGGACGTCAACTTGATGCTGCTGCTGTGAGATATATCCTATAGGCTTAGCTAACTGGGCTTGCGCTTGAATATTATGTATGCGACTTTGAGCAGATGCGTTTCCATTTCTTGCTATCGCGGCATAGGATATTCCACCTGTTCTAACTCCAGAAGTATTTGAAAGCTGCTGTGGTTTTGGTTGTGGACGCATTGGTTGATGCTGGTGTTTACGTTGTGGCTGTTGCGGTCTTGCTTGATTCTTCTTGATCGTAGAGGAGCCCCTTGAACGTCGATAGAGCTCCTAGTACCACGGGCAACCTTTGTAGCTTGCCATGTGGCGGTGCATCTTGTGAACGTGCGTAAAGATTGGTGGGATGGTCCTCGCCACAGCGTGCACAGTATTTGGCTGTATGGCCATATTCTTGGCATCGGGTACATATGACAATTTCAGAAGTTTTACGCATCCTTTCAACTCTCACCATTTGGCGGAAAAGTGTTTTTATATTGTAAACTTCGTTAATGTTTTTACTAGGTTTTATATTTACAAAAAATATATTTAATTTTGCATCCCTGTTTGACCGTGACCTTGGGTTGTGAATTTGCAGACCATCAAAGCCATATTTTTTAAAATTGGCAAATATTTCATTGTTCAAAGTACTATGGTGTAGCCCTCTTACTACAATTCTGTAAGGTTTTTCTTCCTTCATCTGATATGTATGAAACTCAATACCTATTGCATCAAAATGGCTGACGATAGCTCTGTAAGTGTCGCTATCTTTAGGAAATATTCTAGCCGTCACTCCTTGGTTGATCTTGACTGATACGTTATCAATACTGATGACTTCACTAATGATTTCAAATAGATCATTAAGATCAGTGATACTCACAACGATTTGCGGTGGCTTAGATGACCCGAGAGTCTGTTGGTTGTTGCTGGGTTCTTTATTCTGATGGCTGTTGCTGTTACTGGATTTTGTCATATTAGTTGAAGCGTGTAAGGTTACGTTATTTTCCAGCCGGGGTCAGAGTCTCAGTCTGCCCAGGGCCATAACTCACAAGAAATTTGTAAGTTGATACGGGCCGTGTTGAGTTAGGGAAATGGGAGAGGGGGGGAAGTTGTACAGGTTAGGCGACCACGTGGCCTGAGCTAGCCGACCACGCCCACGCCCACGCGTTTGCACGCGGGAGGGCGGCCGCAATCTAGTGGCGCGGGCAAGCGCACTCCACATTGCGGGGGTCGGGGCTGCGAAGGCGTGTTGTGGAATGTTAGTGGGGTTACTACGATTGGTAGACCGCGGATCGAGGAACGGCCAGCGTTGCCGCCGGCGTTCGCTCAAGACCACGCGGTTTTACTGCCAGAGTTTTAACCTTCTGGCAAACGGGTCGTGACCTCGTTCAAACTACCAGTTAGTAGTGTTACGGTGGTTATGATTAGTAAACTGGGGAATTAGTTGACAAACCGGATCTGAATAAAACACGCAAATTCCTCCAATTATACATATTCTTACTTTATTTACGCCTTACGTCCTCTATATTCGCTAAATAGTCTCGCTGCTTTTGTTCTCGCTGTCGCGTCCGCTCGCTTCGGGAGCTCGAAATTAACTCAAAACTGATGCTTTCTTTATTCGCCTTAACCTATTTCTTTCTCTTTTGTTTTATTCTTTATTTTTCTTAATCTATTTTGTTTTATTTTGTTTTCTTTATTTTTTCTTAATCTATTTTGTTTTATTTCTTTTCATTATTTTTCTTGATCTATTTTGTTTTACTTCTTTTCATTATTTTTCTTAATCTATTTTGTTTTATTTCTTTCCTTCGTTCTTTCTTAATCTATTTTGTTTCATTTCATTTCTTTGTTCTTTCTTAACCTAGTTTAGATTATTTTGTTTCATTTCTTTTTTTTTTCTCTTTCAATTTTACTTCTTAATTGATCTTATTCCCCTTCCCTTTTTTTTCACTTTCCGTTCGCTCATCCGACTCAACTTTATCCCTTTATTCTAGGTTGTTCGCTTCAACTCGCTTTGCTTTCACTACCGTTTTACTTGACTTACTCCTCTTCTCTTTACTCTGGTTACTTTACTTGACTTTCCTGTCTCTACTTATCCCGCCTTATTTTATTTCCCTTTACTCTTATCTTTATTACTCCGCTTTTATTCTGCTTCACTCCGCTTCAGTTCTCCTTGCAGCATTTTCTCTTCACTTTGTCTCATATCGCCTCACTTCATCTTCACTTGACTTCGCTTTATCTTCTTTGCTATTACTTCGCTTTGCTTTATCCTACTTAACCTTGCTATGTTCCGCTTCGCTCCGCTCCAGTGCGTTTTTATTTATTTTATTTTATTTTATTTTATTTTATTTTATTTTATTTTATTTTATTTTATTTTATTATTTTATTTTATTTTATTTTATTTTATTTTATTTTCACTGGTCTCGGTCCACTGTCCACTCCCACGATCAAAATCGCCTCGTGTCATATGCGCATCAGAAAAATCGCCTAGTGTCACATGCGCATAATTACACACATACACGCACCCGCATGCGCAAGCATACAAAAAAAAATCGCCCAGTGTCATATGCGCATAATCACACACATACGCTTGACCGATCGCTCTCTCTCTCTCTCAATTTGTTTTCTCACATACATATACACATACATATGTACCCTTGCCTATGCGCGCATAGTACCCTTCACTGTTCACTCTCTCTTAACTGAGCGCTGCGCATGTATATATATATGTACGCACGCATGCACCCACGCACATACATATATACACTCCGCCGCTCACCCCCTCTTAACTAATTGTCTCACATGCACATATATATATATACATATGCGCACTCGTCTATGCGCACATACATATATACACTTCACTTACATTCACTCACGTATATATATGCACATATGCACAATTGACTATGCGCGTTTTCTTGCCTGTTTTTTTTTTCCCACAACTACACTTTCTTATGGCGGGTATATTCGCTTGCCGTCGGCACTAAATGCTTTCACTTCTCCTCTTACTTCATTTGTAACCACTTTTATACTCAACTATTAGCTCCTTGGTGCAATTGCAGCGGCATCAATAATCTTGTTGACATTTAATTTCATTCACTATGACCACCTTTTTTTTCCTCTGTTACTTACTTTTGGTGTGTGCATACATATATACACGCTCTGCGACGTTCGCTACGCTGCCCCCGCGCGTGCACATGCTTATGCACATGCGTTTTCGGTTTTAGGATTCTGCGTAATATTTTCGCACGCACTGTACTTTTCGGCGCCGCAACGGTTTTCTAGTCCCGTTTTTCGCTCGACGCTTCCCGAAATTTCTGACCCCCTGACCCCGCGGCCGTCGTAGGGTGTCTTCACTTTTTAATTTTTGCACTTTACCATGAATGTTCTTGCCTTTTGCTGCTTTTTTACGCACAGTGCCTATATTCAAATTAACCACCAAATAACTACACAATCGCCTCTATTGCCCGTCACCTCTGTTTGGGTATGCCGGCGGGTTTTTACGCCGCCCGTATACCACACTCTCTCTAGCCCCGCGTCCCTGCTCGGGCGCCACTTGTAAGGTTACGTTATTTTCCAGCCGGGGTCAGAGTCTCAGTCTGCCCAGGGCCATAACTCACAAGAAATTTGTAAGTTGATACGGGCCGTGTTGAGTTAGGGAAATGGGAGAGGGGGGGAAGTTGTATAGGTTAGGCGACCACGTGGCCTGAGCTAGCCGACCACGCCCACGTCCACGCGTTTGCACGCGGGAGGGCGGCCGCAATCGAGTGGCGTGGTCAAGCGCACTCCAGATTGCGGGGGTCGGGGCTGCGAAGGCGTGTTGTGGAATGTTAGTGGGGTTACTACGATTGGTAGACCGCGGATCGAGGAACGGCCAGCGTTGCCACCGGCGTTCGCTCAAGACCACGCGGTTTTACTGCCAGAGTTTTAACCTTCTGGCGAACGGGTCGTGACCTCGTTCAAACTACCAGTTAGTAGTGTTACGGTGGTTATGATTAGTAAACTGGGGAATTAGTTGACAAACCGGATCTGAATAAAACACGCAAATTCCTCCAATTATACATATTCTTACTTTATTTACGCCTTACGTCCTCTATATTCGCTAAATAGTCTCGCTGCTTTTGTTCTCGCTGTCGCGTCCGCTCGCTTCGGGAGCTCGAAATTAACTCAAAACTGATGCGCAGCTTTCGATCTTTTCTCTCGCCTCTGCAGCTTTCACCACGCGACCAGCAATGCAGCTCACCACGACGAGCTTTCGAGCCGCCGGGTTGCACTGCTGATCGCGCGCGCGCGCTCAACTATTTGAATTTTGCTTACTTTTAAGGCTAATCGCTACGGCACTTACATCTAATTATCGACTACCTAGTGCCACCTTACGAACTAACGCTTATTCTAATAATAACTAGCTACTATCAACTTATAAATGACTTCAAAAATGTAACCTTACTAACTACAAAACCAAAATCTATATCGAAATCCATCCTTACAAACTAACGCTTATTCTAATAATACACTTCAAAATATAACCTTACTAGCTGCAAAATCAAAATCTACAACAAAAATCCATTTCATTTCAACGTCTACTTATTGGCTATAAACATGTAAGGTGGGCAAGAAAATGCCACCTTACAAGCGGAGTGTGAGACCTCAACTCTGCTTGCTCTTTTATTATTGTTATAGGGAGATAGATAGCATTTTTTTGGCTGCTGCCAGTTTTGTAGCAGCTCCAGTGAGTTTTACATAGTCAGGTGGGAAGCCGGCTGCCTGACTATCCATGCTTCCGCTAGGGATCGCACTGTTGATTGCAGCAGTTGCGGTGGTATATACTGTGCTACAAGTAGCACTAGTAAATGTGATTGTTGTTGTCATGGTGCTGAGATTCTTAGAATCAGTGCATGATAGGCGTTGGCTATTGAATTCAGCCCTCAGCTCAAAAGGTGTTTTCCCAGCTATTTGGCACATTCTTGCATAATCAATCGGCTTATTTCTAAGCTGAGAGTTAGCGGAAAGGTTTTTATCCATTTTAATTTGTATTTGTTAACTTTTGTTATATTTTCGAAGCAGAATATCAGCTGAGCACGGCGTTTATTTCCCCTCTTGTGCAGTGGCGCACACGTAGAGGGGTAATAAGTTTGGCCCTGGTGAGCAACGAGTATATGTAGTTTGTCGCAGACCGCTTGTTCGTTGTTTCGGGCAGCCGACACTGTACGGGACAGCGTCCGATGTTTACCGTTAGGTCTTTTACAGTTAGGGCTATTTTTAGCTTAGGTAGAAAATTCGCGTATTTTGCGTATGCGTTACACAACCGACCGCGACGATAGCAGATTAGCGACTCATTGAAGTAGTGAATTATTAATTATGAGCCACTGTTAAATATTTGTTGTTGTGAGCGCGAGCACGGGAGTGCGCTCTAATGGTGTCGCTCTCTGTTTGCGCATAGATGCACTCTCACTGTGCAAGCTGCGCTTGCGTTATTTGAACTAATATACAGTACAAATTGAAACACTGGTGCCAGCACTTCGCTCGTGTTAATTTCAAAGAGACCGCAAGTTGCAGTCTACATATTTGATTATATATTATACACTGGCCCATTTGGGAGGACAGACGTAAAGCCGATTTTAGTAGAAGTTAAGCGGATATTTCACTATTTTAAAAGCAGCGCCATGGCTTATGCAAAATTTAGAGAATGTCAAAATGCTAGCAGGCAAGCTAGCACTGTGAGCTCGTCACTTATTATTCCGACCATATGTGGAATCTTAAGTTCTTTAGAAGAAATTAAAAATTCTTTAAAAACTTCAGTCGGAAATAAAATTTACCACTTCCTGCTCTTAAAGGCGCAAACCCGACTTTTGCCTTTGAGTAAAGTACCATGCCAAGGCTGGCTTGACCCAAGATTCAAACAAGTAAGAACGTTGCAGTCAGGCGTTACCGACTGCGGAATACTCATTCACATACCACTGTAGAAAATGCATGTTTTTCCCGATTTGCCACGCCCCTGTTGGACGTAGACACCTCATTTTTGGTCAGTTCTTAGAGCGAGATAATGCAAAGTTTGAATGCTTACCCTCAAAAAATGTGAAAATTACAGGGTATTTTTCGATATGCCATCCCGACACGCGTGTTTCATTTCCACTTGAAGTTTTTATAGTCCACTAGCCAATATATTGTAAAGCATTTAATAAACATATTAGTGTACCCCGATAAAATTTATTCGGTTGAAATTTGAATAAAATATTTAATTATAATTATATATATATATATATATATATTAGATAAATTAGTATATAAATGTGCGTAAATATGTACATATACATCTGCGTGAAGTGGATATCCGTAACACCAACCAACCAGTGGCACAATGATCTTTACTGCCAAAATTACTGATTAAGTCATAAAGGCTCATTTGACAGTCACTCTACAATTCACACCATACAGAATTGACAAGCTACTGAATCGCCAGACAATTATCATCCCATCTCATACATACATACACATATGTATGCAAATGTATGTGCTTACTCAAAGGACAATCAACGGTAAATTTTGGGCATTACAATTTGCTCAGGCAGCAAGAGGAACGCACACAGGCCACAAATGCTCACACATGTTTCCAGAGACTGCAAGTGTGTGTGTGCTTGCCCGTCGCGAAATCATATTCTTTATGCGTATCAACGCTTTCATACCCTTCCCACGAATATCCATCGAAACCCTTACATGTTGTTTGCATGAGCGTGACAAACGCTTTTATGATTTTGGTATACCCTTCACTCAAAAGGAAAGAGCTGGGATCGTTGCGAGCAATTTTCAATTTCTGTGCGCTGCTGCTATTTGAGAGACCATAGAGAGAGATAGAGTGAGAGAGTGAGAGAGAGAGTAGGACAAATAGCGCATAGCCGTGCTTCATATAAGAATGGCACCATTTCGTTTGAGCGCTTGCAGCACACTGATTTTGTCGTGCAATATTTTCACTGCTTGAGCCTCAAGAGACTGAGCCGAGCAAATACGAAGTTGTGTAGTCTCGTCAGCGCATTTTTTCGTCGGTGAAAAAATTTGTTCTAGATGTCTAGTCTATGTGTTCTCTGGTTAGTGGTAGTATCTAGTCGAGCACTCTCGACTAGAGTTTTCTTACTTGTTTTTTTTTATCTCATTAAGGAGATTCCAATAGACGTCAAAACATACAGTGTGCCACTAAAGTCACCGTACTCTTGTTATATTTGCGCGAATCACTCTGAAACTTGGCCAAATTTTTGTCCAATTAAATAAATTTTAATGCAGTATTGTAAGCTAATATATTTTCTTCTAAATTATAAAAGAAAAACATTTACTTTTAATTTTAGTTCCATAATATTACAGCAAATGTAAACATACCCAAATATTTGCGTCAACAAAAGTCTACGTACTCTTAATTTCTTGCACTGTCTGGCGTCAGCGTTCTTCTTAGAAATAACGGGGGCTTTCGAAAAATGTATTCAATAATGAGTAAATTCATAATAGTTGGCGTGTTTGGCTTGAGCTGGACAAAATATTTGAGTTTTGCAGTAAGAATGCCACGAAAAGACTTATCGCTTGAAGATCGTGGATAGATTTTGCATCTCCACACAAAGGAGCAAAAGTCGTATGCAGAGATAGCAGAAATCATGTCCAGATGCAAGCTTACTATACAGACTGTCATTGGTAGATTCAAATATGAAGGACGCATCAAAAACAACAAGAGATCTGGTCGGCCACCTGTACTATCCGATCGTGACAAGCGCAAAATAAAGCATCTGGTGGACAAGGATCCTTTTTGTAGCGCAGTGCAGATTGCGTCAGAGCTGGGTCGAAGAATTGACAAATTGCAAATTTAACAAACATGAGAAAGCGCTTAGAGTTTGCCAAAGCCTACGGGACAAGCCAATGGACTTCTGGCGGAAGGTCATCTTCTCAGACGAGTCTAAATATAACATTTTTGGCTCAGATGGGCGTCTCCGCGTCTGGAGGAGACCAGGATAAGCATTGAACCCCAAAAATACAATAAAAACCGTAAAACACTGCGGCGGAGGTATTATGAATTGGGGTTGCATAGCTGCAGCAGGAGTCGGAAATTTGGAATTCATCGACGGAGTGATGGACCAACATGTGTACATTGATATTTAAAAAAAAAAAATTTTAAGAGCAGCGCCGAGAAACTTGGAATTGGGTCTGATTTCTGGTTTCAACAGGACTATGACCCAAAACATAAAGCAAAGAATACTAGGTTGTATCTCGCGTACAACACTCCACACCTTTTAGAGACGCCGCTACAGAGCCCGGATATCAATCCAATCGAGCATGTTTGGAATATGCTCGAAAAAAAAATATGGAAGCACCAAATCAGCAATCCTGCGAGAGGCATTACACCAGGAGTGGTGCGCGTTAGATCCCAAATAAATCGAAAAATTTGGGCTTTCAATGCCAAATCGCCTCAGAAAGGTGGTTAAGATGAAGGGTTATCCCACAAGATATTAAATTTGAAGTTTAATTAAAAAGATGGTTCCTTATAGTTAGTAAGTTTATATTAGTTTGTAAGAGTACGTAGACTTTTGTTGACGCAGACATTGGAGTTCCTTGTGTTTTTAAATAATATTATTATGTTATGTTTATAATTTAACTGTTTTTCTTTTTTAGTTTAGAAGAAAATATATTAGTTTATAATCCTGCACTCAAATTTTTTAATTTAACAAAAATTTGGCCAAGTTTCAAGGTGATTCGCGCAAGTACAACAAGAGTACTTTAGTGGCACACTGTAAATCTACATTAAAGCTTCAGCTGTAGCTTTAAAGATGTAGGAGATATAAACATATTTATATTTAACAAAACCATTATACCCTGATTTCCCATTTTCAATGGGTTCAGGATATTAAAACAGTAAGAAAATAACAAAAACTAAAAACAAGTAGGAAAGCTCTAGTCGAGACTGCTCGACTACGAGATCCCCTGAACCCTTGAGCATTAGCTATTTCAATATTTGTGCGCGTCTTTCAGCTTACATACACATACACACACACGTACACAAACACATACACACACACGTACACAAACACATACACACACAAGCACCCACGCCTAAACGCGCATGGGCTGCAGTGTGCGCCTACTATGAGAATTTAATTTTAACTTTTGTGGACATACGATCTTCATGAAACTTTCAGATTATGATTATAACATGAATATGCATGTATTTGCTAAAGCACAAGTCTATAGTCAATCGTACCGATATTCATCGGTCAATAAATCACATGTATGGGATCAAGGGTGAGGGCGTGGCCCGAAATTTTGTATTAATATTCTAGCGTGTGCGCAAAATTTCAAGGCTCTATCTTTAAATTTACAGTTAATGCCGCACTATTGGTATTTTTGCCCATAGTGCACTGGTGCAGACATTTCTGTGATACCTACCTTAACAACAAGGCGACGCTTAAATATCTGCAAAGGCAATCCGCTTTTTGCGGCCGACGGATCTACAATCAATACGTACGGCAAGACTCGCCTTACACTCGACCATTTATTCCTCAACTATTTAGAACTACTATGGAGACGAAATGCTCATGGAGACGTTCGATAGACTCTTCACATTATTAAGCAACGTTTTGTTTGGCCCTCCAAATTCGTTAAATATTGTATACCATGCCAAAGATAACACGTCATGCTCACTCACCACTTCAACAATACACACTCATATCTCAACGATTCGAGCACATTAACTTGGATCTGATTGGACCTCTACACCAATCAGGACAATACAGATACTGCCTCACAATCATCGATCGCTACACCAAGTGGCCAGAAGCTGTGCCTATCGAAGATATACAAGCAGAAACAGTTGCAGCAGCACTAATTAACACGTGGATCTCCCGTTTTGGAATTCCAGCTCGCATAACTACAGATCAGGAAAGACAGTACGAATCTAGATTTTTCAACGGATTATCGCGACTCCAACAAGTTTCCAATCATATTGTTAGGACTACGACCATACACGCCCGATATTCAAACCACAGCCTCACAACTTCTCTATGGCACAACGCTACGCCTGCATTCTTCTGAATGTATCCACATAAATAGACATTTTCAACCACAAACAGAGTCCGCACAAGAGCTAACAAGGATTATGACAGATCTGCGACCATTTCCAGCAACCAACCATGATACTTCTAAGCCATTCGTTTTCAAGGATTTAGCACAATCGACACTCTTTTTTCTACGTAACGACACGGTACGCGAGTCATTGCAACCACCATAGGATGGCCCTTTTGAAGTAAAAAGCAAACAGCCGAAGTTCTTCAACATTATCATCAAGGGACGGGACACTAAGGTTTCCATTGACCGCCTCAAGCCTGCCTACATCGAATCTGAAGGACAATTCACACCTACCACCGCAGTTACGCCAGCATTATCACCTTCACGACAGCCAGTTCCCCGACAGATAACAAATCAACCAACTGGAAGATCTCGCCGCGAAATTAGACTTACCGTTCGCCTAACAACTTGAAGTCTAGGGAGGAGTACTGTGGCGATCTGGCACCACGTTTATTCTTAATCGATTTATTTGTCGAGGCCCCTGCGATATTGATTACTCACTTGTGAATTTAGGTTTTATAGCGTAAATGTATATCTCTTAATAAGTTTGAAATGTACACGACACTTAAATTTATGCTGGTTCGCTGGTTGGCTTTAGCGAAGCACACCTACTGAGCGCTGGTTCAACGCACTCCGGCTGGGAGAGTGTTGTGCTAAAACACGCTAGTTCACCGGGACGATTCGGGAAACGCCAGGATTTCGATCTGTAAACTCTGGCGGTTCGCTCAGATATATACAGGCCTCTCCTACTATCCCACTCGTTCACAGCACAATACTAGCTACGTTTCACTCTCAAACACTTCTCTTGCGCACGGCTACGTGAACTTACTCAGATGTGCAGGCATCGCTAAGGCCGCTGATATGCACCGATGTCCTGATCGGTGCCGATCCTTGCTGTTCCCACGATGTCTTTGCTGTTCCCACGATGTCCTGGGAGTCCTGATTTACCACTCGCGTTGATTTTCACTTGTCTTTGTCACTTTCTTCACGCACTTCGACTTTCACTTTATATCTTCTCTTCACTATAGTTTCGACAGCCTCATATGGAGCTGCTGGTGGTCTTTTATACCCCAGCTACAGGCCCTGCTTCGTGTGGTAACGGGGTCTGTTCGGCTCTGGAGCGGGGCCTTTCTGTTGCTCGTGCCCATAAAAATGGTAAAGTGGCGTGATCTGGGTGACGCCACTTTCCCGCCAAATTGCGTGGCAGCCTCCCATTGGCCGAAGTACAGTTGTTGCCATGCGAGTGAAAATGTCCACTGCTATCACCCGGCCCGAACGGCACCTCGGCTAACGGTCACCGATGAACGGTCAACGCGAACCCATTGCTGAATCTGTAGGAGCGAAAGAGACCGCCTCTAGTCTCTAGTACTTGAAATACGCCTTTTACAAAGGTGAGGGTGAGG
The DNA here is from genome assembly GCF_018153725.1 of Drosophila mojavensis. Taxonomy (NCBI): domain Eukaryota; kingdom Metazoa; phylum Arthropoda; class Insecta; order Diptera; family Drosophilidae; genus Drosophila; species Drosophila mojavensis. The sequence continues at coordinate 1,165,810 of NW_025318897.1, read as the reverse complement.
GGGTGGACATAAGGGTGGGGGGTAAATTACAACAAAAATCTAAATCATATAAAATACATATAAGTCTACATATAAAATTTGGAAGTTCTACCTCTAAAGAAGTAGGAGATATCATTAAACAACTAGCTTTCGATATAGTTTTTGATCGATAATATAATATCGGGAGTAGTTATCGATATATAGAGAAAAACTTGATATACCCGTGATATACACGGACCTAAGAAAAAAAATTTTCAAGTCTATAGCTCTTATATCTTCTGAGATCGACGCGTTCATACATACGGACGGACGGACAGGGCGAAATCGACTCAGCTCGTCGCCCTGATCAAGAATATATATACTTTGTGGGGTCTGCCACGCCTCCTTCTTCCTGTTACATACTTTTAACAAAACCATTATACCCTGATTTCCCATTTTCAATGGGTTCAGGGTATAACAAGTAAGAAAGCTCTAGTCGAGACTGCTCGACTACGAGATCCCCTGAACCCTTGGAGCAATATCTATTTCAATCATTTTTCGCGTCTTTCAGCTTTCACAAGAAACACGCACACGCACACGGACACACACACAGGCATACACACACACATCATATACACATACACACGCACACACACAGAGATACGCACGCACGCATAAGCACGCATTGGCTGCAGCGAGCGCTTGTTATGATAACTTAATTGTTTAATAATTTTTCTTATGGATGGACTTCATGAAACTTACAGATTATGAATAAACATATGTATTTGTAGATATGCATGTATTTGCCAAAGCACAAGTATCTAGTATTTGAAATACGCCTTTTACAAATGTTAATGCCAGATCCCATTAACAAGAATTGCTCCTCCCGCACCTTACCATGTTATGCTATTAACAGCATTCTGTTAACTTAACTTAACCCCGACACCAGTTCTCCTAATGGTTCGTGGTACCCCTAACCAGAGAACACATAGACTAGACATGTAGGGATTGCAGCAGTGAAAATAAGGCACGACAAAATCAGTGCGCTACGACTGCTGCCACGATATGCACACTGTATTAACCCGTGTTTGCCCGGGTTTAAGTAAACACAGTTATCGGTTAGTTAATTTGCAAAGTAATATTTATTTATTCACGCGTCGTTTACAATGATCAGCCACGCTCGCTGGCAAGAAGAATAGAAGTAGCGAAAGGAACAAAAGTAACAACAATAATAAAGCTCACATACGAAAGCTCATTCCGTGGCTTGTGCCGCGGAGCTTTCTGTGTGTGGATCGTCTTCCACAGAAAGCTCTCTTGCTACGGGTCTCCACATCCCTCCAATATTTTTCAGCTTCATCTTCAACCCATTGTCCTGCGCGCCGGCTCCAGTTTCCGGTACTTGAGGCGTTTGCCTATGTGTGACTGTGTTCTGGACACTATTGGTTGTCGCTGCAGCTCCATGAGTACCTGTAACTGTAATTTTTTTTAAATGACTCACATCCCTTGTTAGTGTTTTTCCTCCTCCTTGCACTTGAACTATATTCCCCTTTCTGCTGATCACCACGTACTCGGCTGTATCGAACGTGGGTGTCACTTTATGTGGGCACAGGACATTCTTCAGCACGATTTTGTCGCCGGGCTGGATATCCGATGTTTTGGCGCCTCTTCCCTTGTCTGCTCTCTCTTTTCCCTTTTGTTTGTTTAAGCAATCTAAGTCTCTTTCCGAGGATTCACCAACATCACCTACCAAGTCCTGAATGTCTGGTATCTTGTCTCTAATGATTCTGTTAAACATCAATTCCGACGGGGCTGCTCCTGTGGTCCCATGCGGTGTTACGTTGTACATCATGACGAAGTTTTGAATCTCTTGTTTATAGTCTTTCCCTTTCGACCACGCGATTTTTAAGCGTTTTACTAAAGACCTGTTCATATTTTCTACTTCGCCATTCGCCTGTGGCCAATATGGTCGAGTCGTTATTTGGGTAATACCGTTGTTCCGGCAAAAATCTTGAAATTCGAGACTTACGAATTGCCGACCGTTGTCGGTTCTCAGCGTTCGTGGTATTCCCAAACGAGAAAATATCTCCTGCATTTGTTCGATTAATACTTTCGAAGAGGTAGTTTTAATAAATTTAAATTCCATGTATCTGGAAAAGTAGTCGGTTAACACCAGTACATGGTCGTTGCTTGGCAAAGGGCCCAGTAGGTCGGATGCGACACATTGCCAAGGGCCAGCTGGGAACGCATGTCGATCCATTGGTGCTGGTTTATTCGCCAACGATACGGAGATGCAATCTCTATAGGCTTTGACAAAACTTTCTGCTTCTCGGTCGATCCTTGGCCACCACACCTTTGATGGTAGTCTCCGCTTCATAGCAGATTCGCCCGGATGACCCTCGTGGGCTAGCTCGAGCATTTGAGATTGTAGCATTGTTAGTATGACTATTTTGGTTCCGCGTAAAAGTACATTGCCAACTGCCGATAGCTCCCATCGGAATGGATAATATGGACTGGATGCGTTTGCCTCCCATGAGTTGGTGCTAAGGCAGGCCATTGTATCAATTATTTCCTCGTCCTGCATACTTTTGTCCATGATTTCCGATATGGTTAGTGACTTTGGTACCCCTTTTTCTACAATTTGAAAGATATTCTGCTCATCTTGCCAATCAAAAGCTTCCGCTTTAGTTATTTGGCAAAGACGCGACACGGAATCTGCGATATTTTCTTTTCCAGCTTTATAAATGACCCGAAACCAAATTCCAGTCCCGCTAAGTAGTAGTAGAATTTCTCCACTGCCCACACTAGTGTCAAACTTTCTTTCTCCGTTTGTGAATATCTTTACTCCACGTCAGTTAGGCTTTTACTGGCGAACGATACGATATGATACACGTTGCTGTCATCAATCTGCACTAGAACAGCTCCCAATGCCACCGGGCTTGCATCGGCTATGAGACACGTACGAAAATGTTTATTAAAATATGACAGATTTGTTACCTCGACGACTTGCTTCTTCAAGATATCGAAAGCTCGTTGTTCCTTGTCGCTCCATTCGAATGTGGTGTTTGCCTTTATTAATCTTCACAATGGCTCAGTCGTGTTGGCTAGATCTGGTATAAATTTCCCAACGTATGTTACGAGGCCTAGAAAACTTCTTGTCTCCTCCTTAGTTTTCGGGGCCCGGAAGCCTGCGATCACCTTGACCTTCTCTGGATCCGCTTTGAGTTTATTAGTTTTATACACACATTTCTGCTCATTCAGCACCACGTTGTGGGCATCAAAGATTTTCAGAACTGCTTTTAGTGCCTTGTCGCGCTCCTCTTCGTTTTTGCCAAAAACGATGACATCGTCAATATAGTTAAGAGCATTTGAACAGCCTGCTAGCAATTCTTCCAGCCGCCTCTGGAATATTTCTGGGGCCGAGTTAACCCCAAAGAATAGTCTTTTGTAACGAAATAGTCCCCTGTGTGTAATAAATGTAGTGATCTGCCGACTCGATTCGTCGAGCTCCAATTGGTGGTAGGCACTTCTCAGATCCAGCCTAGAAAAGTATTTTGCCTCTCGAAGCTTGGTCATAAACATGTCGAATGTTGGCAGTGGGTGATTCTCTCTTGAGATGGCTAGATTCGCTCTTCGCATATCCAGACATAGCCTTATTTCTCCGTTCCCTTTAAATGCAACTACCACTGGCGAAATCCATGGGCTCGATCCACGAACTGGTTCTATGATATCTTGCTGCACAGCCTGGTTTATCCTTTCTGCGATTTGGTCCTCTAACGCAGTCGGGAATCTGCGCATTGGCTGCTGCACTGGTCTCACATTGTGGTCAATGGCCAGTCTCACAGGTGATGCTTTCCATTTGGGAAAACGTGTGTGAGCTTCCACTCTATATACGTTTAAGCCAAGTTTTAGGACGTTGAGTTGCACGGCTGTGTCTCGACCCAGTAACGATTGTCTCCCACTTTCGATTACATAACATGTAGCAATCATCTCTGGTCTTTCTTGAAGTCTAATTGGGGCTTCAAAGACGTTAACCACTCTCATCGTCTCGTCCGACGCATAAGCTTTGAACTGGGTAGCCGAAGTGGTGCTAATATTAAACACCGTCGCATGTTTACAATTCAATCGCAGCCAATCGCCGTGGCTTATCAGGTTGTACCGCGATCCTGAGTCAATGATCATCTGCAGCTGGGATCCCCCAACTAGGCATGGCACGGTTTCTTCCCCTCCTGGTTCGCTAATCACTTTAAAACAGTTTGACCAACCCTGGCCGCTCTGACTTATAGTCTCTTCCTCATCGATGGCGTGCACGTGGGACTGCGAGGTTCGCGGTCGCTTGCATTGATACTCATATAGTGTGCTACGCTGCCTCTTTAATGTGGTTTTGCACATACGAGCATAATGTCAGAACTGGGAACACTTATTACATTTCGATTTCCTTGCCGGGCATGCCATATTCCGTTCATCATGGTCTTCTGCTCCACACCGGCCACACACGACACCTCCTTTGTCTTGTCTCCTTGACTGAACCGCGATTTTCTTTACAATCTCGGTATCCGGCGGGATCAGCATTGCCTCTGACTCCTGGTTCACTTGTTCTTCAATGGCTTCAGCTCCGATTCCAGTAGCTTCTTTTTAAACGTGGCCTTAGCCCAGGCATCAATTATTTTATCAGCAATGCAGATCTCCTGGATTTCAATCTTGGTTGTTCCGAACGAGCACTTGCTGGCTTGTTGTCTTAGACGCAACAAGGACTCGGCAAACCACTCACCTTGACGAGGCGTCATGCTGCGAAACATGTGTCTCTCGAAAACTGCGTTACGTTGCGGTGAAAAGTATTCATTCAGTTTATCCACCAGTGGAGTAAATACGTCATTTTCGATGTTCGCATCGTATGGCACCAACGCGCCTGGAAGACTGTACACTACCTCTTGTAGCTGTGGTCCCCCTAGATGGAGTAATTTGTTTCGCTTTTTGACTACTGACGAAATTTCTTCTGTGTCTACGTAGATATGAAATGACCGTAGCCACTTCTCCCACTCATTGCGCCACAACGATTTTTCTATGCTCGCGCACAGAAATGTTTTAATTTCCGTCATTCTACCGATCTGTTTTAGCTTGCACTTTTCTTTTTATTTTATATATATATGTATAGATATAAATGTTATTTTTCTTTTTTCGTGTCCAGCCTCTGACTTTCCAGATTATTTATTTGGCTTGCACTTTTTGTGCCCAGCCTCTGATTTGGTTTGCAAATATTTTTGCGTTCTTTCTTTAATCAGCTTGCACGGCTGTTTGTTTTGCCTTGCTCAGCTGTTTTTTCTCTTTTTGGCTTGTCTTAGAGTCGCCTTTGCACTCTCTCAACTCAGCTTACGTATGCACGTATTATTATTACAATGCTTTTTTTTTTTTTTTATCTTTTTTTTTTTTTGTTTATGGTGGTGCTCTGTGGAGTGCTGGATGGGTAAATTCGTATTTAGCCTCACTTTTTTTCCAATTGGTAGGCCGCGTTTTCTTTATGGTCTCTTCTTTTTTTCTTGCGTTTTCACCTCGTCGCCAATGTATTAACCCGTGTTTGCCCGGGTTTAAGTAAACACAGTTATCGGTTAGTTAATTTGCAAAGTAATATTTATTTATTCACGCGTCGTTTACAATGATCAGCCACGCTCGCTGGCAAGAAGAATAGAAGTAGCAAAAGGAACAAAAGTAACAACAATAATAAAGCTCACATACGAAAGCTCATTCCGTGGCTTGTGCCGCGGATCTTTCTGTGTGTGGATCGTCTTCCACAGAAAGCTCTCTTGGTACGCGTCTCCACACACACATTAGCACGGTTATGCGCTCAAATTCCCTTCCTCACTCTCTCACTCTCTTTATACTCTCTCTCTCTCTCTCTCTCTCTCTCTATGGTCTCTCAAATAGCAGCAGCGCACAGAAATTGAAAATTGTTCGCGACGATCCCAGCTCTTTCCTTTTGAGTGAAGGGGAAATCATAAAAGCGTTTGTCACGCTCATGCAAAAAAATGTAAGCGTTTCGATGGTTATTCGTGGGAAGGGTATGAAAGCGTTGATACGCATAAAGAATATGATTTCACGACGGGCAAGCACACACACACTTGCAGTCTCTGGAAACATGTGTGAGCATTTGTGGCTTGTGTGCGTAACATTTGCTGCCTAAGCAAATTGTAATGTCCAAAATTTACCGTTGATCGACCTTTGAGGGAGCACATACATTTGGATACATATGTGTATGTATGTATGAGATGGAATGATAATTGTCTCGCAATTTACTAGTTTGTCAATTTTGTATGCTTTGAATTGTAGAGTGACTGTCAAATGAGCCTTTATGACTTTATCAGTAATTTTGTCAATAATTAATATAATATAATATAATAATTAATAATTTAATTTGGAAAAAAATCTCCACACTTTACTAATTGTTGGTGCCATAATTACGCTTCGCTTTCCAACTTTTACGCGCCAATGTTGCTTATAGCGATGCGATTTTTTGAGCAAATCATCGACTGTCTCGATATTCAAAACCCATTTTGCGATACAATTAAATCGTGAATTGAAAGAAAATAATCGATTATTGTGTATCAAATGATTAATCTTTCCATCACTAATCGCAGAACAATTATAAGAATTGTTTTTCTGCATAAATTGATTATCGGTAATATTAATTCGTCCTTTTTGTTTATGCGACTTAATTTTTCTGATCCGTCGCGAGTAACTAGACACTATCGTTCGCTTCATTTACCTGTGTACTATAGGGATTATTCTTTGCACAGTGCGTTTCATGTCCTATATGTTAATTATAATAAATATTGTCACGTATGTTTAGTGGTTAATGCATTCTCTCAGATATGATTCATTACTCTTCATTAAAAATCAACGCTATCTATACGAAGCAGCATTGAAATATACACTTATGCTGACTATGTATAATCGTGACAGTAGATAGGTCGGGTACGCAGTTTTACGATGATTGAGTATTTTATTTCTTTCCCATGTACTAAAAAATTTTTTTAATCCATTTACCAAATGAGTAAAATAAGGCTGTAAGCTTAACGTGAAGAAATACTAAGTTCATTCATTGAGTTCTGTGAATATTTAATTAAATCTAAATATGTATGTGAAGTATGCGTTGTGCTGCAACAGTGTAGCTATGAAACACAGTTGCTCAAAGCCTTTTTGATTCAGCACCATAAAAATTTAAGTGCAAGATGATAGTCCAATGTTTTAAGTTAAGTTTTTGTTCTTCACTAGTTTCATCCCCTATCGCGGTATTAAAACTTAATTGTAATAAACTTATCAATAATTAGTATTTGGTTGTGGGTTCAACGAAAAATCGGACAAGACTTATTTAGTTAAGTGTGTTAAGTGTGTTAAGTTTTCATATTTTTACTCATTCACGAAAGTGAAATGAACATTGGTTTCTTGCATGTCCGTTTTTCTGCCCGTCCGTCTGTCCGTATGAACGAATTATTTTTCGGCGCTATTGAAGCTAGAGACTTGAAATTTAGAACACACTCGTCAATTTATTAAGTGTTAAGATTTTTCCGATCCGACCACTAGGGCGTGGCAAATAGTATAATGCATATTAGTTGAAATATTAAACAAGTAAGAAAGCTCTTGTAGAGACTGCTCGACCACGAGATCCCCTGAACTAGAGGTGGGCACGGGCCGCCCACAGTCAAAACTTCAAAATTTTATCCGTACCCGAAAGCAAAAAAATTTTTCATAACCGCAAGAAACACTTACAAAAAATGTAACTCTCAAAAATTACAACAATCAAAAATAACAACAATTTAACTCTTAAAAATTACAATATAATTTGCAGAAATATTACATGTTTTTATATAAAACAAGTAAGAAATTTTAACAAAAACCGAAATTGTATAAATTGCATATAAGCATACATTAAGACTCTAACAATAAAAGTGTAGAAGATATAATTTTATAATTTTTTTTCCTAGGTCCGTGTATATCACGCGCATATCAAGTTTTTCTTTATATATCGATAACTACTCCCTATATTTTATTATCGATCTAAAACCGTATCGAAAGCTAGTTATTTAATTATATCTCCTACACCTTTCGAGCTATAGCTTGCAAATTTTAAATGTAGACTTATATGTATTTTATATAATTTCGATTTTTGTTGTAATTTACCCCCCACCTCTATATCCACCCACACCTTTGTAAAAGGCGTATTTCAAGTACTAGAGACTTGTGCTTTGGAATGTACATACATTTTCACCATATAATTACGCCCTGAAACTTTCATTAAGATTGTACGTATAGAAATTAAATTATTCAACAAATAAATTCTTATAATGTTACTACACTACAGCGCAGCCCAAGCGCAGTCTTTGTTTACTGCGCAGTTAGCAGAGCGCGTTCTAATACGTACATGTGTATGTATATGTGTCGAAAAGAAGTGCAGAGTGATGAGAATATCAGATTAAAGGGTTCAGGGTATCTCCTAGCGAGCAGTCTCGACTAGAGTCTTCTTACTTGTTTTTTTTTGTTGATTTTTATCCAAAAGGTCTTGAAATTCATGATTCAAATTTGTCGGAGAGTTTTCAAGTCTCGCGTCCTCAATTGAATGATTTTGCATATCATAAATTTTAACCATCATGCTTTTGACGGTCTCCAAAATATGATTTTTCGGGTAAAACGGGTTGAGCGGCGTAACCCGCACCCGCACCCAACCCGAAACTCGATTTTTCAGCCCATACCCACGGGTAACCGCGGGTGCCCACGGGTACCCGATAAAAACCCGGCCCGTACCCACCTCTACCCTGAACCCTTCGACCAATAGCTATTTCAATCATTTTTCACGTCTTTCTGCTTACACAAGACACACACACACGCATAAACACACACACAGACAAACACATACACCCACACATACCCAAACACATATGTACGTGCACTTGCCAAATATGTTGATGAGGGGGTGTATATATGGGTGGGGGGTACATTTTAACGAAACCCGAAATTGTATAAAATGCATATAAATATACATACTGTAGCTCCAAGGATGTAGGAGATATAATTTTATAACTGATTTTCGATAAGGTTTTTCATTGATAAAAAAAAAAGAACGGGATGTGTTATCGATTTTTAGTGATAAACTCGATATCCGCGCTGTAAATACGGACATTTAAAAAAAATTGAAGTCTCTAACTCTTATATCTTCTGAAAACGATGCGTTCATACATACGGACAGACGGACGACTCAACTCGTCGCCCTGATCAAGAATATATATACTTTGTGGGGTCTGCCACGCCTCCTTCTGCCATACATTTCATACATACATTTCAACAAAACCATTGTACCCTGATTTCCCATTTTCAATGGGTTAAGGGTATAAAAACATAAAAAATAGAAAAATATAGAAAAAATGGGTAAAACCTATATTTAATATTTGGTATCTAACGCTTTAGTTTTAATAACGGCTGATAAGAGGTTTGGCATCGAAAAAAAAATGTTTTTGAGTAATGTCTTTCCTAATTTTCTGCCATTCTTCAAGAAGAGTTTTTTTTCGGTCGGTTTTGTTCTGGGTTTGCCCGTTTTGAGATACTCCTATCCATCATTCCCACAAGTGTTCAATTTGGAGATTGTTGTGGGTACAGTAGCACATGGACTGAGTTATATGCTTCCCACATTTTGACGATATGCACAGAATGCTTAGAGTCGTCATGTTGAAATGCGAACGAGCTTGGTAGTTGTAGCTTTTCGGCATTTTTTTAAGGTAAGTCTTTCGAAATATTTAGATACAAATGTCAATTATACAGTCTACAAATACCAACTCGCCCACGCTTGATGCAGACATGCAACCCCAGACCATCACCCCACAACCACCATGCTTAACTCTTGGCGTAATATTGTTTTTGTCAAATTCAGTATTCTGCTTTCTCCAAAAAGTTTGGCGCTCATCCGATCAAAATATATTGAATTTGATCAGATGACTTGCTAACATATTTCTCAGCGTAATCCAAATGTGACTTTTTATAACCATCTATGATGCACGGTTTTCGTCTACCAGCAAGCGCTTTGTCTTTGGCCTCGTGCAGTACTCTTGTGTATCGTAATCGGGTGCACATCATTCCCTATATAATTTTTAACCCTAGCGGCAATCTGTGTTTATGATGTTTTGGGATTTGTGTATTTCTAACGATTCTCATGCAAACTCTTTACTTTTTAGGGCTCTGCTGACACTTTCGCGAGATATGACTATACGACATTATTGCTGCACCTCCCTAGCAAGCGTTCTGGTCGAAATTGTTGTGTTCCCATTAACTTTCCTGGCCAGAATAATCTCTGACCTATCTATTAACGCCTAAAGTCGTCCAGTTGAACGCTTTGGCTCCAGTGTTTCATTGTTCTCTGCGCGGTTTGAAATATTCTAAACATTTCTGCAATCTCCGAGACCGATTTTCCTATGGAGTGGTTTTAATAAACCAATTGAATCATGTCAAATGACAATAGATTTACTGGCATTTTAAAAGTATCCAGAGTTTGTAGAGATTTAATCGATTCTTACAAAATATGACGAAATTCTTCAGAGTATAGCATAAGCCACAGCTGTGCACATTGAAAACGCTAAAAACAACGGTAAAGTGAATTTAGTAATAATAAGATATAAAGAATAACATGTGTGCAAACACTTTCGTGTCACTTGAATTTGAATATGTTATTAGTGTCATTATTTTGTTGTATACCCTGAACCCATTGAAAATGGGAAATCAAGGTATAATAATGGTTTTGTTGAAATTATGTAACAGGCAGAAAGGAGGCGTGGCAGACCCCACAAAGGAAATACACTGCGCATCATCAGGTTAGCGCCCCCCTTTACATTCAACCTCAAAGCTAAATAAAAGCTAAACCATCTTCATCTTACATTTTTTATACTCATTCACGAAAGTGAATCAGTATATTGGTTTTGTGCAATGTCCGTCTTGCTGTCCGTCCGTCCGTCTGTCTGTCTGTCCGTATGAACGCAATCTATTTCGGCGCTATTGCAGCTAGAGACTTGAAATTTGGAACACATACTCGTGTATATCTCCGATTTATAAAGATCCGCCCGCTAGGGGCGTGGCAAATCGGAAAATGCGTTTTCCGATATACCAGAAATCATGTTAGTTAAAGAGCTAGAGAGCTGAAATTTGGTATGTGGGTCCGCGTCGACCACCCAAGATCACGAGCTATGGCGGACATATCTCCGCTCATTAGGGGCGTGGCAAATCGGACCTGAAGATATAGTGATTTTTTAAATTCTGCTATATTTTGAACACTGTTGATGCTAGAGACCTCAAATTTTGTATATATACTCGGCCTGATCACTCAAGACCAAAAAGTTTTGTCGGATATATGTCCGCCCACAGGGGGCGTGGCAAACCGCAAAAGTTTATATCTCCTAAAGTATAATAGCTAGAAGCTTCAAATTTAGATAGTTAAGTTACCAGTAACCTCCTCTATCGATGACCCAAAAATAATGTTTACGCCTCTTGAGGGGCGTGGCATATCGAAAAATACCCTGTAATTTTCACATTTTTTTAAGTAAGCATTCAAACTTCAGTCAGGGTACCATTATCACGTTCTAAGAACTGACCAAAAATGAGGTGTCTACGCCCAGTAGGGGCGTGGCGAATCGGAAAAACCTGTATATTCTACAGTATTAGAGCGAAACTTAACTGCTAAACTGTTGATGGGATGTGAATGAGTATTCCGCAGTCGGTAACGCCCGACTGCAACGTTCTTGTTTAATATTGTACTACATCTATTTCTTTTTAAAATAAAAAACAATGGCTACTGTAACAATAGGGAATATTTTTTAATATATATATATATTTTTTTTGTAAAATGTACAAAAAAAATGTAACAAAAATTTGGTCATCCAATTAGCGCCCTCTGCGATAAATTCAATTTATTTAAGTTAATGACCAAAAATAACACCTTTATATTAAGCTATTATTATTATACTCATTCACGAAAGTGAAATGAGTATATTGGTTTTGTGCAAAGTCCGTCTTGCTGTCCGTCCGTTTGTCCGTATGAATGCAATCTATTTCGGCGCTATTGAAGCTAGAGATATTGCTACCTATACCAATGCCACACCACCCGCCCGCCGCCACGGCTTGGCAACCGCTCCAAATAATGTTCTTCCATGAGTAGGTCATGAAAATATTAATTATATGTATCAGTTCCTTCCAAATTAAATTTTTCTCATCAGAAAAGACAACATGCTGCCATTGGGTAGATCACGCCATTTTCGCCCGGGCAAAATTTTTAATGGGAAATCAGGGTATGTTTTGATGAAATGTATATAACAGGCAGAAGGAGGCGTGGCAGACCCCACAAAGTACATATATATATTCTTGATCAGGGCGAGTTGAGTTGAGCTGTCCGTCTGTCTGTCTGTCCATCTGTCAGTATGTTTGAACGCGTCGATTTCAGAAGATATAAGAGCTAGAAACTTCAAATTTTTTTTAAAATGTCCGTAATTACAGCGCGCATATCAAGTTTATCATTAAAAATCGATAACTCATCCCGATATTTTTTTATCGATAAAAAACCTTATCGAAAACCAGCTATAAAATTATATCTCCTATACCTTTATTGCTAGAGTCTCCAAATTTTTTATGTATGCATATATGCAATTTATGCAATTTCGGTTTTTGTTAAAATTTACTTTTTTAAAAAGCGTATTTCAAATACTAGAGATTTGTGCTTTGGCAAATACATGCATATCCATGTTATAATCATCGTACATCCACAAAAAAAGTTATTAAACAATTAAGTTCTTGTGCTTTAGCAAATCGTATGTCCACAAAAAAAGTTATTAAACAATTAAGTTCTTATAGTAAGCGCACACTGCAGCCCGTCCATATGTATGAACGCGTCGATCTCAGAAGATATGAGAGCTAGAGACTTGACCACCCCAATATCCAGCCCCACACCCTTACCTTTGTAAAAGGCGTATTTCGAATACTAGCAACTTGTGCTTTGGAATGTACATACATTTGAATATTATGCTTATGTTCTGAAAGTTTCATTACGATTGTACGTCTAGAAATTAAATTATTCAACAAATAAATTTTTATAACGCTGCCCACACTGCAGCTCAGCCCAAGCGCAGTAGCTGCTTACTGCGCAGTTAGCAGAGCGCGTTCTAATATGTTCGTGTGTGTGTGTATGTGTGCCGAAAAGAAGTGCAGAGTGATTAGAATATCAGATTAGAGAGTTCAGGGTATCTCCTAGTCGAGCAGTCTCGACTAGAGTCTTACTTGTTTTATTTCTGTCTCTTTAAGTAATTAACTTTCTTAATTACTCTTTGGACCGTTGATAAGCTCGTCTTAACACCGGTTTTATCCCTAATCTTGGTAGTCGATTCACAGGAACTCGAAACTTCCTTAGCTAATGCTCTTCTATCTGCTTCTGAAATCACTTGATTATTGCAGCTTATATACTTGTTTCCATAGTTTTTCTTATTTTTAAGAAAATTGCCAATTGGTTTTCTGTTTTTTCCTGTCTTTGCAATTTTATGGTAGTATAGTCCAGATTCAAAGTATGCCTAAATATTTCATTTTTTTAATCAAAGATAAAACTGTTTCTTTACCTATACTATAAATATATTGAGTACTTTTACCTTCACAAGAAATTTGGTAAGTGTAATTGCCAAAATAAGCAAGATAACTGCATTTTCATTTGAGGCGCTAATCTGATGACGCAAAAAAGTGCACGCATTCTTTGTGAAAATAAGGAATAGAAAATAAAACATAAGACAAGATATGAGAGACGTCTTATATGATGATAATAAAATCAAAACAAAAACTAAGAAGTTGCGTGCAATAGGTAAAGAAAAAAAAGTAAAACAATATGAGTGTAAGGAGGGCGCTAGCCTGATGACGCGCAGTACATATTCTTGATCAGTGCGACGAGCTGAGTCGCAAATGCATGTATATCCATATTATAATCATAATCTAAGTTTCATGAAGATAGCCCACCCACAAGAAAAGTTATTACACAATTGATTTCCCAAAGTAAGCTACCACTGCAGCCAATGCGTGTTTATGCGTCGTATGTCTGTGTGTGTCTGCACGTGCGAATAATTATTGAAATCGCAGTTACTCGTAGGGCTTAGGGGATCTCGTAGTCGGGCAGTCTCGACTAGAGCTTTCTTTTTTTTTCCCCCATGAAAAAACATTTTTGTGTCAAACTGTGTGTATCCACTTTTGCTCGTTTTAATCTTTTTTTTTTTTAACTATTTACGATATTTAATATTTTGTTCAAGGACCTTTAGTTTTAATCACACTAGCAATGCGCTTAGGCATACTTTCCAATTTTTCAATAGGGCATGTAGAATTTCGTTCCACGCTACCTAGATCCTACAGCAAATCTCCTCAATCCAATTTGGTGGTATATCCAAATTTAAGAGCCCTTTTTTAACCAAAGTCTATAAATTGTTAATGCGGTTGATGTCTGGACTTTGTTTAGGATGCTCCATTATCAAAAATTTTGGAATGTCCAGCCAATTCTAGACGATTTTCGCTTTGTGCTTGGGGTTATTGTCCTTCTGAAACACGATTTCTTCCTCGGGAGACGCACTATTATCCACAAAATTGTGTAGGTGCGTCTTCAAAATATACAGATAGTCGTCCTTCTTCATAAGTTCATCGATCTTAACCAGCCCATGGTCCACCATGTGAAGCAGCCCCATACCATCAGGCACCCTCCACTATGCTTTATGGTCATCTTAACCTTTGACTATTCAAAGAGTTTCGTATCTTCTTCACTCAGAAGGGAAGAATAACGATCGTCGTGAACGCACATAGAGGGAGAGAGCATGGGATGATAGAAAGAGTAAATGAAAGAAAGAAAGAGAGCAAAAATAGTGATTGACATATAAAAAATATGGTCATGTATTTTTGAGCGCACGCAGCGCACTGAATTTAGTGTGCCTTATTTTTCACTGCTCGGGTCACAAGTGACCGAGCCGAGCAATAATGGAGAAGAAAATAAATGCAAAAACTCGAGTAACTCGATGCCTTACGCTTTGGCATCTTTTTCATACCAGTTTCAGGCTTCATTTATTCTCGCTCAATTTACTTAAGGTCGTATGCTATGACGACTAAAGCGAACTTCAACTCAAACTCACTCGAAATATTTTTTTTGCCTATAACTCACTCATTAACTAATACGAGCTCTCCCATTTCGATAATTATAGTTTTTTTACTTTTGTAAACCAAATAATAATTAAACGGTAATTGTGCTAATTAACTCTGCTGATTAGTTCAAAGTGACATGGGTTAGTAAGCTCACACATGCGTGTTTATGTGTACATGCCAATGTGTGTTGTGTAAGCAGAAGGACGTGAAGAATTATTTAAATATCAAATCTTCCAAGGGCTCAGGGAATTTTGAAGGGTTAAGGGTTAAATAGGAAACTAGGAATTCGAAAAAATCGTTCACACAATACTAAGTTGAAGTAGGTACACACAAGTGTTGTCAATTTTTGTTGAGCAAAAAAAGTTTTTTTGGTGGGAAGATACTTTAAAAAAAGCCGAAATTTTGTGAAAAAAATCGGGAAAAAGCTGATGTTTTTTGCTTTGATTTGATTGATATTTAAATATATTTTTAACAACTTATAATCATGGCATAATTTCTTCAACCACCGCAAGCCGTATCTGTGAAGTTGTTTGATGTATATTTTTTATCTGATCTTGATCTGACGAAAAATTTTACCCACTTGCGCAAAGAAAGCAATGCAAAATGGGCCAAGTTCCTAAATTTCTTATTTCCTATCGAATCCTTAAAAAAAAACACGTGTCTCAACCCAAAACTTTGTAGCGTCTTGAGTAGTTTCCTACTGAATTGGGTGAATGTTTTTATATTGGTGTTCAATACTTTGAATGTTCTCCAAAAATATATATGAATGAAAATGAACATTTTTCACTATTTACAAATTTGTCCTTTAACACATAAATTCTTGTGCTACACGCTATCAAAAGAGTTGCATACATTTTTTAATTGCTTTATAAGCTCTGTTAAAAAATCTTTTCATTTCATTTACATAGAATAAAAAGTTCGATATTGTTGTTCACAATAAGTTATTCTGAAATATATATAAATCATATTCTAGTTTAGTTAGTTCCATATTATTACCGCTTGGTTCGTTCATTGAAAATTGAATTACTGAACTATTTCGTTTTAATTCAACTACAATGAAGAAAACTTCATTCTTCATTGGAATTATCCCTACAAAATACGAAAATATACGCTTAATAAATAAAAAGCGGAAAGCAAATTATTCATTAAACAAGTAAGTAGGCTCCAGTCGAGACTGCTCGACTAGGAGATACCCTGAACCCTCCAAGCTGATATTCTACGCATATACCCATCCACACGCACGTATATTACGCGCTCTGCTGACTGCGCTGCGTAGTCAGAAATACGTTTTTTACACAATGGTGGCGAAGGGAACGTTCTATCCAAAATCTATAAATTACAAAATAGCTATTAACTATGTATACAACGCAATTGAAGTCTCCAGGTCTAAAAGTGTTCAAATTAGGCTGAAAAACCAAAGTCGATTTTTTGATTATTCTCGATAAAAAAGTTATCGAATGAGTTATCAAAAAATAAGATAAACTTGTACTGCCTATGGTATACACAAATGATATCCCATAAGTGTGAGCAGCTCACAAGATCTACCAAATGCAAATGCTGGGCTTTAAAATTCTACACGCAGCAAGAGCTTCGCACACAGGCGTACAAATGCTCATAGTAATTGTAGCAAGGGATAGTGGGTGTGAATGCTCGTCGCGAAAACATTTTCTTTATGCGCAGCAACGCTTTCATAACCTTGCCAAAAATAATGATAAAAACACATTTTTGCACGAGCATGGCAAACGGTTTGAAGCGCTCGGAATACTCTTCACTGAGAAGGGAAGACATGGGTTCTTGCTGTGAAGAAATTTCAATTTTTGTGATCTGCTGCTTGTGCTCACATGCATACATACATGTAAATATTTGATAGAGCAGAGAGCGTCGAGAGAGAGAGAGAGCAAGGGAAACATTGAGCCTAGCGGTGAATTTTGTTTAACAGTCGACCATCTCGGTCGAGCGCGTGAAGTGAAGTGAACCTAAAAGCGAGCAGCCGAGCAAATTCGAAGTTGTGTGCGACGCAACGCTCAAAAAAAAGTGTGCAAAACGCTTTACACTACGTGTCCGGTCTATGTGTTCTATGGTTAGTGGTACAGATTAAGTAATTATGTCAGTCACATATCGAGTTTGTTTCAAATAATCGGTAGCTATTTTCGTTTTAGTGTTATCGATTGAAACATCGAAATCCACCTTAATAAATTGTATCTCGCGCTGCGTAGAATTATTGGAATATCAATTCTGTTAAGGGGCTTAGAGAAACCTGTAGTCGAGCAGTCCCCACTTGTTATACCCTGAACCCACTGAAAATGGGAAATCAGGGTATAATGGTTTTGTTGAAATTTACGTAGAAGGAGGCGTGGCAGACCCCACAAAGTATATATATTCTTGATCAGGGCGACGAGCTGAGTTGATTTAGCCCTGTCCGTTTGTCCGTATGTTTGAACGCGTCGATTTCAGAAGATTTAAGAGCTAGAGACTTTTAATTTTTGTTAAATGATAAATATATGATAAATAAATGATAAATATATACAGCGCGGATGTCGAGTTTGCTTTTAAAATTCGAATTAGAAACATTCAAGTTCAAGTCAGATGCCACTATAGGTAATTCTGAATGATTTTTCATTTTGACACCCTGAACCCATTGAAAATGAGTTTTGTTAAAAGTATGTAACAGGCAGAAGGAGTCGTGACAGACCGTATGTCTGTCCGTCCGTCCGTCCGTCCCTCCGTATGTATGAACGCGTCGATCTCAGAAGATATAAGAGCTAGAGACTTGAAATTTTTTTTTTTCAAACTTCTTCTAGAACATTCTTAGAATCACATCAGCTGTTAGTTTGGTTTTGTTTTGCTAGATGACGCTGCAGCATTGAATCTTTTTCAGTTTTGCCAGCGCAGCTTCCAAAAGTGAGGTGGTGTAGTGAGTAGGTGCGTGACGCTCGAACGAGAGGTCTCGAGTTCGAATCCGAGCGCGCAACTGACGGTAATTTTTTTAATTGTTTCAAAATATTTTTATATTTTATTAAATGAGTTTTGTATTTCATTTATATTTTTAAATACATCGAAATTGAAATTTTAGCCATACTAAATGGGCATTTTTATTAGTTTGGTTCAGGGAGTATCTAGTCGAGCATTCTCGACTAGAGTTTTCTTACTTGTTTTATATATATAATATGTTTATTGACACTTGCAGTAACTTTATGCATATTTTTAACGAAATATTTAATGCTCAAATTATTGTATATATGTACTGTCGACTCTCGTTAATCTTCGAATTATCAAGGTTTTTTATTTAAGTGCTTATATTTTATATATTCGTAATGTACTTATGTTCAAATAAATTAATCTTTGAAAAGAACTCATTTCTACGGGTTTGCTTCGAAACATATTGCAGCTGCTCAGACTTTTCAATAATTTTTTTATGGAGAATAAGTAACTGGTATACTGTTTCATCAGTTTCGTTTTGTAGATAATAGTTTTGTAAGTTATGCGTTACACGCAACCACACACAACAGAGAAAAGTAGCTTCAGGGGAGTCCAAAATTAAAATTTAAAGATCTTACTAACACGTCAAGAACCTTCGAAAATTTAAATTGGCGAGTATTTGACGTCGTCTTAGCAATGATTTTCTAGTTCGAATTACCGAGTGCATAAAATGTAAGGGAATAATTCGAAATATAAAGAGATTTTGTAGAAGACTCGTGATTACTTTTAATTAATGAGAGGTTCGAAATATCGCAGTGTAGAAATAACGAGAGTCCACTGTATATCCTAATACTAGGAAGCAACTCCGTCATTAATACTCGGTCTACAAAACGATTTTACAATAAAGTTTAACTCTGCGTGAACCAGGAAACAAATTAAGTTGTTTCCAGCGTTTGCTACAGGGCACTCATAACAATGAAACTTATTTTAAAACAAGAAAGAAGGCTCTAGTCGAGACTGCCCGACTACGAGATCCCCTGAACCACTCGAGCAACTGATATTACAATAATTATTCGCGCATGCACACACACATGCACATACACAGACATACACAGACATACGCACGCACGCATAAACACGCATTGGCTGCAGTGATGGCTTACTATGGGAACTTAATTGCTTAATAGCTTTTGTAGTAGATGAACTCTCTTCATTAAATGAATATAATATAGATATGCATGTATTTGCCAAAGCACAAGTCTCTAGTACTTGAAATACGCCTTTTACAAATGTTAGAGTCAGGGGGGAATATAGGGGTGGGGGTAAATTTTGACAAAAATGGAAATTCTATAATGTATATGTATATGAATCTATATTTAAATATAGCTTTAAAGATGTAGTAGATAATAATATATTACTGCTTTTTCGTTAATGCTTTTCATCGATAACAAAATAATGGGGTACGTTATCGATTTTTAGAGCAAAATGATATGCGCGTGGTACACATGGACCTAGGAAAAAAATTTCAAGTCTCTAGCTCTTATATCTTCTGAGATCCACGAGCTCAAACATACGGACAGACGGACCGACGACAGAGCTAAATCGACTCAGCTCGTCGCCCTGGTCAAGAATATATATACTTTGTGGGGTCTGCCACGCCTCCTTCTCCCTGTTACATACATTTCAAGAAAACCATTATACCTTGATTTCCCATATTCCATGGGTTCAGGGTATAAATATAGTTAATTAAATTATGTATCTATTTACAAATGACGTTTAGCTTCATTTAACTCACGAAAGCGTTCAGGGCAAAGCTGAAATTCTGTACCTGATGTTACAATTATATGATGATCGATAAAAAATTATATGTCCAACTCTACTAGAAAAATTTTGGTATATTTTGAGCTCTATCACTGACCAGAGAACACATAGACTAGACATGTAGAACAAACTTTTTCAACACCGAAAAAATGCGCTGAGCAGACCGGACAACTTCGTATTTGGTCGGCTCGGTCTTCTGAGGCTCAAGCAGTGAAAATAAGGCAAGACAAAATCAGTGTGCTGCGACTGCTGCCACGAAATGCACGCATTACTAAATGAAGCACGGCTATGCGCTCTTTTTCCCTTACACACTCTCTCCCTCTCTTTATGCTCTCTCTCTCTCTCTATATGGGCTCTCAAATAGCAGCAGCGCACAGAAATTGAATATTGTTCGCGACGATCCCAGCTCTTTCCTCTTGAGTGAAGGGTATACCGAAATCATAAAAGCATTTGTCACGCTCATGCAAACAAAATGTAAGCGTTTCGATGGTTATTCGTGGGAAGGGTATGAAAGCGTTGATACGCATAAACAATATTATTTCGCGACGGGCAAGTACACACACACTTGTAGTCCCTTGCTACATGTATGAGCATTTGTGACCTGCGTGCGTTACTCTAGCTGCTTGTAGCAATTTTAAAGCCCAGCATTTGCATTTGGTCGGTCTTACGGACTGTCATAACCACTTTAAACAGATGTACTATGTATGAACATACATACATATGTACATAAGTACATTTATATATTATTATTGCTAATCATGTTTATAAATGTGTTTATATCCGTAAAATTATTTTATACACATTTTTAACCGAAAAAATTATCGTAAAACACTACTAACTTTATTAAATGCTTTGCAATATATGAAATACACATTTCATATTATACTCAAGCTTTACTCATTATTGTCAAAAATTTCTAATTAAGTCATAATGGCCCATTTGATAGTCACCCTACGATTCAAATCATACAAAATTTACAAACTACTAAATCCGGAGACAATTAGCTTGCCATCCCATACAAGCATACACATACACAAATGTATGTATGCATGTGCTCACTTCACAAGGCAGACCAACGGTAAATTTTGGGCTTTACAATTTGCACAGCCTGTTCTCCACAGAAAGAATACATTTTCGCGACGAGCATGCACACACACATTTACATCCTTGCTACGTGTATGTGCTTTTGTGTGCGTGCGTCGCGAAACTCAATTCTTTCTCAGTATTTTCGTCTATTATCAGCCGTTGGTCTGCCTTGTGAAGTGAGCACATGCATACATACATTTGTGTATGTGTATGCTTGTATGGGATGGCAAGCTAATTGTCTCCGGATTTAGTAGTTTGTAAATTTTGTATGATTTGAATCGTAGGGTGACTATCAAATGGGCCATTATGACTTAATTAGAAATTTTTGACAATAATGAGTAAAGCTTGAGTATAATATGAAATGTGTATTTCATATATTGCAAAGCATTTAATAAAGTTAGTAGTGTTTTACGATAATTTTTTCGGTTAAAAATGTGTATAAAATAATTTTACGGATATAAACACATTTATAAACATGATTAGCAATAATAATATATAAATGTACTTATGTACATATGTATGTATGTTCATACATAGTACATCTGTGTAAAGTGGTTATGACAGTCCGTAAGACCGGCCAAATGCAAATGCTGGGCTTTAAAATTGCTACAAGCAGCAAGAGTAACGCACGCAGGTCACAAATGCTCATACATGTAGCAAGGGACTACAAGTGTGTGTGTACTTGCCCGTCGCGAAATAATATTGTTTATGCGTATCAACGCTTTCATACCCTTCCCACGAATAACCATCGAAACGCTTACATTTTGTTTGCATGAGCGTGACAAATGCTTTTATGATTTCGGTATACCCTTCACTCAAGAGGAAAGAGCTGGGATCGTCGCGAACAATATTCAATTTCTGTGCGCTGCTGCTATTTGAGAGACCATATAGAGAGAGAGAGAGAGCATAAAGAGAGGGAGAGAGTGAGTAAGGGAAAAAGAGGGCTATGCGCTTCATTTAGTAATGCGTGCATTTCGTGGCAGCAGTCGCAGCACACTGATTTTGTTGTGCCTTATTTTCACTGCTTGAGCCTCAGAAGACCGAGCCGACCAAATACGAAGTTGTCCGGTCCGCTCAGCGCATTTTTTCGGTGTTGAAAAAGTTTGTTCTACATGTCTAGTCTATGTGTTCTCTGGTCAGTGGCTCTATTGATGCTAGAGACATTCAATTTTAAATATATATTCAGGTTGACAGTTTAAACCACTAACCAGACAGCATATAGACTAGATATGTAGAATACATTTTTGCAACACCAAAAAATCTGTCTAGTAGGTACCAATCAACTTCGTATTCGCTCGGCTCGGTATTTGCTGGCTCGGGTAGTGAAAGATAGCACGACGAAATCAGTGCGCTACAAGCACGCAAACAAAATGGTCCCGCTGTAAGCGCTCTGCGTGTTTTGTCCTACTCTCTTTCACACTCTATTTCTCTCTTCTCTCTCTCTCTCTCTTTCATTACCCATCGTGCTATCTTTCATTACCCATATTCCATATTCATTCACATATTCCATATTATTCATATTAGAGCTAGAAATTCAAAATTTAACGACTGAATTGATGGTAGCGTCCTCTATCGACCTGCTCAAGAATGTATATGTATATATACCGATTGTAAGTGTAGCAAATCGGAAAATAGCCGTGAATGAGCATCCTTTCCTACTTAACTTCTTACAATATATATACATATATAATATCTTTTGTTTTTTTTTTTTTTTTTTTAATAGGCGAATATATTTCTGGATTTGGCTTATCAATACTTAAATTCCATTTACATAGTTAAGCTTGGTTTTGTGGTTAATGTGAGCTAAACTGGATAATCATTTGTAAATAATTTTATATGCGATGGACAGTACTAATGCAACCGGACGGCGGCGAAACAATATATGCGTTAATGTCGAGGATAACGCGCTGGATCAGATAACAAAAGAGGTATGTAATGTAAAATGTAATTAAGTTTGTGAGCACTTCACAAGGCCGACCAACTGCAAATGTTGGGATTTACAAGGAAGGCACTGTGAGTGTCGTGAAATATGTACATACATGCAGTGTTGCCAGATTAGCTATTTAATAGCATTGCTATTAGCTATAAATATAGCTATTTTACAAACGAATATTTTGAATTGGATTTTAGTATTTAAAGCAAAAAAAAAAAAAAAAACATTTTTCGATTAAGTCCCAAATTGTACGTAATGATCTGAGCGATACTACCACCACGATTATTATACCATCACTAGTTGTGAATTTACACCATCGCTAATTCTTCTTGGCACGCTTCTTGGCATTAATTGTATGTGATGGATAAAAAATATAAGCAGAAATTTCGTGATTCCTGGAAAACAATCACTGAATTTAAGGATTGGATTAAGGAGGATGAGTCGGACAACACGCCGGCGTATTGTATATACTGCAAATGCAGTGTTTTTGCCAAATTTCACGACAAAAACCAAAACTGCGGTTGGCGCCTTTGGGCAAAAAAACAAAATTGTTTTCGAGCCATTGGCAACTACTAAAAGTGCGAAGGAGGAGGCGGCATTATGTTTGTACGTTGCAGAGCACACTGCAATTTCCTCGATTGACCACCTAACGCGAGTATTTAACAGTAGCAACGCTGCTCTGCAAATCAAGCTGGCCCGAACTAAATGCACCAGCATTTTAACAAACGTATATAATACATATATAAAATATAATTCTGATGATGATTTGGATGTGGACCAAATTGTATCATTATTAAATAACATTTAAAAATAAAATTTTAAGTAAATGCATAATGCATAAATGTTTCTGCTATTTTGTAAGCTATTTTAAAATTTGTTTAGCTATTTTCAGCTATTTTTTAGAGACGATTTTGCTATTTTTATGTCTCAAAACCTGGGAACACTGCATACATGTATGTACATCACATACATTTTAACAAATATCGACATTTTTAAAAACATGTATCTACATATATCACTAACCAAACAACACATAGACTAGACATGTGGAACAAACTTTTTCAACACCGAAAAATCTGTCTAGTAGCTACCAACAACTTCGTATTCGCTCGGCTCTTCACTTTTAGGTTCAGGCTACTAAACTATACGAAAGCACAAGCTTCATGCGCTCGACCGAGATGGTCAAATGTTGAATAAAAGATGCCTTTATGCCCATTTTTGTTCTTGCTCTCTCGCTCTCTCTTTGCTCTCTCAAATATGTATATGTATGTATGCATGTGAGCACCAGCAGCAGCTCACGAAAATTGAAAATTCTTCCCGTTAGACTGCCGTGTCTTCCCTTCTGTGTGAAGAGTATTCCGAACTCTTCAAACCGTTTACCAAGCTCGTACAAAATGTTTGAGTTTTCGTTATTAGGGAAGGGTATGAAAGCGTTGGTGCGCATAAAGAAAATGTTTTCGCGATGAGCAAGCACACACACACTCTCGCTTGCTACATGTACTATGAGCATTTGTATGCCTCTGTGCGAAGCTCTTGCCGCCTGTAGCAACTTTTTAAGTCCAGCATTTGCATTTGGTCGATCTTGTGAAGTGCTCACATATGTACATATGTATGTATGTATATACATTTGATTGTGTGTACGCATGGGATGTGCTGCTCACAATTATGGGATATCACTTGTAGAAGCATTTATAGCCTGTGTGCCTTTACATGTGCGTGTGTGTATATTTTTGTTTTCTATGCATGGGAGATGAACATTGGCGTGTGACTACTTAAACTTTTAATGGTGTGAACGATTTTGTGTTTTAATTGAAGAGGCGCGCTTATATTTAAATAGCTGATTAATTAAGTTTTTTTTACTTGCATGCACCTGCATATGTATGTACATATATGAACGGGTGCTAGGGATCGAAAATCGCATCCCATTTTGCCCACTGAGCTTAATCAGGTACTATATTTCAGAGCTTGCAAATGAGAGTTGAGCGTTTTTTCGTTTATTCTCTTTCTCGCATCATACCCAAAAAAAAATTGTGTAGACACGTCTCTCTCTGAGCGTCACTCTCTTTTTTCTTTAGCATCTGTTTCGCTCAGACGCAATGCGATCACTCATTCGTGTGACGCTCTCACATGAGTGTCGCGTAAAACTAACACGATTTTCCCTCACACAAAGCTTCTCAGCAAAAAACACTTTGACTAACAAACTCAGCAGAAAATGTTTTTGCCTTCGTGTGCATGTAAATACACGCATACATACATACAAAAAGAACGCAGCAATCGCGCGTGATTACCCATACAAACGCAACTTACCGTTACTTCTTTAACTCAAGCAAACGATCAGTGTTTGACTTGAGGAAACGAAAACAGAAACAACTATCTCCCTCAGAGCGCGAGAGAGCTAAGCCAGACGCGACAAAAACACTTTCTGTCTGAGTTTTTTTGACTGTGTCACTGAAAGACACTTTTTTGCAGACAACGAAAAAGTGTTAACAGTTTTTTGCAAGCTATGCTATATTTCTTTAAAAATGCATTCTGACAGGCAAACCCACAATCATTGAAATAAAATCAGGTGCTTAAAGATAAGCGCAACTTACCCGCCAGTCACTATACCACACACATATGTTTATGTGTATGAGTTACTCGCCGGCCACAGTGCCACAGAGTATTGGGAGGAGCACTTGTTACTTTAGTTAGTCAGCTATTTATATATAAGCGCGCCTCTTCAATTAAACCCAAAAATCGTTCACACCATTCTAAGTTGAGGGAGGCACACGCCAATGTTCATCTCCCATGCATACAAACAAACACATACACACACGCACATGTAAAGGCACACAGGCATACAAATGCTTCTACAAGTTATATCCCATAATTGTAAGCATCGTATCCCATACATACACACAATCAAATGTCTATACATACATACATATGTACATATGTATGTGAGCACTTCATAAGGTCGATCGACTGGCAATTTTGGGCTTTACAAGAAGGAGGCGTGGCAGACCCAACAAAGTATATATATTCTTGATCAGGGTGAGGAGCTGAGTCGATTTTGCCCTGTCCGTCCGTCTGTCCGTCCGTCCGCTTGTTCGTATGTATGAACGCGTCGATTTCAGAAGATATAAGAGCTAGAGACCTCATTTTTTTTCAGTGCGGATATCGAGTTTATCACAAAAAATCGATAATTCATCCCGTTATTTTTTATCGATTAAAAACCGTATCGAAAATTAGTTTTAAAATTATATCACCTACATCTTTGGAGCTACCGTTTGAATGTATATTTATATGCATTTTATACAATTTCGATTTTTGTTAAAATGTACCTCTATATCCACACCCTCATCCACATATTTGTAAAAGACGTATTTCAAAGTCTAGAGACTTTTGCTTTGGAAAATGCATGCATATTCATGTTATAATCATAATCTGAATGTTTCATGAAAAAAGTACATCCACAAGAAAAGTTATTAAACAATTAAGCTCCCATAGTAAGCCACCACTGCAGCTAATGCGTGTTTATGCGTGCGTGCGTATGGCTGTGTATGCATGTGCGAATAATTATTGAAATATCAGTTGCTCGAGTGGTTCAGGGGATCTCGTAGTCAGGCAGTCTCGACTAGAGCTTTCTTACTTGTTATATTTATTTAATTTATGAAATAATATTAAACAGATGCCTTTTTAAAACAATTGTTTTTATAAATTGATGACTTCGATAGGCAAGCACACGATTATTATGGCAAAATAAATTACTTAAATATAAACGCGATTCTGCAATTTGAGCCCAAAATCGTTCACAACATTCTAAGTTGAGGTAAACCCACGCTCTTGTCCCATGCATACACACATGCACACAGGCATACAAATGCGCATAGTACAGTGTGTGTGTCCATGCTCGACACGAAAACAATTTCATTACGCGCACCACGCTATCATACCCATTTTGTACGAACTTGGCAAACGGTTTGAAGAGTTCAGTATACTCTTCGTTCCGAAGGGAAGAAACGGCAGTCTAACGCGAAAAAATTTCAATTTTTGTGAGCTGCTGCTTGTGCTCACATGCATACATACATATACATATTTGAGAGAGTAGAGAGCATCGAGAGTGAGAGAGAGCAAGACAAAAATTGAGCATAGAGCCATCTTATGTTCAACATCTGCCCATCTCGGTCGAGCGCATGAATCTAAATGATTGTGCTTTCGTATATTTTCGTAGCCCGAACCCTTGAAAAAGTTTATTCTACATGTCTAGTCTATGTGTTGTCTGGTTAGTGATAAAAGCCAGAGACTTTAATTTTTTGTTTTTAAATGATCGTATATGTAGCGCGGATATCGAGTTTATTTTCAGACTTCGAGAAATCATCCCGTAATGTTTATATCGATTAAAAACATCAAAAATCAAGTCAGATACCAGTATAACTAATTGTGAATGATCTGGCTTTTATACCCTGAACCCATTGAAAATGGGTATAATGGTTTTGTTAAAAGTATATAACAGGCAGAAGGAGGCGTGACAGGCCACACAAAGTATATATATTCTTGATCAGGGCTACGAGCTGAGTCGATTTGGCCCTGTCCATCTGTCTGTCCGTCCATTGGTTCTGTTCTGTTCTGTTTGATACTAATTCCAATTGATTCGAACCTATTGTTGATTTTTAAGAAAATGGTGTCAAGTCTGCCTTTGTTGTGGTGTTGTAGGTCTTGATCTTATTTTTGTTTCAGTCGAGATATGTTTTCTAGTCTCGTTGTTACGTATTGTTCTGGGGTCGTAGTCACAGTTCTACCAAAAAATACTTCTAAAGGTCGTCTATTCGTAACAAAGTGGAAAGTAAAGCTATACTCGTACACGGTTTTGTCTAGGAGGTTTTCGAAGTTTCTATGAACATTAGATCTCTTTAGAAGTATTATTTCTGATAAAGTAAAGTAAAATCTTTCTATTCGGCCGTTTACTGTGCTTTTGTATGGAGGGGTTTTATAAATTTCGATGACAAGCTTATCTTTGAGTATAAAAGTGATAGATGCGGAAACAGTGATTTTGCGTTATCAATTACTATAAACTTTGGTACGCCAAAATAAAATATTATGTTTTTTAAAGGTCTTCTATTGATTTTGATTTTATGTTTATAGCTTGTGCCAATTTGGAAAACTTGTCTATTGCTGTGAATACTAACATTCCTTCTGTTGAGTAGATGTCAACGTGAATATTGTGCCAGGGTATTCTGGAATTGGGGTTGCTTTAATTTGGGAATCGATTGGATGCCTATCTCTGTGCAGATTTCACATTGTTTTAAAATGGTGGCTATTTTACTTTTCATTTTTGGGAAATAGAATTTAGAAGATATCTGAATTTTGTTTTCGCCTGCATTACGGTTGGTTCTATTATGAATTTTTAGGATGTCTTCATCCTGATCTGATTCCCTGATAAAATCGGTAACTCTAATTCGGGTAAATCTTTTTTTGTAGTTCTTAAAATGTTTTGGATTATTGATATAGATGACTTTTAGGAATATTTTTTAATGTAAAATACTTATAGTCATTTTGAATGCATTATTATTATTATTTTTTTTTTTTTTGTAAAGTAAGTATAAATAAGAGAAAACCAATATCATAAGGGCGGCTAGGGAAGGCGTAGTCAGATTGGTCTGAAACTTAGATATATTTTCAATAATCTAGCTTTAAAGCTTTAATTTTCGTCAAAAAATCGGCTCGCTGGCCCAATGTGCATTGGTTGGGTTGCTTTCTATTCCCTTATATGATGCTACGAACATTAAGAATTCTACTTTAGTTTTAAAAAATTCGCATTTGTCTAATTGGCATTTAATATTGGCATCGTATAGAGTTTTGAAAATGGAGTTGAGATAGATAAATCATCATCATCGATGTAAATGTAAAAAATTTTACCAATGTGTTGCCTAAATATGTCATCTAGAGTACGCTGGAAGATAGATGGCTCGATTTTAAGATCAACAGGGAGTCGTGTAAACTCATATTTTCCATTGTTTATGGAGAAGGCAGTTTTTTCAATGTCTGATTCTTATAAAAGGATTTGGTGAATCCACATTTCAGATCTAGTACTGAGAAAAATTAGTTTTTACCCAATTTGGAAAGTACATCATTGATTTCCGGTATGGGATATTTATCAGCTATTGTGACTGAACCTGTGGTCTATGACTACTTGGTATTTCTTTTTTCCAGAACCGTCTAGCTTCTTTGAAACAACCCAAGCGAGTTATTTATAAAGGGATCTGGATGATCTGATAATACCATCTTATAGCATTTTTTGAATTTGTGTGTCTACTTGCTATTTCAAAGACATTGCTTCAGATTCCGGCTCTAATATTTGTGACGTATGTAAGTTCTTCATTAGGGCCGGAAAATAGTCTAGAATAGAGATTTATCAGCTTATCAAGCTCTTTTATGTGTCAATCTGTCATGTGGCTTGCTCGAATATTAAGGTTATTGAAAGAGTGAAGCAGTTTTTCTTAAATTGAATTCTTATGGAGTTTCTAATAAGTATTAAATTTGTATTGGTATGAATGAGTTGTTTTAACGTGTCATTACCTAGGACTCCATCGAACGACTTTAAGTTTGGTAAAAGCAAGAATTTTATGTAAACGTCTGTTATCCCAAACAAATTGTTCATTTTATGATGAGTTACTGAATTTAATGGGTTTTCGTTCTGAATTGGGTTGGATACTAAGGATGATTGGATGTAATTATTGTTGGATACTGTATCTATTAGAATATATAAAATTTTGTCATTGTTAACTCGGTTTCCAAATAGGAAAGTGCATAATTTCTTATTTAAACAAGTAAGAAAGCTCTAGTCGAGACTGCTCGACTACGAGATCCCCTGAACCCTTGGAGCAATAGATATTTCAATAATTTTTCGCGTCTTTCAGCTTACACAAGAAACACGCACACACACACACACACACGCACGTACGCACACACAGGCATACATACACACACACGCATACAGACACAAACGCATCACACACTCACATACACACACACATACACAAACACATACATACACATACACACACATACACAAACACATACACA
Source organism: Drosophila mojavensis (assembly GCF_018153725.1). Lineage (NCBI taxonomy): Eukaryota > Metazoa > Arthropoda > Insecta > Diptera > Drosophilidae > Drosophila > Drosophila mojavensis. The sequence goes on along the minus strand of NW_025318897.1, from coordinate 1,135,851 downwards.
CACAAGCACCCACGCATAAACACGCATGGGCTGCAGTGTGCGCTTACTATGAGAACTTAATTGTTTAATAACTTTTTTTATGGACGTACGATCTTCATGAAACTTTTAGATTATGATTATAACATGAATATGAATATGTAATTGCCAAAGCACAAGTATCTAGTATTTGAAATACGCTTTTTACAAAAGTGAGGGTGAGGGGGTGAATTTAGAGGTGGGGGTACATTTTAACAAAAACCGAAATTGTATAAATTGTATATAAGCATACATTAAAAATTTGGAGACTCTAGCAATAAAGGTGTAGAAGATATAATTTCATAACTGGTTTTCGATAAGGTTTTTTATCGATAAAAAAAAGATCGGGATGAGTTATCGATTTTTAATGATAAACTTTATATGCGCGCTGTAATTACGGAGATTCGTGAGTCGTTTGATTTTTCCGATTGAATATTGTAATTTTTCTGTCTTTTATTTGTTTGGTTAGGCTGCGACCGAATTGTGTAATTGACCTGCCGAGTTTGTACGGTTGAGTCAATTTCCATTGGTACTGGATTTTGAAGGTGTTTTGGACCAGTAGGTGGCCGAATTGACATACAGGTCTGAAGAGACATAGGCATGGTTTGGTACTGCTGTCGGTTCATCTGTTGGTTTTCCTGAGGTCTAAAGTAGGTTGTCTGATTGGGTCTTTGGTGGACATTGGATATGAAGTGTGGTTGACACATGGTAGGGCGCGACTGTTGTTGGGCATTACCGTATTGGTAGTGTTGCTGTGCGTAATTGTATTGGTTCTGAGTCGGTCTCTGTGGGGGTCTTTCTGGCATGCGGCTATGCCGGCAATTTTGTTATAGTCATTCACGAAAGTGAAATGAGTATATTTGTTTTGTATAATGTCCGTATGAACGCAGTTTATTTCGGCGCAGCTAGAGACTTGAAAACACATATTCGTGTATATCTCCGATTTATGGTGTTAGAATTCTCCCGATCCGCCCACTATGGGCGTGGCAAATCGGAAAATGCATTTTCCTGCTGATGGGACGTGAATGAGTATTCTGCAGTAACGCCCAGCTTCAACGTTCTTACATTTTTAATTGTATATATTTAGGTGAGACTATCAGAATAAGAGGATATACAACGGTCTACACTCTTTCCAAGAACTAAATTCTGCCTGGTTTCCCGAAAATTCTTTTAGTCCTTTCACTACATCAGGTACTTTATCTATGTAGTCAATTCAGTGTATTTGGTCCGGATTGATGGTAACGTCAGTGTAGTTGAATGGATTACTGATGGATTGGGTCGTGATATTATTTACGTTCTCGACTCCAATGTTATTTAAAATTTCTTTTAATTGTTCGATTGTTATATTGGGAGCGCTAGCAGCTGCTGGGGGATTGCCTAGGACCACTGACCAGAGAACACATAGACTAGACATGTAGAACAAACTTTTCTACAGCAGGAAATGTTAAGTTGGTCGACCACTATACTTCGTATTTGCTCGGCTCGGTCGCTGGAGGCTCGAGCAGTGAAAATATTGCACCACAAAGTCAGTGCACTGCTCAAAGGATATGGTCCCATTATGAAGCACAGCTATGCCATGTTTGTTCTACTCTCTCTCTCTCTCTCTCTCTCTCTCTATCTATCTCTCTCTATGGTCTCTCAAATCACCTAACTCAGCAGCGCACAAAAATTGAAATTTTTTCGCGACGATCCCATTTCTTTCCTTTTGAGTGAGGGGTATATCTAAATCATCAAAGCGTTTGTCAGGCTCATGCAAACAAAATGTAGCGTTTCGATGGATATTCGGGGGAAGGGTATGAAAGCGTCGATGCGTATAAACAATATAATTTCGCGGCGGGCAAGCACACACACACTCTTTGGAAACATACACGCAAGATTTCCAGCGAGATTTATACGTGCTCTCATGTGTGTGTGTGTGTGTGTCCGTCCAACCGGTTATGTCAACGAAAATTCGATGTCTCGGTTGGTCCCCATACAAACTTATATGAAAGAGCCTCCGCTTTTAATGAGAATCCGATATTGCCGATGATTTTTTTTTTCATATTTTTGAGTTAATCACCGGTTATTACGACGTGATAAAAAAAAATCGCGAAATAATGACAATAAATTTCAGCATATAACAGAGTCTCTGTTAGAAATGTATATATTGATCAGTGATCAGTACCCTTGCTTGTGTGCGTAGCAACGCCACAAATGCTGCTAAGACAGAGAGAGGGAGAGAGACAAAGTACAATGCCGACGTTACAAAAATGTTTCTAAACCATGTTATTGAAAGAAGTTTATAAAAAATGGTTGCTTTGATTAAAAATTTAAATTGCTTTATAGTAAAAGCTATTACGAATATGGCAGCCGTAAATAAAAATGGAAAAATATATATATTACTCTTTCTGGTTAAAGCGTCCTCCGGGTATAGCGACGTAAATTCGACGGTCCCTTGAGTGTCGCTATAACCGAATTCTACTGTATATATTTATTTTCTTTATTAATTTGCATTTCCGATATTTCGTTATTCAATTGATTCTTGTACTATCACTGATCTACATAAATTGATGTTTTACCGTTATGGGGTTCTATCCCTTTCCCAACAGATCTCTCTGTTCTGCGTAGTCTCGGCCTGACAATTCAACAGAGTGAGATAACTATAACATATAGTAAAACGTATTAGTATTGAGCATGGTATGTATCCACTTGAGTATAGTAAAAGAAGAAGATGGACGCGAATTAATGTTGAAAACTCGAAGTAGGAAGGTAGCATTATGTCAGAGCCGAGGAAACGCAAGGCAGTGCTGTGGGCTGAAGCGCCGGCGATCTTTTTTTTTTTTTTTTTTTTTTTTTTTTTTGTAGGTTGAGGTAGGAAAAAATGCTTTATGCACCGTCAGTCAGGTCGTTACTCTGACCGGTGTGTCGGACTGCATGACTGCTTACCGACTAAAAAATCCTCCTCTTCTGGGGCTCGAAACCACCTTGGAACCAGGAGTTTTCCCGCATTAACCTTCAAGGTGGAGCCCCATATTGTGCTCTAACTGAGCGTTGCCCTCTGTGTGCCTGCGTCCAGGTCCTACTTCTTCCGCATAGACTTTTTTCCAAGCGTCTATGCTACTGCACATTTGCTGTACTAATGTCTCTACTTTGACTTCACCGACTGTTTCTGCCAGGTCGATTCTTTCTTCCGACCACCTGTTGCAGTTGAAGCAAGTGTGTTCTGCATCGTCCATCGCATTTTCGCAGTAAATACAGCTGGCTACTTTCGAAAGTATCCATGTTCGGAGAGTAGTTGTGTCAAATAGAACGCCGTTTCACCGTGTTTTCTATTTATCCACTTCTCTAGATCGGGGATTATTTCAGCGGTCCATCTTCCATACCTTTCGCATGACCATCTCGCCTTCCACGAGACTATGGTTTGCTGTCGTATACTCTTTGCCGCCTGTTCTCAGAATTCTCCTCTTTGCCGAAGATTCCATATTTTTTTGCGCTCTTGGGCAAGCAAGTCAACCGGTATGACTGCTGCTATCACAGTCACGGCAGCCCCGGAGACTGTGCGGTACGCCGATGTTATCCTTAAGGCTGCTCTTCGTTGCACTGATAACATCGGTTTTCGCCTTACATTCGCCTTTAAGGTGTCCGCCCATACTTCACTTCCATATAGCAATATTGCATTTGTCGCTTCCATGAGAAGTCTTTGTTTTCCTGCCGTCGGGCCGTCAATGTTTGCCATCGATTTGCTCAAAGACCCCGTTGCTGCCAGAAGGTAAGTTTACTGTCTAGTCTAACGCCTAGATAATTCACTGTCCTCTGAGTCCGTATAAGGTTTCCGCTTACTCGCATCTCTATTTCGGTTGGGATCTGCTTCCCCGTGAACAGAAGTAACTCTGTTTTATGGGTGGCAAGTTCCAATCCTCGAGAGCTGAGCCATGTCTGCGTGCGGATCATGACTTGGGTAAGTCTCTTTTGGGACTCTACGGTGTTTCTGGCAGTAATAACGGCTGTGATATCATCGGCATAACCAATTAGGAAAGCGTCTTCAGGCATTCCCAGTCTTAGGATATCGTCGTAGCTGATATTCCACAGGTCTGGTCCCAGGATTGACCCCTGTGCAGCTCCTCCAGTCACTCTATATCGTTTCGTACCAGTCTGTGTGGAGTACAGGAGTATTCGATCCTGCAAATAGCTCCTGATCATATTCATCAGGTACTCCGGTATATGGAAACGATGCTCCAAGGAAGTAAGCATACCAGTCCACCTTACACTATTAAAGGCGTTTTTAACGTCCAGCGTTGCTAGCAGGACCACTGGGCGCGAGTATGCATTTCCTCTTTGCGTAGCTCTGGCTGCCTGAACCACTTCATCGATAGCTCCCATTGTGGATTTTCCAGCTCTGAACCCGTGTTGCCTGGGGCTAAGTCCTCCAGCGGCCTCTACTGCGGCGAGTAGTCTGGGTCTTATGAGCTTTTCTAACAGCTTCGCCGCTGTGTTTAGCATACACAATGGGCGATAAGCCGAAGGTGAGTTGGGATCGCCTTTGCCTTTGCTAATGAGCACCAGTCTCTGTTCTTTCCACGCTTCTGGGAATATTCTTTCTTTTAGACATGCGTTATACATCCTAAGGAGGTTACGTCCGGTATTGTGCCTTCACATCCCGGCCTATGAAAGGTAGCTCTGCTTCTGCGGTTTGCTACCACTAACCCGGACCTAGCGGCCATATATATAATTTTCCGTCCTCTAGAGTTAGTAGAGGACATTCCCCAGTCTACTGATCGTTCATTCAGATCGCCTGCCACAATGATGGGCTGCCGTCGATCCACGAGCAGATCCTCGACTGCATCCAGTTTATTCTGGAAGCTGTTTATGTCATCGCTAGGAGTTAGGCGATCTTTATTTTAGTCATTTTGACATGAACATGCTATTCGGCTTGGTTGCGAGTTCAAATCCCGCGGATAACAGTTTCTTGTAAATTGTAAATTTTTGTTATTTTCACTTCTTTTATATTTTTTAAATTTCATAATGTTTCTTTCCGTTATATGAATGTCTATTAGGCTTATTTATATGTACAAATACATAAATAGTTGGCTGACGCATAAAAATGCCACGATTCGGGCAATAAAAATGCCGATTGCCACGCCCCTAGTGGCCGTAGACTCCCCATTTTTGGTCAGATCTTAGAACGAGCAAGCGGTAACCTAAATGCAAATTTGAGTTCTAACGCTCAAAAAATGTGAAAATTATATGCCACGCCCCTAAAGAGGCTTTAAAATTATTTTTGGGTCATCGATAGAGGAGACTACCAGTAACTCAACTAATTAAATTTGAAGCTTCTAGTGCTTAAAGTGTAAGAGATATAAACTTTGCCACGATTTGCCATGCCCCTATGGGCGAACATATATCCACCATAGCTCGTTGGACTTGGGTGGTCAACCCGCGAATATATACAAAATTTCAAGTCTCTAGCATCAATAGTGCCTAAAATACAGCAAAATTTGAAAAATCACTATATCTTCAGGTCCGATTTGTCACACCCCTAGTAAGAGAAGATATAAAGTTGTGTCACCCACCTTTATTGAATCGAAACATCAGCTCACGTGCAAAATTTCAGCATTCTAGACTTATTACTTTAGGAGATACGGTTTTATCCAATTTGCTACGCCCCCATGGGCGGAGATACATCCGCCATAGCTTGTGATCTTAGGTGGTCAACGCGGGCCTACATACCAAATTTCAGCTTTCTAGCTCTTCAACAAACATGATTTCTGGTATATCGGAAAATGCATTTTCCGATTCTCCACTCCCCTAGTGGGCGGGTCGAGAAAATTTGAACACTTTATAAATCGGAGATATACACGAATATGTGTTCTAAATTTCAAGTCTCTAGCTTCAATAGCGCCGAAATAGACTGCGTTCATACGGACAGACGGACGGACAGCAAGACGGACATTGCACAAAACCTCATTTTACTCATTTTACTTTCGTGAGAGAGAATGTACCCATACATATTCTAACCATATGATCTCGCTCTGAAAGTTTCATAAAGATTGTCTGTCTACAAAAGAAATTATTCAACAGAAAAAAACTCTCATAATCATAGCTCGCAAATGAGTGTACACAATTTTCGTTGTCAGCAAATAAGTGTCTTACACACACACAAGAAAAAAGACTCAGGCAGAAACTGTTATTGTTGCGTCTGACCACTAACCAGAGAACACATAGACTAGACATGTAGAACAAACTTTTTCAACACCGAAAAAATGCGCTGAAGCGACCGGACAACTTCGTATTTGGTCAGCTCGGTCGTTTGAGGCTCAAGCAGTGAAAATAAGGCACGACAAAATCAGTGCGCTGCGACTGCTGCCATGAAATAACATTACCAAATAAGCGCGCCTCTTCAATTATATCCAAAATCATTCACACAATTCTAACTTGTCGTAGGCACACGTAAATGCTCATGTCGCATGCATACACACATAAACATACACACACGCACATACATATAAAGGCACTCAAATGCTTCTACAATGATTACCCCATCATTTGTGAGCATCGCGGCCCTTCGTACACACAATCAAACATATGTATGTAAGTGTTCACAGTTCACAAGATCAACCAAATTCAAATGCTGGGCTTTAAAATTGCTACAGGCAGCAGGAGCCTCGCACACAGGCATACAAATACTCATAGTACATGTAGCAAGGGAGAGTGTGTGTGTGCATGCCCGTCGCGAAATCATATTTTTATGAGCACCAACGATTTCATACCCTTCTTAGAAATAATCATGAAAACGCCAACATTTTGTATGAACGTGGCGAACGCTTTAAAAATTTCGGTATACCCTTCACTCAAAAGGAACGAGCTGAGATCGTCGCGAACAATTTTCACTTTTTGTGCGCTGCTGCTATTCGAGAGACCATAGAGAGAGAGAGAGCATAAAGAGAGGTAGAGAGTGAGTAAGGGAAAAAGAGCGCATAGTCGTGCTTCATTTGGTAATGCGTGCATTTCGTGGCAGCAGTCGCAGCGTACTGATTTTGTCGTGCCTTATTTTCACTGCTTGAGCCTCAAACGACCGAGCCGACCAAATACGAAGTTGTCCGGTCGCTTCAGCGCATTTTTTCGGTGTTGAAAAAGTTTGTTCTACATGTCTAGTCTATGTGTTCTCTGGTTAGTGGTCTGGCTGAGCTCGCTCGCGTTCTGAGCGAGACAGTTATTTCTGTTTTCGTTTCGCTCAAGTCAAACACTGATCGTTTGCTTGAGTTAAATAAAGCAAATTGTCTTTTGCGTACTTATGGGTAATGTATGGGTATGTATGTAAAGTGGCTTGAGAAGCATGGTCGAACGGTGTAGCAACAGGGTGCCAATTTCGTTTTAAAGGTAAAGGCAGTTATTGACAAGGCGTTGATGGAAAAAGACGTTTAGTGACAAGTTAGAGACAGTGAGAGAAGAAAGACGTACACGCTGGTGATTGGAAGTCAGGGTTCTAAAGTTGTTTAAGCTCTAAATACTCTGTTAATTTCAATTACAAATACTCAATCTAATTAATAAATGCATATATACAACATAATTGTTACATGTATGCATGTATATATTTACATGCACACGAAGGCAAAGATAATTTCTGTTGAGTTTTTTAGTCAAACTGTCTTTGTTCAAAACAAAAGAAAACAAATGGAGCCGCTCAGACCGAGATCGTGTCTGCATAATCTTTTCGGATATTTTACGAAGCAGAGCATATAAGAAAAAACGATCAACACTCATTTGCGAGCTATGCTCATAATATTGCCCACACTGTAGCGCAGCCCAAGCGCAGTCGCTGCTAACTGCACAGTCAGCAGAGCTCGTGATTAAACGTGCGTGTGGATGCAAGTGTATTTATGTGTACATAAAAGAAGTGCAGAATTATTAGAATATCAGCTTGAAGGGTTCAGGTATCTCCTAGTGAGCAGTCATGATTGGAGCCTTCTTACTTGTTTATTTCTGTCTCTTTAAGTAATTAGCTTTCTTAACGTTTTTTCCCTAATCATGGTGGTCGATTGGTGGGAATTTGAAATTACTTAATAATGACCGCTTTATAGTTTTTTCCGTAGAATTTATTATTTTTAAGAAAATTGGCAATTGGTTTCCTTGTGTCTTTCTGATTTTTATAACCCATTGAAAATGGGAAATCAGGGTATAATGGTTTTGTTAAATGTATGTAACAGGCAGAAGGAGGCGTGGCAAATCCCATAAAGTATATATATTCTTGATCATCAGGGCGACGAGCTGAGTTGATTTAGCCCTGTCCGTCTGTCCGCGTCGATCTCAGAAGATATAAGAGCTGGATCCTTGAAATTTATTTTATGTATGTCACGCGCATATCGAGCTTTCCTCCAAATAGTTCAATTTAACCCCCACCCCTATATCCACCCTCTCACCAACATATTTGTAAAAGGCGTATTTCTAATACTAGAGACTTGTGCTTTGGCAAATGCAATGTTATGGTCACGATATACAAGTTTCATGGAGACAGTCCATCGGCAAGAAAAATTATTAAACAATCAAATTCCCATAGTACGCCCACACTGCAGTCTATGCGTGTGTGTCTCTGTGTTTGTTTTTTATGTGAGCAGAATGACGCGAATAATTATTGAAATATCAATTCTTAAAAGGGTTCAGGGGATTTTGTAGTCGACCATTCTCGGCTAGAGCTTTCTTACTTGTTTATTATTTCCTACGCATTCTCGACTAGAGCTTTCTTACTTGTTTATTATTTCCAACGGTAATATTAATTTTTATCTTACTTCGAGTCACATACTTAACTTATTATGCACTGAAACTTTATTTGGATTATTTTTGTAAGCATAAATGGCCAATATGGGTTCTTTTAAAATTGTTTAAGCCTCGCGAATAAAATTCAAAATTGTTTATAATGTTTTTAAATTAGTTTTGAAACTTTTCTTTTTTTAAAAGAAATTAGAAAATATATTTAATTACAGCTTAGCGCTACCTAATTGGTAACCTAATCTAAACAGATATTTACAAAAATTTATTTACTTAAAAGCTATATTAATATTATATGCATATATTCTTGTCAAATCTAAAGGTGTGAAACTTTTCGAAATAAGTAAAAACAAGTAAGAAAGCTATAGTCATTTTGATAACTTAAACTGATGGATACTGACAGAATAAATATACAGAGGTGGTCAAAAGTATTTACACAACGAACATTTTTCTACATGCTCTGCTTAAAGAGCTTTTTTTGTTGTTGTTGTAAACCGTTTTTGAAAAAAAGCTTTTGTGACATAAAGCTCATTCTATGTAGAAGCGATCGGCTGAAGAAATTGCTAAAATAACGGTACATGCTAATAAATAGAGCGAAAAAAACAATTACTTAGAGGTTGTCAAAAGTATTTACACACATTTTTTTTGCGTCTTTAGTATTTACACAAAATAGTCTGTTCCCTATGTAAAATCATGGTGATTTAATATTGGCAGATATCCTGATTGATTTAGAGTGCCTTCTATTGTCACCAAAGTAAAGCGTTTTGCTAGAGTACTGTAAGGTAGTAAATTTAAGCCGGGGACAGACTCAGTCTGCCCAGGGTGTACTCACAAGAAATTTATTTGATTCGTGAGACACCAGGGGGAGGGGTGTTAGTGATATGACCGGGAATAGGGAAAGAGGGGGGGAAACTAGCTATGAAAACCGTCACTCACGTGCACCGCTCGCTTCGTAATCGCCTCGCCGCCGTCTGATCCTCTGCTTACCCGCCGCCGCCTCTCTTAATGGAAACTCTGTGATCCTCTGCTTAACCGCCGCCGCCTCTCTTAATGGAAACTCTTCTTCGTTTTATCTCTTTTCACTGAGCCGCTTTATTTTCACTCTTTACTTAGTTTAACCGCACTTAAAAATAACTTTCACAATTTAGTCTTGACCTTTTCAACCGACCGGCGGCTTCCGCTGCTCGATCCCGACTCCTGTCATCCGACGACCTTTGCCGCTTAACCCTGACTAACTAACTCTTTTCTTCTCTCGTTCGCCCAAAGCCCTCGGCGTCGGCGACGCAACTCTCCGCTCAAAACTCTCCGCGCAAGGTTGCGCCGCCGATCGCCGATAAATCATCAGCGCTTTGGGCGGTCTTTTCAAATGCAGATTTAAATGCAATAATACTACTAATACTACTATCAATACTAATACTAATACTAATACTACTTAATTCACTAGCTTAATCTCTAATTACTACGTAAGCAACTTATTCCATAACCAAAATTCCAATTTAATATTTCATTGTGAGGCGGTGATCGGCGAGCCGCCTCACAGTACATTGAAAAGCCTTTAGATCTTTTGCACAACGTTTTGAGGACAGATGGGGCTGAATTTCAGTTTCACGGCTCATTTGGAAACATCTTCCTGCATTAGTGCCAAAAAAAAAAAGAAAAATGCAGTGAAGCCTCTTATCTGATTTGGAGGTGGAAAGTAATGTCTTGCCATACAATGGTGTTGGAGATTTGGTGCCAATAGAAGGCACTCTAAATCAATCAGGATATCTGCCAATATTAAATCACCATGATTTTACATAGGGAACAGACTATTTCTAGTTATTGACTGGCTACTGCAGCAAAATAATGCTCCTTGCCATAAAGGATCAATACCCACAAAGCTTTTGAGAGACTTAAGCTAAGCCATTCTGCCCTGGTTTTCGCAAAGTCCGGGCCTTATCAAATGAAAATGTTTGGGTAATGATGAAATCTAACAGATTATTCAACAAGGACCGAAACTGGACGATATCATCAAGGAAATTACCGAAATTCGGTCGAAATTAACAATTGACTTTGCACGATCCTTGGTGGCATCAATTCCAGCAAGGCATCGGGCTGTAATTGAAGTAAAAGCAGGAATAACTAAACACAAACTTAGATAAATAAGCCCTTAGTTATATAAAACAAAAATCCAAAAGAAATAACATTAAACAATAGCAATAAACATTGTTTAAGTTTTGTGTAAATACTAAAGACGCAAAAAAAATGTGTGTAAATACTTTTGACAAACTCTAAGTAATTGTTCTTTTCGCTCTATTTATTAGCATGTACCGTTATTTTAGCAATTTCTTCAGCCGATCGCTTCTACATAGAATGAGCTTTATGTCACAAAAGCTTTTTTCAAAAACGGTGTACAACAACAACAACAAAAAGCTCTTTAAGCAGAGCATGTAGAAAAATGTTCGTTGTGTAAATACTTTTGACCACCTCTGTATAAGTCAATCGATTGATAAGCCATTGGTTTTTGTTTATAAATACCAAAGTGTTGACTATAGCTGACTTTAAACTAGACCTTCGGTCCGAAGCAATCGATCCTGTTTTTCCAAATGTTCTTTCCGATTCGGCAGAACTTGCTGGTATACATAAATATTATTTTAACATTCATAAGGGCTTACAATTATATCCCTGTAAAATACTTACGCGAATACTGCAAGAACTTTTTCATTGATATTGTGTATTATGTACCTAACTCACAACAACTTCGATAGATCGAAATCGAAAAATTTCCATCGATCTATCGCATTTCACGAGTCCCATCGATAATATCGATGGAGCCCTCGATTTCCCAGCTCTATCGCAGACCCCATAAATTATATATATTCTTGATCAGCACGACGAGCTGTCCGTCTGTCCTTCCGTCCGTCCGTATGAGCAAAAGGATCTCAGAAGATTTAAGAGCTAAAGAGCTGAAATTTGGCATGCATACTCGTGTATACCATAGGCAGTACAAGTTTATATTATTCTTTCGATAACTCATGTGATAACTTTTTTATCGAGAATAATTGATAAGTCGGCTGAAAAACAAATCAGCCAAATTTGAACACTTTTAGACCTGAAGACTTTAAATTTGCGTTGTATATAAAGTTAATGGATACCAAGATTTTGTAATATACTGATTTTTGATACCATGCCCCTTCACCTACAATTTGTAAAAGTACAATTTCAAGTACTAGAGACTTGATGTTAAGATTTCGGTATACCCTTCGCTCAAAAGGAAAGAAGTGGGATCGTCGCAAACAATTTTCCATTTTTGTGCGCTGTTGCTATTTGAGAGACGATAGAGAGAGAGCATAAAGAGAGGGAGACAGTGAGTGAGGGAAAAAGAGCGCATAACTGCACTTCATTTAGAAAAGTGTGCATTTCGTGGCAACGGTCGCAACGCACTGATTTTGTCGTGCCTTAATTTCACTGCATGAGCCTTAAAAGACCGAGCCGAGCAAATACGAAGTTTTCTGGTCTCTTCAGCGCATTTTTTCGGTGTTGAAAAAGTTTGTTCTAGATGTCTAGTCCATGTGTTCTCTGGTTAGTGCCGTAACTTAACTATCCAAATTTGAAGCTTTTAGCTCTTAAACTGTAGAAGATATAAACCTTTGCGGTTTGCGCCCCCTATGGGCGGACATATATCTATCATAGCTCGTTGGACTTGGGCGGTCAACCCGCGTATATATACGAAATTTCAGGTTCATAGCGTTAAAAGTGCCTAAACTATATCGCAGAGTTCGAAAAATCACTATATCTTCAAGTCCGATTTGCCACGTCCCTAATAGGCGTATATAGACATTTTTCCAGCCATCTTTATAGAATCGAAACATCAGCTCACGGTTTCAGCATTCTAGATTTACAACTCCTACAGTTTTATTCGATTTGCCACACCCCCAATGGGCGGAGATATATTCTATATTCATAGCTCATGATCTTGGGTGGTCGACGCGGACCTACATACCATCATACATCAACTAATGAGAAAATGCATGTTCCGATTTGCCACGCCACTAGTGGACGGATCGGGAAAATTTTAACACTTCATAAATCGGAGATATACACGAGTATGTGCTCCAAATTTTAAGTCTCTACTTTCAATAGCGCCGAAATAGACTGCGTTCATACGGAGAGACGGACGGATAGCAAGACGGACATTGCAAAAAAACAATATTCTCATTTCACTTTCGTGAATGAGCATACAACGCCTAAAAGAAAAGAAGCACAGAAAAGAACTAGATTCATTTAGGTATTGCGAGCTATTTTTTGGTTCGGGCTGGTCTCCAAGGCTGGTGAAATCACAATGAATCACTAGAGTCAAAAATTATGGTTTACAGGATTATGACCACATCTGGAGCTGGTACCCTGAACTTTATAGATAGCAAGTTGGAAAAGCATCACTATCTATCTTATGTTGCCACAATCTGCAGATCTCAATCCAATTAACCAGATTTGATTAGCCCTTTTGGCAGATGTATGTTCCAAGTGGGTCAAAATCGCTGAGACTTAAACCAATCCATTGGTACTTCGCCGACTGATTGTAGTAATTGCTTCAAAAGTTGGTCCTACTAAATTTGAGTTCATAATTATAGTTAATTTTCATTAGTGAACTAAACTTTTGTCATGCTTTTCTTGTTTTTTTTTTTTTCTTTACATGCATTTTAGCCTACTCACTTGATTTTTATGGAAAACAATTATGAATGATTTTTATGTTGCTAAATATCCAATAAAACTAAACTTTTTATACCCTGAACCCATTTCCAGACCCCATAAAGTATATATATTCTTGATCATGGCGACGAGCTGAGAAGATTCAGACCTATTTGTCTGACCGTGTATTTGAACGCATCGGTCTCAGAAGATATAAGAGCTAGAAACTTGAATTTTTTCCTAGGTCCGTGTATATCACGAGCATATAGGTTTTCTCAAAAAATCGATAACCTGTACCATTATTTTATTATCAATTAAAAACCTTATCAAAAACAAGTAAGAAAGCTCTAGTCGAGACTGCCCGACTACGAGACCCCCTTAACCCTTCGAGCAATAGTTATTTCAATTATTTTCCGCGTCTTTCCGCACACACGCACACACACGCACGCATACACATTCACACACACATACACACTCACACACACATACACACACACTCACAGGCACGGATAGCCTGCAGTGTGCGCTTACTATGAGAACTTAATTGCTTAATAACTTTTTTGTGGACATACGATCTTGATGCAATTTTCAGACTTTCAGACATAACTATAACAATAATATGCGTGCACTTGCCTAAGCACAAGTCTCTAGTATTTGAAATACTCGATGGTGAGCGGGTGGATATAGGGGTGGGGGGTAAATTTTAACAAAAACCGAAATTGTATAAAATACATTTAAGTCCCCAATTGAAATTTGGAAACTCTATCTACAAAGGTGTAGGAGATATAATTAAATAACTGGCTTTCGATAAGGTTTTTAATCGATAATAAAATATCTTTCGATAAGGGTTTTAATCGATAATAAAATATCTTTCGATAAGGTTTTTAATCGATAATAAAATATCTGGGGTAGGTTTCGATATTTAGAGAAAAGCTCGACATGCGCGTGATATACACGGCCCTAGGAAAAAAAATTTCAAGTCTAGGTCTTATATCTTCTGAAATCGACGCGTTCAAACATACGGACAGACGGATTTCCCATTTTCAATGGGTTCAGGGTATAATTAGGTTTCTCCTATACCTTTATAGTTAGAGTCGCCAAATGTTAAATTAAGATTCATATGTATTTTACAGAATTTTGATTAATGTTCTAACGCACCCACACCTCTATATCCACTCCCTCGCCCCTTAATTTGTAAAATGCATATTTTAATTACTAGAGACTTGTGTTATGGCAACTGCACTCATTTCAATGTTATAAGCACGATCTGAGTTTCATGATAATAGTCCACTTACAATCAAAGTTATTAAACAAGTAGTACACTACAGTCAGTGCGTGTTTGTGTCTGCATGCGAATGCCTGTATGTGTGCATGTGCGAACAATTATTGAAATATCAGTTGCTCGGAGAGTTCAGGGAATCTCGTAGTCGAGCAGTCTCGACTTCAGCTTTCTTACTTGCTTTCAGGATGTAAAAAAAATGCAGCACCCATTAAAATTTATTCGAAGCTCACAAGGTAAATTTTTAATTATATCTTCTTTACCGCAGGCTGAAGCTCGACTAGCAGCTCGACGTCTGGCTCGCGCTGAAGCTCGGGATATACGTATGCGTGAATTAGAGCGGCAACAAAAAGAGTTAGAGCAAAATGCTGATCGTGCATTTGATATGCAATGTACGAGTGGGAACGTCATTACGGACCCACTCTCAGCACATTCTGTACGCCACGCATATAGCGGTTTTATTAACTTAGCGCGTGCAACTACGTCACGACGTAGTAGTGAAGATTCATTAGAGGATGAGAGTCGCAGCTTGCGTGATATTAAACACGAACTTAAAGTAAGTATATTCATATCATATCATCATACAATTACCTGATAATCGTAAAGCGAATTCGCCAATGAAAAGGTCATTATTGTCAATCCTCTGACAGATTACTTGATCTAGATTATTGTGTGGTATTCGCACCTACATTTGACTGGCAGCTTGTTGCTGTTTAGCGACATCGTCTAAGGCTTCTGTTCAACTGTAACGAAATTGGATACGGCTGCATTTATGACTTTTTGTTATACCCTGAACCCATTGAAAAGAGGATAATGGTTTTGTTAAATGTATGTAATAGGCAGAAGGAGGGTCTGCCACGCCTCCTTAAAATATATACAGTTTGGCATGAAAATGTTTACACACAGGGAAAAAATTTTAATTTTTTATTTTGAAGCGAAATAAAAGCAGTAAGAATATGCATATTCAATTTTTATACGCTGAACCCATTGAAAATGGGAAATCAGGGTATAATGGTTTTGTTAAAAGTATGTAACAGGCAGAATGAGGGGTGGCAGACCCCACAAAGTATATATATTCTTGATCAGGGCGACAAGCGGAGTCGATTTGGCCCTGTCCGTCTGTCTGTCCGTCCGTCCGTCCGTATGTATGAACGCGTCGATCTCAGAAGATATAAAAGCTAGAGACTTGAAAATTTTTTCCTAGGTCCGTGTATATCACGCGCATATCAAGTTTTTCTTTATATATCGATAACTACTCCCGATATTTTATTATCGATTAAAAACCATATCGAAAGCTAGTTATTTAATTATATCTCCTACACCTTTAGACCTAAAACTTCCAAATTTTAAATGTAGACTTATATGTATTTTATATAATTTCGATTTTTATCAAAATTTACCTTCCACCCCTATATCCACCCCCTCACCCTCACCTTTGTAAAAGGCGTATTTCAAGTACTAGAGACGTGTGCTTTGGAATGTACATACATTCTCATCATATGATTACGCTCTTAAAGTTTCATTAAGATTGTATGTCTAGAAATTAAATTATTCAACAAATAAATTCTTATACTGTTACCCACACTACAGCGCAGCCAAAGCGCAGTTAGCAGAGCGCGTTCTAATACGTGCGTGTGTATGTATGTGTGTCGAAAAGAAGTGCAGACTGATTAGAATACCAGATTAGAGGGTTCAGGGTATCTCCTAGTCGAGCAGTCTCGACTAGAGTCTTCTTACTTGTTTTTTTATACTCATTCACAAAAGTGAATCAGTATATTGGTTTTGTGCAATGTCCGTCTTGCTGTCCGTTCGTCTGTCCGTCTGTCCGTCCGTCCGTCTGTCCGTCTGTCCGTATGAACGCAATCTATTTCGGCGCTATTGAAGCTAGAGACTTGAAATTTGGAACACATACTCGTGTATATCTCCGATTTATAAAGTGTTAAAATTTTCCCGATCCGCCCACTAGGGGCGTGGCAAATCGGAAAATGCATTTTCCGATATACCAGAAATCATGTTAGTTAAAGAGCTAGAAAGCTGAAATTTGGTATGTAGGTACGCGTTGACCACCGAAGATCACGAGCTATGGCGGATATATCTACGCCCATTGGGGGCGTGGCAAATCGGATAAAACTGTATCTCCTAAAGTTGTAAACCTAGAATGCTGAAATTTTGCACGTCATATAATGGTATAATTCTATAAAGTCTGAATATAAATTATAAGTCTACGCCCATTGGGTTTTAGTTATAGTTTTAGGCGTCCTAAGGAGGCGTAAAAACTATTTTGGGGCATATCGAAAAATACGCTGTAATTTTCACATTTTTAAGGGTAAGCATTCAAACTTTGCAGTTAGGGTACCGTTATCTCTTTCTAAAAACTGACCTAAAATGAGGTGTCTACGCCCAGTTGGGGCGTGGCAACTCGGAAAACCCTGTATATTCTACAGTATTAGAGCGAAACTTAACTACTAAATTGTTGATGGGATGTGAATGAGTATTCCGCAGTCGGTAACGCCCGACTGCAACGTTCTTACTTGTTTTAAATTATTTATTACCTTTTTGTGTTTTTTTTTTCTCCAGGAAGTCGAGGAACGTTTTCGAAAAGCTATGATAACGAATGCCCAACTTGACAACGATCGTTCATCGCAGACTTATGAGGTTAAACTACTTAAAGATAAAATTGAAGCATTGCAAGAATCTCTTGCTCAATTGCAACGTGAATTTAAAAACAAACTTCGCGATTGCAGTGCCCTTAAGCGCAGCTTAGATCGCACAACCCTAGAATTAAACCTGGTCCAAGGTCAGCTAAGTGAGCGTGATACACTAATAGAAGAACACGGTCTTGTTATTGTTGCTATTGAAAATAGTGATGGCAGCGATGCGAAGCGTGCTCTAGTCACCGTTGAAAACGCCAATGTATTGGCATCTGTGCAAGGCTCTCTTGGTAAGTATAGCTGATTAAAAGTTACAATATACGACAAAATATATATTTTCAGACGTTCGAATTAAAAAGTTTACTGATGAAAAGCTGCGACTTATTAACGAAATGCAAAAGCTCCGTGAACAGCTGGACGCCCTTAAAAGTGAAGGAAGACCAGTTCGAGGCAGTCTAATAAGTGACTCTTTAGGGTTAGATGATGACTATGATGCTCAGAGTAAGTTGAGAAAAAGAAAAAAAGAAAAAATTATAAAGACTTTTTTCATACAGGAGAATCAAATAAAATCATATCCGACTATAAATATAAGCTACAGAAAGCTGAACAGGAAATTGCCAGTCTGCAGGCAAACCTAGCGCGCTCAGAGACTCAAGTTATACGTTACAAAAGTACGGCTGAAGCTGCCGAAAAATCTGAGGCTGAACTTAAAATAGAAAGACGTAAACTGCAACGTGAGGTACGAAAAAATACGTTAACTATCAAGTATTACAGAGAAAAGCGTACAATTAAGTATCGTTGGTCTAAGTTTTTATACTTCTAATCCATCCTAATCCATATATACATATATATAAATATGGTGGGGTCCCTTGGAGCAACAACAAAATTTGATTCGTCTAAAATAAGTTTTTTTATTACAATAAAAAGATAATTACACATAGTTACTAACCTAAAATAAGAGAATCAACAATTAAATGTTCATGCTCCCATTCTTCATTCTTAATCGAATTAACAATGCTCATATTGAGATGTGTGGCACCGAGACCAAAATTAAATTGTATGAATTTGTGAGTGCGATCGTATATGACTTAGACGCACAATATTGTATTGAGCGATAAAGAATACATAAGTCTTGAGCCCGAGTGCTTCGATGAGTATATGATTTGCGTCGCAGTTTGCAGAGAAAACAAGTAAGAAGACTCTAGTCGAGACTGCTCGACTAGGAGATACCCTGAACCCTCTAATTTGATATACTAATCACTCTGCACTTCTTTTCGGCATACATACATACACACGCACGTATTAGAACGCGCTCTGCAAACTCCGCAGTAAGCAGCGACTGCGCTTGGGCTGCGCTGCAGTGTGGGGAGCATTATAAGAATTTATTTGTTGAATAATTTAATTTCTAGATGTACAATCTTAACGAAACTTTCAGAGCGTAATCATATGGTGAAAATGTATGTACATTTCAAAGCACACGTCTCTAGTACTTGAAATACGCCTTGTACAAAGGTGAGGGTGAGGGGGTTGATATAGTGGTGGGGGGTAAATTACAACAAAAATCGAAATTATATAAAATATATATAAGTCTACATTTGAAATTTGCAAGCTCTAGCTCTAAAAGTGTAGGAGATATAATTAAATAACTTGCTTTCGATAAGGTTTTTAATCGATAATAAATTATCGGGAGTAGTTATCGATATAAAAAGAAAAACTTGATATGCGCGTGATACACACGGACCTAGGAAAAAAATTTCAAGTCTCTAACTCTTATATCTTCTGAGATCGACGCGTTCATACATACGGACGGACGGACGGACGGACGGACGGACGGACGGACAGACAGACGGACAGGGCCAAATCGACTCAGCTCGTCGCCCTGATCAAGAATATATATACTTTGTGGGGTCTGCCACGCCTCCTTCTGCCTGTTACATACTTTTAACAAAACCATTATACCCTGATTTCCCATTTTCAATGGGTTCAGGGTATAAAAAAAAAAAAGAAGAAAAACACGAAGGGCAATGAAATTGTGTGTGTGCAGACCAGATAGCCGACCGACCGCAAATTTACCGTTACAATTTGGTAGCAAAAAAAATATTCTTTATGCGTAGCAACGTTTTCATACCCTCCCCACAAATAACGAGCAAACGAAAGGCAATGTAATTTTTTTTATACAATATATGTATATTTAGAATCATTATATTATTTAAGATGTCAGGATTAGTAGATGCAGAATGTCATGAAAACGCTAACATTTTACATGAGCACGGCAAACCCCTTTCAAGAACTTCATATACTCTCTAAATGAAAAGGGTATAGAGACAGAGTAAGAAAAAAAAAGAAAAGCGCACGATCAGGCTTCATATTAAAATGCGTGCTTTACGCTTAAACGCTCGCAGCGCACTAATCTAGGCGTGAGATTTTTTCACTGCTCGAGCCTCAAGCGACGGAGCCGAGCAAATACGAAGTTTTGACACGAAGTTATATGCATGGAAAAACTCGAGTGCCTTAACCCCGAAATGCTTTGGTTAACTGTTGTATTGCTCTATGCGTCTTATTTATTCCCATTCTTTTTACTAAAGGAAGGAAGTATTGCGATATTGAGTGCATGTGATCTCCCACTCTATCAACACATTGTATGCCTATCACTCACTTACTCAGTCTCAATTCGAGTGCACTCTATTTTGCTAGGTTATGAGTGCGGCCATGCAGCTCTCTAGTACACACATAAACATACACACACGCACATACATATAAAGGCACTCAAAAGCTTCTACAATGATTACCCCATCATTTGTGAGCATCGCGGCCCCTGCGTACACACAATCAAACATATGTATGTAAGTGTTCACAGTTCACAAGATCAACCAAATGCAAATACTAGGTTTTAAAATTACTGCAGCCAGCAAGAGCCTCGCACACAGGCATACAAATGCTCATAGTACATTTTCATTATGTGCACCAACGTAAATATTTTGTAGGAGCTTGGTAAACGGTTTGAAAAGTACGGAATACTCTTCACTCAGAAGGGAAGGCATGGGCTCTTGCTGCGCATGAAGCGAAATGATTCTGCGTTCGTATATTTTCGTAGCTCGAACCTAAAAGTAAAGGAGCCGAGCGAATCCAAAGCTGTCTGGGGTGCTAAAGCCTCAGAAAAAGCGTGCAAAAAGCTTTCCACTAGTTGTCTAGTCTATGTGTTCTCTGGTTAGCGATAATATTGATTTAATTTCTTATTGAACTTCACTTTGTTAACTCTCTTTTGTTTTGTTTCGACAGCTGATCTTATTCGAATGGTTATTTGCATTAATCGATATTTGGCTCAAATATGTATGTATGTAAAGCTCACAAACATATGGTCAGTGAAATAAATGCACACAAAGCTTTCATGGCCAGAATTGGTTTCAATCACAAGTATTGCTTTACTTTATCAAAGGCTATTTCACAATCAGTTGACCAAACAAACCTTATATCTTTTCTGAGCAAGTAGTGTAGAGGATCGAGCAAAATTGAGACGTTAGGAATATATTTCCCATAAAAATGCACTTTACCTAAGAACTGTCTTATGTTTGTCTTATTTTGTGGTAAAGGAAGTCTATTATAGATTTTTAATTTGCTTTTAGAGGAGTTACTAAATTCTCTGAGATAAAATGACCCAAATATATGATTGAATTTGCCGCAAAATTGCATTTTGTTAACTTTAACCGGAATCCTTCCTTTACTATAGCATCCTTCCTTTACTATAGCATCAATTGAATTAAATGTTCATCGAAAGTCTTTAAGAATATCATAACATCATCTAAGTAGTTTACAACAAAATTTTATAAGTAGTACTTTCTAATTATATTCACCAATATTCTTTGAAATGTTGCAGGAGATTTTTTTAATCCATAAGGGAAACATGTCCATTGATAATGACCTTCTGGTGTTAAAGATCCAGTCTTTTGCCTATCTTGAATTCTCAACGGCGTTGTGAAAAATTTACAATCAACTGTCTTAACCATTAAATCTTCAATTAAAGGGAATGGTTGTGATTGAGGTACTATTAGTTTATTTAAATCTCTAAAATCAATACATAGTCTGCTCTTCTTCCCTTCATTTCTTTTATAGGCCAATCTGACTGGTGCTGCAAATGAACTATAGGATTCCTCAATTAGGTTGTTTCAATAACTGCCACCTCCTTTTCAATTTTAACTTTGTCTTCACAGGAACATCTATAAGGTCTTTCGTAACAGTATTTTTATATGGGTTCACCATTGAAAATGGCAAATCAGGGTATAATGTTTTGTTGAAATGTATGTAACAGGCAGGAGGGGGCGTGTCAGACCCCATAAGGTATATATATTCTTGATCAGGGCGACAAGCTGAGTCGATTTGGTCCTGTCCGTCTGTCCGTATGTATGAACGCGTCGATTTCAAAAGATATAAGAGCTAGAGACTCAAAAATTTTTTTAAATGTCCGTATTTACAGGGTGGATATTGAGTTTATCACTAAAAATCGATAACTTATCCCGTTCTTTTTTATCCCGTTTATTTTATATCTCCTACATCTTTGGAGCTACAGTCTCCAAGTCTTGAATGTATATTTATATGCATTTAATTCAATTTCGGTTTTTGTTAAAATTTACCCCCCACCCCTAATTCACTCCCTCACCCACAAATTTGTAAAATTTTAAATTTTGTTAAAATGCTAGAGACTTGTGCTTTGGCAAATACATGCATATCTATGTTGTATTTATAATCTGTAAGTTTCATTAAGTCCACCCATAAGAAAAATTATTAAGCAATTAAGTTCTCATAGTAAGCCACCGCTGCAGCCAATGTATGTTTATGCGTGCGCGTGTGTGTGCATGTGCGAATAATTATTGAAATATCAGTTGCTCTCGACTAGAGCTTTCTTACTTGTTCTACTTGTAAATCTATAAACGCTTCGTAGTTCTTTACTTTGCCAACATCATGCCTATCATTAGCAAAAATATGTTTATAATTATTTAACAAGGAACTTATTTTATTTCTTTGATCACTATTTAAATGATTAATATTAATGTTGAAGTCATTTACATCAATGCCGTCATTGAAATTTACTTGAAGTTTGACAAAAGCATTCTTAATTTTAATTTCTTTATATACTCATTCACGAAAGTGATTTAGTATATTGGTTTTGTGCAATGTCCGTCTTGCTGTCCGTCCGTCTGTCCGTATGAACGCAGTCTATTTCGGCGCTATTGAAGCTAGAGACTTGAAATTTGGAACACATACTCGTGTATATCTCTGATTCATAAAGTGTTCAAATTCCCGATCCGCCCACTAGGGGCGTGGCAAATCGGAAACTGCATTTTCCGATATACCAGTAATCATATTAGTTGAAGAGCTAGAAAATTTTGAATGTAGATCCGTGTCGACCACCCAAGATCATGAGCTATTGCGAATATATATACGCCCATTGGGAGCGTGGCAAATCGGATAAAACGGTATCTCAAAAAGTTTTACAGCTAGAACGCTGAAATTTTGAACGTTTTTCTATTGCTCTGATTATATAGTCTCGTGAAATTATATGAAAATTGTATGTCTAAGCCAATTATGGGCGTGGCCAATTGGACCTGAAGATATAGTAATTTTTAAATTTGCTCCTCTATCGATGACCCAAAAATCATTTTTACGTCTCTTTAGAGGCGTGGCATATCGAAAAATACCCTGGAATTTTCACATGTTTGAGCGTAAGCATTAAAATTTTGTAGTTATGGTGCCGTTAGCTCGTTCTAAGGACTGACTAAAAATAAGGTATCTACGCCCAGTAGGGGCTTGTCAAATCGGGAAAAACTGAATTCTCTACAAGATTAAAGCTAAACTTAGGTAATAAATTGCTGATGGGCTATGAATGAGTATTCCGCAGTCGGTAACGCCCGACTGCAACGTTCTTACTTGTTTATTTTGACTCTTGTTATTATTATTATTAATAATTTTGGTGTCTTTCAACTTATTTTCATTATCCAAATTAGATTTTAGTTCTTTTTGTAAAAGGATGTTTAAATTTGAGTCATGGGTCAATCCAAATCTTTTTATTGTATTTAATCCGAGGATCATGTCATACTTGAAATCATTATTGCTGTATACAAACGCATTGATACTATATTCCATACCAAGTATTCTTGCATTCAATGCTATCAAACCATCAGTCTAACCACTGCCACTAATCACTTTTCCCATTTAGTACTACTTTAAATTCAAGAAGAGAAGAGAGAGAATATTTAGTTTTATGGAACTTCAGTAGTGTCAATGTTTTATACCCTGAACCCATTGAAAATGGGAAATCAGGGTATAATGGTTTTGTAAATATATGTAACAGGCAGAAGGAGGCGTGGCAGACCCCATAAGGTATATATATTCTTGATCAGGACGACGAACTGAGTCGATTTAGCCCAGTCCGTCTGTCCGTCCGTCTGTCTGTCCGTATGTTTGAGCGCGTCGATCTTAGAAGATATAAGAGCTAGAGACTTTAAATTGTTTTCCTAGGTCCGTGTATAGCACGCGCATATCGAGTTTGCTTTAAATATCGATAACTTGCCCCGTATTTTGTTATCGATTAAAAACATTGGGTGCAATTTTTTTTTTTAGTTAA
The DNA here is from genome assembly GCF_018153725.1 of Drosophila mojavensis. Classification (NCBI taxonomy): domain Eukaryota; kingdom Metazoa; phylum Arthropoda; class Insecta; order Diptera; family Drosophilidae; genus Drosophila; species Drosophila mojavensis. The sequence continues at coordinate 1,111,877 of NW_025318897.1, read as the reverse complement.
TTTTTAAACATTTTTTTTTTTTATTTTCCAATAGTAAACATCTTAACTAAAGTAGAAAGTATTTTAAAATTTTTTTATGAATTTTCCCTTCTATATATCGTAGGGTCGCAAGTCGCCTGACCCAGAGTTGCTCTGTAAGCAAAAAAACGCGGAAAAAATTGTGCAACTTTCAAGTTTAATGCTGCGGTAAATAAAAAGAAAACTTTATATTTTAAAACTGGAAAAGAGCTTAAACAAAAATTTTTATCGTTGAGAAAATGAATAACAATATGAACGAAAGTGTGGAAAACATTATTTCTGCTCAAGCTGATTTTATTAAAAATATTTGCCTAAAACTAGCCGGAATCTATAAAAATTCAAAATAGGTCATTCATGGGCAGAATATTCAGAAACTTAAACGAGCCGAGGACCTCGCGAAATAAAATTGTCCATAAGGAAGCTAATTATGGAGAAGCTGGCACTCAGGTGAAAATAAAATTTGCTTCTGATCTTGCAAGCCAAGAGGAACACAATATTTGCTATCTTTTCTGAGCCTTATATAAATAGTGAAAAATTTAGAGCGTTCTGCGCTCAAATATTGAAATAAACATGAATAACTATGCTTCGTATCCCAACTGTGAATATAGTTTTGATCCATGGATACCAGTTAATGGATAGCTTTTAGTATTCTTGAAGAAAACGCATCAGAAGCTCGGGACAAAACTTATACAAATTTGAAAATTTGCTCTGATTGAGCGTCCGTCAATCGCGTCTCAGTAAAGATAGGACGATATAAGCGAAACCGGAAATTCAAAAAGAAAACGAAGATAAACATGATTTAGACAATTTGAATATCGAATTAGGTGAAAAATATTAATATTATTGATGTTCATTTTCTAAATACAGTAGAATCCGGTTATAACGACTCCGTTTAAAGCGTCCAACCGGTTATGTCGACGAAAATTCGATGTCTTGGTTGGTCCCGATACAAACTTATATGAAAGAGCCTCCGCTTAGTACGTCTCCGCTTTTAACGACAATCCGCTTATGCCGACGACTTTTTCATAGTTTTGAGTCAATCACCGGTTATTACGATGTGATAAAAAAAAATCGCGAAATAATGACAACAAATTTCAGCATAAAAACACTGTTAGAAATGTATATATTGATCAGTGATCAGTACCCTTGCTTATGTGCGTAGCAACGCCACAAATGCTGCTAAGACAGAGAGAGGGAGAGAGACAAAGTACAATGCCGACGTCACAAAAATGTTTCTAAACCATGTTATTGAAAGAAGTTTATAAAAAATGGTTGTTTTGATTAAAAATTTAAATTGTTTTATAGTAAAAGTTATTACGAACATGGCAATCGTAAAAAAAATGAAAAAAAAATATTTTTTACTCTTTCTGGTTAAAGCGTCCTCCGGGTATAGCGACGTAAAATCGACGGTCCCTTGAGTGTCGCTGTAACCGGATTCTACTGTATATTATAAGCGAAAAAGAAAAAATTTTTTTTTTTTAAATATACACTTTTACATTTTTGTATTATATTATGACTTATTCTAATAATTTTGTAATTGAATATTATGTTGAATATTGAATATTAGATGCATGTAAAATTTCAACCTCCTAGCTCCTAGCTCCTAGAATTTATGCCAAAATTTCGGGCTTTTTTCCTATAGTGCACTGCAGCCAATGCGTGTTTATGCGTACGTGTATGTCTGTGTGTGCACGTGTGTGTGCGAATAATTATTGAAATATTAGTTGCTCGAAGGGTTCAGGGGATCTCGTAGTCGGGCAGTCTCGACTAGAGCAATTAAAATTAAATGGTTTTTGTTAAAATTTACCCCCCCACCCCTATATTCATCCCCTAACCATCACCTTTGTAAAAGGCGTATTTCAAATACTAGAGAGTTATGTTCTGACAAATGCATGCATATCCATGTTATATTCATAATTTAAAAGTTTCATGAAGATAGTCCATCCACATAAAAAGTTATTAAACAATTAAGTTCCCATAGTAAGCCCACACTGCAGCCAATGCGTGTTTATGCGTGCGTGTGTATGGCAGTGTTAATGATGTGTGCGAATAAATATTGAAATATCAGCTCGAAGGGTTCAGGGGATCTCGTAGTCGAGCAGTCTCGACTACAGCTTTCTTATTTGTTTTTGTTTTGCTTTATTATTTTATTTCTATAATATATTTAAAATATATATTATATCCATAAACGTAATAGTTGTTGATTTATAATATGGTGGTGCTCCTTTGGAGCTATAACAAAATTTGATTCGTCTAAAATAAGAGTTTTTAGACCCTGGACCCACTGAAAATGGGAAATCAAGGTATAACGGTTTTGTTAAATGTATGTAACAAGCAGAAGGAGGTGTGGCAGACCCCATAAAGTAAATATATTCTTGATCAGGGCGGAGAGCTGAGTCAATTTACCTCTGTCCTTCTGTCCGTCCGTCTGTCTGTCCGTATGTTTGAACCCGTCGGTCTGAGAAGATATAAGAGCTAGAGACTTTAAATTGTTTTCCTAGGTCCGTGTATACCACCCGCATATCGAGTTTTGCGTTAAATATCGATAACTTGTCCCGTTATTTTGATTAAAAACATTATCGAAAACCAGTAATAAATTTATATCTCCTACATCTTTAAACCTAGAGTCACCATATTTTTAATGTATATTTATATGTACTTTATGGAATTTCGACTTTTCTCAAAATGTACCCACCCTTAACTCACCCCCTCACCCACAAATTTGTAAAAGACGTATTTCAAATATTAGAGACTTGTGCTTTGACAAATGCATGTATAACTGTGTTGTATTCATAATCTGAAAGTTTCATGAAAAAAGTGCAACCTCAAAAAAAGTTATTGAAAAATTAATTGGAGTCAATGCATGTTTTTGCGTGCGTGCGTATGCCTGTGTGAGTGCGAATAATTATTGAAATATCAGTTGCTCGAAGGGTTCAGAGGATCTCGTAGTCGACTCGACTAGAGCGTTCTTACTTGTTATATTCTGAACCCACAATGCTAATTATAATTTGAGGTTAACCAAGTCAACCATTGTTTAATTGCGTTACTTGTGAAAGCTGACTCCCTGTCTGCCTTGAGTGTTATCGGCTTGCCCATTTGGGTAAACACTTTTAAAAGTGCACGTTTGTCTTCGAGCCAGTCAAGGCCTTTTACTTGTACTAACATCACAAATTTTGAATATATGTCAATCAATGCATGTTAGGTAAGTTTTATTCTCTGAAGTAGAGAAGTCGACCATAAATAATTCGCGGGGGTTGGATATTTCTGGTTTTAATTCAAATGGGGCGTTAGTATTTCTATATTCTGTTTTCGACAATTGGCAAACATCGCATTGATTAATAATGATTTGTATTAATTTACCAGAGTGTTTCTTTGGAGTCTTAAAAATTTTTCTGTGTCAGGGTGTATAAGCTTAATATGTTGACTTAATATTAATTCTTTAAATTAATCGTAACTCTCTATATCTTTTAAATATAATAATGCTCTTACAATGGAATCGTTTGGTCAGAGACTATCTCCATGTAAGCTTTTTGAATGATGAGAAAGTCCGGATCACTTTCAATATAGAGTGCACTGTATTTTGCAAAAAAGTGGTCCATTAATAACTGCTTTGCAGATTCGAAAGTTCCCTTTTTATAAATTATTATAATTTTTTGTTTTTTGAAATAATTTTCTACTTTAACTGAAATATTGTCCATTCTGACCATGATTACTTGTCGATAGTAGTGATTTAGATGTTTTAGGGATTAAAAATGAACTATCCTCTTCCGCACTATGTACAGTTGCACAAGTACTTCCTAACATTACATCTTCTTTTTATACCCTGAACCCATTTTCAATGGGAAATCAGGGTATAATGGTTTTGTTGAAATGTATGTAACAGGGAGAAGGAGGCGTGGCAGACCCCACAAAGTATATATATTCTTGATCAGGGTGACGAGCTGAGTTGATTTGGCCCTGTCCGTCTGTCTGTCCGTCTGTCCGTCTGTCCGTATGTATGAACGCGTCGATTTCAGAAGATATAAGAGCTAGAAACTTCAAATTTTTTTTAAAATGTCCGTAATTACAGCGCGCATATCAAGTTTATCATTAAAAATCGATAACTCATCTCGATCTTTTTTTATCGATAAAAAACCTTATCGAAACCCAGTTATAAAATTATATCTTCTACACCTTTATTGCTAGAGTCTCCAAATTTTTAATGTATGCTTATATGCAATTTATATAATTTCGGTTTTTGTTAAAATTTACCCCCCACCTCTAAATTCACCCCCTCACCCTCACTTTTGTAAAAAGCGTATTTCAAATACTAGAGACTTGTGCTTTGGCAATTACATGCATATTCATGTTATAATCATAATCTAAAAGTTTCATGAAGATCGTACGTCCATAAAAAAAGTTATTAAACAATTAAGTTTTCATAGTAAGCGCACACTGCAGCCCATGCGTGTTTATGCGTGGTTGCTTGTGTGTGTATGTGTTTGTGTATGTGTGTATGTATGCGTGTGTGTGTGTAGTGTGTCTGTATGCGTGTGTGTGTATGTATGCCTGTGTGTGCGTACGTGCGTGTGTGTGTGCGTGTTTCTTGTGTAAGCTGAAAGTCGCGAAAAAGTATTGAAATATCTATTGCTCCAAGGGTTCAGGGGATCTCGTAGTCGAGCAGTCTCGACTAGAGCTTTCTTACTTGTTGTGATTGAATGCGTGAAATTGAATCGGCTACATAATTAGTTTTTCCTTGAATGTATTTTACTGTGAAATCGAATTCTGACAGGCGAATTTGCCACCTTTCCAAAGCTTTGGAGTTTCAGTTGCGACTTGAAACAATTTTTTGGATTCAGGACAAACAAGTATTGGGTCGCTTGAAATTAGAATTTTTAATTTTTCAAAGGCCTGGATAAAAGCTTCGTTTCTTAAATGAATGTTTTTTTATACCCTGAACCCATTTTCAATGGGAAATCAGGGTATAATGGTTTTGTTGAAATGTATGTAACAGGCAGAAGGAGGCGTGGCAGACCCCACAAAGTATATATATTCTTGATCAGGGCGACGAGCTGAGTTGATTTGGCCCTGTCCGTCTGTCTGTCCGTCTGTCCGTCCGTCCGTCTGTCCGTATGTATGAACGCGTCGATTTCAGAAGATATAAAAGCTAGAGACTTCAAATTTTTTTTAAAATGTCCGTAATTACAGCGCGCATATCAAGTTTATCATTAAAAATCGATAACTCATCCCGATCTTTTTTATCGATAAAAAACCTTATCGAAAACCAGTTATAAAATTATATCTTCTACACCTTTATTGCTAGAGTCTCCAAATTTTTAATGTATGCTTATATGCAATTTATACAATTTCGGTTTTTGTTAAAATGTACCCCCACCTCTAAATTCACCCCCTCACCCTCACTTTTGTAAAAAGCGTATTTCAAATACTAGAGACTTGTGCTTTGGCAATTAGATGCATATTCATGTTATAATCATAATCTTAAAGTTTCATGAAGATCGTACGTCCATAAAAAAAGTTATTAAACAATTAAGTTCTCATAGTAAGCGCACACTGCAGCCCATGCGTGTGTATGTGTGTGTATGTGTTTGTGTATGTGAGTGTGTGTATGCGTTTGTGTCTGTATGCGTGTGTGTGTATGTATGCCTGTGTGTGCGTACGTGCGTGTGTGTGTGTGTGCGTGTTTCTTGTGTAAGCTGAAAGACGCGAAAAATTATTGAAATATCTATTGCTCCAAGGGTTCAGGGGATCTCGTAGTCGAGCAGTCTCGACTAGAGCTTTCTTACTTGTTTTTTAAGACAATTGGTAATAGGTTTGGCAATTTTTTCGAAATTTGGGATAAATTTCTCATAGTAGCCACATAACTCAATTTTATTTGAACTCTTGGGGAGAGGAAAATATCTAATTGATTTTATTTTATCTTCATTGGGCTTGATGCCATATGGGCTTATAATATGACCTAAAAATGTTGTTTCCCCTTTTAAGAAATTCGCACTTATCAAGCTGCAACTTTAAGTTGGCTTCTTTTAATTTACTAAACACCTTTCTCAACGATTCCAAGTGTTCAATAAATGATGTCGGGAATACAATTACATCATCGAGATATGCTAAACAACATTTAATTTTTAACTCTTTTAAAATATTATTCATGCAACGCTGAAAAGTTGCTGGTGCGTTTTTTAACCCAAATGGCATTCGTGTGTATTCATATATTCATTTGTTGAAAATGCAGTTTTTGTGATGGAATCTGGATCCATTTCTATTTGGTGGAAACCTTTTGCAAGATCGATAAAATACTGACACCTGCCTAACTTACAAAGAATTTCGTCAATATTTGGGACGGGCAATTTATTGTTTATAGTTATTTCGTTTAATCCGCGATGATCAAAGACAACACGATATTTTTGATTTCCTGAAGTATCTAGTTTTTTGTACCCCATAAGGGGCTGCAATATGACGAATTACTTTCCCTGATAATACCTTGCTCAAAATTTTCCTCAACTTGAGTGTCTATTTCTTGGTCAGACGCGAACGGATAACTTTGGAGTTTTCTTGTAAACGGGATTATTGTGAATGACTTCAATTCGATGCTTGGTTTGATTATTAAACCTTAATATTTGGCCTTCGCGATACTGAATGTCAATAAACTGTTTTAAAAGCTTACGAAGATTTAGCTGTTCTTCTTTATTGAGGTGGCCGAGTCGGTATCTGCTGCCTATTGGATTTTCAACTGCGTACGTAAGCTCTAGAGTAACTGAAGTTTTTATTATTGTCAGGAAAATCAAGTTGGTGAGAAAATTTTTTTTGTTTATTATAATTTGATCTTTGGAATAATCGATAATTTAATTAGTTGCCTTTAGAAAATTGCGTCCTAATATATGTCATAATAGTGCGAAGATGGAAATATGTAAAAACGTTGCTCTACTGGGAAAAGCTCATTAGGTTAAACAGTAGTTATTTCATTCAGATTCACTAATCCATGCAATGCACGAGCTGCTGTAGATGTTAATGTTATGGGTAGCTATTATTCTTGAATTTTAAGGCAATATATTGATTCTGTTGGTGGGTTTCGGAATAGAACTCGTCACTATTATTTTGGTATTCGTAACTTTGATTATAGTATTGATCAATCGGCATTTCTATATGATGGTAATCATTAATTTCCATCTTTAAATAATTGTGGATTTGGTGGTGGGATTTGTGGTGGTAAAGAAGGTCGTCCCTGATTAAATGTGGTCTGTGGACATGGTGTGGTATAAGATATTGATTGATGGCTTTATTTGAAGTTCTTCTACAAATTTATGTAAGCTACCCTGGAAATTAGTGTTATAGAGACGGCGAAGCAGTTCCTCATAAGATATGTGCTCGTTGATTAAAGTTGCTCTTTGGGAATTCCAGTTGCTGACACCTTGAAGTCTTACTGCTTACTACTGCAACACTTCCGTCGCTTCAAAGATTATGCTTTGCTGCCTGAGATCATGTGTTGGATAGAGAGCAAGCAGATAGTCCAGTCGATGAATAAATGGCCCCAGAGTATCTTCATGACCCTCGAATTTTGGAATTTGTTTTAATTGCATAGCTGTTCTACTTCCACTTGGATGTAGTTGGTTATGGCTTTCAGTCAGCGACATGATTTGTTTTTGAGTTTTTTTTTTTACTTTATTACTTTATAGAGTTTATGTTTACCGCGCGTATCCTACTGACTGCGCCAATTGCATGTTAGAACAATGCTGTTAGTTAAATGGAAAGATATCTTTATTTTAAGTGGCGTGATTCTGTAGTAACTTCGCTTGCGAGCTTTGAGAGTCGTAAGATTTCGCTGCAGAGTTGGCTAATCAATCTCTCTTATGTATGCATATGAAAAAAAATTTTCTCAAAATATAGTGGCTTTTTGCAATTTTGGAAATACTTGTATGTTAATTCAACTCACTCTTATCCGAATGAATTTGTTCTAAAATTTCTTTTAAGAGTCGGCCAATCACTTTGCGCCCAAACATTGTGGTTTCCAATAAAGGATTCAATGGCGCTATGTATTGCGTCTACAGGCATCATTGTATGACCAAGAAGAAACTTGGTCATTTTATGTTGTTTTCAAAAAAGTTGAAAAGTCTAAAAAATGTGCAAACCAGCAAGCACAGCCTTGTTATACCCTGAACCCATTTTCAATGGGAAATCAGGGTATAATGGTTTTGTGAAAAGTACGTAACAGGCAGAAGGAAGCATCGCAGACCCCATAAAGTATATATATTCTTGATCAGGACGACGAGTTGAGTCGATATAGCCCTGTCCGTCTGTCCGTCCGTCCGTCCATATGAGCAAAAGGATCTCAGAAGATATAAGAGCTAGAGAGCTGAAATTTGGCATGCATACTCGTGTATACCATAGGCAGTACGAGTTTGCTTTATTTTTTCGATAACTAATCCGATAACTTTTTTATCGAGAATAATCGAAAAATCGACTTGGTTTTTTCAGCCTAGTTTGAATACTTTAAAACCTGGAGACTTCAAACTTGCGTTGTATATAGAGTTAATGGACACAAAGATTTTGTAATTTACAGATTTTGGATACCACGCCCCCTTCGCCCCCAATTTATAAAAAACGCATTTCAAGTACTAGAGACTTGTGCTTTGGAATGTAACTATATGATTACGCTTCATAAAGATTGTATGTCTACAAAAGAAATTATTCAACAAATAAATTGTCATAATATTGCACATTGCAGCGCAGCCCAAGCGCAGTCGCTGCTTACTGCGCAGTTAGCAGAGCGCGTGCCTATAGGTGCATGTGTATGTATGTAAAAGAAGTGCAGAATGATTAGAATATCAGCTTGGAGGGTTCAGGGTATCTCCTAGTCGAGCAGTCTCGACTGGAGCCTTCTTACTTGTTTTTATTTTGGCCAGCAAATTTATCTGAGCCTATTTCATTACAGCTTCTTTTGCCATCATCTTTTTCACAGCTAAAGCAATTACATAATAATTTCGCAATTGTGATTGCGACTTGATGCACTAAAACTCAACGTAACACTAAATCGAGCATACATCGCTTCTTATCTGTTTAATCAAATAATATTAAAACACTAAGGAATAACGGCACAAAAGGTATCGAAATTCCCGTTTAAAAAGGTTAGGCACACTTAAAAAAAAAATTAAAAAAATTGTATGGACAAGCGATAATTTCGCGCGCACAGAAAAATGTTAGTATACATACGCTTAAATTGTAGTTGATTTTTTTCCGAAACTATATCGAATTCAGTTGTTATTTTTCAAAAGTATGTGAGACATTTCGCATTCGCGGGAATGCAACGGTATACACTGCGCGTCGTCAGGCTAGCGCCCCCTTAACACTCATTATACCCTGAACCCATTTTCAATGGGAAATCAGGGTATAATGGTTTTGTTGAAATGTATGTAACAGGCAGAAGGAGGCGTGGCAGACCCCATAACGTAAATATATTCTTGATCAGGGCAACGAGCTGAGTCGATTTGGCCCTGTCCGTCTGTCTGTCTGTCCGTCTGTCCGTATGTATGAACGCGTCGATTTCAAAAGATATAAGAGCTAGAGACTTCAAATTTTTTTTAAATGTCCGTATTTACAGCGCGGATATCGAGTTTGTCACTAAAAATTGATAACTCATCCCGAGTTATGAATGTATATTTATGTACATTTTATACAAATTCGTTTTTTTTTTAATTTACCCTCCACCTCTGTATACACCCCCTCACCCTTACCTTTGTAAAAGGCATATTTCAAATACTAGAGACTTGTGCTTTGGCAAGTGAACGCATATTGTTCTAATTACGAGATAAAAGTTTCATGAAGATCGTATGTCCACAAATAAGTTATTAAACAATTAAGTTCTCATAGTAAGCGCACACTGCAGCCCGTGCGTGCTTATTGCTGTTTCTTGTGTAAGCAGAAAGACGCGAAAAATGATTGAAACAGCTATTGCTCGAAGGGTTCAGGAGATCTCGTAGTCGAGCAGTCTCGACTAGAGCTTTCTTACTAGTTTGTTTGAAATTACTTCAAAAATTCGATTAGAATTATATATTATAAAGTTGTTCAATATAATTCAAGGATATGGTTGACCAAGCGTGTTTAATACCTTCGATAAACTCTGTCTTTGTACTATAATACTTTCCGGACTCATATATCCTTCGAGCCATAGCTGTCTCAATCATTTTTCGCGTCTTTCTGCTTACACAAGACACACACACATACACACGCATACACACACACAAGCATACACACACACATACAGTGACGAACTAAATTATTGGCACAGCAAGGCTTTATAACTTTATAGCAATTTTTCAAATATTTTGAAACGTTTTTTTAATGAAATAAAAAATTAACCAAATAGAATAGGGGATCTTTTATAAGTTATACAAAAAAAAAATATTCCGAAAAACTTCATCGTACATTTAAAAAAAATTAAATAACCAAAAAAAACCTACATTTTGCTGAACAAAATTATTGGTACACTTAGTATTTTTTGGGTTTTTTTAACAATTTGACCGATTGTGCAAAATCATTTTGCATTTCACTATATGTTATGTTTCTTTATTTAAAGCTTCGCAAATTTGAATTTAAATATATTTTGTAAGAATTGAGCATATTTTATTACTTTTCTTAATAATGGCACCTAAGCTAAAAGAGACATTGATAGCTCAGAGGAAAATGATCCTGCATTTGGATGATCAAGGCAAATTTTATGCATAAACTAGAGAGATAATAGAAAGAACCCGATTTCCTATTCGAAGCTAGATGCAGCGCTCCAAGGAAGCCCGCAATCTGAAAAGTTCATAAACATACAGGTCGCCTTAAGTTGTTGAACAGCCATGAATGCTGGAAAATCGTTCGAAAGGTGCATGTGAATCCCAAAATACCATCTACACAGATTGCTGCTGAAGTTACAAAAGAAATAGGGAAGGATATGCACACATTTCGATACGAAGAGTACTGCACAAGGCCAAATACAAAGTACGTGTGGCTAGACGAAAACCGTGCATCAAAGGTGCTTATAAAAAGAAGCGTTTGGACTACGCTAAGAAAAATTTTAGCAAGCCATCTGATTATTGAAGTCAAGTCATCTTCAGTGATGAGTGGAAATTCAATATATTTCAATCGGATGGGCGTTAAACTGCTTAGAGAATGCCGAATACTTCGTTTCACAAAATCAAAATTACGCCAAGCGTTGAGCATGGTGGTTGTGGGGTGATGGTCTGGGGTTGCATATCTGCTGCAGGTGTGCCCGAATTGGTATTTGTAGACGGTATAATGGACAAACATTTGTATCTAAATATTTTGAGTGATAACCTTTAAAAAAATTCTAAAAAGCTACAACTACCAAGCTCGTTCACATTTCAAAATAACAATGACCCCAAGCATTCTACCAATATCGTCAAATTATTATATAGAATTGAACGCTTGGGGAAATAATTGGATAGGCGCATCTCAAATCGGGTAATAACAAAACAAGCCGACCTAAAACAAGGTCTTATTGAGGAATGGCAAAAAATTAGTGAAGACGTCACTCAAAAATATTTTTTTTCGATGCCAAACCTATTATTAGCCATTATTAAAGTTTAAAGGATACATACCCAATGTTAATTATAGTAATTATCAAATTTTTTCATAACATTTTTATGTTTTTTAATTTTTGGTTTTTAGTGTGCCACTAATTTTGTTCAGCAAAATCGAGGTTTATTTTTGGTTATTGAATTTTAAAAAAAAGTGCGTTGAAGTTTTTCGCAATATTTTTACTGTATAATTTAATAAATACCCAATTCTATTTAGTAATTTTTTTGTTTCACTAAAAAAACGTTAAAAAAAACAATTACAAAATAGCTTTAAAGTTGAAAAAGCTTGCTGTGCCAATAATTTAGTTCGTCATTGTATACACACACATCATACACACACACACGCACACACGCACATACACACACACACATACACACATAAAAGCATCCACGCATATACACGCATGTACTGCAGTGGTGGCTTACTATGGGAACTTAATTGTTCAATAACTTTTTTTATGGACGTACGATCATGAAACTTTCAGATTATGATTATAACATGTATATGCATGTATTTGCCAAAGCACAAGTCCCTAGTATTTGAAATACGCCTTTTAAAAATGTGATGAGGGGGTGAATTAGTGGTGGGGGGTAAATTTTGACAAAAACCGACATTGTATAAAATGCATATATGTAAGTATACATTTAAATTTGGAGACTCTGTGGCACTGTGGCCGGTGAGTAACTCATACACATATACATATGTGTGTGGTATAGTGACTGGCGGATAAGTTGCGCTTATTTTTAAGCACCTGATTTCATTTCAATGATTGTGGGTTTGCCTATCAGAATGCCAGGGTGACCGCGCCGGGCCAAACGAAAAATACCAATTTGGTCTCAAAAATATACTATAAAATACTATTTCATATTTTACAAAATACCACTATAAATACCATAACAAATAAATCGTCTGGAAATTCAAATTATAATAAAATAATAACTGACTTATTATATATAGAAAAAATAAGGGTTTTCCCATTGCAAAAAATGTTTGTTGTTTATTTCATTTTAAAAAACTAATAATATTTCAGTCCAACATAAAACTAGAACAATATGCATTCGTATTCAATTCCATATTCCAATATATATTTAAAGTCTTAAAATTAATTAAATGCTTAAAATTCATTTTGTAACATTTTCTTAAAATAAAATAATAAAGGAACTTCTTTGTTCAGTCTTGCTAGTTTCTCTTAAGATCATTTAATTATATTTACTAGCCTTCTTCGTCAGAGCAGCTTAAATTCAATTTGTTGAAATCTTTACATAACACTTGTTCACTGGGCTTAAAATTATTGCACCCATTTTCGCGCAATGATTATTGTACATGTAATATATGTGATATATTTACATTTTTAAAGCGGTTTCGATTTTTCGTTTTGATTAAATTAATTTGAGAGAATATGCGTTCACACGACGGATTAGAAACAAAATTATTAAATCTTTGTTTTTGTGTAGCCGCATGCTGCTTAAGTGACGCCAGCCTACTCAAAATGTTAGTCTGGCACGCTATGCAGTGCGCATCCATATTATTAGCGCTCCTTCCCAGCCATTTTTCATTTTCCGGCATAGTCTCCCACTCAGCTCTATATTTTTGCTTATTGCTCATGTTTTCTATTTATTTGTTTTAAAATTAAGCAAGTCTTAAGCATTAACACTGACCAGAGAACACATAGACTAGACATGTAGAACAAACTTTATCAACACCGAAAAAATGCGCTGAGCGGACCAGACAACTTCGTATTTGGTCGGCTCGGTCTTCTGAGGCTCAAGCAGTGAAAATAAGGCAAGACAAAATCAGTGTGCTGCGACTGCTGCCACGAAATGCACGCATTACTAAATGAAGCACGGCTATGCGCTCTTTTTCCCTTACTCACTCTCTCCCTCTCTTTATGCTCTCTCTCTCTCTCTATATGGGCTCTCAAATAGCAGCAGCGCACAGAAATTGAATATTGTTCGCGACGATCCCAGCTCTTTCCTCTTGAGTGAAGGGTATACCGAAATCATAAAAGCATTTGTCACGCTCATGCAAACAAAATGTAAGCGTTTCGATGGTTATTCGTGGGAAGAGTATGAAAGCGTTGATACGCATAAACAATATTTCGCGACGGGCAAGTACACACACACTTGTAGTCCCTTGCTACATGTATGAGCATTTGTGACCTGCGTGCGTTACTCTTGCTGCTTGTAGCAATTTTAAAGTCCAGCATTTGCATTTGGTCGGTCTTACGGACTGTCATAACCACTTTAAATAGATGTACTATGTATGAACATACATACATATGTACATAAGTACATTTATATATTATTATTGCTAATCATGTTTATAAATGTGTTTATATCCGTAAATAATTATATATAATTAAAATTATTTTATACACATTTTCAACCGAAAAAATTATCGTAAAACACTACTAACTTATATTGTAAGTATGTGTATGCTTGTATGGGATGGCAAGCTAATTGTCTCTGGATTCAGTAGTTTGTAAATTTTGTATTATTTGAATCGTAGGGTGACTATCAAATGGGCCATTATGACTTAATTAGAAATTTTTGACAATAATGAGTAAAGCTTGAGTATAATATGAAATGTGTATTTCATATATTGCAAAGCATTTAATAAAGTTAGTAGTGTTTTACGATAATTTTTTCGGTTGAAAATGTGTATAAAATAATTTTAACTATATATAATTATTTACGGATATAAACACATTTATAAACATGATTAGCAATAATAATATATAAATGTACTTATGTACATATGTATGTATGTTCATACATAGTACATCTATTTAAAGTGGTTATGACAGTCCGTAAGACCGACCAAATGCAAATGCTGGACTTTAAAATTGCTACAAGCAGCAAGAGTAACGCACGCAGGTCACAAATGCTCATACATGTAGCAAGGGACTACAAGTGTGTGTGTACTTGTCCGTCGCGAAATCATATTGTTTATGCGTATCAACGCTTTCATACCCTTCCCACGAATAACCATCGAAACGCTTACATTTTGTTTGCATGAGCGTGACAAATGCTTTTATGATTTCGGTATACCCTTCACTCAAGAGGAAAGAGCTGAGATCGTCGCGAACAATTTTCACTTTTTGTGCGCTGCTGCTATTCGAGAGACCATAGAGAGAGAGAGAGAGAGCATAAAGAGAGGTAGAGAGTGAGTAAGGGAAAAAGAGCGCATAGTCGTGCTTCATTTGGTAATGCGTGCATTTCGTGGCAGCAGTCGCAGCGTACTGATTTTGTCGTGCCTTATTTTCACTGCTTGAGCCTCAAACGACCGAGCCGACCAAATACGAAGTTGTCTGGTCCGCTCAGCGCATTTTTTCGGTGTTGAAAAAGTTTGTTCTACATGTCTAGTCTATGTGTTCTCTGGTCAGTGGCATTAAGCATTCGATTCATTAAGACTTAAAGAGTGACCAAACCGAAAATACCATATAATACCATAAAATCGAAGAAAAATGCTACTAAATACCTATATACCATTAAAATACTTTTGAGCAAAATCGGAGCTGATAAAATACCAAAAAGTATTTAAAATACCATATTCGGTCACCCGTTACGGGAGTCAAGCGAAGAAATTTCAATTTTCGTGAGCTGCTGCTTGTGCTCACATGCATACATACATATACATATTGAGAGAGCAGAGAGCAGAGAGAGCGAGAGAGCATCTTTTATTCAACATTTGACCATTTCGGTCGAGCGCATGAAGCGGAATGATTGTACTTTCGCATATTTTCGTAGCCCGAACCTAAAAAGTAAAGAGCCGAGCAAATACGAAGTGGTCTGGGAGATTACGCTCGAAAAAAAAGTGTGCAAAACGCTTTACACTACGTGTCCGGTCTATGTGTTCTCTTGTTAGTGGTATCAGCGAAAATATCGGTAAAAATTGGTAATAAAACATCGATGCTCGATGCATCGATGATTTTTTACATAACTAGTCCGTATCACTAACCAGAGAACACATAGACCAGACATCTAGAACAAATTTTTTCAACGACGAAAAAATGTGCTGAATGAAGAGACCAGACAACTTTGTATTTTCTCGGCTCGGTCTTTTGAGGCTCAAGCAGTGAAAATAAGGCACGACAAAATCAGTGCGCTGCGACCGCTGCCACGAAATGCACCCGTTCTCAAATGAAGTACGGCTATGCGCCCTTTTTCCCTTACTCACTCTCTCCCTCTCTCTATGGTCTCTAAAATAGCAGCTAGTGATGCTATTAGCAGCACCGCACAAAAATTAAAAATTGTTCGCAATGCTTCCAGCTCTTTCCTTTTGAGTAAGGGTATACCGAAATCTTAAAAGCGTTTGCTACGTTCATGCAAAATTTTAGCATTTTCATTATTATTTCTAGGAAGGGTATGAAAGCGTTGAGACGCATAAAAAATATAATTTGGCGACAAGCATGCACACATACATTGTAAGTCCCTCGCTAGCATTTGTGTGCCTGTGTACAAAACTCTATTCTTCCTACCTGTGGCGTATTGCATTCTCATGCAAAATGTTAGCGATTTCATGATTATATGTGGGAAAGGTATGAAAGCGTTGCGAAAAAAATATAATTTGGCGACGGGAATGCACACATAAAAATGCTTAGGCGACGACCATGCACACACACATTGTAAGTCCCTCGCTAGCATTTGTGTGCCTGTGTACGCAACTCTTTTCTTGCAACCTGCGGAAGGGAATGAAAGTATTGATGCGCATAGAGAATATGTTTTCACTTACATATATGTACATATGTAGTTATATTTGTGTGCCTGTGTGCGTAACTTGACTGTTGCTGCCTGTGAAATGAAAATATTAGCGTGTGCCTGCCACGGGCTTTGGAAAATGTGTGAACGGCTTTGGTCGAATCAGATTTGCAGGGGGAATATTATTATTACTTCACTGTTCTTCTGTTGTCAACAAATTTGCCAAAATGTATATAAAGTTAAACTACCTATTGATTCATTATTATACACTGAACCCATTTTCAATGGGAAACCAGGGTATAATGGATTTGTTAAATGTATGTAACAGGCAGAAGGAGGAGTGGCAGAATATATATATTCTTGATCAGGGCGACGAGCTGAGTCGATTTAGCTCTGTCCGTCTATCCGTCCGTCCGTATGTCCGTATGTTTGAACGCGTCGATCTCAGAAGATATAAGCGCTAGAGACTTGACTAGGTCCATGTATAGCACGCACATATCGAGTTTTGCTTTAAATATCGATAAATTGTCCCGTTATTTTCTTATCGATTAAAAACATTATCGAAAACAAGTAATAAATTTATATATCCTACATCTTTAAAGCTAAAGTCTCCAAATTTTAAATGTATACTTATATGAATTTTATACAATGTCGGGTTTTGTCAAAATTTACCCCCCACCCCTAATTCACCCCCTCACCCTCACATTTGTAAAAGGCGTACTTCAAATACTAGGGACTTGTGCTTTAGCAAATACATGTTATAATCATAATCTGATAGTTTCATAAAGGAAGTACATCCACAAGAAAAGTTATTGAACAATTAAGTTCCCATAGTAAGCCACCACTGCAGTCCATGCGTGTTTAGGCGTGGGTGCTTGTATGCTGGTATATGTGTTTGTGTGTATGTACGTGTGTGTGTGTGTGTGTGTGTGTGCGTGTGTATGATGTGTGTATATGTGTGTGTATGTTTGTGTGTGTGTATGCATGTGTGTGTGTGTGTGTGTGTGTCTTGTGTAAGCAGAAAGACGCGAGAAATGATTGAAACAACTATTGCTCGAAGGGTTCAGGGGATCTCGTAGTCGGGCAGTCTCGACTAGAGCTTTCTTACTTGTTATACCCTGAACCCATTTTCAATGGGAAATCATTGAAATCATTCTTGAAATGTATGTAACAGGCAGAAGGAGGCGTGGCAGACCCCACAAAGTATATTCTTGATTAGGGCGACGAGATAAGTTGATTTGGCCCTGTCCGTCTGTCTGTCCGTCCGTCTGTCCGTCTTTCAGTTTGTTTGAACGCGTCGATTTTCGAAGATATAAGAGCTAGAGACTAGAATTTTTTTTTAAATGACCGTATATACGGCGCGGACGTCGAGTTTGCTTTTAAAATTCGATAAATCATCCCGTTATGTTTTTATCGAATAAAAAAATTCAAGTTCAAGTCAGATGCCACTATAGATAATTGTGAATGACTTCATTTTTTTAAATTTCGAAAATATTCAATATAATATGTAGATCATATGCTGAAAGTTTCATTAAATTCCGTTAAGTCAAAAATTAATTAAAAATAAATAATTTAAAAAAATCAAATATTTGGCCTATTAACAAACGCACGTGCAGTAGCTACAACAGCATTGTATACGTGTGCACACATACATTCAAACTTCTTCTAGAACATTCACATCAGCTGTTAGTTTGGTTTAGTTTTGGTAGATGACGCTCCAGCAGTGAATCTATTTGAGTTTTGCCAGCGCAACCTCGAAAATGATGTTAATTTTTTTAAGTGTATCAAAATATTTTTATATTTTTATAAATCACTTTTCTATTTAATTTATATTTTTAAATGCACCGAAATTATAATTTTAACCATACTAAATGTGCGTTTTTAATAGTTTGGCTATTATAGCAGATGCTTAGAATCACATCAGCAGTTAGTTTGATTTAGTTTTTCTAGATGGCGCTGCAGCAGTGAATCTATTTCAGTTTTGCCACCACAGCTTCCGAAAGTGAGGTGGCGTAGTGAGTAGCTGCGTGGCGCTCGATCGAGAAGTCGTGGGTTCGAATCCCAGGTGGTGCAACTGATGTTAATTTTTTCAATTGTTTCAAAGTATTTTTATATTTTATTAAGTGAGTTTTGTATTTCATTTATATTTTTAAATATATCGAAATTAAAATTTTAGCTATACTAAATGGGCATTTTTATTATTAGTTGGGTTCAGGGTAGTATCTAGTCGATCACTCTCGACTAGAGTTTTCTTACTTGTTTTTAATTTCCATTTATTTAAAACTAGTTGTCCCGGCGAACTTCGTACCGCCTAACAGTCTCTATATATATAAAACAAAGTAGTTTGTTACAAAACTTATAATTCGAGATCTGCTGCACCAATTTTCATGGTTTTTGATTTGTTGGATTTGTCTCTGCCCCGAATTGGAAACTGGCATTGTATTTTTGAGTGCTCGCTAGAAAAGTAGGGAACGCAATGGCTCTGGTGGCGGGACCACTAATGGCAATGTCACTTTACCACTAAGGCAGCACAAACCGGGCGTTTCACCAGCAAACTTCAATGCGCCACAATGCTGGCAAACAACGTCCATTGGACCAATGCAAACTAAACGATTCAAGCTATAGTCAATGGTGCAATCATATCGAAACGCTTCTCGATTCAAATCAATCCTTGAACCATTTCTTATTGCCATTTCACGGGCTGCCTCTCTTTGAGAAGCACGAATTAAGGCCCTTCTTTGCTGAGTACTAACGCGGAGCCTTTTTTGGGCGATTTCTTGCTCTTCGTCAGATAATTGACTCGCGATATTCCGTTGCCTAATTGCATTATGGGTCCGCCGGGAAAGATTAGATCTTCTAGGACGCAGCATTTTTATTAATAGTAATACTGCCCTCGCACAAAACCATATAAAACAATCGAGAAATATAAATATAAATAATTTACACAAATTTATGTTTGAGACAAACAAATACCTGAACATTCGAGATATTTAGCTTTTGTACGCACGCGCACAATTATTATTTATAAAGTTTAAAAGTCCAAAAATATAAAAAGCCAAAAATAAACTTTTTAATAATTAACTTCTTTTTTTTTTAATTTCGAATTTTGAATTTTTTTATTTATTTTTGATTAGTCAGGTTTTAATCTTTTGATTTTTTTTTTTTTTTTTGCAGATTTTTGATTTGAAATATTTATAAAGTTTAAAAGTCCAAAAATATAAAAAGCCAAAAATACACTTTTTAATAATTAACTTATTTTTTTTTTAATTTCGAATTTTGAATTTTTTATTTATTTTTTGAACAGTCAGGTTTTAATCTTTTGATTTTTTTGAATTTTTGCAGACTTTTGATTTGAAATATTTTTCTTTTTGATTTGGAAAAAAAATTTTTTTTTTTTGTTTATTTTTTTTTTTGTTGAATAGTCTTTTTTTTTTTTTTTTTTTGAATAGTCTTTTTTTTTTTTTTTTTTTGAATAGTCAGGTCTGCTCGAGGCTGTGCCGTAGACTGACTGACTACATTTGTTTATTTACTTCTATACAGGACCGAAACTGTCACTGTTGTCAAGGCTACTGAGTATAAATGGAAATTTGAATCTTTAGGGAAAAACCGCGTTTTTCAAGTATTCGTCAAATTTTTTCAGTATTTTAAAGATCTACTGATCCGCCTCGTGGCGGAGACAAATCCAACAAATCAAAAACCATGAAAATTGGTCCAGCAGATCTCGAGTTTTAAGTGCTAATACACTTTTACACAACTCCCTTTTATATATATAGATGTTGGTTTTCCAACAATCTTCTCAGTTTGCCATTTACAATTTTTTCTAATTAGAATTAAAGTAAACTGATTAATAATAAATTTTCGATGCTGTCAGCAAGGATGGGTGGGGGAAAACCATTCCTTATCTAAAGATGATTTTGCTGTAGCGTGCATGCAGTACAGAATAATTTTCTCTTTAATGCGAGCGATGTATGGTTTGTTTTCGAAAATTGTCCTAAATGTTTCGAAATGCAGCTTTATCAAATTATAAAAATGGTCAGAAGGGGCCTTCAATTTAAGATATCTATTTATATAATGAACATTTTTATTGAATATCAAATACTCAGAACACTGCATTTCATCCGATGATTTTAAAAGATTTGAACAAATTTCGCAATCCGTTTTTTGTAGTAATTTGTAGACAAGATATCCAGCAAAATAACGTAATGCATTTTCGTTAAAAACATTTTCAGTATATGCAATGGTTGCATCTAATGACAATTCAACCAATTCAATATTTGGATCTAGAGGGTCTTGCTCTACAGATGAATTCGTAACACACTGCTCATGAAATACTGATAGGTTAGATCCGCTATCCTTTATTATATTAGCTAACATGAGATCTTCATCTGGAATACAATTTCCAGATATAGAAGCAGATGTCAAAATTTTCATTGAAAGCATTTTAGATATAATAGAATAAAATTCAAAAACTGTTGGATTAGTATTAGTTGCTCCTCGACTTCTAATTAAATAAAATAAATTTTCTAAAGGGTCTTGGTTTAGTTTGGATGTGGCAACACAGAAAGTATTACTGCTGTCATTCCAAATATTTTCCGCTAAAGCAATTATAAATGAGATTGTAATAATCATCCTATCAATACAATATACTTTTTGTGGATACTTCAGGTCATGAAAATAATCTCTCATTTCCTGAAGATACTCATGGACATTATTGTTTTTCTAAGTGCGCATCTATAAGGATTACTATCAAATAGTACTGTTTAAACAATCGAAAAGGTTATTAATTTTCTCAATAAAGATAGCTGTTGCAAGAGCACTATCTTTACAATCAGTAAACCCGCCTGAATCTACAACTGTGTGTATCGTAGTAGCTACATTGTGGCTAAAAACTTAGGTGACAAATTTTTCTTTCATTTTCTCAAAACAATTTGGAGTGACATGTTTTGGAGTCAATTTTGGACATAAGCGCGTCAAATTTTTAGTTTCAATTTCATATAATTTTCTTATTATACTCCATGAAACTGTGTCCTGAGGTGTGGAAATATTATGTTTTAAGAGAATATATCTTAGCGATTTAACAAGATTTGGTACATCGAATATCGCAAATATTTCTTTATCATTAACAGAAAAACTAGGATTGTTGATGCTTATGCCCATACTATCAAAAACGGCCGTATTATTGGATCCCTGATCGCAAACAATGGCTTTAAAATTAAGCCACAATGCTTGCGATAGTCCAATATTCTCCTCCACTTTATTTTTAAAGTCAGTATGTTTTATGCCACGAGCAGTGTTGCCGGCGCCTCTACACAAAAAAAGGACGGTTGAGCCCAGAAAAAAAGACAAAAAACCGACAAAATTTTTTAAAAAGAACAAAAAAAAACAGGACAAACAATTTAAAAAAAAAAAACAAAAGAAGTTCAATAAATTTTTATATATTTTCATTTAAATTATATAAAACTGAGTCAAAAGTTTCGTTATCAACATCCGTCTCATAAATATTTGTTCCGATCATACGCAAATATTTATCGGGAAGTTGATAATTTTGGCAACATGTGCCACGTCGACGTAATCCGAACCTGAATACAAAAAGAAATTGTAATTTTATTATAATATATATGTACAAAAATATTTTTTAACAAATAAAAACTTACCTGTCAAAATCGAATTTAATCAATGTGAAGCCTGTTTCTTAGCGTTGTTTTGACCAAATTAACTTGGCTAAACACCCGCTCGACTTCGGCGTTCGACCATGGCAACGAGAGTAAATTTATTGCAAATAAAGACAAACTTTCAAATTGTTTGTTGCCCGCAGAATCCATATGCTTATTGACCTCAGTCGAAAACGATACGGTATCCTCTTGATTTTTCCATTGGACAAGGTGAACTGTATTATATTGATATACAATTTTCTCAATTTCTTCGGCATCGACTGCAAATAACTCCAATATTTGAATTATTGGGTCTTTATTTGCTCGCAATATATTTTGAACAGAAAATGCATCTATTCGTTGATGGCTATAATAAATTATGGCGACACCTGAATAACAAATATAATAATTAAAATTGTTTAAGTACTAAAGATGGTTTCTTACCTAGCATCTTATTAATGCAAACATCAGTTGACTCGTCTATTAATAAACTATATTTGCTTTCCCCTATATCATTTTTTAGCTCCTCCTCGAAGTGCGGGGCCAAAACATTTTTAATTATCCCTGTGCACTTGGTTCTGTGCAATTTTATATCTTTTGCTTCAAATTGCAACCCACACAACTCGCTCAAATGGCCAACAGTGTTGATTGCGCAATGTTGTGCACAAAAAAGTGCAAGTGCCGCTTCCTGTCTGCAAGTTACGTTGCTTGCCAGAGGTTTGAACTGAATATTTGCAATATGCCTTGTAGGGGTCCTTGGGATCCCGACACATCCAATTCTTTAATTCCGATTCGTTCATCCACGTATCGCGGAACTTTTGTTTATAAATTTCTTTTGGCATGATCAAGCTTCAAAAATTATAACGCAAATAAGCAATATCCGATAGGTCTGATATCGATTACACGTTTTTAAACAGGGTTGCATCGCATTGAAAAGTGATGGGTGAAGCCAAAAAATCAATTTTCAAGCGATGCCATGTAGTTCAAAATAACAAATTGTATATGCGACTCAGAAATATTTAAAAAGGATAAAAAAAAGGCTAAAATTAAAAAAAAAGGCATTTCTTCAGGACAGGGGACGTTTCAAAAATTTTCCGGCAATCACTGTTTCAAAAAGGATAGATCTGTCCGCAAAAAGGACAAAACGGCAACCCTGGCCACGAGCTGAAACCGTATAGCTTAAAACATAATTCCAGTTCTCAAAGAGACCCCTAACAAGAAAACCACAGACTTGCTGTCCTAAAAACTTAGTCCCTGCATCCCTGTATATCGTCAAGAAATTAATTATACTGACAGGCTAATACGGCATATTTTCCATTGGCGCTCATTTTTTCAACAATACCCTGCAGATTTTCTAATAATTCTGGATTAAATCCAGGAACTAAATTTTTTTAAATCGCCCATCGATTATTCTTACATGGGAGTCTTAAATTAAGAACATCCCTAAGATAATCATATGTCCTAGCTGAATAAAAATTAATATTTTTGGAAATTGCCCTATCAGCACTATTATTGTTGGAGTGTGTGGCGTCGCCAATAAGTACAAAGACCGGCTTGTAATTTCCTCGTCTTTATTTCTTAGATTAAAGCTGTGTTGCTCGTATAGCATTAGTTTTGCAACGTCCCTTGTTGCGGCAGGATTGCCCGGAGTGCTGAGCCTCTGAAAGGCCCAGAAAACGCTGGCAGTTTCGGAGACCGTGAGCTCCTGGGCACACGCGGCACTGGAAGGAATTGGTACCGCGTGGCTTGCTGCTTTCTAATGACGGCATCTTTATCTGGAACAAAGAATGAGTTGGAGGTTGAATTGCTTGCTCATTAGAACATAATATGGAGGTTAGTTCGACAGCACAAGGAGGACGAGGATCGGGTTGGAATAATGGGCATGAATGAAGAATATCATTCAGGCTCTCATTGAAACCGAGCCTCACTTTTGTAGTGGTGTTGTCGGAACTCGGGATGGAAGAGTTACAGGAGATGACAAGGTTGTCGGAATCTCAAGTTTCGTCTCACCCGGAACGGAGACTTGAGTTGTTAAGGAGGAGACCATTTCCGGTGAAGTTCGTGAAAGTGGGCCAGTCAGTACCCAACCGTAAACACTCTCTAGACCTAGAAGAGATCCACAGATATTTGGATGGTAACCTCCCTGAATAATAGTCGGAAGGATATCCGCACCTATAAGAACATCAATTTCTGAACTCTTGTAGAGCTCGGGATCAGCTAGCTGAATATTCGGAAGCTGGTTCAATAAGAGTTGCGGAATTGGAGATGAAGGGAGTTTACCGGCAAGTTTTGAAAGGACGAGAGCAGAAGCTTCGACTCGTAGTCTCGGCTTCGATGGAGAACCAATTTCAAAGCTGCATAGCTTTTGTGCATGAGCTGTAACTGCTTGATTCAAGCTGGAAACTTGAGTCTGCACGGATTTGAAGGGCAACTCGATTTTGCGGAATAGTCGCTCAGAAATGAAAGTTGCTTCGGATCCTGAGTCGACTAAAGCACGGACGGGATAGATTGCTCCGTAATGGTATATGTTGATCACCGCCGTGCCGAGGAGAACACCTCGCGTGTTGGCAGCCAGATACGTTTGGACATTGGGCATAACTTGCGTACGAATTGGGGCTATAGCTGTTGCGGATGCAGCAGCAGTCCGAGGAGTATTGTCCCTATGGAGTAGGGTGTTATGTCGACCATTACACTTTAAATAGTTGTGCGTGCTGGTACACTCTCGTAACTGGTGACCCTTAGCGAAGCAGTTCAGGCAAAGATTCTTTGCTTTGATGTATGCCTCTCGTTCATGGATAGAGAGCTGGAAAAACCGAGGGCAAAATCGGATTGGATGGTTCTGTTTTGAACACTGATCGCACAGATTCACTTGCGTTTTGAAGGAGTTGCCTAGCTTGGGAGGGGCAGAGTTCGCGCATCTCGGAACTAAGATTGGAACTGTTGGTGCAGAGCGATCACCTTCCATAGCCTCGAGAGCAAGAGCACGCACGCTATAAAAGTGACTAACGTCCTGCCAGGCTGGAATTTCTGTTTTTTGTGTCAGTGAATGCTCACACGAACACAAGGATACAGTCCCAATTCTCCGTAGAGATTTGAGCATGCTCGATTGCTCGATTGATTCCTTGGTGACTTTGGAGAGGTTGAGCAGGATTTTAAGCTGGCTGTTGACTAAAAGCCGCTTATTCTCAAACCGAACACACAAGGAGCCCCAAGCCGATGCAAAGCCGTCGTTTGTGAGAGGATACTTTGCGATTAAGGCATTTGCATCGCCTGCTGTCTTTGAATTGAGGTGGAATAATTTTTCACCGGAGTCAAGCGCGGATTCTGAATATAAATCGCAGTAAAAAGGTGGCGGAATGTTGGCCAGCGCAAGTAGTCGCCGCGGAACACTTCCGTATCAACGGGTGGAAGGCGACAGCCTCCAAACCCAAACGAGGTGAAAGTAGCGGACATAGGAGCGGGCGCTGTACTCGATGCGGAAAGTGCGTCGATTTGCGCCCCCAGGTGCGTCGTACACCGCTCATACACAGTGTAGCAGTTGTCGAATTTGGCCTCCATGGCTTCAACTTCGCCACTGCTCGCCCCTTGGTTCAACGCTCTGGCACAGACCTTATATTGCTGCTCAGCATCATCCCACGAGGCCCTGACCCGATCTCGGCGGATCTCGAAGGCCCGGAGCAGAGCCGCCTGGGTGGCGTTAGAATCTCCGGGACCGTCAATACGGGCTTCAAATTTAATAAGCCTATCCGCGATGAAATCGGACAGTGACATTTTTGATAGCGGACTTGCGGACTTGGGATTGGATCGAGTGACGACTGGACTACGCTTGACAGTGCTGGTTGTCTGCGGTTTCCCGGACGGAACGGGTGATGCAGAGGCGCTGCGTTTAATCAAACGCGAAGTTGGTACGCTAAGTTGCGCTCGACCCGAACGACAGACATGAAAGCTGACTAGAAGTTAGCAGGCGGAACTAGAAGTTACAGAGGCAGAAAGTCACACAAAGAACAGAGTAATGCAGTTGACAAGAACAAGGAAATTGAAAAAGAAATTGAAAAAGGAATTGTCTTGTTAAGCAAATAAACAAAAAATGGAGAAAATTTAATAAATTTAATTAGGGTAAATTAAACAATTAAATTAAATTATTAAGCTCGGAAGATTTCCTTTTAACAATAAACCAAAAAAACAAGACTAAAAACCTGTTTTCTATTTATTTAAACTACGATTAATTCTGATCGTACAAAACTATCGTCACGAAATTGTGGCGGCCGCTGATAATTATCGAAAAAGTTATTGATACTAGTTACGATCTCAGCTGCTTGGACACAAAGCAAAACAACTAATTTTGCAAAATATGTTTATTATTTAGTAAATGTGCCGTGCATATGTATGTGGAACTTTTTATACTCTGAACCCATTTTCAATGGGAAATCAGGGTATAATGGTTTTGTTGAAATGTATGTAACAGGCAGAAGGAGGCGTGGCAGACCCCACAAAGTATATATATTCTTGATCAGGGTGACGAGCTGAGTTGATTTGGCCCTGTCCGTCTGTCCGTATGTATGAACGCGTCGATTTCAGAAGATATAAGAGCTAGAGACTTCAAATTTTTTTTTTAAATGTTCGTAATTACAGCGCGGATATCGAGTTTATCATTAAAAATCGATAACTCATCCCGATCTTTTTTATTATCGATTTTATCGAATTTTATCGACCTTATCGAAAACCAGCTATAAAATTATATCTTCTACATCTTTATTGCTAGAGTTTTCAAATTTTTAATGTATGCTTATATGCAATTTATACAATTTCGGTTTTTGTTGAAATTTACCCTCCACCCCTATATTCACCCCCTCACCCTCACATTTGTAAAAGGCGTATTTCAAATACTAGAGACTTGTGCTTTGGCAATACATGCATATCTATGTTATAATCATAACATAGATATAAAAAAAGTTATTAAACAATTGAGTTGTCATAGTAAGCGCACACTGCCGTGTTTATGCGTGGGTGCTTGTGTGTGTATGTGTTTGTGTCAATTATTGAAATAGCTATTGCTCCAAGGGTTCAGGGGATCTCGTAGTCGAGCAGTCTCGACTATAGCTTTCTTACTTGTTATTGTTTAATTTATGTGCTAATTGTTTTGCTGCGCTCTTTAGAAGTACGCGAGTGAAAATCAAATAAATCAAAAGCTGCTCATATGTGCATGCGTTTGTTCGTACAAACAGAAGATAGCGGACACACAATTAGCAAATAAATCAATAAAACAAGTAGAAGTAAATATGCTTGGTTATCTTAAATTGCAAAATAAAACTATTAAAAACAGAAAAGGATACTGTTTTTTTATTTAGTATTTCGAGTGAGGAGCAGGTATGTATGTACGTATGTACGTACATATGTATGTATGTCACTCTGCAGCCGGCGACTAGTATATGAGTGTGTGCGGATGTGCTAAACAGCAGAATATTGCAAATAAATGTATTAAACAAATTCGTTTTAATAAATATTGATGGGAATATACATATAGTTATGGAGAGATATACATATGTATATGAATGATATGGCGATATGTAGGACGGAGCGTCGGACTAAATAGGATTAGTACATATGCTTATGTATGGATTGTAACACAGCTTCAGACATATCTATATATGCATATAGGCATGTAGTCAATATAATGTAAATTAGTACATATATAAATATATATACAAGCGGCGGACAAGAAGTGCCAGTGTATGTATGTATATATATGTGTATGTATGTACTACTTTACGCACTTATGTATCTCGACGGCCGATGGAATGCTGATGTGTATGTGGAGGTGGATGATATCCGGCTCAAAGGACCAAATGTTGGAGTGGTGGCGTCGCCGATAAGTACAAAGACCGGCTTGTAATTTCGTCGTCTTTATTTCTTAGATTAAAGCTGTGTTGCTCGTATAGCATTAGTAAAGATATCATATATAAAACACAAGTGTCAATACCAGGAGAGGCAAGTGATCAGTGGAAGGGAGACGAAGTACACAGCGGGGCGCTAAGTACAGCGAACCAGTAGGAGAACAGAGTGCTGTTAATGACATAACGTGTGTTGCGGGAGGAGCAATTCTTGTTAAAGGGATCTGGAATTAACAATTATAAACATGATTATTTTTTAAAAGCATTGTACAAAGCACTTTTGACTGTTAAGAAACATACGGTAAATTGTTTATTGTCGTGAAGACATTAACATGCTTTTTATACTCATTCACGAAAGTGAATTCGTATATTGGTTTTGTGCAATGTCCGTCTTGCTGTCCGTCCGTCTGTCCGTATGAACGCAATCTATTTCGGCGCTATTGAAGCTAGAAGTTTGAAATTTGGAGCACATACTCGTAAAATTTGCCCGATCCGCCCACTAGGGGCGTGGCAAATCGGAAAATCATATATGTTATGATTCTATAAAGTCTTCTGCTATATTTTGGACACTATTGATGCCAGAGACCTCAAATATTGTATATATATTTAGGCTGATCACCCAAGACCAAAAAGTTTTGTCGGATATATGTCCGCCCACAGGGGGCGCGGCAAACCGCAAAAGTTTATATCTCCTAAAGTATAATAGCTAGAAGCTTTAAATTTAGATAGTTCAGTTACCAGTAACCTCCTCTATCGATAACCCAAAAATGATTTTTACGCCCCTTTAGGGGCGTGGCATATTGAAAAATCCCCTGCAATTTTCACATTTTTGTGCGTAAGCATTCAAACTTTGCAATTAGGGTACCGCTATCTCGTTCTAAGAACTGACCAAAAATGAGGTGTCTACGCCCAGTAGGGGCGTGGCAAATCGAAAAAAAAAACTATTTTCTACAGTATTAGAGGGAAACTTAACTACTAAATTGTTGATGGGATGTGAATGAGTGTTCCGCTGTCGGAAACGCACGACTGCAACGTTCTTACTTGTTTATCTTTATAATTCTATAAGAAAATTTTCTATATCTAGAACAATTTTTTAAAGCTAAATATCTTTTCTTTAAGTTAAGCAATTCTTTCTGTGCTTTTTATGGTCTACTCCCATCTCATAATATTTTTCCTATAAAATACCTCATTTTGCTCTCTTTTTAAACAATTTGAACAAAAAGAAGTCCTACCAGCGCGTTAAGCGTTGCAACGCTTAAATCTTGACACAATTGATATACACAATTTTTATATTGTTATCAAAGTTCAAAAGATTTTCACAAATCTACTTCCTCGTCACTTTCAATCTGAGCGATTTTATTTTGCTGTCCAGTGGCAAATGAGTTAACGAAATCATCTAAATTATTATTATTATTCTTTTCCATATCTAAATTATTCTTTTTGTATCTATAAGGAGTAATATCCTCTTCCTGAAAGTCTAATGAATAAATATCATCATTGAAGTCACTAACTGAACGAATACACTTGACTATGATGGTGTTTAGTCTCGTATTGATCTTTATTCTTCTGAGCCACTAACTGAACGAATACACTTGACTATGATGGTGTTTAGTCTCGTATTGATCTTTATTCTTCTGAGCCTGGGTTTATATACCCAGACTCATGCATAATTTCAACCCTTAAATCTAGTGCGTCTATTGCTGAGTGTGTAAGGCTCAGTATTGGTCTATGACATATTCTTATCTTATCGCTGAGTTTGTAAGGCTCCACGTGGGTCTATTAGCTATTCTTATCCTATCGCTGAGGTTGTAAGGCTCAGTGTTTGTCTCTTACATATCTGACTCTGGGGTTGCAAGGGTTGGTGTCCATTTGTCTATTTATACAGTCCGTACATGTGACCCTTATCTTTTCCCAGCGCACTACCTGCTAGTCGTAGAGTGCGTCGGAGGCATGTATACGATCTTCGTATATTCATATGTTCATGCGTGAACACTAACACTGTTTGAAAGGAAATTTGGGTCGCACAAATGTATAGTTGGCACTGCATTAAGTCTTAAATGACGTTTACCACCGTTCGAAATGCTTGCGACATATTTTTTCGGTCGAAATTATTCGGTAAATTGCATGCTTCGATCCACTTATTTGCATAAACTTCATTTGACGGAAACGAGAATAATCTAACCGGGAAGTTAATTGAACTTTTTCTATAACTCGCACCACACGTTTCAATTATACATTTCGCGCCATTTCCTCGTGAATATATTTTACTTATATTTTTCACACCAACAGTTGATTTCTTAACACTTGTTTGAGCCATAGTAAAAAAAACAAGTAAGACTGCTCGACTACGAGATCCCCTGAACCCTTGGGGCAATAGCTATTTCAATAATTTTTCGCGTCTTTCAGCTTACACAAGAAATACGCACACACACACACGCACACACAGGCATACATACGCACACACGCATACACACACACATACACACACACACACGCATACACACACAAACGCATACACACACACACACACACATACACACAAGCACCCACGCATAAACACGCATGGGCTGCAGTGTGCGCTTACTATGAGAACTTAATTGTTAAATAACTTTATTTGTGGACGTACGATCTTCATGAAACTTTCAGATTATGATAACAAAATGGATATGCATGTATTTGCCAAAGCACAAGTCTCTAGTATTTGAAATACGCTTTTTACAAAAGTGATGGTGAGGGGGTGAATTTAAGGGTGGGGGGTAAATTTTAACAAAAACCGAAATTGTATAAATTGCATATAAGCATACATTAAAAATTTGGAGACTAGCAATAAAGGTGTAGAAGATATAATTTTATAACTGGTTTTCGATAAGGTTTTTTTTATCGATAAAAAAGATCGGGATGAGTTATCGACTTTTAATGATAAACTCGATATCCGCGCTGTAATTACGGACATTTTAAAAAAAAATTTGAAGTCTCTAGCTCTTATATCTTCGGAAATCGACGCGTTCAAACATACGGACAGACGGACAGACGGACGGACGGACAGACGGACAGGGCCAAATCAACTCAGCTCGTCGCCCTGACCAAGAATATATATACTTTGTGGGGTCTGCCACGCCTCCTTCTGCCTGTTACATACATTTCAACAAAACCATTATACCCTGATTTCCCATTGAAAATGGGTTCAGGGTATAAAAACGCATGTATATAAATTAACAATGGAGTAGTGATGTGATAATAAAAGGTCGTTAACACTCTCTCTGCAGATTTAAGCCAAAATCGATCGCACAATTAAGAGCCCGTGGCAGGCACAAGCCAATATTCACGTATTATGCACATACATGCACACTTACAAGAATCCACAGGCAGCAAGAGCTTTGCATACAGGCACATACATACATATATGCTCATACATGTGCATGGGACTTTAACGGACGATTAACGAAATGATAGAATCGATAGAATAGAGGCATGCTCGTTGACAAATTATATTCATTATGCGTCTCAACGCTTTCATACTTTTCCCACAAATAATCATGAAATCGCTAACATTTTGCATGAGCATGGCAAATCCTTTCTAATGTTCGATTTGCCGCAGGTAGCAAGAATAGAGCTAGCGAGGGACTTACAATGTATGCGTATATGGTGGTCGCCTAAGCATTTTTAATGTGAGCATGCCTGTCACCAAATTATATTTTTTATGCGTCTCAACGCTTTCATACCCTTCCTAGAAATAATAATGAAAATGCTAATATTTTGCATGCACTTAGCAAACGCTTTTAAGATTTCGGTATACCCTCACTTAAAAGGAAAGAGCTTGAATTATTGCGAACGATTTTTAATTTTTGTGCGCTGCTGCTATTTTAGAGACTATAGAGGGAGAGCATAAAGAGAGGGAGAGAGTGAGTAAAGGAAAAAGAGCGCATAACCGTACTTCATTTGGGAACGTGTGCATTTCTTGGCAGCGGTCGCAGCGCACTGATTTTGTCGTGCCTTATTTTCACTGCTTGAGCCTCAAAAGGCCAAGCCGAGCAAATACGAAGTTTTCTGGTCTCTTCAGCGCATTTTTTCGCCATTGAAAAAATTTGTTCTACATGTCTGGTCTATGTGTTCTATGGTTAGTGTCCGTATGTATGAGCTCGAGACTTGAGATTTATTTTATGTATGTCACGCGAATATCGAGTTTTTCACCCAAAATCGATAACGACTCCCGATATGTTGTTATCGATTAAAAAGTTTATCGAAAACTAGGTATTTAATTATACCTCTTGCACCTTTAGTCTCCAATCTTATATGTATTTTATGTAACTTCGATTTTTGCTGTAATTTAACCCCCATCCCTGTATCCACCCCACATATTTGTAAGAGGTGTATTTCAAATACTAGAGACTTGTACTTTGGCATATGCACGTATTTCAATGTTATGATTAAGTAGCTCCGAAAGCATCCATATACTGACGCGATGGTGACGCTGCCGAGTCCAGCTCCTGTCAACCAGAGAGCTACTAAGATTTCTTCGTCCGTAACTAAAACAATTCTGACATTTTTATAAAATTTGAGGTCTTCCGTTAATAGATTTACACTGGAAAGGTTTTTCGACATGATTCACACTAATTTTAGAATTAGCCCGTTCCCTATATCCTCTTTGATTTTCGTAGGAAAGGACCTATTCCTAAAGAATTAAACGAGTCTTTGGTTACATCATCTTCGTATGTTTGACAATAATATTCAGCTAAGGACCGATAATCATTAACAGAGTAGTTGGCATTGATGGATATTGTTATCGAGGTTGGAGCTGTTGCCTAAGGGCCTATTGAAGCCCTCCGTGGGGGCCCGCTTGAGATTTTGGTTGGCTGTTTGCAATGTTGTTATTACTGTTTTGAGATCTTTTGGTCTCAGAATAATTTCCCTGATTGGTATTACCGTCATTATTCTGGTAACGTGGGTGACGTTGAGCAAATGAATTTTGATTTCCTTCATCGTTCGTTTTCGCGAAACTTGCAGCGAATTGTGAATATTCATTGCAGAGCTCAGCTTTTTGAGCTAGCGCTAAAGCTGTGCGTAGATCTTCCGGTTGAGCATGAACTACTAGAGATTAAAGAGACTTTTTTAAACCAGCAACGAAGGAGTGGAGAGCATCTTTTCTAAATTGTTAATTTAAAGTAACTGCTGCCGCAGCGTCGTACCAAATTTTCGCAAAATAGCGCGTACAGGTGTCTTATCTGCCTACGTAAAGTTGAACCAAGCTATAAAAACTTTGAAATTTAAAAAAGTATTAAAATAAGTGTTGCGCCAGAGGCACCTCTGATCTTGTTCTAATAATAACAAGTAAGAAGGCTCCAGACGAGACTGCTCGACTGGGAGATACTACTAACCACAGAACACATAGACCGGACAAGTAGTGTTAAGCGTTTTGCACACTTTTTGTCGAGCATTAGTTCCCAGACCACTTCGTATTTGTTCGGCTCCTCACTTTTAGGTTCAGGCAACGAAAATATGAGAACACAAAATCATTTTGCTTCATGCGCTCGGCCTAGATGGTCGACTGTTGAACAAAAGATCTCTCTACGCTGTATGTTTCCCTCGCAGCAAGAACCCATGTTATCCTTTCTGAGTGAAGAGTATTCCGAACTCTCCAAGCCGTTTGCCATGCTCGTGCAGAATGTTTGCGTTTTCGTTATTATTTGTGGGAAGGGTATGAAAGCGTTGGTGCGCATAATGAAAATGTTTTCGCGACGAGCCTACACACACACTTACAGTATGCTACATGTACTATGAGCATTTGCATGCTTGTGTGCCAAGTTCTTGCTGCCTATAGCAATTTTAAATCCCAGCATTTGCATTTAGTTGATCTTGTCAAGTGCTCACATACATACATATGTATGTATGTATATACATTTGATTGTGTGTACGCATGGGATGCGGTGCTCACAATTATGGGATATCACTTGTAGAAGCATTTGTATACCTATCTGCCTTTACATGTGCGTGTGTGTATGTGTTTGTATGTATGCATGGTACACGCGCTTATATTTAAGTAGCTGACTAACTAAAGTAATAAGTGCACTGCCCATTACTTTTATAGGTATTTCTTAACTGCATGATTTTTATGACATCTAACAGATGCACCCTTTAAAATGGGTCCATTTAGCCAGTACATGTATGTATGTACTTAAATATGCTTCTTATTAAAAAGGTAAATTTCACCTGTATATGTGCAGGTGCAAGGGATCGAAAATCGCATTCCAATTTGCCCATTGGAATTAATCAGGTACTACTTTTTAACAAATCTGATAGGCAAATCCACAACCATTGAAATAAAATCAGCTACTTAAATATAAGCGCGCCTCGTCAATTACGGCCGTGAAGCATTGCTTCGCAAGCACTTTACACTCCCTTAGCCTGGGACAGCTCGTCTTCGCTCGATTCTGCGAAGCTCCATCATAATTGTGGTCGCGAAGGTGCTTATAAGTTTCCAAGCTGACTCCGATTCCAGCATAACGTCGACCATGTTGTCCGCTCTAAGGCAGCGGCCCACTGCTTCGTCCAGACAACGCCTCTCCTCTAGGAAGCGTCTACATTCGAATAGACGTGGTTGGCGTCCTCCACCAGACCTCGTCCGCACAGAGCATTCATCAGTATCTTCGTGGCCAAAGCGCTTTAAGTAGCTCCGAAAACACCCATGTCCCGAAAGAATCTGTGAAAGATAAAAATTAGCCTCGCCGTGTTTGCGGTTTACCTATGGCTCAAGCTTCGGGATGAGAGTATGTGTCCACCGCTCTTTAGTTGAGCTGCTCTACCTTCCTTGCCATCGTGCAATGCTGTTCGCTCTGATATCGTTGCGTCGTAGAGGCTCGTGTGCATTCCGTTCCACGGCTTCGGCGACTAAGTCCTCCAAAGGCACCATGCTGGCTATGACGAGCGCCGCGGCGTCAGAGACTGTTCTGAACGCGCAGCATACTCTGATTGCGCATAGTCTGTAGGTGGCGCAAATGCCCTGGCTGTAGCTCGGCGTTGCCATCGCAGCATAGAGGATGACAGATCTAATGACGCTCATTAGAAGGAGACGTCCTTGCTGTTTTGGTCCCCGCGTGTTAAGCATAATTCTTAAGAGAGCTCTACAAGAATCAGCTGCCTTTTTATGCACATATTCTAAGTGCTCGTGGAAAGTTAATCTTGTGTCTATCATGACGCCAAGATACTTTATCGCCCTTTCTGACGCAATGGTGACGCTGCCGATCTTTATATTAGCAGTTTCCACTCTTTTGCGACTGCTGACTAAGACGACTTCGGTTTTGTGAGCCGCTAGCTCGAGCCCAGCTCTTGTCAGCCAGCTTCGTATACGATGTACATATCCTCAGTATCTTTATGCTCCTTGCCTATGGCGACGACAGCTACATCATCAGCAAAGCCAATGGTGTGCGCACCTGCGTACATAATATTCCATAGGAGAGGCCCCAGCACTGAGCCTTGGGTACTCCAGCTGACACTGTATGAGTTTGGGGACCCTCACTCGTGCTGTATACCAGTGTTCTTCCTCTGAAGTAGCTCTTTATTATCTCTTTTAGATATTTAGGGATATTATATTGTGATAGCGCATCCAGTATTATATCCCAACTAGCTGTGTTAAAGGCATTCTGTACAACCGGGGTCGCGATGATGCATGGCGGAAGTTGCCAGGCCAACAACTTTTTTTAGCGCATCAGTTGTTGACCGGGCCTTTCAGAAACCAAATTGATTAGGTAAAATGCCGCCGGCGCTAGGAATGGAAGTCTCCAGTCTAGAGCAAATAAGTGTCTCAAACAACTTTCCCATGGTGTCGTATAAACCAATCTGTCTCTATTGGTTTATACGACGATGGCTCTTTCGGTGGCTTGCCAGCCTTGGGTAGCAATACCAGGTTCTGGGCCTTCCATTTTGCAGGGAACGTCTCCTGAAAATTCGTTGTATAATTCGGCAAACGTACTAGGGTGCAAGGTGAGGGCTAGCTTTAACGCACGATTTGGGATCCCGTCCGGCCTGGAGCTGTGTTAGATTTAGGACCTCTAAGAGCTACTAAGCTTTCTTCGTCTGTAACTAAAACAATTTGAGTGCTCGTTGAGTCCTGATCAGCATAATCAAACTCAGGGGCAGGAATGGAGCTTAATCTTTCTGGGAAGAGCGTTTCTACAATCGATTTAAGCTCCAAGCGATTCGTAGGCTTATCCTGTTTACCTGCGTATAGTTTTTGAACTACTATCTTGTATGCTCTGCCCCAAAGGTCAACTCTAAGAGGCATTCTCTTTTACTTATCCGAATGGCCTTCTTCAACTGTCTTCTATCTGCCTGGTAAGCCAATTGTTTCTCAAAAAACGTAGACCTACCGCGAGCCCGTTGATAGCTTCTTATTGCCTGGATGCATTTGCGTCGAATGTCACCTATTTGTGCATTCCACCAATACGTAGGCTCATGTTGTCGCGTCAACTGCTTGCGACGTAGCATTCCTCCTATTGCAGGCACTCTTAATTTGGGCTACCATTTGGCATGCTCTGACCTCAGCATTACCAATTGTGCACAGAGACTGAATTGCCGCTGAAAAGTCTGCGGGATCAAAAGTATTCAGCTGATACGATTCTCTCCGCAAGCTTGACGCCCTGGCAGGTGTCTCACCTATTGTGAACAGAAGTGCCGTATGATCACTGCCCGTATAGCTATCGCTATGGTTCTATGTTGCTTCCCGAAAGAGGATGAAGTGACAAAAGATCCGTATCCAGCCCGACTGTAGGTGAATTCGTGACCAGTGTTGAGCAGTGCAACATCCACTGTCGCGAAGATCTTTAGTCGGATACGTCCTCTGGCATTTGTTGTGTGGCTGCCCCATTCTAACGCCCATGAGTTAAAATCTCCTGCTATAATGGCCTTCCGACCCCTAGCATCCTCGGCAAGCTCGTCAATCACCGCTGTGAGTTCACTGAGCAGCCAGGTAGTAGCTGTAGAGCCATATGTTACCGATCGGCCACGTACGAACCCATTAAATGGCTTAAAATTCGAAAGTTGAGTTGCTACATACCCACAACACAGCTTTGCCATTAGCGTCTGTTGACCATGTCCTATGGCAGCTGGTCCTACAGTGATGAGGCTTACTGAGAAAAGCTACGTCTATACATTTTTCCCTTATGGTCTGCTCTAGAAGATATTGGGCAGCAACACAATGATTTAAGTTAAGCTGGAGAAACCTTAACATTTAATTTTACGTGCAGCTTCACGGTAGGATGGGCACTTGAAGCTGCCTGCTGAGTGGTCCGTCTGATTTTCGCCTTTACGGACGCAAAGGCTATATTTTGGTGCCTTGTTGCAAGCTTTTGCACTGTGACCCATCTCTCCACACTTGAAACAGGCACCCTTTAAGTTATATTCGCTGCCGCAGTTGGCTGCAATATGTCCATAATCGAGGCACTTGAAACATAGTTTAGGCTGGTCCACGCCTCGGATACGGCTACTACCCATCCTATTCTGATTTTGGACAGCTCGAGCCGATTCCCAATTGGAAGAGCAACCGTAGATCTTTGCTGTCCACCAAAAGCTGGTCGAAACGATTTGATAGCCTCAATGGGGAGTGAGCTATCCTTCAACTCCACCCTAATTGCCTCCGAGGTCCTCTTTGCTCGTTAACTCATCTAGATCACGAATCTCAATTTGAGCCGATTCGGTAAATGTTTTAGCTACCGCTCGGTCACCAAAGGCCTTTCCTACAGCTTCGTGCAGAGCCTCAGCACTATGCTCCGGCTTCCTACTCAGTTGCAACAAAAGGTCCCCCTTAGCTGTCTTCCTAATGCCTTGAACGTCACCGCTCAGATGCTTTAAATTTGGGTCGCTCTTGACTACACGTAACATGTCCGCATAGCTGCAATCACCCACGCCTTAAATCGCGATTGCATCACTTCTGGGTCGTTTTTGCATAGGCTTGCGTCCATTAACAAGTGTCCAGCTGTTCGGGTTTGTATGTCGATCTGCCTGGATTGGATTTCAGCTGTAGCCCGCAGAGCCATTGGCTCATTTGGGTTCGCTGCACTTTTATTGGGCCTCGGTTTTTTTGAGGGAGTTTTCCTCTGTTCGGAGACAATTTCCCTCGACCGCTTGGGCGTATTGCTACCTCTCTCAACTACTTTCTTGAGCGGCGTGGTCTGTACCTCGCAGTTTTTAACCGGTCGGTTGCAGAGCTTTCCGGCCGTCTTGTGGAGATTGACCAGCCTTGCCAGTTCCTCTCTCATTAGGGCATTAATATGCCGCTGACCCCTAAATAAGGCAAACAAACCCTCTAGAGTAACTCCTATTTGAGCTAAAGCATCGTTTAGTGACTTGGGTGCCTGGCACTCAGCCACTAGAGACTGATTAAAAGTCGACGGCTGCGGCAACGCCCTCTGTTGTTGCTGCGGTGATCGGTGCAACGATCAACGACGCGCGAAAGCGTGCAGCTCTTCCTCCTTCATGGCATCCACTTTTGCTCCGACTGAAGCCTGTAGTGAGCAATGGCAGTAGCTAAAACTCAGCTTAACTACAGCGAGAGGCCGAAAGTATGCACTACTTTTAATAACTGCGACTTCACTCCAGAACTTAGCAACTCACCAAAATTAATGAGCAGCTGATTGTCCGCTGCAATTTCCAGTACTACTAACAGCTGTTAGAGTGAATGCACCTGTGTGACAAATCTTTTCGCGCCTAAAAAAGAAAAGGAAAGAGGAAAGCCCTGACGCCAAAACAGTGACGCTATTGCCCCCCTCTCTTGCACCACTGAATTCTACCACTGGGGTACTCCGTGAACCGCCGCGCAGTGAATCTCTGTTAATTTCCGAGGTCGCTGGGTACGTTGCGCCCACAGCATACACGGCGGATATATTTACGCATGGAAAATCTGGAATAAATGTATAATCCAGAGTTTTAATGTTATAAGTGTATATAGCATCCTGTCCTAATTTGCACAAATATAATATACTAGCAGTCCCAGCAAGCGTTGCATTGCCCTACCCTTATTTCTAGGTAAAAAATGATTAAAAGGTATGTTGTTCAGGTTGGGATACACTCTAATTAATTTATTAATCAGATTTTCATTCAAGCACCTTGTGGTAAACGACATTCTTCGTTTTTTGGTCAGGTGCAAGAACATCTATTTGATCTGGCCGAATTCTGTCTACTAACCAAATTAAAATGTGAGCATGCGGTAGGCCTCGTTTTTGCCATTCGACTGAATACATCCAGCATCGAGTAATCCCAAAGACGTGTTGCTTAACAATGTAATTTATTAGTGACCGAATTTTTTGCCTGAAAACCCGTGCGGTGATGTCGTGTCGATCACTTGATGTTTGTCCGGGAAGCAGCAATTGAATAATTTCGATCCATTTCGGGTTACATGTAAATGTAATGAATAGATCTGGCCGACCATAATGACGAACATATGTCATTGCATCTTGCGCATATTCATGCATATGACGCGGGCTACCTGTGTATGTCGCTGGTAAAATAGTCAATCGACCAACATTTTCAGAATCTCCGTCTGTAATTATTGCATCGCGTAAATGAATATACTCTTCCGAACGCAATTTAGCTTGATTCAAACGGATGAAAGTCAGGCGCTCCGTTTCGATTTTCACGTACATGTCAACGCAGTATTGTTGAAACAGTCGACGAAATCGCAACAAATAATTGTCAGAATTTTCACGAATCATCAAACGATATGCGTAATAATTCATAGAACTAACCTTCTTGCCAGTTTCCTCACCTGAAACAAATGCAGTAAAAATTGTATTTTAGAGCCCCTAATAGGTTTACGACTCTTACAGCTACTCTCTACTAAATTAAGAGTGATAACTTTTTTTGTGTACCAAAAGCAAACAGAATAAAATGTATATATAAAGTTAAAATGAAAACAATGATTGATCTTACCATTCAATGGATTTATCATTTTGATATTAAAGTGATATCCATCGTCTCCCTTGCCAAAACATCAGCGGGTATTGTAAAGCGTCATATGAACGGTGCGTTTCAGATATTCTTTGTAGTTGCGCAGCACTGCGTCGTGTAAGCACAATATCGCGTGCTTCCAAGCTTTCACCAACAATCAGGATTGCCACTTCATCGATTGTTGGAGCATTAAATGTGCGTTCATGTGTTCCAGCTGGTCTTTTATCTGCTCTGATTACTATTTTATAGTCATCTCTTGGCATGCGCTCTAAAGCGGTCTTGAACAACTTGACCAATGCATGATGTTCATGAAGCATTTGCTGCAAATCTTGGAGAATTGCTCTTTTCATCGCAGTGTTGATTTCTTGGCGCCGATCAAGTTGCTCTTCCATATTGCCCATGAAGTATATTTGCAAGAATTTGTGCTGTTCATCTTCAATAGGTTGCAATGATCCAATGCGATGGCAAATCTGGCCTTGAATCTTTACATTCAAAGCCATAGTTATAGTTAGATTTACAAACACTTTTTACAGAAATCTAACCAACTACATTATCCCAAATAAGAAAATAAAATTTTTAACGTAAATTACCTTAAATGTCGGATTATATCCGTGTTCTTCAATAATTTCCGCCCCAAATGAAGTCATTTGGAAACAGGCATTGTATTTTTGAGTGCTCGCTAGAAAATGTCGTGATTCTAGTGTTTCGCCATAAAGCAGGGAACGCAATGGCTCTGGTGGCGAGACCACTAATGGCAATGTCACTTTACCACTAAGGCAGCACAAACCGGGCGTTTCACCAGCAAACTTCAATGCGCCACAATGCTGGCAAACGACGTCCATTGGACCAATGCAAACTAAACGATTCAAGCTGTAGTCAATGGTACAATCATATCGAAACGCTGCTCGATTCAAATCAATCCTTGAACCATTTCTTATTGCCGTTTCACGGGCTGCCTCTCTTTGAGAAGCACGAATTAAGGCCCTTCTTTGCTGGGTACTAACGCGGCGCCTTTCTCGTTCTTCGTCAGATAATTGACTCGCGGTATTCCGTAGCCTAATTGCATTATGGGTCCGCTGGGAAAGATTAGATCTTCTAGGACGCGGCATTTTCATTAATAGTAATACTGAATATGCACAATCGCACAAAACCACATAAAATATCGAGAAATCGAGAAATATAAATAAAAATTATTTACAAAAATAATGTCGAGAAATACAAATATAAATTATTTACAAAAATAATGTCTGAGAAAAACAAATTCAACAATACCTACCTGAACTTTCGAGATATTTTGCTTTTGTCCGTATGCGTATTGTTTTTCAAAATTTTTTTTTTTAACAAATGTGCTTTTTTATGAATAGTCAGGTTCGCCTGAGGCTGTGCCGTAGACTGACTGACTACATTTGCTTATTTACTTCTACACTATTGTCAAAACTGTCACTGTTACCAAGCCTACTGGGTATAAAAAAAAATTTGAACATTTGGGGAAAAAACCGCGTTTTTCAAGTATTCGGCAAATTTTTTCAGTATTTTTAAGACCCTATACTAAACTCGTTGCGGAGACAAATCCAACAAATCAAAAACCATGAAAATTGGTTCAGCCCAAATCAAGTTATAAGCAGTCTTCACTTTTACACAACTTTCTTTTATATATATAGATTCATATATATATATATATATATATTCAATTTGGGGCTGTGGCAAATTAGAAGCGAATGGGGTGTGAATGAGTATTCTGCAGTTGGTAACGCCCGGCTGCAATATTGTTTTTCAAACTGTCGAGAAAGTGTTTGCGGAAATGATTCCAATCAACGATTATTTGGTGTAGGTGTATTTAAGGTGTAGGATGTTTAAATACGAAACTTTGTAAAATTCAGTTAAGTTTAACACGAAATGTATACTAATTTATGATCTGTTATTTCTTTTTGCAGCACCGAGAGATTTTGGAACGATTGGAGGAAGCAGAAACTGCTAATAATCATTTACTTAAACGTCTTGACAAACTAAAAAATGCAAAAAGCACAATATTGAAGGACTTATGATTGATGATGACAAAACAGAATAATAATACTTCAGGAAGGAAATGGCTAAAAAATTATAATTTCATAATAGTCCATGAAATGTTAATTTTGTGTTGTAAATATTTACAACTAAAAGTATTTAATAGTCATCACATTATGCATATTTTCCTCATTTGGCAGAAAGTATATGATTTTAATTATTTACTTAATAAAAATAATTATATATTTTTTGTTCATTATTTGTATCGTACTAGAATCTTATAGCATCGTATATCAAGCTTTTACTCACTTGTTTGCAAGTTAGATTTTCTCGTTAATTTCGATTTATTGGTTTTAGTGATATAAGACAGAAGGATAGGAGAGCTAATTAATGTTAAGGCACGAGCATAAGACCATAAGGATTGCAAGCATAATCATTTCGACAAGAATACAAACAGTTGTCAAGTTTGTATGTGTCACTAACAAAATAACACATAGACTAGACATCAATTTGCACAGGCAGCACAAATAATCATCGAAAGGCTTACAGTTTGTTTGCACGAGCGTGGCAAACGCTGTTAAGATTTCGGTATACTCCACTCAATTTTCAATTTCAATTTTTGTGCGCTGCTGAGCTTGATAATTTGAGAGACCATAGAGAGAGAGATAGAGTGTGAGAGAGAGTAGAACAAATAAGGCAAGGCACATACAACGAGACCATTTCGTTTACGTGCTTGCAGCGCACTGATTTCGTCGTGCTATCTTTCATTACATTGTTCTAGATGTCCAGTCTATTTGTTATTTGGTTAGTGTTATTATTAAGAAAGATATCCACAGACAGCAATTACTGGATGTTGTCACAGAATATCATCTGTGACAATGCGATACGATACATCGATAAATGCGTGTACCATATTTAGGTGATAGGTACCTCATCTAATTTTTAGTCACGAATAAACCATTGCAACTAAAACACACAAGCGCGGCATTTTATATTTCATATGGGCACTAACCAGAGAACACATAGACCGGACACGTAGTGTAAAGCGTTTTGCACACTTTTTTTCGAGCGTTAACACCCCAGACAACTTCGTATTCGCTCGGCTCCTCACTTTTAGGTTTGGGTTACTAAAATATACTAAAGCACAATCATGTCGCTTCATGCGCTCGACCGAGATGGTCAAATGTTGAACAAAAGATCCCTCTATGCTCAATGTTTCCCTTGCTCTCTCTCTCTCTCTCGATGCTCTCTGCTCTCTCAAATGTGTATTTGTATGTATGTATGTGAGCATAATCAGCAGCTCACAAAAATTGAAATTTCTTTGAAGCAAGAACCCATGCCTTCCCTTCTGTGTGAAGAGTATCCCGAACTCTTCAAGCCGTTTGCCATGCGTTTTCGTTATTATTTGTCGGAAGAGTATGAAAGCGTTGGTGCGCATAATGAAAATGTTTTCGCGACGAGCATGCACACACACACTTACAGTATGCTACATGTACTATTTGCATTTGGTCGATCTTGTGAAGTGCTCACACTTACATACATATGTTTGATTGTGTGTACGCAGGGGCCGCGATGCTCACAAATGATGGGGTAATCATTGCAGAAGCATTTGAGTGCCTTTATATGTATGTGCGTGTGTGTATGTTTATATGTGTATGCATGCGACATGAGCATTGACGTGTGCCTACGACAACTTAGAATTGTGTGAACGATTTTGGGTTTTAATTGAAGAGGCGCGCTTACATTTACATACGTAGATGATTTTATTTCAATGGTTGTGGATTTGCCTATCAGAATGATTTTTGCTAAAAATGTAGTACCTGATCAATACCAGTGGCCAAATTGGAATGCGATTTTCGATCCTTTGGGCCCGCACATATACAGGTGAAATTTACCTTTTGAATAAGAAGCATATGTATGTACATACATACATATACTCGCTAAATGGACCCATTTTAAAGGGTGCATCTGTTAGATGTCATAAAAATCATGTATTAAAAA
This sequence comes from Drosophila mojavensis, assembly GCF_018153725.1. Lineage (NCBI taxonomy): Eukaryota > Metazoa > Arthropoda > Insecta > Diptera > Drosophilidae > Drosophila > Drosophila mojavensis. The sequence goes on along the minus strand of NW_025318897.1, from coordinate 1,068,098 downwards.
ATACCTGTAGAATTAATAGGAAGTGCACTTGTTACTTTAGTTAGTCAGCTACTTAAATATAAGCGCGCCTCTTCCGGTCAAACCCAAAACCGTTCACACAATTCTTAGTTATCGTAGGCACACGTCAATGCTCATGTCGCATATATACACACCAGAGGGCTGCATGAGTGCCAAAAAAAACCGTAATCGAATTAACGATCCCCATATTGAGATGTGTGGCACCGATACCAAAATGAAAATTGTATGAATTTGTGTGTGCGATCGTATATGACTTAGACGCACAATATTGTATTGAGCGATAAAGAATACATAAGTCTTGAGCCCGAGTATATGAAGTGCTTCGATGAGTATATGATTTGCGTAGCTGTTTGCAGAGAAAAAAAAAGAAAAACACGAAGGGCAATGGAATTGTGTGTGCAGACCAGATAGCCGACCGACGGCAAATTTACCGTTACATTTGGTAGCAAAAAAATATTCTTTATGCGTAGCAACGTTTTCATACCCTCCCCACAAATAACGAGCAAACGAAAGGCAATGTAATTTTTTATACAATATATGTATATTTAGAATCATTATATTATTTAAGATGTCAGGATTAGTAGATGCAGAATGTCATGAAAACGCTAACATTTTACATGAGCATGGCAAACCCCTTTCAAGAACTTCATATACTCTCTAAATGAAAAGGGTATAGAAAGAGACAGAGTAAGAAAAAATAAGCGCACGATCAGGCTTCATATTAAAATGCGTGCTTTACGCTTAAACGCTCGCAGCGCACTAATCTAGGCGTGAGATTTTTTCACTGCTCGAGCCTCAAGCGACGGAGCCGAGCAAATACGAAGTGTTGACACGAAGTTATATGCATGGAAAAACTCGAGTGCCCTGACTCATTCTCATTCTTTTTACTAAAGGGAGATATGAGAATTGAGTGCATGTAATCTCCTACTCTATCAACACATTGTATGCCTATCACTCACTCACTCAGTCTCAATTCGAGTGCACTCCATTTTGCTAGGTTATGAGTGCGGTCATGCAGCTCTCTAATACACACATAAATATACACACACGCACATACATATAAAGGCACGCAAATGCTTCTACAATGATTACCCCATCCTTTGTGAGCATCGCGGCCCTGGGTACACACAATCAAACATATGTATGTAAGTGTGAGCACTTCACAAGATCGACCAAATGCAAATGCTAGGATTTCAAATTGCTACAGCCAGCAAGGGCTTTGCACACAGGCATACAAATGCTCATAGTACATGTAGCATACTGTAAGTATGTGCGTACATGCTCGTCGCGAAAACATTTTCATTATGCGCACCAACGCTTTCATACTCTTCCGACAAATAATAACGAAAACGCATGGCAAACGGCTAGAAGAGTTCGGGATACTCTTCACACAGAAGGGAAGACATGACTTCTTGCTGCGAAGAAATTTCAATTTTTGTGAGCTGCTGCTTGTGCTCATATGCATACATACAAATACACATTTGAGAGAGCAGAGAGCATCGAGAGAGAGAGAGAGAGAGAGAGAGAGAGAGAGAGCAAGGGAAACATTGAGCATAGAGGGATCTTTTGTTAAACATTTGACCATCTCGGTCGAGCGCATGAAGCGAAATGATTGTGTTTTAGTATATTTTAGTAACCCAATTCTAAAAGTAAGGAGCCGAGCTAATACGAAGTAGTCTGGGGTGTTAACGCTCGAAAAAGAGTGTGCAAAACGCTTTACACTACGTGTCCGGTCTATGTGTTCTCTGGTTAGAGATATGGGGCTGTCGAAAATTGTTATAATATCGTATCAATGATATTTTAAGTTTTGAAAAAATATCATAATACAACTTTTAACAAGTAAGAAAGCTCTAGTCGAGACTACTCGACTACGAGATCCCCTGAACCCTTGGAGTAATAGCTATTTCAATAATTTTTCGCGTCTTTCAGCTTACACAAGAAACACACACACACACTCACGCACGCACACACAGGCATACATACACACACATACAAATGTATGTAACAAGCAGATGGAGGCGTGGCAGACCCCACAAAGTATATGTATTTTTGAACAGCGTGACGAGCTGAGTCGACCCTGTCCGCCCGTCTGTCCGTATGTATGAACGCGTCGATCTCAGAAGATATGAGAGATAAATAAAATTTATTTTATGTATGTCACGCGTATATCGAGTTTATCTCCAAATATCGATAACTGATCCCTATACTTTGTTATCTTAGTTATTTAATTATACCTCTTACATTTAGAGCTTTTAGAGCTACAGTCTTCAAACTTTAAATGTAGACTTATATGTATTTTATGTAATTTCGATTTTTGCTGTATTTTAACCCCATCTCTATATCCACCCCCTCACCCACATATTTGTAAATGGCGTATTTCAAATACTAGAGACTTGCGCTTAAGCACATGCACGTATTTCAATGTTATGATCACGATCTACAAGTTCATGGAGATAGTCCTTCGGCAAGAAAAGTTATTAAGCAACTAAGTTCCCATAGTTTAGTGCGTGCATACCTATAAGCAGAAAAACGCGAATAATTATTGAAATATCAATCCTTAGAAGAGTTCAGGGGACTTTGTAGTGGAGCAGTCTTGACTAGAGCTTTCTAACTTGTTTTTATTTTATTTTAACTCGCGGCTTGGGCAGGAGTTTCTTATTAGTTTTTAAATTAACTCGAGGTGAAGGCGAGTATGTGTTAGCTTTTAACGAAACTTTACTGGCGGTTGAGAGGGGAGTTTGTTACGGAGTTTTATTTAGCACCAATCATAAAAAATTGTAGAATTCCAACAACTTTTGATTTTTTATTTATTTAACAATCCGTGTGGATTATTTTTCGGTTCTTACAAAACTAACTTAAAACTAATTCCCTACACATAGCTTAGGCTGCTAGCGCCGGCAGTGATGCCAACAGAAAGCTGGCCTCGTGGCTCGTGATATTCGTTGGCGGTCTGTCGCAAAGGATCAGGTTACATTTTTATAAACAACTTTTGTTGAGTAGCGCAAATTTATTTCATGCACATACGGTTGCCTCTAATTCAAACGCAGCCCAAAAACATGTGGCAAATACGGTCTACCCCTAGAGAATTCCGCACGCAATTCTGCGCAGTTGGCAGCGTTTTCCAATGTTATCCTGTGCCTCCCCTTGAAATAGTCATGGCGTTCGTTAATGCTACCACTGAGTTGGCCTGCGGGGTCTCCTTCGAATTATCCTTCTGGCGCTGTTATGTCTAACCCTTTCCCCATAGTAGCACGTTGGTTGAAATTCAAGAGTGAGTAATATAGGCGATTGCAATACGTATAGGATGACTTGGATGTATATGTGCTCACTCCATTGTAGCTTTGCTGCGTTGCTAGCATCCAATATTAGTTACAGATTCAGCTCCACACTAAATCATGACACCACAGCCAGCACGATCTCCCACAAGGGGGCTAACCTCACTTGGACTTGTCTTGGATAACAAGCCCATTCCGTACACCCAAATACATAGCTAAACTGCATTGGTACAATCCACACTATGTATGGAGAGGTGGTTGGTGACTCCCATCCTTCGCATCAAAACACTGCAGGCTGCTGGACATAGCCAATTGAGATGCTTAGTCGACTTTTACGATACAAGCAGCCCCTAAATATAGCACTATTCTTAACCAGATATACAGATACAGGGATATTCTCCATGCACCACGTTTCTTTTCTTCGAGATCTGTGAATAAATCAACTTCACTCATTGGTTAGTATCTTTACTTCCGCTAACCTCGGCTCGATTTTCACCATCTTTCGACTGCTTCTTTTCTTCTCCTCGAGGTCAGCCTACTAAATCAACTTTCACTCAATATTAATATTTGACCAACCGCTAACCCGGGCTTTCACTTGGCATAACTTTACTTTTTCGAGATCGGCTAAATATCAACTTTCACTCATTTCGGTTAACAACTTTGAATATACCATGAGCTCTTTATAGGTCCTGATTTCTGCCATTATGCCATGATATATTTCTCTTTAAATATTGATGGCTGACCTAGTTGCTTGCTGTTTATATCCTGAACCCATTGAAAATGGGAAATCAGGGTACAATGGTTTTCTTGTATGTAACAGGCAGAAGGCGGCGTGGTAGACCCCACAAAGTATCTATATTCTTGATCAGGGCGACGAGCTGAGTTTAGCCCTGTCCGTCTGTCCGTATGTATGAACACGTCGATTTCAGAAGATATAAGAGCTAGAGACTTCCATTTTTTAATGTCCATATATACAGCGCGGATATCGAGATTATCACAAAAAATCGATAACTCATCCCGTTTTTTTTATCGATAAAAACCTTATCGAAAATCAGTTGTAAAATTATATCTCCTACATCTTTAAAGCTAGAGTCTCCAAATTTTAAATGTGTATTTATATGCATTTGTGTATTTATATGCATTTTATACAACTTCGGTTTTTGTTAAAATTGACCCCTCACCACTATATCCACCCCTCACCCACATACTTGTAATAGACGTATTTTTAGCACTAGAGTCTTGTGCTTTGGCAAGTGCATGCATATCCTTGTGTGTGTGTGTGTGTGTAGCAATAAAAGTCTCCAGACTAAAGCAAATCAGTTTCTCAAACACCTCTCCCATGGTGTCTAAGAGACAGACTGGTTTATTCGAAGATGGCTCTTTCGGTGGCTTGCCAGCCTTGGGTAGCAATACCAGGTTCTGGGTCTTCCATTTTGCAGGGAACGTCTCCTGAAAATTCGTTGTATAATTCGGCAAACGTAATAGGGTGCAAGGTGAGGGCTAGCTTTAGCGCACGATTTGGGATCCCGTCCGGCCTGGAGCTGTGTTAGATTTAGGACCTCTAAGAGCTACTAAGCTTTCTTCGTCTGTAACTAAAACAATTTGAGTGCTCGTTGAGCCCTGATCAGCATACTCAAACTCAGGGGCAAGAATGGAGCTTAATCTTTCTGGGAAGAGCGTTTCTACAATCGATTTAAGCTCCAAGCGATCCGTAGGCTGCACCTGTTTACCTGCGTATAGTTTTTGAACTACTATCTTGTATGCTCTGCCCCAAAGGTCAACTCTAAGAGGCATTCTCTTTTACTTATCCGAATGGCCTTCTTCAACTGTCTTCTATCTGCCTGGTAAGCTAATTGTTTCTCAAAAAACGTAGACCTACCGCGAGCCCGTTGATAGCTTCTTATTGCCTGGATGCATTTGCGTCGAATGTCACCTATTTGTGCATTCCACCAATACGTAGGCTCTTGTTGTCGCGTAAACTGCTTGCAACGTAACATGCTCCTATTGCAGGCACTCTTAATTCGGGCTACCATTTGGCATGCTCTGGCCTCAGCATTACCAATTATGCCCAGAGACTGAATGGCCTCTATATTTCATATGGGCACTAACCAGAGAACACATAGACCGGACATCGAGCGTTAACACCGCAGACAACTTCGTATTCGCTCGGCTCCTCACTTTTAGGTTTGGGTTACTAAAATATACTAAAGCACAATCATTTCGCTTCATGCGCTCGACCGGGATGGTCAAATGTTGAACAAAAGATCCCTCTATGCTCAATGTTTCCCTTGCTCTCTCTCTCTCTCTCTCTCTCTCGATGCTCTCTGCTCTCTCAAATGTGTATTTGTATGTATGCATATGAGCACAAGCAGCAGCTCACAAAAATTGAAATTTCTTCGCAGCAAGAAGTCATGTCTTCCCTTCTGTGTGAAGAGTATCCCGAACTCTTCTAGCCGTTTGCCATGCGTTTTCGTTATTATTTGTCGGAAGAGTATGAAAGCGTTGGTGCGCATAATGAAAATGTTTTCGCGACGAGCATGTACGCACATACTTACAGTATGCTACATGTACTATGAGCATTTGTATGCCTGTGTGCAAAGCCCTTGCTGGCTGTAGCAATTTGAAATCCTAGCATTTGCATTTGGTCGATCTTGTGAAGTGCTCACACTTACATACATATGTTTGATTGTGTGTACCCAGGGCCGCGATGCTCACAAAGGATGGGGTAATCATTGTAGAAGCATTTTAGTGGCTTTATATGTATGTGCGTGTGTGTATGTTTATATGTGTATGCATGCGACATGAGCATTGACGTGTGCCTACGACAACTTAGAATTGTGTGAACGATTTTGGGTTTTAATTGAAGAGGCGCGCTTACATTTACGTAGATGATTTTTTATACCCTGAACCCATTTTCAATGGGAAATCAGAGTATAATGGTTTTGTTGAAATGTATGTAACAGGGAGAAGGAGGCGTGGCAGACCCCACAAAGTATATATATTCTTGATCAGGGTGACGAGCTGAGTTGATTTGGCCCTGTCCGTCTGTCTGTCCGTCTGTCCGTATGTATGAACGCGTCGATTTCAGAAGATATAAGAGCTAGAGACTTCAATTTTTTTTTAAATGTCCGTAATTACAGCGCGCATATCAAGTTTATCATTAAAAATCGATAACTCATCTCGATCTTTTTTTATCGATAAAAAACCTTATCGAAACCCAGTTATAAAATTATATCTTCTACACCTTTATTGCTAGAGTCTCCAAATTTTTAATGTATGCTTATATGCAATTTATACAATTTCGGTTTTTGTTAAAATTTACCCCCCACCTCTAAATTCACCCCCTCACCCTCACTTTTGTAAAAAGCGTATTTCAAATACTAGAGACTTGTGCTTTGGCAATTACTTGCATATTCATGTTATAATCATAATCTAAAAGTTTCATGAAGATCGTACGTCCATAAAAAAAAAAGTTATTAAACAATTAAGTTCTCATAGTAAGCGCACACTGCAGCCCATGCGTGTTTATGCGTGGTTGCTTGTGTGTGTATGTGTTTGTGTATGTGTGTGTGTATGTGTGTGTGTGTATGCGTTTGTGTATGTATGCGTGTGTGTGTGTATGTGTGTCTGTATGCGTGTGTGTGTATGTATGCCTGTGTGTGCGTACGTGCGTGTGTGTGTGTGTGCGTGTTTCTTGTGTAAGCTGAAAGTCGCGAAAAAGTATTGAAATATCTATTGCTCCAAGGGTTCAGGGGATCTCGTAGTCGAGCTGTCTCGACTAGAGCTTTCTTACTTGTTTTATGTGTGGGTTTGCCTATCAGAATTATTTTTGCTAAAAATGTAGTACCTGATCAATCCCAGTGGCCAAATTGGAATGCGATTTTCGATCCTTTGGGCCCGCACATATACAGGTGAAATTTACCTTTTGAATAAGAAGCATTTGTATGTACATACATACATATACTGGCTAAATGGACCCATTTTAAAGGGTGCATCTGTTAGATGTCATAACAAGTAAGAAAGCTATAGTCGAGACTGCTCGACTACGAGATCCCCTGAACCCTTGGAGCAATAGCTATTTCAATAATTTTTCGCGTCTTTCAGCTTACACAAGAAATATGCCCACACACACACACACACACATATACACACTCACATACACACACACACGCATACACACACACACACATACACAAACGCATACACACACACATACATTAACACATACACACACATACACAAACACATACACACACAAGCACCCACGCATTAATAACTTTTTTTGTGGACATACGATCTTCATGAAACTTTCAGATTATGATAACAACATGGATATGCATGTATTTGCCAAAGCACAAGTCTCTAGTCATTGAAATACGCTTTTTACAAAAGGGTGGGGGATGTATATGGTGGTGGGGGGTAAATTTAAACAAAAACCGAAATTGCATAAATTGCATATTAGTATACATAAAAAATTTGGAGAGTCTAGCAATAAAGGTGTTCGAGATATAATTTTATAACTGGTTTTCGATAAGGTTTTTTATCGATAAAAAAGATCGGGATGAATTATCGATTTTTAATGATAAACTGGACGGACGGATGGACGGACAGACAGACGGACAGGGCCAAATTGTTACTTTAGTTAGTAAGCTACTTAAATATAAGCGCGCCTCTTCCGGTCAAACCCAAAATCGTTCACACAATTCTTAGTTATCGTAGGCACACGTCAATGCTCATGTCGCATACATACACACCAGAGGGCTGCATGAGTGCCAAAAAAAACCGTAATCGAATTAACGATCCCCATATTGAGATGTGTGGCACCGAGACCAAAATGAAAATTGTATGAATTTGTGTGTGCGATCGTATATGACTTAGACGCACAATATTGTATTGAGCGATAAAGAATACATAAGTCTTGAGCCCGAGTATATGAAGTGCTTCGATGAGTATATGATTTGCGTAGCTGTTTGCAGAGAAAAAAAAAAGAAAAACACGAAGGGCAATGGAATTGTGTGTGCAGGCCAGATAGCCGACCGACGGCAAATTTACCGTTACATTTGGTAGCAAAAAAATATTCTTTATGCGTAGCAACGTTTTCATACCCTCCCCACAAATAACGAGCAAACGAAAGGCAATGTAATTTTTTATACAATATATGTATATTTAGAATCATTATATTATTTAAGATGTCAGGATTAGTAGATGCAGAATGTCATGAAAACGCTAACATTTTACATGAGCATGGCAAACCCCTTTCAAGAACTTCATATACTCTCTAAATGAAAAGGGTATAGAAAGAGACAGAGTAAGAAAAAAATAAGCGCACGATCAGGCTTCATATTAAAATGCGTGCTTTACGCTTAAACGCTCGCAGCGCACTAATCTAGGCGTGAGATTTTTTCACTGCTCGAGCCTCAAGCGACGGAGCCGAGCAAATACGAAGTGTTGACACGAAGTTATATGCATGGAAAAACTCGAGTGCCTTGACTCATTCTCATTCTTTTTACTAAAGGGAGATATGAGAATTGAGTGCATGTAATCTCCTACTCTATCAACACATTGTATGCCTATCACTCACTCACTCAGTCTCAATTCGAGTGCACTCCATTTTGCTAGGTTATGAGTGCGGTCATGCAGCTCTCTAATACACACATAAATATACACACACGCACATACATATAAAGGCACGCAAATGCTTCTACAATGATTACCCCATCCTTTGTGAGCATCGCGGCCCTGGGTACACACAATCAAACATATGTATGTAAGTGTGAGCACTTCACAAGATCGACCAAATGCAAATGCTAGGATTTCAAATTGCTACAGCCAGCAAGGGCTTTGCACACAGGCATACAAATGCTCATAGTACATGTAGCATACTGTAAGTGTGTGCGTGCATGCTCGTCGCGAAAACATTTTCATTATGCGCACCAACGCTTTCATACTCTTCCGACAAATAATAACGAAAACGGATGGCAAACGGCTTGAAGAGTTCGGGATACTCTTCACACAGAAGGGAAGACATGACTTCTTGCTGCGAAGAAATTTCAATTTTTGTGAGCTGCTGCTTGTGCTCACATGCATACATACAAATACACATTTGAGAGAGCAGAGAGCATCGAGAGAGAGAGAGAGAGAGAGCAAGGGAAACATTGAGCATAGAGGGATCTTTTGTTAAACATTTGACCATCTCGGTCGAGCGCATGAAGCGAAATGATTGTGTTTTAGTATATTTTAGTAACCCAAATCTAAAAGTAAGGAGCCGAGCTAATACGAAGTAGTCTGGGGTGTTAACGCTCGAAAAAGAGTGTGCAAAACGCTTTACACTACGTGTCCGGTCTATGTGTTCTCTGGTTAGTGATATGGGGCTGTCGAAAATTGTTATAATATCGTATCAATGATATTTTAAGTTTTGAAAAAATATCATAATACAACTTTTAACAAGTAAGAAAGCTCTAGTCGAGACTACTCGACTACGAGATCCCCTGAACCCTTGGAGTAATAGCTATTTCAATAATTTTTCGCGTCTTTCAGCTTACACAAGAAACACACACACACACTCACGCACGCACACACAGGCATACATACACACACATACAAATGTATGTAACAAGCAGATGGAGGCGTGGCAGACCCCACAAAGTATATGTATTTTTGAACAGCGTGACGAGCTGAGTCGACCCTGTCCGCCCGTCTGTCCGTATGTATGAACGCGTCGATCTCAGAAGATATGAGAGATAAATAAAATTTATTTTATGTATGTCACGCGTATATCGAGTTTATCTCCAAATATCGATAACTGATCCCTATACTTTGTTATCTTAGTTATTTAATTATACCTCTTACATTTAGAGCTTTAGAGCTACAGTCTTCAAACTTTAAATGTAGACTTATATGTATTTTATGTAATTTCGATTTTTGCTGTATTTTAACCCCATCTCTATATCCACCCCCTCACCCACATATTTGTAAATGGCGTATTTCAAATACTAGAGACTTGCGCTTAAGCACATGCACGTATTTCAATGTTATGATCACGATCTACAAGTTCATGGAGATAGTCCTTCGGCAAGAAAAGTTATTAAGCAACTAAGTTCCCATAGTTTAGTGCGTGCATACCTATAAGCAGAAAAACGCGAATAATTATTGAAATATCAATTCTTAGAAGAGTTCAGGGGACTTTGTAGTGGAGCAGTCTTGACTAGAGCTTTCTAACTTGTTTTTATTTTATTTTAACTCGCGGCTTGGGCAGGAGTTTCTTATTAGTTTTTAAATTAACTCGAGGTGAAGGCGAGTATGTGTTAGCTTTTAACGAAACTTTACTGGCGGTTGAGAGGGGAGTTTATTACGGAGTTTTATTTAGCACCAATCATAAAAAATTGTAGAATTCCAACAACTTTTGATTTTTTATTTATTTAACAATCCGTGTGGATTATTTTTCGGTTCTTACAAAACTAACTTAAAACTAATTCCCTACACATAGCTTAGGCTGCTAGCGCCGGCAGTGATGCCAACAGAAAGCTGGCCTCGTGGCTCGTGATATTCGTTGGCGGTCTGTCGCAAAGGATCAGGTTACATTTTTATAAACAACTTTTGTTGAGTAGCGCAAATTTATTTCATGCACATACGGTTGCCTCTAATTCAAACGCAGCCCAAAAACATGTGGCAAATACGGTCTACCCCTAGAGAATTCCGCACGCAATTCTGCGCAGTTGGCAGCGTTTTCCAATGTTATCCTGTGCCTCCCCTTGAAATAGTCATGGCGTTCGTTAATGCTACCACTGAGTTGGCCTGCGGGGTCTCCTTCGAATTATCCTTCTGGCGCTGTTATGTCTAACCCTTTCCCCATAGTAGCACGTTGGTTGAAATTCAAGAGTGAGTAATATAGGCGATTGCAATACGTATAGGATGACTTGGATGTATATGTGCTCACTCCATTATAGCTTTGCTGCGTTGCTAGCATCCAATATTAGTTACAGATTCAGCTCCACACTAAATCATGACACCACAGCCAGCACGATCTCCCACAAGGGGGCTAACCTCACTTGGACTTATCTTGGATAACAAGCCCATTCCGTACACCCAAATACATAGCTAAACTGCATAGGTACAATCCACACTATGTATGGAGAGGTGGTTGGTGACTCCCATCCTTCGCATCAAAACACTGCAGGCTGCTGGACATAGCCAATTGAGATGCTTAGTCGACTTTTACGATACAAGCAGCCCCTAAATATAGCACTATTCTTAACCAGATATACAGATACAGGGATATTCTCCATGCACCACGTTTCTTTTCTTCGAGATCTGTGAATAAATCAACTTCACTCATTGGTTAGTATCTTTACTTCCGCTAACCTCGGCTCGATTTTCACCATCTTTCGACTGCTTCTTTTCTTCTCCTCGAGGTCAGCCTACTAAATCAACTTTCACTCAATATTAATATTTGACCAACCGCTAACCCGGGCTTTCACTTGGCATAACTTTACTTTTTCGAGATCGGCTAAATATCAACTTTCACTCATTTCGGTTAACAACTTTGAATATACCATGAGCTCTTTATAGGTCCTGATTTCTGCCATTATGCCATGATATATTTCTCTTTAAATATTGATGGCTGACCTAGTTGCTTGCTGTTTATATCCTGAACCCATTGAAAATGGGAAATCAGGGTACAATGGTTTTCTTGTATGTAACAGGCAGAAGGCGGCGTGGTAGACCCCACAAAGTATCTATATTCTTGATCAGGGCGACGAGCTGAGTTTAGCCCTGTCCGTCTGTCCGTATGTATGAACACGTCGATTTCAGAAGATATAAGAGCTAGAGACTTCCATTTTTTAATGTCCATATATACAGCGCGGATATCGAGATTATCACAAAAAATCGATAACTCATCCCGTTTTTTTTTATCGATAAAAACCTTATCGAAAATCAGTTGTAAAATTATATCTCCTACATCTTTAAAGCTAGAGTCTCCAAATTTTAAATGTGTATTTATATGCATTTGTGTATTTATATGCATTTTATACAACTTCGGTTTTTGTTAAAATTGACCCCTCACCACTATATCCACCCCTCACCCACATACTTGTAATAGACGTATTTTTAGCACTAGAGTCTTGTGCTTTGGCAAGTGCATGCATATCCTTGTGTGTGTGTGTGTGTGTGTAGCAATAGAAGTCTCCAGACTAAAGCAAATCAGTTTCTCAAACACCTCTCCCATGGTGTCTAAGAGACAGACTGGTTTATTCGAAGATGGCTCTTCCGGTGGCTTGCCAGCCTTGGGTAGCAATACCAGGTTCTGGGTCTTCCATTTTGCAGGGAACGTCTCCTGAAAATTCGTTGTATAATTCGGCAAACGTACTAGGGTGCAAGGTGAGGGCTAGCTTTAGCGCACGATTTGGGATCCCGTCCGGCCTGGAGCTGTGTTAGATTTAGGACCTCTAAGAGCTACTAAGCGTTCTTCGTCTGTAACTAAAACAATTTGAGTGCTCGTTGAGCCCTGATCAGCATACTCAAACTCAGGGGCAAGAATGGAGCTTAATCTTTCTGGGAAGAGCGTTTCTACAATCGATTTAAGCTCCAAGCGATCCGTAGGCTGCACCTGTTTACCTGCGTATAGTTTTTGAACTACTATCTTGTATGCTCTGCCCCAAAGGTCAACTCTAAGAGGCATTCTCTTTTACTTATCCGAATGGCCTTCTTCAACTGTCTTCTATCTGCCTGGTAAGCTAATTGTTTCTCAAAAAACGTAGACCTACCGCGAGCCCGTTGATAGCTTCTTATTGCCTGGATGCATTTGCGTCGAATGTCACCTATTTGTGCATTCCACCAATACGTAGGCTCTTGTTGTCGCGTAAACTGCTTGCAACGTAACATGCTCCTATTGCAGGCACTCTTAATTCGGGCTACCATTTGGCATGCTCTGGCCTCAGCATTACCAATTATGCCCAGAGACTGAATGGCCTCTATATTTCATATGGGCACTAACCAGAGAACACATAGACCGGACATCGAGCGTTAACACCGCAGACAACTTCGTATTCGCTCGGCTCCTCACTTTTAGGTTTGGGTTACTAAAATATACTAAAGCACAATCATTTCGCTTCATGCGCTCGACCGGGATGGTCAAATGTTGAACAAAAGATCCCTCTATGCTCAATGTTTCCCTTGCTCTCTCTCTCTCTCTCTCTCTCGATGCTCTCTGCTCTCTCAAATGTGTATTTGTATGTATGCATATGAGCACAAGCAGCAGCTCACAAAAATTGAAATTTCTTCGCAGCAAGAAGTCATGTCTTCCCTTCTGTGTGAAGAGTATCCCGAACTCTTCTAGCCGTTTGCCATGCGTTTTCGAAAGCGTTGGTGCGCATAATGAAAATGTTTTCGCGACGAGCATGTACGCACATACTTACAGTATGCTACATGTACTATGAGCATTTGTATGCCTGTGTGCAAAGCCCTTGCTGGCTGTAGCAATTTGAAATCCTAGCATTTGCATTTGGTCGATCTTGTGAAGTGCTCACACTTACATACATATGTTTGATTGTGTGTACCCAGGGCCGCGATGCTCACAAAGGATGGGGTAATCATTGTAGAAGCATTTTAGTGGCTTTATATGTATGTGCGTGTGTGTATGTTTATATGTGTATGCATGCGACATGAGCATTGACGTGTGCCTACGACAACTTAGAATTGTGTGAACGATTTTGGGTTTTAATTGAAGAGGCGCGCTTACATTTACGTAGATGATTTTTTATACCCTGAACCCATTTTCAATGGGAAATCAGGGTATAATGGTTTTGTTGAAATGTATGTAACAGGGAGAAGGAGGCGTGGCAGACCCCACAAAGTATATATATTCTTGATCAGGGTGACGAGCTGAGTTGATTTGGCCCTGTCCGTCTGTCTGTCCGTCTGTCCGTATGTATGAACGCGTCGATTTCAGAAGATATAAGAGCTAGAGACTTCAAATTTTTTTTTTAAATGTCCGTAATTACAGCGCGCATATCAAGATTATCATTAAAAATCGATAACTCATCTCGATCTTTTTTTATCGATAAAAAACCTTATCGAAACCCAGTTATAAAATTATATCTTCTACACCTTTATTGCTAGAGTCTCCAAATTTTTAATGTATGCTTATATGCAATTTATACAATTTCGGTTTTTGTTAAAATTTACCCCCCACCTCTAAATTCACCCCCTCACCTTCACTTTTGTAAAAAGCGTGTTTCAAATACTAGAGACTTATGCTTTGGCAATTACTTGCATATTCATGTTATAATCATAATCTAAAAGTTTCATGAAGATCGTACGTCCATAAAAAAAAAAGTTATTAAACAATTAAGTTCTCATAGTAAGCGCACACTGCAGCCCATGCGTGTTTATGCGTGGTTGCTTGTGTGTGTATGTGTTTGTGTATGTGTATGTATGTGTGTGTGTGTGTGCGTTTGTGTATGTATGCGTGTGTGTGTGTATGTGTGTCTGTATGCGTGTGTGTGTATGTATGCCTGTGTGTGCGTACGTGCGTGTGTGTGTGTGTGTGTTTCTTGTGTAAGCTGAAAGTCGCGAAAAAGTATTGAAATATCTATTGCTCCAAGGGTTCAGGGGATCTCGTAGTCGAGCTGTCTCGACTAGAGCTTTCTTACTTGTTTTATGTGTGGGTTTGCCTATCAGAATTATTTTTGCTAAAAATGTAGTACCTGATCAATCCCAGTGGCCAAATTGGAATGCGATTTTCGATCCTTTGGGCCCGCACATATACAGGTGAAATTTACCTTTTGAATAAGAAGCATTTGTATGTACATACATACATATACTGGCTAAATGGACCCATTTTAAAGGGTGCATCTGTTAGATGTCATAACAAGTAAGAAAGCTATAGTCGAGACTGCTCGACTACGAGATCCCCTGAACCCTTGGAGCAATAGCTATTTCAATAATTTTTCGCGTCTTTCAGCTTACACAAGAAATATGCCCACACACACACACACACATATACACACTCACATACACACACACACGCATACACACACACACGCATACACACAAACGCATACACACACACATACATTAACACATACACACACATACACAAACACATACACACACAAGCACCCACGCATTAATAACTTTTTTTGTGGACATACGATCTTCATGAAACTTTCAGATTATGATAACAACATGGATATGCATGTATTTGCCAAAGCACAAGTCTCTAGTCATTGAAATACGCTTTTTACAAAAGGGTGGGGGATGTATATGGTGGTGGGGGTAAATTTAAACAAAAACCGAAATTGCATAAATTGCATATTAGTATACATAAAAAATTTGGAGAGTCTAGCAATAAAGGTGTTCGAGATATAATTTTATAACTGGTTTTCGATAAGGTTTTTTATCGATAAAAAAGATCGGGATGAATTATCGATTTTTAATGATAAACTGGACGGACGCATGGACGGACAGACAGACGGACAGGGCCAAATCAACTCAGCTCGTCGCCCTGATCAAGAATATATATATTTTATGGGGTCTGCCACGCCTCCTTCTGCCTGTTACATACATTTCAACAAAACCATTATACCCTGATTTCCCCGTGAAAATGGGATCAGGGTATAAAAATCATGCATTAAAAAATACCTATAGAAGTAATAGGAAGTGCACTTGTTACTTTAGTTAGTAAGCTACTTAAATATAAGCGCGCCTCTTCCGGTCAAACCCAAAATCGTTCACACAATTCTTAGTTATCGTAGGCACACGTCAATGCTCATGTCGCATACATACACACCAGAGGGCTGCATGAGTGCCAAAAAAAACCGTAATCGAATTAACGATCCCCATATTGAGATGTGTGGCACCGATACCAAAATGAAAATTGTATGAATTTGTGTGTGCGATCGTATATGACTTAGACGCACAATATTGTATTGAGCGATAAAGAATACATAAGTCTTGAGCCCGAGTATATGAAGTGCTTCGATGAGTATATGATTTGCGTAGCTGTTTGCAGAGAAAAAAAAAGAAAAACACGAAGGGCAATGGAATTGTGTGTGCAGACCAGATAGCCGACCGACGGCAAATTTACCGTTACATTTGGTAGCAAAAAAATATTCTTTATGCGTAGCAACGTTTTCATACCCTCCCCACAAATAACGAGCAAACGAAAGGCAATGTAATTTTTTATACAATATATGTATATTTAGAATCATTATATTATTTAAGATGTCAGGATTAGTAGATGCAGAATGTCATGAAAACGCTAACATTTTACATGAGCATGGCAAACCCCTTTCAAGAACTTCATATACTCTCTAAATGAAAAGGGTATAGAAAGAGACAGAGTAAGAAAAAATAAGCGCACGATCAGGCTTCATATTAAAATGCGTGCTTTACGCTTAAACGCTCGCAGCGCACTAATCTAGGCGTGAGATTTTTCACTGCTCGAGCCTCAAGCGACGGAGCCGAGCAAATACGAAGTGTTGACACGAAGTTATATGCATGGAAAAACTCGAGTGCCTTGACTCATTCTCATTCTTTTTACTAAAGGGAGATATGAGAATTGAGTGCATGTAATCTCCTACTCTATCAACACATTGTATGCCTATCACTCACTCACTCAGTCTCAATTCGAGTGCACTCCATTTTGCTAGGTTATGAGTGCGGTCATGCAGCTCTCTAATACACACATAAACATACACACACGCACATACATATAAAGGCACGCAAATGCTTCTACAATGATTACCCCATCCTTTGTGAGCATCGCGGCCCCTGGGTACACACAATCAAACATATGTATGTAAGTGTGAGCACTTCACAAGATCGACCAAATGCAAATGCTAGGATTTCAAATTGCTACAGCCAGCAAGGGCTTTGCACACAGGCATACAAATGCTCATAGTACATGTAGTATACTGTAAGTGTGTGCGTGCATGCTCGTCGCGAAAACATTTTCATTATGCGCACCAACGCTTTCATACTCTTCCGACAAATAATAACGATAACGGATGGCAAACGGCTTGAAGAGTTCGGGATACTCTTCACACAGAAGGGAAGACATGACTTCTTGCTGCGAAGAAAATTCAATTTTTGTGAGCTGCTGCTTGTGCTCACATGCATACATACAAATACACATTTGAGAGAGCAGAGAGCATCGAGAGAGAGAGAGAGAGCAAGGGAAACATTGAGCATAGAGGGATCTTTTGTTCAACATTTGACCATCTCGGTCGAGCGCATGAAGCGAAATGATTGTGCTTTAGTATATTTTAGTAACCCAAACCTAAAAGTGAGGAGCCGAGCGAATACGAAGTTGTCTGGGGTGTTAACGCTCGAAAAAGAGTGTGCAAAACGCTTTACACTACGTGTCCGGTCTATGTGTTCTCTGGTTAGTGCTTATATGTATTTTATGTAATTTCGATTTTTACTATAATATAATCGCATCTCTATATCCACCCCCTCACCCACATATTTGTAAATGGCGTATTTCAAATACTAGAGACTTGCGCTTAAGCACATGAACGTATTTCAATGTTATGATCACTATCAACAAGTTCATGGAGATAGTCCTTCGGCAAGAAAAGTTATTAAGCAACTAAGTTCCCATAGTTTAGTGCGTGCATACCTATGTGTGTCTGTGTGTGTGTTTCTTGTGTAAGCAGAAAAACGCGAATAATTATTGAAATATCAATTCTTAGAAGAGTTCAGGGGACTTTGTAGTGGAGCAGTCTTGACTAGAGCTTTCTAACTTGTTTTTATTTTATTTTAACTCGCGGCTTGAGCAGGAGTTTCTTATTAGTTTTTTAATTAACTCGAGGTGAAGGCGAGTACGTGTTAGCTTTTAACGAAACTTTACTGGCGGTTGAGAGGGGAGTTTGTTACGGAGTTTTATTTAGCCGTTTGGCACCAATCATTAAAAATTGTAGAATTCCAACAACTTTTGATTTTTTATTTATTTAACAATCCGTGTGGATTATTTTTCGGTTCTTACAAAACTAACTTAAACCTAATTCCCTACACATAGCTTAGGCTGCTAGCGCCGGCAGTGATGCCAACAGAAAGCTGGCCTCGTGGCTCGTGATATTCGTTGGCGGTCTGTCGCAAAGGATCAGGTTACATTTTTATAAACAACTTTTGTTGAGTGGCGCAAATTTATTTCATGCACATACGGTTGCCTCTAATTCAAACGCAGCCCAAAAACATGTGGCAAATACGGTCTACCCCTAGAGAATTCCGCACGCAATTCTGCGCAGTTGGCAGCGTTTTCCAATGTTATCCTGGGCCTTCCCTTGAAATTGTCATGGCGTTCGTTAATGCTACCACTGAGGTGGCCTGCGGGGTCTCCTTCGAATTATCCTTCTGGCGTTGTTATGTCTAACCTTTCCCCATAGTAGCACGTTGGTTGAAATTCAAGAGTGAGTAATATAGGCGATTGCAATACGTATAGGATGACTTGGATGTATATGTGCTCACTCCATTGTAGCTTTGCTGCGTTGCTAGCATCCAATATTAGTTACAGATTCAGCTCCACACTAAATCATGACACCACAGCCAGCACGATCTCCCACAAGGGGGCTAACCTCACTTGGACTTATCTTGGATAACAAGCCCATTCCGTACACCCAAATACATAGCTAAACTGCATAGGTACAATCCACACTATGTATGGAGAGGTGGTTGGTGACTCCCATCCTTCGCATCAAAACACTGCAGGCTGCTGGACATAGCCAATTGAGATGCTTAGTCGACTTTTACGATACAAGCAGCCCCTAAATATAGCACTATTCTTAACCAGATAACAGATATATTATTGATGGCTGACCTAATTGTTTGCTGTTTATACCCTGAACCCATTGAAAATGGGAAATCAGGGTACAATGGTTTTCTTGTATGTAACAGGCAGAAGGCGGCGTGGTAGACCCCACAAAGTATCTATATTCTTGATCAGGGCGACGAGCTGAGTTGAGCCCTGTCCGTCTGTCCGTATGTATGAACACGTCGATTTCAGAAGATATAAGAGCTAGAGACTTCCATTTTTTAATGTCCATATATACAGCGCGGATATCGAGATTATCACAAAAAATCGATAACTCATCCCGTTTTTTATCGATAAAAAAGCCTTATCGAAAATCAGTTGTAAAATTATATCTCCTACATCTTTAAAACTAGAGTCTCCAAATTTTAAATGTGTATTTATATGCATTTGTGTATTTATATGCATTTTATACAACTTCGGTTTTTGTTAAAATTGACCCCTCACCACTATATCCACCCCTCACCCACATACTTGTAATAGACGTATTTTTAGCACTAAAGTCTTGTGCTTTGGCAAGTGCATGCATATCCATGTGTGTGTGTGTGTAGCAATAGAAGTCTCCAGACTAAAGCAAACACCTCTCCCATGGTGTCTAAGAGACAGATTGGTTTATACGAAGATGACTCCTCTGGCGGTTTGCCAGTCTTGGGTAGCAATGCCAAGTTCTGGGTTTTCCAGGTTGCGGGGAACGTCACCTGAATTAAACATTCGTTGTGTAATTCGGCAAACGTACTAGGGTGCAAGGCGAGTGCAAGCTTGAGCGCACGATTGGGGATCCCGTCCACCTGCACCTGTTTACCTGCGTATAGTTTCTGAGCTACTATCTTGTATGCTCTGCCCCAAAGGTCAACTCTAAGAGGCATTCTCTTTTACTTATCCGAATGGCCTTCTTCAACTGTCTTCTATCTGCCTGGTAAGCTAATTGTTTCTCAAAAAACGTAGACCTACCGCGAGCCCGTTGATAGCTTCTTATTGCCTGGATGAATTTGCGTCGAGTGTCACCTATTTGTGCATAGGCTCTTGTTGTCGCGTAAACTGCTTGCAACGTAACATGCTCCTATTGCAGGAACTCTTAATTTGGGCTACCATTTGGCATGCTCTGGCCTCAGCATTACCAATTATGCCCAGAGACTGAATGGCCTCTGAAAAGTCCACGGGATCATCAGCTGATACGATTCCCTCCGCAAGCTTGACGCCCTGGCAGGTGTCTCACCTATTGTGAACAGAAGTGCCGTATGATCGTTGCCCGTATAGCTATCGCAATGGTTCTATGTTGCTTACCGAAAAAGGATGAAGTGACAAAAGATCCGTATCCAGCCCGACTGTAGGTGAATTCGTGACCAATGTTGAGCAGTGCAACATCCACTGTCGCGAAGATCTTCAGTCTGATACGGCCTCTGCCATTTGTTGTGTGGCTGCCCCATTCTAACGCCTATGAGTTAAAATCTCCTGCTATAATGGCCTTCCGACCCCTAGCATCCTCGGCAAGCTCGTCAATCACCGCTGTGAGTTCACTGAGCAGCCAGGTAGTAGCTGTAGAGCCATATGTTACCGATCGGCCACGTACGAACCCATTAAATGATTTAAAATTCGAAAGTTGAGTTGTCACATACCCACAACACAGCTATGCCATTAGCATCTGTTGACCATGTCCTATGGCATTTTTCCCTTATGGTCTGCTCTAGAAGATATTGGGCAGCAACACAATGATTTAAGTTAAGCTGGAGAAACCTTAACATTTAATTTTACGTGCAGCTTCACGGTAGGATGGGCACTTGAAGCTGCCTGCTGAGTGGTCCGTCTGATTTTCGCCTTTACGGACGCAGAGGCTACATTTTGGTGCCTTGTTGCAAGCTTTTGCACTGTGACCCATCTTTCCACACTTGAAACAGGCACCCTTTAAGTTATATTCGCTGCCGCAGTTGGCTGCAATATGTCCATAATCGAGGCACTTGAAACATAGTTTAGGCTGGTGCACGCCTCGGATACGGCTACTACCCATCCTATTCTGATTTTGGACAGCTCGAGCCAATTCCCAATTGGAAGAGCAACCGTAGATCTTTGCTGTCCACCAAAAGGTGGTCGAAACGATTTGATAGCCTCAATGGGGAGTGAGCTATCCTTCAACTCCACTCTAATTGCCTTCGAGGTCCTCTTTGCTCGTTAACTCATCTAGATCACGAATCTCAATTTGAGCCGATTCGGTAGCTACCGCTCGGTCGCCAAAGGCCTTGCCTACAGCTTCGTCCCTCTAGAGTAACTCCTATTTGAGCTAAAGCATCGTTTAGTGACTTGGGTGCCTGGCACTCAGCCACTGGAGACTGATTAGAAGTCGACGGCTGCGGCAACGCCCTCTGTTGTTGCTGCGGTGATCGCTGCAACGAGCAAGGGCGCGCGAAAGCTTGTAGCTCGTCCTCCATTATGGAATCCATTTTTGCTCCGACTGAAGCCTGTAGTGGGCAATGGCAGTAGCTAAAACTCAGCTTAACTACAGCGAGAGGCCGAAAGTATGCACTACTTTTAATAACTGCGACTTCACTCCAGAACTTAGCAACTCACCTAAATTAATGAGCAGCTGATTGTCCGCTGCAATTTCCAGCACTACTAACAGCTGATAGAGTGAATGCACCTGATTTTTATTATTTCGCAAGTGTGACAAATCTTTTCGCGCCTAAAAAAGAAAAGGAAAGAGGAAAGCCCTGACGCCAAAACAGTGATGCTATTGCCCCTCTCTCTTGCACCACTGAATTATACCACTGGGGTACTCCGCGAACCGCCGCGCAGTAAATCTCTGTTAATTTTCGAGGTCGCTGGGTACGTTGCGCCCACAGCATACACGGCGGATATATTTACGCCCATTGGGCGCATGGAAAATCTGGAATAACTGTATAATCCAGAGTTTTAATGTTATAAGTGTATATAGCATCCTGTCTTAATTTGCACAGATATAATATATTCATATACAGTGGTTCACAGCTTATTTCAACCAGCACCTCAAAAAAAGTTTGCTGATCTATAAAATCTAAACAAAATCACATTGCGAATAAAGCAATATAACAAGAATCTACATCTGCATTGCGAAATAACTGACTTTAATCAGCTGCAAATTTTGTGGTTGAAATAAGCTGTGGAACTGTTTTGGTCTCATTTTTTAGTTTTTAAGCAATTTTAAATATTAAAAAAATATTTTAAAAATAAATGAATTGATTTTGTATTAGTTCAAACATCATACTAACAACTTGCGTTTAAATTTTGTCGATATCCCCAATAGTTTAGATTTTATAGATCAGCAAACTTTTTTTGAGGTGCTGGTTGAAATAAGCTGTGTATGTTAATGTCAGATCCCATTAACAAGAATTTCTCCTCCCGCAACACACGTTATGTTATTAACAGCACTCTGTTCTCCTACTGGTTCGCTGTACCACTAACCAGAGAACACATAGACTAAACAACTAGTGGAAAGCTTTTTGCACGCTTTTTTTGAGGCTTTAACACCCCAGACAGCTTTGGACTCGCTCGGCTCCTTACTTTTAGGTTCGAGCTACGAAAAAATACGAACGCACAATCATTGCGCTTCATGCGCTCGACCGAGACGGTCAAATGTTGAACAAAAGATCCCTCTATGCTCAATGTTTCCCTTGCTCTCTCTCTCTCTCTCTCTCGATGCTCTCTGCTCTCTCGAATATGTATATGTATGTATGCATGTGAGCACAAGCAGCGCTCACAAAAATTGAAATTTCTTCACAGCGAGAACCCATGCCTTCCCTTCTGTGTGAAGAGTATCCCGAACTCTTCAAGCCGTTTGCCATGCGTTTTCGTTATTATTTTGCCTCCCTCAACTTAGAATGGTGTGAACGATTTTGGGTTTACCTGATTAATCCCAGTGGGCAAAACGGCAAATTTTGGGCTTTACAATTTGCACAGCCTGTTCTGCACAGAAAGAATACATTTTCGCGACGAGCATGCACATACACATTTACATCCTTGCTACGTGTATGTGCTTTTGTGTGCGTGCGTCGCGAAACTCAATTCTTTCTCAGTATTTTCGTCTATTATCAGCCCGAAATTTGCCGTTGGTCTGCCTTGTGAAGTGAGCACATGCATACATACATTTGTGTATGTGTATGCTTGTATGGGATGGCAAGCTAATTGTCTCTGGATTTAGTAGTTTGTAAATTTTGTATTATTTGAATCGTAGGGTGACTATCAAATGGGCCATTATGACTTAATTAGAAATTTTTGACAATAATGAGTAAAGCTTGAGTATAATATGACATGTGTATTTCATATATTGCAAAGCATTTAATAAAGTTAGTAGTGTTTTACGATAATTTTTTCGGTTAAAAATGTGTATAAAATAATTTTAACTATATATAATTATTTACGGACATAAACACATTTATAAACATGATTAGCAATAATAATATATAAATGTACTTATGTACATATGTATGTATGTTCATACATAGTACATCTGTGTAAAGTGGTTATGACAGTCCGTAAGACCGACCAAATGCAAATGCTGGGCTTTAAAATTGCTACAAGCAGCCAAAGTAACGCACGCAGGTCACAAATGCTCATACATGTAGCAAGGGACTACAAGTGTGTGTGTACTTGTCCGTCGCGAAATCATATTGTTTATGCGTATCAACGCTTTCATACCCTTCCCACGAATAACCATCGAAACGCTTACATTTTGTTTGCATGAGCCTGACAAATGCTTTTATAATTTCGGTATACCCTTCACTCAAGAGGAAAGAGCTGGGATCGTCGCGAACAATATTCAATTTTGTGCGCTGCTGCTATTCGAGACCATAGAGAGAGACCATAAAGAGAGGGAGAGAGTGAGTAAGGGAAAAAGAGCGTATAGCCGTGCTTCATTTGGTAATGCGTGCATTTCGTGGCAGCAGTCGCAGCACACTGATTTTGTCGTGCCTTAATTTCACTGCCTGAGCCTCAGAAGACCGAGCCGACCAAATACGAAGTTGTCCGGTCTGTTCAGCGCATTTTTTCGGTGTTGAAAAAGTTTGCTCTACATGTCTAGTCTATGTGTTCTCTGGTTAGTGGTATGGTATACACGAGTATGCATGCCAAATTTTTCTCTAGCTCTTGTCAGCAGTGCTGCCAGAATCTACCAAGCGAAAATTGCTAGATTTGGGGAAAAAAGTTGCCAAAAATTGCTACATTTTTTTTATAAATTGCCAAAAAAAATTGCTAATCCCAATATTTTAATTTATAACAAGCTCCGATATACAAAAATAAAAATCAAAATGTAAAACTCTTAAATTAATAAGGAACATGGTCTTAAATTATATACTATTATATGTATTCTTTCTGTGCAGAACAGGCTGTGCAAATTGTAAAGCCCAAAATTTACTGTTGGTCTGCCTTGTGAAGTGAGCACACGAGTTTCCTTTATTTTTTCGATAACTCATCCGATAACTTTCGTATCGAGAATAATCGAAAAATTGATTTTGTTTTTTCAGCCTAATTTGAATACTTTTAGACCTGGACCCCTCAGATTTACTGTGCATATAAAGTCAATTGATACAAAGATTTTGTAATTTACAGATTTTGGATACCACGCCCCCTTCGCCCTCAATTTTTTTTTTAAACGCATTTCACGAGAGACTTGTGCTGAAATGTACACACATTTTTACCATATGATTACGCTTTGAAAGTTTCATTAAGATCGTATGTCTACAAAAGAAATTATTCAACAAATAAATTCTCATAATATTGCTCACACTGCAGCGCAGCCCAAGCGCAGTCGCTGCTTACTGCGCAGTTAGCAGATCGCGTTGTTATAAGCGCGTCTGGATGCATGTGTATGCATTTGTGCATAGAAGTGCAGAATGATTAGAATATCAGCTTAGAGGGTTCAGGGTATCTCCAAGTCGAGCAGTCTCGACTGGAGCCTTCTTACTTGTTTATCGTTAGGCCCTGGCTTCCGTTACATATGTATATATTAGCCGCTGCGGTCGCTGCATTGGTCTTTGCAACTAAGGGATGACATATTTATTTCCTAGTGTCGGATAATGCGCAGGTTATCGAGTATTGTCTATACACCGCCGAGCTTGTAGATGATAAGGGGTTTGTAGGCCTTAGGATATTAATATATACAATGAAGAGTCGCATTTTTAGTTCACAGATGATAAGGTTTAGGTTGATAGAATATAAGGATATACAATGATTTGTAAGATTAGATTTGTAAGGTATAATATGATGAAGCATGGTATTATTAGTTTGCAGTTGGTGAAGTTTAAGTTTGTAGTATGTAAGCTGATGAAGTTTCGAATTTGATTTTGTAGACGTAAGAGATTGAAGACATTGTTATAATTTATAGTCGTAAGCATTATAAGTTTGTAGCTCGTAAGATATTGTTAATTACTTATTAAGTAGTCATAAGTGTCATAGCAAGTAGCCTTTGTAGATTTAGTAGGAT
The DNA here is from genome assembly GCF_018153725.1 of Drosophila mojavensis. NCBI lineage: Eukaryota > Metazoa > Arthropoda > Insecta > Diptera > Drosophilidae > Drosophila > Drosophila mojavensis. Next base: position 1,042,546 of record NW_025318897.1, on the reverse strand, counting down.
TTGAATCGTTAGCGGGCGCGCAATCGGCAATGTAACCATGCAATTTGAAAGCTCGCATTGCCGACGCCGACACCGACGCCGACGCCGACCAAGGAGAATACATATTCCTATCCATGGTGCTTTGAATAAAATCTAGTTTTCATACTCCAGGGTTTCAGGTGCTTCTCTTGGAGCTCGGTATTCGCTTTTCGCCGAACCAAATAGGTTAAACTTGGACTCGAAAATGACTTTGTCCCAGAAGCTAGTATCCTTGTTTATGTACTCTTTGGCAAATTGGAGCTGGCTTTCCTTTCTATACCCTGAACCCATTTTCAATGGGAATCAATCAGGGTATAATGGTTTTGTTGAAATGTATGTAACAGGCAGAAAGAGGCGCGGCAGACCCCACAAAGCATATATATTCTTGATCAGGGTGACGAGTTGAGTCGATTTGGCCCTGTCCGTCTGTCTGTCCGTCCGTCTGTCCGTATGTATGAACGCGTCAATTTCAGAAGATATAAGAGCTAGCTGTGTGTGTGTGTGTATGTGTGTGTGTGTGTGTATGCGTGTGTGTGCATGTATGTCTGTGTGTGCGTTCGTGCGTGTGTGTGTGTGTGTGTTTCTTGTGTAAGCTGAAAGACGCGAAAAATTATTGAAATAGCTAATGCTCAAGGGTTCAGGGGATCTCGTAGTCGAGCAGTCTCGACTAGAGCTTTCCTACTTGTTTTTAGTTTTTGTTATTTTCTTACTGTTTTAATATCCTGAACCCATTGAAAATGGGAAATCAGGGTATAATGGTTTTGTTAAATATAAATATGTTTATATCTCCTACATCTTTAAAGCTACAGCTGAAGCTTTAATGTAGATTTACAGTGTGCCACTAAAGTACTCTTGCTGTACTTGCGCGAATCACCTTGAAACTTGGCCAAATAAACTAATATATTTTCTTCTAAACTAAAAAAGAAAAACAGTTAAATTATAAACATAACATAATAATATTATTTAAAAACACAAGGAACTCCAATGTCTGCGTCAACAAAAGTCTACGTACTCTTACAAACTAATAAAAACTTACTAACTATAAGGAACAATATTTTTAAGCAAACTTCAAATTTAATATCTAGTGGGATAAACCTTCATCTTAACCACCTCTCTGAGGCGATTTGGCATTGAAAGCACCAGTTTTTCTATATATTTGGGATCCAGCGCGCAACACTCTTGGTGTAATGCCTCTCGCAGTGTAAATTAGTAATTTTATAGCTGGGATAGACTCAGTCTGCCCAGGGTATACTCACAAGAAATTTTTATTAGAATTGTGAGACATCAGGGGGGGGGGGATGTTTAGTAATATGACCGAGAATAGGGAAAGAGGGGGGAGAAATTCAACATGGGGACCGCCACTCACGTGCACCTCTTGCTTTGCAATCCAGCCTTACACTCGCCGTCGCCTCGCCGCCGTCCGATCCTTTGTTAGCATCACGCATCCGCCTCAGTCGCTTCACTCAATGAAATTATTCCCTTTTGTTTTCTGCTGCCAAGTTGTTTCATTTTTTACTTTTCGATTTACTTAATCTAACCGCACTTAAAGAAAATCACTGGCACAATTTAGCTTTTACTCTTCTTCGCCATCTGACGGCTTCAGCTGCTTGAGCCCGACTCTTCGTCATCCGACGACCTTTGCCGCTTAACCCCGACTAACTCTCGCTTTTCTTCTCTCGTTCGCCCAAAGCGCTCGGCGTCGGCGACGCAACTCTCCGCTCAAACTCTCCACGCAGGGTTGTGTCGCCGATCGCCGATAAATCATCAGCGCTTTGGGCGGCCTTTTCAAATACAAATTTAAATGCAAACTAATACTACTTAATTTACTAGCTTAACCTCTAATTACTACGTCTAGATCTTAACAAACTAAACTTAAAAGAAAATCTATAACTCTAAATCAACATAAGAAACTTATTCTATACCAAAAATTCCAATTCAATACTTCATTTTTTCCCTCGCTCATTAATTCAACTAAACCAAAAACTGTTTCATATAACTTCTTGACAATCATCGTGATCGGCGAACCGCTTCACACCCCCCCTTACTTAATAAGAAGACGACCACGACTCCTGTGGCCGCCACGCAATTACTCCCACGCAGCCAAAATCCCGAAGCTAGTGCGGCTGTGTCGGCGATCCCTGATGAAACTCCTTTTCCTCCAATTCACTCGCAGATTGGCCTTCATCAGTCGGTGGAAGACCTCCTTTCGATTCGCCGCATGTTGCTGTGCCTTTGCGACGCCGATCATAACGATGTCGTTCCGATATGTGAAAGCTTGCTGCTCCATATCCGGTGCTATGAACATGTCCAGCGCTCTCCATAACGTAGCGTTCGCTGAAGGTAACTCGAATAGCGTAATTCGCCATTGCAATACTCCTTTTCTTGGCACCGCGAATGCTGTACTTTCCCCGTTGTCCGCCGCCATGGGGATCTGGTAGCATCCGCTTTTCAAGTCCAGGATAGATATATATGGCGCACGTCGTAACCTCTCGAGGATGTGGTTGATCCTTGGAACGGGGTAGTCGTCCGGGATCGAGTGGGCATTTAGCTGTCGGTTGTCCGCACATACGCGCCAATCTCCAATCTTCTTCTTTACTAATACGATGGGCGCGCTTCGCGAACTCCGCGATGGCTCGATAGCCCCAGCTCGGATCCATTCGTCTACCTGTTCATCATCACTCCTTCCAGTCCCCCAAAAAACGCCAACTTCGCCCCCAGAAGCTCCTTCCGCTTGTCCTCCAGATCCTCCGGCCACCCTGTGTCGCCGGGGGAAGATTCCGCATTCTGTTCGTCCTCTTCGCGAACTCCTGGCCCTTGCGGTGGCGGACAACCTTGACTTTCACCATCGACATCCGCTCTCAGTGCTTCTCGCGCCTGCCGCGTCGCTGGGCTACTCTGAAGCTTGCCCACCATCTCCAATTCCTTCGCTCTTGCTGTTAGCGGGGAACCCTTTTGCTCGCCCCGCACCTCCGCTGAACGTCCCACGTCGTCTAGGAAAATATCCGATTTCCTCCGCTTTCCGTTGTCTACTAGGCTCTGCGGCGACGGGCCACTCCGAACTTCGCCCACCATCTCCAATTCCTTCAACTTAGTTTCTGGGAGACGCTCCTCGGGCCCTTCCTCCAGATCCTTCGTTCTCGCTAGCTGCGACATCTCTTGATCGACCGGGTGGGCGACTCGCCATCATTCGACGTGCCCTGCTCATCGACCGGCAATCCTCCGCCCGCTGTAGCCGCGCCCTCCTTTCGCGTCGGGGACCAACACGGCGCCTCGGGGCCTCTCTTCCATTCCTGTCCACGAGTTTTTGGTCGAGCAAGCGATTCCGGATCTCCAGACCAATCGCTCTCTATCTACACCCATTGCCCGCGTATCAGGGACGTCTTCCCGTTCACCTCCTCTTGCATCCTCATCGTCCTCCCCTCCTCCGCCAAAAGGGGACTCCTTTTCTTGTCCTCGCTGTCTAGGTGGCGCCACCCCGCTCTTGTGGAGGGTGCCCCAGTCTGCTTCCAGCGTTGCTCTAATTGCAACGTCCCTCTGTGCTCCTGTCTCGTCGTCCGCAGCGTTGGCAGCAAATCACTCGCGCATCGCGTTGCCGCTGGCGACGTCGCTACATGATCCGCGGCCTGCCCTTCTCTTCTGAAATCTGCCCACGACGAGTCCCTCAGTCCGCTGGTCAAGAACCATTTCTCCGCCTTGTCTACGAATACCACACTCATCGCTCGTGGTATCCGATCCAACTCGATGCCGTAAATAATCGCTCGCTCCTCCAACATCTCCACGAAACCCAACGGATCTGATCGGCCGTCATACTCCATACCCCATCTCCGTACTTGCTCAGCGATGACCCAGGGAGGGTACCTCTCCGGCGCTACCGAGGGTGCGTGCAGCCGATGACTCGCCTTCGGTGCCGCGCCACCCAAGGCGAAATTGTGGCATTCTCCTCCCTCCATCTTCGTATCCAAATAACCTCTCCGGTTCCGCTCCGTTCCGCTTAATCTACCCTTATCCACCCAATCAAATTTATCATACCCTTTTCCTTCATTTTCCTGATCTCTCTATTTTCCTTTTGTCTTTATCTGATTCTATTTCTCTTTATTTTACTTTTCTTTATTTCATGTTAATCTATTTGTCTTTATATACTTTCTCGCATTTAATCTTATTCGACATCATCTTGTTTTACTTTCTCGCATTTGATCTTATTCTATTTTTTTTTTTCGTTCTTATTTTATTTGCTTTTTGTTTTCTTCTTCTTAATTTTTTTTTTTTCTTTAAGTTTCTTTTCTTCCCTTTGTGACTTATCTTATACAATTTTACTTACATTCACCATCTTATTTAATTTCATTACTCTCTTTGCATATCTGCGCAATAATTCACTCCCGTCTTCATGCATCTCTACATACGCGTTCACTTGTTCACTTTCCTATTCACTTTCCTTCTCGCTCGCATACTTACATACTTGCGTACATGCATACATGTGCAGCCATCTATTCACATATGCGCGCTCATTTGATCGTTTTCTATTCTCTCTTCTTTCGCTAATCCGCTAATACATACTAGACGTCTGCATGATTACATTCATAACAAAGCCACATTGAGTACATTCGAATTGAGTAGAATATGAGTGAGTGAAAAGGACAGAATGAGACGAATGTGTATATTACTGTTTCGCAAGACGAACATGTTGTGTCTCATGCCGAATGACTGAGTATAACGAAAGAAGAGCAAAGTGAAATGAAAACTTCGAAAACACTCGAACTACTCAAGTAGTTCGAAGAATATTTTGTGTATTCATTTTGTGCTTTGAGAAATTGTGAGCAGACGTGCGAAATGGAAGCGGAACCTGCAGGAAAAAATGTATGTATTTTTCGGCAAATACCAGCGTGTTGTTTTTGTGTTTTGTTTTGTTTAAAGCTTGTGTTTTAGTTTTACTAACAAAATGTGTAGTTGTGACCGTCTATATATGTTTTCTGTGTTGATATTTGCAGATTTAATATTAATTTAATTTAATTAATTAATTATTTAATTACACAAAAGCAATGTTCAATAGCTTCCAACCTTGATAGAATTAATAAAATTATGTTTTTAAATTCGAATATTATTAATTAATTATTTGAATTAAATATATAAGTTAAAAATTCCACAACAAAAACTACATTGCACACATATTTCTTTATTTTTTCCTCTTTCTTTTAACAGATACACACAGCAAAAAACAGCTGACAATATTCGAATGTATTCAATATACAATATTTAATAGCTTCGGCTGCTCACTCACTCACTTCGTTTCTTTTCGGGTATATTTTTGTGCAGCAGAGAGAAGCACGACTTCAGTCGCTCACTCATTCTCATTTCGTTATGTACAAGTTTTCACTCAATTCAATGATGACTTTGTACAGTTGAATGTGCTTTTTTTGCCATTCATGCAGACGTCTAATATATACTTACACGCCGGCCGTTACAACGGTACCGGCTAACCCACGCTACAATTTCGGCGCGCTTCTGGTACAGCACGCGCCACAAATTTAGAATTCGCGAACTCTGGAATGTTCGCGACTTCTCGACCAGACTACGGGGGGGGTTTATATGTTAAAATTTCGCAACTTTCGACCTCTAACTGTCGGCCATTAGACGCACCGCGCACCGCCCTGTTTCCCTGCTCGGGCGCCACTTGTAAAGTAGTAATTTTATAGCTGGGATAGACTCAGTCTGCCCAGGGTATACTCACAAGAAATTTTTATTAGAATTGTGTGACACCAGGGGGGATGTTTAGTAATATGACCGGGAATAGGGAAGGAGGGGGAGAAATTCAACATGGGGACCGCCACTCACGTGCACCTCTTGCTTTGCAATCCAACCTTACACTCGCCGTCGCCTCGCCGCCGTCCGATCCTTTGTTAGCTTCACGCATCCGCCTCAGTCGCTTCTCTCAATGAAATTATTCCCTTTTGTTTTCTGCTGCCAAGTTGTTTTATTTTTTACTTTTCGATTTACTTAATCTAACCGCACTTAAAGAAAATCACTCGCACAATTTAGCTTTTACTCTTCTTCGCCATCTGACGGCTTCAGCTGCTTGAGCCCGACTCTTCGTCATCCGACGACCTTTGCCGCTTAACCCCGACTAACTCTCGCTTTTCTTCTCTCGTTCGCCCAAAGCGCTCGGCGTCGGCGACGCAACTCTCCGCTCAAACTCTCCACGCAGGGTTGTGTCGCCGATCGCCGACAAATCATCAGCGCTTTGGGCGGCCTTTTCAAATACAAACTAAACTTAAAAGAAAATCTATAACTCTAAATCAACATAAGAAACTTATTCTATACCAAAAATTCCAATTCAATACTTCATTTTTTCCCTCGCTCATTAATTCAACTAAACCAAAAACTGTTTCATATAACTTCTTGACAATCATCGTGAGGCGGTGATCGGCGAACCGCCTCACACCCCCCCCTTACTTAATAAGAAGACGACCACGACTCCTGTGGCCGCCACGCAATTACTCCCACGCAGCCAAAATCCCGAAGCTAGTGCGGCTGTGTCGGCGATCCCTGATGAAACTCCTTTTCCTCCAATTCACTCGCAGATTGGCCTTCATCAGTCGGTGGAAGACCTCCTTTCGATTCGCCGCATGTTGCTGTGCCTTTGCGACGCCGATCATAACGATGTCGTTCCGATATGTGAAAGCTTGCTGCTCCATATCCGGTGCTATGAACATGTCCAGCGCTCTCCATAACGTAGCGTTCGCTGAAGGTAACTCGAATAGCGTAATTCGCCGTTGGAATACTCCTTTTCTTGGCACCGCGAATGCTGTACATTCCCCGTTGTCCGCCGCCATGGGGATCTGGTAGCATACGTTTTCAAGTCCAGGATAGATATATATGGCGCACGTCGTAACCTCTCGAGGATGTGGTTGATCCTTGGAACGGGGGAGTCGTCCGGGATCGAGTGGGCATTTAGCTGTCGGTAGTCCGCACATACGCGCCAATCTCCAATCTTCTTCTTTACTAATACGATGGGCGCGCTTCGCGAACTCCGCGATGGCTCGATAGCCCCAGCTCGGATCCATTCGTCTACCTGTTCATCATGACTCCTTCCAGTCCCCCAAGAAACGCCAAATTCGCCCCCAGAAGCTCCTTCCGCTTGTCCTCCAGATCCTCCGGCCACCCTGTATCGCCGGGGGAAGATTAAGCATTCTCTTCGTCCTCTTCGCGAACTCCTGGCCCTTGCGGTGGCGGACAACCTTGACTTTCACCATCGACATCCATCGACTCTGAAGCTTGCCCACCATCTCCAATTCCTTCGCTCTTGCTGTTAGCGGGGAACCCTTTTGCTTGCCCCGCACCACCGCTGAACGTCCCACGTCGTCTAGGAAAATATCCGATTTCCTCCGCTTTCCGTTGTCTACTAGGCTCTGCGGCGACGGGCCACTCCGAACTTCGCCCACCATCTCCAATTCCTTCAACTTAGTTTCTGGGAGACGCTCCTCGGGCCCTTCCTCCAGATCCTTCGTTCTCGCTAGCTGCGACATCTCTTGATCGACCGGGTGGGCGACTCGCCATCATTCGACGTGCCCTGCTCATCGACCGGCAATCCTCCGCCCGCTGTAGCCGCGCCCTCCTTTCGCGTCGGGGACCAACACGGCGCCTCGGGGCGTCTCTTCCATTCCTGTCCACGAGTTTTTGGTCGAGCAAGCGATTCCGGATCTCCAGACCAATCGCTCTCTATCTACACCCATTGCCCGCGTATCAGGGACGTCTTCCCGTTCACCTCCTCTTGCATCCTCATCGTCCTCCCCTCCTCCGCCAAAAGGGGACTCCTTTTCTTGTCCTCGCTGTCCAGGTGGCGCCACCCCGCTCTTGTGGAGGGTGCCCTAGTCTGCTTCCAGCGTTGCTCTAATTGCAACGTCCCTCTGTGCTCCTGTCTCGTCGTCCGCAGCGTTGGCAGCAGATCACTCTCGCGTCGCGTTGCCGCTGGCGACGTCGCTACATGATCCGCGGCCTGCCCTTCAAGCCAGGAGTCCTGTGCCTCTGTGTCGAACGGGTTGCCTTGCCTGCCCTCCACCGGCCTCGACCAGGCAGTCTTCGCCGCAATCTCTTCCCTCTCTCTCCGCTGCCCTTGCACCTTTTCGTATTCCGCCGCCATCTGCGTAAGCTGCGTCAGGGTGGCGAAGTCGTGACGCCTACGTATAGCCGGTAGTCTGAAACAGCGTTCTCGTAAGCTCGGCACAGCTCCTGTGCCGCGCTGTATTTCGCCCGACGCATCAACAGCCTGAGTTCAATTAGGTAGTCCCTGAAGCTCTCTCCCTCTCTTTGATGGCGTGCCCGTATGTAGTCTTCTAAGCGTTCGAAGTACTGGGGGGGAGGGAAAAGTCCAAGAATTCTCTTCTGAAATCTGCCCACGACGAGTCCCTCAGTCCGCTAGTCAAGAACCATTTCTCCGCCTTGCCTACGAATACCACACTCATCGCTCGTGGTATCCGATCCAACTCGATGCCGTAAATAATCGCTCGCTCCTCCAACATCTCCACGAAACCCAACGGATCTGATCGGCCGTCATACTCCATACCCCATTTCCGTACTTGCTCAGCGATGACCCAGGGCGGGTACCTCTCCGGCGCTACCGAGGCCGATGACTAGCCTTTGGTGCTGCGCCACCCAAAGCGAAATTGTGGCATTCTCCTCCCTCCATCTTCGTATCCAAATAACTTCTCTGGTTCCGCTCCGTTCCGCTTAATCTACCCTTATTCACCAAATGTAATTTATCATACCCTTTTCCTTCATTTTCCTGATCTCTCTATTTTCCTTTTGTCTTTACCCTTTTCCTCGTACCCCTCTCCTTCCATTTTCCTTTTCTTTTTCTTTATTTCATCTTAATCTATTTGTCTTTATATACTTTCTCGCATTTAATCTTATTCGACATCATCTTGTTTTACCTTCTCGCATTTAATCTTATTCTATTTTTTTTTTTCGTTATTTTTTATTTGCTTTTTGTTTTCTTCTTCTTAATTTTTTTTTCTTTAAGTTTCTTTTCTTCCCTTTGTGACTTATCTTATACAATTTTACTTACATTCACCATCTTATTTAATTTCATTTATTTCATTTCCTTTTACCTTCTTAATCTAATCTTTGTTCACTTATTCTAGCTTTATTTTGTTTTCTTTATTTCCTCTTAAACTGTTTTGTTATTCTCTTTTGTTTCTCTTTATTTTGTCTTAATCTATTTAATTTTCTTTCATTTTCTTTATTCCATCTTAACTTATCTCTTTCCTTTTCGATTCTCTTTATTTCGCTCTTCATTTTATTTTCCACTAGTTTAACTTACTTTATTTCATCCTCATTACCTTACTTTTACTTTTCTTGATTCATTTTCTTTCGTTACCTTCACTTAATTCTCTTCGTTACCCTACTCCATCTCCATTTTCTACTTGCTTTATCTCTCTTCATTTTACTCTTGCTTAATCTTGCCTCGTTCTCTTTGCTTTGCCTACCCACTTCTTGAATTCATACTACTTCACCCTGCTTTACTCCGATTCGCTCCGCCTTGTTTATTTGTTATATAACATTCCTATTTTATTTTATTTTATTTTATTTTATTTTATTTTATTTTATTTCATTTTATTTTATTTTATTTTATTTTATTTTATTTTATTTTATTTTATTTTGTCGGATATGCCCTGGGTAGGGTATCACGAAATAATGCCACGGGCAAGCAAACTATAGTAGTCGAGCTGCATAGTGGGCCCCAGGCCACCAAAACGAACAAATCTCAGTAAAACGCGTTTTCATACCAACATGTCGGATATGCCCTACGTAGGGTGCAGCGAGCCTACGCAACGGACAAACGGCCAAAAGTTGACCCTCACCTCTTTCTCTCATTCGCCTATACGCTCATGCACGCTCACATATATATATATGTACACCTACACCCATTTATGTATGTGCACGCATTTATTCTAGCGCCTAAAGTTAACATATATATATTAAAATTTATATGTTAAAATTTCGCAACTTTCGACCTCTAACTGTCGGCCATTAGACGCACCGCGCACCGCCCTGTTTCCCTGCTCGGGCGCCACTTGTAAAGTAGTAATTTTATAGCTGGGATAGACTCAGTCTGCCCAGGGTTTACTCACAAGAAATTTTTATTAGAATTGTGAGACACCAGGGGGGGGAGGGATGTTTAGTAATATGACCGAGAATAGGGAAAGAGGGGGGAGAAATTCAACATGGGGACCGCCACTCACGTGCACCTCTTGCTTTGCAATCCAGCCTTACACTCGCCGTCGCCTCGACGCCGTCCGATCCTTTGTTAGCATCACGCATACGCCTCAGTCGCTTCTCTCAATGAAATTATTCCCTTTTGTTTTCTGCTGCCAAGTTGTTTTATTATACCTTGAACCCATTTTCAATGGGAAATCAGGGTATAATGGTTTTGTTGAAATGTATGTAACAGGCAGAAGGAGGCGTGGCAGACCCCACAAAGTATATATATTCTCGATCAGGGCGACGAGCTGAGTTGATTTGGCCCTGTCCGTCTGTCTGTCCGTCTGTCCGTATGTATGAACGCGTCGATTTGAGAAGATATAAGAGCTACAATTTTTTTTAAAATATCCGTAATTACAGCGCGCATATCAAGTTTATCATTAAAAATCGATAGCTCATCCCGATCTTTTTTATCGATAAAAAACCTTATCGAAAACCAGTTATAAAATTATATCTTCTACACCTTTATTGCTAGAGTATCCAAATTTTTAATGTATGTTTATATGCAATTTATACAATTTCGGTTTTTGTTAATATGTACCCCCACCTCTACATTCACCCCCCTCACCCTCACTTTTGTAAAAAGCGTATTTCAAATACTAGAGACTTGTGCTTTGGCAATTACATGCATATTCATGTTATAATCATAATCTGAAAGTTTCATGAAGATCGTACGTCCATAATAAAAGTTATTAAACAATTAAGTTCTCATAGTAAGCGCACACTGCAGCCCATGCGTGTTTATGCGTGGGTGCTTGTGTGTGTATGTGTTTGTGTATGTGTGTGTATGTGTTTGTGTATGTGTTTGTGTATGTGTATGTATGTGTTTGTGTATGTATGTGTTTGTGTATGTGTGTGTGTATGCGTTTGTGTCTGTATGCGTGTGTGTGTATGTATGCCTGTGTGTGCGTACGTGCCTGTGTGTGTGTGTGTGTGCGTGTTTCTTGTGTAAGCTGAAAGACGCGAAAAATTATTGAAATATCTATTGCTCCAAGGGTTCAGGGGATCTCGTAGTCGAGCAGTCTCGACTAGAGCTTTCTTACTTGTTTTTATACCCTGAACCCATTGAAAATGGGAAATCAGGGTATAATGGTTTTGTTGAAATGTATGTAACAGGCAGAAGGAGGCGTGGCAGACCCCACAAAGTATATATATTCTTGATCAGGGCGACGAGCTGAGTCGATTTGGCCCTGTCCGTCTGTCTGTCTGTCCGTCTGTCCGTCCGTCCGTCTGTCCGTATGTTTGAACGCGTCGATTTCCGAAGATATAAGAGCTAGAGACTTGAATTTTTTTTTAAATGACCGTATATACAGCGCGGACGTCGAGTTTGCTTTTATAATTCGATAAATCATCCCGTTATGTTTTTATCGAGTAAAAACATTCAAGTTTAAATCAGGTGCCACTATAGTTAATTGTGAATGATTTTTCTTTTTTTTAAATTTCTCAAATATTCAATATAATATGTAGATCATATGCTAAAAGTTTCATTAAATTCCGTTCAGTCAAAAGTTAATAAAAAATAATCAAATATTTGGCCAATTAACAAACGCACGTGCAGCAGCTACAACAGCATCGTATGCGTGTGCACACATACATTCAAACTTCTTCTAGAAACATTCGTTGAATCACATCAGCTGTTAGTTTCGTTTAGTTTTGGTAGATGGCGCAGCAGCAGTGAATCTATTTGAGTTTTGCCAGCGCCACTAGCAGGAGTGGGGTGGCCTAGTGTGTTAGCTGCATGACGCTCGATCGAGAAGTCGCGGTTCGAGTCCCGATCGATGCAACTGATGTTAATTTTTTTTAATTGTTTCAAAATATTTTTATATTTTCATAAATGAGTTTTCTATTTAATTTATATTTTTAAATACACCGAAATCGAAATTTTAACTATACTTTATGTGCGTTTTTAATAGTTTGGTTATTCTAGCAGATTCTTAGAATCACATCAGCAGTTAGTTTCATTTAGTTTTGGTAGATGGCGCTGCAGCAGTGAATCTATTTGAGTTTTGCCAGCACCACTAGCATGAGTGAGGTGGCCTAGTGTGTTAGCTGCATGACGCTCGATCGAGAAGTTGTGGCTCGAATCCCGATCGATGCAACTGATGTTAACTTTTTTAATTGTTTCAAAATATTTTTATATTTTATTAAATGAGTTTGGTATTTTATTTATATTTTTAAATACATCGAAATTGAAATTTCAGCCATACTAAATGGGCATTTTTATTTGTTGGGTTCAGGGTAGTATATCGAGAGTGCTCGACTAGAGTTTTCTTACTTGTTTACTTTTCGATTTACTTAATCTAACCGCTCTTAAAGAAAATCACAGGCACAATTTAGCTTTTACTCTTCTTCGCCATCTGACGGCTTCAGCTGCTTGAGCCCGACTCTTCGTCATCCGACGACCTTTGCCGCTTAACCCCGACTAACTCTCGATTTTCTTCTCTCGTTCGCCCAAAGCGCTTGGCGTCGGCGACGCAACTCTCCGCTCAAACTCTCCACGCAGGGTTGTGTCGCCGATCGCCGATAAATCAACAGCGCTTTGGGCGGCCTTTTCAAATACAAATTTAAATGCAAACTAATACTACTTAATTTACTAGCTTAACCTCTAATTACTACGTCTAGATCTTAACAAACTGAACTTAAAAGAAAATCTATAACTCTAATTCAACATAAGAAACTTATTCTATACCAAAAATTCCAATTCAATACTTCATTTTTTCCCTCGCTCATTAATTCAACTAAACCAAAAACTGTTTCATATAACTTCTTGACAATCATCGTGAGGCGGTGATCGGCGAGCCGCCTCACAGCAGGAGGTTTTTGTTGCTAATTTGGTGCTTCCTTTTTTTTTTTTTTTCGAACATATTCCAAACATGCTCAATTGGACTGATATCCGGGCTCTGTGGTGGCGTCTCTAAAAGGTGTGGAGTATTGTACGCGAGATACAATCTGGTATTCATTGCTTTATGTTTTGGGTCTTTATCCTGTTGAAACCAGAAATCAGATCCAATTCCAAGTTTCTCGGCGCTGCTCTTAAATTTTTTTTTTTTAAATATCAATGTACACATCACTTCGTCGATGAATTCCAAATTTCCGATTCCTGCTGCAGCTATGCAACCCCAAACCATAATACCTCCGCCGCCGTGTTTTACGGTTTTTATTGTATTTTTGGGGTTCAATGCTTCTCCTGGTCTCCTCCAGACGCGGAGACACCCAACTGAGCCAAAAATATTATATTTGGACTCATCTGAAAGGTGACCTTTCGCCAGAAGTCCATTGGTTTGTCCACGTAGGCTTTGGCAGACTCTAAGCGATTTCTCCTCTTTGTTAAATTTACAAGAGCTTTCTTGCGAGGCGTGTTGGACCTAAAGTTATAGGTTTTAATGGCTCTACGGACTGTTTCCGGGTGAGCTTCCTTGTCAATTGTTCGACCCAACTCTGACGCAATCTACACTGCGCTACAAACAGGACCCTTGTCCACCAGATGCTTTATTGTGCGCTTGTCACGATCGGATAGTACAGGTGGCCGACCTGATCTCTTGTTGTTTTTGATGCGCCCTTCATATTTCAATCTACCATTGACAGTCTGTATAGTAGACTTGCTTCTGAACATGATTTCTGCTATCTCTGCATAGGACTTTTGCTCCTTTGTGTGGAGATACAAAATCTTTCCACGATAACTCTTTTCGTGGCATTTTTACTGCAAAATTTAAATATTTTGTCCAGCACAAGCAAAACACGCCAACTATTATGAATTTACTCATTGTTGCGTACATTTTGCGAAAACCCGGTTATTTCTAAAAAGAACGCTGGCGCCAGACATCGCAAGAAATATAAGAGTACGTATAATTTTGTTGACGGCCATATTTGGGTATGTTTACATTCGCTGTAACATTATGGAACTAAAATTAAAAGTAAATGTTTTTCTTTTTAACAGAAAATATATTAGCTTACAATACTGCATTAAAAATTATTTACTATGACAAAAATGACAGAAGTTATCGTAAAAAATGGGAGTAGTTATCGATATGTAAAGAAAAACTTGATATGATATTTCAAGTCTCTAGCTCTTATATCTTCTGAAATCGACGCGTTCATACATACGGACGGACGGACGGACGGACAGACAGACGGACAGGGCCAAATCGACTTAGCTCGTTGCGCTGATCAAGAATATATATACTTTGTGGGGTCTGCCACGCCTCCATCTGCCTGTTACATACTTTTAACAAAACCATTATACCCTGATTTCCCATTTTCAATGGGTTCAGGGTATAATAACAATTCTACGTTTGAATTTACTATGGGAATTTAATTGTTTGATAGCTTTTCTTGTGGATGTACTTTGTTCATGAAAATTTCTGAACGAATACACTTGACTATGATGGTGTTTAGTCTCGTATTGATCTTTATTCTTCTGAGCCTGGGTTTATATACCCAGACTCATGCATAATTTCAACCCTTAAATCTAGTGCGTCTATTGCTGAGTGTGTAAGGCTCAGCATTGGTCTATTACATATTCTTATCTTATCGCTGAGTTTGTAAGGCTCCACGTGAGTCTATTAGCTATTCTTATCCTATCGCTGAGGTTGTAAGGCTCAGTGTTTGTCTCTTACATATCTGACTCTGGTGTTGCAAGGGTTGGTGTCCATTTGTCTATTTATACAGTCCGTACATGTGACCCTTATCTTTTCCCAGCGCACTACCTGCTAGTCGTAGAGTGCGTCGGAGGCATGTATACGATCTTCGTATATTCATATGTTCATGCGTGAACATTCTGCGGGGGGCCAAAGTGTGTAACGTCCAGAACTGCTATCTGTGGATTTCTTAACAATATACAGGACAAATACAAATTTAATAATTGTTAGTATTCTTGACGAAATGATCATGCTTGCAATCCTTATGTTCGTGCCTGAACATTCTGCATGGCCCAGAGAATGTGACATCCAGATAAACCGAGTATGCCACCATCACCTTGGTCTTTTGCTCAGGTGGCGGTTCCCATGCCAAGTGAAGTCGTGCCTCTTTAAAGAACTTCTGCGGCTTATAGGTGTCATCGTTTGTTGCAATAATACAGCTGATTGCATTTCTTGAGGAAGTTGTCGATCGCTTCATTGTTGGCGAAGCCAAAGCCTCCATGTGAGAGACGTCCTTTTTTGAGGCTGATGCCTTAGAACAGCCATTGTTTCGTTTGTAGTGCCTATGGTAGTTTCCTTTAATATGTTGCTGCTACTTCTAATTGACTCCTTTTCCGATGTAATTGTACTTGCATTTTTAGCTCCATTGTTGGTGTCGCTGTTGTGGTCATCACTGGAGAACTTCGATATTGTCGCTTTTCTCTTCAGCTGCACTTCCAGTCGCCGTTGTAGCCTCCGCAGAAGTTTGCTCTTCCGTTTTGGTCAAACTTCCAATTGGATATCTGTTTATATATCCTCAGCGATACTGAACGTCGATGTCGCAGTTGTAGCAGAAAGTCGATTCTTGTCCGCATCTTCTATGTGCTCCGGATCCTCTTTCTGGTGGAACCCACATCTTCTTTATTGATTATTGCATATAAATGTCGCAATTCGGGCACTGTAAATACCGATTGCCACGACCCTAGTGGCCGTAGACTCCTCAATTTTAGCCTGTTCTTAGAACGAACAACCGGTAACCTAAATGCAAAATTTGAATTCTTACGCTCAAAAAATGTGAAAATTACGCTCCTAAAGAGGCTTAAAAATTATTAAGGGGCATCGATAGAGGAGGCTACCAGTAACTTAACTATCCAAATTTGAAGCTTCTAGCTCTTAAACTGTAGGAGATATAAACTTTTGCGGTTTGCCACGCCCCCTATGGGCGGACATATATCTACCATAACTCGTTGGACGTGGGTGGTCAACCCGCGAATATATACCAAATTTCAGGTCTCTAGTATCAATAGTGCCTAAAATATAGCAGAATTCGAAAAATCACTATATATTCAGGTCCGATTTGCCACGCCCCTAGAGGGTGTAGATATATAATTTTTTCACTCATCTTCATAGAATTAAAACATCAGCTTACATGCAAAATTTCAGCATTCTAGGTTTATAACTTTAGGTTTATCCGATTTGCCACGCCCCTAATGGGCGGAGATATATCCGCCATAGCTCGTGATCTTAAGTGGTCCGCGCGGACCTACATACCAAATTTCAGCTTTCTAGCTCTTCAACAAACATGATTTCTGGTATATCGGAAAATGCATTTTCCGATTTGCCACGCCCCTAGTGGGCGGATCGGGAAAATTTTAACACTTTATAAATCGGAGATATACACGAGTATGTGTTCCAAATTTCAAGTCTCTAGCTTCAATAGCGCCGAAATAGATTGCGTTCATACGGACGGACAGCAAGACGGACATTGCACAAAACCAATATACTCATTTCACTTTCGTGAATGAGTCTAAAAAAAAATTTGGAATAATGTAGTTTGTTAGATTTCTGTAAAAAGTGTTTGTAAATCTAACTAAAACTATGACATTGAATTTAAAGATTCAAAGCCAGATTTGCCATCGCATTGGATCGTTACAACCTATTGAAGATGCACAGCACAAATTCTTGCAAATATATTTCATGGGCAATATGAAAGAACAACTTGACCGGCGTCAAGAAATCAACACAGCTATGAAAAGAGCAATTCTCCAAGATTTGCAGCAAATGCTTCACGAACTTCATGCATTGGTCAAGCTGTTCAAGACTGCTTTAGAGCGCGTGCCAAGAGATGACAATAAGTAGTAATCAGAGCAGATAAAACACCAGCTGGGACACATGAACGCACATTTAATGCTCCAACAATCGATGAAGTCGCAATCCTGATTGTTGGTGAAAGCTTGGAAGCACGCGATATTGTGCTTACACGATGCAGTACTGGGCAACTACAAAGAATATCTGAAACGCACCGTTCATATGACACTTTACAATACCCGCTGACACTTTAATATCAAAATGATTAATCCATTGAATGGTAAAATCAATCATTGTTTTCATTTTAACTTTATATACATTTCATTCTGTTTGCTTTTGGTACACAAAAAATGTTATCACTCTTAATTTAGTAGAGAGTAGCTGTAAGAGTCGTAAACCTATTAGGGGTTCTAAAATACAATTTTTACGATCAACAAATCACAGGGCCAATCTTTGACTATTTGTGGCCTCAATCTAGAAAATGCGTGTTTTTCTCATGGTCAATTGTACGTGGCATGCTCATCATGGCACAACAATCGAGAGTTGCTGCTGTTGCTATATTAGCAATTTTGATAAAACAAAAAAAATGAGAAGATCAAAGTCTGTTAAAAAAAAAAAAAAAAACAAGTAAGAAAGCTCTAGTCGAGACTGCTCGACTACGAGATCCCCTGAACCCTTGAAGCAATAGATATTTCAATAATTTTTCGCGTCTTTCAGCTTACACAAGAAACACGCACACATACACACACACACGCACGCACGTACGCACACACAGGCATACATACACACACACGCATACAGACACAAACGCATACATACACATACACAAACCCATACATACACATACACAAACACATACACACACATACACAAACACATACACAAACAAGCATCCACGCATAAACACGAATGGGCTGCAGTGTGCGCTTACTATGAGAACTTAATTGTTTAATAACTTTTATTATGGACGTACGATCTTCATGAAACTTTCAGATTATGATTATAACATGAATATGCATGTAATTGCCAAAGCACAAGTCTCTAGTATTTGAAATACGCTTTTTACAAAAGTGAGGGTGAGGGGGTGAATGTAGAGGTGGGGGTACATATTAACAAAAACCGAAATTGTATAAATTGCATATAAACATACATTAAAAATTTGGATACTCTAGCAATAAAGGTGTAGAAGATATAATTTTATAACTGGTTTTCGATAAGGTTTTTTATCGATAAAAAAGATCGGGATGAGCTATCGATTTTTAATGATAAACTTGATATGCGCGCTGTAATTACGGATATTTTAAAAAAAATTGTAGCTCTTATATCTTCTCAAATCGACGCGTTCATACATACGGACAGACGGACAGACAGACGGACAGGGCCAAATCAACTCAGCTCGTCGCCCTGATCGAGAATATATATACTTTGTGGGGTCTGCCACGCCTCCTTCTGCCTGTTACATACTTTTAACAAAACCATTATACCCTGATTTCCCACTTTCAATGGGTTCAGGGTATAAAAACAATTAATAAATAAAAAAAAACAAAAACAAACAAAAAACAAGTAAAAAAGCTCTAGTCGAGACAACTCGACTACGAGATCCCCTGAACCCTTGGAGTAATAGCTATTTCAATAATTTTTCGCGTCTTTCAGCTTACACAAGAAACACGCACACACACACACACACACACGCACGTACGCACACACAGGCATAGATACACACACACGCATACAGACACAAACGCATACACACACACACACACACACACACACACATACAAGCAACCACGCATAAACACGCATGGGCTGCAGTGTGCGCTTACTATGAGAACTTAATTGTTTAATAACTTTTTTTATGGACGTACGATCTTCATGAAACTTTTAGATTATGATTATAACATGAATATGCATGTAATTGCCAAAGCACAAGTCTCTAGTATTTGAAATACGCTTTTTACAAAAGTGAGGGTGAGGGGGTGAATTTAGAGGTGGGGGTACATTTTAACAAAAACCGAAATTGTATAAATTGCATATAAGCATACATTAAAAATTTTAAGACTTTAGCAATAAAGGTGTAGAAGATATAATTTTATAACTGGTTGTCAATAAGGTTTTTTATCGATAAAAAAAGATCGGGATGAGGTATCGATTTTTAATGATAAACTTGATATCCGCGCTGTAATTACGGACATTTTAAAAAAAATTTGAAGTTTCTAGCTCTAATATCTTCTGAAATCGACGCGTTCATATATACGGACAGACGGACGGACGGACAGACGGACAGACAGACGGACAGGGCCAAATCGACTCAGCTCGTCGCCCTGATCAAGAATATATATACTTTGTGGGGTCTGCCACGCCTCCTTCTCCCTGTTACATACATTTCAACAAAACCATTATACCCTGATTTCCCATTGAAAATGGGTTCAGGGTATAACAAGTAAGAAGACTCTAGTCGAGACTGCTCGACTAGGATATACCCTGAACCCTCTAATCTAATATTCTAATCAGTCTGCACTTCTTTTCGACACACATACATACACACGCATTAGAACGGGCTCTGCTAACTGCGCAGTAAGCAGCGACTGCGCTTGGGCTGCGCTGCAGTGTGGGCCACATTATAAGAATTTATTTGTTGAATAATTTAATTTATAGACGTACAATCTTAATGAAACTTTCAGGGCGTAATCATATGGTCAAAATGTATGTACGTTCCGAAGCACAAGTCTCTACTACTTGAAATACGCCTTGTACAAAGGTGAGGGTGAGGGGTGGATATAGGGGTGGGGGGTAAATAACAATAAAAATCGAAATTATATAAAATACATATAAGTCTACATTTAAAATTTGGAAGCTCTAGTTCTAAAGTTGTAGGAGATATAATTAAATAACTAGCTTTCGATAAGGTTTTCAATCGATAATAAAATATCGGGAGTAGTTATCGATATAAAAAGAAAAACTTGATATGCGCGTGATACACACGGACCTAGGAAAAAAAACTCTCTCTCTCGCGACTACGAGATCCCCTGAACCCTTGGAGCAATAGATATTTCAATAATTTTTCGCGTCTTTCAGCTTACACAAGAAACACGCACACACACACACACACACGCACGTACGCACACACAGGCATAGATACACACACACGCATACAGACACAAACGCATACACACACTCACATACACACAAACATACACAAACACATACATACACATACACACACAAGCAACCACGCATAAACACGCATGGGCTGCAGTGTGCGCTTACTATGAGAACTTAATTGTTTAATAACTTTTTTTATGGACGTACGATCTTCATGAAACTTTTAGATTATGATTATAACATGAATATGCATGTAATTGCCAAAGCACAAGTCTCTAGTATTTGAAATACGCTTTTTACAAAAGTGAGGGTGAGGGGGTGAATTTAGAGGTGGGGGGTAAATTTTAACAAAAACCGAAATTGTATAAATTACATATAAGCATACATTAAAAATTTGGAGACTCTAGCAATAAAGGTGTAGATGATATAATTTTATAACTGGGTTTCGATAAGGTTTTTTATCGATAAAAAAAGATCGAGATGAGTTATCGATTTTTAATGATAAACTTGATATGCGCGCTGTAATTACGGACATTTTAAAAAAATTTGAAGTCTCTAGCACTTATATCTTCTGAAATCGACGCGTTCATACATACGGACAGACGGACAGACAGACGGACAGGGCCAAATCAACTCAGCTCGTCACCCTGATCAAGAATATATATACTTTGTGGGGTCTGCCACGCCTCCTTTTCCCTGTTACATACATTTCAACAAAACCATTATACCCTGATTTCCCATTGAAAATGGGTTCAGGGTATACAAAGAAAAAGGAAGGTATTAAAAGAAGTTGCAAGAAAAGATAATACAAAGAATAAAAAATAATAAAAAGAAAAGAGTAAGGGAAGAGCCAAAATAGAATATAGGATAGAATTGAGAAATCACTACACAACATTGGCCATTCCAATTGAGAAATGGCTCGTTGAACTTCTCCTTTGAGATACATTTTCAGGTAGATCAGTTTTGTCTTATCGCTGATATCCTGCCTGATGTGTATTAAACTTGGGCTCGAGCAACCAAATGAAAACATGTCTTGCTTTGATGTTTCCAGTCTCGTTTTCCAACTATAAAGTTGGTCTGTGTCTATAGCATGGTCGGCAACTTCGACTTTCATTTTCTCTTTGTAGGTCCTGATTTCTGTCATTAGCCATGGTTGACGACACCCATCAATATTTAAAGAGAAGTCTCTAGTATTTGAAAAACGCCTTTTACAAATTTTGGGGTGAGGCGGTGGATTTAGGGGTGGAGGCAAATTATAATAAAAACCGAAATTCCATAAAAATACATATGAATTTACATATAAAATTTGGCGACTCTAGCTTAAAAGATATTGGAGGTATAATTAAATAGCCTATTTTCGATAATGTTTTCAATCGATAAAAACAAGTAAGAAGACTCTAGTCGAGACTGCTCGACTAGGAGATACCCTGAACCCTCTAATCTGATCTGATAATCTGATCAGTCTGCACGTCTTTTCGACACACATACATACACACGCACGTATTAGAACGCGCTCTGCTAACTGCGCAGTAAGCAGCGACTGCGCTTGGGCTGCGCTGTAGTGTGGGCAACATTATAAGAATTTATTTGTTGAATAATTTAATTTCTAGACGTACAATTTTAATGAAACTTTTAGAGCGTAATCATATGGTAAAAATGTATGTACATTCCAAAGCACACGTCTCTAGTACTTGAAATACGCCTTTTACAAAGGTGAGGGTGAGGGGGTGGATATAGGGGTGGGGGGTAAAATACAACAAAAATCGAAATTATATAAAATACATATAAGTCTACATTTAAAATTTGGAAGCTCTAGCTTCAAAGGTGTAGGAGATATAATTAAATAACTAGCTTTCGATAAGGTTTTTAATCGATAATAAAATATCGGGAGTAATTATCGATATATAAAGAAAAACTTGATATGCGCGTGATATACACGGACCTAGGAAAAAAAATGTCAAGTCTCTAGCTCTTATATCTTCTGAGATCGACGCGTTCATACATACGGACGGACGGACGGACAGACAGACGGACAGGGCCGAATCGACTCAGCTCGTCGCCCTGATCAAGAATATATATAGTTTGTGGGGTCTGCCACGTCTCCTTCTGCCTGTTACATACTTTTAACAAAACCATTATACCCTGATTTTCCATTTTCAATGAGTTCAGGGTATAAAAAATAACGGGAAGAGTTATTGACTTTTGGATATAAACTTGATATGCGCGCTATATATACGGAGATTTGAAAAAAATATAGGATCGCATTCTTGATAGCATAAAATTATTGTTTTTTATTATTTATTTATAAAAACATATGCAGAGCACATTAAACATAGTACCAATCCTAAGGAGTCAAATTACCGCACACGCATATTAGTATGCTTGATAAAACATTAAAAGCATCTAATTCTTTTCGAGAGAGATTACTTCTAGTCCACATCCGTAAATAAATAAACACTGATTTGTATTAAGAATTCCTTTGATATCGGATAAGCATGTAAAGCCAATACGGGTGTGCTGTAAAGTGTTTAAGTTTAGCTTATAAATTTGTTTATCCATGCTACATGTATATGCATACAATTCTGTTTTTTGACAAGCGTCCTGTAATGAATGTAGCGACATTGCAGTTATTTGAGCATTGTGTATCGGCGAGATTTCTGCACTTTTTAAAATACTCAAGTTAGTTGTTTCAATTATGGTGTGTTTTATCGCTTCATCGTCTCCTCCAGTTAATATGTGTAAATGTGAACCATCATAAAGCGTTTCAAAAGCATTGATACTGGCAACATGTAGCTGTTGTTCAAATCGTTTTAAACGAAGTCTTCTGTCAAAACCGTAAAGCATTCCATTAGTGGTTGTGATAAGTAATAAATTATGATTATTTAAAGTCTGCATCTGTATCGGACATCGTTTAATATCAATAACGTAATCTAAGAAAAGCTGTAACGGGTTTTCTAGTTCCCATTGAAGCAAACGGATTTTTCCGTCAGAACTGGCAACGTAAAGAGAAAATTTCCCCCACTTTGAGTTTTGTAAAACGCTAATTGTCATTAGTCGAGCATCAAGTGAGGCGTTATTGCCGTCACTGTTTAATCGTACTGTGTGCGAGCACAGTTCACTTAAGACTGCTCCATTTGGGTCAAATTTATTAATACATAACTGCGCCCGCCCTCCAACTGAGAAGATCAGCCAATAGATACCATCATTTTCAGAATTAACAGGACATATTACTAGATGTCGTACACTTGAAATGTGCGTATGCAATTCAGCACACAGATGAAATGATTGACCAGTGATTCGACTTATTTTTATAATATTGTCGTCACCAGCTGATACAATATATGTCTGAGAATAATTTTCTTGCTCAACAATCTGTATAATATTACAGCTTCTTATATGCCATTTATTTCGCAAAATCTGACAAAAGGCTCCAGACCATTTATTGTAAAGCTGTTCACGGTGATGAAATACATGTTTTTGCTTCATATATATTATGTCAAGTACTTCATTGTTTAACTTATAATCCCAACAGCGATGACCTCCCCCGCATTGAAATTGTAAAATCACGCCATTTTCATGGGACCATACCACAAGATGATTATCATTGAATCCAATCAGTACATCTAGTGTTGGGATTGCTTCTATCCAAGTTAACGGTACCGTCTGACGTTGTAAAATTGTTAATCTGTATTCAGTTAGACTTAAACATATAACTTTTAAAGTGGATTCATGCGCAGCACTTATTATGTATGCAAATTTGTCATCAATCCTTAACAGTTTTAGGACAATAGATCCCATGTTGCCATGCAAGTCTTTGAGCACATGTTTTATTTGTAATTGTGGTGAGCTTTCTCGTGTGACAATCATAACTTTTCCATTACGGCAACTCATTAATAAACAATTTGAGTTAACAAGTATTGCAGATGTAATCCAAGATTTACGACAAGTGCTGATATTTATACTACTATCAACTTCCATATTATTTCCTTTCAGTAAATGGCAGTTTCCATATTCATCAGATATTAAATAGAGGTCTTTGCTAAGAAAATGAAATGATTGAATAAGACCTTCAAACTTTATTCCATCATATATTAGTTCGATATACCCTGTATCCACATTATAGTTTAAAAGTGTAATACGTTTATAGCCACAAGTAGCAATTAATCCGTCGCACACAGCTAAAACTGTGCACTTATATGAAGGAAAGATGGAAACTGGTTCCCAAATTTGACTTTTTTGCAAATTCATAAGTCGCATGTAGAATAGGTGATTCTTATTGCTTAGGGCAATGATGGTGCTGTTAGTAAGATATTTAATTTTTACCAAATATTCATTAGATAATCCCATATGCATTAGTTGCTCTGAATGGGCTTGATTTGGACTTAATATGCTTTTTAGATTATATGCATATATATTTCCAGTTGAACCAGTGCTATATAGGCTTGCAGAAACATTATCAAAAGCAAGGCGCCATACCGGTGCTCCAAACTGCTGACGTCGTTTTAATAACATTTCACCTGTTTGACTCCAAACACATATATTAGAATCCTCACCACCGCTTATAACAAAAACTTGGCCTTCTATAAAATACAATGATTAATTTAATGTAGCTATTTTATAAAGTTTACTTACCGTACTCTGCTATTATAGCACAAATTACTCGTGCAGTATGTCCAAAGCAACTGAATGAGGGTTTTATAGACGATGCATCAAATTTTATACCTGGATTAGTTACTAATTTCCAAAACTTTAAAGAACGGTCATCGGATGTAGTTACCAACAACTGAGCTGCTAAATTGAAGTCAATAGAAAACACAACACCATTATGCGCCTTAAGACGCATGAGAAGTGGATATATGAAGGAACGTGTACTAATATTAAAATTAAGAGGAGAATGTGGCTGCCAAATGAGTATTTCTCCAAATCCATTTCCACTTATTATAATAAGCTTGGTGTAGCTGTTACCATATAAACTTGTGCTATATAACATAGAATAATCAGTACACCTCGCTAGCTCTAAAATACTACATTCTCCAAATTGCAAATTACTCGTGTTATCGTATTGTAAACGCAGAAGCGAACTATGAGCCATATGTAAGGCAAATTGACAGCCTTCTTCGTTCTTTAAAAAAATAGCTGCATTGATCCAGTCCTTTGTCTCACCTTCATAAATTAATATAAAGATATCTTTCTGACTTAGATCATATTTATAAAGAGAAAACTCATTTTCGGCGTAAAGTAATAGCAACCCTGTAAGCTCACATTTTGGGTTACATACAGAGCCGTGTATTTTTTTATAATGCATTTTATTTGTTACGCGTATTACCGAGCTATTTATAAGGAAGAACGCTTGACTGCCAATAGCTAAAAATAAAAAACACGTAACTACGTGTATAAAAGCTACTTTTAATTATTATAACAAACCAGTAAATAGCGAGTTATTCGAAATATTCAATAACAATGCATCCGTAAATAATATCTGCTTTTCACACATCTTTGGATTTGAAAAGGATTTTATATGAAAATGGCTTTATTTTAATACAGTTGTCATGCAAAGAACTTGATGAAAACCTTGTATTAAACATCCTTATTATCGATATTTTCTCCGATGGTTATTATTTTTATTCATATATGTACATACATATAATCACTAATGCCAAAGGTAATTACACCCATTCATATACACTTCGCGTCATCAGGTTAGCGCCCCCCCTTACACTCATTTTCTTTTACGTTTTTCTCTTTGTCTATTGCACGTAACTTCTTGGTTTTTTTTTTTATTTCATTATCATCATATGAGATGTCTCTCATACCAAAAAAAAAGCGCGAGTAAAAACCCGTTATGTTTTATTTTCTATTCTGCTCTATTTTCGCAAAAAATGTGTGCACTTATTTTGCGTCATCAGATTAGCGCCCCCAAATGCAATTGTAATTATCTTGCTTATTTTGGCAATTACACTCACCAAATTTTTTGTGAAGCTCAAAGTATTCAAGATATTTATAGTATGGGTGAAGAAACAGTTTTATCTTTGGTTGAAAATCAAAGATTGAGGCATACTTTGAATCTAGACTATGCAACCATAAAATTGCTGAAAAATCAGGAAAAAACACAAAACTAAGTGGCAATTTTCTTACAAATAGGGAAAACTATGGAAAAAACTATATAAGCGGCAATAATCAAGTGATTTCAGAAGGAAATAGAAGAGCATTAGTTCGAGAAGCTTCGAATTCCCACGAATCGACCACCAAGATTAGGGTTAAAATCAGTGTTAAGACGAGCTTATCAACGGTCTAAAGAGCAATTAAGAAAGTTAATTACTTAAAGAAACAGAATGTAAAAAAAAAGTCACCAGTCGATATGCTGAGAAAAGAAATACGCATTAATTTTGGCCGGGCGAATATGACGTGGTCTACCCAATGGCAGCATGCTGTCTTTTCTGATGAGAAAAAATTGAATTTGGAAGGAACTGATGGACATAATTATTATATCCATGACCTACTTATAGAAGAACATTATTTGGAACGGTTTCCAAGCCGCTGCGGCGGGGGTGGTGTGGCATTTGTGTAGGTATCAATATCTTACTACAGCACTTGCAAGCTTCAATTTTTTGACATCGCGCATGAACGCATAGGACCATAATATCGTGTTTAAAACTGCTGTTCCGCATTTCTATAACCTGTCTGAAAACCGGCATTAGATTTTCCAGCATGATAATGCCCCAATTCAGACCGCCCGATCCCTGAAGTCCTGGATTCAGGGCCAAAAAATTGATCTCATGGAGTGGCCACCATACTCACTCGACCTTAATATCATTGGAAACGTCTGGGGATGGTTGGTCAGGAAAGTATATGAGTCCGGAAAGCATTATAGTACAAAGACAGAGTTAATCGAAGGTACTGAACACGCTTAGTCAACCATATCCTTGAATAATATTGAACAACTTTATAATTCCATTTCTAATCGAATTTTTTAAGTAATTTCAAACAAAAAACGGCACTACGCACTACTAATATTACTTAAAAATAACAATAGCTTAAAATACAGGTGTTATTTTTGGTCATTAGCTTAAATAAATTGAATTTAATGCAGGGGGCGCTAATCTGATGACCAAATTTTTGTTACAAATTTTTTGTACATTTTACAAAAAAAATTATTAAAAAATAATCCTTATTGTTACAGTAGCCATTCTTTTTGTATTTTAAAGAGAAATAAATGGAGTATAATATAAAAAAATTTCAAAGATGGAGCTCTGATGGTTTAGATTTTATTTAGCTTTGAGGTTGAGTGTAAAGGGGGGCGCTAACCTGATGACGCGCAGTGTATGTATATATACACTGACCAAAGAACACATAGATGAGACATGTAGAACAAACTTTTTCACCATCGAAAAAATGTGCATTAGGGACTACTCACCTTCGTAGTTGCTCGGCTCCGTCTCTTACGGCTCGAGCAGTGAAAATACAACACTACAAAGTCAGTTCGTTGCGAGCGCTCAAACGAAATGGTCCCATTCTTATATGAAGCAAGGCTATGCGCTATTTGTCCTACTCTCTCTCTTACTCTATCTCTCTCTTTGGTCTTTCAAATCACCGAACTCAGCAGCGCACAAAAATTGAATTTTGTTCGCGATGATCCCAGCTCTTTCCCTTTGAAGTGAAGGGTATACCTTATCATAAAAGCGTTTGTCACGCTCATGCAAACAAAATGTAAGCGTTTGTATGGTTATTCGTGAGAAAGGTATGAAAGCGTTGATACTAATGGAAATGCTTTCGCGACGAGTGTGCACACAGACACACACACTTGCAGTCTCTGGAAACATGAGCACTCGTGTTTTGGTAGTGCTCGCTTTCTCACTGTCTCTTTTTCTTCAAATAGTCTAAGTCCCAGCATCGCGGACGAACGAAACAAAATGAGCCATGCTTACATACCGACACTAACCAGAGAACACATAGACTAGACACACTAACCAGAGAACACATAGACCGGACAAGTAGTGTAAAGCGTTTTGCACACTTTTTTTCGGGAGTTATCTCCCATACACTTCGTATTTGCTCGGCTCCTCACTTTTTGGGTTTGGGCTACGAAAATATACGAAAGCACAATCATTTTACTTCATGCGCTCGACCGAGATGGTCAAATTTTGAACAAAAGATCCCTCTATGCTCAATGTTTCCCTTGCTCTCTCTCTCTCTCTCGATGCTCTCTGCTCACCCAAATGTGTATTTGTATGTATGCATGTGAGCACAAGCAGCAGCTCACAAAAATTGAAATTTCTTCGCAGCAAGAAGTCATGTCTTCCCTTCTGTGTGAAGAGTATACCGAACTTTTCAAACCGTTTGCCAAGCTCATACAAAATATTTGCGTTTTCGTTATTATTTGTGGGAAGGGTATGAAAGCGTTGGTGCTCATAATGAAAATGCTTTCGCGACGAGCGTGCACGCACACACTCTCCCTTGCTACATGTACTATGAGCATTTGTATGCCTGTGTGCGAGGCTCTTGCTGCCTGTACCAATTTTAGGGCCCAGCATTTGCATTAGGTCGATCTTGTGAAATGCTCACACTTACATACATATGTTTGATTGTGTGTACGCAGGGGCCGCGATGCGCACAAATGATGGGGTAATCATTGTGGAAGCATTTGAGCATTTCAGTGCCTTTATATGTATGTGCGTATGTTTGTGTATGTTTATGTGTGTATGCATGCGACATGAGCATTGACGTGTGCCTACGACAACTTAGAATTGTGTGAACGATTTTGGGTTTTAATTGAAGAGGCGCGCTTATATTTAAGTACGTGATTTTATGTCAATGATCGTGGGTTTGCCTATCAGAATAATTTTTTTTACAAAAATGTAGTACCTGATTAATCCCAGTGGGCAAAATGGGATGCGATTTTCGAACCAATGCACTTGTGCACACATATGCCGGTCAATTTGACCTTTTTTATGAAATATTAATCCGCATACAGGTCAAATTGACCCTTTTTGAAAGGGTGCATACGTATTAGTTAACAACAAATATATTCTTCAAGTTAAAAACAAAAATATTCTACATTGCAACAAAACCCAATGGGAATTGTTGCAACGCAAATAAAACGTAACAAGCTGATCAGACCAATAAGCCAAAACTGCTGACACAATGTCTAGCGGACTTCCTGCACACGCCAACCAGAGCTCCAGCAATTTTAAGAAGAATTGCACAACGGTTCAACAACACCACGAGCGACGCCGCTGCCAACGTCGTCGACTGAACCACAGCTCAGCTAGGGATAGAATTGATTTAAGTAATTTAGTTGCAAATTTGTTCTTGAATAAAACGGACTGAATTTAAGCAGTAAAATATCAAAGCATCTTTTTTTTCCGTTTAAATAAAGAAAGAACTTAACTGGCGCCCGAGCAGGGACCGGCTTCGCGCGCAATACAGCAAAACGTTTAGTACGTGCGTGATACTGCAAGTTAAAAGCAGAGTCAGTTTAAATAAAACGAAAATTCGATCGCATTGCAACACAGCAAAACGCCTGTACGAGCGCGACCGAAAATCACTAAAGCAACTCACGTCGCGTAAGTTCGACGTTCAGTGAAATTCGTTAAAGGTAGTCTGTAACGTGATCGTTCGATTGCCCATCGGTGGACGGTAATCCTGTACGGTCCGCCCACAAGATACTTCAACGGAGTCTGGTCGCAGTATCCCCAGTAGGAACAGCCAAAAAGGATGAAATCCGGATCAGCAGTGAAGACCGCCATATCATCATTATTGTAAGTTAGAAATATAATAATACGAAACTAACAAAACTAAAACGAATAAGTGTAATACAATATAAGAAAATTTAAGAAAAATCAAAATTAAATGTTAAGAAAAATTTTTAGAAAAATAAAGAGAAACAAGTAAGAAAGCTCTAGTCGAGACTACTCGACTACGAGATCCCCTGAACCCTTGGAGTAATAGCTATTTCAATAATTTTTCGCGTCTTTCAGCTTACACAAGAAACACGCACACACACACACACACACACGCACACACAGGCATACATACACACACATACATACACACACATACACACACACACACACACACACACACAACCACACACACACATACACAAACAATTACATACATATACACACACAAGCATAAACACGCATGGGCGGCAGTGAGCGCTTACTATGAGAACTTAATTGCTTAATATTATAACATAATTATAACATGGATATGCATGTAATTGCCAAAGCACAAGTCTCTAGTATTTGAAATACGCTTTTTACAAAAGTGAGGGTGAATTTAAGGGTGGGGGGTAAATTTTAACAAAAACCGAAATTGTATAAATTGCATATAACATACATTAAAAATTTGGAGACTAGCAATAAAGGTGTAGGAGATATAATTTTATAACTGGTTTTCGATAAGGGTTTTTATCGATCGGGATGAGTTATCGATTTTTAATGATAATCTTGATATGCGCGCTGTAATTACGGATATTTAAAAAAAAATTTGAAGTCTTTAGCTCTTATATCTTCTGAAATCGACGCGTTCATACATACGGACAGACGGACAGACAGACGGACAGGGCCAAATCAACTCAGCTCGTCGCCCTGATCAAGAATATATATACTTTGTGGGGTCTGCCACGCCTCCTTCTGCCTGTTACATACATTTCAACAAAACCATTATACCCTGGGTTCAGGGTATAAAAATAAAATATTAAGAAAACACAAAAAATAAAAAAGCGTAAAGCGATCAAATTTAAAGTGACTACAATAGTAGTATAAAATAACCCAACTTTGCGATTCCCAAGGGACCCTCCAAAGTAGAAGGGAAAAACCAGCCACTGGTCTTAATATAAAATGAAAATAAAAAATTAAAATTTAAATTAAAAAAACAAAAAAAAAAACAACAAACAAAAAAAATTTTATAATAAAAATTTATTTATAGAAATTAAGTTGTACTAATGATAATCATAAACTAACACTAACATCAATAAATTCAATCAGAAATCCACCTGTAAACATAAAATAGATCAAAGTCACAATAAAAGGCAGTTAATAACGTATGGCTAACGAGAATAATTTGATTAGGCCCCCAGTGTTAGTCGAACAGCCCCAAGTAGGTGCACATATTATCAATAGACAGCAACAACGACATATAGACCGTCAGAACGAACACTTACAGAACAGAGGTTACCACCGCGTTCAATACGCACAAAATCCCCCTCAGATGATGAGAACTGTACCAATTGATTTCAGAGCTCAAGTGCCAATGCAACATGCATGGCCAAATACCATGAATCCGGGACACCAATACCATAGACAACAATATTACCAAACGCAACCTCATCAGGCAAACGTACCGCCCCGACCATTAGCACCCAAACCACAGCCTCGCCCGAACCAATGGACGTTGACAAAAGCATCCAAACACGGATAGTAAATTACATGAACAGGCCAAATTTTGAACCAGGGAAAAGACCCCCACCAATGGCAAATACAACAGATAAAAGACAAAGAAATTTTAATATTCAAACGGGAGAGGAATATCCCGACAATGACTACCACAACGCTTCCATAAGTATGGAAGAATACGGACAGACTATCGAAAGCTACGAACAACAGACCGAACACGAACAATCACTACAAGAGTACGCACAACAAATTGAACAAGATGACGACGAACAAGAGAGCCCCATTGAACATGATAGCATCAATTTTTTAGAATAACTAGCTCTTCGCTTCCTTACATAGAATGTAAGACAAAAAGCGGAGAGATACTTAAAATACTAATTGACACAGGTTCAAACAGAAACTACATACAGCCCAAACTAGTTTCTAACCCGATTCCCAATCAAAAGCCTTTCGAAGCCGTAACAGTCGGCGGAAATATAAAAATAACTCACCATAAAATCGTTAATCTCTTTGACAGACAAGATATCCAAGTAAAATTTTTCCTATTACCTACGTTAAAATCATTTGACGCAATTCTGGGCAACGACAGCCTAAAAGAACTAGACGCTGTAATCCATAGCAGCAAAAATCAATTAATAATTAAAGATACCATATTTATACCCCTTAGACAGAAAAAAATCGAGGCAGTTAACACTGTTATACCACGGACAGATCACATGACTATCGAACAGAAACAAAGATTAAAACAATTAGTTACGAAATACCCCAATTTATTTGCCACCCCAAACGAAAAATTAACCTACACAACCAATGTAAAAGCAGAAATTCGAACCAAGACAGATTCACCCATATATTCTAAATTTTACCAATTCCCAATGTCTTTAAAAGACGAAGTCCATAAACAAATACGAGAACTTTTAGAGGACGGAATTATTCGCCCATCCCGATCACCCTACAATTCACCCGTGTGGATTGTTCCCAAAAAAATGGATGCTTCCCAAGAGAAAAAGTATAGAATGGTTATTGATTACAGAAAGCTTAATAAAGAAACAATAGCAGACAAGTACCCTATTCCAGAAATAAACGAAGTACTAGCACAACTTGGGAATAATACAATTTTTTCAATGCTTGACTTAAAAAGTGGTTTCCACCAAATTCCATTAAAAGAAGCAGATATTGAAAAGACCGCCTTCTCCGTAAACAACGGAAAATACGAGTTTACACGACTCCCTTTCGGTCTGAAAAACGCACCCTCTATTTTTCAAAGGGCGTTAGATGACATTCTTCGTGATCATATCGGCAAGATATGCTTCATATACATAGATGACATTATCATATTTAGCAAAGATAATGAAACACATGCAGAAAATCTTGACACAATTTTTCGAACTCTTCAAGAAGCTAACATGAAATGTCAGTTAGACAAATGCGAGTTCTTTAAAGACAAAGTAGAATTTCTCGGCTTTGTCATCTCAGATAAAGGCGTCGAGACTAACCCAGACAAAATAGCAACCATAGCCAAGTATCCCTATCCAAAAACACTTAAAGATTTGAGATCTTTCCTCGGACTCTCTAGCTACTATAGAAGGGTCATAAGAGATTTCGCTAAGTTGGCAAAACCACTTAGCTCTCTTTTAAGAGGGGGGATGGACGAGTGTCCAAAAGCCAGTCTTCAAAAAACTAATTAATCTCAATCAAGAAGCCATTGATTCCTTTGATAAAATCAAAAACGCTCTAATATCCAATGAAGTCATTTTACAATACCCAGACTTTAATAAGGAATTTCAATTAACAACAGACGTATCTAATTATGCAATTGGAGCAGTCTTATCTCAGAATAAACGACCCATATGCTTCCTTTCAAGAACATTGTCAAAATCTGAAGAAAATTATGCCACTAATGAAAAAGAAATGTTGGCGATTATTTGGGCACTAAAAGCCCTCAAAAATTACCTTTACGGTAAGGCAAAAGTAAAAATATACACAGACCATCAACCACTTACACATTCGCTTAGCAGTTGGAATGGCAACGCTCGAATCAAACGATGGAAAACGTACCTAGAAGAGTTTGATTATGAACTCCTTTATAAACCAGGCAGGGATAACACAGTAGCAGACGCATTGTCAAGAATACCCATAGTAAACCAAATCAATTCAGTAACATCCACTCAGCATAGCGCAGAAAGTTCAAGTCATAACCTAATACCTAGTATGGAGGTCCCGATAAACGTGTTCAAGAATCAAATATTCTTAATCAAAGCAAATACAGACGACTATAAATTCCAAATTCCTTTCCCAACTTTCCATAGACACCTAATAACTAGACAAGAGCTCACAGAAAATAACCTAGTTCAGATATTAAAAAGTATTTAAGCCCTTCTGTAATTAACGGAATAATAACGTCAGAAGAAATCATGAACCAAATTCAACAAATATACCCCAAACACTTTAGGAATTATAAAATCAGATTCACCCAGACACAAGTGAAGGACTTGACTAACGAAACAGAACAGGACGAACATATACTAAAAATACACAATAGAGCTCAACGCAACGCAATAGAAAACAAGTAAGAAGACTCTAGTCGAGACTGCTCGACTAGGAGATACCCTGAACCCTCTAATCTGATATTCTAATCACTCTGCACTTCTTTTCGGCACACATGCATACACACACGAACATATTAGAACGCGCTCTGCTAACTGCGCAGTAAACAGCGACTGCGCTTGGGCTGCGCTGCAATGTGGACAACATTATAAGAATTTATTTGTTGAATAATTTAATTTCTAGACATACAATCTTAATGAAACTTTCAAAACATAATTATAATATTCAAATGTGTGTACATTCCAAAGCACAAGTCTCTAGTACTTGAAATACGCCTTTTACAAAGGTGTTGGTAAGGGGGTGGATATAGGGGTGGGGGGTAAATTACAACAAACAAGTAAGAAAACTCTAGTCGAGAGTTCTCGACTAGATACTACCCAATTAGTATGGCTGAAATTTCAATTTTTATGTATTTAAAAATATAAATAAAATACCAAACTCATTTAATAAAATATAAAAATATTTTGAAACAATTAAAAAAGTTAACATCAGTTGCATCGATCGGGATTCGAACCGCAACTTCTCGATCGAGCGTCATGCAGCTAACACACTAGGCCACCTCACTCCTGCTAGTGGCGCTGGCAAAACTCAAATAGATTCACTGCTGCAGAGCCATCTACCAAAACTAAACGAGACTAACTGCTGATGTGATTCTAAGAATCTGCTAGAATAACCAAACTATTAAAAACGCACATAAAGTATGGTTAAAATTTAAATTTCGGTGTATTTAAAAATAAAAATTAAATAGAAAACTCATTTATGAAAATTTAAAAATATTTTGAAACAATTAAAAAAAATTAACATCAGTTGCATCGAGCGTCATGCAGCTAACACACTAGGCCACCTCACTCCTGCTAGTGGCGCTGGCAAAACTCAAATAGATTCACTGCTGCTGCGCCATCTACCAAAACTAAACGAAACTAACAGCTGATGTGATTCAACGAATGTTTCTAGAAGAAGTTTGAATGTATGTGTGCACACGCATACGATGCTGTTGTAGCTGCTGCACGTGCGTTTGTTAATTGGTCAAATACATGATTATTTTTTATTAATTTTTGACTGAACGGAATTTAATGAAACTTTCAGCATATGATCTACATATTATATTAAATATTTGAGAAATTAAAAAAAAGAAAAATCATTCACAATTACCTATAGTGGCATCTGATTTGAACTTGAATGTTTTTACTCGATAAAAACATAACGGGATGATTTATCGAATTTTAAAAGCAAACTCGACGTCCGCGCTGTATATACGGTCATTTAAAAAAAAAATTCTCTCTTATATCTTCGGAAATCGACGCGTTCAAACATACGGACAGACGGACAGACGGACGGACGGACAGACGGACAGACGGACAGACAGACAGACGGACAGGGCCAAATCGACTCAGCTCGTCGCCCTGATCAAGAATATATATAGTTTGTGGGGTCTGCCACGCCTCCTTCTGCCTGTTACATACATTTCATCAAAACCATTATACCCTGATTTCCCATTTTCAATGGGTTCAGGGTATAAAAAGAAACAGTTAAAGAGGACAGAAACACAACAGTACTAACCTCAACAAATAGAGTCATACATAAAAGTAATATAAACAAGTAAGAAGGCTCTAGTCGAGACTGCTCGACTAGGAGATACCCTAAACCCTCTAATCTGATATTCACTCTGCACTTCTTTTCGGCACACATACATACACACGCACGTATTAGAACGCGCTCTGCTAACTGCGCAGTAAGCAGCGACTGCGCTTGGGCTGCGCTGTAGTGTGGGCAACATTATAAGAATTTCTTTGTTGAATAATTTAATTTCTAGACGTACAATCTTAATGAAACTTTCAGAACATAATCATAATGTTCAAATGTATGTACGTTCCAAAGCACAAGTCTCTAGTACTTGAAATACGTCTTTTACAAAGGTGAGGGTGAGGGGGTGGATATAAGGGTGGGGGGAAAATTACAACAAAAATCGAAATTATATAGAATATATATAAGTCTACATTTAAAATTTGGAAGCTCTAGCTCTAAAGGTGTAGGAGATATAATTAAATAACTAGCATTCGATAAGGTTTTTGATCGATAATAAAATATCGGGAGTAGTTATCGATATTTAAAGAAAAACTTGATATGCGCGTGATATACACGGACCTAGGAAAAACAATTTCAAGTCTCTAGCTCTTATATCTTCTGAAATCGACGCGTTCATACATACGGACGGACGGACGGACGGACGGACAGACAGACGGACAGGGCCAAATCGACTTAGCTCGTCGCCCTGATCAAGAATATATATACTTTGTGGGGTCTGCCACGCCTCCTTCTGCCTGTTACATACTTTTAACAAAACCATTATACCCTGATTTCCCATTTTCAATGGGTTCAGGGTATAAAAACTGTTGACATTTATAGACTACTACTTTGTTTTGTGTAATAAAAATACCTAACGTAGAAGAAACTGATTATGAAAACCTAATTGTGAAACCAGTCGTAAGAAATAACGTTTTCATAAATATAGAGTATGAATACAAAAATGTAATGTTTGGAATTATAAAAAATTTTAAAAAATATAATAACATTAAAATTAAAATTGTTCAAAAAAATAACATTGTCAACCTTAGCAATAGTACATGTTTGCCTAGGCTCCTCAATGGAGAAAAGTCGCTATGTGAGTTCAGTAACGCCGAGCATGTGGAACCCATCGAAGAAGTGATCAACAACAACTTTTATGGAATGGTGACATCGACGACAACAAGTACATGGTTAAATGGCACCTATGTCATTCGCTTTACCAACGAGTCCATTTCAATTGGCAACCGGACTTTCAACCACCTAGAGAGCAGCACACTGAGAGTCGGCTCCTCGATAATCCAGATGACACCAGAACAATCGAGACGACTCCAAATTCTATCACTAAAGGCTTTGCAGGCATTACACATCAACAATAGCCAAAGACTAGAACACCTAAAACTTACGACACATGCAATATCATCCATAATATTGGTCTGCATAGTCGTGATAATCATTGTCATTGCCTTCCTCTACACGAAGAGGGCGAAAAAAATTACGTTACTATTGGACAATAGCCAAGTAAAGAAAGTAACAGAGGCACCAAGACGAACCATAGAAAACATACAGTTCACGACATTCCCTTCCTTTAATGATCGCTTGAGGACAAGCTCAAATCAAAGGGGGAAGAGTTAACAACAAATATATTCTTCAAGTTAAAAACAAAAATATTCTACATTGCAACAAAACCCAATGGGAATTGTTGCAACGCAAATAAAACGTAACAAGCTGATCAGACCAATAAGCCAAAACTGCTGACACAATGTCTAGCGGACTTCCTGCACACGCCAACCAGAGCTCCAGCAATTTTAAGAAGAATTGCACAACGGTTCAACAACACCACGAGCGACGCCGCTGCCAACGTCGTCGACTGAACCACAGCTCAGCTAGGGATAGAATTGATTTAAGTAATTTAGTTGCAAATTTGTTCTTGAATAAAACGGACTGAATTTAAGCAGTAAAATATCAAAGCATCTTTTTTTTCCGTTTAAATAAAGAAAGAACTTAACTGGCGCCCGAGCAGGGACCGGCTTCGCGCGCAATACAGCAAAACGTTTAGTACGTGCGTGATACTGCAAGTTAAAAGCAGAGTCAGTTTAACCCTCTAAGACTACTTTCTAAAATAAAGGCAGAAATTAGTTCGAATAATTTTTTTAAAAGTAAATCGGGGCCCCTGAGCTCAAATATGAACTCAGAAAAAATCTAGAAGCTTTCGTTTACCTGGAAGGTGAGAAAATGTAAATAAGTGCCTCAAGGCACTCTTGGGGCTTAAAGGGTAAAAAAGTAGTTTCCAAATAAATTGATTTTTTTTTTTTTAATATATGTTTTATTTTATTTATTATATATATATATATATATATATATATATATATATATATATATATATATATTTACATTTTCTCACCTATAAATATATATATATATAAATATATTATCATTATATTTTTATTATATACATTTTATTTGTATCGATGATACTCAGCAAAACAATTTTTGCTGGCCGAGCAGCATAAATGCAGTTTGCATTTTGTGCAAATGCACTGCGTTTGTGAAGTTTTGCAGTGCTTGCACCATCTTTTTCCCGTATCCAACCACTCGGGAAAATGGTTCTTAAGGTCACACCTTAAGTCCATTATTGGGTGATTTGATTTTTATACCCTGAACCCATTTTCAATGGGAAATCAGGGTATAATGGTTTTGTTGAAAAATATGTAACAGGCAGAAGGAGGCGTGGCAGACCCCACAAAGTATATATATTCTTGATCAGGGCGACGAGCTGAGTCGATTTGGCCCTGTCCGTCTGTCTGTCCGTCTGTCCGTCTGTCCGTCCGTCCGTCTGTCCGTCTGTCCGTATGTATGAACGCGTTGATTTCAGAAGATATAAGAGATAGAGACTTCAAATATTTTTTTAAAATGTTCGTAATTACAGCGCGCATATCAAGTTTATCATTAAAAATCGATAACTCATCCCGATCTTTTTTTATCGATAAAAAACCTTATCGAAAACCAGTTATAAAATTATATCTTTTACACCTTTATTGCTAGAGTCTCGAAATTTTTAATGTATGCCTGTATGCAATTTATACAATTTCGGTTTTTGTTAAAATTTACCCCCCACCCCTTAAATTCACCCCCTCACCCACACTTTTGTATTTCAAATACTAGAGACTTGTGCTTTGGCAATTACATGCATATCCATGTCATAATCATAATCTGAAAGTTTCATGAAGATCGTACGTCCACAAAAAAGTTATTAAGCAATTAAGTTCTCATAGTAAGCGCTCACTGCCGCCCATGCGTGTTTATGCTTGTGTGTGTATATGTATGTTATTGTTTGTGTATGTGTGTGTGTGTGTGTGTGTGTGTTTTTTTTTTTTTTTTTTATATTCATTTATTGACAAAATAAAAATTGCAAGTTGTGTGGTGGCTAGGATAGCGCGCGGTGCTTGCGGGACGGCCGTAAAGCATTGCTTCGCAAGCACTATGCGCTACCTTAGCCTGGGACAGCTCGTCTTCTCAGTCGCTCGACTCTGCGGGAGCTCCATCATCACTGTGGCCGCGAAGGTGCTTGTTAGTTCCCAAGCTTCTTCCGATTCCAGCATGGCGTTGACTAAGTTGTCCGCTCTGATGGAGCGGCCCACTGCCTCTTCCAGACGACGCCTCTCCTCCAGGAACCGTCCACATTCGAAAAGAATGTGGTTGGCGTCTTCCACATGCCCTCGCTCGCACCAGGGGCACTCGTCAGATTCCTCGTGGCCAAAGCGCTTCAAATAGCTCCGAAAGCATCCATGACCCGAGAGGATCTGCGTAAGGTAGAAGTTAACCTCGCCATGTTTGCGGTTAACCCATGGTTCAAGCTCCGGGATGAGCTTGTGCGTCCACCGCCCTTTAGCTGAGCTATTCCACCTTCTTTGCCATCGTGCGATGCTGTTCGCCCTGACAGCGTTGAGTCGCGTAGGCCCGTGCGAATTCCGCTCCACGGCTTCGGCGACCAAATACTCCAGTGGCACCATACCGGCTATGACGAGCGCCGCGTCATCGGAGATAGTCCTGAAAGCGCAGCTGACTCTGATTGCGCTCAGCCTGTAGATCGCGCAAATGCCTCGGCTGTAGCTCGGCGTTGCCATCGCTCTTGCCCATATTGGCGCAGCATAGAGGATGACAGACCTAATGACGCTCATTAGGAGGGAGACGTCGTTGCTGTTTAGGTCCCCGCGTGTTAAGCATGATTCTCGAGAGAGCTCTACAAGAATCAGCTGCCTTTTTATGCACATATTCTAAGTGCTCGCGGAAAGTTAATCTTGTGTCTATCATGACACCAAGATATCTTATCGCCCTCTTTGACGCAATGGTGACGCTGCCGATCTTTACATTGGCAGTTTCCACTCTTTTGCGACTGCTGACTAGTACCACTTCGGTCTTGTGTGCCGCTAGCTCGAGCCCAGCTCCTGTCAACCAGCTTCGTATGCGATTGATACTTTCGCTGCACATATCCTCTGTATCTTTGAGCTCCTTTCCTATGGCTACGACAGCTACATCATCAGCAAAGCCAATGGTGTGCGCGCCTGCTGGTAGTTCCAAGCGCAGTACGCCGTCGTACATGATGTTCCATAGGAGAGGCCCCAGCACTGAGCCTTGGGGTACTCCAGCTGACACTGTATGAGTTTGGGGACCCTCACTCGTGTTGTATACCAGTGTTCTTCCTCTGAAGTAGCTCTTTATTATCTCTCTTAGATATTTAGGGATATTATATTGTGACAGCGCATTCAGTATCATATCCCAACTAGCTGTGTTGAAGGCATTCCTTACATCCAGGGTCGCGATGATACAGTATTCCTTCGTCCCGTGCCTCCATCTGGTGCCTTGAATAGCGGAAGTGGCCAGACCAACAACTTTGTTAAGCGCGTCCGTTGTTGACCGGGCCTTCCGGAATCCAAATTGGTTTGGTGACAGGCCTCCGGCGCTTGCAATCGCAGTCTCCAGCCTAGAGCAGATCAGTTTCTCAAACACCTTTCCCATGGTGTCTAAGAGACAGATCGGTCTGTACGAAGATGGCTCATCTGGTGGTTTGCCAGCCTTGGGTAGCAATACCAGATTCTGGGCTTTCCATTTTGCCGGGAACGTCTCTTGGATCAGGCATTCGTTAAATAATTCGGCGAACGTACTTGGGTGCAAGGCGAGGGCTAGCTTTAGCGCACGATTTGGGATCCCGTCCGGCCCCGGAGCTGTGTTGGTTCTAAGACCTCGGAGAACTACTGATATTTCTTCCTCTGTAACTAAAACAATTTCAGCAATTTCAGTGCTCGTTGAGCCCTGATCAGCAGACTCGGACTCAGGGGCGTGAATGGAGCTTAAACTTTCTGGAAAGAGTGTTTCCACAATCGATTTAAGCTCCAGACGATCCGTAGGCTGCACCTGTCTACCTGCGTATAGTCTTTTAACTACTATCTTATATGCCCTGCCCCAAGGGTCATATTCGGCTGAGTCGCACAACTGTAAAAAACATTCTCTTTTGCTTGCCCGAATGGCCTTCTTCAGCTGTCTTCTAGCTGCCTGGTAAGCTAACTGTTTCTCAAGAAACGTTGGCCTACCGCGAGCCCGTTGGTAGCTTCTTCTCGCCTGGATGCATTTGCGACGAATGTCACCTATTTGCGTATTCCACCAATACGTAGGCTCATGTTGTCGCGTGAACTGCTTGCGGCGTAACATGCTGCTATTGCAGGCACTCTGTATTTGGGCTACCATTTGGCATGCTCTGGCCTCAGCATTACCAATTGTACCCAGAGACTGAATGGCCTCTGAAAAGACCGCGGGATCAAAAGTATCTAGCCGATACGACTCCCTCCACAATGTTGACGCCCTGGCAGGTGGCTCACCTATTGTGAACAGAAGTGCCGTATGATCGCTGCCTGTATAGCTATCGCAATGGCTCCATGTTGCTCCCCGAAAGAGGGATGAAGTGACAAAAGTAATGTCGATAACAGACCCGTATCCCGCCCGACTGAAGGTGTACTCATGGCCAGTGTTGAGCAGTGCAACATCTAGTGTCGCGAAGATCTCCAGTAGGATACGACCTCTGGCATTTGTTGTTGGGCTACCCCATTCTAGCGCCCAGGAGTTAAAATCTCCAGCTATAATGGCCTTCCGACCCCTAGCATCCTCGGCAAGCTCGTCGAGCACCGTCGTGAATTCACTGAGCTGCATGCTGGGGGCCAGATAGCAACTGTAAAGCCACAAGCTACCATATCGGCCACGTACGAACCCATTGAATGACTTAACATTCGAAAGTACGTTCGTTGAGTTGCCGCATACCCACAACGCAGCTTTGCCATTAACGTCTGTTGACCATGTCCTAGGGCAGCTGGTTCTACAGTGGTGAGGCTCACTGAGAAAAGCTACATCTATACATTTTTCCCTAATGGTCTGCTCTAGAAGATCTTGGGCAGCAACACAATGATTTAAGTTAAGCTGCAAAAACCTTAACATTTCATTTTACGAGCAGCTTCACGGTAAGATGGGCACTTGAAGCTGCCTGCTGAATGGTCCGTCTGCTTTTCACCTTTCCGGATGCAGAGGCTACATTTTGGTGGCTTGGTGCATGCTTTGGCACTGTGACCCATTTCTCCACACCTGAAACAGGCGCCCTTTAAGTCACAGTCACTGCCGCAGTTTGCTGCCAGTGTGTGTGTGTGTGTATGTATGTGTGTGTATGTATTCCTGTGTGTGCGTGCGTGTGTGCGTGTGTGTGTGTGTGTGTGCGTGTTTCTTGTGTAAGCTGAAAGACGCGAAAAATTATTGAAATAGCTATTACTCCAAGGGTTCAGCGGGTCTCGTAGTCGAGTAGTCTCGACTAGAGCTTTCTTACTTGTTTACCTTGTTTAAGTTGTCGCTGCAAGGATCGCTGAGAAATTGGCGACTGCATAGTATGTGATGGCGACCGAGTTGATCGCGCAGACAAAGTTGAAGATGGTGAAGATAAATAGTTGTTCTTGAGTGGACGACCTGGCAAGTTTTTTGACTGATATCTCACTAGACCCGCTGCAATAGACTCTCGAAAATCCGGAAGCTGCTCATGGTTTCCTTCTGTATACGTCTGTATAGGATGTAGGCGTTTGTTATGGCCATATCTACTAAATGGTAGAAAATTCGGGTTGCAGCATCTTGAGTTTTACTTCTTATATGGTATCGGCCCATAAGACCATCCATCAGATCCACACCCCCCACATGAGCATTATACTCTCTAATAATTTGTGGACAATCAACTTCTACATGGCGCTTCGACTTTCTGTCGTAACGAGAGGTCTTTGCTGTTCCTTCTTGTGCATGTGACCTCTCAAACGGCTTAACGCCCACATAGGTCGATTACAACCGAACGGCCTTGTTGTCTTTCCACAGTACGTTACTAATTTCTACTCCATATGAGGAGTTTTCAGATCAGTTAATTTTGATGGCAACGAAGAGTCGCCTTGAAAAGCTACATTGTTTATGTGCAATTGCATTGATTGATGTCGCCATATAACTTTACTGGGTTCCTTTTTAATCGATTTAATATCTAATGAAATAAAATAATGAGTTGTATTATAATTCAAAGTAATGACTTGCTTACTAAGCCCATTAAAGCCATCAGAAGATGGTAAAGTTGTATGTGTTGCTCCTTCAATAACTGGCAATGGAGATTGAGGCCTTTTAGGAGCTTTTCGGGAAAACTCATGGTTCTGCACAGTATTTTCAATGTTTTCAAGATTACTGCACATTAAGGATACCGTAGAGGTATCTTCTATTGCAGTGTTTAGTGCCTCTGCTAGGTCTTCATCTTCTTCATCCTCGTTGTCACTTGATATACTCGACATATCCACATCCGACGGGACTGATTCGAACAACTCCAGCAGTTGTTCATCCGTCAAATCAGACCATTTATAGCGAACTTTCAAAGCCATTATACAATTTCTATTAACAAAAATCAACAATAAATAAAAATCACACACAAATCACACAAGAAATGCAAGCAGCTGTGAAATAGCTGCTGACAACTAATTTTGCCGTGGAGCCCCAAGAGTGCCTCAAGGCTCTTATCACTTTTATGATACTACAAAGCACAATTTTATAAATTCGCTTCTATCAACACTTCAAATGACAATATGCAGCAGCTGAAATTTTTGGCGCCAAATAACATATGATTCGATCATATGTTTATTAAAAGTACCTATTATTGTGTCCGAAAGCTTTCAAACTTTTTCAGGGCATTTTGGCAAGTATTTTTAACAGTCCTACCATTTGTAAGTTAACTAAAAGCTCTTAGTTATTTTTTTAAAATTAAAAATAAAATAAGTGCCTAGAGGCACTCTTGGGGCTTAGAGGGTTAAATAAAACGAAAATTCGATCGCATTGCAACACAGCAAAACGCCTGTACGAGCGCGACCGAAAATCACTAAAGCAACTCACGTCGCGTAAGTTCGACGTTCAGTGAAATTCGTTAAAGGTAGTCTGTAACGTGATCGTTCGATTGCCCATCGGTGGACGGTAATCCTGTACGGTCCGCCCACAAGATACTTCAACGGAGTCTGGTCGCAGTATCCCCAGTAGGAACAGCCAAAAAGGATGAAATCCGGATCAGCAGTGAAGACCGCCATATCATCATTATTGTAAGTTAGAAATATAATAATACGAAACTAACAAAACTAAAACGAATAAGTGTAATACAATATAAGAAAATTTAAGAAAAATCAAAATTAAATGTTAAGAAAAATTTTTAGAAAAATAAAGAGAAACAAGTAAGAAAGCTCTAGTCGAGACTACTCGACTACGAGATCCCCTGAACCCTTGGAGTAATAGCTATTTCAATAATTTTTCGCGTCTTTCAGCTTACACAAGAAACACGCACACACACACACACACACACACACACACACAGGCATACATACACACACATACATACACACACATACACACACACACACACACACACACACAACCACACACACACATACACAAACAATTACATACATATACACACACAAGCATAAACACGCATGGGCGGCAGTGAGCGCTTACTATGAGAACTTAATTGCTTAATATTATAACATAATTATAACATGGATATGCATGTAATTGCCAAAGCACAAGTCTCTAGTATTTGAAATACGCTTTTTACAAAAGTGAGGGTGAATTTAAGGGTGGGGGGTAAATTTTAACAAAAACCGAAATTGTATAAATTGCATATAACATACATTAAAAATTTGGAGACTAGCAATAAAGGTGTAGGAGATATAATTTTATAACTGGTTTTCGATAAGGGTTTTTATCGATCGGGATGAGTTATCGATTTTTAATG
Source organism: Drosophila mojavensis (assembly GCF_018153725.1). Taxonomy (NCBI): domain Eukaryota; kingdom Metazoa; phylum Arthropoda; class Insecta; order Diptera; family Drosophilidae; genus Drosophila; species Drosophila mojavensis. The sequence continues at coordinate 997,568 of NW_025318897.1, read as the reverse complement.
ATAATCTTGATATGCGCGCTGTAATTACGGATATTTAAAAAAAAATTTGAAGTCTTTAGCTCTTATATCTTCTGAAATCGACGCGTTCATACATACGGACAGACGGACAGACAGACGGACAGGGCCAAATCAACTCAGCTCGTCGCCCTGATCAAGAATATATATACTTTGTGGGGTCTGCCACGCCTCCTTCTGCCTGTTACATACATTTCAACAAAACCATTATACCCTGGGTTCAGGGTATAAAAATAAAATATTAAGAAAACACAAAAAATAAAAAAGCGTAAAGCGATCAAATTTAAAAGTGACTACAATAGTAGTATAAAATAACCCAACTTTGCGATTCCCAAGGGACCCTCCAAAGTAGAAGGGAAAAACCAGCCACTGGTCTTAATATAAAATGAAAATAAAAAATTAAAATTTAAATTAAAAAAAAAAAAAAAAAAACAACAAACAAAAAAAATTTTATAATAAAAATTTATTTATAGAAATTAAGTTGTACTAATGATAATCATAAACTAACACTAACATCAATAAATTCAATCAGAAATCCACCTGTAAACATAAAATAGATCAAAGTCACAATAAAAGGCAGTTAATAACGTATGGCTAACGAGAATAATTTGATTAGGCCCCCAGTGTTAGTCGAACAGCCCCAAGTAGGTGCACATATTATCAATAGACAGCAACAACGACATATAGACCGTCAGAACGAACACTTACAGAACAGAGGTTACCACCGCGTTCAATACGCACAAAATCCCCCTCAGATGATGAGAACTGTACCAATTGATTTCAGAGCTCAAGTGCCAATGCAACATGCATGGCCAAATACCATGAATCCGGGACACCAATACCATAGACAACAATATTACCAAACGCAACCTCATCAGGCAAACGTACCGCCCCGACCATTAGCACCCAAACCACAGCCTCGCCCGAACCAATGGACGTTGACAAAAGCATCCAAACACGGATAGTAAATTACATGAACAGGCCAAATTTTGAACCAGGGAAAAGACCCCCACCAATGGCAAATACAACAGATAAAAGACAAAGAAATTTTAATATTCAAACGGGAGAGGAATATCCCGACAATGACTACCACAACGCTTCCATAAGTATGGAAGAATACGGACAGACTATCGAAAGCTACGAACAACAGACCGAACACGAACAATCACTACAAGAGTACGCACAACAAATTGAACAAGATGACGACGAACAAGAGAGCCCCATTGAACATGATAGCATCAATTTTTTAGAATAACTAGCTCTTCGCTTCCTTACATAGAATGTAAGACAAAAAGCGGAGAGATACTTAAAATACTAATTGACACAGGTTCAAACAGAAACTACATACAGCCCAAACTAGTTTCTAACCCGATTCCCAATCAAAAGCCTTTCGAAGCCGTAACAGTCGGCGGAAATATAAAAATAACTCACCATAAAATCGTTAATCTCTTTGACAGACAAGATATCCAAGTAAAATTTTTCCTATTACCTACGTTAAAATCATTTGACGCAATTCTGGGCAACGACAGCCTAAAAGAACTAGACGCTGTAATCCATAGCAGCAAAAATCAATTAATAATTAAAGATACCATATTTATACCCCTTAGACAGAAAAAAATCGAGGCAGTTAACACTGTTATACCACGGACAGATCACATGACTATCGAACAGAAACAAAGATTAAAACAATTAGTTACGAAATACCCCAATTTATTTGCCACCCCAAACGAAAAATTAACCTACACAACCAATGTAAAAGCAGAAATTCGAACCAAGACAGATTCACCCATATATTCTAAATTTTACCAATTCCCAATGTCTTTAAAAGACGAAGTCCATAAACAAATACGAGAACTTTTAGAGGACGGAATTATTCGCCCATCCCGATCACCCTACAATTCACCCGTGTGGATTGTTCCCAAAAAAATGGATGCTTCCCAAGAGAAAAAGTATAGAATGGTTATTGATTACAGAAAGCTTAATAAAGAAACAATAGCAGACAAGTACCCTATTCCAGAAATAAACGAAGTACTAGCACAACTTGGGAATAATACAATTTTTTCAATGCTTGACTTAAAAAGTGGTTTCCACCAAATTCCATTAAAAGAAGCAGATATTGAAAAGACCGCCTTCTCCGTAAACAACGGAAAATACGAGTTTACACGACTCCCTTTCGGTCTGAAAAACGCACCCTCTATTTTTCAAAGGGCGTTAGATGACATTCTTCGTGATCATATCGGCAAGATATGCTTCATATACATAGATGACATTATCATATTTAGCAAAGATAATGAAACACATGCAGAAAATCTTGACACAATTTTTCGAACTCTTCAAGAAGCTAACATGAAATGTCAGTTAGACAAATGCGAGTTCTTTAAAGACAAAGTAGAATTTCTCGGCTTTGTCATCTCAGATAAAGGCGTCGAGACTAACCCAGACAAAATAGCAACCATAGCCAAGTATCCCTATCCAAAAACACTTAAAGATTTGAGATCTTTCCTCGGACTCTCTAGCTACTATAGAAGGGTCATAAGAGATTTCGCTAAGTTGGCAAAACCACTTAGCTCTCTTTTAAGAGGGGAGGATGGACGAGTGTCCAAAAGCCAGTCTTCAAAAAACTAATTAATCTCAATCAAGAAGCCATTGATTCCTTTGATAAAATCAAAAACGCTCTAATATCCAATGAAGTCATTTTACAATACCCAGACTTTAATAAGGAATTTCAATTAACAACAGACGTATCTAATTATGCAATTGGAGCAGTCTTATCTCAGAATAAACGACCCATATGCTTCCTTTCAAGAACATTGTCAAAATCTGAAGAAAATTATGCCACTAATGAAAAAGAAATGTTGGCGATTATTTGGGCACTAAAAGCCCTCAAAAATTACCTTTACGGTAAGGCAAAAGTAAAAATATATACAGACCATCAACCACTTACACATTCGCTTAGCAGTTGGAATGGCAACGCTCGAATCAAACGATGGAAAACGTACCTAGAAGAGTTTGATTATGAACTCCTTTATAAACCAGGCAGGGATAACACAGTAGCAGACGCATTGTCAAGAATACCCATAGTAAACCAAATCAATTCAGTAACATCCACTCAGCATAGCGCAGAAAGTTCAAGTCATAACCTAATACCTAGTATGGAGGTCCCGATAAACGTATTCAAGAATCAAATATTCTTAATCAAAGCAAATACAGACGACTATAAATTCCAAATTCCTTTCCCAACTTTCCATAGACACCTAATAACTAGACAAGAGCTCACAGAAAATAACCTAGTTCAGATATTAAAAAGTATTTAAGCCCTTCTGTAATTAACGGAATAATAACGTCAGAAGAAATCATGAACCAAATTCAACAAATATACCCCAAACACTTTAGGAATTATAAAATCAGATTCACCCAGACACAAGTGAAGGACTTGACTAACGAAACAGAACAGGACGAACATATACTAAAAATACACAATAGAGCTCAACGCAACGCAATAGAAAACAAGTAAGAAGACTCTAGTCGAGACTGCTCGACTAGGAGATACCCTGAACCCTCTAATCTGATATTCTAATCACTCTGCACTTCTTTTCGGCACACATGCATACACACACGAACATATTAGAACGCGCTCTGCTAACTGCGCAGTAAACAGCGACTGCGCTTGGGCTGCGCTGCAATGTGGACAACATTATAAGAATTTATTTGTTGAATAATTTAATTTCTAGACATACAATCTTAATGAAACTTTCAAAACATAATTATAATATTCAAATGTGTGTACATTCCAAAGCACAAGTCTCTAGTACTTGAAATACGCCTTTTACAAAGGTGTTGGTAAGGGGGTGGATATAGGGGTGGGGGGTAAATTACAACAAACAAGTAAGAAAACTCTAGTCGAGAGTTCTCGACTAGATACTACCCAATTAGTATGGCTGAAATTTCAATTTTTATGTATTTAAAAATATAAATAAAATACCAAACTCATTTAATAAAATATAAAAATATTTTGAAACAATTAAAAAAGTTAACATCAGTTGCATCGATCGGGATTCGAACCGCAACTTCTCGATCGAGCGTCATGCAGCTAACACACTAGGCCACCTCACTCCTGCTAGTGGCGCTGGCAAAACTCAAATAGATTCACTGCTGCAGCGCCATCTACCAAAACTAAACGAGACTAACTGCTGATGTGATTCTAAGAATCTGCTAGAATAACCAAACTATTAAAAACGCACATAAAGTATGGTTAAAATTTAAATTTCGGTGTATTTAAAAATAAAAATTAAATAGAAAACTCATTTATGAAAATTTAAAAATATTTTGAAACAATTAAAAAAAATTAACATCAGTTGCATCGATCGGGATTCGAACCGCGACTTCTCGATCGAGCGTCATGCAGCTAACACACTAGGCCACCTCACTCCTGCTAGTGGCGCTGGCAAAACTCAAATACATTCACTGCTGCTGCGCCATCTACCAAAACTAAACGAAACTAACAGCTGATGTGATTCAACGAATGTTTCTAGAAGAAGTTTGAATGTATGTGTGCACACGCATACGATGCTGTTGTAGCTGCTGCACGTGCGTTTGTTAATTGGTCAAATACTTGATTATTTTTTATTATTTTTTGACTGAACGGAATTTAATGAAACTTTCAGCATATGATCTACATATTATATTGAATATTTGAGAAATTTAAAAAAAAGAAAAATCATTCACAATTACCTATAGTGGCATCTGATTTGAACTTGAATGTTTTTACTCGATAAAAACATAACGGGATGATTTATCGAATTTTAAAAGCAAACTCGACGTCCGCGCTGTATATACGGTCATTTTAAAAAAAATTCAAGTCTCTAGCTCTTATATCTTCGGAAATCGACGCGTTCAAACATACGGACAGACGGACAGACAGACAGACGGACAGACAGACAGACGGACAGGGCCAAATCGACTCAGCTCGTCGCCCTGATCAAGAATATATATACTTTGTGGGGTCTGCCACGCCTCCTTCTGCCTGTTACATACATTTCAACAAAACCATTATACCCTGATTTTCCATTTTCAATGGGTTCAGGGTATAAAAATCGAAATTATAGAAAACACATATAAGTCTACATTTAACATTTGCAAGCTCTAGCTCTAAAGGTGTAGGAGATATAATTAAATAACTAGCTTTCGATAAGGTTTTTAATCGATAATAAAATATCGGGAGTAGTTATCGATATATAAAGAAAAACTTGATATGTGCGTGATATACACGGACCTTGGAAAAAAAATTTCAAGTCTCTAACTCTTATATCTTCTGAGATCGACGCGTTCATGCATACAGATGGACGGATGGACGGACGGACGGCCCGACAGACGGGGCTTCGTGGGGTCTGCCACGCCTCCTTCTGCCTGTTACATACTTTTAACAGAACCATTATACTTTGATTTCTCATTTTCAATGGGTTCAGGGTATAACAAGTAAGAAAGCTCTAGTCGAGACTGCTTGACTACGAGATCCTCTGAACCCTTGGAGCAATAGATATTTCAATAATTTTTCGCGTCTTTCAGCTTACACAAGAAACACACACACACACACACACACACACACACACACACACACGCACGTACGCACACACAGGCATACATACACACACACGCATACAGACACAAACGCATACACACACTCACATACACACACACATACAAAAACACATACATACACATACACAAACACAAACACATACACACACATACACAAACACATACACACACAAGCACCCACGCATAAACACGCATGGGCTGCAGTGTGCGTTTACTATGAGAACTTAATTGTTTAATAACTTTTTTATGGACGTACGATCTTCATAAAACTTTCATATTATGATTATAACATGAATATGCATATAATTGCCAAAGCACAAGTCTTTAGTATTTGAAATACGCTTTTTACAAAAGTGTTGGTGAGGGGGTGAATTTAGAGGTGGGGGCACATTTTAACAAAAACCTAAATTGTATAAATTGCATATAACATACATTAAAAATTTGGAGACTCTAGCAATAAAGGTGTAGAAGATATAATTTTATAACTGGTTTTCGATAAGGTTTTTTATCGATAAAAAAGATTGGGATGAGTTATCGATTTTTAATGATAAACTTGATATGAGCGCTGTAATTACGGACATTTTAAAAAAAAACTTGAAGTCTCTAGCTCTTATATCTTCTTAAATCGACGCGTTCATACATACGGACAGACGGACAGGGCCAAATCAACTCAGCTCGTCGCCCTGATCAAGAATATATATACTTTGTGGGGTCTGCCACGCCTCCTTCTCCCTGTTACATACATTTCACAAAACCATTATACCCTGATTTCCCATTGAAAATGGGTTCAGGGTATAAAAATCTATAAATCCCATTTAATATTTTATGTTTCATATTAATTAATTCAACTCAAAAATTTATTTTCACTTATCGACTAATCTTATATACATAAATCCAACTCAATATTTCCTCTTCCTTATTAAATAATTCAACTCAAAAATCTATTTTCCCTTATCGGTTAATCTTATGAGGCGGTGATCGGCGAGCCGCCTCACTACACTCCGCTACTTGCCTAGTCAGCATCTGACCCGCTGGCTTGTGTTGCTCGCTCTTAAGCTTTTGACATTCCTCGCATCGCCTCACATACCTGGCCGCTTCCCGGAACATCCCTGGCCAGTAGTATCGCTGTGCTAACCTCATGACCGTTTTCCTCACGCCTTGGTGCCCCGCCGTGGGAGCGTCATAGCATTCTTGCAGTACTCTTTTCCGCTGGTGAGTTGGGACGCACAATTTCAAGGGAATATAATCCTCATCGTCCATCCGGGGGAGTGGCCTCCATCATTCGCTGGCAGCTTTCCACAGGTTGTCGAGAGAGTGCGTCGGCCACAACATTCAATTTCCCTCGTCGATAGCGGATGTCGAATTGAAATTGTTGTAGCTCCAGTGTCCACCTCGCGATCCTCCCCGTGGGGCTTTCTATCGAGTTGAGCCACGTCATCAACGCCAAGTGGTCTGTAATCACCTCAAATCGATAGCCCTCGAGATAACACTGCATCTTTCTGATCGCCGAGACAATCGCGAGGCACTCCTTCTCTGTGGCTGAATAATTGAGCTCCGCTTTCAGCATCTTCCGACTAGCATATGCAATCACCTTTTCCTCGCCTTCGACATCTTGCGTGAGCACCGCGTCCAAGCCGTAATCGCTGGCATCCGTCTGTAGTACGAACCTCGCCGAAAAGTCAGGACACGCCAACACTGGCGCGGTCGAGAGACTTTCTTTGAGTTTCTTCAATGATTCTTCCTGCTCGTTGCTCCACTCCCATTTCTGGCCCTTCTTAAGGAGTCTCGTCATTGGTTCCACCATCGACGCAAAGCTCGGTACAAATCGCCTGTACCACTATGCCATTCCCAGACACTGTCCTAATTCCTTGAGGGTCGAGAGTGCCGGAAAACGGCGGATTGCCTCGACCTTTGCGGGATCCGTGCATATCCCTTCTTCACTAATGACATGTCCGAGATAGACTAGCCTTTTTCTGAAAAAAACTACATTTCTTCCGGTTTATCCGAAGGTTGGCTTTCCTCAATCGGTGGAAGACCTCCCTCAAGTCGCCGATCACCACAATGTCATCTAAATAAGCAAAAGCGTGCGGCTCCATGTCCGGTCCTATTAGTGTGTCCAACGCTCTCTGGAACGTAGCGCCTGCTGAATGTAAACCGAATGGCATCACTCGCCATTGGAATAGTCCTCTCCCCGTGAACGCCGTGCATTCCCTGCTGTCCGCCACCATGGGGATCTGCCAGTATCCGCTCTTCAAGTCTAGGGTGGATATGTATCGTGCGTGTCTCAGCCTCTCGAGGATGTGATTGATCCGCGGAACGGGGTAGGCGTCTGGGATTGAGTGTGCATTTAGCTGTCGGTAGTCCACACACATGCGCCAATCTCCGGTCTTCTTCTTTACTAAGACGATGGGCGCACTATGCGGACTTCGCAACGGCTCGATAGCTCCAGCTCGAATCAACTCGTCCACCTGTTCATCGATCACTTTCCTCATAGCCGGATTCTTGGGATAATACCTTTGCTTAAGAGGCTTATCATCCCGCATCCTTATGCTATGCTCGGCGATATTCGACACTCCTTCCAGCCCCTCGAAAAGAGCCAACTCCGCTTTCAGGAACTCCTTCAGTTCATCTTCCAAGTCTTCCGGCCACCCGGTGTCGCCGGGGGAAGACTCCGAATTCTCCTCGTCCTTGGCCTATTGGCCTCTGCGGCGACAGGCTTCTCCGAATTTCACCCACATCCTCCGCCGTCAATAATCTTTGCGCTTACCGCGTCGCCGGGCTACTCCGAAATCCGCCCCACGTGTCCACCAATTTAACTTCTGAGGACCGCTCCTCGGGCCCTTTCTCCAGATCCTTCGTTATCGCTAGCTGAGGGCACTCTTTAAGTTCCACTTTCGGCGTACTGCAACATCTCTTGATCGACCGGGCGGGTGACTCGCCGTCCCTCGACGCGTCACGCACATCGACCGGCAATCCTCCGCCCGCTAACACCGCGTCCCCCTCTAGCGTCGGGGACCAACACGGTGCCTCGGGGCCTCTCTTTCGTTCTTGTCCACGAACCTTTGGTCGAGCAAGCGATTTCGGACCTCCAGACCGGTCGCTCTCTATCGATATGTTTGGCCGGCTTCTCAAGGACGTTTCCTCGCTCGGCTCCTCCTTCATCCTCATGGTGAGTGCTGCGTTGCCACAATACAACGTGGTGTCTATAGCGCACAAGAAGTCCATTCCCAGGATAAGGTGGTCCAGCATCGCCGGCATGACGAGCAATGTCATTTTAACATCCTGTCCTACGGGACCCACTTCTACATTCATCCTCTTCGTAATCTCCAGCGTAGATCCATCAACCAATCTGATCCGTGACTGCATCTCCTGGATTTCGCCTCGAATCATCTGCCGGCACACACAGTCCTCACTTATGCAGCTGCGTGTGGCCCCAGTGTCAATTATGGCCGTCATCGCTCGACCCCCAATCACCACCGCCGCGACGATACTCCCCTCCTCCACTGAAAGGGGATTCTTCGCCTCATCTTTGCTGTTTAGGTGGTGCCGCCCCGCTCCAGCGTGCTTTTCCCTTTCCTTCCGCAGCGGCCACAAGACGGCGCCTGTCCGCTTTGGCATTCGCGTGCGAAATGGCCTACTTGTCCTCATCGATAGCACGTTCGTCGTGTTCCCACTCCGGGCTCAGTCTCCTGTGCCATCATCCGGTGGACAGCCTCTTGAGATGTCGCCGCGGGCGTCACCGCTGCTCCTGCCGCCTGACCTCTAGTTTGGGATCCCGGCGTCTGTGCGCGGAATGGGTTGTTCGGTCGATTTTCGGCCGGCTTCGACCATGCAGCCTTCGTTCTGCTTGCTGCAGCCTCTCTGTCCTGTTCCCTCCCGTGTCCTTGAGCATTTTCGTATTCGGCTGCCATCTGCGTGAGTTGCGTCAGTGTGACAAAGTCATGACACCTCACGTATAACCGATAGTCCAGGGCAGCGTTCTCATAGGCTCGATACAGCTCCTGTGCCGTGCTGTATCGTGCTTGCCGCATCAACAACCTATGTTCGATCAGGTAGTCTTTGAAATTTTCTCCTTCTCTTTGATGGCGCGACCTTATTTGATCCTCCAGGCGCTCGAAATACTGCGGGGGGAGGAAGAAATCTAAGAATTCCCTCCTGAAATCAGCCCACGATGCGTCCCTCAATCCGCTGGTCAAGAACCATTCCGTCGCCTTATCCGTGAATATCTCGCTCATCGCCCGTGGCATCCGATCTAGCTCGATGCCGTAAGTGATCGCCCTTTCTTCCACGATCTCTACGAAGCCTAGCGGGTCCGTTCGGCCATCGTACCGCATGCCCCATTTACGAACTTGCTCGGCGACCCCCCAGGGCGGGGATCTCTCCGACGGGATCGTTGGCGCGGGGATTTGTCGACCAGTCTTCGAAGCCGTCGATAGCGCCTCATCCTCTCCAGCGTTGCTGAGCTCTTTCCGCTCTTCACGACGCCGCGCCGCTGCGCTGTTCACCATGGGCACCCTTAGTTTCAAGGACTCTGTCTGAACGGGACCATGCTCCTGAACCTTTCGCAAATCCGGCTCCGATTTCTGGTAGGCTCGGCTGCCCATGCTTGGCGGAGCGCCTCCCAGAGTGCACTCCGACCCCTTCTCGATCTCGGCCAATCTCACTTTGGCCTCCGCCGAGTAATTGTTGCTTTGTATGAACGTAGAGAGCCTTTTCCTCAGATCCTCTACTCGCCCTTCACCATCCAGGCCAAACTCGCGAGCTATTGTGATTAGCTCCTCCTTGCACCGCTGGTAAATCCACCCGACGCTCAATCCAGGGTTATGATATTCGGCGTCTTCCATCTTAAATGTTTATTTATTCCTCTCAGTTTATTCAAAACTTATTCCGTTACCGCTGCTCTATTTATTTATTTTATTATATATATATATATATATATATATATATATATATATATCTCCCTTTTTCCCTTGTTTTTTCTCTTGACATTTTTTTTCTTTTGACCTTTTTTTTCCTTTTTCCTTATCTTATTCAATTTCGCTTACATGTACCATCTTATTCTATTTCATTTCATTTCCTCTTAATCTAACCTTTGTTCACTTATTCTAGCTTTATTTTATTCTCTTTATTTCCTCTTCATCTTTCCGTCATTCTCTTTTGTTTCTCTTTATTTCGTCTTTATCTATTTACTTTTATTTTATTCTCTTTATTTAATCTTAACCTATTGCATTCTCTTTCGCTTTTAATTTATTTTCCGTTAGTTTAACTTACTTTATTTCATCTTCATTACCTTGCATTTACATTTCTTGATTAATTTTCTTTTGTTACCTTCACTTAATTTTCTTCGTTACCTTCACACCATCTTCGTTATCGGATCTTGCCCTTCTTCATTTTCTACTTGCTTTATCTCTCTTCCCTTTACTCTTGCTTAATCTTGCCTAGTTCTCTTTATTTTGCCTTCCCACTTCTCGAATTTATACTACTTCACCTCGCTTTATTCCGATTCGTTCCGCCCCCTTTTTATACCCTGAACCCATTGAAAATGGGAAATCAGGGTATAATGGTTTTGTGAAAAGTATGTAACAGGCAGAAGGAATCATCGCAGACCCCATAAAGTATATATATTCTTGATCAGGACGACGAGCTGAGTCGATATAGCCCTGTCCGTCTGTCCGTCCGTCCGTCCGTCCGTCCGTCCGTATGAGCAAAAGGATCTCAGAAGATACAAGAGCTAGAGAGCTGAAACTTGGCATGCATACTCGTGTATACCATAGGCAGTACGAGTTTGCTTTATTTTTTCGATAACTCATCCGATAACTTTTTTATCGAGAATAATCGAAAAATCGACATTGTTTTTTCAGCCTAATTTGAACACTTTTAGACCTGGACACTTCAAATTTGCGTTGTATATAAAGTTAATGGATATAAAGATTTTGTAATTTACAGATTTTGGATACCACGCCCCATTCGCTCCCAATTTGTAAAAAACGCATTTCAAGTACTAGAGACTTATGCTTTGGAATGTACACACATTTTAGCCATATGATTACGCTCTGAAGGTTTCATTAAGATTGTACGTCTACAAAAGAAATTATTCAACAAATAAATTCTTATAATGTTGCCCACACTGCAGCACCGCCCAAGCGCAGTTGCTGCTTACTGCGCAGTTAGCAGAGCGTGTGCTTATAAGTGCATGTGTATATATGTGTGCATAAAAGAAGTCCAGAATGATTAGAATATCAGCTTGGAGGGTTCAGGGTATCTCCCAGTCGAGCAGTCTCGACTGGAGCCTTCTTACTTGTTTTTTTTTTTTTTAATAATATATAATAATTATTTTTAATTTGTGTTATTTTTACTACATTATTATTGTTTATTTAATTATTCTCGTTTATTTAATTATTATCGTTTATTTAATTTTTATTTTATTTTATTTTATTTTGTTTTATTGTATTTTATTTTATTGTATTTTATTTTATTTGGGTCGGATATGCCCTAGGTAGGGTATCGCGAACAAACTATAGTAGTCGAGCTGCAAAGTGAGCCCCAGGCCACCAAAACGAACAAATCTCAGTAAAACGCGTTTTCATACCAACATGTCGGATATGCCCTACGTAGGGTGCAGCTAGCCCATGTAACGGACAAACGGCCAAAAGTTGACCCTCACCCTCTTTGTCTCACTCGCCTATACACTCATGCACGCTCACATGACTATGTTTTCAGCTTGGTATCCGCTGCACTCGTCCCACTGTGCGCTCCGATTTTATGGCCCCCGCGCCGTTAAGCCGCTCTCTGGCCGAACGGTTAATCCAGCGAACACCACTCTGCGTAAATATATGTCCACTTTGGCCGCGCATATACATATATCTATGCCCGCATACTCGTATACACCAAAGCTCATGTGTTTACACTCACTTCTTCTCGCATATATTTATGCACATATATGCACACCCAAGATCGCATATATATGAACACCAACGATCGAATATATCTATACGCTCACCTCCTTGCACATATATGCACCCCCATCTTCATATATATATATATATATACACCCTAATAATCGTGTATATGTATATACGCTATTACTTACACTCCTTTATATACACTTCTGCACATATGCGACTATGACCGCGCATATAAACGCACACCCAAAGACTCAATCATATACACACACCAACGCTCGCGTATATATGGGCCCTTGTCCCCGCATATATATGCGTATTCTCTTACTTGCACGTAAATATGCGCTCGCTCTCGCATATATATATATACACCTATACTCATTTATATATGTACACGCCTTTATTCTCGCGCATAAAATCGCACAGTTAACATATATATATATATATCCATATATATATACCTGCCCTTGAACATTATACACACCTATCTTCGTATACGTATATTTATTTATTTATTTTCTTAAAGCTATTGACAAAAATGAGAGTCAATTTTAATTTAAACAAGTAAGAAAGCTCTAGTCGAGACTGCTCGACTACGAGATCCCCTGAACCCTTGGAGCAATAGATATTTCAATACTTTTTCGCGACTTTCAGCTTACACAAGAAACACGCACACACACACACACACACGCACGTACGCACACACAGGTATACATACACACACACGCATACAGACACACATACACAGACACACGCATACAGACACAAACGCATACACACACACACATACACACACACATACACATACAAGCAACCACGCATAAACACGCATGGGCTGCAGTGTGCGCTTACTATGAGAACTTAATTGTTTAATAACTTTTTTTATGGACGTACGATCTTCATGAAACTTTTAGATTATGATTATAACATGAATATGCATGTAATTGCCAAAGCACAAGTCTCTAGTATTTGAAATACGCTTTTTACAAAAGTGAGGGTGAGGGGGTGAATTTAGAGGTGGGGGGTAAATTTTAACAAAAACCGAAATTGTATAAATTGCATATAAGCATACATTAAAAATTTGGAGACTCTAGCAATAAAGGTGTAGAAGATATAATTTTATAACTGGGTTTCGATAAGGTTTTTTATCGATAAAAAAAAGATCGAGATGAGTTATCGATTTTTAATGATAAACTTGATATGCGCGCTGTAATTACGGACATTTTAAAAAAAATTTGAAGTCTCTAGCTCTTATATCTTCTGAAATCGACGCGTTCATACATACGGACAGACGGACAGACGGACAGACGGACAGACAGACGGACAGGGCCAAATCAACTCAGCTCGTCACCCTGATCAAGAATATATATACTTTGTGGGGTCTGCCACGCCTCCTTCTCCCTGTTACATACATTTCAACAAAACCATTATACCCTGATTTCCCATTGAAAATGGGTTCAGGGTATAAAAAGCCTATGCGCAATTATACTCATTTACATATATACACCCCCTGATCCTCGCGCATAAAATCGCACAATTAACCCATATATATATGTATCCATATATATATATGCACTTACACATTATAAACTTCGCCTATATAAAATTATGCATGCATATATGTATGTATGCACGCATTCACTATTTTCACGCAAACTATTCTCTTCTCCTTTTTTTTCTAAGCCAGCAATATTCGCCATTATATTTGCGTATATGCGCAATTTTTTCAATTTTGTCATTTTCATGCATCTCTACGCGTTCATTTGTTAACTTTCCTATTCACTTTCCTTCTCGCTCGCATACTTACATACTTGCATACATGCATACACGCGTAGCCATCTACTCCCATCCATATACGTACATTCACATATGCGCGCTCATTTGATCATTTTTCTATTCTCTCTTCTTTCGCTAATCCGCTAATACATACTTACACGCCGGCCGTTACAACGGTACCGGCTAACCCACGCTACAATTTCGGCGCGCTTTTGGTACAGCACGCGCAAAAAATTTAGAATTCGCGAACTCTGGAATGTTCGCGATTTCTCGATCAGGCTACGGGGGGTTTTATATGTTAAAATTTCACAATTTTCGACCTCTAACTGTCGGTCATTATACGCACCGCGCACCACCCTGGGTCCCTGCTCAGGCGCCACTGTAAGGTAGTAAATTCACAGCTGGGGAAGACTCAGTCTGCCCAGGGTTATCTCACAAGAAATTTATTTGTATATACGTGTGATACCAGGGGGGGGATGATTAAGCGTTATGGTAGGCGATGGGGAAAAGAGGGGTGAAATTAAAAAGGAACCGCCACTCACGAGTAACTCTTACGAAACTTTATCCTCCGTTATGTCATCTGCCCGCCGTTGGATCCTCTGCCAATCTTTCGTAATTGCTTTCACCGCCTTTCCCAATAGATTAACTTTTCTCGTTCCAGTTGCCAATTGCCGTTTATTTTCACAAATTACTTAACCTCTTTTAAAAACTAACCGCTTTTTTTAAAACTAATCGCACAATTTGAATTCACTTCTACTCGTCGTCCGACGACTTTCGCTCCTCAACGCCGACTAACTCTCGGTTTTTTCTTGCTCGCCCAAAACGCTCGACGTCGGCGACGCAACTCAATTCAAAACTCTCCACGCAGGGTTGCGCCGCCGATCGCCGATAGATCATTTACGCTTTGGGCGGCTGTTTTTAATGAAAAATTTAAATAAACACTAATACTACTCAATTGATTAACTTAAACTCTAATTACTATTCCTAAATCTTAACCTTAACCTTAACTAATTCAACTTAAAAAATCTATAAATCTAATTTAATATTTTATATTTCATATTAATTAATTCAACTCAAAAATCTATTTTCACTTATCGTAAAAGCTTATATAAATCCAACTCAATATTTCCTGTTCCTTATTAATTAATTCAACTCAAAAATCTATTTTCCCTTATCGGTTAATCTTATGAAGCGGTGATCGGCGAGCCGCCTCACAGCTTTGACCACCAAGTTGATGTTGCTGTGCCTCGACTCACAGCTGGGGTTGGTAAGCCAATGCACAAATCTATAATACTTTAGCACTTCACTTTGTACTAATCACAAACATTTTTCCTTGTGGATTGAATTGAAGTATTAACAAGTAAGAAGGCTCCAGTCGAGACTGCTCGACTAGGAGATACCCTGAACCCTCCAAACTGATATTCGAATCATTCTGGACTTCTTTTATGCACACATACATACACATGCACGTATAAGCACGCGCTCTGCTAACTGCGCAGCTAGCAGCGGCTGCGCTTGGGCTGCACTGTAGTGTGGGCCATATTATGATAATTTATTTGTTGAATAATTTCTTTTGTAGACATACACTCTTAATGAAACTTTTAGAGCGTAATCATATGGTTAAATTGTGTGTACATTTTAAAGCACAAGTCTCTAGTACTTGAAATGCGTTTTTTACAAAATGGGGGCGAAGGGGGCGTGGTATCCCAAATCTGTAAATTACGAAATCTTTGTATCCATTAACTTTATATACAATGCAAATTTGAAGTCTCCAGGTCTTAAAGTGTTCAAATTAGGCTGAAAAAACCAAGTCGAATTTTCGATTCTTCTCGATAAAAAAGTTATCGGACGAGTTATCGAAAAAATATGATAAACTTGTACTGCCTATGGTATACACGAGTATGCATGCCAAATTTCAGCTCTTAAGCTCTTATATCTTCTGAGATCCTTTTGCTCATACGGACGGACAGACGGACAGGGCTATATCGACTCAGCTCGTCGTGCTGATCAAGAATATATATACTTTATGGGGTCTACGATGATTCCTTCTGCCTGTTACATACTTTTCAAAAACCATTATACCCTGATTTCCCATTTTCAATGGGTTCAGGGTATAAAAATACTTCATCCGACTCGAAGGACCATGAACGAATACACTTGACTATGATGGTGTTTAGTTGCGTATTGATCTTTATTCTTCTGAGCCTGGGTTTATATATCCAGACTCATGCATAATTTCAACCCTTAAATCTAGTGCGTCTATTGCTGAGTGTGTAAGGCTCAGCATTGGTCTATTACATATTCTTATCTTATCGCAGTGTTTGTAAGGCTCCGCGTGGGTCTATTAGCTATTCTTAACCTATCGCTGAGGTTGTAAGGCTCAGCGTTCGTCTCTTACATAATCTTGTCGCTAAGGGTCAGAGTCATGTGTTATCTATTATATGTATGCTAGCTGTTGAGTAATTAGAGTGTACATATGTTCCCATACTTATCACATTTCTATGTTCATGCATGTGCATGAACAGCAGGAGATATTTTCGCGTTTGGGTATACCAAGAACGCTGAGAACCGACAACGGTCGGCAATTCGTAAGTCTCGAATTTCAAGATTTTTGCCGGAACAACGGTATTACCCAAATAACGACTCCGCCGAACGAAGTAGAAAATATGAACAGGTCTTTAGTAAAACGCCTAAAAATCGCGTGGTCGAAAGAGAAAGACTATAAACAAGACATTCAAAACTTCGTCATGATGTACAACGTAAAACCGCATGGGACCACAGGAGCTGCACCGTCGAAATTGATGTTTAACAGAATCATTAGAGACAAAATACCAGACATTCAGGACTTGGTAGGTGATGTTGGTGAATCCTCGGAAAGAGACTTTGATAGCTTAAACAAACAGAAGGGAAAAGAGAGAGCAGACAAGGGAAGAGGCGCCAAAACATCGGATATCCAGCCCGGCGACAAAATCGTGCTGAAGAATGTCCTGTGCCCACACAAACTGACACCCACGTTCGATACAACCGAGGACGTGGTAATCAACAGAAAGGGGAATATAGTCCAAGTGCAAGGAGGAGGAAAAACACTAACAAGGGATGTGAGTCATTTAAAAAAGATTACAGTTGCAGGTACTCATGGAGCTGCAGCGACAATCGATAGTGTCCAGGACACGGGCACACATAGGCAAACGCCTCAAGTACAGGAAACTGGAGCCGGCGCGCAGGACAATGGGTTGAAGATGAAGCTGAAAAATATTGGAGGGATGTGGAGAACCGTACCAAGAGAGCTTTCTTTGGAAGGCGATCCACACACAGAAAGCTCCGCGGCACAAGCCACTGAATGAGCTTTCATATGCGAGCTTTATTATTATTGTTACTTTTGTTCCTTTTGCTACTTCTATTCTTCTTGCCAGCGGGCGTGGCTGATCATCGCGACGCGCGAATAAATAAATATTAATTTGCAAACTAATAAACCGATAACTGTATTTACTTAAACTCGGGCAAACACGGGCTGATACAGTGGTTATTGTTCGTTAGGTAAATAGTGACGCTATCTTGATTATATTTGGTTACTTGGTTATTTCAATTTAAAAAAAATCGAAAATCATCATTGATTTGCAATTCCTATTCGTATATATATGTATGTAAATTTATTTTTTGCAACGATTTTATTTGATTTATATTTTGTAATTGATATAATACATTTTTACGTTGCAAATCAAATTTTTTTTTGGATGCACTCTAAGATAAAATTTTAGTTGTCTGTGTATATTTAAAGTTCGTATACTTAATGTTTGCTTAATCTCATAATTGTGAGTACTTAAAGAATCTTAGAGCTTACATTTGTTTTCAATTAAGCAATATCAGCCTTATGTATACACATACATACATATGTATATTATACTTGGCTATGGTCAACAATACGAAATTGAGTTATATAGTATATTTATTCGTTCAACCCATTCACAATATATATTCAAAGTAGTGTTTTTGTGCAAATGTATACAAATAGTAAAAGGAGGCGTGGCAATTCAGTTTAAGTTTATTAATTAATATGTTTATGTTATTTATCTAAGCTGAGTCTATCTAACCGTGTCAATGTGCTCGCCAGGGGATCTGCCAATTCAAATTAACGCAGTGAAATCGTATTGGACAAAAGCTGGGAACTTCAAATTATATATGTACATACATATGAATGTATTTGCACTGTTTGTTTATAATGTTTTCGTAAAGCAACTTTTTTCATTGGGGGCTAATAAAACACAGTGTGTGAAAATCGCACAATCGTAATATGCATCCTTTAAAATATAAAAAAATTGTTTAAAAATTTAGAAACATTTTTAAAAATTAACATGGGATTATTGATATTCTTACTTCATATAAAAATAAAATAACAACTAAACTAAATTGAAAACATTACATCTTCAGACCATAAAATCGTTCATCGTAAATCGGAAAGCTATGTACGTCTCTTAAAAAAAAAGCTTAACTAAAGCAATCATTTATTTTAGTATTTTGTTGGTCCCCTTGGTCATTTTTAAGCGTTTCAATTCTTTTTGGAAGTTTCCACAGCTACATACATATGTATATTGTTCCACTCCTTAATATATACATACAGCTTAAGATCGTGCCTATTCAAAATGCTGTGAACCCATTTTCAATGGGAAATCAGGGTATAATGGTTTTGTTGAAATGTATGTAACAGGCAAAAGGAGGTGTGGCAGACCCCACAAAGTATATGTATATATTCTTGATCAGACGACGAGCTGAGTTGATTTGGCCCTGTCCGTCTGTCCGTATGTATGAACGCGTCGATTTCCGAAGATATAAGAGCTAGAGACTTCAAATTTTTTATGGACGTACGATCTTCATGAAACTTTCAGATTATGATTATAACATGAATATGCATGTAATTGCCAAAGCACAAGTCTCTAGTATTTGAAATACGCTTTTTACAAAAGTGAGGGTGAGGGGTGAATTTAGAGGTGGGGGTACATTTTAACAAAAACCGAAATTGTATAAATTGCATATAAGCATACATTAAAAATTTGGAGACTCTAGCAATAAAGGTGTAGAAGATTTATTTTTATAACTGTTTTTCGATAAGGTTTTTTATCGATAAAAAAGATCGGGATGAGTTATCGATTTTTAATGATAAACTTGATATGCGCGCTGTAATTACGGACATTTTAAAAAAAAATTTGAAGTCTAGCTCTTATATCTTCTGAAATCGACGCGTTCATACATACGGACAGACGGACGGACGGACAGACAGACGGACAGGGCCAAATCAACTCAGCTCGTCGCCCTGATCAAGAATATATATACTTTGTGGGGTCTGCCACGCCTCCTTCTGTCTGTTACATACATTTCAACAAAACCATTATACCCTGATTTCCCATTGAAAATGGGTTCAGGGTATAATTAAGTTCTCATAGTAAGCGCACACTGCAGACCATGCGTGTTTATGCGTGGGTGCTTGTGTGTGTATGCGTGTTTGTGTGTGTGTATGTGTGTGTGTATGCGTGTGTGTGCATGTATGTCTGTGTGTGCGTTCGTGCGTGTGTGTGTGTGTGCGTGTTTCTTGTGTAAGCTGAAAGACGCGGTATTTTATTGAAATAGCTATTGCTCCAAGGGTTCAGGGGATCTCGTAGTCGAGCAGTCTCGACTAGAGCTTTCTTACTTGTTTTTACTGGTATGGTAACTAGATATTTTGTAAGGTCTCATATTATAGTTATTGCATACTCATTGGAATTCTGCATTCTCCATATGGGTGATTTGTCGATTTTGGCGGCATGAAGTCTGGAGCCTTCTTACCTGTTTATGAATAGTCAGGTTCGCCTGAGGCTGTGCCGTAGACTGACTGACTTTGTTTATTTACTCCTATACTATTGTATAATATGAGAGCAGGACCGAAAACTGTCACTGTTATCAAGCCTACTGAGTATCAATGGAAATTTGAATCTTTAGAGAAAAAACGCGTTTTTCAAGTATTCTTCAAATTTTTTCAGTATTTTTAAGATCTACTATCCTACTCGTAGCGAAAACAAATCCAAACCTTTAAAACAACTCTCTTTTATATATATAGATAATATGTAGATCATATGCTGAGTTTCGTTAAATTCCATTAAGTCAAAAATTAATTAAAACTCATCAAATATTTGGCCAATAAACAAACGCACATGCAGCAGCTACAACAGCATCGCATACGTGTGCACACATACATTCAAACTTCTTCTGGAACATTCTTTGAATCACATCAGCTGTTAGTTTGGTTTTGTCAGCGCAGCTTCCAAAAGTGAGGTGGCGTAGTGTGTTAGCGGCATAGCGCTTGATAGAGAAGTCGCGGTTCGAATCCCGATCGGTGCAACTGATGTTAATTTTTTTAATTGTTTCAAAATATTTTTATATTTTCATAAATGAGTTTTCTATTTAATTTATATTTTTAAATACACCGAAATTGAAATTTTAACCATACTAAATGTGCGTTTTTAATAGTTTGGTTATTCTAGCAGATTCTTAGAATCACATCAGCAGTTAGTTTGGTTTAGTTTTGCTAGATGGCGTTGCAGCAGTGAATCTATTTCAGTTTTGCCAAAACGGCTTCCGAAAATGAGGTGTCGTAGTGAGTAGCTGCGTGACACTCGATCAAGTCGCGGGTACGAATCCCGAGCGGTGAAACTTATGTTAATTTTTTTAATTGGTTCAAAATATTTTTATATTTTATTAAATGAGTTTTGTATTTAATTTATATTTTTAAATGCATCGAAATTGAAATTTTAGCCATACTAAACGGGCATTTTTATACCCTGAACCCATTTTCAATGGGAAATCAAGGTATAATGATTTTGTTAAAAGTATGTAACAGGTAGAAGGAGGCGTGGCAGACCCCACAAAGTATATATATTCTTGATCAGGGCGACGAGCTGAGTCGATTTGGCCCTGTCCGTCCGTCCGTCCGTATGTATGAACGCGTCGATCTCAGAAGATATAAGAGCTAGAGACTTAAAAATTTTTTTTCCTAGGTCCGTGTATATCACGCGCATATCAAAATTATTCAACAAATAAATTCTTTTAATGTTGTGTGTGTATGCGTGTGTGTGCATGTATGTCTGTGTGTGCGTTCGTGCGTGTGTGTGTGTGTGCGTGTTTCTTGTGTAAGCTGAAAGACGCGGTATTTTATTGAAATAGCTATTGCTCCAAGGGTTCAGGGGATCTCGTAGTCGAGCAGTCTCGACTAGAGCTTTCTTACTTGTTTTTACTGGTATGGTAACTAGATATTTTGTAAGGTCTCATATTATAGTTATTGCATACTCATTGGCATTCTGCATTCTCCATATGGGTGATTTGTCGATTTTGGCGGCATGAAGTCTAAAAATAAAGCTAAAAGCCAAAGTTTTTTTTATACCCTGAACCCATTTTCAATGGGAAATCAGGGTATAATGGTTTTGTTGAAATGTATGTAACAGGCAGAAGGAGGCGTGGCAGACCCCACAAAGTATATATATTCTTGATCAGGGCGACGAGCTGAGTCGATTTGGCCCTGTCCGTCTGTCCGTATGTATGAACGTGTCGATTTCAGAAGATATAAGAGCTAAGGACTTCAAATTTTTTTTAAATGTCCGTAATTACAGCGCGCATATCAAGTTTATCATTAAAAATCGATAACTCATCCCGATCTTTTTTTATCGATAAAAAACCTTATTGAAAACCAGTTATAAAATTATATCTTCTACACCTTTATTGCTAGTCTCCAAATTTTTAATGTATGCTTATATGCAATTTATACAATTTCGGTTTTTCTTAAAATTTACCCCCCACCCTTAAATTCACCCCCTCACCCTCACTTTTGTAAAAAGCGTATTTCAAATACTAGAGACTTGTGCTTTGGCAATTACATGCATATCTATGTTATAATCATAATCTAAAAGTTTCATGATGATCGTACGTCCACAAAAAAAGTTATTAAGCAATTAAGTTCTCATAGTAAGCGCTCACTGCCGCCCATGCGTGTTTATGCTTGTGTGTGTATGTGTATGTTATTGTTTGTGTATGTGTGTGTGTGTATGTGTGTGTGTATGTATGTGTGTGTATGTATGTGTGTGTATGTATGCCTGTGTGTGCGTGCGTGTGTGTGTGTGTGTGCGTGTTTCTTGTGTAAGCTGAAAGACGCGAAAAATTATTGAAATAGCTATTACTTCAAGGGTTCAGAGGATCTCGTAGTCAAGTAGTCTCGACTAGAGCTTTCTTACTTGCATTACTAATATATTTTTGAATTTTTTCTCTTAAATAGTTCCACGCCTTTTTTCGCCTCCTTTTAAGTATACGTAAATTTCAGTTGCTTTTTAAATGTCTTCATATATAGGGAAAAAACTCTTTGCAAAAACTTTGACACTTTTCTGGGTTGATAGAGAACTCACACCATATAGCTATTAATATATAGTAAAGGTTATTCGGCCGAG
Source organism: Drosophila mojavensis (assembly GCF_018153725.1). Lineage (NCBI taxonomy): Eukaryota > Metazoa > Arthropoda > Insecta > Diptera > Drosophilidae > Drosophila > Drosophila mojavensis. The sequence continues at coordinate 974,815 of NW_025318897.1, read as the reverse complement.
AAGCGTGTAGTTAGTGAACGCAAAGGAAACTTTAAGTGCATTTTCATTGGTTATATATATTGGTTTTGTGCAATGTCCGTCTTGCTGTCCGTCCGTCTGTCCGTCTGTCCGTATGAACGCAATTTCGGCGCTATTGAAGCTAGAGACTTGAAATTTGGAGCACATACTCGTGTATATTTCCTATTTATAAAGTGTTAAAATTTTCCCGATCCGCCCACTAGGGGCATGGCAAATCGGAAAATGCATTTTCCGATATACCAGAAATCATGTTAGTTAAAGAGCTAGAAAGCTGAAATTTGGTATGAAGGTCCGCGTCGACCACCCAAGATCACGAGCTATGGCGGATATATCTCCGCCCATTGAGGGCGTGGCAAATTGGCTAAAACTGTATCTCCTAAAGTTGTAAACCTAGAATGCTGAAATTTTGCATGTCAGCTAATGTTATGATTCTATAAAGTCTTAAGACAAAATTATAAGTCTACGCCCATTAGGGGCGTGGAAAATCAGACCTAAAGATATAGTGATTTTTCGAATTCTGCTATATTTTGGACACTATTGATGCCAGAGATCTCAAATTTTGTATATATACTCGGGCTGATCACCCAAGACCAAGACCCAAGGATATATGTCCGCCCACAGGGGGCGTGGCAAACCGCAAAAGTTGATATCTCCTAAAGTATAATAGCTAGAAGCTTCAAATTTGGATAGTTGAGTTACTGGTAGCCTCCTCTATCGATGCCCCAAAAAATAATTTTTACGCCTCTTTAAGGGCGTGGCATATCGAAAAATACCATGTAATTTTCACATTTTTTGAGGGTAAGCATTCAAACTTTTTAGTTAGGGTACCATTATCACGTTCTAAGAACTGACCAAAAATGAGGTGTCTGCGCCCAGTAGGGGCGTAGCAAATCGGAAAAACCTGTATATTCCACAGTATTAGAGCGAAACTTAACTACTATATTGTTGATGGGATGTGAATGAGTATTCCGCAGTCGGTAACGCCCGACTGCATGGTTTTGTTAAAAGTATGTAACAGGCAGAAGGAATCATCGCATACCCCATAAAGTATATATATTCTTGATCAGGACGACGAGCTGAGTCGATATAGCCCTGTCCGTCTGTCCGTCCGTCCGTATGAGCAAAACGATCTCAGAAGATATAAGAGCTAGAGAGCTGAAATTTGGCATGCATACTCGTGTATACCATAGGCAGTACAAGTTTGCTTTATTTTTTCGATAACTCATCCGATAACTTTTTTTATCGAGAATAATCGAAAAATCGACTTGGTTTTTTCAGCCTAGTTTGAACACTTTTAGACCTGGAGACTTCAAATTTCGTTGTATCGTTGTATATAAAGTTAATGGATACATAGATTTTGTAATTTACAGATTTTGGATACCACGCCCCCTTCGCCCCCAATTTGTAAAAAACGCATTTCAAGTACTAGAGACTTGTGCTTTGGAATGTACACACATTTTAGCCTTATGATTATGTTTTGAAAGTTTTATTAAGACTGTATGTCTATAAATTAAATTATTCAACAAATAAATTCTTATAATGTTGTCCACATTGCAGCGCAGCCCAAGCGCAGCCGCTGCCTATTGCGCAGTTAGCAGAGCGCGTGCTTAAAAGTGCATGTGTATGTATGTGTGCGTAAAAGAAGTCCAGAATGATTAGAATATCAGCTTGGAGGGTTCAGGGTATCTCCTAGTCGAGCAGTCTCGAGCAGTCTGGAGCCTTCTTACCTGTTTATGAATAGTCAGGTTCGCCTGAGGCTGTGCCGTAGACTGACTGACTTTGTTTATTTACTCCTATACTATTGTATAATATGAGAGCAGGACCGAAAACTGTCACTGTTATCAAGCCTACTGAGTATCAATGGAAATTTGAATCTTTAGAGAAAAAACGCGTTTTTCAAGTATTCTTCAATTTTTTTCAGTATTTTTAAGATCTACTATCCTACTCGTAGCGAAAACAAATCCAAACCTTTAAAACAACTCTCTTTTATATATATAGATAATATGTAGATCATATGCTGAGTTTCGTTAAATTCCATTAAGTCAAAAATTAATTAAAACTCATCAAATATTTGGCCAATAAACAAACGCACATGCAGCAGCTACAACAGCATCGCATACGTGTGCACACATACATTCAAACTTCTTCTGGAACATTCTTTGAATCACATCAGCTGTTAGTTTGGTTTTGTCAGCGCAGCTTCCAAAAGTGAGGTGGCGTAGTGTGTTAGCGGCATAGCGCTTGATCGAGAAGTCGCGGTTCGAATCCCGATCGGTGCAACTGATGTTAATTTTTTTAATTGTTTCAAAATATTTTTATATTTTCATAAATGAGTTTTCTATTTAATTTATATTTTTAAATACACCGAAATTGAAATTTTAACCATACTAAATGTGCGTTTTTAATAGTTTGGTTATTCTAGCAGATTCTTAGAATCACATCAGCAGTTAGTTTGGTTTAGTTTTGCTAGATGGCGTTGCAGCAGTGAATCTATTTCAGTTTTGCCAAAACGGCTTCCGAAAATGAGGTGTCGTAGTGAGTAGCTGCGTGACACTCGATCAAGTCGCGGGTACGAATCCCGAGCGGTGAAACTTATGTTAATTTGTTTAATTGGTTCAAAATATTTTTATATTTTATTAAATGAGTTTTGTATTTAATTTATATTTTTAAATGCATCGAAATTGAAATTTTAGCCATACTAAACGGGCATTTTTATACCCTGAACCCATTTTCAATGGGAAATCAAGGTATAATGATTTTGTTAAAAGTTTGTAACAGGTAGAAGGAGGCGTGGCAGACCCCACAAAGTATATATATTCTTGATCAGGGCGACGAGCTGAGTCGATTTGGCCCTGTCCGTCCGTCCGTCCGTATGTATGAACGCGTCGATCTCAGAAGATATAAGAGCTAGAGACTTAAAAATTGTTTTTCCTAGGTCCGTGTATATCACGCGCATATCAAAATTATTCAACAAATAAATTCTTTTAATGTTGCCCACACTGCAGCGCAGCCCAAGCGCAGTCGCTGCTTATTGCACAATTAGCAGAGCGCGTTCTAATACGTGCGTGTGTATGTATGTGTGCCGAAAAGAAGTGCACAGTGATTAGAATATCAGATTGGAGGGTTCAGGGTAACTCCTAGTCGAGCAGTCTCGACTAGAGTCTTCTTACTTGTTATTAGTTGGGTTCAGGGTAATATCTAGTCGAGCATTCTTGACTAAAGTTTTCTTACTTGTTTTCATACATATTTCGTTTTATATAAAATAGATATTTTATTGGGAATGTGCGAGCTTGAATGAATGGCACTTAATACTTGTATTTAGTGGAATAATTTTATAAGCTTAAATTTGTTTCTTCTTGAATAGCCTTCAAATACATACATACATATGTATATATGTATATGAAAGTCTGCACGCATAGCATCAAGCATTCCAGCATTATACTCGCGCTCATTTGTATGTGTTGTAACGAACCTTCGGTTTATCCCGAGTCTAAGCTAGTTAGTTTCAGCTGACTGTGGATACGTGCCAACAAATTTATTTGTTGAAGCTCCTGCGAATAAAATTAGTCACTTGTGATTTATAGTTTATAGCGTAAAGTATATTTTCTTGAATATAAGCTTGTAAATTTACACGTCACTTATTTTAAGAAAACGCCAGGATTTGGGTCTGTGAACTCCGACGGTTCGCTTGGCTATACAGATGTCTCTTACTATTCCACTCGCTCACAGCACAACATTTCATTTCACTCACAACACTTCTCTTACGCACGGCTACGTGAACTTACTCAGATATGCAGGCCTCGCTGAAGCTGCTGAGCTGCACCAATACCCTTGTTGGTGCCGCTGAAGATCCTGCTTGCCTCTTTAGTCGTCGCAAGGATTCCCACTGGATGTCCTTGCTGTTCCCACGATGTCCTGGGAGTCCTGATCTGCCACTCGCGTTGACTTTCACTTTACTGTTTCACTTCGGCACTTTTGTCACTCTGACTTTCGCTCTTTAACTCCAACTCCTCGTATGGAGCTGCCGGCGTCCTTTTATAGCCCAGCCACAGTCCTGCTTCGGGTGGTAACGGGGCCTGTTCGGGTCTGGAGCTGGGCTGAATCTGTAGGAGCGAAAGAGGCCGACTATAGTCGGACCTTGACCTCTTTCCAGTCGCGAGGGTCGCTCCTACAGCAACTACGTACGTTCATATACATTAATATGTGCATACCAATATTGCTCCTCACACTCCCCTCTTTCTTCGGGAAAACACGAGACCATCGCGAAGTCGCTGGCCAGTGCGCGAGGATCGGTTGCCAAGCTTTTCCGACGCCCAAAGACTCATAGCCGGTGGAGCCAGTCGCTTGGTAGGCCAGTAAGCAGCCACATGCCGACTGCATGCCCCGCATACATGATGGACCGCCGCTGCCTCTGCCCTCGCCGAGCGCTGCTGCAAAACTCACCTGTTGGTTTTGCAGCCCCCCGGTGGCTTTGGCACCCGTGCGGTGGCCACCTGCTTCACCAATTCCCTCGTCGTACTCTCCTGCTGATGAAGGCGTTCCATGTTCGCGCACAGCTCCAGCAAAGCCGCTGGCCAGTACGCTAGGATCGGCCAGCAAAATGTGGCTAAGCCCAAGCACGGACAACCGGTTGGATTCGACGTGTGGCAGGCATCGATGGTGACCCGATCTCCCGACAGGCGACCCAAATATATGGCTGCTTGCTCTTCGTCTTCACTTGGAACACTTCACTCGACACACTGCACTCGAGCGCCGTCGGTCCACTCACAAGAAGACCGGCCCGATGCCCACATGCCCATTTATACCCTCTGCTGCCGCGCCGCCGGCTGCGTAGGCGGCAGCATATAACGGGTCCTGTGTCCTCTGTTCAGCCCACTCTAGCTTTCCCTACCTAATGACTGAATTCCAGGCAGGCACGGTATCACCTTGATACCGTTTTTCCCACTCTCATCGACGCATGCATACACAGCCCTTCGGTGGCCGAACATTCAAATGCAAGCTCTTCTGCTGTTGGCCGTTTTATTTATCTCTTTGTTGTGGCTGTTTTATATGTCTCTGTCGCTTTTGTTGTTGGCTGTTTTAGATGTCGCTCGCTTTGACATCTTCGTGCGCTAGCGATCGCTGAGCAGCCGAAATAGGCCCTTGATCCTTGCCTACGCTCGCTTGCTCTCGCTTCGCTGTGTGTGTGTGTGTGCAGCAATTCTTTCGCCTGGAATATGTGCGGTTTGTTGTTGTTTTTCCGCTTTCTCTTTCATTAGAAAATGCATAATTTCGGCTGCGCGCGTTGTTGTTGTCCAGTGCGCCTGCACTGTAGGTGGGTGCTGCTTGCACCAGCACTGCTTGTTGTATTCCATTGCGCATGCTAAGTTTTAGGTACCGAACTGTACACTGCTTGTCGCCATGAGCGCGCAATTTAAACATTTGTTGTTGCGCAATTATACAGTTAATTTCCCGGTGGTAACTGTGATTTTCCAGCCACAGATGCGTTTCGACGACAAAATTATGCATTTTGAGCAACATTTTTGCTGTTATTTTTTCTTAAATGAGAAGCAATACACTTCGCTGTGTATTCACTCCCTTTTTTCCGGAAAAAAACGAAACAGCTCTATTGCTCACCCGTGTCTCCTCTCCACGGCTTGAGATCCGCCACATGCGCCGTCCTGGTCCGCTTCTCTGCCTCCGACCTGATCCGGCAGATAACTGGGGACACAAAACTGGCCACTATATATGGGCCTCCATAGTGTGGTGCCAGTTTTGCTGCAAAGCCGTCAGCGGCATTAGACAAGTGGCGTTCCTTTGCCCACACCTTGTCACCTACGGCCGGCTTCCACTGCCGCCTCCGTAGGTTGTAATGCCGCGCCTGATCCTATCCAGCTCTCTCCAGGTTCCGACGCACTATCTCGAACACCTCGCGCATCTTGTTGGCTCTCTCGACTGGGCTCTGTGCCTCCTGGCCGGTGCCGATAGTTTGCGCATCGAACAGCGATTTGGGCAGCCTTGGCTCTCGCCCTTGCGTGATAAAGGCTGCCGAATACCCTGTAGATGCTGACACGCTGCTGTTGACCGCCAACGTCAACTCCGGCAATGTGTCATCCCAGCATCTCTGGTCGCCTCCAGCGAACTGCGCAATCATCGTTTTCACTGTCCTGTTGGCCCTCTCAGTGGGATTCTCTTGAGGTGTGTATGGTGCTGTCAGCTGGTGGCGCACCACAAGCTCCTCTAGAAACACCTTGAATGCCCGACTGGTGTATTGGGTACCATTATCCGTAATGAGCACCTTTGGCGTGCCGAACCGCGCCAAGATCCGCTCTCGAGAAACGGCCGATGAAGACCATGAGCATGGTGTTTCCGTGCTTTGATCTCGGCAGCGGGCCAACAAAATCGGCACACACTGTTGCCCATGGCTCCTCGGGCACCTGCGTCAGCATTTGCTCAGCAACCTGCAGCTGACTGGGCTTATATCGCGGACACACTTCGCAGCGCTGTACGTATGTCCGCACATCTCTGTACATACCCGGCCACTAATACCGCGCTGCTATTCGAGCAATTGTTTTTCGGCTTCCAAGGCGGCCAGCGGTGGCTGCGTCGTGTTTGCTTGCGCCGGTCCGCCGGTACGCACAACTTCCATGCAGGCACATCCTCGTGGCCGGCTTGATGCGGGATGTGCCGATATACGTTTCCAGATTCTTCCATATAGTCTGGAAACTTATGTGGTGCCTTTTTTAGGTCCTGACGAAGCTTGGTGAGCGAGCGATATCCTGTCCCAACTGGCATCTCCTTGCTCTTGACCAAACGGCACGCCTCTTTGCCCAGAGGCTGCCGTGAGAGCGCATCTGCCGCTACATTCTGCTTGCCCTTTCTATAGTGAATCTCGAAGTCGTACTGCTGCAGCTCCAGTGCCCATCTGGCAATTCTTCCCGTTGGGCTCTCTATAGAATTGAGCCACTTCAGAGCCAAGAGTCAAGCAAAACGGCTTCGAGAAATCGGCACGCCAGCATCGGTGACTCCGTCAGTTTCACCGTCTCGAACGCCCTTTGCCGCTCCTCCGTCCACTCCCACTTCGTGTTCTTTTTGAGCAGTGCATTTAGAGGATGCACTGTGGATGCAAAATCTGGTCCAAGCGGCGGTACCATGAAGCCACGCCCACGTATTGGCGTAACTCCTTCATGCTCGTGGGCGGCTTCAGCTCGGTAATAGCTGCAACCTTCTCTGGGTCTGTACAAATGCCATTCTCCGTGATTTTGTGACCCAGATACTTCAGCAGTCGGCCCAGCTCGGCGATCCTCAGTGAAGAGGAATGCTTCCTTCATTCCTCTCAACCAACTCGCCGAACTGCCTCCGCATCCGCATCCAGTGTGCATGACAAGCTCACTCTGAACTCGTCACCATAACCCACGCTCGCACCATAGTCACAAATTCTTCTTAAACTCTTATCGTAGGGCCCCACGTTGGGCGCCAGTTGTAACGAACCTTCGGTTTATCCCGAGTCTAAGCTGAGCTAGTTTCAGCTGACTGTGGATTCGCGCCACAGCGTAAAGTATATTTTCTTGAATATAAGCTTGTAAATTTACACGTCACTTATTTTATGAAAACGCCAGGATTTGGGTCTGTGAACTCCGGCGGTTCGCTTGGATATACAGATGTCTCCTACTATTCCACTCGCTCACAGCACAACACTAGCTTCATTTCACTCACAACACTTCTCTTACGCACGGCTACGTGAACTTACTCAGATATGCAGGCCTCGCTGAAGCTGCTGAGCTGCACCAATACCCTTGTTGGTGCCGCTGAAGATGCTGCTTGCCTCTTTAGTCGTCGCAAGGATTCCCACTGGATGTCCTTGCTGTTCCCACGATGTCCTGGGAGTCCTGATCTGCCACTCGCGTTGACTTTCACTTTACTGTTTCACTTCGGCACTTTTGTCACTCTGACTTTCGCTCTTTAACTCCAACTCCTCGTATGGAGCTGCCGGCGTCCTTTTATAGCCCAGCCACAGCCCTGCTTCGGGTGGTAACGGGGCCTGTTCGGGTCTGGAGCTGGGCCTTTCTGCCATTCTGCGAGTGAAAGTGTCTATTACTACCCGGCCCGAACGGCACCTCGGCTAACGGTCCTCGATGATCGACGTGTGTGCGACGCGAGCCCATTGCTGAATCTGTAGGAGTGAAAGAGGCCGACTATAGTCGGACCTTGACCCCTTTCCAGTCTCGAGGGTCGCTCCTACAGTACTCGCGTCGCTGTGTGGAGCAACATGTATATGCATTTATATGCATATAAACGCACAGCAACTACGTACGTTCATATACAATAATACGTGCATACCAATATTGCTCCTCACAGTGTGTATGTATGTACACATAAATGCGTAAGAATCTCAGTTGCGATTGATTTGTCTTTGCATTGTTTTTTAATTTTCAGCCGCTACACTGGCTTTTCTTTGCTATATGGCGTCATAACAAAAATGTGATTTCGTGTTAATTACTGTTGTTCGAAACGACGCGTTGGTGCTGTAGGCAGAAGCGCCGGCGATCTTTATTTTAGTTATTTTGACAAACATGCTTGGCTTGGGTGCGAGTTCAAATCCCGCGGAAAACTCTTTTTTGTAAATTGCAGCTTTTTATACTCATTCACGAAAGTGAATCAGTATATTGGTTTTGTACAATGTCCGTCTTGCTGTCCGTCCGTCTGTCCGTCTGTCCGTCCGTCCGTCTGTCCGTCTGTCCGTATGAACGCAATCTATTTCGGCGCTATTGAAGCTAGAGACTTGAAAATTGGAACACATTCTCGTGTATATCTCCGATTTATAAAGTGTTAAGATTTTCCCGATCCGCCCACTAGGGGCGTGGCAAATTGGAAAATGCATTTCCCGATATGCCAGAAATCATGTTAGTTGAAGAGCTAGAAAGCTGAAATTTGGTATGTAGGTCCGCGTCGACCACCCAAGATCACGAGCTATGGCGGATATATCTCCGCCCATTGGGGGCGTGGCCAATCGGATAAAACTGTATCTCCTAAAGTTGTAAACTTAGATAGCTGAAATTTTGCATGTCAGCTAATGTTATGATTCTATAAAGTCTAAAGATAAAATAAGAAGTCTACGCCCATTAGGGGCGTGGCAAATCGGATCTGAAGATATAGTAATTTTTTAAATTCTGCTATATTTTGGACACTATTGATGCCAGAGATCTCAAATTTGTTATATATACTCGGGCTGATCACCCAAGACCAAAAAGCCTTGTCGGATATATGTCCGCGCACAGGGGGCGTGGCAAACCGCAAAAGTTTATATCTCCTAAAGTATAATAGCTAGAAGCTCAAATTTGGATAGTCGAGTTACTGGTAGCCTCCTCTATCGATTCCCCAAAAATAATTTTTACGCCTCTTTAGGGGCGTGGCATATCGAAAAATACCCTGTAATTTTCACATTTTTTGAGGGTAAGCATTCAAACTTTGCAGTTAGGGTACCGTTATCTCTTTCTAAAAACTGACCAAAAATGAGGTGTCTGCGCCCAGTTGGGGCGTGGCAAATCGGAAAAACCTGTATATTCTACAGTATTAGAGCGAAACTTAACTACTAAATTGTTGATGGGATGTGAATGAGTATTCCGCAGTCGGTAACGCCCGACTGCAACGTTCTTACTTGTTTTTTTTGAGAGTAAGCATTCAAACTTTGCAGTTAGGGTACCGTTATCTCGTTCTAAGAACTGACCAAAATTGAGGTGTCAACGCCCAGTTGGGGCGTGGCAAATCGGAAAAACCTGTATATTCTACAGTATTAGAGCGAAACTTAACTACTAAATTGTTGATGGGATGTGAATGAGTATTCCGCAGTCGGTAACGCCCGACTGCAACGTTCTTACTTGTTTTTATATATTTTAAATTTCATTAAAATGTTTCTTTCCGTATTATGAATATCTATTAAGCTTATTTATATGTACAAATACATAAATAGATGGCTGACGCATATAAATGTCGCAATTCGGGCACTATGCCGATTGCCACGCCCCTTTTAACCGTACATATAAAATTTTTTCATCCATCTTCTTCACTTCAGCATTCTAGACTTATAACTTTAGGAGATACAATTTTATCCGATTTGCCACGCCCCCAATAGGTGAAGATATATCCGCCATAGCTCGTGACCTTATGTGGTCGACGGACCTACGTACCAAATTTCAACTTTCTAGCTTTTAAAATAATATGATTTCTGGTATATCGGAAAATGCATTTTCCAATTTGCCACGCCCTAGTGGGCGGATCGAGAAAATTTTTAAATCGGAGATATACACGAGTATGTGTTCCAAATTTCAAGTCTCTAGCTTCAATAGCGCCGAAAAAGATTGTGTTCATACGGACAGACAGACAGCAAGACGGACATTGCACAAATCCAATATACTCATTTCACTTTCGTGAATGAGTATAACAAGAACGTTGCAGTCGGGCGTTACTAACTGCAGAGTACTCATTCACATCACATCAACTTAGCTTAGCTTAGCTCTAATTCTGTAGAAAGCGCACTTTTTCTCGATTAACCACGCCCCTAATGAGCGTAGACACCTTATTTTTGGCCAGTTTTTAGAACGAGCAACTGCTAACTTAAATGCAAAATTTGAAGTCTTACGCCCAAAAACGTCAAAATGACAGGGTATTTTTCGATATGCCACGCCCCTAAAGAGGCGTAATAATTATTTTTTGGGGCATCGATACAGGAGGCTACCAGTAACTCAACTATCCAAATTTGAAGCTTCTAGCTCTTAAACTGTAAAAGATATCAACTTTTACGGTTTGCCACACCCCCTGTGGGCGGACATATATCTACCATAGTTCGTTGGACTTGGATGGTCAACCCGCGTATATATACAAAATTTCAGGTCTCTGGAAAAAATCACTATATCTTCCGATTTGCCATGCCCATAGCAGGCGTAGATATATAATTTTTTCACTCACCTTTATAGAATCGAAACATCAGCTTACGTGCAAATTTTTAGCATTCTAGGTTTACAATTTTAGGAGATACAGTTTTATTCGATTTGCCACGCCCCTAACACTTATAAATGGGAAATATACACGAGTATGTGTTCCACATATCAAGTCTCTAGCTTCAATACCGCCGAAGTAGATTGCGTTCATACGGACGGAAATCAAGACGGACATTGCACAAAACCAATATACTCATTTCACTTTTGTGAAAGAGTATAAAAATGTTCTTAATATTTCACCTTAAATTTTTGGACTTTATGCCGCCTATCACGGAAAATCGCCCATAGTGCAGTGTCAAAATTTGTGTTTTGGGATGTTGGTTATATTCGGGCTTTTGTATGTATTGTTTTCTTAGCTCTTTGGCAGTCTAAACACGTCTTACAGGGTTTATAATTGTGTATGGCATATTGAGCCAATAATGCCTCCTCGTATTGGATCGTTATGATATTTTGATTAACTTATTAATTTGACTTTCATCATTTTTGTCTAGTTGTGTCGCCTTTGGTAATAGCGCTATTTTGAAATCTTATAAATTTGTATTGCCCTTATTTTTAAATTCACTTAAAGTCACATATTCGAAAATTTGTTCACTTGGTGACAGCTGTAAGTTGTGTATCCCGGCTTCTGAAGTAAGCCTTTGAATAAATTAACCTAAATAGAATTTTTCAGTAGAATATAAATCATTAATTGAAATTTGTGAAATAATCTGGTTTCCTCTTTTGAATAAACACTTGAAATTATGCGCATGTTTGAAAGCGTCGATTTCAGAAGATATAAGAGCTAGAGACTTTAAATTTTTTTTCCAAGGTCCGTGTATTGCACGCGCATATCGAGTTTTGCTTTAAATATCGATAACTTGCCCCTTTATTTTGTTATCGATTAAAAACATTATCGAAAACCTGTAATAAATTTATATCTGCTACATCTTTAGAGCTAGACTCTCCAAATCTTGAATGTATACTTATATGCATTTTATACAATTTCGGTTTTTGTTAAAATTTACCCCCCACCCTTAAATTAACCCCCTCACCCTCACTTTTGTAAAAAGCTTATTTCAAATACTAAAGACTTGTGCTTTGGCAATTACATGCATATTCATGTTATAATCATAATCTGAAAGTTTTATGAAGATCGTACGTCCACCAAAAAAGTTATTAAACAATTAATTTCTCATAGTAAGCGATCACTGCCGCCCATGCGTGTTTATGCTTGTGTGTGTGTGTGTGTGTGTGTGTGTGTGTGTGTGTGTGTGTGTGTGTGTGTGTGTGTGTGTGTGTGTGTGTGCCTGTGTGTGCGTGCATGTGTGTGGGAGTGTGTGTGTGTGTGTGTGTGTGTGCGTGTTTCTTGTGTAAGCTGAAAGACGCGAAAAATGATTGAAATAGCTATTACTCCAAGGGTTCAGGGGGATCTCGTAGTCGAGCAGTCTCGACTAGAGCTTTCTTACTTGTTTCTGTTACAGTGTTATGGAATCTTTCGACGTCTGCATTGCCAGTGTGGCTGTTCGGTTTCACAAAATGAACTTCTATATTCTCATTTCTTAAATATTCTTTTATATTTACACTATTAAATTCATTATCAGTTATTAATTTTTCAAAGCTTCCTCTTTGAATTTGTGTAGATGTCCATATGAACAATTTTTATACCCTGAACCCATTTTCAATGGGAAATCAGGGTATAATGGTTTTGTGAAATGTATGTAATAGGCAGAAGGAGGCGTGGCAGACCCCACAAAGTATATATATTCTTGATCAGAGCGACGAGCTGAATTGATTTGGCCCTGTCCGTCTGTCCGTATGTATGAACGCGTCGATTTCAGAAGATATAAGAGCTAGAGACTTCAAATTTTTTTTTAAATGTCCGTAATTACAGCGCGCATATCATTAAAAATCGATAACTCATCCCGATCTTTTTTATCGATAAAAAACCTTATCGAAAACCAGTTATAAAAATAATATCTTCTACACCTTTATTGCTAGAGTCTCCAAATTTTTAATGTATGCTTACATGCAATTTATACAATTTCGGTTTTTGTTAAAATTTACCCCCCACCTCTAAATTCACCCCCTCACCCTCACTTTTGTAAAAAACGTATTTCAAATACTAGAGACTTGTGCTTTGGCAATTACATGCATATTCATGTTATAATCATAATCTAAGTTTCATGAAGATCGTACGTCCATAACAAAAGTTATTAAACAATTAAGTTCTCATAGTAAGCGCACACTGCAGCCCATGCGTGTTTATGCGTGGGTGCTTGTGTGTGTATGTGTTTGTGTATGTGTATGTATGTGTTTGTGTATGTGTGTATGCATGTGTGTGTGTGTATGCGTTTGTGTCTGTATGCGTGTGTGTGTATGTATGCCTGTGTGTGCGTACTTGCGTGTGTGTGTGTGTGTGTGCGTGTTTCTTGTGTAAGCTGAAAGACGCGAAAAATTATTGAAATATCTATTGCTCCAAGGGTTCAGGGGATCTCGTAGTCGAGCAGTCTCGACTAGAGCTTTCTTACTTGTTTCTTGTTGGTTGTGCTACTACTTTCGCCTCCTCTGCTTTTCTGGCTTTTCTGGTGACTTTTTGCCACAGATTCTGTTGTCCCTTGCAATGTTTTTTGCCGGACTCAGACTCTAAGGGCTAGGGGCCTGTCTCTTTTGAATGGTAGGTGATTCCGCCGTTTCCATGATCCGTGCCTCCCTCTCTGCTGCTGGTTCTAATTGCTTCTGCTTAGTTGCTTCAGCTTCCAGCTTCTTCTAGGAATTCCTGCAGTGTCCTAGAATATCGAGTAGTTCGTCTAGGTCGGATACCCCATCCAGACAGATGTTTTTTTGATTATCGACAGCGGTTTTTATACGCCGCAGCGTCTGGCGACATTTTAGAATGGCATCCTCTTCCTCGGCCCGGAGTTTCAACATGTACTCATGCCTTGGTGAGATTACTGCCTCTGCAGTAGTGCTTAGGATACCTGCTTCCGCGGTGGCGGTTTTTGGAGTTCCCTCCACACTTCTTGGCGCCTGTGCTACAGGGCTCCTTTGCATTTTTGAGCTTTTGCCAAAGCCCAGTTTTGGGTCCGTGAAACGGACCTCACTATCTTCTTGTGGTGCTCCACAGATTATTTTTTTTTATATAGAGTTTCCATGTTTAAGGGTCCAGACTCCTCCAGACGCCTTCTTAGATCGGGTGTACAGTCACTCAAGCGGTCCTCATGGTTGTCTGTGCATAGGAGGGAGGCCATGCGAGGGCTGACGTTGGTCCTTATTGGAGGCCTGCCAGGGCTTTAACGGGACGGGGGCAGCTGCAGCATTGACCCAGGAGCCATTTCCGCAGGATGTCACTACTGATCACTGAGGTCCTAGAATGCAGCACCTGTCAGCCCAGGAGCAAACATTTCCACAATCGTGTGTTTTTTCGCTTCGAGCATTCCTTTTGCTCATTTCGTTCTTATTATTGAGACACTATGCAATGAATATGATGCTTTGATTTTTGTTTATTTTATTATTTTATATTAATTATATTGATTAATTATTTATTAATATTGATTATATTAAAAAAATCCTTTCTAATACTTCCATTCAGGTATCATGCATAAAAAGTAAAACAAACAAGTAAGAAAACTCTAGTCGAGAGTGCTCGACTAGATACTACCCTGAACCCAACAAATAAAAATGCCCATTTAGTATGTCTGAAATTTCAATTTCGATGTATTTAAAAATATAAATAAAATACCAAACTCATTTAATAAAATATAAAAATATTTTGAAACAATTAAAAAAGTTAACATCAGTTGTACCGATCGGGATTTGAACCGCGACTTCTCGATCGATCGTCATGCAGCTAACACACTACGCAACCTCACTTCGCCAAGTGATGCTGGCAAAACTCAAATAGATTCACTGCTGCAGCGCCATCTACCAAAACTAAACGAAACTAACAGCTGATGTGATTCAACAAATGTTTCTAGAAGAAGTTTGAATGTATGTGTGCACACGCATACGATGCTGTTGTAGCTGCTGCACGTGCGTTTGTTACTTGGCCAGATATTTGATTATTTTTTATTAATTTTTGACTGAACGGAATTTAATGAAACTTTCAGCATATGGTCTACATATTATATTGAATATATGAGAAATTTAAAAAAATGAAAAATGAGTCACAATTACCTATAGTGGCATCTGACTTGAACTTGAATGTTTTTACTCGATAAAAACATAACGGGATGATTTATCGAATTTTAAAAGCAAACTCGACGTCCGCGCTGTATATACGGTCATTTTAAAAAAGTCTGAAGTCTCTAGCTCTTATATCTTCGTAAATCGACGCGTTCAAACATACGGACAGACGGACAGACGGACGGACGGACGGACGGACAGACGGACAAACAGACAGACGGACAGGGCCAAATCGACTCAGCTCGTCGCCCTGATCAAGAATATATATACTTTGTGGGGTCTGCCACGCCTCCTTCTGCCTGTTACATACATTTCAACAAAACCATTATACCCTGATTAGACTCATTCACGAAAGTGAAATGAGTATATTGGTTTTGTGCAATGTCCGTCTTGCTGTCCGTCCGTCTGTCCGTATGAACGCAATCTATTTCGGCGCTATTGAAGCTAGAGACTTGAAATTTGGAACACATACTCGTGTATATCTCCGATTTATAAAGTGTTAAAATTTTCCCGATCCGCCCACTAGGGGCGTGGCAAATCGGAAAATGCATTTTCCGATATACCAGAAATCATGTTTGTTGAAGAGCTAGAAAGCTGAAATTTGGTATGTAGGTCCGCGCCGACCACCCAAGATCACAAGCTATAGCGGATATATCTCCGCCCATTAGGGGCGTGGCAAATCGGATAAAACTGTATCTCCTAAAGTTATAAACCTAGAATGCTGAAATTTTGCATGTAAGCTGATGTTTTAATTCTATGAAGATAGGTGAAAAAATCTATATCTACGCCTACTAGGGGCGTGGCAAATCGGACCTGAAGATATAGTGATTTTTCGAATTCTGCTATATTTCAGGCACTATTGATGCTAGAGACCTGAAATTTTGTATATATACGCGGGTTGACGACCCACGTCCAACGAGCTATGGTAGATATTTGTCCGCCTATAGGGGGCGTGGCAAACCGCAAAAGTTTATATCTCCTACAGTTTAAGAGCTAGAAGCTTTAAATTTGGATAGTTAAGTTACTGGTGGCCTCCTCTATTGATGCCCCAAAAATAATTTTTAAGCCTCTTTAGGGGCGTGGCATATCGAAAAATACCCTGTAATTTTCACATTTTTTGAGCGTAAGAATTCAAATTTTGCATTTAGGTAACCGGTTGCTCGTTCTAAGAACTGGCTAAAATTGAGGAGTCTACGGCCACTAGGGGCGTGGCAATCGGCATTTACAGTGCCCGAATAGCGACATTTATATGCGTCAGCCATCTATTTATGTATATGTACACATAAGTAGGCTTAATAGGCATTGATAGCACGGAAGGAAACATTTTTATAAAATTAATAAAATATAAAAAAGCTAAAATAACATAAATTTGCAATTTACAAAAAAGTGTTTTCAGCGGGATTTGAACTCGCACCCAACCCAAACAGCATCAGCAAATCAATCGCTACGGGATTCTTAGAATTTGCTAGAGCACGCATTTATGTGTACATACATACACACATACAAATGAGCGCGTGTATAAGGCTGGAATGCTTGATGCTATGCGTGCAGGCTTACATATATAATTATATATACATATGTATGTATTTGCGTATATGTATTTGAGGGCTATTTAAGGAGAAACAAATTTAAACTTATAAAATTATTCGACTAAGAAAAAGAAAAGTATTAAGTGCCATTCAGTCAAGCTTGCACCTTCCCAATTAAATATCTATTTTATAAAACACGAAATATGTATGAAAAAAATAAATAATATCATAGTAGAGGTTCGAACCTCCCCTACTCTAACATTACTTGCGTCGCCCTTAGCACCCGCGCCACTGCTTTGCTCGAGCAATCAGTTGCTAAAATAGAATAGCTTAATAAGAGAGCGTCATCAGACAAAACTACAGTAACGGCTAGAAAGTCCAGAAATCAATCGAAATTCTAAGAATGTGAGAAAAGGCGCGCTTCTGTCTGTACGCATAGAATAGACGATGAGTGTGTGCACAAGCATAGGAAAATCGCGCTGATCTGCTGTTAGCTTGAAGCCGGTATCCAATGTATGGATATAAGTATATAATAAAAATCAAAATTGTATAAATTATATATGTATGTAATTTGAATGCAATAGCTATCGATGATTTTCCAATTTTAATGGCATCATGCCGTGTTTTTTGCTGCGCACTAGACTTGAAAATTGCACTATATACTCTGGTTGATAGCGTTTGGGCTGTGAATGAGTCTTCTGCAATCGGTATCGCCCGACTGCAACGTTCTTACTTGTTTCCCATTGAAAATGGGTTTAGGGTATAAAAACAAGTATGGTGGAAAAATTGTCGCATTCGAAAAAAAACTACTCAATATTTTCAAATAAAAACATTATTTAAGATGTGCCAATTCCTAATAATTTGAAATGGTCTCTTAAGGCTTCGCTAAATTCTGAGGTTGAATTGTTCATTTAAAAGTGACATAAGATTTTTGTTGGGCTGTCGAAAAATATAAATATAACAAGTAAGAAGGCTCCAGTCGAGATTGCTCGACTAGGAGATACCCTGAACCCTCTAAGCTGATATTCTACTCATTCTTCTTTTATGCACACATGCACACACATGCATCCACACGCATATATAATCACACCTGCTGACTGCACTGCTATCAGCGACTGCGCTTGGGCAGCGCTGCAGTGTGGGCAATATTATTTTTTTTGTCTAATAATTTATTTTGTAGACATAGAATCTGAATGAAACTTTCAGACATACATCTCTTGTAGACATACAATCTTAATGAAACTTTCATATAGTAATAATGTGTGTAAATTCCAAAGCACAAGTCTCTAGTACTTGAAATGCGTTTTTTACAAATTCAGGTCTAAAAGTGTTCAAATAAAGCTGGAAAAAAACAAAATCAAATTTTCGATCATTCTCGATAAAAAAGTTATCGGACGAGTTATTGAAAAAATAAGATAAACTTGAACTGCGTATGGTACACACGAGTATACATGCCAAATTTCAGCTCTCTAGCTCTTATATCTTCTGAGATCCTTTTGCTCATACGGACGGACAGACGGACAGGGCTATATCGACTCAGCTCGTCATCCTGATCAAGGATATATATACTTTATGTGGCCTGCCACGCCTCCTTCTGCCCGTTACATACTTTTTCACAAAACCACTATACCCTGATTTCCCATTTTCAATGGGTTCGCAAACAATGGGTACAAAGTTTTGAAAAATTTCAAAATGATATTTGATATGTAACAAAAAAAAAATCGATGTATCAATATTATCCGATTTTTTTTTTCAATTTTTTCCCCACAATAAATTTATAATCCGTCCCGAAAAAAACAAGGATTATAGGAATAAGTATTTTTTTTATTAAAATGATGATGATCGCTTAACCCCAGTTGAACGAATACACTTGACTATGATGGTGTTTAGTTTTGTATTGATCATTATTCTTCTGAGCCTGGGTTTATATACCCAGACTCATGCATGATTTCAACCCTTAAATCTAGTACGTCTATTGCTGAGTATGTAAGGCTCAGCATTGGTCTATTACATATTCTTATCTTATCGCTGAGCTTGTAAGGCTCCGCGTGGGTCTATTAGCTATTCTTATCCTATCGCTGAGGTTGTAAGTCTCAGCGTTCGTCTCTTACATAATCTGACTCTGGGGCTGCAAGGGTTGGTGTACATTTGTCTATTTATAGAGTCCGTACATGTGACCCTTATCTTTCCCCAGCGCACTACCTGCTAGTCGTTGATTGCATCGGAGGCATGTATACAATCTTCGTGTATTCATATGTTCATGCCCTAACACCAGTATTCGGTACTCAAAGTTTAAAAAAAACGCGTTCCGTGATATGAGTATCCATAATACGACTTTGTGAGTCGCTGACAACACTTTTATTGCCGACGGAAGTCGCTCCAAGGGCCCTGAGCTACCAGGGGTGGTTAGGAATCGATCTTCGATTACCACTGATTTAATGTATTTTTCTTCAATTAATGTTGTTATCTGGAAAATAAAATACATATTTGGCAACGCGTATTGACTTCATGATTATACTACATAGCAAAGCAATCGAAATTAATCCATACCTGCCTTGGCCTGGTTAGGCACCTTAAATTGCGGCACACATGACTTGAAAAGGCGTGTTAGACCTACTTTCTCCAGGAATGTTGGGTCTGCATAAAGACAATAGCTTCTAATATATCACTTGTCTTTTTTCCATTTTCTAAAATGAAGAAAAAGTTAATAATATCCAGATTATACGTTTTGCTGAATTGTTTGGTTTTCACCAGAGTTCATTAAAACCTAATTATTTAGAAAAACGAATAAAAATTTAGAATCATACTTTGCGAAACAATCCAAATGAAAGTCAATCGTGTGTGTAAGCGCGGGCTTTTACATTACACACGCGCACAAACAGAACAAGTAAGAACGTTGCAGTCGGGCGTTACCGACTTTGGAATACTCATTCACATCCCACCAACAATTTAGTAGTTAAGTTTCGCTCTAATACAGTAGAATATACAGGTTTTTTTTTCCCCTATTTGCCACGCCTCTACTGTGCGTAGACACCTCATTTCGGGCTGATCACCCAAGACCAAAAAGTTTTGTCGGATATATGTCCGCCTACAGGGGGCGTGGCAAACCGCAAAAGTTGATATCTCCTAAAGTATAATTGCTAGAAGCTTCAAATTTAAATAGTTAAGTTACTAGTAGCCTCCTCTATCGATGACCCAAAAGTAATTGTTACGCCTCTTTAGGGGCGTGATATATCGAAAAATACCCTATATTCTCACATATTTTAGCGTAAGCATTCAAATTTTGCACTTAGGTTACCGGTTGCTCGTTCTAAAAACTGACCAAACATGAGGTGTCTACGGCCACTATGGGCGGATAATCGTCATTTGTAGTGTAGAATTGCGACATTTATATTCGTGAGCCATCTATATAAATAGGCTTAATAGGTATTGATAACACGGAAGGAAACATTTTTATGAAATTTAAAAAATATAAACTAAATTATAAATTTCTAAAGAATTTAAAAACAATTTAAATTTTACTGCTGTCGAAAATATATTGAAATATCAATATATCGATAATATTTTGATTCAAAATTTTATTTATATCGGGATATTTTTTTTTTTTGCCAAATGTCGAATAATTGTTGCGATTTTTTGATATATTTGAGTTAGTTTGATAAGTGAAACAAGCGCAAAAGTAAATAAGTAAGAAAACTCTAGTCAAGAGTGCTCGAAGGCTCTAGTCGAGACTGCTCGACTAGAAGATACCCTGAACCCTCCAAGCTGATATTCTAAACATTTTGCTCTTCTTCTATGCACACATACATACACACGCACGTATTAGAACGCGCTCTGCTAACGGCGCAGTAAGCAGCGACTGCGCTTGGGCTGCGTGGGCAATATTATACGAATTTATTTGTTGAATAATTTAATTTCTAGAAGTAAAATCGTAATGAAACTTTCAGAACGGAATAATATTGTTCAATGTATGTACATTCCAAAGCATAAGTTTTTAGTACTTGAAATGCGTTTTTTTTTTTTATACCCTGAACCCATTCAAAATGGGAAATCAGGGTATAATGGTTTTGTTGAAATGTATGTAACAGGCAGAAGGAGGCGTGGCAGACCCCACAAAGTATATATATTCTTGATCAGGGCGACGAGCTGAGTCGATTTGGCCCTGTCCGTCTGTCTGTCTGTCCGTCTGTCCGTCCGTCCGTCTGTCCGTCTTTCCGTCTGTCCGTCTGTCCGTATGTTTGAACGCGTCGATTTCCGAAGATATAAGAGCTAGAGACTTGAATTTTTTTTTAAATGACCGTATATACAGCGCGGACGTCGAGTTTGCTTTTATAATTCGATAAATCATCCCGTTATGTTTTTATCGAGTAAAAACATTCAAGTTCAAATCAGGTGCCACTATAGTTAATTGTGAATGATTTTTCTTTTTTTTAAATTTCTCAAATATTCAATATAATATGTAGATCATATGCTGAAAGTTTCATTAAATTCCGTTCAGTCAAAAATTAATAAAAAAAATAATCAAATATTTGGCCAATTAACAAACGCACGTGCAGCAGCTACAACAGCATCGTATGCGTGTGCACACATACATTCAAACTTCTTCTAGAAACATTCGTTGAATCACATCAGCTGTTAGTTTCGTTTAGTTTTGGTAGATGGCGCAGCAGCAGTGAATGTATTTGAGTTTTGCCAGCGCCACTAGCAGGAGTGAGGTGGCCTAGTGTGTTAGCTGCATGACGCTCGATCGAGAAGTCGCGGTTCGAGTCCCGATCGATGCGACTGATGTTAATTTTTTTTAATTGTTTCAAAATATTTTTATTTTTTTCATAAATGAGTTTTCTATTTAATTTATATTTTTAAATACACCGAAATCGAAATTTTAACTATACTTTATGTGCGTTTTTAATAGTTTGGTTATTCTAGCAGATTCTTAGAATCACATCAGCAGTTAGTTTCGTTTAGTTTTGGTAGATGGCGCTGCAGCAGTGAATCTATTTGAGTTTTGCCAGCACCACTAGCATGAGTGAGGTGGCCTAGTGTGTTAGCTGCATGACGCTCGATCGAGAAGTCGTGGTTCGAATCCCGATCGATGCAACTGATGTTAACTTTTTTAATTGTTTCAAAATATTTTTATATTTTATTAAATGAGTTTGGTATTTTATTTATATTTTTAAATACATCGAAATTGAAATTTCAGCCATACTAAATGGGCATTTTTATTTGTTGGGTTCAGGGTAGTATCTAGTCGAGCACTCTCGACTAGAGTTTTCTTACTTGTTTTTTTACAAATTGGTGGCGAAGGGGACGTGGAATCCAAAATATGTAAATTACAAAATGTTTGTATTCATCATATGTATATACACAGTAAATCAGTCTCCAGGTCTAATAGTATTCCAGGCTAATAGTATTGAGGCTGAAAAAACAAAATCAGTTTTTCGATTATTCTCGATAAAAAACTTGGATGATTTATCGAAAAAATAAGAAAAACTCGTACTGCGTATGGTATACACGAGTATGCACGCCAAATTGTAACTCTCTAGCTTTTGTATCTTCTGAGATCGACGCACTCAGACGGACGGGCGGACGGACGGATGGACAGACGGACAGGGCTATATCGACTCAGCTCATCGCCCTGATCAAGAATATATACTGTATGGGGTATGCCACGCCTGCTTCTGCCCGTTACATACTTTTTCACAAAACCATTAGACCCTGATTTCCCATTTTCAATGGGTTCAGGGTATTATGAGCGAGAATAAGTGAAGCCTTAAAACGGAATAAAAAGGATGCCAAAGCGTAAAGGCGTCGATTCTCTCGAGATTATGCATGCATTTTCTACTTCGTATTTGCTCAGCTTAGCACATTTTCATATGCTATGCGCTATTTTTGCGTTACTTTCTCTCACATACTCTTCCCTTTGTCTACTTATGATCTCTCCATCTGTGTCACTCAACATATATACATACATATGTATGTATATTACGAACTGTTAATTTGAACACCGTTTTTCTGGAATTCATTCAGCACTCTAGTACATACATACATACATGTATGTATTACAAAAACAAATGACATGACGCGCTCTTACTAGCTGCAATTGGCAAAATGTGTTAGCGACTCACGAAGTCGTATTATGGATACTCATATCACAGAACACGTTTGTTAAAAAAAAAAAAAAAAAAACGGTCTTCATCATTTTAACAAAGAATCGAAAAATATTGATATATAGATTTTTAAAGTTACATATCAAATATAATTTTGATATTTTTTCAAAACTTAAAATATCATTGATATGATATTTTTTTTCGAAATCGGCAACCCTACAGTCTACGCCCAACTATTAAATTTATATGCGCGTGCCACTTATAAATACTCATATGTATATGTTTCCAGAGACTGCAAGCGTGTGTGTGCTTGCCCGTCGCGAAATCATATGCTTTATGCGCATCAACACTTTCATACCCTTTCCACAAATAATCATCGAAATGCTTACAGTTTGTTTGCATGAGCGTGGCAAATGCTTTCAAGATTAAGGTATACTCTTCACTCAAAGGAAAGAGCTGGGATCGTCGCGAACTAAATTCAATATTTGTGCGTTGCTGACTTCGATGATTTGAAAGACCATAGAGAGCTAGCGAGAGAGGGATGAAGTGAGAAATAGCGCATAGCTTTGCTTCATATAAGAACGGGACAATTTCGTTTGAGCGCTTGCAGCGCACCTACATTGTCGTGCAGTATTTTCACTGCTCGAGTCTCCAGCGACCGAGCCGGACAAATACGAAGTATAGTAGTCCACCAACTTAACATTTTCTGCTGTAAAAAAATTTGTTCTACATGTCTAGTCTATGTGTTGTCTGGTTAGTGGTATATATTAACATGCAACATCTCGCCTATATCTGAGGGAATAGGTGCTTCTTCGAGCACTTGTTTCTATGAATTACGGACGTATTTTGCTGTTTGGCAGATTGTAACGACCTCGATCGCTAATTTGGTAATACTTGGAATTAAGTAGTAAATGAAAATTTGCTTGGCGTTTTCTAGCTCGGTCCTATGAGCCCTATTATGTTTATCAACAACTATTTCCCTCTGCTCCTTTTACGACGTCAGTATGGGAATGTTTTTGCCAATTTATACTGCACAAATGCTGTAAATGTAAATACAGTATTATTATTATTATTTTTTAGCAATATCGCATATCCTTTTTACTGGCGTATATTTATTCAAAAAATGTATATCTGTGATATCATTGTTATAGGTTTCCCGCTTTGAGACAAAACATCACCCAAACCAAAGAAGGAAGCGATGGTTGTCAAGTCAAAAGATTTTTTTATAATCTGGATAAGGTAAAATTAGAATGTCCTAAGCTTTTTGAATGCATGGGACTGCGTTTCGTCAAAGTTGACTTGTATTTTCTTTGACTTACTTTGCCACTTTCGCCTCTTAAAATTGTGCCTATTGTTTTTGCTTAAGCGCAAAATCATTAATAAAACATCTATAGTAGCTTGCTAGTTCTAACAACCACTTGACATTGGATTGAATTACTCATTCAATACTGTCTCGAAACAAATTTGATTTTTCAAAAGAAACTCTCATGTTGTCCTCATCCCATTTATCCAAAACCCATGCGATGTGCTTAACATGGCTAACGTCGTCAATATGAACTTAACAATAATTCCCGCTTTGTATTATGATCACATCCACTATCACTCTCTGAAGAAGAATATAGATCAAATCGAAACTAAACACTATCATATTAAAGTGTATTCCTACAGGGTTATTATTTTCTGGTTCTTAAAGTAAGTTTGCTGAAGTCTGTCGAATCAGATTATTCCATCAGACGTTTGGCAATAGATAAAATACCATATTTCTGTTAGGGTACGAGGGATTTTCTATCTGGATCTAGATTAGTTGTCGATTAATTCTTTGTTAACTGTATTCATTGCCTGCTGATGTATTTTGTTCACTGTTCTGGTATATTTTCTCGAAGTTGCTACCCTTCTTCTAATTATTTCGGAGAACGGTCAAACGTACGTCGCTTAACGACTTCCTTTTTCCTTCGTGTATTACGAAGGGAATCCGCTATATATTTTTGTTGAACGATGTAGCCACACTGATTGTAAGTTATATAGTGTTTAGTTATTATAGTTTTGTTTGTCAGCAGAGTCAACATTTTTTCTACCACATCTTAATAATGCAGCAAAGTCACATTTCCCTGGCGAAGCGCTGATATTTCTTGCTTGATTAGGTAAACGGGTCGTTTGTCTGAGTATGTAAAATCTAATCTAAATATGATGGAGAGTTAAGAGCAGTATTAAAAAACTATAGTACCATATCGCCTCAGCACTTTATTTTATTTCGTAATATCCACAAAGCGTAGACATTTTTTCAACTACCATCATATCTTTCATAAACCTTATATGCGTTTGTCTCATTTCTGCCCTCAAAACCTGGTGGTACTTTATATAAATCACACCTAATATTATAACAGCGTCCTGAATCAGGAAGCAGTGATGCCAATTTGTCCTTTTTCCGAACAGATCTATCCTGTTTTTAAGGGCTTCGTCCGGAAAAATATCAAACATCCTCTATCCAGAAATCTGTTTTCCCAGTTGGTTAGTAGTTTTTCAGTTGATCGTTTGTGGATGCAAGAGAATTTTATTAATTAACATTGCAGAAGAGTTGAACATAACTTTAGCATTAAATCACTAAAAAGAGAACACATAGACTAGACATGTAGAACAAACTTTTTCAACACCGAAAAAATGCGCTGAAGCGACCGGACAACTTAGTATTTGGTCGGCTCGGTCGTTTGAGGCTAAAGCAGTGAAAATAAGGCACGACAAAATCATCTAATCTCTTAATATATCTCTGTGGTCTCTCAAATAGCAGCAGCGCACAGAAGTTGAAAATTGTTCGCGACGATCCCAGCTCTTTTCTTTTGAGTGAAGGGTATACCGAAATCAGAAAAGCGTTTGTCACGCTCATGCAAACAAATTGTAAGCGTTTCAATGGTTATTCGTGGGAAGGGTATGAAAGCGTTGATGCGCATAAAGAATATGATTTCGCTACGGGCAAGCACACACACACTTGCAGTCTCTGGAAACATGTGTGAGAATTTGTGGCCTGTGTGCGTAACATTTACTGCCTGAGCAAATTGTAAGGCCCAAAATTTAGCGTTGATCGGCCTTTGAGGGAGCACATACATTTGCATACATATGTGTATGTATGTATGAGATGGGATGATAATTGTCTGGCGATTCAGTAGCTTGTCAATTCTGTATGGTTTGAATTGTAGAGTGAATGTCAAATGAACCTTTATGACTTAATTAGTAATTTTGGCAATAAAGGTCATTTCGACATGTGAATTTCATTTCCACTTGAAGTTTTTATAGTCCACTAGCCAAAGCATTTAATAAACTTATTAGTATACCCTGATAAAATTTTTTCGGTTGAAATTTGAATAAAATATGTAATTATAATTATATACAATAATATTTCTTTTTATCAATACACGCATTTATAAACATGATTAGATATAATAGCATATAAATGTATGTAAATATTTATTTATTTATTTATTTAAAGATATTGACAAAACAAGAGTCAACTAAAATTAAAATAGCATATAAAAAGTACAACGCATTATAACAATAGTATCGCCAACCCGATGGGGGTATTTTATTTGCCAGTGCGGCCAGCTATGCCCACCTCGCAGCCAAATGTGGTCAGTGATACTATTGAAACTATGAAAGACAGTGTTAAAATGAAAAACTTAAAATTAGATATTAAAAGAACTTAACTATTTATTTACTTAAAGATATTGACATAACGATAGTCAACT
The DNA here is from genome assembly GCF_018153725.1 of Drosophila mojavensis. Classification (NCBI taxonomy): domain Eukaryota; kingdom Metazoa; phylum Arthropoda; class Insecta; order Diptera; family Drosophilidae; genus Drosophila; species Drosophila mojavensis. The sequence goes on along the minus strand of NW_025318897.1, from coordinate 948,287 downwards.
AAAAATTACAAAGCCTAAATTAATTACAGTACAAGTAAGAAAGCTCTACTCGAGACTGCTCGACCACGAGATCCCCTGAACACTTGGAGCAATAGCGATTTAAATAATTTTTCGCGTTTTTCTACTTACACAAAAACCGAAATTGTATAAATTGCATATAAGGATACATAAACAAGTAAGAACGTTGCAGTCGGGCGTTACCGACTGCGGAATACTCATTCACATCCCATCAACAATTTAGTAGTTAAGTTTTGCTCTAATACTGTAGAATATACAGGTTTTTCCGATTTGCCTCATTTTTGGTCAGTTTTTAGAACGAGCAACCGGTAACCTAAGTGCAAAATTTGAATGCTTACCCTCAAAAAATGTGAAAATTACAGGGTATTTTTCGATATGCCACGCCCCTAAAGAGGCGTAAAAATTATTTTTGGGGAATCGATAGAGGAGGCTACCAGTAACTCAACTCAATTTGAAGCTTCTAGCTATTATACTTTAGGAGATATAAACTTTTGCGGTTTGCCACGCCCCCTGTGGGCGGACATATATCCGACAAAACTTTTTGGTCTTGGGTGATCAGTCCGAGTATATATACAAAATTTTAGGTCTCTGCCATGAATAGTGTCCAATATATAAGAGAATTTAAAAAATCACTATATCTTCACGTCCGATTTTCCACGCCCCCAATGGGCGTATACTTATAATTTTATCTTTGACGTGCAAAATTTCAGCATTCTAGGTTTACAACTTTGGGAGATACAGCTTTATCCGATTTACCACGTTCCCAATGGGCATAGATATATCCGCCATAGCTCGTGATCTTGGGCGGTCAACGCAGACCTATATACCAAATTTCAGCTTTCTAGCTCTTTAACTAACATGATTTCTGGTATATCGGAAAATGCATTTTCCGATTTGCCACGCCCCTAGTGGGCGGATCGGGAAAATTTTAACACATTGAAAATGGGAAATCAGGGTATAATGGTTTTGTTAAAAGTATGTAACAGGCAGAAGGAGGCGTGGCAGACCCCACAAAGTATATATATTCTTGATCAAGGCGACGAGCTGAGTCGATTTAGCCCCGTCCGTCTGTCTGTCTGTCCGTCCGTCCGTCCGTATGTATGAACGCGTCGATCTCAGAAGATATAAGAGCTAGAGACTTGAAATTTTTTTTCTTTGGTATATCACGCACATATCAAGTTTTTCTCTAAATATCGATAACTACTCTCGATATTTTATTATCGATTAAAAACCTTATCGAAAGCTAGTTATTTAATTATATCTCCTACACCTTTAGAGCTAGAGCTTCCAATTTTAAATTTTAAATGTAGACTTATATATATTTTATACAATTTCGATTTTTGTTAAAATTTACCCCCCACTCCTATTTCTACCCCCTCACTCTACCCTTGTAAAAAGCGTATTTCAAATACTAGATACTTGTGCTTTGGAATGTACATACATTTGAACATGATCAAGAATATATATACTTTGTGGGGTCTGCCACGCCTCCTTCTGCCTGTTACATACTTTTAACAAAACCATTATACCCTGATTTCCCATTTTCAATGGGTTCAGGGTATAAAAAGCAAATATAGAAAACACAGCATACCACGGATCAAACCTTGCATAGGAATATATAGCCACCAAGAAAAATCAACTGACCGCAGTTGTGTGAAATATAATAAAAGCAATTAATTATAAAAAACAAGCAAATTTGCAGAGCAGAAAAACAAACACGTCTTTAAACTCTCACTGAGAACTCTCAATAATGTACATATACATCTGCGTGGAGTGGATATGGCAGTCCGTAGGACCAACCAACCAGCGACAGAATTGACAAGCTACTGAATCGCCAGACATTTATCATCCCATCTCATACATACATACACATATGTATCCAAATGTATGTGCTCCCTCAAAGGCCGATCAACGCTAAATTTTGGGTATTACAATTTGCTCAGGCAGCAAATTTTACGCACACAGGCCACAAATTCTCACACATGTTTCCAGAGACTGCAAGTGTGTGTGTGCTTGCCCGTCGCGAAATCATATTCTTTATGCGTATCAACGCTTTCATACCCTTCCCACGAATAATCATCGAAACGCTTACAATTTGTTTGCATGAGCGTGACAAACGCTTTTCTGATTTCGGTATACCCTTCACTCAAAAGAAAAGAGCTGGGATCCTCGCGAACAATTTTCAACTTCTGTGCGCTGCTGCTATTTGAGAGACCACAGAGAGAGATATAGTAAGAGCAGAGCTTGAAAATGAGAGTTGAGCGTTTTTTCGTTTATTCTCTTTCTCGCATCATACCCAAAAAAAATTGTGTAGACACGTCTCTCTCTGACCGTCACTTTCTGTTTTCTTTAGCATCTATTTCGCTCAGACGCAATGCGAACACTCATTCGTGTGACGCTCTCACATGAGTGTCGCGTAAAACTAACACGATTTTCCCTCACACAAAGCCTCTCAGCAAAAAACACTTTGACTAACAAACTCAGCAGAAAATGTTTTTGCCTTCGTGTGCATGTAAATACACGCATACATACATACAAAAAGAACGCAGCAATCGCGCGTGATTACCCATACAAACGCAACTTACCGTTACTTCATTTAACTCAAGCAGACGATCAGTGTTTTACTTGAGGAAACGAAAACAGAAACAACTATCTCCCTCAGAGCGCGAGAGAGCTAAGCCAGACGCGACAAAAACACTTTCTGTCTGAGTTTTTTTGACTGTGTCACTGAAAGACACTTTTTTGCAGACAACGAAAAAGTGTTAACAGTTATTTGCGAGCTATGAGTAAGAGTGTAGGACAAATAGCGCATAGCCGCGCTTCATATAAGAATGGCGCCATTTCGTTTGAGCGCTTGCAGCGCACTGATTTTGTCGTGCCTTATTTTTACTGCTTGAGCCTCAAACGACCAAGCCGACCAAATTCGGTGTTGAAAAAGTTTGTTCTACATGTCTAGTCTATGTGTTCTCTGGTTAGTAATTAAATATACTAAATTGTATACCGATAGTAGGCTAAGAACTATGCCAAAATGAGTATAACAGTGATAAATTTAATTGTGTTAATGTCCTGCAATTTCGCATTGGATCTCTTCTCTTATGCCGCGAGTGCAGTTGCTACTGCGGCTTCCTCGTTATTTATAGCTGCTATTCTTGAAATATTTTCGGTTTTTTTTTAATTTCCCAAATTGACTTGTGTAATAATTAGTTATATGTAGTAAACCTTCATTATCCTTTATTATTCATGTTCTATTATTGTTTTTATTTTCAAATACACAGAATTTAAACTATACGCTGGTCCCATACAAAAAAGGATTACAAATAACTGAATAATTTGATTCAAGTTGAGTACTTGAAATCGCAAAAATCATTTAATATGCGTAATAAATCTTTTTGGAGCTGTCTACTTATTCTATTGTACAACTCATCCATTACCGATTGTCTGGTATGCAGTGTAACTGGAAGTACTGTAGAAGACGAAAAAACTTCAAATCATCATAACACAGCAAATGAAAAATTACTCAGCATGCATATAAGAACATCGTCCATGCCTATAGCAACCACCCCGGCACCTTCGGGATCATTGCAAATGATGAATGTTGTTACTTCGTTGTCTAATGCAGGAAGTGGGGAAAATATTCTAAAAAGTGATCAACAACATCATAGAAGTTCATTCAATCTTCTAAGCGAAGCTATGTCCCAGGCGGTTAGCAACGAATACAGTAAGTTTATTGTTTATTTTTTTATTTGTTCTTACATTTTATCCAATCTGTATGATATGTACATATATTGTATAAATTTGCTATATTTGGCTTAAGTTTACTGATTTTTCCATGCTGAAGGATAGGACTGCAAATCCATCGATGGCTATTGATAGTATCGATGGTTTTGGGCTCTCATGATATATCGATGGTTTTTTTCATCCATCGATATTTTACTACTAGGTGGCGCGAAGAGACGCATGTAAGCATTTTCCGGAATATACATATATAACATAACATATATATATATAAACATTAAGTTAATAATATTATTATATTGTGATTAGCTTTTATAGCTATATTTCAATGATATTTTTGGTTCTTCGTAAGAAGAATGTATGGATAAATTTTGAAAGCCATCAATTAAGCATGAAACTGATGTTTAAAGTGCAAGTGTGTTTTTTATTATATTATGTACATTTAAGATGGCGCTTCTGCTTCTAAGTCTTCCACTGCTGCTGCTAGTGCTACTCGATTTTTGCCCACCGCTTCTGAGGATGATGCATCCAATTTTGTCCATATGTAATACAATATATATTTTATTAGATATACAACCATCATATAAATATCCGATTACTATTGTATTGGATTCTTATACAAAATTGCACGAATAATTTTATGCTGGATGAATGATCGAAATTATTGAAAATTTATTCATTTGTAAGAACTTCAAATCTACGATGGAACTATCGATAGTATCGATGGTTCATTCCATTGATGGATAAATCTATCGAGGGTAACCTCTATCGATGGCTTTGCAGCCCTACTGAAGGATATTCTTCATGTGTAGGGTCCAAGCACTAACCAGAGAACACATAGACTAGACATCTAGAACAAATTTTTTCACCGACGAAAAAATGCGCTGAGGAGACTACACAACTTCGTATTTGCTCGGCTCAGTCTCTTGAGGCTCAAGCATTGAAAATTAGGCATGACAAAATCAGTGCGCTGCGACTGCTGCCACGAAATGCACACATTATCAAATGAAGCACGCTAACATTTTGTATGAACGTGGCGAACGCTTTACAAATTTCGGTATACCCTTCACTCAAAAGGAACGAGATGAGATCGTCGCGAACAATTTTCAATTTTTGTGCGCTGCTGCTATTCGAGAGTTCATAGAGAGAGAGAGAGAGAGAGAGCATAAAGAGAGGGAGAGAGTGAGTAAGGGAAAAAGAGCGCATAGTCGTGCTTCATTTGGTAATGCGTGCATTTCGTGGCAGCAGTCGCAGCACACTGATTTTGTTCAATGCTTGAGCCTCAGAAGACCGAGCCTACCAAATACGAAGTTGTCCGGTCCGTTCAGCGCATTTTTAACTTAATTGTTTAATAACTTTTTTTGTGGACATACGATCGTCATGAAACTTTTATATTATGATTATAATCTGATTTATATATTATGATAATCATGAATATGCATATATTTGCCAAAGAGACTTGTGTCTCTAGTATTTGAAATACGCCTTTTACAAAAGTGAGGGTGGATATAGAGGTGGGTATAGAGGTGGGTATAGAGGTGGGGGTAAATTGTAACAAAAACCAAAATTGCATAAATTGCATAAAAGCATACATTAAAAATTTGGAGACTCTAGCAATAAGGGTGTAGGAGATATAATTTTATAACTGGTTTTCGATAAGGTTTTTTATCGATAAAAAAAGATCGGGATGAGTTATCGATTTTTAATGATAAACTCGATATCCGCGCTGTAAATACGGACAATACGGTCCAAATCGACTCAGCTCATCGCCCTGATCAAGAATATACATATATACTTTGTGGGGTCTGCCACGCCTCCTTTTGCCTGTTACATACATTTCAACAAAACCATTATACCCTGATTTCCCATTGAAAATGGGTTCAGGGTATAAAAATATATACACTCAATCTCAGTTTTAGCATCTTTATAAAAATTAATAACGAAAATGCAGGAAAAGCATATACACTACTATTAGACACGGGTGCACATATATCAATTTTAAAAGAAAATATAGATATCTATATATATAAAAGAGAGTTGTGTAAAAGTGTATTAGCACTTAAAACTCGAGATCTGCTGGACCAATTTTCATGGTTTTTGATTTGTTGGATTTGTCTCCGCCACGAGGCGGATCAGTAGATCTTTAAAATACTGAAAAAATTTGACGAATACTTGAAAAACGCGGTTTTTTTCCCTAAAGATTCAAATTTCCATTTATACTCAGTAGCCTTGACAACAGTGACAGTTTCGGTCCTGTATAGAAGTAAATAAACAAATGTAGTCAGTCAGTCTACGGCACAGCCTCGAGCAGACCTGACTATTCAACAAAAAAAAAAAAAAAAAAAAAAAAAAAATCAACAAAAAAAAAAAAAAAAAAAAAAAAAAAATTTTTTCCAAATCAAAAAGAAAAATATTTCAAATCAAAAATCTGCAAAAATTCAAAAAAATCAAAAGATTAAAACCTGACTGTTCAAAAAATAAATAAAAAATTCAAAATTCCAAATTAAAAAAAAAATAAGTTAATTATTAAAAAGTGTATTTTTGGCTTTTTATATTTTTGGACTTTTAAACTTTATAAATATTTCAAATAAAAAATCTGCAAAAATAAAAAAAAAAATCGAAAGATTAAAACCTGACTAATCAAAAATAAATAAAAAATTCAAAATTCGAAATTAAAAAAAAAAAAAAGTTAATTATTAAAAAGTGTATTTTTGGCTTTTTATATTTTTGGACTTTTAAACTTTATAAATAATAATTGTGCGCGTGCGTACAAAAGCTAAATATCTCGAATGTTCAGGTATTTGTTTGTCTCAAACCTAAATTTGTGAAAATTATTTATATTTATATTTCTCGATTGTTTTATATGGTTTTGTGCGAGGGCAGTATTACTATTAATAAAAAATACCGCGTCCTAGAAGATCTAATCTTTCCCGGCGGACCCATAATGCAATTAGGCAACGGAATATCGCGAGTCAATTATCTGACGAAGAGCGAGAAATCGCCCGAGAAAGGCTCCGCGTTAGTACCCAGCAAAGAAGGGCCTTAATTCGTGCTTCTCAAAGAGAGGCAGCCCGTGAAATGGCAATAAGAAATGGTTCAAGGATTGATTTGAATCGAGAAGCGTTTCGATATGATTGCACCATTGACTACAGCTTGAATCGTTTAGTTTGCATTGGTCCAATGGACGTTGTTTGCCAGCATTGTGGCGCATTGAAGTTTGCTGGTGAAACGCCCGGTTTGTGCTGCTTTAGTGGTAAAGTGACATTGCCATTAGTGGTCCCGCCACCAGAGCCATTGCGTTCCCTACTTTTCAGAGACAAATCCAACAAATCAAAAACCATGAAAATTGGTGCAGCAGATCTCGAATTATAAGTTTTGTAACAAACTCTACTTTGTTTTATATATATAGAGACTGTTAGGCGGTACGAAGTTCGCCGGGACAACTAGTATTTGATAATGTAAATAACAACATTTCAACACAAATATCAGGTATTGGTGAAGGTTCAGTTTTTTCAAAAGGTTTAGCATTCGTAGAATTATCTACAGGCAAACATGTAATACCACATAATTTCCACTTAGTCGATAAAGACTTTCCAGTTCCATTATCGGTATAGATTTCATTAAAAAATATAATTGCCAATTAGATTTCACACAATCAAGTGATTCACTAATACTAAGGCCAAAAATTCTAAATTATCCAATACATATACCAATCATACACACATGTGATAATAATGCCACAATGCTTCCAGCTCGTGCTGAAGAAGTCCGTCAAATTAATATTACTTCGAAAGAACAAAATGTTCTTATTCCAAACCAGGGAATCGAAGAAGGAATTTTTATTGGAAACACTATTTCAAATAAAAATAATACATTTGTCCGAATATTAAATACAACCATTCCAATTAGAGTAATAAACCTTAACAAGATAAAAATAGAAACGCTAACTGACTACGAGATAGTCCAAGAAATTAGCGAAGGGAGACAACATACTGTCATGAAAAATTAATTCAGAACTTTCCACCATTTCAAACCAGTTTTAACAAACCTCTCCACAAAATATACAGATATATTCGGACTGACAACCGAATCTATATCTAATAATAATGTTTATAATAATGTTTATAGAATACCACACGCCCACAGAGAAGAAGTAGACAGGCAAGTCAATAAACTCATTCTTGATAAAATAGTAGAGCCTTCAGTTTGCGAATACAACAGTCCGATATTACTGGTACCTAAAAAAGGTTTACCAGGTTCAGATAAAAAACGATGGCGATTAATAATAGACTATCGTCAAATTAATAAAAAGCTATTATCTGATAAATTCCCACTTCCACTAATTGATGATATTCTTGACCAGCTAGGGAGAGCAAAATATTTTTTATGCCTAAACTTAATGTCTGGATTTCATCAAATAGAGTTAAAAAACATTCTAGAAATTTAACGTCCTTTTCAACCAGCAATGGTTCATATTGTTTTATACGATTACCCTACGGTTTAAAAATTCTTTTCAAAGAATGATGACTATAGCATTTTCTGGATTAAACCCTTCACAAGCTTTCTTGTATATGGATGATTTAATTGTCATCGGTTGTTATGAAAAACACATGATCAAAAACTTGACAGATGTTTTTGACCTGTGCAGAAAACACAATCTAAAACTACATCCAGAAAAATGTTCTTTCTTCATCCACGAAGTGACATTTCTAGGTCATAAGTGTACTGATAATGGTATTTTACCAGATGACAAAAAATATGATGTCATCGAAAAATACCCAGTCCCCACCGACGCTGATAGCGCTAGAAGATTTATTGCATTCTGCAACTATAATAGACGTTTCATTAAAAACTCCGCCGAACATTCACGGCACATAACTAGATTATGTAAAAAGAATATCAATTTCCAATGGTCTGAGGAATGCCAATACACAAAAAGTCCCGCGCGGGTAATGTTCAAGATTTGCCTATGCAAACACTTGACAACGCTTCTAAGCCCAACGTATATAAAGTCATTTGCAATGACGAAATACGGAAAGTAGTGACCTTGCACATAACGAATAATACATGTTTTTTTGAAGCATGGAAAGAAAGTTATAGCAAGAATTGATGTTGACGATCTGTACACCAATGGAACCCTTGACTTAGGTCAATTCTTCCAAAGGCTTGAAAAGCAAGCCGGTATACTTAGAATCAGCCAGCTCAAAGTGGCACCGAGCGAAAAGATCTTTGAAATAATTTCAATAGAATCTTTCAAAAAAATGGGCAATAAAATATTGAAAGCATTATGAGTAGCGCTAGTAGATCGAGAAGCGATACTGTTTACATACCATGATGATCCAATTCAAAGAGGTCATACAGGCATTACAAAAACTTTGGCCAAAGTAAAAAGATATTATTATTAGAAAAATATGACACGTCATATCAAAGAGTACATTAAGAAATGTCCAAAATGCCTAAAATCAAAAGTAACAACAAACGTAAAGACTCCAATGACAACAACGGAAACCCCGATACATGCTTTTGACAGAGTGATAGTAGACACTATAGGTCCACTACCACGCTCGGAAAATGGAAATGAATACGCAGTTACGTTAATATGTGATTTAACAAAATACTTAGTTTCAATTCCAATTCCGAATAATAATGCAACAACTGTTGCCAAAGCTATATTTGTTCATACACATGCATGAACATAGAAATATGATAAGTATGGGAACATACACTCTAAGTACTCAACAGCTAGCATACATATAATAGATAACACATGTGGCAAGTGTGAATTGTCTGACTAGAATAAAAATGACTCTGACCCTTAGTGACAGGAATATGTAAGAGGTGAACGCTGAGCCTTACAACCTCAGCGCTAGGTTAAGAATAGCTAATAGACCCACGCGGAGCCTTACAGCCTCAGCGATAAGATAAGAATATATAATAGACCAATGCTGATCCTTACACACTCAGCAATAGACACACTAGATTTAAGGGTTGAAATTATGCATGAGTCTGGGTATATAAACCCAGGCTTAGAAGAATAAAGATCAATACAAAACTAAACACCAACATAGTCAAGTGTATTCGTTCAATATTCGAAAATTTTATTCTGAACTACGGTCCAATGAAGACGTTCATTACGGACATGGGAACAGAATATAAAAACTCAATTATAAACGACTTGTGCAAATATTTAAAAATAGACAACATAACGTCTACTGCACATCACCACCAGACCCTAGGGACAATAGAACGAAGTCATTGAACATTGAACGTATTCGTTCGTTCATACATCTCTGCAGACAAAATTGATTGGGATGATTGGATGCAACATTTCACATATTGCTTCAACACTACACCATCAGCAACGAAACAGGTCACAAATTAGAACACGCATATATAGGGTCTACACAGTAGAGAAAATAGAAGATAATCACAACATTTTCATTAAGGCACTAACCAGAGAACACATCGACTAGACATGTAGAACAAACTTTTTCAACACCGAAAAAATGCGCTGAAGCGACCGGACAACTTCGTATTTGGTCGGCTCGGTCGGTTGAGGCTCAAGCAGTGAAAATAAGCCACGACAAAATCAGTGCGCTGCGACTGCTGCCACGAAATGCACGCATTACCAAATGAAGCACGACTATGCGCTCTTTTTCCCTTACTCACTCTCTCCCTCTCTTTATGCTCTCTCTCTCTCTCTCTATGGACTCTCGAATAGCAGCAGCGCACAAAAATTGAAAATTGTTCGCGACGATCTCATCTCGTTCCTTTTGAGTGAAGGGTATACCGAAATTTGTAAAGCGTTCGCCACGTTCATACAAAATGTTAGCGTGCTTCATTTGATAATGTGTGCATTTCGTGGCAGCAGTCGCAGCGCACTGATTTTGTCATGCCTAATTTTCACTGCTTGAGCCTCAAACGACCGAGCCGACCAAATACGAAGTTGTCCGGTCGCTTCAGCGCATTTTTTCGGTGTTGAAAAAGTTTGTTCTACATGTCTAGTCTATGTGTTCTCTGGTCAGTGATACAACACTACAAACAGGGTGACCGAATATGGTATTTTAAATACTTTTTGGTATTTTATCAGCTCCGATTTTGCTCAAAAGTATTTTAATGGTATATAGGTATTTAGTAGCATTTTTCTTCGATTTTATGGTATTATATGGTATTTTCGGTTTGGTCACTCTTTAAGTCTTAATGAATCGAATGCTTAATGCTTAAGATTTGCTTAATTTTAAAACAAATAAATAGAAAACATGAGCAATAAGCAAAAATATAGAGCTGAGTGGGAGACTATGCCGGAAAATGAAAAATGGCTGGGAAGGAGCGCTAATAATATGGATGCGCACTGCAAAGCGTGCCAGACTAACATTTTGAGTAGGCTGGCGTCACTTAAGCAGCATGCGGCTACACAAAAACAAAGATTTAATAATTTTGCCCGTTTCTAATCCGTCGTGTGAACGCATATTCTCTCAAATTAATTTAATCAAAACGAAAAATCGAAACCGCTTTAAAAATATAAATATATCACATATATTACATGTACAATAATCATTGCGCGAAAATGGGTGCAATAATTTTAAGCCCAGTGAACAAGTGTTATGTAAAGATTTCAACAAATTGAATTTAAGCTGCTCTGACGAAGAAGGCTAGTAAATATAATTAAATGATCTTAAGAGAAACTAGCAAGACTGAACAAAGAAGTTCCTTTATTATTTTATTTTAAGAAAATGTTACAAAATGAATTTTAAGCATTTAATTAATTTTAAGACTTTAAATATGTATTGGAATATGGAATTGAATACGAATGCATATTGTTCTAGTTTTATGTTGGACTGAAATATTATTAATTTTTTTAAATGAAATAAACAACAAACATTGTTTGCAATGGGAAAACCCTTATTTTTTCTATATATAATAAGTCAGTTATTATTTTATTATAATTTGAATTTCCAGACGATTTATTTGTTATGGTATTTATAGTGGTATTTTGTAAAATATGAAATAGTATTTTATAGTATATTTTTGAGACCAAATTGGTATTTTTCGTTTGGTCCGGCGCGGTCACCCTGCTATAAATACATACTTCAAATGGGACATGAAATACACATGTCATATTAAGTCATAAAGGCCCATTTGACAGTCACTTTACAATGCAAACCATACATAATTTACAAACTATTAAATCGAGAGACAATTATCTTCCCATTCCATACATACATACACATATGCAAATGTACAGTGGGTCAAAAAAGTATTGGCACACTTGAAAAATCAAACTTCTAAGAGGTGTAACTTTTTTTCGAACACAGCTATAAATAAATGAAAAACGTTATTTGTTAAAACCATGTTTTCTAATATTACTTAACAAAAAAAAATTAAATTTCTAGTTTGGTTCACATGCGCAGAACTAAAATATAAATATAGGCACAAATTTTCGTCAAAAAAGTATTGGCAAAAAGGCGTAATCAGTCATTTTCATCGGTAGTTAATCACCCCAATACTTTGTGGGTCCTCCTTTAGACTGAATACCCGCCTGCAAACGTCTCTTCATGATAATTATTGGCCTTGACGTTTCATAAGTAGTGATTTTGGCCCATCCAGCGCGTAGGGCCTCTTTAAGAGAATCCTTTGAGGTTATTTGATGATATCGGATCTTGAATATCTTGAATTCTCCAGACTCCAGAAGCACTAAAACACCCCCAAACCATCACATTACCTCCACCGTGCTTAACCGTTTTGAGCAAGTTATTTTCCTGAAGCTCCTTCTTAGGTTTCCGACAGATTTTTTGCGCTCCATCTGTGACAAGTCCAAATTTAATCTAATAGGGTCTAACTTTATCTTTGATTGATAGATCTTTGTTTTCAAGGTATATAATTCTTATTTTTATACCCTGAACCCATTGAAAATGGGAAATCAGGGTATAATGGTTTTGTTGAAATGTATGTAACAGGCAGAAGGAGGCGTGGCAGACCCCACAAAGTATATATATTCTTGATCAGGGCGACGAGCTGAGTCGATTTGGCCCTGTCCGTCTGTCTGTCTGTCCGTCTGTCCGTCTGTCCGTATGTTTGAACGCGTCGATTTCCGAAGATATAAGAGCTAGAGACTTCAAATTTTTTTTAAAATGTCCGTAATTACAGCGCGCATATCAAGTTTATCATTAAAAATCGATAACTCATCCCGATCTTTTTTTTATCGATAAAAAACCTTATCGAATACCAGTTATAAAATTATATCTTCTACACCTTTATAGCTAGAGTCTCCAAATTTTAAATGTATTTTTATATGCAATTTATACAATTTCGGTTTTTGTTAAAATTTACCCCCCACCCCTAGATTCACCCCCTCACCCTCACTTTTGTAAAAAACGTATTTCAAATACTAAAGACTTGTGCTTTGGCAATTACATGCATATTCATGTTATAATCATAATCTGAAAGTTTTATGAAGATCGTACGTCCACCAAAAAAGTTATTAAACAATTAATTTCTCATAGTAAGCGATCACTGCCGCCCATGCGTGTTTATGCTTGTGTGTGTGTGTGTGTGTGTGTGTGTGTGTGTGTGTGTGTGTGTGTGTGTGTGTGTGTGTGCCTGTGTGTGCGTGTGCATGTGTGTGTGAGTGTGTGTGTGTGTGTGTGTGTGTGCGTGTTTCTTGTGTAAGCTGAAAGACGCGAAAAATGATTGAAATAGCTATTACTCCAAGGGTTCAGGGGATCTCGTAGTCGAGCAGTCTCGACTAGAGCTTTCTTACTTGTTTCTGTTACAGTGTTATGGAATCTTTCGACGTCTGCATTGCCAGTGTGGCTGTTCGGTTTCACAAAATGAACTTCTATATTCTCATTTCTTAAATATTCTTTTATATTTACACTATTAAATTCATTATCAGTTATTAATTTTTCAAAGCTTCCTCTTTGAATTTGTGTAGATGTCCATATGAACAATTTTTATACCCTGAACCCATTTTCAATGGAAAATCAGGGTATAATGGTTTTGTTGAAATGTATGTAACAGGCAGAAGGAGGCGTGGCAGACCCCACAAAGTATATATATTCTTGATCAGGGCGACGAGCTGAGTTGATTTGGCCCTGTCCGTCTGTCTGTCCGTCCGTCTGTCTGTCCGTCCGTCTGTCCGTCTGTCCGTATGTATGAACGCGTCGATTTCCGAAGATATAAGAGCTAGAGACTTCAAATTTTTTTAAAATGTCCGTAATTACAGCGCGGATATCAAGTTTATCATTAAAAATCGATTACTCATCCCGATCTTTTTTATCGATAAAAACCTTATCGAAAACCAGTTATAAAATTATATCTCCTACACCTTTATTGCTAGAGTCTCCAAATTTGTTATGTATGCTTATATGCAATTTATGCAATTTCGGTTTTTGTTAAAATTTACCTCCCACCCCCATATCCACCCCCTCACCCTCACTTTTGTAAAAAGCGTATTTCAAATACTAGAGACTTGTGCAAATACACTTCGCGTCATCAGGTTAGCGCCCCCCCTTACAGTCATTTTCTTTTACGCTTTTCTCTTTGCCTATTGCACACAACTTCTTGGTTTTTTTTTTTTTTTCATTATCATCATATGAGATGTCTCTCATACCAAAAAAAAGCGCGAGTGAAAACCCGTTATGTTTTATTTTCTATCCTTCTCTATTTTCGCAAAAAATGTGTGCACTTATTTTGCGTCATCATATTAGCGCCCCCAAATGCAATTGTAATTATCTTGCTTATTTTGGCAATTACACTCACCAAATTTTTTGTGAAGCTCAAAGTATTCAATATATTTATAGTATGGGTAAAGAAACAGTTTTATCTTTGGTTGAAAATCAAAGATTGAGGCATACTTTGAATCTAGACTATGCAACCATAAAATTGCTGAAAAATCAGGAAAAAACAGAAAACTAAGTGGCAATTTTCTTACAAATAGAGAAAACTATGGAAAAAACTATATAAGCGGCAATAATCAAGTGATTTCAGAAGGAAATAGAAGAGCATTAGTTCGAGAAGCTTCGAATTCCCACGAATCGACCACCAAGATTAGGGTTAAAATCAGTGTTAGGACGAGCTTATCAACGGTCTAAAGAGCAATTAAGAAAGTTAATTACTTAAAGAAACAGAATGTAAAAAAAAAGACACCAGTCGATATGCTGAGAAAAGAAATACGCATTAATTTTGGCCGGGCGAATATGACGTGGTCTACCCAATGGCAGCATGTTGTCTTTTCTGATGAGAAAAATTGAATTTGGAAGGAACTGATGGATATAATTATTATATCCATGACCTACTCATAGAAGAACATTATTTGGAACGGTTTCCAAGCCGCTGCGGCGGGGGGATGGTGTGGCATTTGTGTAGGTATCAATATATAAATACAGCACTTGCAAGCTTCAATTTTTGACATCGCGCATGAACGCATAGGACCATAATATCGTGTTTAAAACTGCTGTTCCGCATTTCTATAACCTGTCTGAAAACCGGCATTAGATTTTCCAGCATGATAATGCCCCAATTCAGACCGCCCGATCCCTGAAGTCCTGGATTCAGGGCCAAAAAATTGATCTAATGGAGTGGCCACCATACTCACTCGACCTTAATATAGTGGTAAACGTCTGGGGATGGTTGGTCAGGAAAGTATATGAGTCCGGAAAGCATTATAGTACAAAGACAGAGTTAATCGAAGGTACTGAGCACGCTTAATCAACCATATCCTTGAATAATATTGAACAACTTTATAATTCCATTCCTAATCGAATTTTTTAAGTAATTTCAAACAAAAAACGGCACTACGCACTACTAATATTACTTAAAAATAACACTAGCTTAAAATACAGGTGTTATTTTTGGTAATTAACTTAAATAAATTGAATTTAGCGCAGGGGGCGCTAATCTGATGACCAAATTTTTGTTACATGTTTTTTGTACATTTTACAAAAAAAATTATTAAAAAATAATTCTTATTGTTACAGTAGCCATTCTTTTTGTATTTTAAAGAGAAATAAATGGAGTATAATGTAAAAAAATTTCAAAGATGGAGCTCTGCTGGTTTAGATTTTATTTAGCTTTGAGGTTGAGTGTAAAGGGGGGCGCTAACCTGATGACGCGCAGTGTACATGCATATCCATGCTGTAATCATAATCTGAAAGTTTCATGATCGTATGTCCACAAAAAAAGTTATTAAACAATTTAGTTCTCATAGTAAGCGCACACTGCAGCCCATGCGTGTTTATGCGTGGGTGCTTGTGTGTGTATGTGTTTGTGTATGTGTATGTGTATGTGTATGTGTTGGTGTATGTGTATGTGTGTTTTTTTTATTTTTATATTCATTTATTGACAAAATAAAAATTGCAAGTTGTGTGGTGGCTAGGATAGCGCGCGGTGCTTGCGGGACGGCCGTAAAGCATTGCTTCGCAAGCACTATGCGCTACCTTAGCCTGGGACAGCTCGTCTTCTCAGTCGCTCGACTCTGCGGAGCTCCATCATCACTGTGGCCGCGAAGGTGCTTGTTAGTTCCCAAGCTTCCTCCGATTCCAGCATGGCGTTGACTAAGTTGTCCGCTCTGATGGAGCGGCCCACTGCCTCTTCCAGACGACGCCTCTCCTCCAGGAACCGTCCACATTCGAAAAGAATGTGGTTGGCGTCTTCCACATGCCCTCGCTCGCACCAGGGGCACTCGTCAGATTCCTCGTGGCCAAAGCGCTTCAAATAGCTCCGAAAGCATCCATGACCCGAGAGGATCTGCGTAAGGTAGAAGTTAACCTCGCCATGTTTGCGGTTAACCCATGGTTCAAGCTCCGGGATGAGCTTGTGCGTCCACCGCCCTTTAGCTGAGCTATTCCACCTTCTTTGCCATCGTGCGATGCTGTTCGCCCTGACAGCGTTGAGTCGCGTAGGCCCGTGCGAATTCCGCTCCACGGCTTCGGCGACCAAATACTCCAGTGGCACCATACCGGCTATGACGAGCGCCGCGTCATCGGAGATAGTCCTGAAAGCGCAGCTGACTCTGATTGCGCTCAGCCTGTAGATCGCGCAAATGCCTCGGCTGTAGCTCGGCGTTGCCATCGCTCTTGCCCATATTGGCGCAGCATAGAGGATGACAGACCTAATGACGCTCATTAGGAGGAGACGTCGTTGCTGTTTAGGTCCCCGCGTGTTAAGCATGATTCTCGAGAGAGCTCTACAAGAATCAGCTGCCTTTTTATGCACATATTCTAAGTGCTCGCGGAAAGTTAATCTTGTGTCTATCATGACACCAAGATATCTTATCGCCCTCTTTGACGCAATGGTGACGCTGCCGATCTTTACATTGGCAGTTTCCACTCTTTGCGACTGCTGACTAGTACCACTTCGGTCTTGTGTGCCGCTAGCTCGAGCCCAGCTCCTGTCAACCAGCTTCGTATGCGATTGATACTTTCGCTGCACATATCCTCTGTATCTTTGAGCTCCTTTCCTATGGCTACGACAGCTACATCATCAGCAAAGCCAATGGTGTGCGCGCCTGCAGGTAGTTCCAAGCGCAGTACGCCGTCGTACATGATGTTCCATAGGAGAGGCCCCAGCACTGAGCCTTGGGGTACTCCAGCTGACACTGTATGAGTTTGGGGACCCTCACTCGTGTTGTATACCAGTGTTCTTCCTCTGAAGTAGCTCTTTATTATCTCTCTTAGATATTTAGGGATATTATATTGTGACAGCGCATTCAGTATCATATCCCAACTAGCTGTGTTGAAGGCATTCCTTACATCCAGGGTCGCGATGATACAGTATTCCTTCGTCCCGTGCCTCCATCTGGTGCCTTGAATAGCGGAAGTGGCCAGACCAACAACTTTGTTAAGCGCGTCCGTTGTTGACCGGGCCTTCCGGAATCCAAATTGGTTTGGTGACAGGCCTCCGGCGCTTGCAATCGCAGTCTCCAGCCTAGAGCAGATCAGTTTCTCAAACACCTTTCCCATGGTGTCTAAGAGACAGATCGGTCTGTACGAAGATGGCTCATCTGGTGGTTTGCCAGCCTTGGGTAGCAATACCAGATTCTGGGCTTTCCATTTTGCCGGGAACGTCTCTTGGATCAGGCATTCGTTAAATAATTCGGCGAACGTACTTGGGTGCAAGGCGAGGGCTAGCTTTAGCGCACGATTTGGGATCCCGTCCGGCCCCGGAGCTGTGTTGGTTCTAAGACCTCGGAGAACTACTGATATTTCTTCCTCTGTAACTAAAACAATTTCAGCAAATTCAGTGCTCGTTGAGCCCTGATCAGCAGACTCGGACTCAGGGGCGTGAATGGAGCTTAAACTTTCTGGAAAGAGTGTTTCCACAATCGATTTAAGCTCCAGACGATCCGTAGGCTGCACCTGTCTACCTGCGTATAGTCTTTTAACTACTATCTTATATGCCCTGCCCCAAGGGTCATATTCGGCTGAGTCGCACAACTGTAAAAAACATTCTCTTTTGCTTGCCCGAATGGCCTTCTTCAGCTGTCTTCTAGCTGCCTGGTAAGCTAACTGTTTCTCAAGAAACGTTGGCCTACCGCGAGCCCGTTGGTAGCTTCTTCTCGCCTGGATGCATTTGCGACGAATGTCACCTATTTGCGTATTCCACCAATACGTAGGCTCATGTTGTCGCGTGAACTGCTTGCGGCGTAACATGCTGCTATTGCAGGCACTCTGTATTTGGGCTACCATTTGGCATGCTCTGGCCTCAGCATTACCAATTGTACCCAGAGACTGAATGGCCTCTGAAAAGACCGCGGGATCAAAAGTATCTAGCCGATACGACTCCCTCCACAATGTTGACGCCCTGGCAGGTGGCTCACCTATTGTGAACAGAAGTGCCGTATGATCGCTGCCTGTATAGCTATCGCAATGGCTCCATGTTGCTCCCCGAAAGAGGGATGAAGTGACAAAAGTAATGTCGATAACAGACCCGTATCCCGCCCGACTGAAGGTGTACTCATGGCCAGTGTTGAGCAGGGCAACATCTAGTGTCGCGAAGATCTCCAGTAGGATACGACCTCTGGCATTTGTTGTTGGACTACCCCATTCTAGCGCCCAGGAGTTAAAATCTCCAGCTATAATGGCCTTCCGACCCCTAGCATCCTCGGCAAGCTCGTCGAGCACCGTCGTGAATTCACTGAGCTGCATGCTGGGGGCCAGATAGCAACTGTAAAGCCACAAGCTACCATATCGGCCACGTACGAACCCATTGAATGACTTAACATTCGAAAGTACGTTCGTTGAGTTGCCGCATACCCACAACGCAGCTTTGCCATTAACGTCTGTTGACCATGTCCTAGGGCAGCTGGTTCTACAGTGGTGAGGCTCACTGAGAAAAGCTACATCTATACATTTTTCCCTAATGGTCTGCTCTAGAAGATCTTGGGCAGCAACACAATGATTTAAGTTAAGCTGCAAAAACCTTAACATTTCATTTTACGAGCAGCTTCACGGTAAGATGGGCACTTGAAGCTGCCTGCTGAATGGTCCGTCTGCTTTTCACCTTTCCGGATGCAGAGGCTACATTTTGGTGGCTTGGTGCATGCTTTGGCACTGTGACCCATTTCTCCACACCTGAAACAGGCGCCCTTTAAGTCACAGTCGCTGCCGCAGTTTGCTGCCATATGACCGTAATCGAGGCACTTGAAACAGCGTTTAGGCTGCTCCACGGCTCGGATACGGCAAACTACCCATCCTATTCTAATTTTGGACAGCTCGAGCAGAGTTTTAGCTTTCCCAATTGGAAGAGCAACCGTAGCTCTTTGCTGTCCACCAAAAAGCTGGCCGAAGCGATTTGATAGCCTCAATGGGGAGTGAGCTATCCTTCAACTCCACCCTAATTGCCTCCAAGATCTCCTCTTTGGTCGCTAACTCATCTAAATCGCGAATCTCAACTTGCGCCGATTCGGTAAGTGTTTTAACTACCGCTCGGTCTCCCAAGGCCTTGCCTACAGCTTCGTGCAGAGCCTCAGCGCTATGCTCCGGCTTCCTACTCAGTTGCAGTAAAAGGTCCCCCTTAGCTGTCTTCCTAATGCCTTGAACGTCGCTGCTCAGATGCTTCAAATTTGGGTCGTTTTTAACTACACGAAGCATGTCCGCGTAGCTGCAACCCCCTACGCCTGAAATCGCAATCGCGTCAGTCCTGGGACATTTTTGCATAGGCTTTCGCCCTTTGACGACTGTCCAGCTGCTCTGGTTTGTCTGTCGGGCGGCCTGGTTTGAAGTTTCAGATTCAGCTGTAGCCCGTAGAGCCATTGGTTCTTTTGGGTTCGCTGCACTTCTATTGGGCCTCGGCTTTTTTGAGGGAGTTTTCCTCTGTTCGGAGGCAACTTCCCTCGACCGCTTGGGAGTATTGCTACCTACTGTAGCACTAATGCTCGCTGCCTTAACGTTTTCGCCTACTTTGAGTGGCGTGGTCTGCACCTCACAGTTTTTAACCGAACGGTTGCAGAACGCTTCGGCCGTCTTGTGAAGGCTGACCAGCCTAGCCAGCTCCTCTCTCATTAAGGCATTTATATGCCGCTGACCCCCAAATAAGGCAGACAAACCCTCTAGTGTAGCTCCTATTTGAGCTAACGCTTCTTTTAGTGACTTGGGTGCCTGGCACTCAGCCACTGGAGCCTGGTTAGAAGTCGACGGCTGCGCCAACACCCTCTGTTGTTGCTGCGGCGATCGCTGCAACGAGGAACGACGCGCAAAAGCTTGCAGCTCGTCCTCCATCATGGCATCCATTTCTGCTCCGACTACAACGGCGTGAAGCCTGTAGTGGGCAATGGCTACTAAAATAATCTGAGTTTACAACCCGCAGTCACTTAAACTCAACTTGACTAAAGCGAGAGCCCGAAAGTATGCACTACTTTTAATAACTGCTACTTCACTCCAGCAGCTAGGTTGCTGTCTTTGCTAAGGCTTAGCAACTCACCAACGTTAGTGAGCAGCTGATTGCTCGATGCAATTTCCAGCACTACTAACAGCTGTTAGAGTGAATGCACCTGATTTTTCTTATTGCGCAAGTGTGACGCCTAAAGTAACAAAATTTACGCGCCCACAAAAGACAAGGAAAGGAAAGAAGCCCTGACGCCAAAACACTGACGCTATCGCCCCCCCTCTCTTGCACCACCGAATTATACCGCTTGGGAATTCCACGAACCGCCGCGCAGTAAGTCTCTGGTAGTTTTTTGAGGTCGCTGGGTACGCCGCGCCCACAGCAAACACGTTGACTTCAGTTCTTTCCACTTTCACAGGGGAAAACACAGTTCAAGCTATTGTCTACGATGGACCACGATGACATCGACCGCACTCCGTGAAAACGCAACTCGAACTCCTATGTGTATGTGTGTGTCTGTATGCGTTTGTGTGTGTATGCGTGAAATGAGTATATTGGTATTTTGCAATGTTGAAATTTGGAACACATACTCGTGTATATCTCTGATCTATAAAGTATTAAAATTTTCCCGATTCGCCCCCTAGGGGCGTGGCATATCGGAAAATGTATTTTCCGATATACCAGAAATTATTATTTGAAAAGCTAGAAAGCTGAAATTTCGTATGTAGGTCCGCGTCGACCACCCAAGATCACAAGCTATGGCGGATATATCTCCGCCCATTTGGGGCGTGGCATATCGGATAAAACTGTATCTCCTAAAGTTGAAAATCTAAATTGCACGTGAGCTGATGTTTTAATTCTATAAATATGAGTAAAAAAATATATATACGCCCACTAGGGGCGTGGCAAATCGGACCTGAAGATATAGTGATTTTTCCAATTCTGCTATATATTAGGTTTATACCTCCTACAGTTTAAGATATATAGTTGAGTTACTGGTAGCCTTCTCTATCGATGCCCCAAAAATAATTTTTAAGCCTCTTTCATATTTTTTGAGCGTAAGAATTCAAATTTTGGATGTAGGTTACCGGTAGCTCGTTCTAAGAACTGACCAAAAATGGGAAGTCTACGGCCACTAGGGGCGTGGCAATCGGCATTTATAGTGCCCGAATTGCGACATTTATATGCGTCAGCCATCTATTTATGGATTTGTACATATAAATAAGCTTAATAGATATTCATAATACGGAAATAAACATTTTTATGAAATTAAAAAAATATAAAATAAGCTAAAATAAGAAAAATTTGCAATTTACAAAAAAGTGTTTTCCGCGGGATTCGAACTCGCACCCAAGCCAAATAGCATGTTTGTCAAAATAACTATTATAAAGATCGCCTGCGCTTCTACCTACAGCACCACCGCGTCGTTTCGAAAATCAGTAAGTAAAACGAAATCACATTATTGTTATGACGCCATATAGCAAAGAAAAGCCAGTATAGCGGCTGGAAATTCAAAAACAATTCAAAGACAAATCAATCGCAACGAGAGTTGCTAAAATAGAATAACTTAATAACAGGGCCTCATCTGAAAAAACTACAGTAACGGCTAGAAAATCCAAAAAGCAATCGAAATTCTAAGAATGTGCGAAAAGGCGCGCTTCTGTCTGTACACATAGAATAGACGATAAGTGTGTGCATATGTAGAGGAAAATCGCGCTGATCTGTTGCTAGCTTGAAGCCGGTATCCAATATATGGAAATAAGTATATACTAACAAGTAAGAAAGCTCTAGTCGAGACTGCTCGACTACGAGATCCCCTGAACCCTTGGAGCAATAGATATTTCAATACTTTTTCGCGACTTTCAGCTTACACAAGAAACACGCACACACACACACACGCACGTACGCACACACAGGTATACATACACACACACACGCATACAGACACAAACGCATACACACACACACATACACATACACATACAAGCAACCACGCATAAACACGCATGGGCTGCAGTGTGCGCTTACTATGAGAACTTAATTGTTTAATAACTTTTTTTATGGACGTACGATCTTCATGAAACTTTTAGATTATGATTATAACATGAATATGCATGTAATTGCCAAAGCACAAGTCTCTAGTATTTGAAATACGCTTTTTACAAAAGTGAGGGTGAGGGGGTGAATTTAGAGGTGGGGGGTAAATTTTAACAAAAACCGAAATTGTATAAATTGCATATAAGCATACATTAAAAATTTGGAGACTCTAGCAATAAAGGTGTAGAAGATATAATTTTATAACTGGGTTTCGATAAGGTTTTTTATCGATAAAAAAAGTATGAGATGAGTTATCGATTTTTAATGATAAACTTGATATGCGCGCTGTAATTACGGACATTTTAAAAAAAATTTGAAGTCTCTAGCTCTTATATCTTCGGAAATCGACGCGTTCATACATACGGACAGACGGACAGACAGACGGACAGACAGACGGACAGGGCCAAATCAACTCAGCTCGTCACCCTGATCAAGAATATATATACTTTGTGGGGTCTGCCACGCCTCCTTCTCCCTGTTACATACATTTCAACAAAACCATTATACCCTGATTTCCCATTGAAAATGGGTTCAGGGTATAAAAAGGCAATAGCTATCGATGATTTTCCAATTTTAATGGGATCATGCCCTGTTTTTTGTTGCACACTAGACTTGAAAATTGCACTATATACTCTGGTTGGGCTGTGAATGAGTATTCTGCAATCGGTATCGCCCGACTGCAACGTTCTTACTTGTTTTTAAATGTCCGTATATAGAGCTAATGATGGCACGATTAATCATTTGATACACATTAATTGATTATTTTGTTTCAATTCACGATTTAAAATGGGTTTTGAATAATCGAGACAATCGATGATTTGCTCAAAAAATCGCATCGCTATAAGCAACATTGGCGCGCAAAAGTTGGAAAGCGAAGCGTAATTATGGCACCAACAATTAGTAAAGTGTGGAGATTTTTTTTTATTGTTATAGTTGTCTATCCATCACTGTAATAGAGCCACTAACCAGACAACACATAGACACGACATTTAGAAGAAACTTTTTCAACACCGAAAAATCTGTCTAGTAGGTACCAATCAACTTCGTGTTCGCTCGGCTCGGTATTTGGTGGCTCGGGTAATGAAAGATAGCACGACGAAATCAGTGCGCTACAAGCACGCAAACGAAATGGTCCTGTTGTATGCGCTCCGCGGTTTTTGTCCTACTCTTTCTCACACTCAATCTCTCTCTTCTCTCTCTCTCTCTATGGGCTCTCAATTTATCAAGCTCAGCAGCTCACAAAAACTGATATTTGTTGGCGACGATCCCAGCTCTTTCCTTTTGAGTGAAGAGTATACAGAAATCTTAAAAGCGTTTGCCACGCAAATGCAAACAAACTGTAAAGCTAGGTACACACGATGCAAACAATTTGCAGAAAGTTGAAAATAATTTGCAGCAAAGGTTTGCACAAATGTTCACACCAATGCACATATTGCATGCAAATTACTTGCTGCAATCAATTTTTGTTTTGCACGCAAACTTTTGCATGGCTATTTTGTGCAATATATTGCATTAATGTCTACACGTGTTTTCATTTTTTGTTTTTGTTTGCACTGCTTGCAAGTGACACTCATTCGCAAGTTCACTTGAATTGAAAAATTCAAAGAATAACGACGTGTTTATATTATGTCGGCACAACAATCGAGAGTTGCTGCTGTTGCTATATTAGCAATTTTGATAAAAAAAAAAAAAAAAAAAAAAAATGAGAAGTCTGCCAAAAAAAAAAGTTTTGGGTGAAAAAGTGGATTTCTAAAAGAGATGAAAAAGGAGTGCATCAGAACCTTTTAAAAGAGCTACAATATGGTGATGAAAAAAACTATTACAATTTTCGCATGTTAGTCAGTGATTTCAATTTTTTATTAGAAAACGTAAATTTTGTTAGCAATTTCGCGAAAAGCCTTTTGCTTTTTATAATTACTTTTAAAGTCTGCTGACGAAACATCCCATAAAACTCAAAAATTCTCGTACAATTCAATTAATTCAATCGTTTTCTCGCGATCCCACATTTTGCTTTGCCTGCTGCAATATTGCGGCTGAAAGCAAACAGCACATGCAAACAACTGACGTAACCAAGCTAACGGCAAAATTCTGTGTTCAGACGACAAGCAAAAAAAAGTAGCTGCAAACAGTTATTGCAAATTTTTTGTTTGCAGTTTGGGAAGGGTATGAAAGTGTTGATGCGCACACACACTTGCACACTTAGTACATGAGCATTTGTATGACAGTGTGCGAAACCCTTGCTGCCTGTAGCAATTTTAAAGCAACCCAGCATTTGCATTTGGTTGGTCTTACGGACTGTCATAACCACCTCACACATTTGTACAATGTATGAACATACATATGTATATAAGTATATTCATATATTAGTATAGCTAATTATTGATTAAGTCATAAAGGCCCATTTGACAGTCACTCAACAATTCAAACCATACAAAATTAACAAACTATGAAATCGAGAGGCAATTATCATCTCATCTCATACATATACACACATATGCAAATGTATGTATGTGCTCACTTCACAAGGTCGATTGACGGTAAATTTTGGGCTTTACAATTTCCACAGGCAGTTGTACACATAATACACAGTATGGGCTTTAGTGTGCGTGCGTCGCGAAACTAAATTCTTTCTCAATATGTTCGTCAATCATCCGTTGCAGTTCCGTTTTACATGTATTTGCCATTATGTGTTAGTGTGGGAAACTATTCTTGCTGTAAGTGTGTATGTTTATAATACGTGAACATTGCAAAAGGGTGTGCTAAACGAGCTTTTATTATCACTTCAGTGTTTATTATTATTATTATCTTTGCTTCTTATGATTTGTTTTTTTTTTTTTTTTTTTTTTTGCATTTAGTTTTCTATTTTTCGAATTATAAAATTTATGAAATAATATTGAACAGATTCCTATTTAAGACAATTGTTTTTATGAATTGGTGACTTTGATATGCAAGCACACGTTCATTGATACAAAATAAGGTACTTAAATAAAAGCGCGATTCTGCAATTCGAGCCCAAAATAATAAATATGCCTCTACAAGTGATATCCCATAATTGTGAGCATACATATTTGAACACTTCACAAGATTGACCAATGCAAGTGCTGTGCATTAAAATTGCTACAGGCAACCAGAGCTTCGCACACAGGCATTCAAATGCTCATAGCACATGTAGCAAGGGACAGTGTGTGTGTGCATGCTCGACACGAAAACATTTTCATTATGCGTACGATTTGCATGAGCATGCCAAACGATTTATCAAATTTCAAATATATAAATTTCAATTTTCGTGAGCTCCTGCTTGTAATGACATGCATACATACATATACATATTTGAGAGACCGTCCGTCCGTATGAGCAAAAGGATCTCAGAAGATATAAGAGCTAGAGAGCTGAAATTTGGCATGCATACTCGTGTATACCATAGGCAGTACAAGTTTGCTTTATTTTTTTGATAACTCATCCGATAACTTTTTTATCGAGAATAATCGAAAAATCGACCTGGTTTTTTCAGCCTAGTTTGAACACTTTTAGACCTGGAGACTTCAAATTTGCGTTGTATATAAAGTATTTCAAGTACTGGAGACTTGTGCTTTGGAATGTACACACATTTTAGCCTTATGATTATGCTCTGAAAGTTTTATTAAGACTGTATGTCTACAAAAGAAATTATTCAACAAATAAATTCTCATAATATTGCCCACATTGCAGCGCAGCCCAAGCGCAGCCGCTGCCTACTGCACAGTTAGCAGAGCGCGTGCTTAAAAGTGCATGTGTATGTATGTGTGCGTAAAGGAAGTCCAGAACGATTAGAATATCAGCTTTGAGGGTTCAGGGTATCTCCTGGTCGAGCAGTCTCGACTGGAGCCTTCTTACTTGTTGAAGATTAAAAACCTTATCGAAAGTCTGTTATAAAATCATTTCAACTACATCTTTAAATCAGAGTCGACAAATTTTTAATGTTAATTCATATGTTTTGTATAAATGCTAGATTTTTATTATAATTTATATCATTATTTATTTATTTTATTTAAAAGTTAATAAGTTAATTTATTTTATTAGTTTTATAAAGATTAGGGCTGCCATCCGTCCTCAATTTCCGAGACAATTCCAGCTTTTGGAGGTAATGTCCCGGTGTTCAGGGGATTCCGTAGTCGAGCAGTCTCAACTAAAAATTTTTGTTTTGTCTAATATAGCTGTGAAATAATCAAAAGACGCATACGAAATTGCAAAATAACCTTCGATGTAAAAATTTTGATACAAGTCTTACTTGTATTTAAAGCAGAACTGCACCACATATCATATCAAAATCTTGGTAACAAATCTTGCTTTCGAATAGTAATGCATTGAGGATAGTATTACATTGCTTTCCGTTCATATATACATTTTTGTATGTAGTCGGATTGCATTTTCTGCTTCCATTAGCTGCATTTCTTTGTTAATGTCGTCCAGTCAATATTTACTGTCAACAAAGAACCTGTTGTTATTACATACATTATAGTCAATTGATTTAGAAAATGCACTCATATAAATGCCATTCTTATGAGATATTTTGATGAGATGAGTCCTTTTATAAGAAATGCTAATTATCAATAAATTTTTCGAAGCATAGTGGTAGCGGCAACTTCGCAGTTAGAAGAGAGTGCGCTTATGCCTGTGTATTTGTGTGTGTATGAATGAAAATTAAGCTGTACTATGTAACATATACAAATGTAAACATTTACTTTTTTATTGTTTCCATAGGTTCTTCAAGCAGCATGTCTGCAGATGCTACATGTAATGCAGAGGATTTTGACTGTGAAAACGAAAACGTACAAGATCGGCTTGGGATGGAGGCTATCGCCAGTTTGCATCGTCAACTAGATGATGACGACAATGGAAATATTGACCTGAGCGAATCGGATGATGTATGTTATTAATAGTATCTTTTTATATAATATTTACAACATCCTTTTAAAAATTTTTAAAGAGGGTTTAATATTAGTATGTGTTATATCGGCATAAAAGTTGAGTCTAAATAAAAATTCGCGATTATCCGTGCCAAAAGAGCGTCAAAATTTGAGGCGTCCAACGGCAAAATACCTGTCCCTACCATCTAACCTTTTTCATTTTCGATGGTTTTGGAACATAGGCACAAACTCTGATGACAGCCTTCATCATACACAATAAACAGCATGATCCCACATACACATACACACAAATAGATGAACCGTCGTAATCAATTAAAGCTCTAAAGATGTAAGAGATATAATTATACCCTGAAACTATTAAATGTGGGAAATCAGGGTATAAAGGTTTTGACGAGATGAGTCCATTTAGCCTAGTCCGTCTGCCCGAACCACATTGTATTATTATATCCTGAGCCCATTGACATTAACATATGTGAACATATATGTATAAGTTAAAAAACGTTTTGTTTCGTTTACTTTGAAACTAAAACTCTATTACATTATTAGGTGGCTTAAATATCGACTACAGCGGATGCGCCAGCGGTTGCACCAGCGGTTGCGCGTGTTGCTCTCGTAACCATAATTCTTAAGAATTGTTTTGCTGCATGGAGCGGATGCAATGCAGACCGTAGGTCAGCATTTTTGGCGCAGCGCGTGTTGCAGGGCGTTGAACTGCTTTTGACTTTGCTTACGTTAACTCTTCCATCCTCAATTTGACAGTTGTCCTCAAGTGTCAGAAAAACGGGATGTTGGTGATTTGAAGATTTGGAACATGTTCGGTGTTGGTGATTGGGTGATTGACGGTGTTTGGAATTTCGGAAGCGATTTGTAGGATTACTTCTTCTTTGTTAGCTCGCCTTTTTGAGACTAACACTATGTTATGGCAAAACCTACAAGCAATGCTAATAAACCAATGCTGTTGGTAGCTTGGTGTTATTTATTTGAAGATTATCTAATGTTTTTAGACTGAGGATCCGCAAGCGTTTGGCCTCGGATACCGATATTTGTATGATCGGGGTTTTGGGGTTGATATGTGTTTCTTCTGTATTGGAGAATATTCGGTCATCGATCGTGATAGAGCAGTTGTGGTATTTTATAAGTAAAGTGCCTTGGACAATTTTATCAGTGTCCTCCCACTTTATTCTGCCTTGGAAGTTGTTAAGTAGTATGATGTCTTCTTGGATTTCCTCTAAGCTTTCGATGTGATCTGCGTTGCTGTAGTCGCACTTTGCATCTTTTCCTAACATTAATTTGGGTATACAATTGTTTTCTCTTAAATCTATTAAATCTTTTTGATTACAAATTTTTATGTTGCTATAAGTTTTACAGCTGTTTCTTAATCCTAACATTGTGTTTTTATATTTGAAAATTTCTTTGAATTGTAAGTTTACTATTGTATTGTCTTTAATTATAGGTCTAATAATTATATTCTCATAATTTATATTTTCTAGATTAGGAATTTTGACAACATATAATATTATGGTATTATTATGTAAGACGGATACGTCTGCTAACTCTAGCATCTCTTCTATTGTTAGATCTATTTCAGCTTTATTTATTTGTATTAGGTCTAAATCTTTATCATTTAAGAGGATGCTGTTTACTATGTTTAGTTTAACCCATTGTATGGCGTATTTTATGTTTGTTATTTTCTCTTTAATCAGACGGATTTGTATTTGTATGTTAGTATCTAAATTGTTAGTAGGGTACGAATGTTTTTGGATGGCGTTGGTTAAAATATTGTTAATTTGAGTAAGATTATTTAATCGTTGTTGAAATTGTGTGTTTATGATGGTTTGTTGGTTAGTATTCTGAATGAGTTTATTTAGGTTATCTTCTATAGCGACTAAGTCATCGTGGTCAGGAGAGCCAGCCACAAATTTCCAGGCTGTGCCTAAAGCATTTATGGATCTTGTGTGTCTGGTCTTATTTGCGTATAATAAAGAGTGAAATATTGATTTTGACGGTTCTACTTCGAAATGTAGAGTATGATGTAAATCGGACGACTTTAATTCTGTGTCTATGTGATTTGCAAGTTTGTCCAAAGCCTTTTTTAGTTGTAATACGTCTATCAAATGAATTATCCTGGTCGAGGAGTTAGTTATTTTACCTAATCCGTCATGAAGGGTGAGTATGGGACTATTTGTATAATTAGTCATTTCCACTCGTGCCTGTATTGGGATTACTCCCAGTATCCTGTAGAGAAAAGTCATTTTTAATATTGCTTTTATGTACTATTTTTCCTGACTCTGTTTTTATGGTTGTGCCGTTGTCTTCTTTAACTATTTCTTTTTTGTATCTGGAGGAAAGTTTAGATCCTAGTCGTGTGTTGATTTTTACGTAAATTATCTGTCCAGTTTTGTAGGTTAGTATAGGGTTTCTAGATTGGTTGTGATATTTTAGGTCTTTGGTCTGCTGTTCTTTTAGTTTTGTTATGTTATTTTTGCGTGCTTGTTCGAATTGTTCGGGGTCTGTGGTAATCTTTCTGCCAAAGAAAATATCTAGTGGGCGTTGTTTAGTGACTGAATTTATGGAATTGTTTCTATTTTTCTATCTTTGCCTTCTCTTTTAAGACATCTCATTATTTCT
This sequence comes from Drosophila mojavensis, assembly GCF_018153725.1. Taxonomy (NCBI): domain Eukaryota; kingdom Metazoa; phylum Arthropoda; class Insecta; order Diptera; family Drosophilidae; genus Drosophila; species Drosophila mojavensis. The sequence continues at coordinate 918,078 of NW_025318897.1, read as the reverse complement.
GATAAAGTGGAGTGTAGTCGTTCTATCTGTCCGTTTACTGAACTCTTATATGGTGGTACTTTGAAAATTTCAATGTTGGGCTGATCTTTCATCATGAAAGAGATGGAAGCCGAATTAAGTGATTTTTCGTTATCTACTACTACAAATTTTGGTACTCCATAGTAGAAAAGTATTTCATGTAATGGTTGTCTGATATCTTCTATAGCTTTAGATTTTATAATTCTACCTTGCGCAAGCTTTGAGAATTTGTCTATTGCAGTGAGCACGAGGTGCTTTTCGGTAGAATAAATGTCTATGTGAATGATGTGGCCTGGATACTCGGGTATCGGTGTTTCCTTCAGACTTGGGTTTGTTGGTCGTCTATCGTATTTTTCTTCTTTGCAAACCCTACATTGCTTTACTATGTTTGTAATTTTGGTTTTCATTCTTGGGAAGTAGTATCTGTTTTTGGTTTTCGTATGCGTTTCTATGTGCTCTGTTGTGTGTTTTTAATATTTCTTCCTCTTGATCCGAGTCTTTTTCTAAATCTATAATTCTGTTCTGCGAAAATCGTATCTTGAAAGTATTGAAGTGAGACGGGTAGATATTCTGTAGCTTGGCCATGATATCTTCAGTTGTGAGAATTCCATTCATGACAGATGGGTTTAAGTACTTTTTTAGTAAGCTGATAAGGTCGGTTTCTGAAAATTGTTCTTTCGCGATGTAGTGTCTATGGATGGTGGGGAACGGAATGCTAAATTCGTAAGTTTCTCTGTTTTCCTTTGCAATTATGATTTGATTCTTATAAACATTGATAGGGGCTTCAAGGCTTGGTATCAAATGATGGCTTGAACTATCTGCACTATGAATGGTGGCTGTCATTGAATTTATTTGGTTATTTAATTGGTTAGGGGTTCTGGACAATGCATCGGCGACTATATTTTCTTTACCTGGCTTGTAAACTAGCTGGTAGTCGTATTCTTCTAAGATTGCCTTCCACCTTTTAATTTTGGCGTTCCTATGCCAACTACTAAGGGAATGTGTAAGAGGTTGGTGGTCTGTGAATATTTTGACCTTTGAATTTCCGTAAACGTAATTCTTGATGGACTTTAGTGCCCAAACGATAGCTAACATTTCTTTTTCATTTGTTGCGTAATTTTCTTCTGCTTTACACAATGTTCTAGATATGAAATAAATAGGGTGTCCGTCTTGGCAGAGAACTGCACCGATTGCGTGATTCGATGCATCGGTAGTCGTCTGATATTAATGAACTTTTCTGGGGCAACTGAATCTAATTTTATGGATATCTTATTTGAAGCTTGCTTCGATATTCTGCCGTCCTCACCACGTAACAACGAGGTGAGAGGTTTTGCTAATATTGCATAATCTTTGATGAAACGGCGATAGTAGCCGGATAGGCCGAGAAATGACCGAAGTTGTTTAAGCGTGTTTGGTGGTGGATAGTTGGCAATTGCTTCTACCTTTTTTTTATTAGTTTCTATGCCTTTATCTGAAATAACAAAACTTAAAAATTCTACTCTAGTTTTAAAAAATTCGCATTTGTCTATTGCGCTTTTTGAGTTAGCTTCGTGGAGCGTATGGAATATTGTTTCGAGGTGATCTAGATGGGATTTTCCATCTTTGCTGAACACGACTATATCGTCTATGTAAACATAGCAGATTTTTCCTATGTGTTGCCTTAGTATGTCATCTAAGGCTCTTTGAAATATGGATGGCGCGATTTCAAACCAAAGGGGCGTCGTTTAAACTCATATTTTCCATTTTTTATGGAGAAGGCAGTTTTCTCTATGTCCTTTTCTCTTAATAGGATCTGATGAAATCCGCTTTTCAAATCAAGTACGGAGAATATTTCGTTGTCTCCTAGCTGTGCTAATACCTCGTTTATTTCTGGTATGGGATACCGATCGGCGATGGTTACGGAATTTAACTTCCTATAGTCAATGACTAATCTATATTTCTTTTCGCCAGATGCGTCTAACTTTTTTGGTACTATTATTACAGGAGAGATATATGGAGAACGAGAGGGTCGAATTATGTCGTCGTCTAGCAGTTTTTGTATTTGTGCTTCTACTTCTCGTTGTAAAGACATGGGATAAGGGTAATATTTCGTATAGATTGGAGCGTCTGAGGTGGTTCTTATTTCTGCTTGGACACAGGTGGTAAATGATAATCTGTCATTGGGTTTTGAAAATAAGCTCGAGAATTTCTTTGTTAAGTTTGTAATGCTAGTGAATTGTTCTTTAGACATGTGTTCGGCTCTAATATTTAAATTATTAACTGCTTGTATTCGTATTTCTTTGATAGGAATATTGTATTTGTTCTTTAAAGTCATAATGTTGTCGTTAGAAAAGATTACTGCATTTAGCTGCTTAAGACTATCGTTTCCTAGAATGGCATCGAATGAGTCGGCAGTAGAAAGAATTTAATTCTTACGTCTTTGATGTCAAACAAATTTGCTTCTATGTGCTGTGTTATTTTTATGTTATCTCCTACAGAGATTGCATCGAATGGTTCGATGTTTTCTTTTGGGTTTCTTACTAAATTTGGTTTGATATAATTATTGTTCGAGCCAGTGTCAATTAAAATTTTCAAGGTCTTTCCTCCTCCAAGCTTGCATTCAAAGTTTGGAAGTGAGGCGGACTTTTTTCTAAAAAAATGTATGTCTGAATGTCCAACTTGATAATCTTCACCCGAGTATTCGTACTCGTGTGGTGAGTTGTCGGCTAGATTTTCTACGTCTGCATAGTGTTCGTTACCGTATTGTTCCAATTCTGCCTGTCTTTGTTCTTCTATGTGAGTTTGATTTTCGTTTTCTTCGGCGGTTTCTATATTATAATTTCGTGTTTTTTTTTTAGTTTTGGTCCTGTGTTGTATGGAGGACGTTTTCCTATATCGAAATTTGGGCCGTTACCGTGTTGTTCCAATTCTGCCTGTCTTTGTTCTTCTATGTGAGTTTGATTTTCGTTTTCTTCGGCGGTTTCTATATTATAATTTCGTGGTTTTTTTTAGTTCTGGTCCTGTGTTGTATGGAGGACGTTTTCCTATATCGAAATTTGGGCGATTAATATAATTAACCTGCTTCGTTTGCATGGACTTGTCTACGTCCATGGGTTCGGGACGAGGGTAAGGTTTTGGTCCAGACGGACGAGGGGGTGCTACAGGATAACTGTAGTTTGGCTGTTAAAAGAATTGTTGTCCGGACGGACTAGGCTGTGCTATTGGGAAGGTGTAACTTGGCTGTTGCTTGAATTGCTATCCATAAGGTGTTATTTTATTTTGTTGAAAACTGGGGTTTGGCCTATAAGATTGAATTGGTTGACGTGGAATGTTATTTTGTGTTATTGGAGGAGCTCGGAATGATTGCATACGGCCTTTTTGGTTGGCTTAGGAGGCGACATACTTTTGATTTTCTAACTTGAGGCATAAATGAAGGGCTTGTGGAAAGTCGGTGGGTTCTTTAATTCCTAGAAGTCTGGGAGATCACCTTGGAGACCTCTTACGAAGGTGTCAAGTGCCTTATCACGATATACTTTAGTCAGTAATCGCTCAACCCACTTTGTTAAGAATAAGTGACAAATGTTTATAAACGACTGAATGGAATTCTTCAACAGATTGATTACCTTGAGTCAGTCCAGTCATCTGATATTCTAGGGTTATTATATCCCTCTTATCAGCGTAATGTAGAGTCAGGCAATTAGTAATGGCACTCCAGTCGAGTGGTACGTTGTAAGATTCTATTGCTGTATCTCCTAGTCCGGTTATTTTGTTTCTTATTGTATGAAGGATGCCGAAATATCTAGGGCTGCCTTCCTGTCCTGTATAAATTTCCATTATTCTGTCAACACTCTTCTTCCAGGAGCTAAACTCAGCTGGATTTCCATTGAATTCTCTTAAACCTTTGACTGTATCTGGAACATTGTCTAATTCGGATATTCTATTACTATATTCAGGTCTTATTGATACGTCAGGGGCGTCGAAAGGGCTTGGTCTGATTGATTCAGCTGTATTGTTTAGTGCTAGAGTCTCGATGACAATTTTCGAAATTAATTGTGTTAGTTGGTCTATATTCATTTGGGTGTTATTGGGGGGTGTTGATCTGGAGGATGACGCATCATCGGACAACAATGATGGTCTTATTAAGTTACTTGGGTTTGCCATGATTAACTGTAATTATATATTTTTTTTTTGTGATTTACTTATCTAATTCCGTTTTTGATTACTCATTTGATCTATTCTTTTAAACAAAATATTTACTTTTTTAATTCAGTTTTTGATTACTTAATTTATCCATTCTTTGAAACAAAATGTTTACTTTTTTTTTTTTTTTTTTTTTTTTAATTTAGTTTTTTTTTACAATTTCTTATTTTAACTTACAATAAGATAGCAGCTCTGGTCATCCTCTGCGGAAGGTCAAAAGTCTCCTTTTTGGGTGTCTTGATGTCCTACTCAGGTTTTGAGGTCTTCACTTCATCCAGTGGTTGGCTAGGAGCGGGTCTTGTAGCCTTGACGGTTGCTGCTTGGCACGTAATAATTGAGTTATTGTTGTGCTTTATTTATTTTTTGTTGTTTGACGCTTAATAATTGTTTTATTGTCGTGCTGTTTGTTTTGGCACTTAATAATTGTTTTATTTTTTTGCTTTAAATTTTACACGTAATAATTGTTTGATTTTTGTGCTTTTTATTTTACACTTAATAATTGTTTTATTGTCGTGCTTAATTTTGTTAATAATTTCACAGCCACAAATGAATTTATGGGAGTTTCACTGTGAGAATTATTTGAACCAGCGACGGTATCAACTTATGAACACTTTGGGCTATATTGTTATACCGATTACGCACTTAGAAACTGGGTATTCTATTGTACGCGCTGGTCCCTGCTCGGGCGCCAGTTAAAAAACGTTTTGTTTCGTTTACTTTGTCGCAGCAAAGCGACTTATTTTTTCGAATACCAAAATGAAACTAAAACTCTATTACATTATTAGGTGGCTTAAATATCGACTACAGCGGATGCGCCAGCGGATGCACCAGCGGTTGCGCGTGTTGCTCTCGTAACCATAATTCTTAAGAATTGTTTTGCTGCTTGGAGCGGATGCAATGCAGACCGTAGGTCAGCATTTTTGGCGCAGCGCGTGTTGCAGGGCGTTGAACTGCTTTTGAACTGATTTGCTTACGTTAACTTATATGTTAGATAAATGTCTGCCCAATCAGGGCGACAAGCCTAGTTGATGTAGAAATTTCAAGTCAAGTTATATAAAAAATTATAGTATTTTCTAAGAATCACAGTTGAAATTGAATTATGGTTTAATTTTCAGCTGCTCTAGCGGTGTTTTTGCTAACTGTTGCTAAAGGTGTGAAATGACGAAAATAGTGAACTAAAATCCTTAAACTATTAAGCTTCTTATTTTTTCTTTTTGAACACCCGATTTATTGATTGTGGTGCGTCTTTAATGCTCGAAATTTTTGTTCGAGGCCTTTAATTAATGTTACGATTCTATACATATCGATGAAATAATTATATATCCACGCACGCTGGGGGCGTAGCAAATCGGATCTAAGTGTATCGGGATTTTCAAATTCAAGCTAGAAACCTGAAATTTGTTATGGATTTTCGGGTTGTTTACCTAAGACTAAAAGTTATAGGGAGTATATCTTCGCCGACAGGGGGCAAACGTTTATATCTCCTACAGGGCCTGAAGCTTAAAATTTTGAAAATAATGGTTGCGCCTCTTCAGGGGCGTGGCGTATCGAAAAATATACTACAATTTTCACATTTTTGGACTGTAAATATCCAAATTTTATATTAACGTTACTTTTGGCTCGTTCTAAGAACTGGCCACAAATTAGTTGTCTACGATCACTAAGGGTTTATAGTGAAAATTGTAAGATTGTTGAATATTTTTGAAATATCGTACCGATGGTATTTTAAGTTTTGAAAAAATATATTAGTAAGCAAAAAAAAAAAAAAAAAAATAACAATATGTTTCCATTAACAAAAGAAAATAACAAAAAACAAAAGAAGTAACAAAAATCAGCTGACAAGACAGTGTTTACACAACTAAAACAAATTGAATATGCATATTCTTACAGTTTATATTTCGCTTCAAAGTAAAAAATTAAAATTTTTTCCTAAACCCATTTTCAATGGGAAATCAGGGTATAATGGTTTTGTTGAAATGTATGTTTCTTGATCAGGGCGACGAGCTAAGTCGATTTGGCCCTGTCCGTCTGTTTGTCCGTCCGTCCGTATGTATGAACGCGTCGATCTCAGATATAAGATATAAGAGCTAGAGACTTGAATTTTTTTTCCTAGGTCCGTGTATAGCACGCGCATATCGAGTTTTGCTTTAAATATCGATAGCTTGCAAACTCGACTTTTTTTTTGAGGTGCTGGTTGAAATAAGCTGTGAACCACTGTACATATATACAGTGGCTGACAACTTTTTTCGTGCAGCGGTATAGTAAACCAGTAAAGATACCCAAAAAATGAAATAGGGTTTTTATTAGTACTTCATTTCTAGTCATTCATTATGTATTTTGGCACTTCATTATTTTTCTGCTCTAACAAATAACATTTAAAACTAAAGAAAACTAACATGATTGGCTTTTTCCATGTCACAGTTTATTACGTGCACTTCACTTTCAATGACTTTATTGCCCAAAAATTCTTAAATTTGTATTTCGGCAGCAATCGAGTGGCGCAGTCAAGCGCTCTCGAGATTGCTGGGGTCGGGGTTGCGCGGGCGCGCCGTGGGGAATTAGAAATGCCACTACGGGTGGTAGACCGCAGGTCGAGGTCGCGCCCTGCGTTGCCGCCGGCGTTCGCTCCGAGACCACACAGTTTTACTGCCGGAGATTTGCTCGTCCGGCGAACGGGCTGAAGCCACGTTCAAACTACCAATTAGTACTACTATTGCAGACTACTGTTAGTATAAAAGGTTAATAAAGCGGGCAAAATAACTACCAATGAGTACACCTACTTTATTCTATAACAAAACCAACTCCTCAAGCTTTAACGCTAAGTGCTCTCGCGACAAGCTTACAAAATCCAAAATGCGCGCGGTCGCTCGCGCCGAGCGTCGAAATAATTAGCCCTGCCAAAATCGCGTCTGCTCGCTTCGAGTGCTCAAAATCAATTAATTTACGCTTGCAGATTTCACTGCTAGTCTGCTTAATCAGCGTCGGCAATGTAACTTCACCACAGCGAGCTTTTAAGCTGCATGGTTGCATTGCCGATCGCGCGCCGGGACACTATTTAATTCCTACTTAATCTACAAAAACTACTTGCTATGACACTTATGACCACTTAGAGAGTCCAGTCAGACATTCAAGGGGAAAACCTAACAAGTAGAACAGATTTAGTTCAGTTTATATTCGGACTAGAGAGAGTTTAGACCTATCGTTCCAAATTGTATAAAATATATTATTTCATTGAACACAAAGTTGTTATATATTCACAAGAACCCAACACATTGAACACAAAGTTGTTATATATTCACAAGAACCCAACACAGCGTCCCCAATCACTAGTACTCTAGTGTGGAAGCGCTTAACTCTCATTTGCGAGCTCTGATATATATATATATATATATATATATATATATATATATATATATAAGCTCGCAAATGAGAGTTGATCGATTTTTCGTATATGCTCTGCTTCGCATCATAACCGAAAAAATTGTGCGGACACGATCTCGCTCTGAGCGACACTCTTTATTTTCTTTAGAATCTATTTCGGTCAGACGCATTGCAATGGCTCATTCGTGTGACGCTCTCAAATGAGGGTCGCATAAGGACTAATACGATTTTCGCTCACACAAAGACTCTCAGCAAACGACAGTTTGACTAAAAAACTCAACAGAAATGATCTTTGCCTTCGTGTGCATGTAAATACATGTACACATACATACAAAAATAACGCAACAGTCGCGCGTGATTACCCATACAAACGCAACTGACAGTTTGCTTCATTTAACTCAAGCAAACGATCAGTGTTTGACTTGAGCGAAACTAAAACAGAAATAACTGTCTCGCTCAGAGTGCGAGCGAGCTAAGCCAGACGCGACAAAAACAGTTTCTGTCTGAGTTTTTTTGATTGTGTCAGTGAAAGACACTTATTTGCAGACAACGAAAAAGTGTTAACAGTTATTTGCGAGCTATGATATATATACAGTAACTCACACCTTATTTCGTGCAGCAGCATAGTAAAACTTTGAAACCGTATTCCCGCTAAAACAGTAAAGATATCCAAACAATTTAAATGAGGTCTTATTTATTGGTTATTCATTATGTATTAACGCAGTTCACTGTTTTATATTTTATTTTATTTTATATTATAATTAATAACATTTTTAAACTAAGACAAACTAAAAGAACTGGCCTCTTCCATGTCACTGCTTATTTCGTGCACTTCACTTTCAATTACTTTATTGTCTAAAAATTCTTAAATTAGGATTTTTTTTTACCTCCTTTTTGTTCAATCACCTCTTTTAATCGTGATTACATCGAGTTTAACAATTTTCGGGTGATTTCGCTGGAGATTTTTGGCCATTCCTCCAATAGGGCCGTTTTGACGTCAATTTTATTGGATATTGAGCATTTCCGAATGGCCACGCCCATGGGTCAGTGGATTGACCACATTTGGACTGTTCCAGATCAACCAGGACTAGTCAATACCCGGTTTATGTTTTTGGTCATTTGCCTGATTCAATCATGATCGCCCTTCTAGACCCAGTTTTTCGGTACTTTGAAGCAAATTCTCCTTTAAAAAGGATAGGTGCATATTATTGTTCATATCACCAATTAAAACTAAGTATCCAACTTCCGAACCCGACTTTCAGGCCCAACCATGCAAGAGCCACTGCCATAGCTCATATTTGGTTTTAGGTGCTGATCTTGGAGCTCAGTATTTGGTGGGCGCCAGGAATATTTTGTACTTAAATACAAAATAATTAATTCACTATAAGTGTGTGGGGTGCACGCTTTCGACTAGAAAGCGTTGTAAAAAACCGAAGTATTCTTTATTTATTACCAATAATAATGATATTTAAAAGAAAATCTGTCAGCGCAATGGAGTGCACAATATTCTTTGTTAGGGCATCTTTAGCCAACACAAAAAAACTGGATGGTTTTCCGACGCGAGATCATACCACATATAGTTGTCCGTGAAAAAAAGCATGGTGTTTCCAAATCTAAGCCACATACAGACAACGTTTGGCCTTGTGACTTATTGATTGTCATCGCGTATGCCAATCTAATTGGGAATCGAATGCATTTAACAGAGCGTCCGATGATGCGCGTTGCAAATGGTAACTTCTGGTGATTATAGTTGCAACGTGCATCCACGCGATTGGCGAGTGCGCGTTCGGAGTCCATAAAGTCAATTTGTAAAAATTTATAAGGTTTTCGATTTTGAATCTGGAATTAAATTGTTGACAATTTGCAGCAGTATTTTTAACTATTTCTGTTGCTCTAAACAATGTGATTTGAAAACATGAATTGAATTTTCGAATTGACAGCAATAACAGCAAAGAATCTGGATCAGTACCAATAAGCAAGTCGTGCAATGGTTCCGGCAGTGTTTCAATTTCTGGGATTTTTACTTTTCCTGATGAGCAACACATCCCAATCATTTTTAAATTTAAGGGCATGGTAGTGCGGGCATTTCTTGTCCAATGTACCAATGACCACTTTGGAATGAGCGTAATGTTCAACATAAAGCTCATGCTGAAATGCTACGCGAAGAAATGAATGTGATGTAAATGCTTGAAGTACTTGTTGACGTTGTCGGTCAATTCCTCTACGTCTATTGACTACGACTCGTACCTCGTGCTATTGTGGTGCACGTAACTGCGTCATGCTTACACGGACATCTGCATTGCTTTGTTTCCTTTCTTCATCTGATCTTTGTGCTCTGCTATCTTGCATACCTCTAGATTAATGTGTTAGACGACTCAAATTAGCCCCCTTGCGCTTTCGTGGCATTGTTTGCTAATCAAATATAAAAATATCAAGTGCTATTATGGTGCACGTAACTGCCTTACCTTTATGACTAATAAAACACGTATATTTCACATATTAAAATATGCATGAATAATTTTTGCACTATATATGTATATTGCTCATAAATTCACGACGAAGGTTAAGTTTAACATGAAGACATGACCGAAAGCTGTCAAAGTAGGGTCTGTAATGTTTTCTGGATGACAGCTGATAGCGGTAGACACCTAGCGGAGATAATAGGAGCTCGAATGATAGTTGATAAGTCGACTGGTGAAGGTTGAAGAACACTTTGAATTGAGGAAATAAATATACATTAAAGAAACTCTACATAAAAGTGTTCGTAATGCAATTCTTATATCCGTTTGAACGGTAAAGTAGGGGTTGACGATAAAATGATAAAAACTTGGTAGCCCACCCTTTAAACTTAGGGCCATGAAAAATAGATGTTGGCAGATTCTCAGACCTGCCCGACCGATCGGTCGAACCATTTCGGAGGAGCTTGGTAACAAACACCGCAACACGAGAATTTTATATATAAGAAAGATATATAATATACACGAATTGCGTCGTCTTTACCAATCACGCCACTGCTTTGCTTGATCAACTAGTAGGTAAAATAAAATAACTAAATAAAATAAATCTGACGACTTCAGTAATGGCTGGAAACCCAGAAACTAAGGCGATTCCAAGAATGTGCTAGAAAGCGCACTTTCCCAGCACGTTGAGAGTAAACGTGTGCACACATAAAGGATAATCGCGAGCTTAATGACGGTATCCAAAATATAACAAAATTCAAAATTTTATAAATTATACATTTAATTTAAAAGTACTACCTACAAGGATGTACTTACTGTATATAAAAGGGATGATTTCCCGATTGTAATGGAATCATGTCCTGCTTTTTATTGTGCGCTAGATACTTGAAAATTGCACAATATTCATTCTCGGGTTGACAGTTTTTGGGCTTTGAATAAATATTTTTATACCCTGACCCCATTGAAAATGGGAAATCAGCTTATAATGGTTTTGTTGAAATATATGTAACAGGCAGAAGGAGGCGTGGCAGACCCCACAAAGTATATATATTCTTGATCAGGGCGACGAGCTGAGCCGATTTGGCCCTGTCTGTCTGTCTGTCCGTCCGTATGTATGAACGCGTCGACTTCAGAAGATATAAGAGCTAGAGACTTCAAATTTTGTTAAAATATCCGTATATATACGGATATTGAGTTTATTTGCAAAAATCGATAACACATCCCGTTCTGCTCGACTATGAGATCCCCTGAACCCTTCGAGCAACAGCTATTTCAAAGCTGGTCTTTAGTCTTGAGGTCTCTAGCATCAATAGTGTCAAAATATAGAAGAATTTAAAAAATCACTAAATCTTCAGGTTTGATTTACCTCGCCCCCCCTGGGCGTAGGCATATAATTTTTATTGGACTTTATAGAAGCATAACATTAGCTTACGTGCAAAATTTCAGCTTTCTAGCTGTAAAACTCTTGGAGATACATTTTTATCCGATTTGCCACGTTCCCAATGGGCGTAGATTTATCCGCCATAGCTTATGATCTTGGGTAGCCGACGCGGATCTACATTCCAAATTTTCTAGCTCTTCAACTAATATGATTTCTGGCATATCGGAAAATGCAAATGGGCGGATCGCGAAAATTTTAACACTTTAAAATTCGGATATACACACGACTATGTGTTCCAAATTTTTCTAACTTCAATAGCGCAGAAAAAAACTGAGTTCATACGGACAGACGGACGGACATACGGACAGACGGACGGACAGCAAGTCGGACATTGCACAAAACCAATATAGGAATTCACTTTCGTCAATGAGTATAAAAACAAGGTAGCATGCATCATTGCATAGTGTCTCTTTAAAAGATCAGTAATAACACCAAAATGTGCAATATATTTGCTCATAACAGAACTTTTGCACTTGTTCGGCTTTGATTAGTTAAAATATGTTAGCAAAACATGCTATCATTGACTTTGAATTTTTTGGCTGTGGTTGACCTTTCTGGAGAAAAGCCCATATGTTCTTAAACGAAAAATCGACTCACCTCGTCGCCCTGATCAAGAATATATATACTTTGTGGGGTCTTTCACGCCTCCTTCTGCCTGTTATATACATTTCAACAAAACCATTATACCCTGATTCCCCATTTTCAATGGATTCAGTGTATAACAAATAAGAAAACTCTAGTCGAGACTGCTCGACTACGAGATCCCCAGAACCCTTCGAGCAATAACTTATTCAATTATTTTTCGCGTCTTTCTGCTTACACAGGACACACACACGCACACACACACACACACACACACACACACACACACACACACACACACACACACACACACACACACACACACACACACACACACACACACATACACACACACACATACACAAACACATACACACACATACACATACACGCACACAAGAAGCCACGCATAAACACGCATGGGCTGCAGTGTGCACTTACTATGACAATTTAATTGCTTAACAACTTTTTTTGTGGACATACGATCTTCATAAAACTTTCAGATCGTGATTATAACAAATGAAATGCGTTCACTTGACAAAGTACAAGTCTCTAGTATTTGAAATACGCCTTTTACAAATATGTTGGTGAGGCAGTGGATATAGGGGTGGAGGGTAAATTTTCTCAAAAACCGAAATTGTATAAAATATTGTAACGAGCCTTCGGTTTATCCCGAGTCTAAGCTGGGCTAGTTTCAGCTGACTGTGGATTCGTGCCAACAAATTTATTTGTTGAAGCCCCTGCGATATTAATTAGTCACTTGTGAATTTAGGTTTTATAGCGTAAATGTATATTCTCTTAATAAATTTGAAATGTATACGTCACTTAAATTTAAGCTGGTTCGCTGGTTGGCTTTAGCGAAGCACACCTACTGAGCGCTGGTTCAACGCACTCCGGCTGGGAGAGTGTTGTGCTAAAACACGGTAGTTTACCGGGACGATTCGGGAAACGCCAGTACCTCGCTCTGTAAACTCTAGCGGTTCGCTCAGATATACAGGCCTCTCCTACTATCCCACTCGTTCACAGCACAACACTAGCTATGTTTCACTCACAAACACTTCTCTTGCGCACGGCTACGTGAACTTACTTAGATGTGCAGGCCTCGCTTAAGCTCCGGCTGATGTCCTGATCGGTGCCGCTGATGATCCGCAAGGATTCCCTCTGGATGTCCTTGCTGTTCCCACGATGTCCTGGGAGTCCTGATTTACCAATCGCGTTGACTTTCACTTTATATCTTTTCACTATAGTTTCGAAAGCCTCGTATGGAGCTGCTGGTGGACTTTTATACCCCAGTCACAGGCCCTGCTTTGTGTGGTAACGGGGCCTGTTGGGCTGGAGCGGGGCCTTTCTGTTGCTCGTGCCCATAAAACGGTAAAGTGGAGTGATCTGGGTGACGCCTCCAACAGGACTTTGACCCCCTTTCCAGTGCGAGGGTCGCTCCTACAGTATTTGCGTCGCTGTGTGGAGCAACATGTATATGCATATAAACCCACAGCAAATACGTACGTTCATATACATTAATACGTGCATACCTATATTGCTCCTCACACTCCCCTCTTCCTTCGGGAAAACACGAGACCATCGTATTTGAATTTGGCGCCCGTCTCCGCTGCGCTGCTCCGTTTTGCGTCGCTCCATCCCTCGATGCACTATTCTGCGCTGATCGCTGCTGTTAACGCTCTGTTAATGTTATCAGCTGCATTTTTTCCTTACCGCTGGCAATGTTGCATTCTGCCGGTAAGTGAATGGGGTTAATATTTTTATGTCTCAATAAAATTTTAATAAAAATATTGTTTTCAGGCTGGGCATCTTTTCCTTCATGCCCCTTGACCTAATGGCCTGCCGCTGCCAATGCCCACGCCGGACGCTGCTGCAAAACTCGCCTCTCGGTTTTGCAGCCCCCGGTGGCATTGGTGCACGCGTGCACGGCAATGGCCATTTCATGCATTTGGCGCATGTTGTCCCTCGCCGCTGGAGACGTCTCTCTGCTGGTTTCTGCTGCTCTTTGGACCCTTGGGGATGCTCCGGTGGGGCACTGCAGTCATTCCATGTACTGCTGCTATGAGATCGGGCCACAGACGTCGTTCGCAAATGGACACCGGTGTCAAGACTTTGGTGTCGGTACGCTTGTTCGCGCACAGCTCCAGCAAAGTCGCTGTCCAGTGCGCGAGGATCGGTTGCCAAGCTTTTCCGACGCTCAGAGACTCGTAGCCGGTGGGGCCATCCGTGTGGCAGGCGTCTGTAGCCACACTCTCACAGCACACAGCCACATGTCCCACTGCATGCCCCGCGTACACGATGGGCCGCCGTTGCCTCTGCCCACGCCGGACGCTCCTGCACAACTCACCTGTTGGTTCTGCAGTCCCCGGTGGTTTTGGCACCCGTGCGGCGGCCACCTGCCATGCCAACTCACTCGTCGCAGTGTTTTGTTGTGGGCTGTTTTATATGTTTCTGTCGCTTTGTTGTTGGCTGTTTTAGTTGTCTCTGTACGTTTTGTTGTTGGCGGTTTTAGATGTCGCTCACTTTGACATCTTCGTGCCGCTTCGTGCGCTAGCGATCGCTGAGCAGCCGACGTAGGCCCTTGATTCTTGCCTACGCTCGCTTGGTCTCGCTGTGTGGGTGTGTGCAGAACTCTTTCGCCTGGAATGCGTGCGGTTTGTTGTTGTTTTCCGCTTTTCGCTTTCGCTAGAACAAATACATAATTTAAGCTGCGCGCGTTGTTGTTGCGCATGTACCGTATATGAGTGCTGCTTGCGCATGCACTGCTTTGTTGTTGTATCTGTGCATAGTGCATTGCGCATGCACTGGCAGCTAAGTTTTTCGGCGCAGTACTGTACACTGCTTGCTGTCGTGCGCGCGCAGTTCAAATTGTTGTTGCGCACCCACGTAATTTTCCTGGTGGCAACTGTAGTTTTCCAGTCACAGATGTGTTTCGCAACCGAAATTATACACTTTTTTTATTCTTTTTTTTTTAGACTCATTCACGAAAGTGAAATGAGTATATTGGTTTTGTGCAATGTCCGTCTTGCTGTCCGTCCGTCTGTCCGTCTGTCCGTATGAACGCAATCTATTTCGGCGCTATTGAAGCTAGAGACTTGAAATTTTGAACACATACTCGTGTATATCTCCGATTTATAAAGTGTTAAAATTTTTCCGATCCGCCCACTAGGGGCGTGGCAAATCGGAAAATGCATTTTCCGATATACCAGAAATCATGTTTGTTGAAGAGCTAGAAAGCTGAAATTTGGTATGTAGGTCCGCGCCGACCACCCAAGATCACAAGCTATGGCGGATATATCTCCGCCCATTAGGGGCGTGGCAAATCGGACAAAACTGTATCTCCTAAAGTTATCAACCTAGAATGCTGAAATTTTGCACGTAAGCTAATGTTTTAATTCTATGAAGATGGGTGAAAAAGTTATATATCTACGCCTACTAGGGGCGTGGCAAATCGGACCTGAAGATATAGTGATTTTTCGAATTCTGCTATATTTTAGGCACCATTGATGCTAGAGATCTGAAATTTGGTATATATACGCGGGCTGATCACCCAAGTCCAACGAGCTATGGTAGATATATGACCGCAAAAGTTTTTATCTCCTACAGTTCAAGAGCTAGAAGCTTCAAATTTGGATAGTTAAGTTACTGGTAGCCTCCTCTATCGATGCCCCAAAAATAATTTTTAAGCCTCTTTAGGGGCGTGGCATATCGAAAAATACCCTGTAATTTTCACATTTTTTGAGCGTAAGAATTCAAATTTTGCATTTAGGTAACCGGTTGCTCGTTCTAAGAACTGGCTAAGGAGTCTACGGCCACTAGGGGCGTGGCAATCGGCATTTACAGTGCCCGTATTTATATTTATATGCGTCAGCTATCTATTTATGCATTTGTACATATAAATAAGCTTAATAGATATTCATAATACAAAAAGAAACATTTTTATGAATTTAAAAAAATTTAAAAGAAGCTAAAATAACAAAAATTTGAAATTTACAAAAAAGTGTTTTCCGCGGGATTTGAACTCGCACCCAACCCAAACAGCTTGTTTGTCAAAATAGCTAAAATAATGGTCGTCGGCGCTTCAGCCTACAGCACCACTGCGTCGTTTCGATCAACAGTAGTTAAAACGAAATCACATTATTGTTATGACGCCACATAGCAAAGAAAGCACATAGCAAAGAAAAGCCAGAGTGGTGGCTGGAAATTCAAAAACAATGCAAAGACAAATCAATCGCAACGATATTCTTAGAATATGCTAGAGTACGCATTTATGTGTGCATACATACACACATACAAATGAGCGCGTGTATAAGGCTGGAATGCTTGATGCTATGCGTGCAGACTTACATATATACATATGTATGTATTTGCGTATATGTATTTGAGGGCTATTTAAGAAGAAACAAATTTAAACTTATAAAATTATTCGACTAAGAAAATGAAAAGTATTAAGTGCCATTCAGTCAAGCTCGCACATTCCCAATAAAATATCTATTTTATAAAAAACGAAATATGTATGAAAAAAAAAAAAAACACATAGTAGAGGTTCGAACCTCCCCTTCTCTAACGTTACTTGCGTCGCCCTTAGCACCCGCGCCATTGCTTTGCTCGAGCACTCAGTTGCTAAAATAGAATAGCTTAATAAGAGAGCGTCATCAGACAAAACTACAGTAACGGCTAGAAAGTCCAGAAATCAATCGAAGTTCTAAGAATGTGAGAAAGGCGCGCTTCTGTCTGTACGCATAGAATAGACGATGAGTGTGTGCACATGTATAGTAAAATCGCGCTGATCTGCTGCTAGCTTGAAGCCGGTATCCAATATATGGATATAAATACATGTATATTATTAAAAGTCAAAATTGTATAAATTATATACATATGCATGTAATTTGAATGCAATTATGCAATGATCATAGCAATAGCTATCGATGATTTTCCAATTTTAATGGGATCATGCCCTGTTTTTTGTTGCGCACTAGACTTGAAAATTGCACTATATACTCTGGTTGACAGCGGTTGGGCTGTGAATGAGTCTTCTGCAACGTTCTTACTTGTTTTTTTTTTTTTTTTTTTAAATGAGAAGCAATACTTCGCTGTGTATTCACTCCCTTTTTTTTTTTTTTTTTTTTTTTGGAAAAAAAAAAAACAAAACAGCTCTATTGCTCACCCGTGTCTCCTCTCCACGGCTTGAGATCCGCCATATGCGCCGTCCTGGTCCGCTTCTCTGCCTCCGACCTGATCCGGCAGATGACTGGGGACACAAAACTGGCCACTTTATATGGGCCTCCATAGCGTGGTGCCAGTTTTGCTGCGAATCCCTCTGCGGCATTAGACAAGTGGCGTTCTTTTGCCCACACCTTGTCACCTACGGCCGGCTTCCACTGTCGCCTCCGTAGGTTGTAATGCCGCGCCTGATCCTATCCAGCTCTCTCCAGGTTCCGACACACTATCTCGAAAACCTCGCGCATCTTGGCTCTCTCGGCTGGGCTCTGTGCCTCCTGGCCGGTGCCATAGTTTGCGCATCAAACAGTGATTTGGCTCTCGCTCTCGCCCTTGCGTGATAAAGGCTGCCGAATACCCTATAGATGCTGACACGCTGCTGTTGACCGCCAACGTCAACTCTGGCAATGTGTCATCCCAGCATCTCTGGTCACCTCCAGCGAACTGCGCAATCATCTTTTTCACTGCCCTGTTGGCCCTCAAAGTTTGATTCTCTTGAGGTGTGTATGGTGCTGTCAGCTGGTGGCGCACCACAAGCTCCTCTAGAAACACCTTGAATGGCCGACTGGTGAATTGGGTACCATTATCCGTAATGAGCACCTTTGGCGTGCCGAACCGTGCCAAGATCCGCTCTCGAAATGCCTTTTGGAGAGCCGCGCTATTCGCACTCCGCAGCGGAACCATCTCCGTCCATTTCGAAAAGCGATCTATGAAAACCAAAAGCATAGTGTTCCCATGCTTTGATCTCGGCAGTGGGCCAACAAAATCGGCACAAACTGTTGCGCATTGCTCCTCGGGCACCTGCGTCAGCATTTGCCCAGCAGCTTGCAGCTGACTGGGCTTATATCGCTGACACACTTCGCAGCGCTATACGTATGTTCTCACATCCCGGTACATACCTGGCCAGTTATTACTGGTATTCCGCGCTGCCACCCGGCGATTGTTTTTAGGCTCCCAAGGTGGCCAGCGGTAGCTGCGTCGTGATTTTCCTCCAGTACTTGTTTGCGCCGGTCCGCCGGCACGCACAACTTCCATGCAGTTACATCCTCGTGGCCGGCTTGATGCGGGATGTGCCGATATAGGTTTCCAGCCTCTTCCATATATTCTGGCGCCTTCTTTATGTCCTGTCGAAGCTTGGTAAGCCAGCGACATCCTGTCCCAACTGGCATCTCCTTGCTCTTGACCAAACGGCACGCCTCTTTGCCCAGAGGCTGCCGTGAGAGCGCATCTGCTACCACATTCTGCTTGCCCTTCCTGTAGCGAATCTCGAAGTCATACTGCTGCAGCTCTAGTGCCCATCTGGCAATCCTTCCCGTTGGGCTCTCGATCGAATTGAGCCACTTCAGAGCCATATGGTCAGTGACCACTACAAATTTGCAGCCTTCCAGGTATGGCCTGAGCTTTCGTATGCCCCTAATTATAGCCAGACACTCTTTCTCAGTAGCTGAATAGTTCTTTTCAGCACTGTTCAGTGTCCGGCTGGCATACGAAATGACGCGCTCTCCGTCCTCCGAGGTCTGCGTCAAGATTGCCCCAAGCCCATAATTGCTTGCGTCCGTTTGCAAGCAAAACGGCTTCGAGAAATCAGGGCACGCCAGCACCGGTGACTCCGTCAATTTGCCTTTACCGTCTGGAACGCTCTTTGCCGCTCCTCTGTCCACTCCCACTTCGTGCCCTTTTTAAGCAGTGCATTTAGCGGATGCACTGTGGCTGCAAAGTCTGGTACGAAGCGGCGGTACCATGAAGCCACGCCCACGTATTGGAGTAACTCTTTTACGTTTGTGGGTGGCTTCAGCTCGGCGATAGCGGCCACTTTCTCTGGATCCGTGCAAATGCCATCCTCCGTGACTTTGTGACCCAGATACTTTAGCTCCTTCTTGAAAAAATAGCACTTGTCGATGTTGTATTTCAAGTTGGCTGCCCGTAGTCGCCGGAACACCTCTCGTAGGTTGTTCATATGCTCCTGTCGCGTTCGGCCGATGACGATGATGCCGTCCAGGTAGGCAAAGGCATGGGGCTTAATTTCTGGGCCGGTAACTCCAGTGCTCGCTGAAATGTTGCCGGCGCAGAATGGAGTCCACACGGCATCACTTTCCACTGATAAAGCCCCTTTCCTGGCACCGTGAATGCCGTCAGTGGTCTGCTGGCTTTCTCCATAGGTATCTGCCAATATCCATCCTTCAAATCCAGGCTGCTGATGTAGCGCGCCTCTCGCAGCTGATCCAAAATGTGATGCACACGCGGCAAAGGGTATGCATCTTTAATGGATCTGCTGTTCAGCTGTCGAAAATCCACACATAGCCGCCACTTCCCATTCTTCTTGCGAACCATGACAATCGGCGCGCTATGTGGGCTCTTCGAGGGCTCGATGCAGCCTTTGGCCAGCAGCTCATCCACCTGCAGGTTGATCTCCGCCTGAATTTTTGGATTTTTGGGGAAGTAGCGCTGCTTTATGGGCCTGTTGTCCTGCATCCTGATCCGGTGCTCCGTGATCCTGGTGTTGCCTTTCACATGCTGGAACTTCTCCAGCTCATGCCTCAGAAAAGCGTCCACCTCTGGGTCTTTGTGCATAGGCGTTGGCTGCTCCATCTTCGCCTCCGCTGGCGTCTCTGGGTCCGCCTCCACTCTGGCCACAGCCACGGACAGCTTCTCCTCTGACTGTCCGCTCGACTGTGGAATTCTCGGCTTGATCCTCAGTGTCAAGCCGCCGCATTCCAGTGTGGTGCCCATGCTGGCCAAGAAATCCCAGCCCAGCACCAAATCGTCGATCACTCCTGGCAGAATCAGCAACGGGATCTGGATTTGCTGATTCCCCAGGCTGATCGTCGTCTCCAGTTGCGAGTCCACCTGACTGCAACTGCCGTCCGCTAAGCGTATGCGCCGCCGTGTAGCACGCACCACGCCCACTCCTCCGAGCCTGTCAGCAAGCTTTTCGCTGATAAAGCTGCTTGTGGCTCCCGTGTCGATCGCAGCTCTTTGTTGAGTAGCTCCAATGGCCACGATCGCTGTCATCTGGCTGCCTTCATCCTGAAGACGGCCCACTAGCACCTGGGGGCTCCTGGCCGCTGCTCCCACTCGCCCCTTGATGGCGGGTGCCGCTGTTCGTTTCCCGACTGGCAACAGGCAAACGTTCTCACTCCAATGCGCCCGCACTGCTAGCAGAAATCCAGTGCCTTGTTGCGGCACTTAAAAGCGCGGTGCCCCTCCTGGCCACACACTCGGCATGCCCTGCCTGGGTTTGGGATGTGTGTTCGTGCTCCGGCTGTGCCTGTCCTTGGCGCAGGCGAAGGCTTTGCCTCATCCTCCATGCGGCGATACTCCACATCGCCTCCAGCGTCGTCCATGGCCATCAGTCGTGACCGGCCAGGCCGTGGCTGTTGCCGCAACCGCTCGCGGTCCCTCTCCAGCTCCTCAAACTCATCTGCCAGTTGCATCAATTCCACTAGATTATGGAATTGATATGGGCGGGCGTAGGCACGCAGATCGGGCAGGCTGTTGTTATAGATGAGCTTCATCTCGCGGTCTGCTCCATAGCGCAGAGGCCGTATGAGAGTCTGCATCTCCACCATGTAGACCTTGAAGCTCTCATCTACCATTTGCCTCCGGCGTTTGACGTCATCCTCCAGCTTCTCCAGATAACCTCTGGGCAGGAAAAACTCCTGGAAGCTGCGCACGAATGTCGCCCACGCCGTCCACTGCCGGTTGTTGGCCACGTACCACTTCAAGGCCATGCCTTTCAGCAGCTCTGGCATCGCTCTCGGGATCATGTCCAGATCCAGGCCATATGTGTCCGCCGACCACTCCACCTGCTCCAAGAACTCCAAAGGCTTGGTGGTGCCATCAAATCGGAAGCTCCACTCTCGCACTTGTTTGGCCACCTTTGGATATTCTTGGGCTGTGTTGCCGAGTCCTCGTGGCCTTATTTCAGGTTGCGGGGTGGATGTGGCTCTCATCTCACCCTGTGTCCTGCAGTCGCGCTGCTGCGCTTGTGGAGGGCACACAGAGCCGCGCCACATGCGCAAGCTCTGATTCCAGGTCGTCATCCACCACGGCTGTTGTCGCCTCATCCCTGAGTGAGGCACGGCGTCCATGCAGTCGCCCCAACTCGGCGATCCTCAGTGAATAAGGAATGCTTCCATCATTCCCCTCAACACAACTCCGCATCGCGTCCAGTTTGCCTGACAAGCTCACCCCGAACTCGTCACCATAACGCAGCACTTCATCCTATTTCAGATTATATACCCACGCTCACACCATATTCACAAATATTCGCTAATTAATCTCTTATCGCATGGCCCCACGTTGGGCGCCAGTTGTAACGAACCTTCGGTTTATCCCGAGTCAAGGCTGGGCTAGTTTCAGCAGGCTGTGGATTCGTGCCAACAAATTTATTTGTTGAAGCCCCTACGATATTAATTAGACACTTGTGAATTTAGGTTTAATAGCGTAAATGTATATTCTCTTAAATAAGTTTGAAATGTACACGTCACTTAAATTTATGCTGGTTCGCTGGTTGGCTTTAGCGAAGCACACCTACTGAGCGCTGGTTCAACGCACTCCGGCTGGGACGATTCGGGAAACGCCAGGACCTCGCTCTGTAAACTCTGGCGGTTCGCTCAGATATACAGGCCTCTCGTACTATCCCACTCGTTCACAGCACAACACTAGCTATGTTTCACTCATAAACACTTCTCTTGCGCACGGCTACGTGAACTTACTCAGATGTGCAGGCCTCGCTTAAGCCGCTGATATGGACGGACAGGGCCCAATCAATTCAACTCGTCGCCCTGATCAAGAATATATATACTTTGTGGGGTCTGCCACGCCTCCTTCTACCTGTTACATACATTTCAACCAAACCATTATACCCTGATTTCCCATTTACAATGGGTTCAGGGTATGAAAACCTGGACAAGTTATCGATTATTGAAGAAAATCTCGATATGCGCGTGGTAAACACGGACCTTGAAAAAAAATAAAGTCTCTAGCTCTTATATCTTCTCAGATTGACGCGTTAAAACATACGAACAGACGGACGGACAGGCGGACAGGGCTAAATTGACTGAGCTCGTTGTGGGGTCTGCCACGCCACCGTGATTTGCCATTTTCAATGGGTTCTAAGTATAAATAAAAGAACACAAGGTCATTCCAGGATTAAAAGATCTCCTAGTCAGCCACCGCAACTGGAATTTTCTTAGTTATTTGCTACTTTATTTTAATTTAATTACTTTTTTTTCAATAGTTTCTACGTGAAGAACTTAAATATGACTCTGGCTATGAAAAACGTCAAAAAGCATTTCATTTCAATGATGACATGCATATTTCAGTAAAGGAATTATGGGATGCTTGGTTGCGCTCTGAAGTACATAATTGGACCATTGAGCAAACAACCGATTGGTTGGCACAATCAGTTCAGCTGCCCCAATATGTTGATCTTTTTAAACAACACAAAGTAACCGGTGCTGCTCTACCAAGGTACGTAATTTTATTGTATTGGATAGATATACATACTTAGTAAGGTTGTCACATTAATGCGCTTAGAACCTATAAAAGCTAAAAACTTACAAATGTAAGCACGATTTGACACTCAGTAAAATTATGTTTTATCTGTTTCATCAAGATCAATTAAAAGCGATAAAGAAATTCAGGTATCAGACCATATACCAAAATTTATCGATTAATATACAATTTCCTTTTTAGCTATATATGTATGTATATATATTTATAAATTTTATATGATAGTAAGTTGTAATTTTTTGTATTCTTCACTCGTTTAATGGTTTTGTTGAAATGTATGTAACAGGCAGGAGGCGTGACAGACCCCATAAAGTATATATATTCTTGATCAGGGCGACGAGCTGAGTCGTCCGTCCGTCTGTCCGTATGTATGAACGCGTCGATTTCAGAAGATATAAGAACTAGAGACTTAAAATTTTTTTAAATGTCCGTAATTACAGCGCGCATATCAAGTTTATCATTAAAAATCGATAACTCATCCCGATCTTTTTTTTATCGATAAAAACCCGTATCGAAAACCAGTTATAAAATTATATCTCCTACACCTTTATTGCTAAAGTCTCCAAATTTTTTATGTATGCTAATATGCAATTTATACAATTTCGGTTTCTGTTAAAATTTACCCCCCACCCCCATATCCACCCCCTCACTCACACTTTTGTAAAAAGCGTATTTCAAATACTAGAGACTTGTGCTTTGGCAAATACATGCATATCCATGTTGTAATCATAATCTGAAAGTTTCATGAAGATCGTATGTCCACAACAAAAGTTATTAAACAATTAAGTTCTCATAGTAAGCCAACACTGCAGCCCATGCGTGTTTATGCGTGGGTGCTTGTGTGTGTATGTGTTTGTGTATGTGTGTGTATGTGTGTGTGTGTGTATGCGTTTGTGTGTGTGTATGCGTGTGTGTGTGTGTGTGTGTGTATGTGTGTGTGTATGCGCGTGTCTGTATGTATGCCTGTGTGTGCGTGTGTGTGTGTGTGTGTGTGTGCGTATTTCTTGTGAAAGCTGAAAGACGTGAAAAATTATTGAAATAGCTATTGCTCCAAGGGTTCAGGGAATCTCGTAGTCGAGCAGTCTCGACTATGGCTTTCTTACTTGTTTATCGATAAAAAACCTTATCGAAAATCAGTTAAAAAATTATATCTCTTACATCTTTGGAGCTACAGTCTCCAAATTTTGAATGAATATTTATATGCATACATAAAATGCATTGTATAAAATGCATATAAGTCTACATAAAAAATTTGGAGACTCTAGATTTAAAGATATAGATATAAATTTATTACTGGTTTTCGATCATGTTTTTAATCGATAACAAAATAACAGGGCAAGTTATCGACATTTAAAACAAAACTCGATATGCGCGTGCTATACACGAACCTAGGAAAAAAAATTTAAAGTCTCTAACTCTTATATCTTCTGAGATCGACGCGTTCAAACATACGGACAGACGGACGGACGGACAGACGGACGGTCTGCCACGCCTCCTTCTGCCTGTTACATACATTTAACAAAACCATTATTTTCCCATTGAAACTGGGTTCAGGGTATAAAACACAGCTAATAACAAACAAGTAAGAAAGCTCTAGTCGACTCTGCTCGACTACGAGATCCCCTGAACCCTTCGAGCAATAGCTATTTCAACCATTTTTCGCGTCGTTTTGCTTACACAAAAGACACGCACACACACACGAACACACACACGAACACACACACGAACACACACACGCACACACACGCATACACATATACACGCACACAAGCATCCACGCCTAAACACGCATGGGCTGCAGTGGTGGCTTACTGTGGGAATTTAATTGTTTAATAACTTTTCTTGTGGACGGACTATGTTCATGAAACTTTCAGATTATGAATATAACATAGATATGCATGTATTTGTCAAAGCACAAGTCCCTAGTTTTTGAAATACGCCTTTTACAAATGTGATAGTGAGGGGGTGAATTAGAGGTGGGGGGTAAATTTTGACAAAAATCGAAATTGTATAAAATGCATATAAGTCTACATAACAAATTTGGAGACTCTAGATTTAAAGATGTAGGAGATATTAATTTATTACTGGTTTTCGATAATGCTTTTAATCGATAACAAAATAACGGGGCATGTTATCGATATTTAAAACACGCGCATGCTATACACGGACCTAGGAAAAAAATTTCAAGTCTCTAACTCTTATATCTTCTGAGATCGACGCGTTCAAGCATACGGACAGAGCTAAATCGACTCAGCTCTTCGCCCTGATCAAGAATATATATACTTTATAGGGTCTGCCACGCCTCCTTCTGCCGGTTACATACATTTAACAAAACCATTATACCCTGATTTCCCATTGAAAATGGGTTCAGGGTATAAAAATAAAATATCTATATATATATATATATAATAATAATAAATAATAATATTAATTCACATACATACATATATGTAATCTAAATAGATATTAGATTTTTATACCCTGAGTATATATATATATATATATATATATATATATATATTTTTTTTTTTTTTTTTTCTATTTTCTAATATTCCTATAGGATATCCCTTTTGGGGAGATCTATTGGGTGGCACTTTTTGAGGCGTCTTTTCCTCGGCTTGGCTAGCAAATTTGTGTGCCTGTCAAGCACACAATTTTGCCGACCTTTGCAATCTTTACATCCTTTAACGTCCGCTTGGGCGACCCTAATTTTGTTCAAGTTTGTTTTTGTCGCAATGTCGTATATCTCTAGGGCGTATTTCCAGATAGGGCTTAGGAATCTCTTGCATATCGTGGTTTAGCCCATTCTTCAAAGCTATTCACGTACTGCTGCAAGGATTCCGTTTCTGTGTTAATGCTCGGACTTCTAGTCAAAACTGCAGTGTCATCCGCATAGGTTGCTATCAAGACATTGTCCTCATCTTATCCTGCAACTACATTTATGGTCGGCATATCGGCTGTATATAGATTGTACAGCGTTGGTCCAAGCTTCGAGAATTTTTCTCCATTCACAACAACTCTGAAACATCTATCCATGAAGAAGCTCGTAACAAGTTGGAATAGCTGTGGTGGTAAGATGCTCTTCAATATATATTGAAGACCATCGTGCCACACCCTGTCAAAAGCTTGCCGGATGTCCATAAAATCAGCAGCCGCATACATTTTTTGCTCCATTGCATCGAGGGCGAATTTGATGACACCCACACGATGAAGCAGTTCCGGCGTACCGTGTCCTCGTCTAAATCCAATAAACAATAAACAGCAGCGCTCTTTGTGGCAGGAGTTTTAAAGTTCTATTATTCAGCAAGTCTTCTCCATGGGCTTTTTTAGTTTTCAGCTTATTTATTTGCCGCAAAACCTCTTGAATTGTGACTGGAATTGCAGGCAGTGACATCTGGAAGGGCGTCTCCAAACTTACCTCAATATCTCTTCTTGTTCTGTCAGAAGTAAGATTAAATGGCTTAAATCTTTCAACTAAGCTGTCCTCAAAGATTTTAGCCTTCTGTTGATTGGAATAACACCAACCACACGACTGGTTTTTGTTTGGCGTTTTCGGCATGGCGACTCTTTTAAATCAGCTTGTAAGCTTCCAGAGTGTGTAATTGAAAGATGCATCAGGGCCCGCACTTTCTAGTATTCCTGCTTGGCTTTTGCAAGGACATTTTGCAGTCGGTTCGAAAGTCTAGTGTAGATCTGGTGGACTTTTCTAACTCTTCTTTTCAGACGTAAGAGAGCGTCAACGTTAACCACTTCTTATCGCAAATAGATAAATAGATTTATAACGGTTCTTCCGGTTTGTTCTACAATATTCAGCCAAGCAAAATTGGTGGCGAAGGGGGCGTGGTTCCAAAATCTGTAAATTACAAAATGCTCGTATTCATCATATGTATATACACAGTAAATCTGAAGTCTCCCCGTTTGAATGTGTTCAAATAAGGTTGCTAAAACAAAGTCACTTTTTCGATTACTCTCGATAAAAAAGTTATCGGATGAGTTATCGAAAAAATATGGTAAACTTGTAAGATATAATCACTAACCAGAGAACACATAGACTAGACAACTAGTGGAAAGCTTTTTGCACGCTATTTTTGAGGCTTTAGAACCCCAGACAGCTTTGGACTCGCTCGGCTCCTTACTTTTAGGTTCGAGCTACGAAAAAATACGAACGCACAATCATTTCGCTTCATGCGCTCGACCGAGATGGTCAACTTTTGAACAAAAGATCCCTCTATGCTCCCTTGCTCTCTCTCTCTCTCGATGCTCTCTGCTCTCTCGAATGTGTATATGTATGTATGCATGTGACCACAAGCAGCAGCTCACGAAAATTGAAATTTCGTCGCAGCAAGAACCCATGCCTTCCCTTCTGTGTGAAGAGTATACCGAACTTTTCAAAGCGTTTGCCATGCGTTTGCGTTATTATTTGTGGGAAGAGTATGAAAGCGTTGGTGCGCATAATGAAAATGTTATTGCGACGAGCATGCACACACACACTTACAGTATGCTACATGTACTATGAGCATTTGTATGCCTGTGTGCAAAGCCCTTGCTGGCTATAGCAATTTGAAATCCTAGCATTTGCATTTGGTCGATCTTGTGAAGTGCTCACACTTACATAAATATGTTTGATTGTGTGTACGCAGGGGCCGCGATGCTCACAAATGATGGGGTTATCATTGTAGAAGCAGTTCAGTGCCTTTATATGTATGTGCGTGTGTGTATGTTTATAAGTGTATGCATGCGACATGAGCATTGACGTGTGCCTACGACAACTTAGAATTGTGTGAACGATTTTGGGTTTGACCGGAAGAGGCGCGCTTATATTTAAGTAGATGATTTTATTTCAATGATCGTGGGTTTGCCTATCAGAATGATTTTTGCTAGAAATGTAGTACCTGTGATGAAATATCGATACCAGATGCTTATCAGCTGACTGAACGACAAAAATATGCTAATGCACGCAATAAGATGACAGGCACGGCAAAATTATTTTTTGAAACTATTACAGTTGCTAATTATGATGATTTATGTATGGAATTGATAGAGGAGTTTGATCAACAACTGAGCAGTGTAATCGTAACAAGAGGCAAACTGGAAATTTTCATGATTACGTGTTAGAAATGCGTAAAATCGCTGCACTAGGAAAAATCGAAGATGAATCTACATAGTTGATGGACTAGAAGTGCGAGATGATTTGAAATATCCATTATATAGTTCAAGGTCGTTCAAGCAATTAAAGAAGTGTTATGACTTAATAGATGCTGTGGCTCAAAGGAGCCGTAATACACGCCGTTATGATATGCCGACCAGTGCTCATGCCAAAATATAAGACAGAGCTAAAAAAAATCCATTGTTTCAATTTTGGATCAACGGATCATAAAAAACCCGATTGCCAGGCAGGTATTAAATGATTCAAATGTGGTGGATTCGGGCATGTATCGAAAGAATGTTCGGGAAAGATGTAAACTATAAACGTAGTCGTTAAAACGTACAACGATAACCGAATGAAAGAGATGCAAATGGAAGACAGGAAAGTCAGAAGCTTGGCGGATACTGGCGCAGATGTATCGATAATGACGCGAGAAAATGCGATGAACTTTTTCAAGATCGTCCGCTTCAAAAACGTTGCGCTAAGCTATTAGGACTAGGCAATGTTGCTACGGTGGTACTAGGTGATGTTACTGCCAAGGTCGAGGTGGATGGATTAAGTACAGAACATACGTTTTTAGTTATTCCTAATTCCAAGTTGCAAGTCGATATGCAAATTGGTTATGACTTTCTTCAGAAAATCTTAGTCATTTTCAATGCTGCTACGCCGCGTGCGCATAAACTCAGACGTAGACGTTCTAACAAGAAAAAGCCCAAGACGAAGATAAACCTGGAGGAAGCTTCACTATAGCAAAAGTATCCGCTGATGCCACATTCGCCAGTGGTGACCATCGATACCAACCAGCAAGATGAGGTAGCGACGATACTCAATGGCGAAGGCAAGCGAATACGACGCAGCGCGTGTGTGGGTAAAGTGAAAGTCTGGGTCGATTATATCAAGAGATCAGCGCTAATGCCGGCTAGTGAGATGCCAATAAATCAATCGATAAGAGCTGCAGCAGCAAATGTTGATCAACTGTCCATGAATGTCGTGTGGGACGGGAAGACACAGCCCATGAAGCGAGGGCGCAACGCCATTAAACTCACACAATTCGTAAAAATCAGGAAGCTGGCAAACAAAAGCCCGAATATGACGTGCACCAGTGAGGACAACATGAAGCTTTGGCGTTATTTCGACTACAACGAAGGAACAGATTCCGAGGAATCATCTGAGGCAGACGATGATCAGGATGATCGAATGTGAAGTGGCATGAGAAGCGTTCTCGAACGGTGTGGCATCCTAGTTACACAATAGCAACAGGGTAGCAACTCCGTTTTAAAAACGAAGGCAGTTGTTGAGAAGGCGTTGATGGAACAAGACGGATAGAAGACATTTTAAGAAGAAGAAAGACTTACACGCTGGTGATTGGAAGTTAAGCAATCACAGTGTTCTAAAGTTGTTTAAGAGCTCAATACTCTAATAATTTCAATTACAAATATTCAATCTAATTAATAAAACACAATTATATACAAAATATTGTTACATATATATTCTTGATTAGGGCGACGAGCTGAGTCGATTTAGCTTTGTCCGTTCTACCGCCTGCCTGTCTGTCCGGATGTTTGAACGCGTCGATCTCAGAAGATATAATAGCTAGAGACTTGAAATTTGTTTTCTTAGGTCCGTGTGTACAACGCGCATATCGAGTTTACAAATCGATAACATACTCCGTTATTTTGTTATCGATTAAAATCATTATCGAAAACCAGTAATAAAATTTATATCTGCTACACCTTTAAAGCTAGAGTCGCCGAATTGAAAAGGTAAATTTCTATATACTTTATAGAATTTCAATTTTTTTCAAAATTTACCCTATATTCATCCCCTCACCCACACATTTGTAAAAGGCGTATTTAAAATACTAGAGACGTGTGCTTTGGCAAAAACATGCATATATATGTTATATTCATAATCTAAAAGTTTCATGAAGATAGTCCCTCCACAAAAAAGTTATTAAACAATTGAGTTCCCACCACTGCAGCCAATGCGTGGTTTTGCATGCTTGCGTATGTTTGTGTGTGGACGTGTGTGCATGTGCGAATAATTATGAAATATCAGTTGCTCGAAGGGTTCAGGGGATCCCGTAGTCGAGCAGTCTCCACTGGAGCTTTCTTACTTATTATACTTATTCACGAAAAAGAATTATTATACTCATTCACGAAAGTGAATTAGTATATTGGTTCTGTGCAATGTCCGTCTTGCCTTTCGTCCGTCTGTGCGTCCGTCCGTTTTCGGCGCTATTGAAGCTAGAGAGTTTAAATTTGCAACACATACTCGTATATATCTCCGATTTATAAAGTGTTCAACTTTTCCCGATCCGACCACTAGATGCATGGCAAATCTAAAAATGCATTTTCCAATATGCCATAAATTAAACAAGTAAGAACGTTGCAGTCGGGCGTTACCGACTGCGGAATACTCATTCACATCCCATCAACAATTTAGTAGCTAAGTTTCGCTCTAATACTGTAGAATATACAGGGTTTCCGATTTGCAACGCCCCAACTTGGCGTTGATACCTCATTTTTGGTCAGTTTTTAGAACGAGATAACGGTACCCTAACTGCAAAGTTTGAATGCTTACTTTAAAAAAAAGTGAAAGTACAGGGTATTTTTCAATATGCCACGCCCCTAAAGAGGCGTAAAAATTATTTTTTTGGGGAATCGATAGAGGAGGCTACCAGTAACTCAACTATCTAAATTTGAAGCTTCTAGCTATTATAATTTAGGAGATATAAACTTTTGCGGTTTGCCACACCCCCTGTGGGCGGACATATGTCCGACAAAGCTTTTCGGTCTCGGGTGATCAGCCCGAGTATATATATAAAATTTGAGGACTCTGGTATTAATAGTTTCCAAAATATAGTAGACTTCGAAAAATCACTATATCTTCAGGTCCAAATTGCCACGCCCCTAATGAACGTAGACTTATAATTTTGTCTTTAGACTTTAGAATCATAACATTAGCTGACATGCAAAATTTCAGCATTCTAGATTTACAACTTTAGGAGATACAGTTTTATCCGATTTTCCACGCCCCCAATGGGCGGAGATACATCCGCCATAGCTCGTGATCTTGGGTGGTCGACGCGGACCTACATGCCGAATTTCAGCTTTCTAGCTCTTTAACTAACATGATATCTGGTATATCGGAAAATGCATTTTCCGATTTGCCGCGCCCCTAGTGAGCGGATCGGGAAAATTTTAACACTTTATAAATCGGAGATATACACGAGTATGTGTTCCAAATTTCAAGTCTCTAGCTTCAATAGCGCCGAAATAGATTGCGTTCATACGGACAGACGGACAGACGGACGGACGGACAGACGGACATTGCACAAAACCAATATACTGATTCACTTTCGTGAATGAGTATAAAAATGTAACGGTCAGAACGAGGCGTTGCAGACCTCACAAAGTATATATATTCTTAATCAGGGCGACGAGCTGAGTCGATTTGACCTTGTCCGTCTGTCTGTCCGTCCACCCGTATGTATGAACGCGTCGATCTCAGAAGATATAATAGCTAGAGACTTGAAATTTGTTTTCTTAGGTCCGTGTATATCACGCGCATATCGTGTTTTTCTCTAAATATCTATAACAACTCCCGATATTATTGATTAAAAACCTTATAGAAAGCTAGTTATTTAATTATATCTCCGAAACCTTTAGAGCTAGAGTTTTCAAATTTTAAATGTAGACTTATATGTATTTTATAAAATTTCGTTTGTTTTTTAATTTACCCTCACCCTTATATTCACCCCCTTACCCCCACCTTTGCAAAGGCGTATTTCAAATACTAGAGACTTATGCTTTGGCAAATGCATGCATATTCATGCTATTATCATAATCTCTTCATGAAGATCGTATATCCACAAGAAAAGT
Source organism: Drosophila mojavensis (assembly GCF_018153725.1). Taxonomy (NCBI): domain Eukaryota; kingdom Metazoa; phylum Arthropoda; class Insecta; order Diptera; family Drosophilidae; genus Drosophila; species Drosophila mojavensis. The sequence continues at coordinate 886,251 of NW_025318897.1, read as the reverse complement.
TATTAAACAATTAAGTTCTTTAGTAAGCGCACACTGCACCATGCGTGTTTATATGTGGCTGCTTGTGTGTGTGTATGTGTGAGTATGTATGCGAGTGTGTGTGTGTGCGTGTTTCTTGTGTAAGCAAAAATACACAAAAAATGATTGAAATAGCTATTGCTCGAAGGGTTCAGGGGATCTCGTAGTCGAGCAGTTACAGCAGCTTATATGCAAAATTTCAGAGTTCTAGCTTTAAAATTCCAGCTGATACAGTTTTATCCGGAAATGCTTTTTCCGATTTGCCACGCCTCTAGTGGGCGGATCGAGAAAATTTTAACAGTTTATAAATCGGAGATATACCCGAGTATCTATCCCAAATTTCAAGTCTCTAGCTTCAATAGCGCCGAAATAAACTGCGTTTATACGGACAGACAGACGGACATTGCACAAATACAATATACTCATTTTACTTTCGTGAATGGGTATGAAAAACAACTAAAAAGGCTCTAGTCGAGACTGCTCGACTACGAGATCCCCTGAACCCTTCGAGCAACTGATATTTCAATAATTATTCGCACTTGCATACACACACGCGCACACACAGCCATACGCACCCACGCATAAACACACATTGGCTTCAGTGATAACTTACTATGGGAACTTAATTGTTTAAAAACTTTTTTTGTGAATAAACTATCTTCAGATTATGATTATAACATAGATATGCATGGATTTGCCAAAGCACAAGTCTCTACTATTTGAAATACGCCTTTTACAAATATGTGGATAATGGAGTGAATTAGAGGTGGGGGTAAATTTTGACAAAAATCGAAATTCCATAAAGTGCATATATTTTAAAAATTTGGAGACTCTAGCTTTAAAATTGTAGAAGATATAATTTTATAAAAAATTTTGGATACGATTTTTTATCGATAAAAAGTAACGAGATGAGTTATCAATTTTTTGCGATAAATTCGATATCCGCGCTATATATACGGACATTTAACAAAAAAAAATTTAAGTCTTTATTAGCTGCTAGATCTTCTGAGATCGACGCGTTCAGATGGACAGACGGATGGACGGACCGGGCTATATCGACTTAGCTCATCGCCCTGATCAATAATATATATACTTTGTGGGGTCTGCCACGCCTCCTTCTGCCTGCTACTTACTTTTTCACAAAACCATTATACCCTGATTTCCCATTTTTAATGGGTTCAGGGTATAAAACATAGAAATGCAAGCATAAAATCGCACTAGCAGCAGTGTGGGCTTATTATGAAATTTAATTGCTTAATAACTTTTCTTGTTGATGAACTATGCTCATAAAACTTTTAGGTGGTTAATATAACATTAAAGGGCGTGTGTCTGCCAAAGAACAAGTCTCTAGTATTTGAAATACGCCTTTTTCAAAGGTGATGGTGAGGGGGTGGATATAGAGGTGTGGGGTAAATTTTAACAGAAATCGAAAATGTATAAATTCATTTACGTATGTATACATTTAAAATTTGGAAGCTCTAGGTCTAAAGGTGTAGGAGATATAATTAAATAACTAGGTTTCGATCAGCTTTTTAATCGATAACAATAATCGGGAGTAATTATCGGTATTTAGAGAAAAACTCGATGACATACACGGACCTAAGAAAACAAATTTCAAGTCTCTAGCTTTATATTTTCTGAGATCGACGCGTTCATACATACGGATGGACAGACAGACGGACAGGGCCAAATCGACTCAGCTTGTCGTCCTGATTAAGAATATACATATATACTTTGTGGGGTCTGCCAAACCTCCTTCTGCCTGTTACATACTTTCCCATTTCAATGGGTTCAGGGTATAATGAGGTCAGCATATAAAAGGTTATTAAACAATAATTTTCCATAGTATCTCATACTGCAGGCAATGCGTGCTTATGCGTAAGGTGTTTGTATATATGTTAATTCTTCGGTAAGATGAAAAGATACGAAGCATATCAGATCCCAGATAAGTTCAGTGGATCTCATTATCGAGCGGTTTTGACTAGAGCTTTATTACTTGGTTTGCTTTAATATTGTCGAGCCGACATTGCTCACTAAATTGATATACACATTTCATATATACTTCACTGAACTATATTTCTGATATTATTAAAATGATTTATTTTAGGTTGGCTGTAAATAATTTACATTACGTAAGCAATGTTCTAGGTATAAAAGATCCAATACATAAGCAAAAAATTTCGCTGAAAGCCATGGATGTTGTTCTTTTTGGCCCGCCACGAGGTAGGTCTAAAGTTTTATTTGTCCGGCCGCCTTTTAAGTGCTTGACTTATTATGTACAGAAACCGGCACTCGCTGGAAGGATTACATTCTTGTCACTCTTTTATTGAGTGCTATAATAGGATGTTGGTATGCTTATCAGCAAAATAAAAATGCTAAGCGACACTTGCGCCGAATGGCGCAGGACATGGAAGGATTACAACGAGCTGAACAGAGTCTCCAAGAAATGCAAAAGGTATTTTAGGACTATGCTTTCGACAAAATATATTTTAAATGTAATCTGCTAAATTAGGAATTGGAGTTAGCTCGCATGGAGCAGGAAAATGTTGCCACAGAAAAAATGGATCTCGAAAGGCGGCTTAAGGAAGTGCCTTCATTTAGCACGTCAAGCTCAGATCTGGAGGTACAGCAGTTAAAGAAAGAAATTGAGATGTTACGCAATGAATTAACACGTGCCGAATACGAGTTGGTGGACAATTGTTGGACCCCACCTCAGCAGCTACAATCATGGCTACAGTACACATATGAATTAGAAAGCAAAAACCATCAAAAAAAACGTATTTCTGCGGAAAAACAACTTCAATCCGCACGTGAAGCATGTGAAAAATTACGTAAAAAGCGTTCAAGCTTGGTCGGCGCCTTCGTTTCAACTCACGGCAAGAGCATCGATGACGTTGATCGTTCTATTGTTGAAGCACGTAATGCTCTTGGCGAAGTAACTAATGAATTACAGGAACGCCTCCACCGTTGGAAGCAAATAGAAACGTGCCTGGGGTTAAATATTGTCAACAATAACGGACTATCATACTTAGAGAATGTTCTTTATAGTCGTAATGGTGGTAGTAACAGCTCTATTGGTATTAATTCTACAAAAGGCTCTAGAGGTGAGATTAACCATTTTATGATATTTAAGTTTAATTTTCACTATTTACAGCAAGGATCACATGCAGCACCGACGACCTTGATGACGAATCAGTACAAGGTAAGATGCATTTTGAGAATTTTGCACTGCTTGCAACGGAGTAGTTTTGTTGCGTTTGCCTGGCAAGACAACACAGGAATAATCTCTATTGCGGACCGAGCATGCAAAAACCAATGGATATATTTTTAAACATTCGATAATGTGTAATTATTAAATTTCATTCAACAATAATCTGAAATTTCACACTGTGGAAACTCTACCATTACTTGGCATATATATTTATAGACATGAAAGTTTTCTAATACGTATTTTTGATAAAGCATATATGTATACTTAAAAATAGATCTACATACATATTAATTTATTTTGGGAATACTGTCATATTTTAAAGTAAAATTTAAATTTTTTAAATTCCTTAAGCACATAGCTCGCAAATAACTGTTGACCGTTTCTCGTTGTCTGAAAGTAAGTGACTTTCACTCACACTTTGAGAAAGTCTCAGAGATCTTGACAAGCTTGTTCGCGCTCATTTTCGTTTTGTTCTCTTTTGCTCTGGTTGATCCCCGTTAAGTAAAATGAAAATAAAAGTCTTTTGGGATTGCGATCGAGAATTTAGTTTTGTGGGCTGTTGTGTTTATATACTTATCTATTAAATATATTAATTTTTATTATATAAAATATATATAATACTATATACATATATATGTATATAATACTACATGCAAATAGTACAGCGAACATTATTAGCAAATAAACTTAAATTGCTCTTTGAAAAAATTTATTTCTTTTAATCTAAACACACAAAATAATGTGTAGACCGTTTGCATTGAGTTTATCATTATCTCACTTACTGAGTCTCATTGCGTGAACGTCACATGGCACATGCGAGTACCGTGGTTGTAAACCCCCATCGGGGTACACGTCACGTAAAACAAATCAAGGATTCTGTCCGTCTGTCCGTATGAACGCAGTTTATTTCGGCGCTTTTGAAGCTAGAGACTTGAAATTTGGTACACATACTCGTGATTTATAAAGTGCTAAAATATTTCCGATCCGCCCACTATGGGCGTGGCGAATCGGAAAATGCATTTCCAACATTTCGGCCGGTATCTCACGAATAAATGCTTCAATGTTGTCTTCAAATGCGTCAATTGGTAGGAGCGCGAGTTACCAGTCTGGAGTCGTCCTCGGAGGATGGATGGGGAGTGCTGCGTATCAATTGCCAGTAATGAGACGATCCAGATGCTGTTGCTAGAGATATTCCTGTGTAATTCTTTGATTGTAATGAAAAAGACATCCGTCTTCTTTACTTGCTCGATTCGAACTGAGCATACATTTATTCAAGAAAATATATATATCGCTAAATCTAAACCAAGCTGACTGTAATGTATCTTTTGTTTATATGTGTCGCGACATTCTGCCCAAAGCTGATGTTGCAGTTTCGCAACATAGTCTTGGTCAGCAGTCGTGCCCACACGAATTGGAGCAATGTGCTGTGCTGAACCGATGCGGTTTGGTGGGGGCCATCTCAGGGGGAATTGAAGGGGCTGAGATGGTAACTCCTCCCCCCCTAGTGTGAAGCGACGGCCATAGCGACGGTATAGTTGGAAGTCCGTCTGAAGGTGTTTCCATCGGAGTAAACAGAATTTTGTTGGTTTTGCAGGTGCACACGATGCCAATCGTTATAGCAAATAATGCCATTAGGACGTATATTGCTGTTAAGTGGGTAACGTTTAAGTTTTTCATCTCTATTATTCCGTTCTGTGTGTTGAGAGTCTGTAGGTGGAGCTTGTGTAGACTGATATCATTAATAGTATTATTTATCTTAATGTCCTCGAGTTCTGGAATCGAGAGAATGTATTCTTCGGTGTAATCAATCTCTATGTCATCGTATTTCAATCTATTTATATTAATGGAGCAGTTCTTGAATGTGATAATGGCTGATCCGTTAATTCGTTTCGGTCTGCCACATGTGGATGTGATTGTTGTGTTAATTGTATTGAAGACGATAATGTGGAGCTGTTCTATTTCTTTAATGATTTCTTCGCTGCCAATATCTTTAATGTCGCATGTTGTCGTTTCTTCGTTTAGAATGCCCTTTAGGCACTGTTGGTTGATTGCTGGAGTAATGTTGTCTTCGCAGATATATGACTGATGGACTTTCGGACACTTGCTACTTATTTCTTTGATAATGCCAGCTTGGTTATGTATTACATATTTTGGTAAAATTAATATTTTGGTCTTATTAATAGGTAGAGGAACAATGTGTATTAATTCATAATTGTTTGTATCAAATATTGGTATGTTAATTTTAAAGGTTACAGTTTTTATACTCATTCACGAAAGTGAATCAGTATATTGGTTTTGTGCAATGTCCGTCTTGCTGTCCGTCCGTCTGTCCGTCTGTCCGTCCGTCCGTCTGTCCGTCTGTCCGTCTGTCCGTATGAACGCACTCTATTTCGGCGCTATTGAAGCTAGAGACTTGAAATTTGGAACACATACTCGTGTATATCTCCGATTTATAAAGTGTTAAAATTTTCCCGATCCGCCCACTAGGGGCGTGGCAAATCGGAAAATGCATTTTCCGATATACCAGAAATCATGTTTGTTGAAGAGCTAGAAAGCTGAAATTTGGTATGTAGGTCCGCGTCGACCACCCAAGATCACGAGCTATGGCGGATATATCTACGCCCATTGGGGGCGTGGCAAATCGGATAAAACTGTATCTCCTAAAGTTGTAAACCTAGAATGCTGAAATTTTGCAAGTCAGCTAATGGTATGATTCTATAAAGTCTGAAGATAAATTACAAGTCTACGCCCATTGGGGGCGTGGCAAATCGGACCTGAAGATATAGTGATTTTTTAAATTCTCCTATATTTTGGACACTATTGATGGCAGAGACCTCAAATTTTGTATATATACTCGGACTGATCACCCAAGACCAAAAAGTTTTGTCGGATATATGTCCGCCCACAGGGGGCGTGGCAAACCGCAAAAATTTATATCTCCTAAAGTATAATAGCTAGAAGCTTCAAATTTGGATAGTTGAGTTACTGGTAGCCTCCTCTATCGATTCCCCAAAAATAATTTTTACGCCTCTTTAGGGGCGTGGCATATCGAAAAATACCCTGTAATTTTCACATTTTTTGAGGGTAAGCATTCAAACTTTGCAGTTAGGGTACCGTTATCTCTTTCTAAAAACTGACCAAAAATGAGGTGTCTACGCCCAGTTGGGGCGTGGCAAATCGGAAAAACCTGTATATTCTACAGTATTAGAGCGAAACTTAACTACTAAATTGTTGATGGGATGTGAATGAGTATTCCGCAGTCGGTAACGCCCGACTGCAACGTTCTTACTTGTTTCTTTAATTATTGTATCTAAAGTTAATAGTCTATACAGATGTTCTTCTGAGTTAGTTGGACAATTTTGTTCATCAATTATTTGTTTAATTATGAGCATCTCTCTTTCTGTTAAGATAAATTTAGGTATTACATTTAGTTTCGTTAATAGGATGCTTTCTGCTATATTATTAATATGGTTGTACAAAATGTCGATATTGAAATTGATTCTAGATATGTATTGTAAAAGATGAATTTCATTGTGTTCTTCGTTCAATGATTTAAAAATGTTATTTTTATAGTTCTTAATGAATAAGTTTATGTTTTCCTGTTCCATATTTATATGGTCAGTAATGTTTTTGAATCTTATTGCTATGTCGTTATTAATGATATTTTGTTGATTAATGTTTTTAATTATATTTCTTTCGTTCTCTTCTAATTTGTTGAATTTGTTTGTAATGGTTATTTCGTCCGTGGCGTCCATGTTACCCGTTATTATTATACGCTTCCTAGTCCGTTAATTAACCCTCTTCTATTTCTGATCTTTGGTACTATTGCGTTAATTTTATGTTTTACTTGTGTTAATTTGGTTTTTACGGAGTTAATAATTTCTCCCGAGAATTTAGCGTCTTTAAGATCATTTAATGCTATTTCAAATTTGTTTACATTGTCAATAGAATCTTGTAGGTTAATTTTATGAATTAGGTATTTGTGTGAAATTACGATTTTTGCGTTACCGAGATTAATTTGTGCCATCTTATCATTGTCCGTTAGATGTTGAATGTTTAGTAATTGAGCGTTTATGTGGTGGCACCTGTAAGAGGTTATATATTTAATTTATTTTTCTTAGTCTCTTCCTGATTTTGGACTTATGTATCTTTTGGTACTTTGCTGTTAGAAGGGTTATGCCCTGATCTACTAATATTTTATGTTTAGAAAATCTAGCGGTTAATTTATTTCGTTGGGGGTTGGTTGGGTATCAATGATAGTTGTATGTATGGGAGGGGAGGTCCTAAATATCTATTTATTAAGTATCCTGATTGTTCTTGGAGGCTTTTACCTGAAAGTTTGGCTGGTCATTGTAGTTATGTAATTGAGCTTCAGTTTGCACGTTGTCTATATCCCTGGTAATTCCCTTGTCTAGAAGTGCTAGGTTTTGAATCTTCGATGCTACGGTTGTGGCCTTGTGTCTTGTGTGTGTTCTGGGTGAGGTAAATTTCACGCTCTTTCAAAGCCCATTGTAGAGCTTCTCCAAGGTTTGTGGGTTTCATTGCCCTGACTGCTGTACCTAAGGGACCCTTAATACCTGATAGGAATGAGTTCAGACAAATGTCGGCAAATAGATTTTTCTTAGTCTTGATTAGTGTTGGTTCTATCTCTTTTGTATCTGTCAATCTAAACAAGGCGATCTTAATTTCACATACCTTTTCGTACAAAGTACGAAGTGGTAGTGAGCTTTGAACCAACGTATGTAGCTCATACATTAAGTTCATCTCTCTTATCGGAACAATGTAGGATTAGAGCATCCTTTATTTAGTCCCAATTAAGGCTAGCTCCTTCCTCTATAATAGCTTCCATAGCTTTTCCCTCAATTTTGTTTCTAATAGCTCTTAATAGCATTTGGCCGTATGGAGTCTGGTCGGTTCCTCTAATGAGGAGAAGTATTTCTTCAACGTTAGTGATAAATTCACTGAGGGTCTTTGAATTGCCATCATAAGTTGGCAAGAAACGAATAGCGTCAGGAATTTTTAGTGTATTCAAACAGTCCACGTGATTATTCATATTGGGGATCTGACTGGGTGGTGGAGAGCTCGAAGTAGATGTCATTGGAGTAATGTCCTCAGTTCTCGCTACAGTCCGGGTTTCCCTAATGTCCGTTAGGCTACTGCTAATTCTAGTCCTACTTCTAGTGCTTGGGATAAGTTTCTTAACTTTACCTATAGTCGACATTAATTGGGTTAATTGTTGTATAAGTAAGTATGTGTGTTTGTATACCGTTGTAAAATTTTCTTAAGTGTGAGTGTATGTATATTAAATATGATTACTTAAAAATAATCTTAGTTTATTTTGCTCAGTGTGGAGTGAAGTGTGTAGTTATGTGTGGTGCCCTGGTGGAACGTTTCCTCAATGCTTTCATTTACATCTGCAGAATTGAAGAAATACAATTAGTGTTTGTTTAACGACATAATTATTTGTATTATTAATTTCTTATTTAGTGTTATATCTATTTTTATTTATTTATTTATATTTTGTTTTATTTATTTTCATATTTTTATTCAGTTCTGAACGTCGACTTCTGCATACAAAAAAGAAAAATATATATATATATATATATATATATTTTTTTTGTTTTTGTGTATGCAGAAGTCGACGTTCAGAACTGGTTCACCAGTATGTGTGAGTTCATACATGTCTGTGCGACAAGTCGTAAGTCGTTGCAATAAATCACATTGAAATATTGTTTCGGCCGACAAGTCTGTACCAGTACTCACAACATGTTGGCTCCGTTCACTCATACCGCTATGACTATCGTTGTGCTCCTTCGTTGTTATTTCTTTTTTTTATACCCTGAACCCATTGAAAATGGGAAATCAGGGTATAATGGTTTTGTTAAAAGTATGTAACAGGCAGAAGGAGGCGTGGCAGACCCCACAAAGTATATATATTCTTGATCAGGGCGACGAGCTAAGTCGATTTGGCCCTGTCCGTCTGTCTGTCCGTCCGTCCGTCCGTCCGTCCGTCCGTCCGTCCGTCCGTATGTATGAACGCGTCGATTTCCGAAGATATAAGAGCTAGAGACTTGAAATTTTTTTTCCTAGGTCCGTGTATATCACGCGCATATCAAGTTTTTCTTTTTATATCGATAACTACTCCCGATAATTTATTATCGATCAAAAACCTTATCGAAAGCTAGTTATTTAATTATACCTCTTACACCTTTAGAGCTAGAGCTTCCAAATTTTATATGTAGACTTATATGCACTTTATACAATTTCGATTTTTCTTGTAATTTACCCCCCACCCCTATATCCACCCCCTCACCCTCACCTTTGTAAAAGGCGTATTTCAAGTACTAGAGACTTGTGCTTTGGAATGTACATACATTTGAATATTATGATTACGTTCTGAAAGTTTCATTAATATTCAAGAAATAAATCCTTATAATGTTGCCCACACTGCAGCGCAGCACAAGCGCAGTCGCTGCTTACTGCGCAGTTAGCAGAGCGCGTTCTAATACGTGGATGTGTATGTACGTGCCGAAAAGAAGTGCAGAGTGATTAGAATATCAGATTAGAGGGTTCAGGGTATCTCCTAGTCGAGCAGTCTCGACTTGAGCCTTCTTACTTGTTTTTATATATATATATATGTATTCGTGTTCGTGATGTTCAGACAGTGTCTGTGCAACAAGTCGTATGTCGCCCCAATAAGTCGCGCTGACGAATTGGTTCGGCCGACCAGTTTGAATGCAGCAAGTTTGTCGTAAACGTCGCGTCATGTTGGCTGCGTCTGTTCATATGCCCTGAACGTATGACACGACGCAACATGCTAACTCAAACCGAAAATGCACAGAACTCGTTGGCGTGGGCGGTTCTTAATGTGTTTTTTATTTTTATTACTTTTCGGTTATGTATGTAAAGGGAAAACAATTATGTATATGTTATCTATGCATGTACATATTATATATGTATTTCGTGTCTGCGTCTGTCCGTGTGCGCTTCTCTTATTCTTTTCACTTTATTGAAATATGATATTCATGCATAAATACATGTACATATGCACGTTTAAGAATTTTTGTTTTAGTTTTTGTTAGCACTCGCAAACGACACAGTTTGTTTTACACACACATATGTATGCACATGCACAACCACAGTTTTTTTTTTTTTTTTCTTTTTTTTTCGTTTCGCATTTCTACGTTCCACCGTAGCACTTTTAACACTTTTGGAGCTTTGTTTTTTGCGTTATACATCTCGTCTTTATATTTATTTACGCAAGAGAATGTATATTTAACTTTTGTGTGAATTAGATTCTTACTGCTTACATGATAACTAATATTACGAGATTCCTCATGGTAGGTTCTTCTTGTGCGGCTGCGCCAGTTACCAGTCTGGAGTCGTCCTCGGAGGATGGATGGGGAGTGCTGCGTATCAATTGTCAGTAATGAGACGATCCAGATGCTGTTGCTAGAGATATTACTGTGTAATTCTTTGATTGTAATGAAAAAGACCTCCGTCTTTACTTGCTCGATTCGAACTGAGCATACATTTATTCAAGAAAATATATATATCGCTAAATCTAAACCAAGCTGACTGTAATGTATCTTTTGTTTATATGTGTCGCGACATCCTGCCCAAAGCTGATGTTGCAGTTTCGCAACATAGTCTTGGTCAGCAGTCGTGCCCACACGAATTGGAGCAATGTGCTGTGCTGAACCGATGCGGTTTGGTGGGGGCCATCTCAGGGGGAAGTGAAGGGGCTGAGATGGTAACTCGCGCGATGAACTTTCTTAACAGAGCACCTATTTTGATAATAAAATTCAACAAGATACCTATTGCAGAATACTCATTCACAAATGATGTCAACCGGAGTATATTCAGAGAGTTCTCAGTGAGAGTTAACAGACGTGTTTACTATTGTGCTCTTCAATTATTCTTGTTTTCTTAGTTAATTATTTTTATTAAATTTCACATAATTGCGGTTCGGTTGTATACAGCAAATATCTATATTATCCTGTGCAAGGTTTGATCCGTTGTTCACTGCGTTTTTAATAATTTGCTTTTTTAATTTGTGAAGCTTTGTGTGCAGTGTCGGTTCATTAGTTTCATTATTTGCATTTTTGCTTTAGTGTTTCTATTTGTTGGCGCTCTCCCCAGTTCACTCTTTCTAAGTTTGTGTGAGTGTGTGCATAAGTTGCTCTCACTATCTACGGTTGTTGTATTTGCCTCTCTTGAATCTTTGATTTTTGTGGTGTGCAAGTATACTCTCTCGCTGAGGACTTTTGATCTGCTCCGTAACGGCTGTTTTTGTTGTTGACTCGCTCTCTCAACATATATTTTCGTTGCGCTCTGTAACGGCTGTTTGTTGTTGGACTCGCTCTCAACACATTTATACCTCTCTTTGTTGTGACATTTCTGTTTACATTCAGTAATTTTGTGATCTATCCCGATTGCCAATATGAGTTGCTGCAAAAAAGCTTGCACTTTCAGGCAAACAGTTGATTCTGCACAAGCGCAATTTATAAGTTGCTGGCTGTGTGATAACATGATGCATACTAAGTGTGCAGGTCTTACTGGGCGTGAATATGACAAGATTATGTCTACTACTAAAGCTGGTAGTGGAGGCATACGCTGGTCTTGTCCGATTTGTTTGGAAAAACAAATAAACTTTTCTAAAATGTATAGTGCTGTGAGGTCTCAGTTTTTAAAACTGAAGAAGATTTCTATGCAGTTGACCAGTGACATGGCTGCTGCTGAGGTAATCTTAAATCAGTACGGCTTTGAAAGTCCTCTCTCTCAATTGGATACTCCTTTGTTGTCGGTAACTCCTTCTGTAATAGTACCGTCATCTAATTCGCTTGCTCCTCCCTCACCTTGCGCTTCTGTTTTGTCGTCGGCGCCCAATTCTCTAGATCCTCCTTCACCTTGTCCCATATCTATTTCTTTTATTGAGGCTTCTATTGAAACTCAAGCCCCTGTCCCAAATTTGGATGCTACTTCTATTGTTGCTCAAACAAAGAGTGACAATAAGTCAGCCTCTCATAGCATTACCTTATCTGTTGTCTCTCCTAGAAAGCAAGTTTTCTTATCTAGGCTTTCATCTGACACTACCATTGAGGCAGTATCGGCTTTTATCTCAAATAAGATTCCGGCTAATGTTTTTATATCGAAGTTTAGTTTTGCGACACCGCGTGAAATTGCTTCGTTCAAAATCAATGTGCCTGTAGAACACTTTAAAACCCTTTGTGACCCTAATTTCTGGCCACCTCATGTAGTTGTTCATGAATTTAAACCCAAAAATCGTAACAGATCGATGCCTATTTCAGTAAATTTACCTTCGGTGCAATCTTCATCAAACGTTGTACCAAAAAACTAAATTACTTACAAACCTCTTCTCAGCTGTCCCTGATTTATCAAAATGTACGTGGCTTAAACTCAAAACTTAAAAGTCTTTTCTTGCATAGTTTCAGTGTACAATATGATATTATCGCTTTCACTGAAACATGGCTAAGTAGTAATATTCATAATAGTGAAATTCTTTCAAGTAATTTCACTATTTATAGACTCGACCGTTCGTCGCGCAGAGGTGGTGGGGTGTTAATTGCGGTTAAGTCCATTATCCACTCTGAATTGTTTACCTTTTCGTCCCTTTATGATGTGGAGATTATAGCGGTTAAATTAACTCTGCCATCGTGCTCATTATACATCACATGTTCTTATATCCCTCCCTCTTCTGATGTACAAGTTTATGCTCACCACATAAATTGTATTAAACAAGTTAATGAACATGTAAATGATAGAGATTGTCTTCTTGTGTTGGGTGATTTTAATATTCCGAACACTTCTTGGTCTTCAACTTGTAATGCAAATTACTTTATTCCGACAATTGATCACTATCTTTTTGATGAATTGTTTAACCTGTCTATGTTTCAGATGAACTCTATTTCAAACCATCTTAATCGCACTCTTGATCTTGTGTTTGTTAATCATGATTCGCTCATTAATGTCGCGAGATCAACTCCTTTCTCCTTACCTGAGGATATATATCATCCCACTTTAGAGGTTTTATTAACTATCGACAATCCTCCCTCTAATACTCCAATGCCTTCTAAACTTAGTCGCTGTTATCGTAAATGCAATTTCGTTTTGCTTAACGAACTAATTAATTCAACAGACTGGTCTATTTTATATGAGTCGGTTGATATTAATTTAGCAGCATCGTTTTTTTATTCTACCTTAAACTCTATTCTGGATGTTTGTGTCCCTCTCCGCCGTATTTCGCCAGTTTCAAAAAAGCCACCTTGGTTCACCAAAACTCTTTCGAACTTGAGAAACATTAAAACTAAATGTTTTAAAAATTACAAAAAGTCTGGTTCAAGTATTGACTGGTCCAAATATTCCATTGCCAAGTCAAACTTCAATCTTTTAAATTCTAGCTGTTATGAGAATTATCTTACACGTTGCAAACGTCAGTTTACACGTGATCCCAAACAATTTTTCTCATTTGTAAACTCGAAGCGTAAATCCTCTGGTTTGCCGTCCTCATTTGTCCTTGGAGGTGAAAAAACATGCAATGATCAGGATTCCTCTGATCTATTTGCTGATTTTTTTCAATCCACTTATTCTTCTGCTGATCTCTACAGCAACTCATATCCTTATTCTCTTCCTGAATATGGATCTGTAAATACTCCCAAAGTTACTGCATCCTCTCTGGCTGCAGCCATTAAGACATTGAAATCATCTTTCTCTCCTGGTGCTGATAATATTCCTAGTTGTGTGATTAAAGAGTGCAGTGTTTCTCTTCAGTCACAATTACTAAAATTGTTTAACTTGTCCTTGGATACTTCTGTGTTCCCTTCAATTTGGAAAGAATCTTTCATCATTCCCTTATATAAAAAAGGTGGAAGATCTGATATTTCCAATTATAGAGGCATCGCGAAATTATCTGCTATTCCGAAGTTATTTGAGAAAATCATAACATCGGCCTTGCAGCATTTTTGCAAATCGATTATTCAACCATCTCAACATGGTTTTGTTCAAAATCGATCTACGTCCTCTAATTTACTTGAGTTCACGTCGCTTGTTAATGACAGCTTTTCCAAAAAATGCAAACCTATGTTATTTATACGGACTTCAGTAAAGCATTTGACTCAGTACATCATTACATACTAATTCTTAAGCTTGAACGCTTAGGATTTTCACCCAGTCTTGTCTCTTGGATTTCATCCTATTTAACGGGTAGAACCCAAAGAGTCTTGCTGAGAACAGCTATGTCTAAACTTATCTTTGTTTCGTCTGGTGTACCTCAGGGTAGCCATTTGGGCCCATTGCTCTTTTCCCTTTTTATAAATGACCTTCCTAGTTGTATCTCGTATTCCACTATATTTATGTATGCTGATGATGTAAAACTTTGCCTTCCATACTCCAGGGCAAATGGACATCTTCACCTTCAAGATGACCTAAATGCATTTCAACTTTGGTGTGTGGCAAACCAGCTTGACCTAAATTGCTCAAAGTGTATGACAATGACCTTCAGTCGTACCGTTCCTCTAATTGTTGATTATAAAATTAGCAATAATTCCTTACGACGCATCTTTACAGTCAAAGATCTTGGTGTATTCTTTGACTGTAAACTTAACTTTAATCTTCATATTTCTACCATAATTAATGAAGCCAAAAGTGTGCTTGGCTTTATTAAACGTTGGTCTAAGGAATTTAAAGATCCTTTTATTACCAAGCGCTTATTTACTTCGCTTGTGCGTCCTATCCTAGAGTATTGTTCTGTCGTATGGTCTCCGCAACATAAACTGTATCAGGATCGTATCGAATCGGTCCAAAAACAGTTTCTTCTCTTTGCCTTAAGAGACCTTAGATGGGACAGTAATTTACGATTACCGTCTTATCATAGTAGGCTCCAGCTAATTGATCTTCCATCGCTAACCAATCGCAGAACAATTTTAGGAATTGTTTTTCTGCATAAATTGATTAGTGGTGATATTGATTCGTCCTCTTTGTTGGGTCGTCTAAATTTTTTGGTTCCGTCCCGATCAACTAGACACTATCGTCCGCTTCATTTACCTGTGTGCACTAGGGATTATTCTTTGCACAGTGCGTTTCATGTTCTTTGTGTTAATTTTAATAAATATTATCACGTTTTTTCCTTAGAGCTCTCTCCTCCTAAAATAAAAAGTGTACTATCAGCTTATCTTAGGGAAATCACTCACAATGCCCAGGCATAAGCATTGGCATACGCTTTTGCTGCTAATGTTGTGTTAGTGATTTCTCAATTCTATTCTTATACTCTATTTTTGGCTCTTCCATTACTCTTTTCTTTTTATTATTTCTTATTCTTTTTATTAACTTTTCTTGCAACTTCTCTTATTACCGGCCATTTTCTTTTTCTATACTTTATCTCTTCTTATTTTATTCTTTTTTTTCTTTTTTTTTATTATTGTTTTTTTTTTAACTCCTTTTATTTATTTATTTATTTTATTTTATTTATTTTTTATTATTATTATTATTTTTTATTTTTTATTATTATTTTAAGAATTATTTTAAGTATGCTAAATATTGTTTAATAACCTACATTTTAATATTTTATTTTTTTAAGTTTTCTTACTAACACTTTCTTTTCATAGCTTCAATAGTATCACTGACCATATTTGGCTGTGAGACGTGGGCATAGCCGGCCGGACTGGCAAATAAAATACCCCCATCGGGTTGGTGTTACTATTGAAATTATATCGTGTACTTTGTATAGGCTTTTTTAAATTAAAATTGACTCTCATTTTTGTCAATAGCTTTAAGAAAATAAATAAATAAATAAATAAAATAAATAAATATACTGCAATTTTCAAGTCTATTGCACAACAAAAAACAGGGCATGATCCCATTAAAAATGGAAAAGCATCGATAGCTATTGCTATCATCATTGCATCATTGCAGCTAGGATCGTCAAATTACATATATCATTTATACAATTTTGAATTTTATTATATATTTATATCCATATATTGTATACCGGCTCCAAGCTAGCAGCAGATCAGCTCGATTTTCCTATACATGTGCACACACTCATCGTCTATTCTATGCGTACAGACAGTGCGCGCTTTTTATCACATTCTTAGAATTTAGATTGATTTCTGGATTTCTAGCCGTTACTGTAGTTTTTTTTAGATGACGCTCTATTATTAAGCTATTCTATTTCAGCTACTAGCTGATCAAGCAAAGCAGTGGCGCTAAAGGCGACGCAAGTTCTGTTAGGGTAGGGAGGTTCGAAACCTCTTCGATGTTATTTTTATACCCTGAACCCATTGAAAATGTGAAATCAGGGTTTTATTGCTTTATTTTTTCGATAACTCATCCGATAACTTTTTATCGAGAATAATCGAAAAATCGGCATTGTTTTTTCAGCCTAATATGAACATTTTTAGACCTGGAGTCTTCAAATGTGCGTTGTATATAAAGTTAATCGATACAAAGATTTTGTAATTTACAGATTTTGGATACCACGCCCCCTTTCCCCCCAATTTGTAAAAGTACATTTCAAGTACTAGAGACTTGTGCTTTGGAATGTACACACATATTCATCATATGATTACACTCTGAAAGAAATTATTCAACAAATAAATTCTCATAATATTGCTCACACTGCAGCGCAGCCCAAGCGCAGTCGCTGCTTACTGTGCAGTTAGCAGAGCGCATGTGGATGCATGTGTATGTATGTGTGCATAAAAATGCAGAATGATTAAAATATCAGCTTAGAGTGCTCAGGGTATCTCCTAGTCGAGCAGTCTCGACTGGAGCCTTATTGCTTGTTTTTTATTTATTTCATACATAATTAGTTTTTTATAAAATAGATATTTTATTGGGAAGGTGCGAACTTGAATGAATGGCACTTAATACATTTCTTTTTCTTAGTCGAATGACTTTATAAGTTTAAATTTGTTTCTTCATAAATAGCCCTCGAGTACATATACGCATATACATACATATATATGCATATATGTATGTACATATGTATGTAAATATGTCTGCACGCATAGCTCCAAGCATTTCAGCCTTATAAACGCGCTCATTTTTATGCGTATATGTATGTACGCATAAATGCGTACTCTAGCATATTCTACGAATCTCAGTTCCGATTGATTTGTCTTTGCATTGTTTTTAAATTTCCAGCCGCTATACTGGCTTTTCTGTGCTATATGGCGTCATAACAATATATTTTTTAAATTTCATAAAAATGTTTATTTCCGTATTATGAATATCTATTAAGCTTATTTATATGTACAAATACATAAATAGATGGCTGACGCATATAAATATCGCAATTCGGGCACTATAAATGCCGATTGCCACGCCCCTAGTGGCCGTAGACATTTTTCGTCAGTTTTTAGAACGCGATAACAGTACCTTAAATGTCCCACACCCCTAAAGGGGCGCTCATTTTCTGATCATAAAAGACTGTTCTGTCGAAAGAAAATGGTACCCTAGCCGCGACTCTTCTTGATAAGTCGCTTATGACTCTTTTTTTATACCCTGAACCCATTTTCAATGGGAAATCAGGGTATAATGGTTTTGTTAAATGTATGTATGTTTGAGATATAAGAGCTAGAGACCTGAATTTTTTTTCCTAAGTCCGCGTATAGCACGCGCTTTTGCTTTTGCGTTTTGCTTTAAATATCGATAAATTGCCCCGTTATTTTGGTATCGATTAAAAACATGATCGAAAACCAGTAATAAATTTTTATCTTCTACATCTTTAAAGCTAGAGTCTCCAAATTCTAAATGTATGCTTATATGCATTTTATACAATTTCGATTTTTGTCAAAATTTACCCCCCACCACTAATTCACCCCCTCACCCTTACATTTGTAAAAGGTGTATTTCAAATACTAGAGACTTGTGCTTTGGCAAATACTTACATATCCATGATATAATCATAATCTTGAAGAAACTACATCCACAAGAAAAGTTATTGAACAATTAAGCAGCCAATGCATGTTTATGCGTGCGTGCTTATCTCTGTGTGTGTGCGTGTGTGTGTGTATGATGTGTGTGTATATGCCTGTGTGTATGCGTGTGTGTGTGTGTGTGTGTGTGTGTGTGTGTGTGTGTGTGTGCGTGTGTGTGTCCTGTGTAAGCAGAAAGACGCGAAAAATTATTGAAACAGCTATTGCTCGAAGGGTTCAGGGGATCTCGTAGTCGGGCACTCTCGACTAGAGCTTTCTTACTTGTTTAATCATAAAAGAGTCTTCCACGAGTCATCTTTTAATCATAAAAGAGTCTTCCACGAGTTAAAATTTAATAATTTCTGACTAATATTCGAATGAAATTTTGAATAATTTGCAACAAAACCAATTTGTTTATTAATATAATTTTCATTTACTATATATATATGATCTTAAAAAATAACAATAAAAAAAGTAAAAATATTCAAAACAAATCGAAATTCAAAACAAACAAGTAAGAAGACTCTAGTCGAGACCGCTCGACTAGGAGATACCCTGAACCCTCCAATCTGATATTCTAATCACTGTGCACTTGTTTTCGGCACACATACATATACACGCAGGTATTAGAACGCGCTCTGCTAACTGCGCAATAAGCAGCGACTGCGCTTGGGCTGCGCTGCAGTGTGAGCAACATTATAAGAATTTATTTGTTGAATAATTTAATTTTTAGACATACAATCTTAATGAAACTTTCAGAACATAATCGTAATGTTGAAATGTATGTACATTCCCAAGCACAAGTCTCTAGAACATAGCTCGCAAATAACTGTTAACACTTTTTCGTTGTTTGCAAAAAAGTGTCTTTCAGTGACACAGTCAAAAAAACTCAGACAGAAACTGTTTTTGTCGCGTCTGGCTTAGCTCTCTCGCGCTCTGAGGGAGATAGTTGTTTCTGTTTTCGTTTCCTTAAGTGAGGGAAAATCGTGTTAGTTTTACGCGACACTCATGTGAGAGCGTCACACGAATGAGTGATCGCACTGCGTCTGAGCGAAACAGATGCTAAAGAAAACAGAGACTGACGCTCAGAGCGAGACGTGTCTGCACAATTTTTTTTGGTTATGATGCGAGAAAGAGAATAAACGAAAAAACGCTCAACTCTCATTGCAAGCTCTGCTCTAGAACTTGAAATACGCTTTTTACAAAGGTGTGGGTGAGGGGGTGAAAATAGAAGTGGGGGGTAAATTTTAACAAAAACCGAAATTGTATAAAATGTATATAAGTCTACATTTAAAATTCGGAAGCTCTAGCTCTAAGGGTGTAGGAGATATAATTAAATAACTAGCTTTTGATAAGGTTTTTTATCGATAATAAAATACCGAGAGTAGTTATCGATATTTAGAGAAAAACTTGATATGCAAATTAACTTCTTGACTTTGCAAGTTGATAAAAAAATAATTTTATATTTAGTGAACTTAGTGTTCTTTTATTAAACTCCAAAATTGAACTGATTACAAGATATGATCTTATGCTGCAAGTCAGCTAATGTTTATACTAAAGCTTCCCTCATTAAAGCTCAAAGCTCAAAAGCTCCCAAGATTGGCTTACGTGATTTTATATCGGAATTGTGAAATTAAGATTTGTTTACATCAAAGCTGGGTTGCCGGCTCTATGGGCTCATGGAAACAACGCAGGGAGATCTTATGTTTATATTGAGGCTAAAACTGCTTACTCTGTGGGAATAGTGCAAGAAGCTTTTATGTCTGGGCTGAGTGGCGTGATACTATAGAGGGAATTATGTTATTTGAAAGTTGTTTACATTTGTCATAAGATTTGCCTGAGTTGCGTGGTGATAACTCCCCCCTTTCTTAAGAAGGATCGTCCTCGATTCTTAACGATTTCTCATTAGAAATTCGATTTGATTATTTATGGCATTTAGTATATCAGAATTTTGAATATTTTGATTATTTGACGGGTTTGAAAATAAAAATGTAATAGGGTTGAAATTGTTCCTTGAACAAAATTTGAGAAGCTTTATCATAATGAATGTAAAAATTATTAAAAATATAATGAATGTTATTTTTGTGTGGTTGTTTTCTAATTCTATTACAATTTTTGATAGAGTGTTAGTATTTTCTAATCGTAATTCGGTGTCATTAGAGGTTTTATATTCAGTAATTAAATAATTTGTAAATTTGTTATGTTTTACATAATTAAGCAGTTTCTCTTTTTCGTTTGTGTAAGTAATATTGTTTATGGTTACAATGGTTTTGAAAGTTATGAGATAAGTGCCTGTAAGCCAGGTGTTATTAACGCAATTTTTTCCTGATATTAAAATTGCACCATCTGTAATTACTTCTATTGGCTTATTTTTTTCTGATATTTTTGTGCAGCTTGTGAATTGCTTATTAACTAAATCGATGAAGCAGTTCTTTTCGTAGACAATTTGAGCAAAGGTATTATAAATTTCGGCTTTAAAGTTTTTTATAAGATAAAAAGTGTTCTTACATTTAGCGATCTTATCGTCTATAAATAGTTTTCCATCTGATTGGGAAATTGCTTTAGCATGGTATAACTTACAATTATGGTTAATGGTTGGATATTTTATGAAAACTATAATTAAACCTTGGTATGAGATAATTGAAAAAGACGATACGTCTAGGAGGTCAATAAGAGTAATATTGAATGCTTCGTGATTAAATATGTTTGTCATGTCTTGTTTATTTAAAATTTTTGGGTTTATTATGTTGGCTTTTGAAAATGTAATAGTGTCGAGCAGATTTGGTAGGTCAAGTGATAATAGTTTTAATCGATATTTTTTCAATAATATTTCTTGATTGAATTTAATATTTTCTAGAAGATTTGTTATTTTAGTAACTTCTTTAAAAATTGCAGAATTAATTTGATTTTGTATATTATTATTTTCAATGAGTTCGTTTATTTTATTTTGAATTGTTAACATGTCATTATGGTCTGGTGTTCCTGTAATCCATTTAAAAATAGTACCTAATTCATTGATACTTCGCTTAGAGACTCTATGGGGTGTAAGTTGAGAAAGAAGGGTTTTAATTAAATTTAGTTCCATAGTTATTTCCCAGTCAGTAGAGTTACTTCTATTACTAAAAAATATTAGCTCTTTTTCAAATATGTCATTATAAAAACTTAAATTAGTAACGTGGAAGACTTCTCCGAATGTTTCGTATAATAAAAAATTGTCAACGTCCTCAAGTAAAACGTAGTCGTCATTGGAGTAGTTTATGATATCGGGGCGGCAGAAGGGCAGTAAAGTGATTAGTACATATAAAATGGTCATGCTAAAAATTAAAAAAAAAATTGTTTTATTAAGATCTTATATTATCTTTATGAATTATGCGGTCTCTATTATTTATTTTTACTGTATTTCCTAAATCTTCTTTGACTACTTGTTTTTTATATTTCGGCTGTAATTTATTTCTTTCGCCATGTTTTTTTTCATAAATGACTTGACCTACTTGATAATTTTTTTAGATATCCTTTTTTTGTTATGGTATTCTAGCATTTTGGATTGAGCTGATTCTAGTTTTTCGGGTAATTCAGAATGATTTATTTTGTTGAATAGAATTTCGCATGGTTTTTGCTGGGTTGTTGATTGTATTGTGTTATTATATTCTTTAACTGCGCGGTATATGACTTCAGAATAGTTAATTATATTAAATTCTTCTTGGATGCATCGAGAAATTTCAATAAGTGTTGAGTGAACTCTTTCTACTTGACCGTTACTAAGGCTGTGTCTGGGGTCTGTATAATAAATAGTTATGCCTGAACGGGACATTGTTGATTTGAATTGTGCTGATGAAAAACTAGGTTCATTATCTAGCATTATTGATTTAGCAAATGGAAAGATTTGGATCAATTCTAATACCTTGTTAGCCATATCAGACTTGTTATTGATTTCTTTAATAACTAGGAATTTGGAATAAGCATCTATACAAGTGATGAATGAAAGTTTTTGAGCATAAAAAATATCTATATGCAACTGTTCACCTTCTGTTTTTGGAATCGGTGCTTTGGAAATAAGTATTTGTTTTGGGTTTCTGTCGTATTTATTTTTATTGCAGATTTCGCAATGTCGTATGTATTGTTTGAGAGTTTTGTATAGTGTTGGCCAATAGTAATATTTAAGAATTTCTTTGAGATTTTCATCGAAACCTCTATGAGCACGAGCATGTGTTTCTTCTATAATGATTTCTTGGTCGTTTTTGTTTTCGATATCTACGACAAATTTTCTGGTAAATAAAAATTTATTTGTAAAGGTGATTTTTAGCTTATTTTGAATTTCGTATAAGTCTTCAAGACTGCAATGGATTCCTGTAGTTATATTTGGCTGTAGAAACTCTTTAAGTATTGTGATTAGGTTGTCTAGTGTATCATATTCTATAATATGTCTAGTTTTATTGAATGGGTTACATTTTTCGTGGATAGTGAAACTATTTTTTGAAATTAGTAGTTGCTGTTTAAATTGGTTTAGTGGTTTTTTTGTTTCTTCTAATATGTAATCATGACTGCTGTCGGCTGAATGTATGGTTTCTATATCGGATGAAGATTCATTGTCAGACGAGGGTTTGTTATCGGACATTTGATTGTTTTCAGTGGAGATGTGGTTTATTACTACTCTGGATAATGCGTCAGCAACAACATTGGTTGACCCAGGTTTATAGAGAATGGTTGGGGAAAATTCCTCAATGAAAGCGT
The DNA here is from genome assembly GCF_018153725.1 of Drosophila mojavensis. Classification (NCBI taxonomy): domain Eukaryota; kingdom Metazoa; phylum Arthropoda; class Insecta; order Diptera; family Drosophilidae; genus Drosophila; species Drosophila mojavensis. Next base: position 863,355 of record NW_025318897.1, on the reverse strand, counting down.
GCCATCTTTTCATTTTTGAATTAGGATTTCGTGCAGAAACCGCGAAAGAAAGTGGTTGATGGTCTGTTTGAATTTCTAGATTTGTAATACCATATAAGTAATTACGAAGATTTTTTAATGCCCAGACAATGGCATATAATTCCCTTTCGTTTGTTGCATAATTTTTCTCTGTTTTATTTAAAGTTTTTGAAATGAATGTTATTGGTTTATTTTCTTGTGAAAGGACGGCGCCTATAGCGATGTCGGAAGCGTCTGTAGTAAGAACGAACTTTTTGGAATAGTCTGGTTGGGTTAATTCAACCTTTGTAGCTAAATGTGATTTTAAAGTTTCGAATGCTGAATGGGCTTCGTCGTTTAGAGATATTTTTGTTTTTTTCGACATGTGTTTTGAAATCATACCATTATGTCCTTGTAGCAGTTTTGTCAGTGGCTTGGCTATATTTGCGTAGTTTTGTACGAATTTTCTGTAATAATTAGTTAGACCTAGAAAGCTTCGTAATTCTCTCAAGTTATTGGGAGGGGGATATTTCAAAATAGTTTCTATCTTTTTGGGGTCGGTTGCGATAGTGTTATGAGATACCATATATCCTAAGAATTCGATTTCTTTTTTAAAGAATTTAGATTTTTCTAGAGATATTTTCATATTGGCTTTAAATAATATTTCAATGATTTCTCGTAGGTCGTTGAAATGTTGTTCGATATTTTCTGAAAAAACTATTATGTCATCTATATAGATGTGGCAAGTTTTGCCAATTTTGTCGCGTAGAATATTGTCCATTGCTCTTTGGAAAATGCTAGGTGCGTTCGCAAGTCCAAATGGCAAGCGAAGAAATTCATATTTTCCATTATTAATGGAAAAGGCGGTTTTTTCAATGTCTGCGTTTTTCATCAAGATCTGATGAAAACCAGACTCTAGATCAATAGTTGAGAAGAACTTTGCTTTACCTAAATTAGATAGTATTACCGAGGGATCTGGCATCGGATATCTATCAGGGATTGTATTGCTATTCAGTTTTTTATAATCAATAACCAACCTGTGTTTTGGTGTGCCATCTTCATTAAAACCCTTTTTTCCTACAACCCATACTGGAGAGTTATAAGGGCTTTTACTTGGCCTTATTATATTATCGTTTAGCATCCTATTAATCTCTTTATTAACGAAGTTATTAACTGAATGCGGGTAGGGGTATTGTTTACTATAGATTGGAGTATCTGTTACCGTTCTGATTTCACCTCTTATATCTGTTCTAAAGGGAAGAGATATTTGTATTTGGGAGTGTTTGGTTTTAATTTCCTGAATGATTTGTTCTTCAAGATTTGCGAGGTTAACCATTTCATCAATGGAATGGTTTACTTTGCATATAGAAGTACTTGTAGAGGATACCGACAATTCTTGTTGCCTGCTCTTTTTAGCTTTCTTCATTTTATGCTTATTTCTCTTGAAGTTTAGTTTGGGGCAATCAGAGTCACTTGATGACGATGATTCTATGTCAGATACATTGAATAATGAATCGGATTTGAGAGTTTCATAATTTAGATAAGGAATGGCACAATGCTCCTTATCTAGATTTGAATTTACTAAATTAATTTTTTCCGTTTTATTATTATACTGCAAGGAACCTTTTGATAGGTCAATTATTGCATTGATATCTTTTAATAGATTATAGCCGATTAACAAATCAGCTTCTAGGTTACTGATTTCATAAAATCTATAACGTTTGCCAAAAATATTTATATTATGAAAGTGTGTTATGATGCTGTATCCGTTTACAGTTTTTACTCTTTTTTTAATAGCTAGCTCCTCTGGGTTATCATATATTCCCTTTTTAATATAACAACATGTAGCACCTGTATCTATTAGTACTTTTAATTGTTTGTTCATTTTTTTATCTATTCTATAGATGAATGGGAGGTCTCCCCTTGCTCCTCTAAAAAATGATCCTCCTGAATATTATTTACGCGCATAACCTTTTTCGGTTGTTGAATTGTTTGTGAAGAGAATCCTCTTTTATTGGCTTGCTCCAAATTTGGATTCTGTTGAAAGGACGGGTTTTGTATTTGAATGGATCTATCTACATCCATCGGTTCTTGAGGGGGTTGAGCGTTTGGATGTTTCTGATTTTGCGAGCTTTGATTGAATCGCAAGCGGTTATCATATTTTTTATAAGGTTGATCAGATTTGTTTTGCTTCGTTTGTTCCGTTTTATTCGCATATGATTGTTGCGAATTAAAGGAATGGTTATAAGCGAAATTAGCTCTTTGATGATTCGCTTCTAGTTCTTGAGCTTTTGCTAAAGCATTTGGAAGGTTTTCTGGGTTAAGAGAAAACAAAATGTTGGATAATGAGCCGTTAAGGCCTGTAATGAAAACTCGCAAAGCGTTATCCCTATTTTTAGTATTTAATTCGTTAATTAAATTAGCTTTATCGCCGTATGTCATGATAGTTTTGTTTATTATCTGAGTTAGTTTTTTGTTGACCAGATTGTAATAGTCAAGAACTGATAAGTTACCCTGTCGTAATACGCTTAATTCTTGTTCCAAAATATGCATCGGACGCTTGTCACTATATGCAAAATCTAATCTAGCAAGTATCGCCTCAAAGTTAAGTACGGTTCCATGATTGGTTAGGACATCGTTTGCCCTACCAGTGACCTTGTTTCGAAGTATTGTTAAAGCACCTACGTATCTTCTACTGCCTTCTTTATACATTCGCATAGCGCCGCAAGCTGCTTCACGCCAGCTTACATACGCGTTATGGCTTCCTGAGAACTCAGGTAAAGATTTAATTATATCAAACGATTCATCGCATCGAATCGCTTCATTGATAACTGTTGCTCTAAACTCCTGTTCATTAGTAGATGATAGTGTTAATTGGGATTTTAATTCTGAAATTTGATCTTGCAGTGCTCTAGTGTGAGTCGCTATCAGTTGAGCTATAATATCTGCTGTCAGATTATTAGCCATTTTTGAATTATCTGTAGTCACCTTTAATTTTCCTAAATTTTCAATTAACTCGTCCAGGTTTAGTACAATTTTAAATGAATGTTGGTTTAGTACAATTTTAAATGAATGTTGGTTTAATACAATTTTAAAACAATCAATATTTTTAATACTATTTCTTATTTAAAAAATTCACGATCGCTCACGTAGTAGTGCTTCTTTCTGGGGGTTTCAGCAAATTGGGTAGGTCGTCCTTCCTTCCTTCCTTCCTTCTTAATCGTCTTTTTGGTCGCAGATTTTTGTTGTTTACTTTTAGTTTTTGGTTTGGCCACAGTTTTTTGTTGTTTACTTTTAGATTTTGGTTTGGCCACAGATTTTTGTTGTTTACTTTTAGTTTTTGGTTCGGTACTTTTACACCTTGTTCATTGAATATTCTATATATTAATAATCGATTCTTTAACTTTTGTTAACGTTATGGTTTTTTTGTAAGCACAATTGTTTTGTTCTTTTATCAAAACTTTTTAATGCACTTTTTGGTTGAGTTCCAGAAACCTTTTGTTTCTGTTGGGTTTAATTTCTTTAACACTTTTTAGTTCACGTTTAAAATTTCGGCGGCGTACGATTACATTAAAAGGTTTTTATATTCTTTCAATGTGTTTTCTTATTTAACGTAGGCCCCACGTTGGGCGCCAATTAACTTCTTGACTTTGCAAGTTGATAAAAAAATAATTTTATATTTAGTGAACTTAGTGTTCTTTTATTAAACTCCAAAATTGAACTGATTACAAGATATGATCTTATGCTGCAAGTCAGCTAATGTTTATACTAAAGCTTCCCTCATTAAAGCTCAAAGCTCAAAAGCTCCCAAGATTGGCTTACGTGATTTTATATCGGAATTGTGAAATTAAGATTTGTTTACATCAAAGCTGGGTTGCCGGCTCTATGGGCTCATGGAAACAACGCAGGGAGATCTTATGTTTATATTGAGGCTAAAACTGCTTACTCTGTGGGAATAGTGCAAGAAGCTTTTATGTCTAGGCTGAGTGGCGTGATACTATAGAGGGAATTATGTTATTTGAAAGTTGTTTACATTTGTCGTAAGATTTGCCTGAGTTGCGTGGTGATAACCTGCACGTGATATACACGCACCTAGGAAAAAAAATTTCAAGTCTCTAGCTTTATATTTTCTGAGATCGACGCGTTCAAACATACGGACGGACAGGGCCAAATCGACTTAGCTCGTCACCCTGATCAAGAATATATATAGTTTGTGGAGTCTGCCACGCCTCCTTCTGCCTGTTACATACTTTTAACAAAACCATTATACCCTGATTTCCAATGATTCAATGGATTCAGGGTATAAAAATAACAAAAACAGTAATAGAAATATTTGAATTAATGTAGATAATAACAAAAATATTTACAATATTATTAACATGTATGTTTTATATTACTCTAATTGCCTACGCTTCGCCAGAATGTCATTGGCATGGACAAAATGCTTTTGTAGCACCGTATTCAAATCTTTGTCCGTGCATTTATATTTTTATACCCTGAACCCATTGAAAATGGGAAATCAGGGTATTATGGTTTTGTTAAAAGTATGTAACAGGCAGAAGGAGGCGTGGCAGACCCACAAACTATATATATTCTTGATCAGGGCGGCGAGCTGAGTCGATTTGGCCCTGTCCGTCTGTCTGTCCGTCCGTCCGTCCGTATGTATGAACACGTCGATCTCAGAAGATATAAAAGCTAGGGACTTGAAATTTTTTTTCCTAGCTCCGTGTATATCACTCGCATATCAAGTTTTTTTTATATATCGATAACTACTCCCGATATTTTATTATCGATCAAAAACCTTATCAAAAGCTAGTTATTTAATTATATCTCCTACATCTTTAGAGCTAGAGCTTGCAAATTTTAAATGTAGACTTATATGTATTTTATATAATTTCGGTTTTTGTTGCAATTTACCCCCCACCACTATATCAACCCCCTCACCCTCACCTTTGTACAAGGCGTATTTCAAGTACTAGAGACGTGTGCTTTGGAATGTACATACATTTTTACCATATGATTACGCCCTGAAAGTTTCATTAAGTACGTCTAGAAATTAAATTATTCAACAAATAAATTCTTATAATGTTGCCCACACTGCAGCGCAGCCCAAGCGCAGTCGCTGCTTACTGCGCAGTTAGCAGAGCGCGTTCTAATACCTGCGTGTGTATGTATGTGTGTCGAAAAGAAGTGCAGACTGATTAGAATATCAAATTAGAGGGTTCAGGGTATCTCTTAGTCGAGCAGTCTCGACTAGAGTCTTCTTACTTGTTTTTCATTAGTAATATCTATAAGGGAAAATTTAAATTAATAAAAATAATAGACGCAATCGTTTGGCTGACATAATCACCTTTTTATTTGATATAATAATTGATTTGTTTGCACTTCGCACTTGCACTTTCACGATCGAATGACAAAATTTTCACAATTCGGCATGCGCTTAAGAAAAAGTGCTGTTTAACTTAGATCTCAGCTTAGATAAGAATCGCTTTTGAATCAGCCAAACAAGTAGAATATGAGTGCATAGAAACATAGCAAAACCAAGCAATGTCATATTTTAATCACCTGCATGCTCATTTGGCGATTGCTTTGCATTTTGTTTTTGTATTTCAAAGCAATCATACTTTGAGCATATTGAAGGGTCATTTATGAGTCTTCTTTCGATCGCCCAAGAGATTAGATCGTTTTTTAATCGTCAAGCGAACTCAAAAAAGACTCATCAAGGCAATTTCTGTTAAAACAGTCTTCCAAATGCTTGCTGGGGTTATGCATGACACGCACATTATAAATTTTGTAAAAAACTTCAATCGCCGATTGAAATAAAAATATTGCAATTAGATTAAAATTTTTGGTGGAAAATATGGAATCGGGTTTGTTCTTTGTGTTTACGTGTTTGTGTTGTCCAAAATCTTTATGTGATGTGAAGTTTTGTGTAAGTCAAAAAGCTGTCTTTGACATCATTTAAAAATAAATGTTGTCTTTGATAAGAAAAAACTTGTGTTTGTAGCATTTTTTAGCAATTAAACTACACCCATTTTATAGAGTATTCCATTCCGAGCTAAGACCTATAAGTTCAACGTGCACTTTAGAGCACTTTTTGCGCAATTTCATTTTTCAACAACTAACCTCGCCGCAGATGAGGAGGAAATAAGCATGTCCGAGATGCAGGACTTTTCAAATTCAGATAATGAAGAATGCGATGATTAACAATGTTATTTGTGCTTAAAATCATAAAACATCGCCGTTTATTCCTTGAAAATTTTTTTTCCTAGCTTCTACTATAAAAACTAGATGAAAATAATAAAAACTATATAGTCAACTGATTTTTATAAATTTTTTACAGGGTTTTTAAAACATTAAAACATACCTAATATGTAAATTTTTGTGTAAATAACTTAAAATGCAAAAAGGTTAGGACAGCTAATAATATGAAAGAAGCGGTGCCACACCATTTACATCACAAATGCGTGTTGCTAACGAAAGTCAAATGCAAAAAAACAAATTTGATAATCTTGATTGGTTCAAAACATATTAATTAAAAAATATCGGGCTTTTGACCCATAGTGCAGTGTTGCCAAAAAGATAATAGCTAAGAAATCACCTTTTATATACTTTATACCCAGATTTCCCTTTTTCAATGGGTTCAGGCACTAACCAGAGAACACATAGACTAGACATGTAGAACAAACTTTTTCAACACCGAAAAAATGCGCTGAAGAGACCGGACAACTTCGTATTTGGTCGGCTCGGTCGCTTGAGGCTCAAGCAGTGAAAATAAGGCAAGTCAAAATCAGCGCGCTGCGACTGCTGCCACGAAATGCACACATTATCAAATGAAGCACGGTTATGCGCTCATTTTCCCTTCCTCACTCTCTCCCTCTCTTTATGCTCTTTCTCTCTCTCTCTCTCTATGGTCTCTCAAATAGCAGCAGCGCACAGAAATTGAATATTGTTCGCGACGATCCCAGCTCTTTCCTCTTGAGTGAAGGGTATACCGAAATCATAAAAGCATTTGTCACGCTCATGCAAACAAAATGTAAGCGTTTCGATGATTATTCGTGGGAAGGGTATGAAAGCGTTGATACGCATAAAGAATATGATTTCGCGACGGTAGGGTACACAGACACTTGTAGTCCCTTGCTACATGTATGAGCATTTGTGACCTGCGTGCGTTACTCTTGCTGCTTGTAGCAATTTTAAAGCCCAGCATTTGCATTTGGTCGGTCTTACGGACTGTCATAACCACTTTACACAGATGTACTATGTATGAACATACATACATATGTACATAAGTACATTTATATATTATTATTGCTAATCATGTTTATAAATGTGTTTATATAATTATATATAATTAAAATTATTTTATACACATTTTTAACCGAAAAAATTATCGTAAAACACCACTAACTTTATTAAATGCTTTGCAATATATGAAATACACATGTCATATTATACTCAAGCTTTACTCACTATTGTCAAAAATTTCTAATTAAGTCATAATGGCCCATTTGATAGTCACCCTACGATTCAAATCATACAAAATTTACAAACTACTAAATCCAGAGACAATTTGCTTGCCATCCCATACAAGCATACACATACACAAATGTATTGTAAGGCGGCTCACTGAACCGCCTCACATAATTTTTTGTTATTTTTAAATAGGCCAAGGGACGCGCGCAAGTCGCGGCGATCGGCAATGCAACTCTGTCCTTCGCGGCGAAACTTCGAAGGGCCGACGCCGTGGTGAGTTGTATTGCCGACGCCGAGGCGGATCGCGGCGGAGGCTTGGAGGCGGCCGACTGAGAGCGAAATGATTATTAGTTTTCGGACAGCGAAGAATAGCGCGTGAGCACAAGCGACTTATTAGAGTTTAAGTAACATGTAATGAATTAAAAGCCGAAAGTAGAAATAGAAGGGGATGTAGAAATAAGAGTGGAATGTTTTAAATAAATTAAAAGAGAAATTGAAGTGAAACTCGGCGTGTTGTTTATTTTGCAAGTTAAACACTAACAACAGTAGTGATTCCGGCGGCAACGCCCGACTGTAAAAAGGAGTTGGCTATAAAGAACACGGCCGCGCCCGTTCGCCGAGTGGACAAGCCCCGGCTGTCGTCAACTAGTGTTTCCCGTATTTTCCCCCCTCCCCTCTCCACACTCTAGTCCCGGCAAAACACAAATTTCTTGTGATCAACCACCCTGGGCAGACTGACGCTGCCCCGGCTATAGTGGTACTTTACAAGTGGCGCCCGTCCCGGGGAGAGGTTTGTTCCAGTGGCAGGTAATGCCCTTCGGACTGCATTCGGCTGGGGCAACGTTCCAGAGAGCACTGGAGATGGAGATGGAGCCCCACGCGAGTTATAGTTTTTGCACTATACTTTATATATCTTTAGATACACAAGCATAATAAAACTGTTAATCACTGAAACAAAACTGTCTTTAGATGTTTATATACGTTAAGTGATAGTTCAATAAAAAAACACACTTAATATCTTTAGATATTATAATTCTTGCTTTATTGATAATAAGAACTTCTGTTCTGTTCGGAATGAATCTTAAGACTAACTGTAAAGTATTTCTTGGCATATGCAAATGCCTGTTTATATATATATATGTTGTTTACATTTGTTGTTGCTAGCTGGGCATTTACAACGGAAGCGGCGAAGACGCTTACGTTGTTTATGCTTTGGTAATTTGATCTCTTTTTAAATATTTCTGCATGATTATGCTGAGCTGGTCATTATTGTCATTCCCATGCACAAGTGCAATTGGTTGTGCAATTTGCATGAGCGTATTTGGTTGCATTGGTTGCATAACTCCTCCCCCTTTTGATGAGGGATTCTCCTGGATTCCTCTTTTACATTTTGTATAGATATATATTCCTATGAAGAGGAGTACAAGAGCAATTGATGTTATGCCAAAGCTATTGGAAATTATTGTTTGTGCTCTGATTTCTTTTATGGCTTTAGTATTTTTTATTTCTTCTAATATGATTTCTTTGAATGTTTGTTTTTCTGTAAAGTTAAATGAATTTTCTTCTCCATCATCAGAGAACGATTTCTGTGGGAAATTTTGGCGAGGAAAGTTTACCAAAACCGGTATAACAATCTGGACCAATTGAAAATGGGATTACTTGCAGCTTGGAACTCCATAGAGCCAGAGATCTGCAAAAAGTTGGTCAAATCAGTTCCCAATCGCTTGCAGGCTGTTGTCGCAAACAAAGGTTTTGCTACAAAATATTAAATATTAAGTTTTTCTCTTATTTTTCATTAAAGTTTTCTTTTGTCCGATTTGGCGTTGAAGCTCAAAATCGGACTTGTTGTTCGTTTTTTAAAATAAAAAAAATGTTGCCATTTGAAATTAAAAATTTTTTTTTTTTTTTTAGGGGGCTAATACATAATAGATTTGAGAAAAAATGTGAAAACGGTAAAAAGTTAACTTACTGAAATAAATACTTACTTATTGAAATAAATAAATAGTCTTGTCCGATTTGGCGTTGGAGCCACTGTATGTATATTTCTTGATTATTATACCCTGAACCCATTGAAAATGGGAAATCAGGGTATAATGGTTTTGTTGAAATGTATGTAACAGGCAGAAGGAGGTGTGGCAGACCCCACAAAGTATATATATTCTTGATCAGGGCGACGAGCTGAGTCGATTTGGCCCTGTCCGTCTGTCTGTCTGTCCGTCTGTCCGTATGTTTGAACGCGTCGATTTCCGAAGATATAAGAGCTAGAGACTTGACCGTATATACAGCGCGGACGTCGAGTTTGCTTTTATAATTCGATACATCATTCCGTTATGTTTTTATCGAGTAAAAACATTCAAGTTCAAATCAGGTGCCACTATAGTTAATTGTGAATGATTTTTCTTTTTTTTTAATTTCTCAAATATTCAATATAATATGTAGATCATATGCTGATAGTTTCATTAAATTCCGTTCAGTCAAAAATTAATAAAAAATAATCAAATATTTGGCCAATTAACAAACGCACGTGCAGCAGCTACAACAGCATCGTATGCGTGTGCACACATACATTCAAACTTCTTCTAGAAACATTTGTTGAATCACATCAGCTGTTAGTTTCGTTTAGTTTTGGTAGATGGCGCAGCAGCAGTGAATCTATTTGAGTTTTGCCAGCGCCATTAGCAGGAGTGGGGTGGCCTAGTGTGTTAGCTGCATGACGCTCGATCGAGAAGTCGCGGTTCGAGTCCCGATCGATGCAACTGATGTTAATTTTTTTTAATTGTTTCAAAATATTTTTATATTTTCATAAATGAGTTTTCTATTTAATTTATATTTTTAAATACACCGAAATCGAAAATTAACTATACTTTATGTGCGTTTTTAATAGTTTGGTTATTCTAGCAGATTCTTAGAATCACATCAGCAGTTAGTTTCGTTTAGTTTTGGTAGATGGCGCTGCAGCAGTGAATCTATTTGAGTTTTGCCGGCACCACTAGTATGAGTGAGGTGGCCTAGTGTGTTAGCTGCATGACGCTCGATCGAGAAGTTGTGGTTCGAATCCCGATCGATGCAACTGATGTTAAACTTTTTTAATTGTTTCAAAATATTTTTATATTTTATTAAATGAGTTTGGTATTTTATTTATATTTTTAAATACATCGAAATTGAAATTTCAGCCATACTAAATGGGCATTTTTATTTGTTGGGTTCAGGGTAGTATCTAGTCGAGCACTCTCGACTAGAGTTTTCTTACTTGTTTTTATAGTAAGTTTGGTCAATGAAGATTGTACAATTTGTAAATTCTACGAGGAAGTTACCTTTTAATATTTCATTATTGGTGGATTCATTACAATTATATTGAATTATCTTATTTTTTGCGTTGCTTATTAGTAATGTGCCTTCATTTATTAATTGCATTTTTAACTCTATGTCTTCTATCATTCTACAATTATTCTTAATGATACAGTTAGAACTTAATTTTAGTTCATTTATTGTTTTGTGTTCTTCGTATGTGTAAGTTTTGTTTTCTATTTTTACCACTCTTTTGGGACTCATGTCGATTCTTTTATTTTTCTGGTTTCTTAGTGGGGTTATCAGAAATATTGTGGTTGTTATGATGTTAGTTGGTATTTTAATTGCAATGATTATGTTATTTTCGTGAGTCATGACACCCATGCGGATTAATTTAATTTTGTAGAAGTCTATGTTGTAGAGAGTGAATTCTTCGTTTGTTAGTATAGAAGGATGAAAGAGGTTGTATTTAGCTGACGCTATTATGTCTAAGATGGTGTCGACTTTATCGTGCAAAAATTTAAGTTTTAGTAATTGGTCGTGATACATAATGTCAGTTTTAATTATATTATTGAATGTTTCTATGCTGTTAAGAGTGTTGGTTATTTTTTCCCTATCGTCTAGTATTACTTCTTTTAAGGTGTTAATGGATTTCTGAAGGTCATTGTTTATTTTTACTTGTTCGTTAATGTTTTTTATTATATTGTGTTCGTTTTCTTGATTGTTAAGGGGATGATTCATAATAATTTCCCTATCGTTATCGTCCATGAGGCCGGTGAGCCACTTCTGAGTTTTCCCTATAACGTTAAGGAGACCGCGTTTTTGTCTTGTTAGTGGGTTTGGGGTTATTGATCTTATTTTAATTCTTATGGTTTCTATTTCTGCGTCCAACCTATGTCTGTTTTGCTTAACTAAGATTTTTGTATTGTTCTGTATTATGTTTGTTAATTCTAATATTTCTTGCGTATTTATTATATGTAGAACCATTTTAGAATTGTTTACCAGTTCCACTGTGCTCTCCCCTAGTGATACGAAACCGTTTTCAGCCAGGATTGAGGTTATATTGATCATTGCTGTCGACAGTGTTGGCAACAGGAACATGATGACGATTGTTATTATAACCTGGAAATTTGGTAGGTCTTTTAACATTTGTTGTATGGATATTTTGTAAATTAGCTTTTCTGAATTTGGGTTCTTCTTTATGTCTTAGGTTTTTATAATTCTTAATAAATCCCTCTGTTCTATTCTCTATATAGGTTTCCCTTTTATCATTTAGTTTTGCTATTTTTCTAGATTTTTCTGCTGACATTTTTTCGTACAATTTCAAGTGATCTACTTTGTGATTCTGTACTTCGAATGGTGTGGATTTCGTGGTGGTGTGGCATGTGTTATTGTAAAAGTATACGGCTCTAGCCATTTGTTCGATTATTGGTCTTTTCTCTTCTATGTTTAGTGTGCGGATTTTTTCAGTTAGTGTGTTATTAAGTCTTTCGACGTTGCCAGTGTGACTGTTTGGTTTAGTTGTATGGTATTCTATACTTTCTTTTTCTAGAAATTCTCTGACATTAAGACTATTAAATTCGTTGTCGAAGACATATTTATGGACCTTCCCTTTTATTGACAAGAATTGTTGAATGTTCAACGATTGTGAGGCTATTTCTGTCGTTAAGTGTCGTTAAGCAAATGGCGTGTTTTGAGAATTTGTCGATGAATAATGTAAAGGATTGTTTTGAGTTAACGTATGTATCTACGTGTACTATCTCATTGCAAGTTCTTGGTGTTTCTGTAAGATAAAAATTGTTCTTTATAGGTTTTCTATCATATTTCCCACCATTACAAGAATCACAGTTATTGATTATTCTATGGATATGGGTCTTAAGGTTAGGGTGGTATATTTCGAGTTTAAGCTTCTGATAAGTGGCAACTATCCCGCAATGGCCACTCTCGTTTTTGTGAAATAAGGCTATTTGGGTATGCAGTTCATCTTCCGACTCGATATCCCTAACGAACCTAGTGCACTTTACAAATTTTACTTTTGGGTTGGAAGTGTATTCCTTCGCTATTATTTTTTGTAATTGGTAAAACTCATGGTCACTTAGGTGTGAATAAACTCCTATTTTTCCTGTTGTTATTTCTCGTCGGAGGATGTTTATTGCTTGGTTGTCTTCTATGTCTTTCTTGCTAATGTAAATTCTCTTTTTGTCGAACACCTGTACGGTGGTTTCGAGTTTCCTTTCTGTGAAAATTAGCTGTACATTGAATCTGTTAACTGCTGTTTCTAGTATAGACATGTCGAAACCCTGATCCTCTTCTTTAGAATGAATCGTTTGAGCTGCTAGGGATCTGTTGTCTTCATCGTTCGTGGACTCAACTTCCATTAGGTTTATTTCGTCCTCTCTAATTCTACTCAAAAAGTTAGCGATGTTATTACATTTCCCTTTTATATATTCTATGTGGAAGTTGTACTCTCCCAGACTGATGAGCCATCTCTGCAATCTTGGGCTTATGTCTTTGCCTGTATATTTAGCCATCAGCCATTTTAATGGTTGGTGACCGCTCTCGAGGTTGAATTCTCTACCATAAACATATGGTCGAAAGTATTTTACGGCCCACACTATGGCTAAGAGCTCTTTCTCTATGGTTGAATAGTTACATTCGTGCTGATTTAACGTTCGGGATGCGTATGCAATTGGGTGACTTTCTTGAGAAAGGACTGCTCCCACCGCGAAATTGCTTGCATCTGTAGTGATAGTGAACTTTTTTGAAAAATTTTGGTATCGTAGGACTGGACTATTTGTAACTAATGTTTTCAACTTTTCAAATGCTGCTATGTAGCTTGGGTCGTCGGTGTTGATTGTCATGTTTTTCTTCAGATATCTTGACATAGGGATTGCTATTTTTGCATAATCTTTAACGAATTTTCTATAAAACCCTGTCATTCCTAGGAACGACTTAATCTGCTTTGCAGTTCGGGGTAATTTTAAGTTCTGAATAATGTTTACTTTATCTGGGTTCGGTTTGATGCCGTGAGTGGTCAAGATATGACCAAGGAATTGCGTTTCTTTCTTTAGAAAGTCACATTTATCTACTTGAATTTTTAAATTGGCATCTTTTAAAGTTTTGAATATTTTTCTTAATGTGGTCATATGTTCTTGAAGGGATGTGCTGAAGATTAGTATGTCGTCCATGTAGACGACACAATTTTCGCCAATATAGTCTTTCAAGACTTTGTTCATAAGTCTCTGGAATGTCGATGGAGCATTTTTGAGACCGAACGGCATTCTGATGAACTCGTAGTGACCTGACGGTGTTGAAAATGCTGTCTTTGGTCTGTCCTCTTCTTTAACGAGAATTTGATGAAAGCCTTTCGCTAAGTCGAGGGTTGTAAAATATTGTGATCTACCCAGTTTATCTAGCAAAGAATTAAAATTAGGAATTGGGAATCTGTCGTCGACCGTAAATTCATTCAATTTGCGGTAATCGATGACAATTCTGAACTTTTTTGACCCTGAATTATCGAGTTTTTTCTCAACAATCCATAAGGGGCTGTTATAGGGGGAGTTACTTTCTTTTATAATATTCTGCTTAAGCATTTCTTTTATCTGTCTATTTTTTTCTTTTTCGTGGATTTGGGGATATCTATATATTTTAGAATATAAGGGCCTATCCACTGTAGTAATAATTTCGTGGGAGATTTGGTTTGTTGCTGACAAAACGTCCCCCTCCTGAAAAAATAGATCATCGGATTCTGCAAGTAGAGCTTCGACCGCTTTTCGTTCCTCGTCATTTAAATGTTCGAGGTTGAGACGGTCTCGTATATGATCTTTGGGAAATCTATAAGTTTCCACTGAAGTGTTCCTAAGTAGGGAATTTCTTTGGGGAAAGGTGTGGTTACGGCGTATTTTACAATATTAACACCGTTAAGAGTTTTGTAAGAACAAGGTCTGGTGAGTTCAATTTTTGGGTACTGGTGTTTGAGAACTTTTGATTTTAAGATGCTTGTCGTTGCACTAGTGTCGACTAAGCATCTGATTTCCTCCTTTCCTATTGTCCACGTTATTATGGGTAGGTTTGCCCTAGGCAAGGTATCAAAAAATTTACTTCTTCTGCCTGATTTTCTTACAAAGTTCCGATTTCCATAGGAGTGGAATCGTTCCATTGGGTATCAACGCTCATATGAGACATTCTTGTTTGTCTTGAGCCATTGTTTTGGTGTTATAATTTGGTCTAGGATTTTGGTTTTGGTTGGGTTGTGGTCTGTTATCTGGCTGTTGATTTGTTTGACCTGTGTTCTTGTTGTTATTAGGGGGCTGGCCGTTTTGACTTGGTCTGTTGTATGTGGTGTTGGTATTAGTGTTAGTGTTAGTTCTTGTGTTAGTATTAGTGTTAGCGTTATTTTGCTTCTGGTGAGTGTTGTTAGTTGTTTTTCTATATCTCTGTGATATAGCCCTGGGATCATCTAGTGCTTTAATGTTTGAATATTTTGTTTGTAGAGCATGCATAGAAATGCCTTGATCGACATGAATTCTGAATATATTCAACAGATCTCTATCTTCTTTATCGTTCTCATATATTGTAGGTTTCAGTTCATCAAACATGTATATTTTATTTATTTCACATTTTGCTTTTTCAAACTCTAAGAACAGCTCTCTTAAACTACTTACTTTAATGAATCTGCATCTATCGAATACATCCTCGTAAGTCGTCTTCGGCCGCATTTGTTCCATTAGTTTCGTCTTCATCTGCTCCCAGGTTGGTTCCATCCCCAACTGTCTGATGTAGTTTGCTGCTGCTCCCGAGACCTTTTCGTTGGCGACGATGCTGGTGCCGAATTGGATTAACAGCTCGTTTCCCTGGCATAGCGTCATAAGGAATTCAACGGATCTAATGAAGGCCAACACATCATGTTGGTCATCCAGTTGTCGTAGTTGGCGAAATTGCTGAATGATATCTTTGTTCGACAACCACTGGCTTGGTTGTTGTTGTTGTTGATGTCGGAGTTGATTTAGCGCTGCTTCTTGCTGGAGTATGACTCCTCTTAGATTTTGAAGTTCTTCTTCCATAATTGTACCTTCGATTCTACGATTTTCGTCGAATTTGTGGATAATGTTTTTTTCTTTGAGTACCTTGGGTACATAAAGTTTTCACTTTGTTGAGTTAATTGTTAACTCACGAATCAGTTTACTGTTGCGGTTTTATTTTGATTAAACAGAACGCACTTTTTGTTTATGCGGATTAACTTCGGTTAAACAGAACGCACTTGTTCGGATTCGGCTGCGCCAGTTATAGTTTTTGCACTATACTTTATATATCTTTAGATACACAAGCATAATAAAACTGTTAATCACTGAAACAAAACTGTCTTTAGATGTTTATATACGTTAAGTGATAGTTCAATAAAAAAACACACTTAATATCTTTAGATATTATAATTCTTGCTTTATTGATAATAAGAACTTCTGTTCTGTTCGGAATGAATCTTAAGACTAACTGTAAAGTATTTCTTGGCATATGCAAATGCCTGTTTATATATATATATGTTGTTTACATTTGTTGTTGCTAGCTGGGCATTTACAACGGAAGCGGCGAAGACGCTTACGTTGTTTATGCTTTGGTAATTTGATCTCTTTTTAAATATTTCTGCATGATTATGCTGAGCTGGTCATTATTGTCATTCCCATGCACAAGTGCAATTGGTTGTGCAATTTGCATGAGCGTATTTGGTTGCATTGGTTGCATAACTCGCGTTCGCATACCTGGACGATATAGTGGTGATCGGAGCCTCAAAGGAAGAACATACGGCCAATTTGAGGGAGGTTTTCCGGCGACTGAGAGCGGCTAACCTCAAGGTTAATAGAAAAAAATGCAGCTTTTTCTGAGAAAAGTTGGCGTATCTAGGCCACGTCATTAGTGGGGAAGGGATCTGCACCGACCCCGCGAAAGTCGAAGCGATTCGAGACTTCCCCACACCGAAGAACTTGAAAGAGCTACGACAATGCTTGGGAATGGCGTCTTGGTACATGCGATTTGTGCCGAACTTCACTTCATTGGTCCAACCAATGACCAGGCTGCTCAAGAAAGGGCAGAAGTGGGTCTGGACCGAGGAGCAAGAAGATGCGCTGCAAAAGCTGAAGGGGAGCCTGACGACAGCACGAGTCCTGGCGTGCCCCGACTTCTCGGAAAAATTTGTGCTGCAAACCGACGCCAGCGACTGCGGGCTTGGCGCAGTGCTAACTCAGGAGATCGAGGGTCAGGAACGAGTCATAGCCTACGCCAGCCGAAGACTGACTAAAACGGAGGTGAATTATTCGGCCACGGAGAAAGAGTGCCTCGCGATCGTCTGGGCAATCAGGAAGATGCGTTGCTATCTAGAAGGCTACAGGTTCGACGTAATCACAGACTTTCTGGCGTTGAAATGGCTGAACTCGATAGAGAGCCCCACGGGCAGGATCGCCCGATGGTCGTTAGAACTACAACAATTCCAGTCCGACGTCCGTTATCGCCGGGGAAGCCTAAACGTGGTGGCCGACGCACTGTCTCGCCAACCCCTGGAGAATTGTCAACAAGCGGTGGAGGAGTGCCCCCCTTGTAAGTGGATAGCGAAGATGCGCGAGAGTATTGCTAACGACCCAGAGAAGTTCAGGGACTACGTAGAGGAAAATGGCCAGATATATAGAAACTTGGGCTATCGGACGGACGACGAGGATTACATCCCTTGGAAGCTGTGCGTCTCCGAAGGCCAAAGGAGCAGGGTCCTCCATGAATGTCACGATGCCCCCACAGCAGGACATCAAGGGGTGAGAAAGACGGCAGCTAGACTGGCACAGAGATACTATTGGCCGGGCATGTTCCGAGATGCCACCAAGTACGTGAAGCGCTGCGAGACGTGCCAGAAATTCAAGTGCGTACAACAAAAGCCGGCCGGTCAGATGCTGACAAGGCAGGTAGCGGAGCCAATGGCGGTCTTGTGCGCCGATTTCGTGGGACCTTTACCTCGATCCAAGCGTGGGAACACAATGTTGTTGGTGTTCCACGACGCTTTCGCTAAGTGGGTGGAGCTAGTGCCGTTGAAGAAGGCCACTACCGCGCTGCTGCAGCTAGCGTTCCGGGAACGTATACTCAGCAGATTCGGAGTACCCAGGACATTCATCTGCGACAACGGTGTTCAATTTACAAGCAGAAGCTTCAAGGCGTTCATGGAATCCTTGGGGGTGACGCTCCAATATACAGCGCCTTATTCGCCGCAGGAGAATCCGACGGAGAGGACAAATCGCACGGTAAAGACGATGGTAGCACAATACGTCGAAGGCCATCAAAGCTCGTGGGACGAGCTGCTGCCTGAGATAACGCTGGCCGTCAACTCGAGTGTGGCCGATTCCACAGGCTTCACTCCTGCATTCCTAATGCTGGGGCGGGAGCCACGCCTACCCGCCGCACTGTATGAAGAAGTCACTCCGGGTTCTGCGACGAGAGAAATCCAGCCCAAGGCCAAAGAAGTTAGGATTAGAGAAATCTTCGACGTAGTCCGTAACAACTTACAGCAAGCCTCGAAAGATCAGGGACGATATTATAATTTGCGTAGGCGCGAATGGAGGCCGAAGCCAGGTTCGTCAGTCCTGTTGAGGCAGCACCCGTTGTCCAACGCGGCGGATGGCTTCGCAGCGAAATTGGCACCGAAGTATGACGGCCCGTTCAGGATCGTTAGCTTTGTCTCCCCCAACATCGTACGCCTCGCCAAACGCGGCGAGCGCAAAAGAAGGGTAGCTAGCATCTCCCAGCTCAAGCCCTTCCATCACGACGGCGACGAGAGCGCGGAAGAGCGGGACGAGAGCCGAGGGACCATCGACGTCTCTGAACACTGACGGCAACACACCTCAGTCATACCCTTTCCCCACCTCAAACCTGTTATCCAACCCCCGTAGTATCTCGTGAAAGTTGATATACTAACTGGTAGTTTGGGAGGCACTATGCTAAAAAGTGTTTCACTTATACTTGAGTTTTCAGATACAACAACAATGGAGAACGAGGTCATCATAATCAGCAGCGAGGACGAGAGGGAGGAAGAAGAGGCGGCTCGCGTGGAAGATGTCAGGTACGGGGTACCAAAGGCGAGGCGACCCGAGGGTGGGCCGGGAGTAT
The DNA here is from genome assembly GCF_018153725.1 of Drosophila mojavensis. Classification (NCBI taxonomy): domain Eukaryota; kingdom Metazoa; phylum Arthropoda; class Insecta; order Diptera; family Drosophilidae; genus Drosophila; species Drosophila mojavensis. The sequence continues at coordinate 844,455 of NW_025318897.1, read as the reverse complement.
TACAGGTCTCGTGAGGAGCGACCCCCACCCAAGTTCAAACACACGATCCATCGATCCTCAATTAACATCGCCGAGAGGCTCGATGGATGCGTCATGTTGATGAAGGTGGAGCTTACCACCATCTACGTGGAAATACCCCAGTAGGGGCGCAACCATACGTAGAGGAGCCACAAACCCTCCCGACGCCGCCAGCGATACCAGGGCTGGAGGAATGTGCCGCCCCCCCGAGCGAAGAGGAGGAAGAGGAGATGCGCAAGGTCCAATCACCGGAGGAAGAGAGGAGAGAAGGCGCGAGTCGCACATCTCGAGTCGGAGACCAGCGATGAGGAAAGCGGATTGAGCACCCCTCTCCGACGCCGACGCCGGCGAAGTCCGTCGAAGAGCCCGGCCCAAAAGACCCCGAGAGTCGACTTGGCGAGCGTGGCGGAAAGGCTGCGGCAATCGGGAGAAGGACGGCAAACGACGTTTTCTGTGCCGGATCAGAGTCCCTCTGAGGGAGGACGGCGAGCCGAAGGCCTAGAACAGGACGCGTACGAACCACCAGAGGAACCGAGCGCCGCGCTAGAACCAGAGGAGCATGGGGCCGAACTGCTGGCCGATATGGCCGATATCTTGGACGGCTGGGAGCCGAATTTATTCGAGATCCTTATGGGCGAGAGCCCCCCTCCATTCGACCCAGCGCCGGGCATCCCACCCGGCTGGAAGATCCGGCCACCGGGGGCCTCAATGGACGAACAGACCATCCGAGCGGTACAATGCGAGCTAGGGATGCGGAAACTACCGCGCAGAAGGGTGCGTTTCCGTGTTCGTACCGAGGGCGACACGGTCAATGTGACGGTCACACCCTCGGGGGGCGTGACCCTCGCTCTAGTAAATAAGGGGGGGTGTAAGGCGGCTCACTGAACCGCCTCACATAATTTTTTGTTATTTTTAAATAGGCCAAGGGACGCGCGCAAGTCGCGGCGATCGGCAATGCAACTCTGTCCTTCGCGGCGAAAGTTCGAAGGGCCGACGCCGTGGTGAGTTGTATTGCCGACGCCGAGGCGGATCGCGGCCGAGGCTTGGAGGCGGCCGACTGAGAGCGAAATGATTATTAGTTTTCGGACAGCGAAGAATAGCGGGTAAGCGCAAGCGACTTATTAGAGTTTAAGTAACATGTAACGAATTAAAAGCCGAAAATAGAAATAGAAGGGGATGTAGAAATAAGAGTGGAATGTTTTAAATAAATTAAAAGAGAAATTGAAGTAAAACTCGGCGTGTTGTTTATTTTGCAAGTTAAACACTAACAACAGTAGTGATTCCCTATTCCTCCCCCGCTCCCCTCTGTTCCATTCGTTTCAACCTGTCGCGGCAACGCCCGACTGTAAAAAGGAGTTGGCTATAAATAACGCAGCCGCGCCCGTTCGCCGAGTGGACAAGCCCCGGCTGTCGTCAACTAGTGTTTCCCGTATTTTCCCCCCTCCCCTCTCCTCACTCTAGTCCCGGCAAAACACAAATTTCTTGTGATCCACCCTGGGCAGACTGACGCTGCCCCGGCCATAGTGGTACTTTACAGTATGTATGCATGTGCTCACTTCACAATGCAGACCAACGGCAAATTTTGGGCTTTACAATTTGCACAGGCTGTTGTGCACAGAAAGAATACATTTTCGCGACGAGCATGCACACACACATTTACATTCTTGCTACGTGTATGTGCTTTTGTGTGCGTGCGTCGCGAAACTCAATTCCTTCTCAGTATTTTCGTCTATTATCAGCCCAAAATTTGCCGTTGGTCTGCCTTGTGAAGTGAGCACATGCATACATATATTTGTGTATGTGTATGCTTGTATGGGATGGCAAGCTAATTGTCTCTGGATTTAGTAGTTTGTAAATTTTGTATGATTTGAATCGTAGGGTGACTATCAAATGGGCCATTATGACTTAATTAGAAATTTTTGACAATAGTGAGTAAAGCTTGAGTATAATATGACATGTGTATTTCATATATTGCAAAGCATTTAATAAAGTTAGTAGTGTTTAAAAATGTGTATAAAATAATTTTAATTATATATAATTATTTACGGATATAAACACATTTATAAACATGATTAGCAATAATAATATATAAATGTACTTATGTGCATATGTATGTATGTTCATATATAGTACATCTGTGTAAAGTTGTTATGACAGTCCGTAAGACCGACCAAATGCAAATGCTGGGCTTTAAAATTGCTACAAGCAGCAAGAGTAACGCACGAGTTACCAGTTCCTCTCTTCTAGTGTGGGGGAAGGATGTGGTAGAGTCCTCAAAGGTTGATTAATTGTAGTGAAATAATAACAGTGTTGTTTGGTTTTATATTCAAATAGCTTAATTTTATATTTAATAGACCGTCTTCAATGGTCATCAAATCTAGACTTAAACTACTATATAAAAATGAAATGCCTGGCTCAAACCCAAGCCAGCTGGTTCGTCGGCAGAATATCGACGCCTTGTCATTTTATATAGCAATTCAGAAGAATTGCTAGCCGACATCGCCCACACGATAGCCAAGTGCCGACTCAGCTAAAAGGCGGGGCTGCTTCTGGGGTGACATCTCGAGGGGAGCAGAGATGGTAACTCCTCCCCCCTGGTGTGAAGCGATGGCCAGAACGAAGTTAAGGTAGGCATCTCCGGTGAAGGTATTTCGTTTGGGATGAACACGGTATTCTTTGGCTTACAGGTCCAACAGGCAGCTGTGATAATTATAAGTGTAGTCAGTATGTATATTGCTGTTAGATTGTTGAAATTAGCATCTTTGATGTTGACTATCTGTTCCTGTGTTGTTAGATCTCGGAAATGCGGTTTTTGAAGACTTATTTCTTCTATTGTGTTGTTGATTTCGTGATGTCTTCCTTGTATAAGATTTCCGAGTTGTCATGTGTTAAACCATTGATGTTGACAGAGCAATTTGTAAAAGTGACCATGGTCGATCCCGTGATACTTAGTGTTTTCTCGCATGATTCGGTCTACCTCCTGGAGGACCTCCGTGTTTCCCATTTCTCTGACGTTGCATGTAGAAGTTTGATTGTATAATATGCCTTCTAAGCATTGCTGGTCCGGTAATTAAATATTTTGGTTTGCCGGCTTGGTTTAGAATAGCGAAATTTGGTACAATTAATATCTTAGAATTATTTATGGCTAATGGAACAATATGTAACAGTGTATAATTATGTTTACGTTAATTCTTTCTGTAAATTGGAGTAGATGGATTTCATTGTGTTCATCATTTATCGTTTTGAATATGTTATTTCTATAGTTTTTGATAAAATTATTAATTGTGTCTTTTTTCTTATTAATATGTTCGCAAATGTTTTTAAATATAGTTTCTATTTCTTTGTTAACAATAATTTGTTTGTTTATGTTATTTCTTATGTTGTTTTCATTTTTTGACAATTCATTAAATTTTCTATTTATTCGTTTTTCATCATCGGCGTCCATGTTGCCTGTAACTACTTTTATTACATTGCCAAGACCATTTATTAGTCCTCTCTTAGTTCTATTCTTAGGTATTAGAGAAACAAAAAAAATTGCAATCTGTAATGTAATTTGAACAGTTATATTTTATTTTTTTATTTTTCTTAACTTTAGACTTGTGTAATTTTTGATTTTTTGATGTTAAAAAGGTTATTCCCTGATCTGCTAATATCTTGTGTTTAGAAAATCTAGCGGTCAATTTATTTCGTCTGTTTTCTTTTCTGTATATTATATCTCCTGAGTTAACGGTCTGAGGTTCTTGTCTATTTTCATTTGCTTTTTGTATTCTAAGTTCCATTTTGCCCTTCATTTCTTCTGCTAATCTGGGGTAAAGGTCTGTTTGAAAAGCGTTCAGTTTTTGTAGATAGTCATGTTGGTTGTCGAAAGTTATGTCTTTGTTGAATAGATGAGTTCTACCTTGAAACACTTCGTAAGGTGTATATTTGGTCGCAGAATGTATAGCGTTATTATATGTAATGAAGGTTTCGGTTAGGATCTCATCATGGTCGCATTGTTGTTGTAGTTCTTTCTTTTTATTTGTGATTATGCGATATATTTCAGTTAGTGTTGAATGCAATCTCGACTGGGGAATTACTCGAGGATTGTTGAAATGAAGTAATGTGAAGTTCGATAGAATATTGTGTACAGAAGTCTTTAAGGATTCTACCTGAAAACTCTGGCCCTTGATCGCAAATTATTTTTTGTGGAATCCCGAAAAGTACAATGAAATTCTTAAAGGATTTGACAATGTTGAGGCTGTCTCTAGTTGGGATAGTATAGCCTGAGGCGAATTTAGAAAATTTATCGATAATAGTTAGAATTGTTCTTGAATTTATAGTATATAGATCAATATGGAGAATCTGCATAGGTGCAGAAGGTATCTCAGTTTCTTGATATTTAAGCTTCTGCGGTTGGCGGTCATATTTTAAAGTTTGGCATATGTCGCAATTGTTAATTATTTGTGTTGTTACTGTTCTGAGTTGTGGAGAGTAAAATTTTCTTTTTAAATGAGCTACCGTTTCGTCAATACCTCTGTGATTACTATTTTTATGATATTGCTTAATTTCTGTTTCTAGTCTACTAACTTCTGTTATGTCTTCTAACATGTTAGTACATCTAATTATTTTATATAATTTAGTGGGTAGGAAATATTCTACTAATGTCTCTTCGATTACTTTAAAAACATCGTCTGCTGCTAAAATAGCGTATGTTTTGTGAGGCTTGAGAATTTTTGCAAGCACTTGTGCTACTTTCTCTTTTATGAAGTTATCTTCCGAAATAATTCTTCTGATTTTGTTTTTAAAAGGGGTCATTGATACTATTTGTGATTTGTTGTCTTTTTGGAACACTATCTGTAAATTGAACTCATTAATTGGTTTATCTGTTCTTTGTATATACTCTGTTTGTATATTAACTACTTCGTTTGTATTTACCTCTGCCGTAATGCGGCTAAGTGCGTCGGCTACTAAGTTTTCAGAACCCTTTTTGTATTCTACCTCGTAGTTGTTTTCTAATAGTTGTAGTTTCCATCTAACTAATTTCGAATTTGGTTCTTTAAAGTTCATCAGTCATGTTAATGGTCTGTGATCTGTAACTATCTTAAACTTTTGGCCATATAAATATGGTCGAAAGTGTTTTGTCGCCCATATGATTGCTAACATTTCTTTTTCTACTGTTGAGTAATTCGATTCGGTATCTGTTAAAGTTCTACTAGCAAAAGAGACTGGTCTATCCGTATTGTTGTAGTTTTGTGAAAGTACAGCACCAATTGCTACGTTGCTAGCGTCAGTAGTGAGGGTAAATGGTTTGTTAAAGTCTGGGCATTGTAGTATTGGGTCATTGCAGAGTAATGTTTTACATACTTCAAAGGCATTGATGAACTCGTTAGTGAGTTTCACAGAAGTTTTTCCATTTAGTTGTTGGGTTAATGGTTTCGTAATATTAGCGAAATCTCTAATAAACTTACGATAGTAGCCCAGCAAATCTAGAAAGGATTTTATCTGTTTCCTAGTTTTTGGGATTGGGAAAGCTTTTATTGCTTCTATCTTTTTAGGGTTAGGTTTGATTCCTTTTTCTGTTATTATATGTCCTAAGTATTCTATTTCTTTTCTTAGAAAATCAGACTTATTGGGCTGGAGTTTTAAGTTTGCGTTGTTTAATCTGGTAAAAACTGCATGTAAGTCCAACATGTGCTCTTGGAGTGAGGATGAAAATATAATTATATCGTCTAGATATATTAGGCAACATTTGTCATTCAAATCTGTTAGGATATTATCCATTACTCGTTGGAAAGTGGCAGGAGCATTAGTTAGGCCGAAAGGCATTCTAAGAAATTCGTAATGTCCATCCATTGTGGAAAAAGCTGTCTTGTCCATGTCTTTCGGATGCATCTCTATTTGATGGTATCCGCTGGCTAAATGTATCTAAGATGTCGTTAATGTTGGGCATTGGGTATTTATCTTTGATAGTTTTTTCATTTAGCTTTCGATAATCGATAACCAATCTCAATTTTTCGAGATTCGACTTATCTTTCTTTTAAGCTACGAGAAATGTCGGAGAACTCCAGGGTGAATAGCTATGTTTGATTATATTTTGGTCAAGGAGTTGTTGAATTTGAGCATTTAATTCTTTTTTTTCTTTCGGACTATAACGGAATGGCTTTGAGTGAATCGGAATTTGATCAGTTGTTCTGATCTTGTGTTTGACTATGCTTGTAAAGGTTAGTGGTTTACCCTCAGTGTGGAAAAGGTTTGGGAATTGCAAACAAAGTTTTTTAAGTTCTTTAAACTCTTCGGCATTTAGATGGTCTGTTTGTATATTGGGTTGGAAGTCTTTAATTTTTTTTTTCAGCTACTGCATGTACTTCGAGCAAGTTGAATTGTTCGTGCTTAGATACTTTTAGATGAGATTCAAGACAAAACTTTTGTTCTACATTAGAAAAGTTATTTATTTCCATTAGACTGATATTATTCTTTGCAGAATAAAGCCCGCCTGATATGAATAGATCCTCTGATATAGATGTGGGCTCGAAATAGAAATTGCCCTCCTTGAGATCTACGTGGATTGGTATTATTTTTTTAGACTCTTGTTCTATGGTGTAGAGGGTTGGGTGAATTTTTTCTTCTAGTTCAATATTTATGTTTACTCTATTAGTAATAAGTAGTTTTTGTGGAATATTGACAACCGCTTCTAGTTGCTGAAAAATGTCAATACCAACGAGACCATCGAAATAGTCGTGAAAAGCAAACTGTAAAGATAATAACTTGTAACTTGTAATTAACGCCATGTAATGTTAATGAAACGCCGTGAACGCATCTGCTCTGTCTGAGTTCAGTTTATTGAATGTCAAATGTGAAAAATGAATTAAAGTCTTAAGCTAAGATACATATATTTCTTATTATATATATCTCTGCCGCAGAAGGCAGCAGAGCGAGAGAGCGTAGTATGTGTGTATGTATATGCAAAGGGCATATACATTAGAATTGCTATATGAGCCTCTGCTCATGAGCATATATATATATATATATATATGTGAGCATATATATATGTATATGTTTGCAAGCGGCAGCCGTTGGCTTGTGGAGCGGTCAAGTGCTGACGCGGCTATTCCCACGCCTCTTGTATATAAGCGGTATATATGTATATATGTCCGATCATCTCAAGTGCATTTATGTTTACATTATTGGGTTGTATATTTACATAGTGTGTCACTATGTGTACATTTTAAAGTATTGAGTGTCGGGTATATATATTATTAAATGAGACATACTACACCTCCCTTTTTAAAAAAATAACGTAATATATGTAGTTATTTAATTATTTATTTAATTTTAAATTTAATTATATATATATAAAATTTTTTTTTTTTTTTTTTTTTTTTAAATATATATTCTTAGTATATAAATTTTTGTTTTATTGTTGTGGCTTTATGAAAATAATTAAAAATTTTTTTTTTGTGTTGGTTTGAATAAAATGAGAGTGAAATAAATGAACCATTTTTTTTTTTTTTTTTTTTTTTTTTTTTTTTTTTTATTTTAATTTTATTATATTTGGTTGATCAGACCGATTTTATGAACCTTTTAATTATGAGAAATTTTTTTTTAGCCTATCTCTATGTACTATTTGTTTTTTATTTTTCTTATTCTTGATAATTATATTATTATTTTTTTCTATACTAATGACCTCAAATGGTCCTATATATGAAGATTCTAGTTTATGACCTGTTTCGTTCTTTAAATAAACTTGGTCTCCTATTTCTATTTTAAAATCTAATACTTTCTTATCATTTTTTTCTTTTTGTTTAATTTTATTGTTTTCTAAAAGTATTCGCGCTCTCTTATACGCGTGTTCTAGTCTAAACTTAACTTCCTTAGAATAATCTTCTATATTATATATAGGTTCTATGCTGTTTACGCTATTAAATTGAATTGGTAGATTGTTCTGTCTACCAAATACTAATTCATATGGACAATAATTGTGAGTTACTGATGGTGTTGTGTTAAAACAATACACGAAATACTGTAACCATATGTCCCAATCAGTTTTATCTACTGATATATATGAACGAATGTACTCATTGAATGTCCTATGACTTCTTTCAACGGTACCTAATGTCTGATGATGGTGTGCTGTAGACGTTATGTTGTCTATTTTTAAATATTTGCACAGATCAGTTATAATAGAATTTTTGTATTCTGTTCCCATGTCCGTAATGAACGTCTTCATTGGACCGTACTTCAGAATAAAATCTTCAAATATAGCTTTGGCAACAGTTTTTGCGCTTTTGTTCGGAATTGGAATGGCTACTAAATATTTAGTTAAATCGCATATTAGCGTAACTGCGTATTCATTGCCATTTTCCGATCGTGGTAGTGGACCAATTGTGTCTACTATCACTCTGTCGAAAGCATATTGTGGTGTTTCAGTTATGGTCATTGGTGATCTTGTATGTATTGTCGTTTTCGACATCAGGCATTTTGGACATTTCTTAATGTACTCTTTGATATGACGTGTCATATTTTTCCAATAATAATGTCTTTTTACTTTGGCCAAAGTTTTTGTAATGCCTGTATGACCTCCTTGAATTGGATCGTCATGGTATGTAAACAGTATCGCTTCTTGATCTTTTCTGTTATTTATTACGGTCACCGGCTTGAGTAGCGCTACTCTTATGGTTTTCAATATTTTGTTGCCCATATTTTTGAAAGATTCTATTGAAATTAATTCAAAGATCTTTTCGCTCGGTGCCACTTTGAGTTGGCTGATCCCAAGTATACCGGCTTGTTTTTCAAGCCTTTGGAAGAATTGACCTAAGTCAAGGGTTCCATTGGTGTACAGATCGTCAACATCAATTCTTGCAATAATTTTCTTTCCATGTTTCAAAAAACATGTATTGTTTATTATGTGCAAGGCCACTACTTTTCGTATTTCGTCATTACAAATGACTTCATATACGTTGGGCTTAGAAGCGTTGTCAAGTGTTTGCCTAGGCAAATCTTGAACATTTCCTGCGCAGGAGTTTTTCTGTTTACTTTGAAATCTAGTAGTGACTTTAAGTATTTTTTGTGTTATTTCTTTTAATTCTTTTATAGTGATGCGTGATAGTGCATCAGCTACGAAGTTATCTTTTCCTTTCAGATACTCGACAGTAAAGTCATATTCTTCCAATTCCAATCTCATTCTTGTTAGTTTCGAGCTTGGATTTGTCATTGAGAACAAATACGTTAACGGTCTATGATCCGTTTTTACAGTGAAATGTTTGCCATAAATATATGGTCTGAAATGTGTAATTGCCCAGTGGATTGCTGCTAATTCTTGTTCTGTTGTTGATTTGTTGCTTTCACCTTTGGTGAATGAGCGTGAAGCATATGCAACTGGGAGTTGTTTATCTCCATAATTTTGTTAGTACAGCTCCACAGGCGTATTTACTTGCATCTGTAATTATGCAAAATTCTTTATTGAAATCTGGGTATTTCAATAATGTTGGCTTCATTAAAGCTTGTTTTAAGTAATCGAATGCATTTTGGCATTCGTCGGACCATCGAAAATTGACATTCTTTTTACATAATCTAGTTATGTGCCGTGAATAGTCGGCGAAATTTTTGATAAAACGTCTGTAGTAATTGCAGAATGCAACGAATCTTCTGGCACTGTCCGCGTCCGTGGGGACAGGGTATTTTTGAATGACATCATACTTTGTGTCATCTGGTAAAATACCATTATCAGTACACTTATGACCTAGGAATGTCACTTCGTGCATGAAGAAAGAGCATTTTTCTGGATGCAGTTTAAGGTTATGCTTCCTGCACAAGTCAAAAACATTTGTTAGGTTTTTGATCATGTGCTTTTCAGAACAACCGATGACAATTAAGTCATCCATGTACAAGAAAGCTTGTGAAGGGTTTAATCCAGAAAAAGCTATTGTCATCATTCTTTGAAAAGAATTGGGTGCTATTTTTAAACCGTAAGGTAATCGTGTAAAACGATATGAACCATTGCTGGTTGAAAAAGACGTTAAATTTCTAGAGTGTTCTTTTAACTCTATTTGGTGAAATCCAGACATTAAGTCCAGGCATGAAAAATATTTTGCTCTTCCGAGCTGGTCAAGAATATCGTCGATTCTTGGAAGGGGGAATTTATCGGACAACAGTTTTTTATTAATTTGACGATAGTCTATTACTAATCGCCATCGTTTCTTTTCTGAACCTGGTAAACCTTTCTTAGGTACCAGTAATATCGGACTGTTATACTCAGAAACTGAGGGCTCTACTATCTTATCAAGAATGAGTTTATCGACTTGTCTGTCTACTTCTTCTTTGTGAGCATGTGGTATTCTATAGTTTTTTATATACACTGGTTCTTTATCTTTCAATCTCAGTTCTTGTTTATAAAAATTATTTGTAGATATTGATTCGGTTTCTAGTCCGAATATATCTGTATATTTTGTGCACAGGTCTGTTAAAATTTGTTTGAATAAATTTGGAAAGTTCTGTTTTAGTTTCTTCATGACAGTATTTTGTCTGTCTTCGCTAATTTCTTGGGCTATCTCGTAGTCATTTAGCGTTTCTATTTTTATTTTGTTAATGTTTATTAATTTAATTGAATTGGTTGTGTTTAATATTCGGACAAATGTATTATTTTTATTGGAAATAGTGTTTCCAATAAAAATTCCTTCTTCAATTTCCTGATTTGGAATTAGAACATTTTGTTCTTTGGAAGTTATATTAATTTGACGGACTACTTCAGCACGAGCTGGGAGTATTGTGGCATTATTATCACATGTGTGTATAATTGGTATATGTATTGGATAATTTAGATTATTTGGCCGTAGTATTAGAGAATCACTTGATGGTGTGAAATCTAATTGGCAATTATATTTTTTAATGAAATCTATACCAATAATGCCATTGCTTGGAATTGGAAAGTCTTTATCGACTAGATGGAAGTCATGTGGTATGACATGTTTACCTGTAGATAATTCTACGAATGCTAAACCTTTTGAAAAAACTGAACCTTTACCAATACCTGATATTTGTGTTGAAATATTATTATTTATATTATCAAATATATCTATATTCTCTTTTAGAATTGATATATCTGCACCTGTGTCAATTAGTAAGGTATATGTTTTACCTGTACTTTCATTGTTAACCTTTATAAATATGCTAAAACTGAGATTGAGTGTGTATATTTTGTTACCTAATTGCTCTGAGTATCTGAAGGATTCTGTCCGTTTCCCGAATTGCTTTGGGTAACTCGGACATTATTATTGCTGTTATGATTACTATTTCTGTCTGAATAGTTGCCTCGGTTGGAATTATTCCTACCTCGGTTATAACTTCTTCCACCTCTATTATTGTTTCTATTGTTGTTATAGTTATTGTTGTTGTTGTAAGAGTTGTGGTTACCGCGGCCATTGCCTCTACCTCTTTGGTATCGGTAACCACCTCCTCTATTGTTGCGACTGTGCTGGAATAACACTGTGCTAGAACTTCCAGTCATTTCAGTGCTGCAATGGATATATTTACCCATTACATCATTGAAAGTGACAAAGTTACCTGCTTCTAGTATTATCCGAAGCTTGTCATGCTCGCAGTTTTTGGTCATGGCAGAGATTGATTCTTTTGTAGAGAATTTCTCTGCATTGTCAGGGTCAAGTCCCTCATCAATATACGCTGCTTCCAATTGCTTCCGCAAATTGTCCATTTCAACTGTATATTGAGATGCTGTTTTTCCTTTTTGTTTATTGTTCAACAATTTGGCTTTTATTACGTCGGGAGATTCTCCTTTTACGTTGCCTTTTAGGATGTTGATTATTCCTGTTATTGTGGTTTCATTTTGAACCTTGTACAGGATCGGGCCAGTTATCTTTGATTTGATAACTTCGACCGCTATATCTTCTTGATCGCCTTTAGTTCTTTCTACGAGTGTTAAGGCTGTTAGGAATCTATTCAATGATAATTTTTTACCATCGAATTCAGGAACGGAAGCAGATACTTGCTTCACATATTCCCTGTCTAAAGCGACCTGATTTGCCATATTTGTATTTGTTAGTAAATTAGGTTTTGTATCTACTAATTCACTTGTTTTGTCTTCTAATGTTTCTATGTCACTATCAGATTCAGCGTCGCCTGACTGTATAGATTCGTCTAAATCTTTTAATGGGCTGGCATTAAAGTCTGCCAATTGATTTAGATTTTTTTTGGTACTGATATTTGAATGTGTCGTCTATTGGCGACAGAAATTAATCTTGTGTTTAGAGATTTTAAGACTCTTAAACATTTCTCTCTATGTTCAGCTGTAAATCTATTCTCGTACTTATTTACTAGCGTTACTATATTGTTGTATTCTCTTACAATTATATCTATATGGTGTATTAATGTGTTCGTTTTTATTACTGCATCTTTATTGATGCATTTGTATGACCTTTCAAATTTATAGCGAAATGCGTCTATGTTTTTCGCTATTTCGTTCCATTCCATTCTTTAATGGAGCTTCACTTTTGTAAACGAACTAACCATATAGTTGCTATTCCTAATATTGGATTGTATTCCTCAACTAATTTAACTCTAACATATGGCAGTGTGGTTAATACCATTGCCTTTTCTGCTTTATTGCAGTGTATTAATGGACTAAATTCTTCATTAAATGCTTCTATATACTCATTTTCAAACTGGTATATAGATATGTATTCTTTATGCAAGTGTAAAATTCTAATTGCGTTAATTCGAAAATTAGGGTAGTTCTCGTAAATATAATCTATTCGATTGACATTCATTGTCTATATCTGATCCAAATGGTTTGCTCTACTTATATATCTCTTCTTTATAATCTTATTGTGTTTTATATATAGAGTCAATAAGAATTGACCAACTGAAGCAATTGTTAAGATCAGAAGTAGAATCCACAATGATTGGATATCATCTGTGTGATCCACTATTTTGACATTATTGACGACATTGGCCGTATTGTCTTTTGACTGGGTATCATCGCTTCCGAACCAACCCATTTTGAAGAGAAGTATTAATAATGAGAAAAAAAAAAATTTTAGAGAAAAATTTTGTATAACTTATGCTTGCTTTCTACTAATTCATATTACTATCATACTGTTTCATAAAATCGGTGTGAAAAAGAAGAAAAAATTTGTTTTTCTTCAAATTATTTTGAATATTTGTTTTTTTTTTTTTAATGGTTAATTTACTTTGCTTTCATTTAATGAAAATTATTATTAAAAAATTTTTTTTTTAAATGAGAAAAGTTTTTGTTTTGCTGCTATTTTCATAGCGCCACAGACATGGAAAATATTAGTGTGTTATTACACACGATTGGCTGACATTTTTTATTTATACAATTAATTGTCCAATCGTGTGGTTTTAGTATATAGCCTATCAGTGATTAGTTTTTTCAAGTTGCACTGTAAAGTGCTTCAACTTGAGGTAGGTCTTATTATAAAGGCAAACAAGGCATATGCATTTCATTTACTGCGCTCTTTGGCGAAGTTGCTGGTTAATCTTTGCGATCCGCTCCAGTCCTTTTGTTTTTTCCTCGTCTGTTGTGTATGTCTTCAACAGATCCCTTTCTAGGTATCTTTGTTGAAGAAGTTTCCTAATCCTGCCTCCGCGTTTTGTCTTCTTTTTTTCTTTCTTCGCTTGACGTGCCCGGTACTCAGCTATCGTGAGTGGGCGTGGTCCATCGGTGGGATGCACCTCTAACGCTTCTTGGAGTGTCGGTGCGTCCCTTTGCTCGATAGGAGCAGCTTCCTCCAGCGACGTAGATTCGGTGTTTGTCATTTATTGCTGCTGCTGAGTTTTTGGTTGGTAGCGGGTTTGCAGGGTGCGTTGTGTTACGTTTTCGGTTGAAAAATTAGTTTAACTTTGCATTTGGCCAATGGAATGTTTTTCACAAATTGGTAATATATGTATATATATTTATATTTTCACGCTACGTACAACACACGTCCCTTCCATATTCGCACACTTCCGCTCTCAACACATATTTTAAAAGTATTTCTTTGCACAGCTCGTTAATAGTTAATAATTACTATTTCGCAACACATGTTCGTGACTATGTCACGGTCGCCATGTAAAGATAATAACTTGTAACTTGTAATTAACGCCATGTAATGTTAATGAAACGCCGTGAACGCATCTGCTCTGTCTGAGTTCAGTTTATTGAATGTCAAATGTGAAAAATGAATTAAAGTCTTAAGCTAAGATACATATATTTCTTATTATATATATCTCTGCCGCAGAAGGCAGCAGAGCGAGAGAGCGTAGTATGTGTGTATGTATATGCAAAGGGCATATACATTAGAATTGCTATATGAGCCTCTGCTCATGAGCATATATATATATATATATATGTGAGCATATATATATATGTTTGCAAGCGGCAGCCGTTGGCTTGTGGAGCGGTCAAGTGCTGACGCGGCTATTCCCACGCCTCTTGTATATAAGCGGTATATATGTATATATGTCCGATCATCTCAAGTGCATTTATGTTTACATTATTGGGTTGTATATTTACATAGTGTGTCACTATGTGTACATTTTAAAGTATTGAGTGTCGGGTATATATATTATTAAATGAGACATACTACAAAACAGTAACATTGAGTATGCGGTGGGGTCGGAGAATTCATTGAAAAGCTTTAAGTTTGTTTTGGTGTGTAACTCGTGTGTCTTTAATGCTGTCTTAATGTAGACAGGCTTTTGTAGTTGTATTATATTTGATTGTGTAACTACTTTTGGATTGATAAAGGAGGAGGTTGCTCCAGTATCGATCAGAAACTTCAGGGGTTGGTTGGGTCTCAATGATAGTTCTATGTATGGGAGGGGTGGTCCTAAATTTCTATTTAGTAAGTATCCTGACTGTTCTTGGAGGCTTTTGCCCGAAAATTTGGCTGTTCATTATAGTTGTGTAATTGAGCTTCAGTTTGCACGTTGTGTAACATGCCTTTTCTTTCTTATTCATAAGGTTATTTACCCCCGTTGGTGTTTTTGTTATAATCTTCCTTTGGCATTATAGCCCGGTAGTTAAGGTTTCTCTTTTTATACTCGTTTCCTTCGTTACTTTGTTGGTAAGTTCGTTTGTTCGATTGTCTATATCCTTGGTAATTCCCTTGTCTAGAAGTGCTAGGTTTTGAGTCTTCAATGCTGCGGTTTTGTTTTTGTCTCTTCTGAGTGTTTTGTGTGAAATAAATTTCACGTTCTTTCAAAGCCCATTCTAGAGCTTCTCGAAGATTGGTGGGTTTCATCGCCCTGACCGCTGTACCTAAAGGGCCCTTGATACCTGATAGGAATGAGTTCAGACAAACGTCTGTGAAGAGTCTTTTCTTGGTCTTTATAATGTTCGGGTCTATCTCTTTAGTATCAGTTAGTCTAAATAGTGCGAGTCTAATCTCGCAGACCTTGTCATAAAGTGCTTGAATTGGGAGTGGATTTTGTAGTAGATTATGTAATTCATTCATAAGGGTAGGTTCATCTCTTTTGTCTGCGCAATGCAGTAAGAGTGCCTCCTTAATCTCATCCCAGTTGAGACTAGCCCCTTCTTCTATGATTGCTTCATTGGCCTTTCCTTCGATTTTATTTCTGATGGCCCTAATGAGTATCTGACCATAAGGTGTTTAGTCGGTACCTCTGATTAGTAAAGAATTTCTTCTACGTTGGCAATAAACTCGCTAAGTGTTTTGGGGTTTCCATCATAAGATGGTAGACAACGGATAGCGTCTGGAATTTTTAAGGTATTCAGAATGTCGGCTTGATTAGCCATCATTTGATTAGGTGGGGGTGAACTAGAGCTCGAAGTCATGGGTGTAATGTCCTCGGTCCTAGCAACTGTAAGAGTTTCCCTAATGTCCGTCAAGCTAGTATTAATCTTTGCCCTGCTTCTAGTATTTGGTATCAATTTCTCTACTTTGCCGATAGTCGACATGAATTTTCGGAGATAAGATTGTGTGCGATTGTATGTATAATGTACAGATATGGTTTCTTAACCCTTTATATGGCACCACGTCCGATTTTAATGCGGTTTGTTTTATTAGATAGAAAACTGAAAATAAAAAATACACTTTTTTTTCGTTTTTCAAAATTTTGATTCAGTACGATTTTATAAAGGAAAAAGGATTTGTTGCAGATATGCAACAGATGTGCTTAAAGGGAAAAAAATTACTGATAGTTCTCTGGGTATTTAGAAGAACGTAATATTTAATTTGGATATTCTTAAACTATTTAACATATTATTATATTTATTTAATGACTATACGACTATTTATCTTAACACATATTTATTAAACTTTAATTTAAGTGGAAATTTTTAAAACAATTGTTTCTCTTGTTGAAACATAAGGCCACTTCACATTTCCCACACATTACTTGCGAGAATCCCGTACACTTCGGATACTTGGACCTTATTCGTTTTTCACCCCACAAAGGCCAATGTCCAAATTCATCCTGCCGTACCATTCGATTTGGCACGCGTTGCGTAGGACCTCTTTGTTTTTTTTTTGCTGCAATTCGTTCTCGAGCATAGAACTTCTTTTTCCCATTATTGATTTGGTATCAATTTTTGTTACCACCTCTGCAATATTTATCCGAAACTCGGAAGATCCTAAGAGTTTAGTGCTTGATGCATTCGCCTTATGAACGCGTTTGTACAAAAGCCAAGCATTACTCACTGTCAAGTCGAGTAGATGGTAAAAAATGCGAACCTGCCAGCGTCTACTTCTTAGTAAAATTTTATATCTTCCAATAATGCTGTCGATCAGATCAACACCTCCCATATAGCTATTGTATTGTGCTACTACAAAGGGTCGACTTTATTATCCACGACTTTATTATCTACCCATGATGTTACTGATATGTCAACTCCGTCAAAATCAGCGACATATTCTACAGACGTACCCCTTGGATGCTTCTTCAAATTAATATTATCAATTGTTTTGTTATTTGGAATTCTGTTTCTTCGAAAATTCCTTCATCCGCTAAGTATTTCAAAAGGGGCAATGAATTGAAAAAATTGTCAAAATAGATTCGAAAGTTCTGATGCCTGGGCACTTCTCTGACCATTCTAACAACACAGTTTGATGCCGCACCTAGATCTGGTTCGTTAGGCAAAACTTTGTTTTCATTTCCTGAATCTATCTCAAACTTATAGCAGAAGCCTGAATGACCGCTAAGAACATAAATTCTATATCCCCATTTATGAGGCTTGTTCGGGTTGTATCTTTTCATATGATTTCTAGCTTTGGTTGAACAAATCTGTTCGTCGACACTCAAAAACTGCTCCATAGGAACTTTTTTAAAATTGTTGTTTAGTTCCTGGATAATTGGCCTGATTTTGAAAAGCCGATCGATATGAAATGAATTGTATGGGCTCCGAAAGCTCCATTACTTCAGGAGGCAAGGCAGTACTCGCGAGCAGCCGCAGTTGACACTCATTCGATAATAAGTTGCGTTGTCTCATACCCATTGCGAAATAATCCAATTTAAACGGTATGTTGCAGATATGCAACAAGGCCGTATAAAGGGTTAATAATAATATTTAAGGTATTTTCTTAATTAATGTAATATATGTAATATAGGCTTATCTGATAACTAATGGTATAGTGTATTATGTGGATGCCTCGGTAGAACGTTTCCTTTGTGTGTGTAGATTATCTGTAGGGTTGAAAATGCAATTAGTATCTTTTGTATGTATACATATATATATATATACATATATACACATATATATATATATATATATATATATATATATATATATATATATATATATATATATATATATATATATATATATATATATATACATGTACATATATACATATACATATATATATATATAATATATATATATATATATATTATTTTGCTTTTTAAAGGTTTTTCCTTTTTTTATATTGTTTGGACTACGAGAGTTTAGAAGAGTATACACTAGTCGATGTTGCAGCCAGGTTCGATATGTCGCGCTGAAGTAACGACCAGCTACAACATATACCAGTCCACTCGACTCAAACGTATATTGTTGTTGTTTGATAGATATGTATTCGATCAAACACGACAAAGTTAGTCCGAAATTCGATTGTATTGCATTATATTGGTTTCATTCGTATATGTTGACGTCGTCGTAAAGAGAGGGAGAGAGTGAGGAAGGGAAAATTAGCGCATAATGATAATGTGTGCATTTCGTGGCAGCAGTCGCAGCGCACTGATTTTGACTTGCCTTATTTTCACTGCTTGAGCCTCAAGCGACCGAGCCGACCAAATACGAAGTTGTCCGGTCTCTTCAGCGCATTTTTTCGGTGTTGAAAAAGTTTGTTCTACATGTCTAGTCTATGTGTTCTCTGGTTAGTGGTTCAGGGTAGGGATGCAAAACTATCGATAGGGTGGCCATCGATTTTTCACAGGCGATAGTGAAAACAATCGATAGGAAAGCGATTGATGTTGAAAACGATCGATTATGATACTATCGATAATTCTATAAAAAAAATTTAAAATAATTTCTATTCCGTCGGTGATCAATTTTCCGACTCAGTCGTCGACTAGACCTCGTACCGAACGGTTGTGTTATCGTAAAGTAAAGTTCAGTTCACAGCTTATAAATTTTTCAAGCGCCTGTTTTTTTTTGTACACTCATTCTTCACCTTCCAATACACACAGAAGCATAAAAGCATATAGTAAGTCAAACACACAGCTATGCCCACAGGGCATTATAGTCAAGGGGCGAATCGCTTTGCAATGCTAAGCGATAGCCCCAAAACCAAAAGAAAAAAGCCTACACCACTCTCAGAAGCCTTCCCCGAACTCCCAACTCCCAATTTGCCTAATCCCAAATTCATTATTATGTCAGCCACCGACACTAAAAACCCGATCTCCACATACTCCTGTTTCGCCGTAGAGCGTGCAATTAAAATCATCAGCAAAAATATATTAAAAATTAACGAAATGCGTGACGGTAATCTTCTACTATTCGTAGAAAACGCAACAGTAGCTGAGAAATTCATTGCTTCTAAGGAGCTCCATGGTATTTGCCAAATATCTTTTGAATATCACAAAAATCTAAATTACTGCAAAGGCACAGTATATGCCCCATTCCTTAACAACGTCACAAATGATGAAATACTTAACCCTTTATACGGCCTTGTTGCATATCTGCAACATACCGTTTAAATTGAGTTATTTCGCAATGGGTATCAAGAAAGTGGTATGGCAAATTTTTTTATAAGTCAGAAATATGTGTTTTTTCGATTTTTGTAGCTGGTTACACTTGTCCACATGTCTTGCCATACAAATATTAAAATTTCCCGCCAATTTAGTGAATTGTGTATATGGTGTCCAAATCAATTTTATATTTGCAAATTTTTCTAATAACAAAAATTTTTAATTTGCGAACAACTACTTTTTAAATAAGGTAACTATATTAATAATGCGTTTGTAATCAAGTTTTTGGGTTTGTTGTTGTGTATTGTGAGTAACTCTTGAATATCGGTATGTTGCAGATATGCAACAAAGTACTATTAGGACTTCTTTTTTGCACTCTCAATTTTGTTGCATTTATGCAACATACCATTTATTGTGCTTATGTTTTATATGTCACTATATACTTCTTTTGTTGTTTTGTGTCATTATGTGTTGCTATGAATTTATTTTGGATTGTCTTATGTGTTTTATGTTCTTCTTTGAGGCCGACCTACACATATTTATATTTTTGTAGACAGTATTTCTTACTTAGAAATAATGTCCGCAAGGGGATTGACACCTTCGGAAATCGCAAGATTTTTTAATAGTTTGGAAAGCGAGGACGAATTCGATTTTTCTGCCAATGAAGAAAGTAATTTCGTATGAAAAGATACAACCCGAACAAACCTCATAAATGGGGATATAGAATTTATGTTCTTATCGGTCATTCAGGCTTCTGCTATAAGTTTGAGATAGATTCAGGAAATGAAAACAAAGTTTTGCCTAACGAACCAGATCTAGGTGCGGCATCAAACTGTGTTGTTAGAATGGTCAGAGAAGTGCCCAGGCATCAGAACTTTCGAATTTATTTTGACAATTTTTTCAATTCATTGCCCCTTTTGAAATACTTAGCGGATGAAGGAATTTTAGCTTTGGGTACTATTCGAAGAAACAGAATTCCAAATAACAAAACAATTGATAATATTAATTTGAAGAAGCATCCAAGGGGTACGTCTGTAGAATATGTCGCTGATTTTGACGGAGTTGACATATCAGTAACATCATGGGTGGATAATAAAGTCGTATCATTGGCATCCAACTATGCTGGAATACTACCAGAGGACAAAGCACTTCGATTCAACAAAGCCAAAAAGGAATACGTAGAGATTGACCGACCCTTTGCAGTAGCACAATACAATAGCTATATGGGAGGTGTTGATCTGATTGACAGCATTATTGGAAGATATAAAATTTTACTAAGAAGTAGACGCTGGCAGGTTCGCATTTTTTTACCATCTACTCGACTTGACAGTGAGTAATGCTTGGCTTTTGTACAAACGCGTTCATAAGGCGAATGCATCAAGCACTAAACTCTTAGGATCTTCCGAGTTTCGAATAAATATTGCAGAGGTGCTAACAAAAATTGATACCAAATCAATAATGGGAAAAAGAAGTTCTATGCTCGAGAACGAATTGCAGCAAAAAAACAAAGAGGTCCTACGCAACGCGTGCCAAATCGAATGGTACGGCAGGATGAATTTGGACATTGGCCTTTGTGGGGTGAAAAACGAATAAGGTGCAAGTACCCGAAGTGTACGGGATTCTCGCAAGTAATGTGTGGGAAATGTGAAGTGGCCTTATGTTTCAACAAGAGAAACAATTGTTTTAAAAATTTCCACTTAAATTAAAGTTTAATAAATATATTATTGAGATAAATAGTCGTATAGTCATTAAATAAATATAATAATATGTTAAATAGTTTAAGAAAATCCAAATTAAATATTACGTTCTTCTAAATACCCAGAGAACTATCAGTAATTTTTTTTCCCCTTAAGCACATCTGTTGCATATCTGCAACAAATCCTTTTTCCTTTATAAAATCGTACTGAATCAAAATTTTGAAAAACGAAAAAAAAGTGTATTTTTTATTTTCAGTTTTCTATCTAATAAAAAAAACCGCATCAAAATCGGACGTGGTGCCATATAAAGGGTTAAAGAATTTAAGTCTCAAGGAGTTGTAGATGTATACAAATACACCAAACTCATTGATGGCAAAACCATCCCGTCTGCCGTAGTGCAACTCACCTTCAATTTGTATAACCTTCCCCCAAAAATGCAAATTTCATGGCACGTAGTAAAAGTCAAACAATATATACCTAACCCAATGCGATGCAAAAATTGACAAATTATAGGTCACACAGCAAAGTATTGCAAAGCAACAGCAGTTTGCGACCCATGTGGACTACCACTTCACAAACCAACTCAGTGCACTCGCACTTTCTGCGTGAACTGTAATGGAGAGCATGCAGCTAGCAGCAAAAACTGTCCAAAATTTAAAGAAGCGCAAGAAATAATAAAAATAACAAGTAAGAACGTTGCAGTCGGGCGTTACCGACTGCGGAATACTCATTCACATCCCATCAACAATTTAGTAGTTAAGTTTCGCTCTAATACTGTAGAATATACAGGTTTTTCCGATTTGCCACGCCCCAACTGGGCGTAGACACCTCATTTTTGGTCAGTTTTTAAAACGAGATAACTGTACCCTAACTGCAAAGTTTGAATGCTTACCCTCAAAAAAAGTGAAAATTACAGGGTATTTTTCGATATGCCACGCCCCTAAAGAGGCATAAAAATTCTTTGTTTGAGGAATCGATAGAGGAGGCTACCAGTAACTCAACTATCCAAAATTGAAGCTTCTAGCTATTATACTTTAGGAGATATAAGCTTTTGCGGTTTGCCACGCCTCCTGTGGGCGGACATATATCCGACAAAGCTTTTTGGTCTTGGGTGATCAGCCTGAGTATATATACAAAATTTGAGGTCTCTGCCATCAATAGTGTCCAAAATATAGGAGAATTTAAAAAATCACAATATCTTCAGGTCCGATTTGCCACGCCCTCAATGGGCGTAGACTTATAATTTAACTTCAGACTTTATAGAATCATACCATTAGCTGGCGTGAAAAATTTCAGCATTCTAGGTTTACAACTTTAGGAGATACAGTTTTAACCGATTTGCCACGCCCCCAATGGGCGGAGATATATCCGCCATAGCTTGTGATCTTGGGTGGTCGACGCGGACCTATATACCAATTTCAGCTTTCTAGCTCTTTAACTAACATGATTTCTGGTATATCGGAAAATGCATTTTCCGATTTGCCACGCCCCTAGTGGGCGGATCGGAAAAATTTTAACACTTTATAAATCGGAGATATACACGAGTATGTGTTCCAAATTTCAAGCCTCTAGCTTCAATAGCGTCGAAATAGATTGCGTTCATACGGACAGACGGACGGACGGACAGCAAGACGGACATTGCACAAAACCAATATACTGATACACTTTCGTGAATGAGTATAAAAACCACAGATAAATGCACCATGTACGAAGCCAAAACGAAGTATTACAAACAATGCACACAGACACCGACAATTACGAAAAAAACATTTTCAGAAATAGCCACTAAATTAACACCGCAAAAAGAAGACGAGACAAAAATCTTACCATCCACCTCCAATAAAGAAAATAACTCTAAAGACAAAATAAAAACTAAAAGCACACCCGAAAGACCCGTTGACTTCACAAACACAAAATATACAAAAGAAACGCCGGAACATAGCATACACAAACCAAATAAACAAACACTCAACACAACGAAACGCTCAAATCACAAAGACAAGATTACCTCAAGCGACTCAGAAACAGACATAGACATCACTTACTTAAGAAGTAAATACAACACAAACAACCAAAATCACTCAACGCTCTCTGATACGGACAGTATCATAGAGGACGTTGAGTTATAATAAAACCTCTCAAAGCTCTCAAAGCTCGCTCTCTCTCTCGTTCTCTGCGAAAGCCTATAATGATTTACTGCATTAAAGCGCAACTTCGCTAAACGAGAGGGAGAGCGAGCAAGAGAGAGATTATAAAACTAGCCCAAAAATCAAAACAAAACCGATTAACACAACCCACTCACTCACATGATGACTCTAAAAATATTACAATGGAACATAAATGGATATAAACACAAATACCATAATCTCTCTCTACTAATAAAAAACCATAGCCCACATATAATTGCTCTGCAAGAAACCCATATAACCGATCCCAGCCAAAAAATTCCAATACCAAACCAATTTTCGCTTTTTCAAAAGAATGATATTAATTTTCTCCGAAAGCCAACAGAGGAGTAGCTCTCCTAATTTCAAATAATTTACAACATAGAATAGTAGATCACCAGTCCAACTTCTTAGCAATATGTGCCGAAATACAAGCTAAATCACCGTTTGTTATTATTAACATTTACCTTTCTCCTACGGACAAGTTTACAGAGCAAGACCTTCACAGCCTGATAGAAAGTTTTAATAGGCCAGTTCTATTCCTAGGAGACTTTAACGCGTGGCATTCTCTCTGGGGATCACCCTCAAACAATCCAAGAGGAAAAATCATAGCAAATTTCATTCAAAACAGTAATCTAATAGTTCTTAACAAAGGAGACCCTACACACTACACAACACATAACACTTTCACACACGTTGACCTAGCCTTTCGTTCACCACCACTTAACCTTAACGCCACCTGGGCTACATATGAAGATCTATATGGAAGCGACCACTATCCAATACGCATACAAATATTTCCCACAGCAAATTTAAAAACATATTATAAAACACATAGATATAAACTCCATTCTGCGAACTGGGAATTATTTCAGGAAAATATAGACGTACTAACACAAAGACTAACCATAACACACAATACCAATCAATCAGCCGCTAAATTTCTCAAAGTAATCAAGGCATCTGCTAACAAAGCAATACCCACATCCAACCCCAACAGAAAGAGAAATAGTCACATATGTATACTGGTGGAACCCAGAACTTGAAAAATTAAAAAAAGAAAAAATAAAATGTTTAAATATTTTAATTAATATTTATATTTAAAACATGCTAGCCTACAAAAAAGCAAACGCAAAGTTTAAATATACAGCAAAAATAGCCCAAAGAATAAGCTTTGCTAAATTCACAGAAGATATAAACCCTAGCACAACAACTAAAGTACTTTGGGACAAAGTTCACAGGCTCTCTGGAATTCATAAAATCACACACATTCATTCAATACAAATAGAAACAGGAAACACATGCGATCCGAAAAAAATAGCCGAAGAATTTTGCAAAACCTGGTAAAATTATTCGAATGATTCGAATTTTTCACACACCTTCATAAATAACAAACAACTGCACATAGCCCAAACATCCATCACATACACTCCAAGAAATAGAGCTAAAATCATCGAGCAACCCGTAACACTCTTAGAATTGCAATCTTGCCTAGGCACCCTTAATGGATCCACCCCCGGGCAGGACAATATCACTTATCAAATAATAAAAAAGCTCCCCCCATCTGCAATAAACAAACTCTTAGACCTCTATAATATAATACTTCACACCAGCAATATTCCCCAACAATGGAAAATTGCAACAATAATACCAATAAACAAACCAAATAAACCAAAGCACTTAATAAACAGTTATCGCCCAATATCACTGCACCCTTGTATTTCCAAAATCCTAGAAAAAATCATATCAAAAAGAATTATGTGGGTGCTTAACCAAGAGAACCTCCTATCTCCCAACCAATATGCATACAAGCAAAACAGGTCGACCACGGACCCCTTACTTATATTAGATAACTTTATCTGAAACAGTTTAGGCACTAAAAACCACATATCGGTGCTCTCAATCGATATGGAAAAAGCATTTGACAGGGTGGGAGCTCATTGTATTATTCAGCAACTTTATGATTGGAAATTTGGTCCAAAAATCGTCAATTACATTCGAAGCTACGTACACAACCGTAGAATACGAGTCAAAGCTAACAACACCTTATCTAGTGAAATGAGCCTAAAAAACGGCATACCACAAGGTTCCCCACTTTCAGTCACGCTTTTTCTCATAGCTTTCAATAAATTAAATCACTTGATAAACCAAAATTCATTCTTCAAGCACACTATGTACGCAGACGATCTTTGCCTCTTCTTCAAACCAAACCCCGGTTATAACACCCAAATAAGTAATTTATTTTCTAAAATCCACCACTGGTGCAATATCACAGGTACGAAAATATCAGCGGAAAAATCCACACACTTTCATATATGTAGAAAACATAATTGCACTAACATAAATATTACATTAAATAATGTAACCATACCAAATACACATCTCAAAATTCTAGGTTTAATATTCGACAATAAAACAATTGGAACGAGCATGTCAAATCTTTAACAAACTCATTAAATAATAGACTAAATATAATTAAATGTTTAAGTAGCAATAAGTTAAAAAGAAATACCTCATCTCTCATTAATATAACTAAATCAACAATACTCGCCAAGATTGACTACGGTCTTTCAATCTACGGCAAAACAAACAAGACAAATCTCGCAAAACTTTCCACTCCCTACCATTCCTCCATAAGACTCTCATTAGGCGCCTTCCGCACTACCCCAATAAAAAACATGCTGGCAGAAACTGGACTTCCCGATTTAGAAACTAGATTCCAATGGTGCATTGGACGACTTATTAAAAACATCACAAATACACATGGCTCCACTTTACAAAGCACACTCTTCAAGCAACTTAAACGAAAAAGAGCAACCAAAAAGCCATCAAGCCTAGAAATGATAATCAATAAAGCTGCAGCTCTTAACATATTCTTGTCACCAGAACGCAAGTACAAAGAAAAGCTCCCGTCGGAATTTAAAAAAGACAATACCCCAGACGAAGTCTACAGGAAAAGTTTCAACAAAATCAGAAACGAACACAGGGCATGGACTTTTCTCTACACGGACGCTTCCAAACTGCACCACATAACTGCCATCAGTGTAGTCACTGAAAAAAGTAAAATATAAAAATCAGCAGTCACACCTTGGCACACTTCGATTTTCACAGCAGAAGCAGAAGCGATCCTTTGTGCGATTGAAATAGCTCAACAAGACACAAACACTAAATTTGTCATCTGCACAGACTCTCTCTCCACCTTAATAGCTGTCAAAACCCCAAACAACTATCAACCCACAATAACAAAAATTCGGGACAAACTTAATTCGAATCAAAAAAGAATTAAGCTACTCTGGACACCTGGACATGTTAGGACAAAAGGAAATGAGCTAGCAGACACAGCAGCTAAAATGGCATATTCATATTCACATATTCACCATTGCTCCTACACAACGTCAACAGCAAACAAGTAAGAACGTTGCAGTCGGGCGTTACCGACTGCGGAATACTCATTCACATCCCATCAACAATTTAGTAGTTAAGTTTCGCTCTAATACTGTAGAATATACAGGTTTTTCCGATTTGCCACGCCCCAACTGGGCGTAGACACCTCATTTTTGGTCAGTTTTTAGAAAGAGATAACGGTACCCTAACTGAAAAGTTTGAATGCTTACCCTCAAAAAATGTGAAAATTACAGGGTATTTTTCGATATGCCACGCCCCTAAAGAGGCGTAAAAATTATTTTTGGGGAATCGATAGAGGAGGCTACCAGTAACTCAACTATCCAAATTTGAAGCTTCTAGCTATTATACTTTAGGAGATATAAACTTTTGCGATTTACCACGCCCCTGTGGGCGGACATATATCCGACAAAACTTTTTGGTCTTGGGTGATCAGTCCGAGTATATATACAAAATTTGAGGTCTCTGCCATCAATAGTGTCCAAAATATAGGAGAATTTAAAAAATCACAATATCTTCAGGTCCGATTTGCCACGCCCTCAATGGGCGTAGACTTATAATTTAACTTCAGACTTTATAGAATCATACCATTAGCTGGCGTGAAAAATTTCAGCATTCTAGGTTTACAACTTTAGGAGATACAGTT
Organism: Drosophila mojavensis; assembly: GCF_018153725.1. Classification (NCBI taxonomy): domain Eukaryota; kingdom Metazoa; phylum Arthropoda; class Insecta; order Diptera; family Drosophilidae; genus Drosophila; species Drosophila mojavensis. The sequence continues at coordinate 817,387 of NW_025318897.1, read as the reverse complement.
TTAACCGATTTGCCACGCCCCCAATGGGCGGAGATATATCCGCCATAGCTTGTGATCTTGGGTGGTCGACGCGGACCTATATACCAATTTCAGCTTTCTAGCTCTTTAACTAACATGATTTCTGGTATATCGGAAAATGAATTTTCCGATTTTCCACGCCCCTAGTGGGCGGATCGGAAAAATTTTAACACTTTATAAATCGGAGATATACACGAGTATGTGTTCCAAATTTCAAGTCTCTAGCTTCAATAGCGCCGAAATAGATTGCGTTCATACGGACAGACGGACAGACGGACGGACGGGCAGACGGACAGACGGACGGACAGCAAGACGGACATTGCACAAAACCAATATACTGATTCACTTTCGTGAATGAGTATAAAAAGACATTAATAAAACAAGTAAGAACGTTGCAGTCGGGCGTTACCGACTGCGGAATACTCATTCACATCCCATCAACAATTTAGTAGTTAAGTTTCGCTCTAATACTGTAGAATATACAGGTATTTCCGATTTGCCACGCCCCAACTGGGCGTAGACACCTCATTTTTGGTCAGTTTTTAGAAAGAGATAACGGTACCCTAACTGCAAAGTTTGAATTCTTACCCTCAAAAAATGTGAAAATTACAGGGTATTTTTCGATATGCCACGCCCCTAAAGAGGCGTAAAAATTATTTTTGGGGAATCGATAGAGGAGGCTACCAGTAACTCAACTATCCAAATTTGAAGCTTCTAGCTATTATACTTTAGGAGATATAAACTTTTGCGGTTTGCCACGCCCCCTGTGGGCGGACATATATCCGACAAAACTTTTTGGTCTTGGGTGATCAGTCCCAGTATATATACAAAATTTGAGGTCTCTGCCATCAATAGTGTCCAAAATATAGGAGAATTTAAAAAATCACTATATCTTCAGGTCCGATTTGCCACGCCCTCAATGGGCGTAGACTTATAATTTATCTTCAGACTTTATAGAATCATACCATTAGCTGACATGCAAAATTTCATCATTCTAGGTTTACAACTTTAGGAGATACAGTTTTATCCGATTTGCCACGCCCCCAATAGGCGGACATATATCCGCCATAGCTCGTGATCTTAGGTGGTCAACGCGGACCTACATACCAAATTTCAGCTTTCTAGCTCTTCAACAAACATGATTTCTGGTATTTCAGAAAATGCATTTTCCGATTTGCCACGCCCCTAGTGGGCGGATCGGGAAAATTTTAACACTTTATAAATCGGAGATATACACGAGTATGTGTTCCAAATTTCAAGTCTCTAGCTTCAATAGCGCCGAAATAGATTGCGTTCATACGGACAGACGGACAGACGGACGGACGGACAGACGGACAGACGGACGGACAGCAAGACGGACATTGCACAAAACCAATATACTGATTCACTTTCGTGAATGAGTATAATGATTAACATAACAACCAAGGAAACACTTAATACAATCTGGAATAACTACACTCACTTCTACAAAACGATCAACCCTGCAAGAGAACCTACACATTTTCCAACTAAAACAGATAGGAAACACGTAATAAAATATACAAGATTCAGACTAGGACACACAAAACTGACTCACGAATACATATTTAATAAAACACCTGCTCCTACCTGCCCATTTTGCAATAGCGACACCTTGACAACAAAACACCTACAACTCCAATGCCAACACGTAATGAATATCTGCAAATCCTTTAATTCTCCCACACTCAATATCCTTATCTCAACACCTAATAAAACAAATATAGCAAATTTTTTAAAAATTATAAATAAACTCAAAATAGAGCTATAATGTATATAATGTAAATATGTATATATATATACATGTATGTGTATATGTATATATATATATATGTATATATGTGTATATTTGTATATAAAATAATTAATTTATAGAATGTAAATAATGCCTGAAGGCCTTTGTCGCTCTGGCTTAACAAATTGTTATTAAGAATTAATACTTGATAACAATAAATAAATAAATAAATAAATTTTCCGACTTGCTTCTGTATCTCGTTCACCTGACTGTGTGGGCTTCTATAATTTTTGACATATACTGGTTCATCATCCTTTAATGTCAGTTTCTGTTTGTAGAAATTATTTGTAGTGATTGGTTCTGTTTCCAATCCGAATATATCGCTGTATTTGGTGCATAAATTGGATATTTAAGGTTATCGGGTCTGATTATAAACCAATCTTCAGACGGCTTGAAGTATAATTGACAGTTGTATTTCTTTATGAAGTCGGTTCCTAATATGCCATCGCATGGAATAGCGAAATGTAAATCCACGATATGAAAGTCGGGGGTGTATTTATTATTAGTTGTCTGTATCTCAATAGAGGTTAAACCTTTTGATTTTGTTACCTGCTGACTTATTCCATGAACCATTACATTTTCTACTGTTGGGTACTTAAAGGGTCTTGAGAGTTTCCCGATGCATTTTGGGCTATTCTCACGTTATTATTGTTATTGTGGCCTCTATTTGAGTTACCACGTCCTCGATTATTTCCTCTGTATTCACCTCTTCCATTATTATTATAGTTGGTACCATTGTAGTTGTTGTGATTATTATTACGACCACGATAGTTACCTCTGAAGTTTCCACGTCCGCGGTTTCCACCACGCTGAGGATAATTTCTATAATAAAGGACAGTATTTGGTTGTCCAGTTGCTTCCGTGCAACTGTTTACGAATTTGGATATGGCATCATTCATGGTGTTGAAGGTGCCAGCCTGCATAATAAGTTTTACCTTATCAGTTGCGCAATTCTTCGCCATTGCTGTGTAGAATAACTTCTGGCTAACGCAAGAGGTAGTCCGACCGTTATGTACGCACTTTCTAGAGCTTTTGTCATCTGCTCAATCTCTGAAGTATATTGGTTAGCAGTTTTGTTGCGTTGCTGTAGATTCATCAGCATAGCTGATAATACTTCTACAGTTTCGCCTTTGACATTGCTTCTTAGTCTGGAGATGACTTCTGATATAGTTGTATCATTTCCGACTAGGTTTCTGGCGACACCTTTTAGCTTTGTTTTTATTATTGAAATAGCCAATTGTTCGTGTTCGCCTTTTATTGATTCTATAATTTCCAATGCGTTGAGAAAACTTGTTAGGTTTTCTGCTTTACCATCAAATACTGATATAAGCTTTGATGCAGTGTTGATCAAATTAGTATTTGACTGTGCCATTGTAATCAATTTTTTTTCAACTACACTCGAGCTAGTGTCTGAATCTGTAGAGTCGTCCAAATCAGACATTAATATAGCGGGGATAGTGAGATTATCTATTTCTTCTTCTTCCTTTTGGTCGATAATAATAACTTCTTTTGATTCTGGTTCTTCACCAGTTTCAATTGTTACTGAGGTATTGAGAATATTAGGTATTGATATATCGAGGTCGAAATTTTCTCTAATAGTTGTCAAATTGGATCTTAGTCTGATTAATATTTTTGATACGTGAGACCAATGATCTTGAGTAATGTAAGGTGGCCTTTTTGCCCACCTTACATATTGCATTCTAGCTGTCGAGTTTACTGGAGTTTGTAGTGAGTAAGTTAGTAGTAAGTTATATTTGTAGTGAGTAAGTTAATAGTAAGTTATATTTGTAGTAAGTAAGTTGGTTAGTGAGTTATATTCGTAGCATGTAAGATAGTGAAAGGAAATGAATTGGATTATAGTCATTAAGTTTATATCTGTAGTTTTGTAGCCATTAAGTTTACATTCTGGAGTCATTGATTATTTTGGTAGATAGTAAGTAGGCTAAGTGTTAGATAGTTAAGTAGATATAGGTGTCATAGTCGTTAGCTTTAGATAGTAGGCAAAATTCAAATTAGTGGGCGGGCACGCGATCAGCAATGCAACCATGCGACTCGAAAGCTCACGGTGGTGAATTGCATTGCTGGTCGCGTGGTGAAATCGGCAGAGCGCAAGGAGAAGCGCGAAAGCTGCGCGCAGAGTTAGTGAGTTTTGAGCTCTCGATGCGAGCAGTTGATATCAAAGAAAATAAGAAACAGATAAACGAGGGGTAAAGAACGTAAGGTAACATGGAATAAAAATGTTAAATGTATATATAGAAATGATTGCGTACTCATTTGTAGTTGATTTGACAACAATAATCTACTAATAATAACAACACTAACTGGTGGTTAGAACGGGGGCAATCCTGTTCGCCAGAAGGCCAAAACTCTGGCACACAAAATCGCGTGGTCTGGAGTGAACGCCGGCGACAACGCTGGGCGTTCCTCGATCTGCGATCCACCAATGATAGTAGCCCCACTAATACCCCGCAATATGCCTTTGTAGCCCCGACCCCAGCAATCTAGAGTGCGCTTGATCGCGCCACTCGATCGCTGCAGCCATCCCACGTGCAAGCGTGTGCGGGCGTGGTCGGCGAGTTCGGGCTGCGTGGCCATTTAATACATAATGACTCCCCCACCCTCTCCCATTTCTCTAACCACGTGTAGTCCCGTATTAATTTACAAATGTCTTGTAAGTTGTGGCCCTGGGCAGACTGAGACTCTGACCCCGGCTGAAAAACATAACCTGTAAAATTGTAACCTTACAAGTGGCGCCCGAGCAGGCACGCGGGGCTAGAGAGAGTGCGGTATACGGGCGGCGTAAAATCCCGCCGGCATACCCAAATAGAGGTGATGGTATAATTGTTGGTGGCGGTTATTTCATGCAAGGTAGTGAGCATAGAAAAGTGAAGAAAAATTAAGAAAAACTGAGTACATTCGCGAAAAGTGTCGTAAATTTAAAATCGAATATACCCTACGACGGCCACGGGGTCGAGGGTAAAAACTTCGAGAAGCGTCGAGCGAAAAGAAAGAAAAAAAAAACGGGATTAGAAAACCGTTGCGGCGCCGAAAAAGTACAGCGCGCGCGAAAATATTACGCAGAAGCGTAAGCCGAAGACGCATATGCACAAGCATATGCACGCGCGGGGGCAGCATACCGAACGTCGCCGAAATCCAGCGAAGAGAGGTGGTAAGGATATAAAACGGGTATATGCGCCCACACCGAGAATAAGTAACAAAAAAAAAAAAAAAAAAAGAGAAAGAAGGGTATCATGAGTGCAGCAAGAAGCCAGAAGCTGAATTGGAAAGTGGTAAAAGTGAGCGAAATGAATCATCATTAAGAGACAGTGTGATTGCAGCAAGAAGTTAATAATTGAATGTAAAAGTGTTTGTGAGCGAATATACCCGGTGACAGAGAAGTTAAATTGTGAAGGGTATTAGCGTGTAGATGCGTGTATATATGTATGTATGCATATGTATATATACAGGCATGTGAAAATTGACATAGAAAGAGTGAATAGTAAAGTGTTCGATAAAGAGTGCATATATATATGTATGTACGCATATGTATATATGTGTGTATGTGCATATGTATGTGTATATGTGTGCATATATATATACATATATATATAATTAGTGAAGAGTAAATAGTGGTGAATATTCCATGATGCGCGCATAGATGAATGCGCACATGTATGTAGGCATATACATATATACATATATATATACTGGCATGAGAGAGTGAAGGGTACTTGGCGAGAGAGTGAAGAGTTTTGTGCATAGGAAAAAGGGCAAGCGCATGTATATATGCATAGGTGCAAGTGAGAAGGCGAGCGCGAATGCATATATATGTATGCGAGAATAGATCAAGAGAGAGAGAGAGTAATTGGTCAAGCGTGGGCGATTTTGCTAATGCGCATATGACATGAGGCGATTTTGTTGATGCGCATGTGACACTAGGCGATTTTTTGATGATGCGCATATGACACGAGGCGAATTTGATCGTGAGGGTGGACAGTGGGCCGAGACCAGTGAAAATAAAATAAAATAAAATAAAATAAAATAAAATAAAATAAAATAAAATAAAATAAAATAAAATAAAATAAAATAAAATAAAATAAAATAAAATAAAATAAAATAAAATAAAATAAAATAAAATAAAATAAAATAAAATAAAATAAAATAAAATAAAATAAAATAAAATAAAATAAAATAAAATAAAATAAAATAAAATAAAATAAAATAAAATAAAATAAAATAAAAATAAAATAAAATAAAATAAAATAAAATAAAATAAAATAAAATAAAATAAAATAAAATAAAATAAAATAAAATAAAATAAAATAAAATAAAATAAAATAAAATAAAATAAAATAAAATAAAATAAAATAAAATAAAATAAAATAAAATAAAATAAAATAAAATAAAATAAAATAAAATAAAATAAAATAAAAATAAAATAAAATAAAATAAAATAAAATAAAATAAAATAAAATAAAATAAAATAAAATAAAATAAAATAAAATAAAATAAAATAAAATAAAATAAAATAAAATAAAATAAAATAAAATAAAATAAAATAAAATAAAATAAAATAAAATAAAATAAAATAAAATAAAATAAAATAAAATAAAATAAAATAAAATAAAATAAAATAAAATAAAATAAAATAAAATAAAATAAAATAAAATAAAATAAAATAAAATAAAATAAAATAAAATAAAATAAAATAAAATAAAATAAAATAAAATAAAATAAAATAAAATAAAATAAAATAAAATAAAATAAAGAAAAAAAAAAAAAATAAAATAAACTAAAAACGCACTGGAACGGAACATAGCGGGGTTAAGTAGGATAAAACGAAGCGAAGAAAAGCAAAGAAGATAAAGCGAAGGAAGTCAAGTAAACGGTAGTGAAAGCAAAGCGAGTCGAAGCGAACAAACTAGGATAAAGGGATAAAGTTGAGTTGGATGAGCGAACGGAAAGTGGAAAAAGGGAAGGGGAATAAGATCAATTAAGAAGTAAAATTGAAGGGAAAAAAAGGAAATAAAACAAAATATACTAAGGAAAATAAAGAAAACGAAATAAAACAAAATACATTAAGAAAAATAAAGAAAACGAAATAAAACAAAATATACTAAGAAAAATAAAGAAAACGAAATAAAGCAAGATAGATTAAAAAAAAAAAAAAAAAAAAAAGGATTAAAAGAAAAGAGAGAATAAAACTAAAGAGAACGAAATAGGTTAAGACGAATAAAGAAAAGTAAACCAAAACTAGAATAAGTGTAATATAAGATAGATTAAGACAGTAAAAGTAAACAGAATTGTATAAGATAAGAAAATAAGATAAATTGAAAATTAAAAAAAAAAAAAAAAAAATAATAATAATAATAATAATAATAATAATAATAATAATAATAATAATAATAATAATTATAATAATAAAAGAAGAAAAGAAAGAATAAAGGAAAAAAAACGGAAGAAAAAAAAAAAAGGGAAAAAAAAAATAAATAAAAAAAAAAAGAGAGAAAAGAAAAGAAGAGCTAAACGACTGGAGATCGTTAGTATAAGTAACCAAAGTAACGCAGAGCACCCAGGCATCAAGGATGGAAGGAGCGGCATCCCACAGTTCGGGACTGAACGTCGGCTGGGTTTACCAGCGCTGCAAAGAAGAATTGATAGCGGTTGCACGAGATCTCGGCCTTGACGGCGAGGGCCGCGTGGAGGATTTAAGAAAGAGATTGTCGTCCTACATCCAGGGCGGTAGCTATTCGGCGGAGGTCAAAGGGCGACTGACCGAATGGGAGGCACGGTTCTCTTCGGGAGGTGCGATGTCGAGCATGGGCGGCCGCGCATACCAAAAGTCAGAGCCCGATCTGCGAAAGATCCAGGAGAATGGTTCTAGTTCGACGGCGCCGCTGAGGCTTAGCGTACCGACGGCGAGCAGCATGGCTGGGAGCCGGAGGGACGAAAGGTCGAAGGGGTCCGGCAATGGAGGCGAGATGAGTGTTGAGCGTCGGACTCCAGCGCTCTCACCGCCACCAGAGAGGCACCCGCCTTGGAATATCGCCGAACAAGTCAGGAAGTGGGGAATGAAGTACGACGGTCGGTCGGATCCCCTCGGTTTCGTCGAGATCTTGGAGGAGCGAGCCATAACTTATGGAATCGAGCTGGACAGGATGCCGAGGGCGCTGAGCGAGGTGCTGGTAGACAAGACGGCCAAGTGGTTCCTGACCAGCGGGCTAAGAGATGTGCCCTGGTTGGAATTTAAGAAGGAGTTCTTGGACTTTTTCTTACCTCCCCAATACCTCGAGCGTTTGGAGGACCAGATCCGGGCGCGCCGGCAGCGGGAAGGCGAACCCTTCAAGGACTACTTGATTGAGCTGCGTCTATTGATGCGTCAGGCTAGATACAGCCCGGCCCAAGAATTGAATAGGGCCTACGAGAACGCATCCCCAGAATACAAATTGTACGTACGGAGGCACGATTTCTCATCTCTAACGCAGCTGACCCAGATGGCCGCGGAGTTCGAGAACGTGAGGAGTCAACAAAGGGAACAAGGAAGGAAGGCTACGGTGGAGACCACCTGGCCCAAGCCAGTGGAGGTGCGACAGAATAATCCCTTCCGCGCAAAGACATCTGATCCCCGATCTGGAGGACAAGCCGAGGGGCGGACAGAGACGCCGGCGGCGACACAGTCGGTGGAGGCAACTAGCCGGATGATGGCCCAGGACGCTGGACCTAGGCCAAGCCGAGTTTGTTATCGATGTGCACAACCCGGACATTTCGCGCGAGAGTGTCATAACGCACAGGTGTTGTTTTGTCGACACTGTGGTCAGCGAGGCCGGACTGCGAGGGAGTGCTGCGAACGAGACGGCTCGGGAAACGGCCAGGGGCGCCCTCCAAGAGAGCGGAGCGGCGCCAATTAAACACGAGGGATGAGGAGGAAAACCCGCTCCGAGTGAAGGAGTGGAAGATCGTCGCGACGGTGACGGTCGGGGGTCAAAGGATGACCGCCACGATCGACACCGGGGCCACGCGCAGTTTTGTCAGTGAAGGCTGCGCGAGTTATGGTTTTTGCACTATACTTCATATATCTTGAGATACACAAGTACAATAAAAACTGTTAATCACTGAAACAAAACTGTCTTTAGATGTTCATATACTTTAAGTAATAGTTCAATAAAAACACACTTAATATCTTTAGATATTATAATTCTTGCTTTATTGATAAAAAGACTTCTGTTCTGTTCGGAATGAATCTTAAGACTAACTGTAAAGTATTTCTTGGCATATGCAAATGCCTGTTTATATATATATATATGTTGCTTTATTTTATATATACGTTGCTTACATTTGTTGTTGCTTTATTTTATATATACGTTGCTTACATTTGTTGTTGCTAGCTGGGCATTTACAACGGAAGCGGCGAAGACGCTTACGTTGTTTATGCTTTTGTAATCTGATCTCTTTTTAAATATTTCTGCATGATTATGCTGAGTTGGTCATTATTGTCATTCCCATGCACAAGTGCAATTGGTTGTGCAATTTGCATGAGCGTATTTGGTTGCATTGGTTGCATTGGTTGCATAACTCCTCCCCCTTTTGATGAGGGATTCTCCTGGATTCCTCTTTTACATTTTGTATAGATATATATTCCTATGAAGAGGAGTACAAGAGCGATTGATGTTATGCCAAAGCTATTGGAAATTATTGTTTGCGCTCTGATTTCTTTTATGGCTTTAGTGTTTTTTATTTCTTCTAATATGATTTCTTTGAATGTTTGTTTTTCTGTAAAGTTAAATGAATTTTCTTCTTCTCCATCGTCAGAAAACGATTGTATGTATATTTCTTGATTATTTTTATAGTAAGTTTGGTCAATGAAGATTGTACAATTTGTAAATTCTACGAGGAAGTTACCTTTTAATATTTCATTATTGGTGGATTCATTACAATTATATTGAATTATCTTATTTTCTGCGTTGCTTATTAGTAATGTGCCTTCATTTATTAATTGCATCTTAAACTCTATGTCTTCTATCATTCTACAATTATTCTTAGTGATACAGTTAGAACTTAATTTTAGTTCATTTATTGTTTTGTGTTCTTCGTATGTGTAAGTTTTGTTATCTATTTTTACCACTCTTTCGGGACTCATGTCGATTCTTTTATTTTTCTGGTTTGTTAGTGGGGTTATCAGAAATATTGTGGTTGTTATAATGTTAGTTGGTATTTTAATTGCAATGATTATGTTATTTTCGTGAGTCATGACACCCATGCGGATTAATTTAATTTTGTAGAAGTCTATGTTGTAGAGTGTGAATTCTTCGTTTGTTAGTATAGAGGGATGAAAGAGGTTGTACTTAGCTGACGCTATTATGTCTAAGATGGTGTCGACTTTATCGTGCAAAAATTTAAGTTTTAGTAATTGGTCGTGATACATAATGTCAGTTTTAATTATATTATTGAATGTTTCTATGCTGTTAAGAGTGTTGGTTATTTTTTCCCTATCGTCTAGTATTACTTCTTTTAAAGTGTTAATGGATTTCTGAAGGTCATTGTTTATTTTTACTTGTTCGTTAATGTTTTTTATTATATTGTGTTCGTTTTCTTGATTGTTTAGGAGATGATTCATAATAATTTCCCTATCGTCATCGTCCATGAGGCCGGTGAGCCACTTCTGAGTTTTCCCTATAACGTTAACGAGACCGCGTTTTTGTCTTGTTAGTGGATTTGGGGTTATTGATCTTATTTTAATTCTTATGGTTTCTATTTCTGCGTCCAATCTATGTCTGTTTTGCTTAACTAAGATTTTTGTGTTGTTCTGTATTATGTTTGTTAATTCTAATATTTCTTGCGTATTTATTATATGTAGAACCATTCTAGAATTGTTTACCAGTTCCACTGTGCTCTCCCCTAGTGATACGAAACCGTTCTCAGCCAGGATTGGGGTTATATTGATCATTGCTGCCGACAGTGTTGGCAACAGGATCATGATGACGATTGTTATTATTACCTGGAAATTTGGTAGGTCTTTTAACATTTGTTGTATGAATATTTTGTAAATTAGCTTTTCTGAATTTGGGTTCTTCCTTATGTCTTAGGTTTTTATAATTCTTAATAAAGCCCTCTGTTCTATTCTCTATATAGGTTTCTCTTTTATCATTTAGCTTTGCTATTTTTCTAGATTTTTCTGCTGACATTTCTTCGAACAATTTCAAGTGATCTACTTTGTGATTCTGTACTTCGAATGGTGTGGATTTCGTGGTGGTGTGGTATGTGTTATTGTAAAAGTATACAGCTCTAGCCATTTGTTCGATTATTGGTCTTTTCTCTTCTATGTTTAGTGTGCGAATTTTTTCTGTTAGTGTGTTATTAAGTCTTTCAACGTCGCTATTGCCAGTGTGACTGTTTGGTTTAGTTGTATGGTATTCTATGCCTTCCTTTTCTAGAAATTCTCTGACGTTAAGACTATTAAATTCGTTGTCGAAGACAAATTTATGGACCTTCCCTTTTATTGACAAGAATTGTTGAATGTGTTCTACGATTGTGACGCTATTTCTGTCGTTAAGTGGGAAGCAAGTGGCGTGTTTTGAGAATTTGTCGATGAATAGTATAAAGGATTGTTTTGAGTTAACGTATGTATCTACGTGTACTATCTCATTGCAAGTTCTTGGTGTTTCTGTAAGATAAAAGTTGTTCTTTATAGGTTTTCTATCGTATTTCCCACCACTACAAACGTCACAGTTATTGATTATTCTATGGATATGGGTCTTTAAGTTAGGGTGGTATATTTCGAGTTTAAGTTTCTGATAGGTGGCAACTATACCGCAATGGCCACTCTCGTTTTTATGAAATAAGGCTATTTGGGTATGCAGTTCATCTTCCGACTCAATATCCCTAATGAACCTAGTGCACTTTACAAATTTTACTTTTGGGTTGGAAGTGTATTCCTTCGCTATTATTTTCTGTAGTTGGTAGAACTCATGGTCACTTAGGTGTGAATAAACTCCTATTTTTCCTGTTGTTATTTCTCGTCGGAGGATGTTTATTGCTTGGTTGTCTTCTATGTCTTTCTTGCTAATGTAAATTCTCTTTTTGTCGAACACCTGTACGGTGGTTTCGAGTTTTCTTTCTGTGAAAATTAGCTGTACATTGAATCTGTTAACTGCTGTTTCTAGTATGGACATGTCGAAACCCTGATCCTCTTCTTTAGAATGAATCGTTTGAGCTGCTAGGGATCTATTGTCTTCTTCGTTCGTGGACTCAACTTCCATTAGGTTTATTTCGTCCTCTCTAATTCTACTCAAAAAGTCAGCGATGTTATTACATTTCCCTTTTATATATTCTATGTGGAAGTTGTACTCTCCCAGACTGATGAGCCATCTCTGTAATCTTGGGCTTATGTCTTTGCCTGTATATTTAGCCATTAGCCATTTTAATGGTTGGTGGTCGCTCTCGAGGTTGAATTCTCTACCATAAACATATGGTCGAAAGTATTTTACGGCCCACACTATGGCTAAGAGCTCTTTTTCTATGGTTGAATAGTTACATTCGTGCTGATTTAACGTTCGGGATGCGTATGCGATTGGGTGACTTTCTTGAGAAAGGACTGCTCCCACCGCGAAATTGCTTGCATCTGTAGTGATAGTGAACTTTTTAGAAAAATTTGGGTATCGTAGGACTGGACTATTTGTAACTAATGTTTTCAACTTTTCAAATGCTGCTATGTAGCTTGGGTCGTCGGTGTTGATTGTCATGTTTTTCTTCAGATATCTTGACATAGGGAATGCTATTTTTGCATAATCTTTAACAAATTTTCTATAAAATCCTGTCATTCCTAGGAACGACTTAATCTGCTTTGCAGTTCGGGGTAATTTTAAATTCTGAATAATGTTTACTTTATCTGGGTTCGGTTTGATGCCGTGAGTGGTCAAGATATGACCAAGGAATTGCGTTTCTTTCTTTAGAAAGTCACATTTATCTACTTGAATTTTTAAATTGGCATCTTTTAAAGTTTTGAATATTTTTCTTAATATGGTCATATGTTCTTGAAGGGATGTGCTAAAGATTAGTATGTCGTCCATGTAGACGACACAATTTTCGCCAATATAGTCTTTCAAGACTTCGTTCATAAGTCTCTGGAATGTCGATGGAGCATTTTTGAGTCCAAACGGCATTCTGATGAACTCGTAGTGACCTGACGGTGTTGAAAATGCTGTCTTTGGTCTGTCCTCTTCTTTAACGAGAATTTGATGAAAGCCTTTCGCTAAGTCGAGGGTTGTGAAATATTGTGATCTACCCAGTTTATCTAGCAAAGAATTAAGATTAGGAATTGGGAATCTGTCGTCGACCGTAAATTCATTCAATTTGCGGTAATCGATGACAATTCTGAACTTTTTTGACCCTGAATTATCGAGTTTTTTCTCAACAATCCATAAGGGGCTGTTATAGGGGGAGTTACTTTCTTTTATAATATTCTGCTTAAGCATTTCTTTTATCTGTCTATTTATTTCTTTTTCGTGGATTTGGGGATATCTATATATTTTAGAATATAAAGGCCTATCCACTGTAGTAATAATTTCGTGAGAGATTTGGTTTGTTGCTGACAAAACGTCCCCCTCCCGAAAAAATAGATCATCGGATTCTGCAAGTAGAGCTTCGACCGCTTGGCGTTCTTCGTCATTTAAATGTCCGAGGTTGAGACGGTCTCGTATATGATCTATGTTTATAGGTTGCAGAGCACAAGCGTTGTGCATTGATTCTGGGTATTCGTAGTCTAAAAAATAGAATTTCTTGTCTAGTAATTGTACGTATCGTTCAGTATTATTTATTTGAGCTTTGAATGCTTTTAGAAAGTTTTGCCCTATTATTGCTGAGAAATTTTCATTTGGGAAATCTATAAGTTTCCACTGAAGTGTTCCTAAGTATGGAATTTCTTTGGGGAAAGGTGTGGTTACGGCGTATTTTACAATATTAACACCGTTAAGGGTTTTGTAAGAGCAAGGTCTGGTGAGTTCAATTTTTGGGTACTGGTATTCAAGAACTTTTGATTTTAAGATGCTTGTCGTTGCACCAGTGTCGACTAAGCATCTGATTTCCTCCTTTCCTATTGTCCATGTTATTATGGGTAGGTTTGCCCTAGGCAAGGTATCAAAAAATTTACTTCTTCTGCCTGATTTTCTTCCAAAGTTCCGATTTCCATAGGAGTGGAATCGTTTCTTTGGGTATCGACGCTCATATGAGACATTCTTGTTTGTCCTGAGCCATTGTTTTTGCTGTTATAATTTGGTCTAGGATTATGGTTGAGTTGTGTTCTGTTATCTGGCTGTTGATTTATTTGACCAGTGTTCTTGTTGTTATAAGGGGGCTGGCTGTTTTGATTTGGTCTGTTGTATGTGGTGTTGGTATTAGTGTTAGTGTTAGTGTTAGTGTTAGTTTTTGTGTTAATATTAGTGTTAGCGTTATTTTGCTTCTGGTAAGTGTTGTTAGTTGTTTTTCTATATCTCTGTGATATAGCCCTAGGATCATCTAGTGCTTTAATGTTTGAATATTTTGTTTGAAGAGCATGCATAGAAATTCCTTGATCGACATGAATTCTGAATGGGGTGTCTATTTTGTTTATTAATATATTTAACAAATCTCTATCTACTTTATCGTTTTCGTATATTGTAGGCTTTAATTCGTCGAACATGTATATTTTATTTATCTCGCATTTTGCCTTTTCGAATTCTAAAAATAGCTCTCTTAAATTACTTACTTTAATGTATCTGCATCTGTCGAACACATCCTCGTAAGTCGTCTTCGGGCGCATTTGCTCCATTAGTTTCGTCTTCATCTGTTGCCAAGTTGGTTCCATCCCCAACTGTCTGATGTAGTCTGCTGCTGCTCCCGAGACCTTCTCGTTGGCGACGATGCTGGTCCCGAATTGAATTAGCAGCTCATTTCCTTGGCACAGCGTCATGAGAAATTCAACTGATCTAATGAAGGCCAACACATCATGTTGATCATCCAGCTGTCGTAGTTGGCGAAATTGTTGGATGATGTCTTTGTTCGATAACCACTGGGTTGGTTGTTGTTGTTGTTGTTGTTGTTGTTGTTGTTGTCTGAGTGAGTTTAGCGCTGCTTCTTGCTGGAGTATGACTCCTCTTAGATTTTGAAGCTCCTCTTCCATAATTGTATTTTCGATTCTGCGGTTTTTGTCAAATTTATGGATATTGCTTTTGTTCGTTGAGTACCTTGGGTACATAAAATTGTCACTTTTTTGAGTTAACTGCTAACTCACGAATTAGTTTGCTGTTGCGGTTTTATTTATTTCTGCACAAATTTGTCGGCAACGTTAACTAAACACAATTGTGCTTACACTTGCTTAGAGATTTTATACGCCAACAGTTTTCTTTTATGCATACGTTGCAGTTTTTATAGTTTTATTTTTGTTTATTCGGATTAACTTCGGTTAAATAGAACGCACTTGTTCGGTTTCGGCTGCGCCAGTTATGGTTTTTGCACTATACTTCATATATCTTGAGATACACAAGTACAATAAAAACTGTTAATCACTGAAACAAAACTGTCTTTAGATGTTCATATACTTTAAGTAATAGTTCAATAAAAACACACTTAATATCTTTAGATATTATAATTCTTGCTTTATTGATAAAAAGACTTCTGTTCTGTTCGGAATGAATCTTAAGACTAACTGTAAAGTATTTCTTGGCATATGCAAATGCCTGTTTATATATATATATATGTTGCTTTATTTTATATATACGTTGCTTACATTTGTTGTTGCTTTATTTTATATATACGTTGCTTACATTTGTTGTTGCTAGCTGGGCATTTACAACGGAAGCGGCGAAGACGCTTACGTTGTTTATGCTTTTGTAATCTGATCTCTTTTTAAATATTTCTGCATGATTATGCTGAGTTGGTCATTATTGTCATTCCCATGCACAAGTGCAATTGGTTGTGCAATTTGCATGAGCGTATTTGGTTGCATTGGTTGCATTGGTTGCATAACTCGCGCGCCGGCGGACGATAGGAGGCGAGCGTTGCCAGGTTGAGTCGCGGATCAGGTTGGCCGATGGATCAGCATTGGACGTGACGGAGATGGTGAGGACAGATGTGAGCCTGGCAGGAAAAACGGCGGAAGTAAATTTGCTGATAATGCCGACCATGCTGGACCATGTCATCCTCGGCATGGACTTCCTATGCGCCATCGGCACTACGGTGCGTTGTGGCAACGCGGAGCTGGAAATGAGGATGGTGGACGACGTGAGAGAAGGGGCGTCGCCACCGAGTGAACGAAGAGGAGAGGAAGGCAGCAGCGGCTTTAGAGAGCAAGGCCAGCTCGCTGAAGGACATGTGAAGGAGTCGGGCCCAGAGGTGTCGCGCGAGGCCGCGACGTCGAAGGAGGATCCGAGGTCGGCAATCACGGTGTCGACAGTCGGCGTTCAGGAGTCGTCGAGCCAAGGCGCGCCGCCCGACAAGAAAAGAGGAGAGAGGAAACAGAGGAAGAAAAGCAGAGACAAGAGGAAAAGAATGGAAAAGGGAACGCCGGAGGAGAGACTTAGAGGGAGTCTCCCAGCGACAAGGAGAGATAAAAAGGACAGAAGCAAGATAATGGAGGACAAAAGGGGAGCTGGGCCTCCCGCGAGAGCTGTAAAGCAGAGCGAGGACTTGAGGAGCGGACCCGAGGAGCGGTCGCCGGAGTTTAAATCAGTCGAGTTGGAGAGGGAAGGTGAGCCCGAGGGCGGCCCACTGACAGGAGAGGCAGCAGAGAGCGGATACGGAGGACATGAACGATCCGCGCCCAATAGCAAGGAGTGGCCGGACGAGTTAGAGAAAGAGTTGCAAGAATTCCTTGAGGCAGAGTTGGCATTGTTCGAGGACCTCAGAGGCGTGACGCACATCGCTGAGCATAGCATCCGGATGAAGGACGACAAGCCTTTGAAGCAAAGGTACTACCCTAAAAATCCGGCTATGCAAAAGGTGATCGACGAACAGGTGGACGAGCTGCTTCAAGCTGGAGCGATTGAACCGTCGAAGAGCCCACACAGCGCACCCATAGTCTTGGTCAAGAAAAAGACTGGGGATTGGCGCATGTGCGTAGATTATCGACAGCTCAACGCTCACTCAGTCCCGGATGCGTACCCTGTTCCGCGGATTCTTCACATTTTGGAGAAGTTAAGACACGCACGATTCATATCCACGCTGGATCTAAAGAGCGGTTACTGGCAGATCCCAATGGCGGCGGGTAGCAGGGAATACACGGCGTTCACCGTACCAGGCAGAGGATTGTTCCAATGGCGAGTGATGCCATTCGGTTTGCATTCGGCGGGGGCGACATTCCAGAGGGCGTTGGATACGGTCATCGGGCCCGACATGGAGCCTCACGCGTTTGCGTATCTAGACGATATAGTGGTCATTGGAGAGACGAAGGAACAACACGTGGCCAACCTGAAGGAAGTTTTCCGGCGGTTGCGAAAGGCCAATCTCAGACTCAACAGAAAGAAATGTAGTTTCTTTCGGGAGAAGTTGGCATACCTTGGCCACGTGATAAGCGGAGAGGGGATTTGCATTGATCCCGCGAAGGTCGAGGCGATCCAGAGCCTCCCATCACCTTCGAATCTCAAGGAGCTGCGGCAGTGCCTAGGGATGGCATCGTGGTATCGACGCTTTGTGACGAACTTCGCGTCACTGGTACAACCGATGACGAAGCTGCTAAAGAAGGGCCAGAAGTGGATCTGGAGCGAGGAGCAGGAGGAGGCGTTGCGGAAACTCAAGGAGAGTTTGACAACCGCGCCTATTCTGGCCTGTCCCGACTTCTCGGCCAAGTTCGTGCTGCAAACCGACGCCAGCGACTACGGCCTCGGCGCAGTGCTGACGCAAGAAGTCGAGGGGCAGGAGCGAGTGATAGCGTACGCCAGCCGGAAGTTACTGAAGGCGGAGCTAAACTACTCGGCCACGGAGAAGGAGTGCCTCGCGATCGTCTGGGCGATCCGAAAGATGCGATGCTACCTGGAGGGCTACAGATTCGACGTGGTTACGGATCACCTATCGCTGAAATGGCTCAACTCCATAGAAAGTCCCACGGGCAGGATCGCTCGGTGGGCGCTAGAGTTGCAGCAATACCAGTTCGACATACGTTATCGTCGAGGGAGCTTAAACGTAGTGGCAGGCGCATTGTCCCGGCAGCCCATAGACAGTTGCGAGCAGGCCGTGGAAGAAAATCCTCTTTGTGGATGGATAACAAGGATGCGTGAAAGGATCGCAAAGGAGCCTGAAAAGTTCCAAGACTATGTAGCTGAGAACGGGCAGTTATATCGGAATATAGGCCATCGGATAGACGAGGAAGATTTCATCCCATGGAAGCTCTGCGTCCCAAGCAGTTTGAGGGGCAGAGTGATGAGGGAATGTCACGACACTCCCACGGCCGGACATCAAGGAGTGAGGAAGACGGCGGCACGACTTGCGCAAAGGTACTACTGGCCGGGCATGTTTCGAGATGCCGCCAAGTACGTGAGGTGTTGCGAAACGTGCCAAAAATTCAAATGCGCGCAACAAAAGCCGGCCGGGCATATGCTCACCAGGCAGGTGGCGGAGCCAATGGCGGTCTTGTGCGCAGACTTCGTGGGACCTTTGCCTCGTTCCAAGCGTGGGAACACAATGTTGTTGGTGTTCCACGACGCTTTTGCCAAATGGGTGGAGCTGGTGCCATTGAGGAAAGCGACGACCGCTCTGCTGCAACTGGCGTTCCGGGAACGCATACTCAGCCGATTTGGAGTGCCCAGGACATTCGTTTGCGACAACGGCGTACAATTTACGAGCAGAAGCTTCAAGGCGCTTATGGAATCCTTGGGGGTGACACTCCAGTACACGGCGCCTTATTCGCCGCAGGAGAACCCGACGGAGAGAACAAACCGCACGGTGAAGACAATGATAGCCCAGTATATCGAAGGCCACCAGAGCTCATGGGACGAGCTGTTACCGGAGATAACGCTAGCAGTCAACTCAAGCGTGGCCGATTCCACGGGCTTCACTCCAGCATTCCTGATGTTAGGGCGGGAGCCACGCCTACCCGCCGCTTTGTACGATGAAGTCACTCCCGGTTCGGCGACTAGAGAGACCCGACCCGAGGCCAAAGGAGTCAAAATGAAGGAGATTTTCGACATAGTGCGCAGTAACTTGCAGCGAGCGTCAAAGGATCAAGGCAGGCACTACAACTTGAGACGGCGGGACTGGAGACCGGCGTTGGGATCGGTGGTGTTGTTGCGACAACATCAATTGTCGAACGCGGCGGAAGGGTTCGCGGCGAAACTAGCGCCCAAATTCGACGGCCCTTACAAGGTTATTAAGTTCCTGTCTCCCAACGTGGTGCGCCTGGCGAAGGAGGGCGAACGTAAGAGAAGGGTGGCCAACATTGCGCAGTTGAAGCCATTCCATCAAGAAGACGAAGAAAGCGACACGATACCGGAAAATGAGACCGGGGAAACGGGGAACGAGGAACGAGCCCCGCTGTACCCGACGAAGACAACCAAAGGCCCTGACAAATCTACACATCTCATCAACCACTAACTTCCCCGTAGAGCCCCTTATTAACGCTAACACTAATGCAGTAGTTAGAGGGCCATTTCGGTCATTAACACGAATAAAAACAGAAGACTAAAGAATCTGAACTTACAGGGAAGTAACAGTATGGAGGACGTCATCGAGATCAGCAGCGACGACGAAGGCTCAGTCCGAGTCGAAGACGCAAGCAGCGACAGCACGGAGCCGTTCTCCAGAGGAGAGGCGCGGAGTCGGCCGAGGCCGAGGGACCCGAGGCTCGGTAGGGAATACTACCGTCGCCAAGAGGAGCGGGCGCCGCCCCGGCGTGTACACACGGTCCTCCGCTCGACGGTGAACGTGGCAACCCGGATGGACGGCCTTATCCAACTGGTGCAGGCCAGGTACACAACGGTGTACATCCAGGTGCCTAGGGGGGGCACCACGCCACCTCTCGTGGAGGAGCCGCCATCTCCGCCCCGCCCACCGGGCAGCCCGAAGTCGGACGCACGGAGAAGTGCGGAGGACGGAGCCCCGTCGAGGTGGGCGACGCCGACGCCGTGGACGCCAAGTGAAGATGAAGAATTCCCACCGGGAGAAATGGACAGCGGATCCCCGTCACGGGGGTGGGAAGGCGGCAGGGAGCATTGTCCCTCCGTCGAGGACCCCACCCCGGAGACCGCGGCGCGGGACGGAGTGGAGGAAGGGCACAGTGATGTGTCAAGAAGTTTCGGCGAAGAGTTCGAGGCCGAGGATGCGAGCCCCGAGGAAGGCGGCGTTGCAAGCCCCATTCCCCGAAGGCTAGACGATGGATCCCCGTCACGGGGGTGGGAAGGCGGCAGGAAGCATTGTCCCTCCGTCGAGGACCCCATCCCGGAGACCGCGGCGCTGGACGGAGCGGAAGCAGAGCAGCTGAGCGCGTCGAGGAGTTTCGACAAGGAAGTCCGAGTGGAAGATGCGAATCCCAAGGAGGACACCGCCACAGACCCTGTTCCCCAACGCCGAACTGACGCCGACGTTGAGAGGGACCAGCCGCCGGAACCAGCCGCCAGGGTCACGTTGCGATATACGCCGGGCACGGTTGAAAACCGGCGCCTGTCACGCTCGTCGCAGTCCAGCGCAGAACGCCCGGCAGATCAAGGCCAGGCGTCCAGGCGTAAGCGTCGTCGGCGACGACGGAGAGGACGACCAGTACCCGCGCGCGAACCGGACACCCGCGCCCCGGCCAGTCAAAGGAATCTAACGGACGGCGCCGAGGGCCCATCCGCGCGTCGGCAGCGCAGAGAGCGCAGCCAGGCTGGGAGCGGCCGAGAACGCGACCAGCGTCGAGGCGAGTCGACGGAGGAGAGCGAGGAGAGGCGTCTATTGGCAGACATGGCGGAGCTGTTGGATGGATGGGAGGTGAGCCTCAAGGACGCGCTGGGCGCAGAGGACGTGGAAGCGTTGAGGATGTTGCCACTGATCCCCGTCAACTGGAGGATACGCCCTGCTGGCGCCGAGCTGAGCGAGGAGGTGATCCAACTCTTGAGGCGAGAAGTGGAAACGCGCAGACGGCAGCACAGGAGAACCCGTTTCCGGGTTGCGGCGGGGGAACGGTCATACACGGTGACCATCAATTCGTCGGGGGGCGTCACAGTCGCTCTGTCGAAGTAAGGGGGGTGTAAAGGTGGCCTTTTGCCCACCTTACATATTGCATTCTAGCTGTCGAGTTTACTGGAGTTTGTAGTGAGTAAGTTAGTAGTAAGTTATATTTGTAGTGAGTAAGTTAATAGTAAGTTATATTTGTAGTAAGTAAGTTGGTTAGTGAGTTATATTCGTAGCATGTAAGATAGTGAAAGGAAATGAATTGGATTATAGTCATTAAGTTTATATCTGTAGTTTTGTAGCCATTAAGTTTACATTCTGGAGTCATTGATTATTTTGGTAGATAGTAAGTAGGCTAAGTGTTAGATAGTTAAGTAGATATAGGTGTCATAGTCGTTAGCTTTAGATAGTAGGCAAAATTCAAATTAGTGGGCGGGCACGCGATCAGCAATGCAACCATGCGACTCGAAAGCTCACGGTGGTGAATTGCATTGCTGGTCGCGTGGTGAAATCGGCAGAGCGCAAGGAGAAGCGCGAAAGCTGCGCGCAGAGTTAGTGAGTTTTGAGCTCTCGATGCGAGCAGTTGATATCAAAGAAAATAAGAAACAGATAAACGAGGGGTAAAGAACGTAAGGTAACATGGAATAAAAATGTTAAATGTATCTATAGAAATGATTGCGTACTCATTTGTAGTTGATTTGACAACAATAATCTACTAATAATAACAACACTAACTGGTGGTTAGAACGAGGGCAATCCTCTTCGCCAGAAGGCCAAAACTCTGGCACACAAAATCGCGTGGTCTGGAGTGAACGCCGGCGACAACGCTGGGCGTTCCTCGATCTGCGATCCACCAATGATAGTAGCCCCACTAATACCCCGCAATATGCCTTTGTAGCCCCGACCCCAGCAATCTAGAGTGCGCTTGATCGCGCCACTCGATCGCTGCAGCCATCCCACGTGCAAGCGTGTGCGGGCGTGGTCGGCGAGTTCGGGCTGCGTGGCCATTTAATACATAATGACTCCCCCACCCTCTCCCATTTCTCTAACCACGTGTAGTCCCGTATTAATTTACAAATGTCTTGTAAGTTGTGGCCCTGGGCAGACTGAGACTCTGACCCCGGCTGAAAAACATAACCTGTAAAATTGTAACCTTACAGTAAGTTTATCTTTGTGTTCATATATTAGTATCCGGGCTTCATTGAAGCATTTAACTAATATTTCCACGAGTTTTCTAACTGTGGTTTTCTGTATCGGTCTATTTTGTGTTAGTGACTTATGCGATTTGTCGAATTCTGCTTTAATGTTTAAAAATTCCTTTGATAATTCATTCCACTCTATTATATTATGGATATGAATTATTTCTTGGACACTATCATAACAATTACTCTACCTAAAATTGGATGTTCATATATTCTTGATCTAACCTATTACTTTTTGGGTTGCAGTGCAGTGAAACAGTGGTGAGGTATAACTGTTAAATGTCTCTATATAAAGGATTTCTAACTCGTATACACTAACAGGGGTTGTGGATACTAACTGCTGAACTCTTCTGCTGAAATATGGGTCCCTTTCATATGTTTTTCTTATGGCTCTTTGGGTATCCATACTTGAATATGCCTATATACATACATATATTGTTTTAATTTTTTATACCCTGAACCCATTTTCAATGGGAAATCAGGGTATAATGGTTTTGTTGAAATGTATGTAACAGGCAGAAGGAGGCGTGGCAGACCCCACAAAGTATATATATTCTTGATCAGGGCGACGAGCTGAGTTGATTTGGCCCTGTCCGTCTGTCTGTCCGTCTGTCCGTCTGTCCGTCCGTCCGTCTGTCCGTCTGTCCGTCTGTCCGTCTGTCCGTCTGTCCGTCTGTCCGTATGTATGAACGCGTCGATTTCAGAAGATATAAGAGCTAGAGACTTCAATTTTTTTTTTAAATGTTCGTAATTACAGCGCGCATATCAAGTTTATCATTAAAAATCGATAACTCATCCCGATCTTTTTTTATCGATAAAAACCCTTATCGAAAATCAGTTTTAAAATTATATCTTCTACACCTTTATTGCTAGAGTCTCAAAATTTTTTAGGTATGCCTATATGCAATTTATACAATTTCGGTTTTTGTTAAAATTTACCCCCCACCCTTAAATTCACCCCCTCACCCTCACTTTTGTAAAAAGCTTATTTCAAATACTAGAGACTTGTGCTTTGGCAATTACATGCATATCCATGTCATAATCATAATCTGAAAGTTTCATGAAGATCGTACGTCCACAAAAAAGTTATTAAGCAATTAAGTTCTCATAGTAAGCGCTCACTGCCGCCCATGCGTGTTTATGCGTGGTTGCTTGTGTGTGTATGTGTGTGTGTATATGTGTGTGTGTATATGTGTGTGTGTATGCGTTTGTGTATGTATGCGTGTGTGTGTGTGTATGTGTGTCTGTGTGCGTGTGTGTGTATGTATGCCTGTGTGTGCGTACGTGCGTGTGTGTGTGTGTGTGTGCGTGTTTCTTGTGTAAGCTGAAAGTCGCGAAAAAGTATTGAAATATCTATTGCTCCAAGGGTTCAGGGGATCTCGTAGCCGAGCAGTCTCGACTAGAGCTTTCTTACTTGTTTTTTATTTATTTCATTTTCTTTATCGTTACTTATTTAATAACATTGAATTATTTTTTTTTTTTATATCTTGTCCAAGTCATTTGCTCGACTCATATATTTTTTCCTCAAACATTTATTGTGCAGTTTGTACAGTTTATAAAAGCAATTGGCATACATTATAATAACAATTATTAGAAGCATTATGTTTACATATTCCAATTCAATGTTATTTGGTTCAACTTTATTTATCACGTTAGCAGTGGAATCCACTGATTTAACGTCTACTAGACCCATTATGGTTTTGTTAAAATTATAATTATAATTATAATTAATATCTATTTCCTCACTGAATTTACTTATCGAATTACTTCTCATCTATTTTACGCTTTTTTCTCTTTTTTTTTCTACATATGTCCTACCTATAGTTTCGTATAGCTTTACGGGCTACACTTCTAAACGAGCGGAAAAGGTTCAGCAGGCTTTTACAAAAATTTTGTTTAATATTTAATTAAAATATGTATAGATTATCCGCATCCTCTGCGTCAGCTGGTCGTCGCCGGTTGGCTGTACTGACGCTACTTCGCAGGCGAAAGTGGCGGTTTGCCCCTCTCGCTGTTGATCTGCTGCTGTTATCCTGGGCCTATGGACTCAGGCGGGACCGGTGCCGGTCTTCGCACAGGTCTTCGGCTTCATGCATGCGGAATTGCATGCCGCAGAGTTGGCAGTCGGTCGGGCAGACTTCTGGTCGTTTCGGTAGTGGCTTGGGAATATTCGGTTTTGTTAAGACTTTTTGATTTATAACTTTTATCTGATGTGCTGAGTGAGTTGTGACTTGTGGTACTCTATTTTGGAGGGTCTGTTTTAAAAATTCAAGCTCATTATAAAGTTTTTGCGCCGTCGTCCATGCGGGCGGTGTTGATTGAGCAAATAGCAGCCACTTTATGTGTGCTATTCTTTTAATTTTATTTTTCTGACCTCCACGTACCATCACGCACACTCTACTCACTCAGACGTTTTATTTTTTTGTATATCCTCCTTATATAGTTTCCACAATCTTCCCGATACGCTGCTCCTTGTGAATCGGTGTCACGGTCGCCATGTGTTATAAACATAAGCTTGATATATGCAATGTTTTTTATTGAATGATATTTGGTTCTCTTAGCTAAAGGCTTGCTAGCTGTCGGCGCAGCGGCAGAGCAGCCGTTTTATATAATACATTATATATAAGTAAAGTAACAAAATGTAAGACGGGCAGAGAGTGTGAGTTATGCATGCACATATGTATATTAGCGGTTAGTATGGGAAACATGCTGACTCGGCTCTAAGCGATGAATGCATATCATATTACGTTTGCACTTGAAATGTGTATGGGACTTGGCACGCTGTCGCTGAGTGACAAAGGCAATGCCCTATGCATATTCGGCTAGCAAAGTGTTGCCGCTCAATATTTATGTTGAGTAATTAGAACTCGTATGTGCATACACTACACACTTTTTCGCAGCAGTAATAGGTATGTAAAATAAGAAAAAAAAAAAAAAAAAAAACAATATTTAATCTTAAAAGTATTTAAATAACGTAAAATCTTCACCAAATATAATATTAAAGCTATCCATCTAGGAGCCAGATGTTTTTATTTAAGAACAGTAAGATATCCACATGTTTTGTTTTAAGGCGGGATCGATGTGCCCATAATTTCCCCACAAAGGTACTCGCGAGCGCACTGTGCGTACATCGATTAAGATGTTGCGCATTAATCTTTTTTTGATCCGATTAATAATAAAAGTGCAAGTTTCGGAACAAATTGAAGTCCTCATTTTTGTTTTAAGTCCATCCATAGTACATCCCAAGCCAAAAATACATGGTATGAATTATGATACTGATACTGCCTTCACTCCTTATGCTTTTTTTGTGACTTCGTCAAAAGGTTTGAAAATGTCGCATAAATCTGCGATGCAATCATATTGGTCGTTATTCAAAGGTGATGGTTCTTTCGAACTATTTAAAAGTACGTGACCGATAGCATCCCTGACCAATAATATCCGTTGCATTGAAAAGACTATGGGTTTTCTTGCTCTTGAGCATTCTTAAGTTTGGCAAACTAAATTGAGCTGCTCTTGAAATATGTCACAATTTGTTTTACAATTTTTACAATTTACTTACGCGTTTGAGCTTTGAATTAGACTTGGGTAGCTCATGAGTGAGTGAGCTAAAATGAATGGTTCCGTGAACTGAGCCACTGAACTTCCTCCTACAATATTACTCATTTGGGCAAACTAGCTCGTATCGCTCATTTTGCGTTCTTCCACTAACCAGAGAACACATAGACCGGACAAGTAGTGTAAAGCGTTTTGCACACTTTTTTTCGGGAGTTATCTCCCAGACACTTCGTATTTGCTCGGCTCTTCACTTTTTGGGTTCGAGCTACGAAAACATACGAAAGCACAATCATTTCACTTCATGCGCTCGACCGAGATGGTCGACTGTTGAACAAAAGATCCCTCTGCGCTGAATGTTTCCCTTGCTCTCTCTCTCTCACGATGCTCTCTGCTCTCTCAAATATGTATATGTATGTATGCATGTGAGCACAAGCAGCGCTCACAAATTGAAATTTCTTCGCAGCGAGAGCCCATGCCTACCCTTATGTGTGAAGAGTATACCGAACTTTTCAAACCGTTTGCCATGCGTTTTCGTTATTATTTGTGGGAAGGGTATGAAAGCGTTGGTGCGCATAATGAAAATGTTTTCGCGACGTATGCTACATGTACTATGAGCATTTGTATGCCTGTGTGCGAAGCTCTTGCTGCCTGTAGCAATTTTAAATCCCAGCATTTGCATTTGGTCGATCTTGTGAAGTGCTCACATACATATGTATGTATGTATGTACATATATACATTTGATTGACGTATATACATTTGATATACATTTGATTGACGCATGGGAGGCGCTGCTCACAATTTTGGGATATAACTTGTAGAAGCACTTGTATGCCTGTGTGCCTTTACATGTGCGTGTGTGTATGTGTTTGTATGTATGCATGGGAGATGAACATTGGCGTGTGCCTCCCTCAACTTAGAATGGTGTGAACGATTTTGGGCTTTGATTGAAGAGGCGCGCTTATGTTTAAGTACCTGTTTTGATTCAATGATCGTGGGTTTACCTATCAGAATGAATGTTTTTTAAAAATGTGGTACCTGATTAATCCAAATTTTTGTAAAAATGATCAATTTGACCTATTTACGTATTCATCTTTTTAAAAAGGTGTCAAATTGACCTACATATGTATGCACAAGTGCAAGGGTTAAAAAAACACATCCCATTTTGCCCATTGGAATTAATCAGGTACCACATTTTTAAAAAACATTCATTCTGATAGGTAAACCCACGATCATTGAATCAAAACAGGTACTTAAACATAAGCGCGCCTCTTCAATCAAAGCCCAAAATCGTTCACACCATTCTAAGTTGAGGGAGGCACACGCCAATGTTCATCTCCCATGCATACATACAAACACATACGCACACGCACATGTAAAGGCACACAGGCATACAAATGCTTCTACAAGTTATATCCCAAAATTGTGAGCAGCGCCTCCCATGCGTACACACAATCAAATGTATATAAATTAATTTGATGAGTCTGTCCAACGATGAGTTGTTGAGATGATAGTCAGTCCCACGATGCTTTATGCTGCTAGGTGGCTGATATGAGGCGTCATCGGTACTTCTAACTCGATAAGGGCTCTATGTTCCTTGGCTCAGCTGATACAATGTCTCCGACACAATTGAAATACAAATAGTTTATTCGGATTGATATTTATTGAAAGCTGGCGTTAGCTTTGGATTCTCAAACAGAACTGATTTTCCGCTCCAAAGCGAGTCGGAATGAGGCTATTCTAAACATACAATTGTCAAGCTTAAGCTACCCATTATAGCTGACACAGCATAAGCTACAACGTCATAGTCGGCGAGCCGACTTCAGCATAAGCGATAACGCTGCTCTTACGACATGCGCAAGGGATCAGGTTACCGTCGCTGGCCGCTGCGATCAGGGCACTGAACTGAGGCATTCGCCGCGTCAGCACCATGCGCGCAACTGTTTACCCAATGATATATAAAGTCTTAAGTTGCTACGTGCGAGGGGCACTCGTTAACTACTCCCCCCTTAAAACTATGGGCGTCCTCGTTCATCTTGAAGCTGTTGACAATCCTTTGCATTTTCCTTGAAGTCTGCCTTCTTCTCAGTCCTAGGTAGAGTAGAATGGAACCGCAGCATACGAGGCTGATCACTACTCCAATGCTGAACCACACCTTTGGCGACCCTGCAGATCTTACTTTTTCTTCTAACTCCTGAATGACGTGAAGATTGTTGTTGTTCATTCTATGGAGCAATGGCATGCTGAGTACCGGCTCATGGCTGATGATGTTGATTAATGGGGAAGCCGCTATGCCCGGTAACTTGTCCAGAGCTTCGCGACGATTTGCAAACTTGGTACCGTTTATGATGGCCATGTGTTCATAAGTGATGAGATAAGTGCCATTGACCTGTATCTCTGGACCGTCATCGGTGCTAACTCGTGCTGGGCTTTCGTTTATTACCATGATGCCGTCGTCCACATAGGTGATGGGTGCCAGGTGGCTGGGTTGCGTATAGCATTGCGCTTTGCCACCCGCATGCAGAGCCTGTGCGCAGGTATCTCGAGATGCTATCTTGCAAAACGATGTGTGTGTTGTTGTAGTGCAGCTGGAGACCGCCAGGACGTCGTTTTCGCATTCCGCTACGGTATCGTCTTGGAGTTGAAGAACGGTGTGCTCATGTGAGACCGGAAGAATGATGACCTTTTTACATACAAATTTAATTCTAGGGTAATCTATTAGTACATGGATTATGTTCTCGGACTGAAGGACTTTAATATTGGATGCTTCCAATAGACTTACTATAGGGACATCTGTGGGATGCTCAACTAATACGGATTTTAAGTCGTCGTGATCAAATATTGTAGGATTAATTGTATTTGATTTAGCAAGTGTGATTGTAAGCATTAAATTTTGAACTTCAGTTATCAACATTCTATTCCTAGCCAAAAGTATCTCATATAAATGCGAAGTGTCGATTTGCTCTTTCTTTTTTGTCTTGATTAGTTGATTTACTGTATCGGTTAACTGGTTTATTTGTTTTTGGGTTTCTGTATTTATCTCTACCTGTCTGTTGTTTGATTCGATTAACTTTGACTCTGTTATCTTAATTCTTTCCAAATCTGATGCGTCGGGTGTGCCAGCCACAACTTTTAGCACTGTCCCTAAAAAATCTAAGCTTCTGGCAATCCTGTGGTGTACTTTCAATACGGACAAAAGGTTTCTAAGATGGTCTGTATCAACATCTAATAACTTCCTCATATGAGACTGAGGATATAACTCGGACAACTTTTCTGTTTCTTTTAACATTACGGAGAACTCTGTCAGGTTGCTAGTGTGCCTAACATAGTCACGCTGTTCCCATACCAGTACGTCCCCGTCTACAACAGGAATGTACCTGGAATGCGAATAATCGGTGATCCGAGCATTTACCGTCGCCAGCAAGATTAAGACTGGCGTAATGATCCTGTGAGAGTAAAGAAATTTAAATCTATGAATTCCTTAGTTTTATCACTAATCTATTAAATTCTTATTTTAAATTGTCCTTGTGGACCACCCTCCCCTTGATAAGAACAGACGTTCCTAGGTCTGCCTGAACAGTTTTTTCCTCACATAAGGGGGTGAGCTTGTTACCTAACCTTCTGTTGGTCTTAACGAATACCTTTTCTCCCACCTCAAACACTTTATTCTGCCTGTTTGGATTGTTTCTATCTAGCTGCACCTGTTGCGTTTTTTCCACTTTGCTTTTAATTGCTTTTTTAAACTCATTGGTAGACGCATGTATCACCTCAATCGGTTTTTTGCCTGTTACAGAATGTAGCGATCGATTATACTCCAATGTGGCATGTATGATTAGCTCGACTGTGTCGTCTATTTTCCTCTCGATTTTTAGGCACCTCGCTATTTCCAACAGAGTACTGTGAAAGCGCTCTACCTGGCCGTTGGAGGTACTGTGAAGTGGTGGTGCATTCACAATGTCTATTCCATATCTGTCCTTTAATAATGAGGTTATTGTCTCTGAATTAAAAGACGCCTCATTATCGCAGTATATTACTTTCGTTTTTGGGAAGAAATTGATGGCTTGGACGATAGGATTTTTTACATCTGTTATCGTTCGTGACATTATTGGTTGTACCATTGCAAACTTTGAAAATTTGTCAATACATGTTAAAAACAGCTTTTTGTCAGTTGAAAAAATGTCAATGTGTAATATCTCGCCAGGGTATGATGGGATTGGTGTTTCTCCCAGAACATGTTTTTTTGGATGTCTGTCATACTTCGCCCTAGTGCAAGTTTTGCAGTTTGCCACTATTTCTGTCGCTAGTTTAGTCATTTTCGGGAAGTAATACTCCTCCAAGACTTGTTTGACGTTTTCTTGTGCGGCTCTATGCGCACGATTATGTTCTGTCATGACTATCTCTCTTTGTTCGTCCTTGCTTGTTATGTCAGTTACTACATTTTTGCAATAACGAAATTTAGTGGAGGGGAAGCTTTTTACTAATTCGTGTTGGATGAATGCCAACATTGGGAGATCGCAATTGATTGCGTTGACTACATTCGGTTTGACAAATGATTTTACTTCATTTAATGCTTGATTTCTATCTGTGAAGTGAATAATATGGCGAATTTTTTCGCCGAAAAATATGAAGTTCCGGTTCAGAGGGAAGCGTGCTTCTTCCAAAATTATCTGGTTTCTGAAACAGTTTATTGGCTTGTCTGTTGACTCAATTGTATATGTCAGCGACAGCTCACTATGGATGGTGGCTGCGTCTGACGCTATCTCCCCTTGCAAGGCGTTAATATTTTGTCGAGATAATGCGTCTGCGACGTGGTTCTCTTTCCCAGGTTTGTAATGGATTTTTGCGTTATGTTCATCTATATACGCTTTCCATCTTTTAATTTTTGCGTTAGGGTTTCTATCTGACACAGCAAAGGTGAGAGGTTGATGATCTGTGTAGATATTAATGTCTCTCGTACCATACAGGTATTGCTGTAGCTTGCCTAACGCCCATACGATAGCTAATAGCTCTCTTTCATTGGTGGCGTAATGGGTCTCCCTGTCTTTCAGAGTTCTTGATATCATGGTAATGGGCCTACCATCTTGTGATAGTACCGCACCAATACCATATGCAGAAGCATCCGTCGTTAGATCGAATGGCTTCTTGAAGTCTGGATATCTAAGAATAACGTCTTCTGAAGCTAGGATATTTCTTAGTCTCTCGAAGGCATCCCTCTGGTTGATGTCGAAGCTGATAATCGTTTTCTTTGACATGTGCTTGCTAATGGAACCATTTTCGCCTTTCAGCATGCTTGTTAATGGCTTCGCGATTGCAGCAAAGTCTTTAACAAAACACCTATAGTAACTGGCCATGCCCAGAAATGATCTAAGCTCAAATAAGTTCTTTGGTTCCGGATATTCCTGAATAGCCTTAACCTTTTCCGGGTCGGTTTTCGCCCCGCCTTCAGTTACTATAAACCCTAGGTACTCTACTTCCTTTTTAAAGAAATGGGTTTTTTCCCTAGAAACTTTCATGTTAGCTTCACATAGCCTTGTTAAGACCCAGTCGATGTGTTTGACATGGTCTCTTTCGTTTTCTGAAAAGATTATGACGTCGTCTACGTACACATAGCATGTTTTGCCAATTTGTTCACGCAGTACGTCATCAATCGCTCTTTGGAAGATGCTTCCAGCATTCTTCAACCCGAACGGCAATCGACAAAATTCATACTTTCCTCCATTTACAGAGAAAGATGTTTTTTCACGGTCTTGTTCCGCGAGAAAAATCTGGTGATAGCCGGATTTAAGGTCCAGAGTTGTAAAGTATCTAGCCCTTCCTAGATTGGCCAAAATCATGGGAATGCTTGGCATTGGGTATTTGTCGGCAATAGTACGTTCGTTTAGTTTCCTAAAGTCGATAACTAGGCGTTTATTTTTGTTACCATTTTCGTCACGACCTTTTTTTATCGACAACCCATGTCGGGTTGTTGTAGGGTGACTTTGATGGTCTGATAATGCCATTTCGCATTAATTCTTTGATTTCGTTTTTTACGAAATCAGCGACACCCATAGGGTGTGGGTAAAGTTTAGAATAGACTGGCTCATTGTCTATTGTGCGTATTGTGGCCACTACAGAAGTATTAAACGGCAATGCTTCGTTAGAAGCTGAAAATGCCTTTACTTTGTTTAGGATCATGTTGTTAAACTCGGCCCTTATGGCTTCTGGTACGGCAATATCATCGACATTTGTAAAGTTTACATTGTCGCATATGTGGTGCTGCAGTTTTTCGGACTCAGTCCCATAGTTGATTGTGCCATCTTCGGCATTCAAAGTTGCTCCTATCTGCGTTAGCAAGTCGAAGCCTATGATGCCGTCGAATGGAGCCAGGGAGTCTAATAGAAAGAATGATGTTGTTACGCCGAAAATGTTAATTAAACATTTCTGGTGAACCTTGTTAGAACCATGAATGGAACTAACATTGAATGGGGTTTTAACTGGCCTTATATTTTTTAGCCCTGTTAAGGGTCTAATATAGTTTTTGGCCGCCCCCGTGTCGATTAAAATTCTTACATTTTTCCCTGCCAGCTGCCGTTCGACGAACGGTAGCCTGGAGCGTTCCCTAAAAAATTAATCGAGTCGTCCCCTGTCGCCGAATCGGAGTCGTCGTCGACCTCAGCAACCTCTCTGGAGGCTGTTTTATTATAGCTATGGTCGTCATTGTCGTGGTTATGTTGCACAGTAGTGTGCACCCGCTGACGCCTTTGGCCTGACACGCGTTCAGATGGATTTGGTCTTTTTTGGCCTCGTGCACTTTCTACTTGCGAATTTTCGGCATGATCCTTACTGTATTGCGTTTGTTGTCTAAATTTTGCTGTTGACGCATCGACGTCCATAGGTTCTTGTTGTTGTTGACCCTGGTCTACTTTGTTGCTACTATTCGCATAGCTTTTCTGCTGCTGTTGCTTGCCCTGTTTTTTGGTATAGTGGGGGTTTCTTTCTTGGCCACGTTCGGCATCGTTATTTTTTATCTGCTTCTCATATGAGCGTCTTTGATTTCTATTACCCTCAGTTGCGTGGGTTTTATCTTCCAACGCTTTTGCATATGTGGCTGCGAAATTGCTTCGCTCGATGCTAGCCTCTGCCTCTCTGGCCAAAGCCAGAGCAGAGGGCAGGTCTTTCGGCTGCGCGGGGAACACGACTGATCTCAAGGTCTTCTTCAGGCCTGAGATGAATGAGTGCAGCGCATCGTTCCTAACCTCCTCATTTAGCATTACTGCTCTCTCCTGATCATGGGTCATTACTACCTTGTTCGTGACCAGAGTTAGCTTGCGCTCGACCTCGTCATAATATTGCATTAAGGTAGAGTCGCCCTGTCGGACCATCTCTAGCTGTTGACGTAGGATTCTAAGCGATGTTCTATCAGCATACGTACAGTCTAATCTTGCTATTATAGCATCAAAATTTAGAACTGTGTTGTATGAAGAAAGCAAAGCTCTTGCAGTACCCTTAATTCTGTTTCTTATTATATTAACTGCTTGGTAGTGAGCGTTGCTGCCTATGTAGGGTCTGAAAAGCTCGTACGCATCTATGGCGGACTGTCTCCAGTGGACATATTCGTCCTGCGTACCATTGAACTCGGGAATAGATTTTACACAGTCCAGGGATATACTACATCCCACATCGGGGTCGATCGAGATTCTTTGGTATGCTTCAACCTGAGGTGCTTCAAGGCGTAAGCTATTCACCCTTTGGTTTACAGAATTTAGCCTAGCGTCAAATTCTTCCCTCAACCTAACCTCCTGCTGTGCCAACGCCTGACTTATGAGCGTTTGAATCTGTTCTGGGTTCATATCTGCTGTGTTTTCTAAACTGGCCTCTGAATTTGAGTCCCAGTCTTCGTCGCTGAAATATTCTCTCTTAATTTCCCTATAGGGTCCTGGGAAGCTCATCAGCTTGTACCCTTAACCTATGTAATTGACACTTTATTCACAGAGTTTCCTATGGCCGATGTTAATCGGTATGGGTAGAATGTGATAAGCTGGGATTTTTCGAGATGATTTCAACAACTTGCTTAGCTCAATTCCTTTCACTTTTATTTATATTTTTATTATCACTTAAAATCGTTTAGTTGAATAAACCACTTACATGTTATTTGCAGGGCTTATCCTAACTACTGTTGGTTTTGGGGTCGCGGGTTTCATCCGCTGTTGGGCGCCAATTAATTTGATGAGTCTGTCCAACGATGAGTTGTTGAGATGATAGTCAGTCCCACGATGCTTTATGCTGCTAGGTGGCTGATATGAGGCGTCATCGGTACTTCTAACTCGATAAGGGCTCTATGTTCCTTGGCTCAGCTGATACAATGTCTCCGACACAATTGAAATACAAATAGTTTATTCGGATTGATATTTATTGAAAGCTGGCGTTAGCTTTGGATTCTCAAACAGAACTGATTTTCCGCTCCAAAGCGAGTCGGAATGTATTTGTAAACATACAATTGTCAAGCTTAAGCTACCCATTATAGCTGACACAGCATAAGCTACAACGTCATAGTCGGCGAGCCGACTTCAGCATAAGCGATAACGCTGCTCTTACGACATGCGCAAGGGATCAGGTTACCGTCGCTGGCCGCTGCGATCAGGGCACTGAACTGAGGCATTCGCCGCGTCAGCACCATGCGCGCAACTGTTTACCCAATGATATATAAAGTCTTAAGTTGCTACGTGCGAGGGGCACTCGTTAACTTATACATACATACATACATATGTATGTGAGCACTTCACAAGATCGACCAAATGCAAATGCTGGGATTTAAAATTGCTACAGGCAGAAAGAGCTTCGCACACAGGCATACAAATGCTCATAGTACATGTAGCATACTGTAAGTGTGTGTGTGCATGCTCGTCGCGAAAACATTTTCATTATGCGCACCAACGCTTTCATACCCTTCCCACAAATAATAACGAAAACGCATGGCAAACGGTTTGAAAAGTTCGGTATACTCTTCACACATAAGGGTAGGCATGGGCTCTCGCTGCGAAGAAATTTCAATTTGTGAGCGCTGCTTGTGCTCACATGCATACATACATATACATATTTGAGAGAGCAGAGAGCATCGTGAGAGAGAGAGAGCAAGGGAAACATTCAGCGCAGAGGGATCTTTTGTTCAACAGTCGACCATCTCGGTCGAGCGCATGAAGTGAAATGATTGTGCTTTCGTATGTTTTCGTAGCTCGAACCCAAAAAGTGAAGAGCCGAGCAAATACGAAGTGTCTGGGAGATAACTCCCGAAAAAAAGTGTGCAAAACGCTTTACACTACTTGTCCGGTCTATGTGTTCTCTGGTTAGTGGTTCTTCGCAATTGGCGTTCGCAAAGATAACGCTCACTTTTTTGAATATGTCCGATTATCGATAGTCGCAAAATAGTATCGAGGTATCGCCGTTTTAGAAAACCATTGATAGTATCGATAGTACCATCG
The DNA here is from genome assembly GCF_018153725.1 of Drosophila mojavensis. Taxonomy (NCBI): domain Eukaryota; kingdom Metazoa; phylum Arthropoda; class Insecta; order Diptera; family Drosophilidae; genus Drosophila; species Drosophila mojavensis. The sequence continues at coordinate 782,233 of NW_025318897.1, read as the reverse complement.
ATTGTTTTGAATCCCTATTCAGGGTATGAAAACTGAAAATGACCTAGCCGTTTCTAGCAGGTTTGAAAGGTTAATTTAGCATTTTCTTGCCCGAAAGAGTTGGCAGCACTGGGAACGAAGTCTCATGTGTTCGCGAACAGTGATGCCAATTTGTCCTTTTTCCGGACAGATGTGTCCTGTTTTTAAGGGCTTCGTCCGGAAAAAATATCAAACATCCTCTATCCGGAAGTTTGTCCTTTTTTTGTGAATGCGAATCGTGCTCATATTTTCGCAGTTGGTTGGTTGTTTATCCAGTTGATCGGTTGTGGATGCAACAGATTTCTATTAATTAACATTGCCGAACAGTTGAACAGAGCTTTAGCCTAAAATATACTAAATTGTGTACCGATATTTGTTTAAGAACAGTGCCAAAATGAGTATAACAGTGATAAATTGAATTGCTTAGATGTCTTGTATGTATTATCGATATCGTTTTTAATTGCTTTTTATATTGTGCGAAAAGTGTAATAAAATGCCCAAAGAAACGTATACGCAAAAATTTCGGGATTGCTGGCTACAAATCCAGATTTTAAGTCGTGGGTAGCCCGCGATGAAGACGATTATAAGGCGTACTGCAGAATCTGCAAATGCAGTATTTATTGCAAAATCGACCAAATTCGCGCACATAAGGCGTCAAAATAACATATGCAAAATGCATCATGCTTTGCGAAAAAAAATAAATATATTTTAAGCCGGCGGCTTTATCCGAATCTTGTCGTCAAGAAGCTGCATTAGCTCTGTTCATAGCGAAGCATTGTGCGATTGAGATCATCTCACAGATTCGGATTGCGGCGGCACAGGTTATGTTGCATGTATTGTTGGATCAATGGCCACATACGAGACAAGTGAAGAGGACACGGATTGCATACTTGACAATGCCTTCAAATGTTTGGAATAAAAAGAAAAAACACAAATTAACATAAAAAAAAATTTTGTCCTGTTTTCTGTCAATTTTTTTTTTTTAATTTTCAGCCTTTTTTTTCGTATTTTCCGGACACATTTGCCTTTTTTTCAAAACAAATTCGGCATTACTGTTCGCGAACAGAGCGTATAGAATGAAATGGTCAACAGTCATTTGTATGCTATGCTTAAGGTTACAATTAAGATAGCCAGTCGTTAGTTACACTTGTTACATAATGCATAATATTTATATTTAAATTCTATACTCCTCTACATATATATATCGAACACAAGTTCAAAAATGATATTGTTAATGCTAAAATATTGATGCTGAAAATACGTATAATAATCTTATTAATACATGTATGATGCATAATTTGTAAATACATAAGAAATGTACATAAGCTGCTTAATAATTATTCTTATTTAACAATAATAATTCTTTTATTGTACATTTTAAGAAGAATCAGAAAGTTTGTGATGTGGTTATATGCTGCTATTTGTAAAATAAATAATATTGATTAAAAAAAAAACATCGTAAAACAAGTAAGAAAGCTGTACTCGAGACTGGTCGACTACGAGATCCCCTGAACCCTTCGAGCAATAGATATTTCAATCATTTTTCGCGTCTATCTGCTTACACAAGACACACGCACACACACACATCACACATGTTGCGTTTTCGTGGAGTGCGGTCGATGTTATTGTGATTCATCGTTCACTATAGCTTCTTCCGAGTTTTTCTCTGCGAAAGTGGAAATATCTAAAGAAAACGTGTATGCTGTGGGCGCAACGTACCCAGCGACCTCGAAAGCTACCAGAGACTTACTGCGCAGCGGTTTGTGGAGTACCCCGGTGGTAGAATCCACTGGTGCAAGAGAGGGGGGCAATAACGTCATTGTTTTGGCGTCAGGGCTTTTCACGTTCCTTTTCTTTTTTAAGCGCGAAAGTTTTATCACTAGGCGTCACACTTGCGCAATTAATAAAAATCAGGTGCATTCACTCTAACAGCTGTTAGTAGTGCTGGAAATTGCAGCGGACAATCAGCTGCTCACTAACTTTGGTGAGTTGCTAAGTCTTAGCAAAGACAGCAATCTAACATCTGGAGTGAGGACGCAGTTACTAAAAGTAGTGCATACTATCGGGCTCTTGCTGTAGTTAAGCCGAGTTTAAGATGCTGCGGTCTGTAAACTCAAATTATATTAGTAGCCATTGCCCACTACAGGCTTCACGTCGTTGTAGTCGGAGCAAAAAATGGATGCCAGGATGAGGACGAGCTGCAAGCCTTCGCGCGTCGTTCCTCGTTGCAGCGATCACCACAGCAACAACAGAAGGCGCTGCCGCAGCCGTCGACCTTAAATCAGTCCCCAGTGGCTGAGTGCCAGGCACCCAACTCACTTAAAGAAGAGCCAATTGCTCTACGGGCTACACCTGAAAATTCAAATCAGGCAGGTCAACAGACAAACCCAAACAGCTGGACAGTCGTTAAAGGACGCAAGCCCATGAAAAAACGACCCAGAAGTGACGCAATCGCGATTTCAAGCGTGGGTGGTTGCAGCTATGCGGACATGCTTCGTGTAGTCAAGACCGACCGAAATTAAAGCATCTGAGCGGCGACTTTCAAGGCATTAGGAAGATAGCTAAGGGGGACCTTTTGTTGCAACTGAGCAGAAAGCCGGAGCATAGCGCCGAGACCCTTCACGAAGCTGTAGGCAAGGCCTTGGGTGACCGAGCGGTAGCTAAAACATTTACCGAATCGGCTCAAATTGACATTCGCGACCTAGATGAGTTAGCGAGCAAAGAGGAGATCTTGGAGTCAATTAGGGCGGAGTTGAAGGATAGCTCTCTCCCCATTGAGGCTATCAAGTCTCTTCGACCGGGTTTTGGTGGACAGCAAAGAGCTACAGTTACAGAAAAGCCAAAACTCTGCTCGACCTGTCCAAAATCAGAATTGGATGGCTTGTATGCCGTATCCGCGCCGTGGATCAGCTGTTTCAAGTGCATTGATTACTCTCATATGGCAGCGAACTGCGGCAGCGACTGTGACCTAAAGGGCGCCTGTTTCAGGTGTGGAGAGATGAGTTACTATGCAAAAGCCTGCACTACGCCACCAAAATGTAGCCTCTGCATCCGGAAAGGTAAAAAACAGACGGACCATTCATCAGGCAGCTTCAAGTGCACATCCTACCGTGAGGCTGCTCGTAAAATGAAATGTTAAGGTTCCTTCAGCTTAACTTAAATCATTGTGTTGCTGCCCAAGATCTTCTAGAGCAGACCATAAGGGAAAAATGTATAGACGTAGCATTTCTCAGTGAGCCTCACCATTGTAGAACCAGCTGCCCTAGGACATGGGCAACAGATGCTAATGGCAAAGCGGTGTTGTGGGTATGTGGCAACACAACGAATGTTCTTTCGAATGTTAAGTCATTTAATGGGTTCATACGTGGCCAATACGGTAGCCTATGGCTCTCCAGCTGCTACCTGGCCCCCAGAATGCAGCTCAGTGATATCACAACGGCGCTTGACGAGCTTGCCGAGGATGCTAGGGGTCGGAAGGCCATTATAGCAGGAGATTTTAACTCATGGGCGTTAGAATGGGGTAGCTACACAACAAATGTCAGAGGCCATATCTTACTGGACTGGCCACGAGTTCACCTTCAGTCGGGCTGGATACGGATCTGTAATTGACATTACCTTTGTCACTTCATCCTTCGTTCGGGAAGCAACATGGAGCCACTGCGATAGCTATACGGGCAGCGATCATACGGCACTTCTGTTCACAATAGGTGAGCCACCTGCCAGGGCGTCTACCTTGTGGAGGGAATCGTATCGGCTGGATACTTTTGATGCCGCGGCTTTTTCAGAGGCTATTCAGTCTCTGGGCACAATTGGTAATGCTGAGGCCAGAGCATGCCAAATGGTGGCCCAAATACAGAGTGCCTGCAATAGCAGCATGTTACGCCGCAAGCAGTTCACGCGACAACAAGAGCCTACGTATTGGTGGAATGCACAAATAGGTGACATTTGACGCAAATGCATCCAGGCGAGAAGAAGCTATCAACGGGCCCGGGGTAGGTCTACGATTTTCGAAAAACAATTAGTTTACCAGGCAGCCAGAAGACAGTTGAAGAAGGTCAGGTTGTGCGACTCAGCCGAATATGACCCTGGGGCAGGGCATATAAGATAGTAGTTAAAAGACTATACGCAGGTAAACTTGTGCAGCCGATGAGCTTAAATCGATTGTGGAAACGCTCTTTCCAGAAAGATTAAGCTCCATTCATGCCCCGGAGTCCGAGTCTGCTAATCAGGGCTCAACGAGCACTCAAATTGTTTTAGTTACAGACGAAGAAAGCTTAGTAGCTCTCAGAGGTCTTAGAACCAACACAGCTCCAGGGCCGGACGGGATCCCAAATCGCGCGCTAAAGCTAGCCCTCGCCTTGCACCCTAGTACGTTTGCCGAATTATTCAACGAATGCTTAATACAAGAGACGTTCCCTGCAAAATGGAAGACCCAGAACCTGGTATTCCTACCCAAGGCTGGCGAGCCACCAGACGAGTCATCTTCATATAGACCGATCTGCCTCTTAGACACCATAGGAAAGCAGTTTGAGAAATTGATCTGCTCTAGACTGGAGACTGCTATTGCTAGCGCCGGAGGCCTATCACCAAATCAATTTGGATTCCGGAAGGCCCGGTCAACAACGGATGCGCTAAACAAAGTTGTTGGTCTGGCAACTTCCGCCATCCAAGGCACCAGATGGAGACACGGGACGAAGCAAGACTGCATCATCGCGACCCTGGACGTTAAGAACGCCTTCAACACAGCTAGTTGGGATATGATACTGAATGCGCTGTCACAATATAATATCCTAAATATCTAAAAGAGATAATAAAGAGCTACTTCAGAGGAAGAACACTGGTATACAACACGAGTAAGGGTCCCCAAACACATACAGTGGCAGCTGGAGTACCCCAAGGCTCAGTGCTGGGGCCTCTTCTATGGAATATCATGTACGACGGAAGTACCAGCAGGTGCGCACACCAATGGCTTTGCTGATGATGTGGCTGTTGTCGCCATAGGCAAGGAGCTTAAAGATACAGAGGATATGCGCAGCGAAAGTATACGCATACGAATCTGGTTGACAGGAGCTGGGCTCGAGCTAGCGGCACACAAGACGGAAGTCGTCCTAGTAAGCAGTCGCAAAAAAGTGGAGACTGCCAATATAAGTATAGGCAGCGTCACTATCGCATCAAAGAGAGCGATTAAGTATCTTGGCGTCATGTTAGACACAAGATTAACTTTCCGCGTGCACTTAGAATATGTGCATAAAAAGGCAGCTGATTCTTGTAGAGCTCTCTCAAGAATTATGCTTAACACACGGGGACCTAAACTGCAACTACGTCTTCTTCTAATAAGCGTCATTAGGTCTGTCATCCTCTATGCTGCGCCAATATGGTCAAGAGCGATGGCAACGCCGAGCTACAGCCGGGGCATTTGCGCGCTCTACAAACTGAGCGCAATCAGAGTCAGCTGCGCTTTCAGGACTATCTCCGATGATGCGGCGCTCGTCATAGCCGGCATGATACCACTGGAGTACATGCTCGCCGAGCCGCGGAGCGGAATTCGCACACGCCTGTGCGACACAAGGTTATCAGGGCGAACCGCATCGCACGATGGCAAAGAAAGTGGAATAGCTCAGCTAAAGGGCGGTGGACGCACAAGCTCATCCCGGAGCTCGAACCGCAAACACGGCGAGGTAAACTTCTACCTTTCGCAGATCCTCTCGGGCCATGGATGCTTTCGAGTTATTTGAAGCGCTTTGGTCACGAGGAAACTGATGAGTGCCCCTGGTGTGGGCGAGGGCATGTGGAAGACGCCAACCACATCCATTTCGTATGTGGACGGTTCCTGGAGGAGAGGCGTCGTCTAGAAGAGGCACTGGGCCGCTCCATCAGAGCGGACAACATAGTCAACGCCATGCTGGAATCGGAGGAATCTTGGGAGTTAACAAGCACCTTCGCGGCCACAGTGATGATGGAGCACCGCAGAGTCGAGCGAATAAGAAGACGATCTGTCCCAGGCTAAGGTAGCGCATAGTGCTTGCGAAGCAATGCTTAACGGCCGTCCCGCAAGCATCGCGCGCTATCCGAGCTACCACACAACTTGCAACTTGTAATATAATAAGATGGTCAATAAACGAATATATAAAAAAAAAAAAAAACACACACACACGCATACACACTCATATACACACGCATACACACACATACACATACACACACATACAAGCACCCACGCATAAACACGCATTGGCTGCAGAGTTGGCTTACTATGGGAACTTAATTGTTTAATAACCTTTCTTGTAAATGGACTATCTTCATGAAACTTTCAGATTATGAATATAACATAGATATGCATGTATTTGCCAAGCACAAGTCTCTAGTATTTGAAATACGCCTTTTACAAATGTGAGGGTGAGGGGGTGATTTAAGGGTGTGGGGTAAATTTTGACAAAAACCGAAATTGTATAAAATAAATATAAGTATACAAATAAAATTTGGAGACTCTAGCTTTAAATATGTAGGAGATATAAATTTATTACTGGTTTTCAATTATATTTTTAATTGATAACAAAATAACGGGCCAAGTTATCGATATTTAAAGCAAAACTCGATATGCGCGTGCTATACACGGACCTAGGAAAAAAAATTTCAAGCCTTTAGCTCTTATATCTTCTGAGATCGACGCGTTCAAACATACGGACAGACGTAGAGACGGACAGAGCTAAATCGACTCTTCTCGTCGCCCTGATCAAGAATATATACACTTTATGAGGTCTGCCACGCCTCCTTCTGCCTGTTACATAAATTTAAATTTATACCCTGATTTCCCATTGAAAATGGGTTAAGGGTATAAAAAATAGAACAACAACAATCCAAATTATTATTGGCTTTTCTTTGTTTAAAAGAACTTATTATTCAGAACAGATGTACCAATTAATGGAATTCAAAGAAATAATTGTATAATTCGCGTCCAGTTTTCAGCCGTAATTTGAATATCACCCAAGATTAACACATACATATGTAGAATTGGTTGCGCGGTTTCTGCTTATGCCTGTATAAAGTACGTATATAAAGTTACATATTTATAATGCTCGAATATATGTACATATGTATAATGACAATATGTATGTAATCACGGAAAATGAAATCCACGCTGCACCATAATATCACTATTAGAGGTTTGTAAATGAAAGAATTTTTGAATTATGCTACTTTTAAAGAAGGTAACTGCACAATGAGGCAGAGTTTGGATACTAGGCCCTCTTCGCCCCCGATTTTAAAAAAGTATCACAAGTACTAGAGCTTGTGCTTTGGAATTTACACACATTTTAACTATATGATCACGTTATGAAAGTTTCATAAAGAATGGGAAATCAGGGTACAATGGTTTTGTTGAAATGTATGTAATAGGCAGATGGAGGTGTGGCAGACTCCACAAAGTATATATATTCTTGATCAGGGCGACGAGCTGAGTCGATTTGGCCCTGTCCGTGTTTCAAAATATTTTTATATTTTGATAAATGAGTTTTCTATTTAATTTATATTTTTTAATACACCGAAATGGAAATATTAACCATACTAAATGAGCGTTTTTAATACTTTTGTTATTCTAGCAGATTCTTAGAATCACATCAGCAGTTAGTTTGGTTTAGTTTAGCTAGATGGCGGTGCAGCATTGAATCTATTTCAGTTTTGCCAAAGCGGCTTCCGAAAGTGAGGTGGCGTAGTGAGTAGCTACGTGACGCTCGATCGAGAAGTTTCGGGTTCGAGTCCGAGCGATGCAGCTGATGTTAATTTTTTTTAATTGTTTCAAAATATTTTTATATTTTATTAAATGAGTTTTGTATTTCATTTTTAAATACATCGAAATTGAAATTTTAGCCATACTAAATGGGCATTTTTATTAGTTGGGTTCAGGGTAGTATCTAGTCGAGCACTCTCGACTAAAGTTTTCTTGCTTTGTTTTTTTTTTTTTTTTTTTTGGCGGAGACTCAAGTTTCGCCTCTTCCGAAACAGAAACCTGAGTTGTGAAGGAGGAGACCGTTCCTGGTATCATCTGTGAAAGTAGGCCTGTCAGTACCCAACCGAAAACAGTCTCCAGACCTATAAGAGGCCCACAAATATTAGGGTGATAACCTCCCTGAATGATAGTCGGAAAGATATCCGCGCCTATCAGGACATCAATTTCCGCACTCTTGTAAAACTCGGGGTCAGCTAGCTGAACTTTCGGAAGTTCGTTTAACAAGAGTTGCGGAACTGGGGACGAAGGGATGTTACCAGCCAGATTTGGAACCATGAGAGCAGAAGCTTTGATTCGCATTCTCGGCTTCAACGGAGAACCAATATCAAAGTTGCATAGCTTGTGTGCCTCAGCTGTCACTGCTTGATTCAGGCCGGAGACCTGAGTATGCACGGACTTGAAGGGCAACTTGATTTTTCGGAACAGTCGCTCAGAAATGAAAGTCGCTTCGGACCCTGAGTCGACTAAAGCACGGGCGGGATAAGTTGCGCCGAAATGGCATATATTAATCACCGCCGTGCCGAGAAGGACACCTCGTGTGTTGGCAGCCAGATACGTTTGGACGTTGGACATAACTGGAGTATGAGTCGGAGCTATAGCTGTTGCTGATGCAGCAGCGGTCCGAAGAGTATTATCCCTATGGAGTAGGGTGTTATGTCGACCATTGCTTGTGAAACAGTTGTAAACACTGATACACTCTCGTACCTGGTGACCTTTAGCAAAACAGTTTAGGCAAAGTTTCTTTGATTTTATGTAAGTCTCTCGTTTATGAATGGATAGTTGAAGAAATTGGGGGCAGAATCGGATTGGATGATTCTCTCTTGAACACAGATTGCACTTTGTGCCGATTGTGTCCACTTGCGTTCTGAACGAGTTCAGTCGTTTGGGAAAGGCAGGGTTCGCAGATCTCGGAGTTGAGTTTGGAACTTTTGGCCCGCTAAGAAAGTGACTAACGTCCTGCCAGGCTGGGACTTCTGTTTTTCGTGTCAATGAATGCTCCCAGAGAGATCGAGTTTGTTCCGGCAAATTTGAAGTGCACAGGAACACAAGAATGCAATCCCAATTCTCAGTGGATATCTGAGCATGCTCGATTGCCGTGACACATCTGTGCATAGTGCTATGCAACTCTCTGAGAGCCGAGCCTGACTCCTTGGTGATCTTGGAAAGGTTGAGAAGGATTTTAAGCTGGCTGTTGACTAACAGCCGCTTATTTTCGAACCGATCACACAAAGAGACCCAAGCCGATGCAAAGCCGTCGTTTGTGAGAGGATACTCTGCGACTAGTCCGTTTGCCTGCTGTTTTCGAATTAAGGTGGAATAGCTTTTCCACCGGTGTCAAACACAAATTGTTGATGTAGATCGCAGTAAAAGGATCTCGGAAGTCTCGGAAGTAGTCGCCGTGGAACACTTCTATGTCAACGGGTGGAAGGCGACAGCCTCCAGACGAGGCGAAAGGAGCGGACATAGGAGCGGGCGGTGTACTCGATGCGGAAAGTGCATCGATTTGCACCCCCAGGTGCGTCGTACACCTCTCATACACAGTATAGCAGTTGTCGAATTTAGCCTCCATGGCTTCAACTTCGCCACTGCTCGCCCCTTGTCTCAACGTTCTGGCACAGACCTTATACTGCTGCTCAGCATCATCCCATAATGTCTTGACACGATCTCGGCGGATCTCGAAGGCCTGGAGCTGAACCGCATGGGTGGCGTTAGAATCTCCGGGACCGTCGATTTTCGAATTTAATGAGCCTATCCGCAGCCACGATGAAATCGGACGAAGACATATTGACTGAACTTCCGGGCTTCGGACTGGACCGGGTAACGACTGACTGCGCTTGAAAGTGCTGGTGGTCGGTAGTTTCTCGGACGGAATGGGGGATGCGGAAGCACTGCGCTTGATCAGACGCGAAGCTGGTACACTAAGTTGTGCTCGACCCGAACGATCAGACATGGATGCTAACTAGAAGTTAGCTGCTGGAAATTTCTGATATGGAGACAGAAAATCACTCAAAGAACAAGTAATTCAGTTGACAAGAGCAAGAAAGTTTTCAACTGAACGTAGAGCAAATTAGAAAAGAATTATTGCCTTTTTAAGCAAGTAAAGCGAAAACAAAGAAAAAGAAAAGGCAAAAAATTTAATTTATTTAATTAGGATAAATTAAATAATCAAATCCTTAATTTGAAATTCGACTTTGTAATTAATTATTTTAATTAGGATAAATTTAATAATTAAAAGAGTGGCTTTTTATTTTGCTTTACAATGGCTCTTTGAAATACGATATATACTGATCGTGACACAACTATCGTCACGAAATTGTGGCGGCCGGTGATAGTTATTGAAAATGTTATCGATACTAGTGACGATCTCAGCTGCTTGGACACAAAACAAAACAACCAATTTAACAATTTAAGTTTGTTACTTAGTAAATGTGTCGTGTATATGTATGTATGTGGAAGTTGCTATTGTGAATTTGTATGTTAATTGTGTTGCTGGGCTGTTTGTACGCGAGTGAAATATAAAGAAGTTACAAGATGCTCATATGTGCATACATGGATGTATGTATGTATGTATGAGCGTATGTTCGTACAAACAGAAGAAAGCGGACACACAATTAGCAAATAGATAAATAAAACAAGTAGAAATAATTATGCTTGGAGGATTAGATATTAAATTACAAAAAAAAAAAAACTATTAAAAACAGGTAAGAAGACTAGTCGAGACTGCTCGACTAGGAGATACCCTGAACCCTCTAATCTGATATTCTAATCAGTCTGCACTTCTTTTCGACACACATACATACACACGCACGTATTAGAACACGCTCTGCTAACTGCGCAGTAAGCAGCGACTGCGGTTGGGCTGCGCTGTAGTGTGTGCAACATTATAAGAATTTAGTTGTTAAATAATTTAATTTCTAGACGTACAATCTTAATGAAACTTTTAAGGCGTATTCATATGGTTAAAATGTATGCACATTCCAAAGCACACGTCTCTAGTACTTGAAATACGTCTTTTAAAAAGGTGTGTGTGAGGGGGTGGATATATAATTATATAAAATATATAAAATACATATAAGTCTACATTTAAAATTTGCAAGCTCTAGCTCTGAAGGTGTAGGAGATATAATTAAAAAACTAGCTTTCGATAAGGGTTTTGATCGATAATAAAATATCGGGAGTAGTTATCGATATAAAAAGAAAAACTTGATATGCACTTGTGTATGGGAATGACAATAATGACCAGATCAGCAAAATCATGCAGAAATATTTAAAAAGAGATCAAATTACCAAAGCATAAACAACGTAAGCGTCTTCGCCGTTTCCGTTGTAAATGCCCAGCTAGCAACAACAAATGTAAGCAACATATATATAAAACCAAGAAACATATATATATATATATATGAACAGGCATTTGCATATGCCAAGAAATACTTTACAGTTAGTCTTAAGATTCATTCCGAACAGAAGTTCTTATATTCAATAAAGCAAGAATTATAATATCCAAAGATATTAGCCGTGTTTTTAGTGAAGTCTCACTCAACATATATAAACATCTAAAGACAGTTTTGTTTCAGTGATTAACAGTTTTATTGTGCTTATGTATCTAAAGATATATACAATATAGTGAAAGACTATAACTGGCGCAGCCGAATCCGAACAAGTGCGTTCTGTTTAACCAAAGTTAATTCGCATAAACAAAAATAAATAAAACCGCAACAGTAAACTGATTCGTGAGTTAACAATTAACTTAACAAAGTGACAATTTTATGTACCCAAGATACTCAAAGAACAAAAACATTATCCACAAATTCGACGAAAATCGTAGAATCGAAAGTACAATTATGGAAGAAGAACTTCAAAATTTAAGAGGAGTCATACTCCAGCAAGAAGCAGCGCTAAACCTACTCCGACAACAATATGAACAACAGCAACAACAACCAAACCAGTGGTTGTTGAACAAAGATATTATCCAGCAATTTCGCCAACTACGACAACTGGATGATCATTATGATGTGTTGGCCTTCATTAGATCCGTTGAATTCCTCATGACGCTATGCCAGGGAAACGAGCACCAGCATCGTCGCCAACGAAAAGGTCTCGGGAGCAGCAGCAGATTACATCAGACAGTTGGGGATGGAACCAACTTGGGAGCAGATGAAGACGAAACTAATGGAGCAAATGCGGCCGAAGACTGTGAGGCGGCTCGCTGATCACCGCCTCACGAGGATTATCAAGTTGAAGCTGTAGTTCTTAGTTTAGTTGAATTGATGAGCGAGGAAAAATGAACCATTAAATTGAATTTCTAGTTTTAAGTTGGATTAATATGATTATCAAGTTGAAGTTGTAGTTCTTAGTTTACTTGAATTAATGAGCGAGGAAAAACGAACCATTAAATTGAATTTCTAATTTTAAGTTGGATTAATATGATTATCAAGTTGAAGTTGTAGTTTTTTTAGTTTAGTCGAATTAATGAGGGATAAAAAAGTGAAGTATTAAATTGGAATTTTGGGTATGGAATAAATTGCTTAGATTAAATTAGAGTCATAGATTTTCTTTTAAGTTTAGTTTGGTAAGATCTAGACGTAGTAATTAGAGATTAAGTTAGTGAATTAAGTAGTATTAGTTTGCATTTAAATTTGCAGTTGAAAAGGCCGCCCAAAGCGCTGATGATTTATCGGCGATCGGCGGCGCAATCCTGCGTGGAGAGTTGCGTCGCCGACGCCGAGTGCTTTGAGCGAGGCAGAAAAAAAAAAGCGAGAGGGAGTCGGGATCCAGCAGCGGAAGCCGTCGGATGAAAGAAAAAACTAAAACTAAATTGTGCAAGTAATTTTCCTTTAAGTGCGGTTAAGTTAGTCGAAAAGTGAAAAATAAAATAACTTGGCGGAAAACAAATAAAACAAAGAAGAGTTTTCATTGAGAGAGGCGACGGCGAAGCTAGCAGAGGATCGGACGGCGGCGAGGCGATGGCGAGTGTAAGGCTGGATTATAAAGCAAGCGGTGCACGTGAGTTGCGGTTCCCATATTGAATTTCTCTCCCCTCTTTCCCTGTTCCCGGTCATATTACTAAACATCCCCCCCTGGTTTCTCACGATTCAAATAAATTTCTTGTGAGTACACCCTGGGCAGACTGAGTCTGTCCCCGGCTAAAATTTACTACCTTACAAGTGGCGCCCGAGCAGGGACCCAGGGCGGTGCGCGGTGCGTCTAATGGCCGACAGTTAGAGGTCGAAAGTTGAAAATTTTAATATATAAAAATTCTAACATATAAAACCCTCCCCCGTACCTTGGTCGAGAAAACGCGAACATTCTAGAGCTCGTGAATTCTAAATTTTTGGCGCGTGCTGTACCAAAAGCGCGCCGAAATTGTAGCGTGGGTTAGCCGGAACCGTTGTAACGGCCGGCGTGTAAGTATGTATTAGCGAATTAGCGGAAGAAGTGAGAATAGAAACCGATCAAATGAGCGCGCATATGTGAATAAATGGTTGCGCATATATGCATGTATGTAAGTATGCGAGCGAGAGGGAAAGTGTATGGGAGAATGAACAAGTGAACGCTAATGTAGAGGTGCATGAAGACGGGAGTGAATTATTGCGCATGTATGCCAGTATGTTGGTGGATATTGGTGGCTTAGAAAAAAAAAGAGAGGAGAGATTAATTTGTGCAAAATAGTGAACGCGTGCACGCATATGTATATACATACTTTCATATAGGCGCAGCTTATGATGTGGGAGTTCATATATATATACGGATATATATATATGAGCTAATTGTGCGATTTTATGCGCGAAGATCAGTGTGTGTATGTATGTATATAAGTGAATATAAGTATAAGTACCAGTGTTGCCAAATCAGCTTTTTTCCCGTCAAATCTGGCTTTTTTGAAAAGCCGATTGCGGGAAAAATTCCAAAACAGCGGACAGCGGGAATTCTGGATTTTTTAAAGAATAATTTGCTTTATTTCCGCTTTTTTATTTATTGAAGAAATTTTCGTATTTTGTATGGATAATTCGTATGAAGAATGAAGTTTTCTTCATTGTAGTTAAGTTAAAACCAAATAGTTCAGTAATTCAATTTTCAATGAACGAGCCAAGCGGTAATAATATGGAACTAACTAAACTAGGATATGATTTATATTTAATTCAGAACAACCTATTGTGAACAACAATATCGAACTTTTTGATTCTATGTAAATGAAACGTAAAGATTAAAAAATGTATGCAACTCTTTTGATAGCGTGTAGTACAAGAATTTATGTGTTGCCGACAAATTTTCAAATAGTAAAAAATGTCGATTCCTTTTCATGCATAAATATTTTTGGAGAACATTGATAGTATTGAACCCCAATATAAGAACATCCACCCAATTCAGTAGGAAACTACTCAAGACGCTACAGAGTTTTGAGTTGAGAAGCGTGTTCTAAGGGTTTGATAGGATATAAGAAATTTAGGAACTTGGCCTCTTTTGCATTGTTTGCCAATGCCCAAGTGGGTAACATTTGTCGTCAGATCAATACTGTGATGCTTAACTCAATTTCAAGCATCTGTTGAAACATTTATTATAAAACTTCACAGGTACGGCTTGCGGTGTTTGAAGAAATGATGCCATGATTATAAGTTGTTAAAAATATATTTAAATATCAATCAAATTAAAGCAAAAAACATCAGCTTTTTTTTCGATTTTTTTCACAAAATTTCGGCTTTTTTAAATAATAAAATAAAATAAAATAGAATAAAAATTATATATAACAAATAAACAAGGCGGAGCGAATCGGAATAAAGCAGGGTGAAGCGGGATGTATTCAAGAAGTGAGGAGGTAAAGTAAAGAGAACGAGGCAAAATCTAGCAAGTGTAAAGTGAAGAGAGGTGAAACAAGTAGAAAATGAAGAAGGGCAAGATTCGATAATGAAGATGGAGTGAAGTAACGAAGAAAATTAAGTAAAGGTAGCGAAAGAAAGTGATCAAGGAAAGTAAAAGTAAGGTGATGAAGATGAAATAAAGCAAGTTAAACTAACGGAAGACGAATTAAAGCGTATAAAGAGAAGCGAAAAGGGAATGAAACGGGTTTCTGAGCGAACAAAGAAAATGTAATTGAAAGCAAATAAAGAAATGCGAAGAGAAGATGATATAAAGTCACTTAAACGAACATAAATGAATTAAAAGCGAATAAAGAGAAGCGAAAAGGAATGAAATAGGTTAAGGGCAAAAAAAAAAAAAGGATGTATATAAAAATAAAAATATAGATAAAACGAATGTAAATAAAAAATAAAAAAATAAAATAAATAAATAAAATAGAATAAAAATAAAATATAACAACGAAATAGATTAAGAGGAAATAAAGATAACAAAATAAAGCTAGAATAAAACGAACAAAGGGTAGATTAAGAGGAAACGAAATGAAATAGAATAAGGTGGTACATGTAAGCGAAATTGTATAAGATAAGAAATTGTATAAGAAGAGAACTTAATTGTTTAATAACTTTTTTATGGACGTACGATCTTCATAAAACTTTCAGATCATGAATATAACATAGATATGCATGTATTTGCCAAGCACAAGTCTCTAGTATTTGAAATACGCCTTTTACAAATGTGAGGGTGAGGGGGTGATTTAAGGGTGTGGGGTAAATTTTGACAAAAACCGAAATTGTATAAAATAAATATAAGTATACATATAAAATTTGGAGACTCTAGCTTTAAATATGTAGGAGATAAAAATTTATTACTGGTTTTCAATTATATTTTTAATTGATAACAAAATAACGGGCCAAGTTATCGATATTTAAAGCAAAACTCGATATGCGCGTGCTATACACGGACCTAGGAAAAAAATTTCAAGCCTTTAGCTCTTATATCTTCTGAGATCGACGCGTTCAAACATACGGACAGACGTACAGACGGACAGAGCTAAATCGACTCTTCTCGTCGCCCTGATCAAGAATATAAATTATCTTAGATGTAGTCACTCGTTTCGAATTGATTAAAACCACGAGTACCGGTGAGATTTGTCAAGTACATTTATTAAAGGCGTCCGCCGTTCAATATGACTGATTACAAACTAAATCTACAAAGCATAAATTCTTAATAACTAAGCTATGGTCATTGGCGACGCCGCCGCTGCCGTCGGCAGCGCTGTCGCTGTCGTTAGCCACATTGTCGCTGGCCGCGGTGTCGCTGCCGCCGCTGTTGTTGGCAGCCGCACCGGCAAAGTGCAGCGTTAGCGCCTCGTGCAGAGTGCTATGTTACTCGGCGGATGTTATGCAAGAATGTTGCGGGGCACTGACCTTACTGCGCTGATCGCTGGCGTAGCCGCACTTGACACCCGAGTTTTGGACATTCTTGCTGACTGGCGTAACTGCTGATTCAGTCGCTGCGACCCCAACACCGTGAGAATGCTCTTTCCATTTTGGGGTCGCTGGGCGCTCACAGTTAACTACTCCCCCCTCCAAAGACTGACCGTCCCTGGTCACGTTGTAAGCCTTCTGCACCTGCTCGATCATTTGTCCAAAGCGTCGGGAAGATCGCCTTTTCTTGACGTACTGATAGAGGGCAATGCTCCCGCAAATCATAGAGCAGGTTATGACGCCCATGCCAAACACCAACATGGACCTAGTGCCGGACATAGCATCGTCTCTCATCTCTCTGATGTAGCCTAGATTTTCCTCATTTAGACGGTGGAGGTATGGAAGGCTTAGTATGTCACTATGACCTGTGATATTCAATAAGGGTGACGCTGCAACTCCCGGGAATCTTTCTTGGACGTTGTTGCGGTTCACGTATCGGGTTCCGTTGATCAGCGCGTAGGTGTCGAACGTAACAAGTTGAGTTCCAGATGAGATGATCTCGGCTTTATCATCGAACGCCACAATAGCTGGACGGTTGTTTATGATGATGACTCCATCGTCGACCACGGTGATGGGGTCCAGATGGCTGGGCTGAGTCACACAATGCGCCGTGCCTCCAGAGTGCAAACCTTGGGCGCAAGTTTCGCTGAGTGCCCGCTCGCAGAATACTGTCGTGGTCGTTGGCTTGCAGTTTGTGAGTGCCAGAATCTGCTTTCCGCATTCCGCTACTACGTTATCTGACAGCTGAAGGATCGTGTTATTGTGTACGACGGGGAATATAGTGATTTTTTTTGCATAGCTGACTTATTCTAGGGTATTTTATAATAATCTTAAGTACATTCGTTGATTGAAAAACCTTAATACTAGATACTTCTAACAAATCAGTTATGGTCGTCCCTGTGAGTTCATTCATAAGAATAGACTTAAGATCAGCGTGGTCTAAAATGTTCGGATTAATGATATTGGATTTTGCTAGGGTAATCGTTAACATGAGATTACCGATTTCATTAATGAGAATTCTGTTTCTTGTGAGCAAAGTCATGTATAAATGCAAGGTGTCTGTTTGTTTATTTTTAGCAATCTTTAGAATTTTATTTACTGTGTCGGTTAGCATGTTTATTTGTATCTGCGTTTTAGAATTAATTTCTATCTGCCTATTGTTGGAACTAACCAGCTGTGCCTCCGTCATTCTAATGTTCTCTAGGTCATTTGCGTCGGGGGTGCCCGCAACGACTTTAAGCGCCGTCCCCAGGAAGTCAAGGCTTCTAGCATGGCGGTGATGCACCTCAAGAGCGGACAACAAGTCTCGTACGTGCTCGGTGTCTACCTCCAAAAGCTTCCGCATGTGGGATTGCGGAAACATGTCCGTTAATTTAGTGGTCTCGTCAATCATTCGCGTGAATTCGGAAAGGTTAGTCGTATGTCTTAAAAAGTCGTTACCGTCCCAAACTAGTACAGTTCCGTCCGAGATAGGAATGTAGTCAGAGTGTGAGTAGTCTGTCATTCGTGCCGTCACAGTCACTAGTAATGTTAATATCGTCCCGTACAACCTGAAACGTAAAGCAAATCGTTAGTTCTCACTTGTCAAATATTCCTTAATCCTACGAGCTAAACCTATTAACTCAGCGGAGGTTGTCCTTGTGGACTACCCTCCCCTTAATGAGGACTGTGGTCCCCAAGTCCGCTTCAATCTTTTCTTCGATACATAAGGGCGTGAGTTTGTTGCCTAGTCTCCGGTTTGTTTTGACCAGAACCTCTTCGCCCACGTCAAATACCCTATTCTGCCTGTCTTGGTTAAGTCTGGCATTCTGTACTTGCTGTGCTCCCTCTATCCTCTTCGTAACCTTATGTTGGGTCTCTTTCGAGGCATCGTACAAGGCGTCTATTGGTCTCTTCTGAGTAACGGAATGTATTGACCTGTTATACTCAATTGCGGCCTGTAGTATGAGTTCGACTGTACTGTTTATCCCTCTTTGTAGCTTCAGACATCTTGCTATCTCCATAAGTGTACTGTGAAAACGCTCGACTTGCCCGTTCGACGTGCTGTGTAGGGGCGGGGCATTTGCTAAGTTCACGCCAAAGTTGTTTAGCAGCAGGGACGTAATCGTTTCCGACTTAAGCGATGGCTCATTGTCACAGTATATCTGTTTGGTCTGGGGAAAAACGTTCAATATCGATAGTAACGGGGGTATCACGTCCTCTATAGTACGTGACACTATATGGTGAACTATAGCAGACTTAGAGTATTTGTCGATGCAAGTCAGAAACAGTTTGCGGTCTGTGGAGAATATGTCGACGTGAAGCATTTCTCCGGCTCGTGAAGGGATCGGCGTTCGTCCGAGCTCCTGCTTCTTCGGGTGTCTGTCATATTTTGCTTTTGAGCAAACCTTGCAGTTTAGGACTATTTCTTTTGCTAACTTTGTCATTTTGGGAAAATAATAGTCGGTCATGACCTGTTTTATGTTTTCTTGTGCAGCCCTGTGGGCACGATTGTGTTCGGCGGTGAGGATTTCCCTTCTCTCTCCGCTATCCAGAACATCTGTGACGAGGTGCTTGCAATGCCAAAATTTTGTGGTTGGGAAGCTTCTAACAAGTTCGTCTTGCAATCTTGCTAGGATTGGAAGCTCGCAATGGATTGCGTTCACCACATTTGGGTTAACTATCGGTTTAACTACATCAATCAAGGTGGTCCTATCAGTGAAATTTATCACATGGCGTGTTTTTTCGCTAAACATGACGTAATTTCTGTTCAGAGGGAACTGAGACTCTTCCAATATGATCTGGTTTCTGAAGCAATTCACCGGCTTTTCAGTAGTCTCGATGGTGTAGGTCAGTGAAGTCTCGCTATGCATTGTAGCGGCATCTGATTCTGGTTCAGCACTCTCGAGTGCGTTCACGTTTTGCCGCGATAAGGCGTCAGCTACGTGATTCTCCTTACCGGGTTTGTAGAACATGTTCGCCCCTGTCTCATCAATGCGTGCTTTCCAACGTTTGATTTTTGCGTTTGGGTTTCCCTCAGACACCGCGAACGTAAGTGGCTGGTGATCTGTGAAAATGTTTATGTCTTTGACCCCATAAAGATAGTGCCGAAACTTGGCCAAGGCCCACACGATAGCTAGTAACTCACGCTCGTTGGTAGCGTAATTCGCCTCACTATCTTTCAGCGTCCGAGAAATCATGGAAATTGGTCTCCCGTTCTGAGATAAAACTGCCCCGATTCCATATGCCGATGCGTCTGTAGTCAGATCAAAAGGCTTTTTGTAGTCTGGATACATTAGCATGACGTTTTCTGATGCTAAAATGTTCCTCAACCTCTCGAATGCATGCCTCTGATTTTCATTCAGTTTGACTTGCACTCTTTTTGACCTGTACTTGCTCACCGAACCGTTCTCCCCTTTCAGGATGTCGGAGAGAGGTTTCGCTATTGCGGCGAAATCTTTGATGAAGCAGCGGTAGTAGCTGGCTAAACCCAGAAACGACCTTACTGCAAACAATGACTCTGGCTCGACGTAGTTCTGAATGGCTTTCACCTTTTCAGGGTCAGTCCTTGCGCCGTTGCTAGTCACAATAAACCCCAGATACTCTACGCTGTGTTTAAAAAACTGGGACTTTTCTTTGGCCACTTTCATGTTTGCGTCGCGCAGACTCTTGAGGACCCACTCAACGTGTTTGACGTGGTCCTTTTCGCTTACGGAGAATATGATGACGTCGTCCACATAAACATAGCAAGTTTTGCCAATCAGTTCACGGAGGACATCGTCAATGGTTCTTTGAAAAATGCTGCCCGCATTCTTCAGGCCAAAGGGGAGTCGACAGAACTCGTATTTTCCCCCGTTCACCGAAAACGCCGTCTTCTCCCTGTCCTCCTCCGCCAAAGTTATTTGGTGGTATCCAGACTTAAGGTCGAGCGTTGTGAAAAACTTTGCTTTACCCAGATTTGCCAGAATCATTGTTATGCTTGGCATCGGATATCTGTCAGCAATAGTTTTCTGGTTTAGTTTCCTAAAATCGATCACTAAACGTTTTTTCTTGTTGCCATTACTGTCGGTGCCCTTTTTGTCCCCCACCCAAATCGGGTTATTGTATGGGGACCGCGACTTTCTTATGATACCGTTTTTCAACAGTTCATTTATTTCTGTGGCAACAAAATCTTCTACACCTTGCGGGTACGGGTATAGCTTTGAATAGATTTCCTTCTCGTCAGTTGTTCGTATTTTAGCAACGACGGAAGTATTGTACGGCAGTGACTCGTTAGGGTCAGAAAATGCCTTATCGTTCCTTTTGAGCATTTGAAGGAACTCGGTCCTCACTGCAAAGGGTACATCAAGGTCGATAACCTTGGTGTGGTTTACATTCAAGCATTCCTGGTAATGTATCGTTTCCGATCCACCCTGGATTAAAAGCTTGTTTTCCTTCAGGCTTATGGCGGCGTTGACCTGCTTTAATAGGTCAAGGCCTATTATCCCGTCAAATGTAGAAAGGTTGTCCAGTATAAAAAAGGTCGCTGTCTGTCCAAACATTGGCAACGCGCACTTTTTGGAAATGTTGTTGGAGCCGTGAATAGACTGCACGACAAACTTCGTCTCGACCGGGACTACACCATCCAGCTGCGTTAGCGGCTTGATGTAATTTTTTGATGCACCCGTGTCAATTAACAACCTAACGTTTCTCCCTGCTATTCGTCGCCGTAAGTACGGCAGCAGGGACTTCGCCCTAAAAAATTCAGGCCGCTATCTAGAAAGTTGAGGCTGTCGCCCTCACACTCGCTGTCAGTATCTATTTCCTCGACTTCTTTGCTAGCCACCACGTTATATGACCCTTCCTTGTCTGCACCATTGGTAGAGATGTGATCTATCCTCTGGCGTCTCTGGCCCGTCATACGATCGGACGTATTCGATCGCTTGTTCGTCTGTCCCTGTTGTGGGTTAACTCTTGCGGACTCCTGAGATTTCTGATAGGCGGTCTGCTGCCTATATTTTGACATTGATGGATCAACGTCCATTGGTTCTGATCTGTTATTATTAGTAGTGGCCGCAACCTGAGCAGCCTCAGCATTTCTCTGACCCCTTTGCTTCTTAAAGGCGGGGCTCCTCCCTTGTCCAGCTTGAGCGTTAGGTCTCTGCTCTTGCTGGTTGGGATTCTGACGACTTTGATTCCTCATTTCGCCTCTATTAGACCTTTCTTCTAATCCTCTGGCGAAGTTTGTGGCAAAGTTGTACCGATCGTGGTTTGCCTCCACCTCCTGAGCCAAAGCTAAAGCGGATGGCAAATCAGGCGGGTGCGCTGCAAACAACACGTCCGTCAAGTTGCGTCTTAGTCCGGAGATAAAGACTCTTAAGGCATCGCCTCTAAACTTCTCGCACATCCCCTTGGCCAGATTATGGTCGTACGTCATGTTCGTTTTGTTAGTTAGTAAGGTGAGTTTTTTCTCTACCTCATCATAGTACTCTAGAGTGGACATGCTGCCCTGTCTAAGGGTACCCATTTCCTGCTCTATAATGTGGATGGGTTTCTTATCAGCGTAGGTAAAATCAAGTCGTGCGATGATAGCCTCGAAATTGAGTGCTGTATTGAATGACGCGAGAACGGCATCGGCCGAGCCCCTTATCTTATTCCTTAGAATGACCATGGCTTGGTAGTGTCGTGAGCTCCCGTCATAGTTTTTGAATATCTTGTATGAATTGTGCGCTGCTTGTCGCCAAGCGACATAGGCGTCTAGGGAGCCGGTGAATTCCGGCAAACTTTTATCGCGTCTAAAGGCTCATCACAGCGAATACCCGGAATGATTTGTGCGTCCTCGTACACCTTTATCACTGGTACAGAAATAGTTGCTCTACTTACACTCCCTGACAGTTCGTCAATTTGCCGTTTGAATTCGGCTTTAAGGTCCGCCTCTCTCCTAACATATTCTGCTGCCTGGACTGACAAAGCAGTCTGGATAATTGCTTGTAACTGGTCCTCGTCCATTTCTGTACTAATAGCCTGCGCTCGACCGAATTTTTGGAGCAGAGCGGAAAGTACACTGTCGTCACTGTCGTTACTATTTCTTCTATAACTCATAGGTTGACACACTGTTAGTCGCCACGGGGCATAGCGCGAGTAGAGACACAATTAAACATGCAACGCGAGCGGAGACAACAAAACAAACTTTACACACGCAATTCGTTTAATTTTATCTATTTTTCTCTCTTTTTTTTGTTTTAATCTGATCTTTTGGTCTTTCCCTAGAAGAAACTCACTTACATGATACTATTTTTGTCCGTCCTGGTAGTTGTCCTCGGATTTGTTGCTTTCCTTGGGATCCTCCTTATGTTTTTCGTCACCGCTGCCCAGAGAGCTCCTGCGGATCTGGTGAACTTGGATTTGTTATCTTTTGGTAGTTTTGGACAGCCAGTCGCTGTTTCTTTGCACTTCACTTGCAATTTCTTTTAGTTTTGTTCGTTTTATTTTTTATAACTCCCGGTTTCGCGACGCGAGAACCGTTTGCCACTTGGGTGATCGGAGATCCGTAGTTGGGCGCCAATTATCTTAGATGTAGTCACTCGTTTCGAATTGATTAAAACCACGAGTACCGGTGAGATTTGTCAAGTACATTTATTAAAGGCGTCCGCCGTTCAATATGACTGATTACAAACTAAATCTACAAAGCATAAATTCTTAATAACTAAGCTATGGTCATTGGCGACGCCGCCGCTGCCATCGGCAGCGCTGTCGCTGTCGTCGGCAGCGCTGTCGCTGTCGTTAGCCACATTGTCGCTGGCCGCGGTGTCGCTGCCGCCGCTGTTGTTGGCAGCCGCACCGGCAAAGTGCAGCGTTAGCGCCTCGTGCAGAGTGTTATGTTACTCGGCGGATGTTATGCAAGAATGTTGCGGGGCACTGACCTTACTGCGCTGATCGCTGGCGTAGCCGCACTTGACACCCGAGTTTTGGACATTCTTGCTGACTGGCGTAACTGCTGATTCAGTCGCTGCGACCCCAACACCGTGAGAATGCTCTTTCCATTTTGGGGTCGCTGGGCGCTCACAGTTAACTTATATACACTTTATGAGGTCTGCCACGCCTCCTTCTGCCTGTTACATAAATTTAAATTTATACCCTGATTTCCCATTGAAAATGGGTTAAGGGTATAAAAAATAGAACAACAACAATCCAAATTATTATTGGCTTTTCTTTGTTTAAAAGAACTTATTATTCAGAACAGATGTACCAATTAATGGAATTCAAAGAAATAATTGTATAATTCGCGTCCAGTTTTCAGCCGTAATTTGAATATCACCCAAGATTAACACATACATATGTAGAATTGGTTGCGCGGTTTCTGCTTATGCCTGTATAAAGTACGTATATAAAGTTACATATTTATAATGCTCGAATATATGTACATATGTATAATGACAATATGTATGTAATCACGGAAAATGAAATCCACGCTGCACCATAATATCACTATTAGAGGTTTGTAAATGAAAGAATTTTTGAATTATGCTACTTTTAAAGAAGGTAACTGCACAATGAGGCAGAGTTTGGATACTAGGCCCTCTTCGCCCCCGATTTTAAAAAACGTATCACAAGTACTAGAGCTTGTGCTTTGGAATTTACACACATTTTAACTATATGATCACGTTATGAAAGTTTCATAAAGAATGGGAAATCAGGGTACAATGGTTTTGTTGAAATGTATGTAATAGGCAGAAGGAGGTGTGGCAGACCCCACAAAGTATATATATTCTTGATCAGGGCGACGAGCTGAGTCGATTTGGCCCTGTCCGTGTTTCAAAATATTTTTATATTTTGATAAATGAGTTTTCTATTTAATTTATATTTTTTAATACACCGAAATGGAAATATTAACCATACTAAATGAGCGTTTTTAATACTTTTGTTATTCTAGCAGATTCTTAGAATCACATCAGCAGTTAGTTTGGTTTAGTTTAGCTAGATGGCGGTGCAGCATTGAATCTATTTCAGTTTTGCCAAAGCGGCTTCCGAAAGTGAGGTGGCGTAGTGAGTAGCTACGTGACGCTCGATCGAGAAGTTTCGGGTTCGAGTCCGAGCGATGCAGCTGATGTTAATTTTTTTTAATTGTTTCAAAATATTTTTATATTTTATTAAATGAGTTTTGTATTTCATTTTTAAATACATCGAAATTGAAATTTTAGCCATACTAAATGGGCATTTTTATTAGTTGGGTTCAGGGTAGTATCTAGTCGAGCACTCTCGACTAAAGTTTTCTTGCTTTGTTTTTTTTTTTTTTTTTTTTTTTTAAGATAGGCGTGAGTCAACTAGAGTTAAAACTAAAACTATAATTGTATGCCTAAAGAAGTACAGAACATCATTACTGTTGTAGTGGTGGCGTCTTCAATAAGTACAAAAGATCAGGTTGTATATTTCCTAATCTTTATTGGTGGATGACAGCTGTGTCGCTCGTATAAAAAGTGTGTAGAGAATATGTATGTACATATGAACAGAAGTGTCAATACCAGGATAGGCAAGTGACGAGAGCCAACGGTTGTACTATTAACAGAACGCTGTTAATTGACATCAAGAGAGTGCTGTTAATAACACAGCCGGGCTATGTGGGGGAGGAGCAATCCTGTTAATGGGATCTGGCATTAACATACTCCCCCCCTTGCAAGGATTGCAAACTAAGACATCGTGTCGAAGCTGGAGACCTCTTGGTGTGCGGATCAAGGTCGTCAGCGGAGCTGTGACCGCCTTTTTAGGAGTCGAGGCGGAGTGACGTGCTGATCCCTGGAGATGCAGGAGCGTGTTCTGGCCACACGTTTTGCAACGTCCCTTGCTGCGGCAGGATTGCCCGCAGTGCTCGTGAGCCAAGCAGTTCGTACAGTACTTATGTGTAAATACCGCACGCATCCGCTTCTCCTCTGAAAGGCCCAAAAAACGCTGGCAATTCCGGAGGCTCCTGGGCACACGCGGCACTGGAAGGAATTGGTACCGTGTGGCTTGCTGCTTTCTGTTGACGGCGTCTTTATCTGGAAGATCGAATAAGTTGCAGGTAGAATTACTTGCTCGTTAGAACACAACATGGAGGTTAGTTTGACAGTACAAGGAGTACAAGGATCGGGTTGAAATGATGGGCCTGAATGAAGAATAGTATTCAGGCTGTCATTCAGTGCTGGACGGAGAGCATTGAAACCGACCCTCACTTTCGGAGTGGTGCTGTTTGGAGCTCGGAATGGAAGAGCTTCGTCAGATGATACGGTTGGCGGAGACTCAAGTTTCGCCTCTTCCGAAACAGAAACCTGAGTTGTGAAGGAGGAGACCGTTCCTGGTATCATCTGTGAAAGTGGGCCTGTCAGTACCCAACCGAAAACAGTCTCCAGACCTATAAGAGGCCCACAAATATTAGGGTGATAACCTCCCTGAATGATAGTCGGAAGGATATTCGCGCCTATCAGGACATCAATTTCCGCACTCTTGTAAAACTCGGGGTCAGCTAGCTGAACTTTCGGAAGTTCGTTTAACAAGAGTTGCGGAACTGGGGACGAAGGGATGTTACCAGCCAGATTTGGAACCATGAGAGCAGAAGCTTTGATTCGCATTCTCGGCTTCAACGGAGAACCAATATCAAAGTTGCATAGCTTGTGTGCCTCAGCTGTCACTGCTTGATTCAGGCCGGAGACCTGAGTATGCACGGACTTGAAGGGCAACTTGATTTTTCGGAACAGTCGCTCAGAAATGAAAGTCGCTTCGGACCCTGAGTCGACTAAAGCACGGGCGGGATAAGTTGCGCCGAAATGGCATATATTAATCACCGCCGTGCCGAGAAGGACACCTCGTATGTTGGCAGCCAGATACGTTTGGACGTTGGACATAACTGGAGTATGAGTCGGAGCTATAGCTGTTGCTGATGCAGCAGCGGTCCGAAGAGTATTATCCCTATGGAGTAGGGTGTTATGTCGACCATTGCTTGTGAAACAGTTGTAAACACTGATACACTCTCGTACCTGGTGACCTTTAGCAAAACAGTTTAGGCAAAGTTTCTTTGATTTTATGTAAGTCTCTCGTTTATGAATGGATAGTTGAAGAAATTGGGGGCAGAATCGGATTGGATGATTCTCTCTTGAACACAGATTGCACTTTGTGCCGATTGTGTCCACTTGCGTTCTGAACGAGTTCAGTCGTTTGGGAAAGGCAGGGTTCGCAGATCTCGGAGTTGAGTTTGGAACTTTTGGCCCGCTAAGAAAGTGACTAACGTCCTGCCAGGCTGGGACTTCTGTTTTTCGTGTCAATGAATGCTCCCAGAGAGATCGAGTTTGTTCCGGCAAATTTGAAGTGCACAGGAACACAAGAATGCAATCCCAATTCTCAGTGGATATCTGAGCATGCTCGATTGCCGTGACACATCTGTGCATAGTGCTATGCAACTCTCTGAGAGCCGAGCCTGACTCCTTGGTGATCTTGGAAAGGTTGAGAAGGATTTTAAGCTGGCTGTTGACTAACAGCCGCTTATTTTCGAACCGATCACACAAAGAGACCCAAGCCGATGCAAAGCCGTCGTTTGTGAGAGGATACTCTGCGACTAGTCCGTTTGCCTGCTGTTTTCGAATTAAGGTGGAATAGCTTTTCCACCGGAGTCAAACACAAATTGTTGATGTAGATCGCAGTAAAAAGATCTCGGAAGTCTCGGAAGTAGTCGCCGTGGAACACTTCTATGTCAACGGGTGGAAGGCGACAGCCTCCAGACGAGGCGAAAGGAGCGGACATAGGAGCGGGCGGTGTACTCGATGCGGAAAGTGCATCATACACAGTATAGCAGTTGTCGAATTTAGCCTCCATGGCTTCAACTTCGCCACTGCTCGCCCCTTGTCTCAACGTTCTGGCACAGACCTTATACTGCTGCTCAGCATCATCCCATAATGTCTTGACACGATCTCGGCGGATCTCGAAGGCCTGGAGCTGAGCCGCATGGGTGGTGTTAGAATCTCCGGGACCGTCGATGCGGGCTTCGAATTTAATGAGTCTATCCGCAGCCACGATGAAATCGGACGAAGACATATTGACTGAACTTGCGGGCTTCGGACTGGACCGGGTAACGACTGACTGCGCTTGAAAGTGCTGGTGGTCGGTAGTTTCTCGGACGGAATGGGGGATGCGGAAGCACTGCGCTTGATCAGACGCGAAGCTGGTACACTAAATAAAAAGAAAAGGCAAAAAATTTAATTTATTTAATTAGGATAAATTAAATAATCAAATCCTTAATTTGAAATTCGACTTTGTAATTAATTATTTTAATTAGGATAAATTTAATAATTAAAAGAGTGGCTTTTTATTTTGCTTTACAATGGCCACTAACCAGAGAACACATAGACTAGACATCTAGAACAAATTTTTTCACCGGCGAAAAAATGCGCTGAGGAGACTACACAACTTCGTATTTGCTCGGCTCAGTCTCTTGAGGCTCAAGCATTGAAAATAAGGCAAGACAAAATCAGTGTGCTGCGAGCGCTGCCACGAAATGCACGCATTACCAAATGAAGCACGGGTATGCGCTCTTTTTCCCTTGCTCACTCTCTCCCTCTCTTTATGCTCTCTCTCTATGGTCTCTCGAATGGCAGCAGCGCACAAAAATTGAAAATTGTTCGCGACGATCTGAGCTCGTTCCTTTTGAGTGAAGGGTATACCGAAATTTGTAAAGCGTTCGCCACGTTCATGCAAACAAAATGTAAGCGTTTCGATGGTTATTCGTGGGAAGGGTATGAAAGCGTTGATACGCATAAACAATATGATTTCGCGACGGGCAAGTACACACACATTGTAGTCCCTTGCTTCATGTATGAGCATTTGTGACCTGCGTGCGTTACTCTTGCTGCTTGTAGCAATTTTTAAAGCCCAGCATTTGCATTTGGTCGGTCTTATGGACTGTCATAACCACTTTACACAGATGTACTATGTATGAACATACATACATACATACATATGTACATAAGTACATTTATATATTATTATTGCTAATCATGTTTATAAATGTGTCTATATATAATTAAAATTATTTTATACACATTTTTAACCGAAAAAATTATCGTAAAACACTACTAACTTTATTAAATGCTTTGCAATATATGAAATACACATGTCATATTATACTCAAGCTTTACTCATTATGCATTATCATTGCATTAAGTCATAATGGCCCATTTGATAGTCACCCTACGATTCAAATCATACAAAATTTACAAAATAATAATTCCAGAGACAATTAGCTTGCCATCCCATACAAGCATACACATACACAAATGTATGTATGCATGTGCTCACTTCACAAGGCAGACCAACGGCAAATTTTGGGCTTTACAATTTGCACAGCCTGTTCTGCACAGAAAGAATACATTTTCGCGACGAGCATGCACACACACATTTACATCCTTGCTACGTGTATGTGCTTTTCTGTGCGTGCGTCGCGAAACTCAATTCTTTCTCAGTATTTTCGTCTATTATCAGCCCAAAAGTTGCACACATAAAAAATGCTTAGGCGACGACCATGCACACACACATTGTCAGTCCCTCGCTATCATTTGTGTGCTTGTGTAAGCAACTCTATTCTTGCTACCTGCGGCAGGGTTTGAAAGTATTGATGCCCATGTAAATGTGTGTGTGCATGCTCGTCGCGAAAATGTATTCTTTCTGTGCAGAACAGGCTGTGCAAATTGTAAAGCCCAAAATTTGCCGTTGGTCTGCCTTGTGAAGTGAGCACATGCATACATACATTTGTGTATGTGTATGCTTGTATGGGATGGCAAGCTAATTGTCTCTGGAATTATTATTTTGTAAATTTTGTATGATTTGAATCGTAGGGTGACTATCAAATGGGCCATTATGACTTAATGCAATGATAATGCATAATGAGTAAAGCTTGAGTATAATATGACATGTGTATTTCATATATTGCAAAGCATTTAATAAAGTTAGTAGTGTTTTACGATAATTTTTTCGGTTAAAAATGTGTATAAAATAATTTTAATTATATATAGACACATTTATAAACATGATTAGCAATAATAATATATAAATGTACTTATGTACATATGTATGTATGTATGTATGTTCATACATAGTACATCTGTGTAAAAGTGGTTATGACAGTCCATAAGACCGACCAAATGCAAATGCTGGGCTTTTAAAATTGCTACAAGCAGCAAGAGTAACGCACGCAGGTCACAAATGCTCATACATGAAGCAAGGGACTACAAGTGTGTGTGTACTTGCCCGTCGCGAAATCATATTGTTTATGCGTATCAACGCTTTCATACCCTTCCCACGAATAACCATCGAAACGCTTACATTTTGTTTGCATGAACGTGGCGAACGCTTTACAAATTTCGGTATACCCTTCACTCAAAAGGAACGAGCTCAGATCGTCGCGAACAATTTTCAATTTTTGTGCGCTGCTGCCATTCGAGAGACCATAGAGAGAGAGCATAAAGAGAGGGAGAGAGTGAGCAAGGGAAAAAGAGCGCATACCCGTGCTTCATTTGGTAATGCGTGCATTTCGTGGCAGCGCTCGCAGCACACTGATTTTGTCTTGCCTTATTTTCAATGCTTGAGCCTCAAGAGACTGAGCCGAGCAAATACGAAGTTGTGTAGTCTCCTCAGCGCATTTTTTCGCCGGTGAAAAAATTTGTTCTAGATGTCTAGTCTATGTGTTCTCTGGTTAGTGCAATGGCTCTTTGAAATACGATATATACTGATCGTGACACAACTATCGTCACGAAATTGTGGCAGCCGGTGATAGTTATTGAAAATGTTATCGATACTAGTGACGATCTCAGCTGCTTGGACACAAAACAAAACAACCAATTTAACAATTTAAGTTTGTTGCTTAGTAAATGTGTCGTGTATATGTATGTATGTGGAAGTTGCTATTGTGAATTTGTATGTTAATTGTGTTGCTGGGCTGTTTGTACGCGAGTGAAATATAAAGAAGTTACAAGATGCTCATATGTGCATACATGGATGTATGTATGTATGTATGAGCGTATGTTCGTACAAACAGAAGAAAGCGGACACACAATTAGCAAATAGATAAATAAAACAAGTAGAAATAATTATGCTTGGAGGATTAGATATTAAATTAAAAAAAAAAAAAAAACTATTAAAAACAGGTAAGAAGACTAGTCGAGACTGCTCGACTAGGAGATACCCTGAACCCTCTAATCTGATATTCTAATCAGTCTGCACTTCTTTTCGACACACATACATACACACGCACGTATTAGAACACGCTCTGCTAACTGCGCAGTAAGCAGCGACTGCGGTTGGGCTGCGCTGTAGTGTGTGCAACATTATAAGAATTTAGTTGTTAAATAATTTAATTTCTAGACGTACAATCTTAATGAAACTTTTAAGGCGTATTCATATGGTGAAAATGTATGTACATTCCAAAGCACACGTCTCTAGTACTTGAAATACGTCTTTTAAAAAGGTGAGTGTGAGGGGGTGGATATATAATTATATAAAATATATAAAATACATATAAGTCTACATTTAAAATTTGCAAGCTCTAGCTCTGAAGGTGTAGGAGATATAATTAAAAAACTAGCTTTCGATAAGGTTTTTGATCGATAATAAAATATCGGGAGTAGTTATCGATATAAAAAGAAAAACTTGATATGCGGGAGTTATGCAACCAATGCAACCAAATACGCTCATGCAAATTGCACAACCAATTGCACTTGTGCATGGGAATGACAATAATGACCAGATCAGCAAAATCATGCAGAAATATTTAAAAAGAGATCAAATTACCAAAGCATAAACAACGTAAGCGTCTTCGCCGTTTCCGTTGTAAATGCCCAGCTAGCAACAACAAATGTAAGCAACATATATATAAAACCAAGAAACATATATATATATATATGAACAGGCATTTGCATATGCCAAGAAATACTCTACAGTTAGTCTTATGATTCATTCCGAATAGAACAGAAGTTCTTATATTCAATAAAGCAAGAATTATAATATCCAAAGATATTAGCCGTGTTTTTAGTGAAGTCTCACTCAACATATATAAACATCTAAAGACAGTTTTGTTTCAGTGATTAACAGTTTTATTGTGCTTATGTATCTAAAGATATATACAATATAGTGAAAGACTATAACTGGCGCAGCCGAATCCGAACAAGTGCGTTCTGTTTTAACCAAAGTTAATTCGCATAACCGAAAATAAATAAAACTGTAACAATAAATTGATTCGTGAGTTAACAATTAACGCAACAAAGTGACAATTTTATGTACCCAAGGTACTCAAAAAACAAAAACATTATCCACAAATTCGACGAAAATCGTAAAATCGAAATTACAACGATGGAAGAGGAACTCCAAAATTTAAGAGGAGTCATACTCCAACAAGAAGCAACCTTAAACCTACTCCGACAACAATATGAACAACAACAACAACAACCAAGCCAGTGGTTGTCGAACAAAGATATCATTCAGCAATTTCGCCAACTACGACAACTGGATGACCAACATGATGTGTTGGCCTTCATTAGATCCGTTGAATTCCTTATGACGCTATGCCAGGGAAACGAGCACCAGCATCGTCGCCAACGAAAAGGTCTCGGGAGCAGCAGCAGATTACATCAGACAGTTGGGGATGGAACCAACTTGGGAGCAGATGAAGACGAAACTAATGGAGCAAATGCGGCCGAAGACTGTGAGGCGGCTCGCTGATCACCGCCTCACGAGGATTATCAAGTTGAAGCTGTAGTTCTTAGTTTAGTTGAATTGATGAGCGAGGAAAAATGAACCATTAAATTGAATTTCTAGTTTTAAGTTGGATTAATATGATTATCAAGTTGAAGTTGTAGTTCTTAGTTTAGTTGAATTAATGAGCGAGGAAAAACGAACCATTAAATTGAATTTCTAATTTTAAGTTGGATTAATATGATTATCAAGTTGAAGTTGTAGTTTTTTTAGTTTAGTCGAATTAATGAGGGATAAAAAAGTGAAGTATTAAATTGGAATTTTGGGTATGGAATAAATTGCTTAGGTTAAATTAGAGTCATAGATTTTCTTTTAAGTTTAGTTTGGTAAGATCTAGACGTAGTAATTAGAGATTAAGTTAGTGAATTAAGTAGTATTAGTTTGCATTTAAATTTGCAGTTGAAAAGGCCGCCCAAAGCGCTGATGATTTATCGGCGATCGGCGGCGCAACCCTGCGTGGAGAGTTGCGTCGCCGACGCCGAGTGCTTTGGGCGAGGCAGAAAAAAAAAGCGAGAGGGAGTCGGGATCCAGCAGCGGAAGCCGTCGGATGAAAGAAAAAACTAAAACTAAATTGTGCAAGTAATTTTCCTTTAAGTGCGGTTAAGTTAGTCGAAAAGTGAAAAATAAAATAACTTGGCGGAAAAGAAATAAAACAAAGAAGAGTTTTCATTGAGTGAGGCGACGGCGAAGCTAGCAGAGGATCGGACGGCGGCGAGGCGACGGCGAGTGTAAGGCTGGATTATAAAGCAAGCGGTGCACGTGAGTGGCGGTTCCCATATTGAATTTCTCCCCCCTCTTTCCCTGTTCCCGGTCATATTACTAAACATCCCCCCCCTGGTGTCTCACGATTCAAATAAATTTCTTGTGAGTACACCCTGGGCAGACTGAGTCTGTCCCCGGCTAAAATTTACTACCTTACAAGACGACTTACGAGGATTTGTTCGACAGATGCAGATTCATTAAAGTAAGTAGTTTAAGAGAGCTGTTCTTAGAATTCGAAAAAGCAAAATGTGAAATAAATAAAATATACATGTTTGATGAACTAAAACCTACAATATACGAAAACGATAATGTAGATAGAGATTTGTTGAATATATTAATAAACAAAATAGACACCCCATTCAGATATCATGTCGATCAAGGCATTTCTATGCATGCTCTACAAACAAAATATTCAAACATTAAAGCAGTAGATGATCCCAGGGCTATATCACAGAGATATAGAAAGACAACTAACAACACTCACCAGAAGCAAAATAACGCTAACACCAATATTAACACAAGAACTAACACTAACACTAACACTAGCACTAACACTAACACTAATACCAACACCACATACAACAGACCAAGTCAAAACGGCCAGCCCCCTAATAACAACAAGAACACTGGTCAAACAAATCAACAGCCAGATAACAGACCACAACCCAACCAAAACCAAAATCCTAGACCAAATTATAACAATAAAAACAATGGCACAATTCAAACAAGAATGTCTCATATGAGCGTTGTTACCCAAGGGAACGATTTCACTCCTATGGAAATCGAAACTTTGGAAGAAAATCAGGCAGAGGAAGTAAATTTTTTTGATACCTTGCCTAGGGCAAACTTACCCATAATAACGTGGACAATAGGAAAGGATGAAATCAGATGCTTAGTCGACACTGGCGCAACGACAAGTATCTTAAAATCAAAAATTCTTGAACAACAGTACCCAAAAATTGAACTCACCAAACCTTGTTCTTATAAAACTCTTAACGGTGTTAACATTGTAAAATACGCCGTAACCACACCTTTCCCCAGTGGAAACTTATAGATTTCCCAAACGAAAATTTCTCAGCAATAATAAGGCAAAACTTTCTAAAAGCATTCAAAGCTCAAATAAATAATACTGAACGATACGTACAATTACTAGACAAGAAATTCTATTTTTTAGACTATGAATATCCAGAATCAATGCACAACGCTTGTGCTCTGCAACCTATAAACATAGATCATATACAAGACCGTCTCAACCTCGAACATTTAAATGACGAGGAACGCCAAGCGGTCGAAGCTCTACTTGCAGAATCCGATGATCTATTTTTTCGGGAGGGGGACGTTTTGTCAGCAACAAACCAAATCTCCCACGAAATTATTACTACAGTGGATAGGCCCTTATATTCTAAAATATATAGATACCCCAAATCCACGAAAAAGAAATAAATACACAGATAAAAGAAATGCTTAAGCAGAATATTATAAAAGAAAGTAACTCCCCCTATAACAGCCCCTTATGGATCGTTGAGAAAAAACTCGATAATTCAGGGTCAAAAAAGTTCAGAATTGTCATCGATTGCCGCAAATTGAATGAATTTACGGTCGACGACAAATTTCCAATTCCTAATCTTAATTCTTTGATAGATAAACTGGGTAGATAACAATATTTTACAACCCTCGACTTAGCGAAAGGCTTTCATCAAATTCTCGTTAAAGAGGAGGTCAGACCAAAGACAGCATTTTCAACACCGTCAGGTCACTACGAGTTCATCAGAATGCCGTTCGGACTCAAAAATGCTCCATCGACATTCCAGTGACTTATGAACGAAGTCTATATTGGCGAAAATTGCGTCGTCTACATGGACGACATACTAATCTTCAGCACATCCCTTCAAGAACATATGACAACATTAAGAAAAATATTCAAAACTTTAAAAGATACCAATTTAAAATCCAAGTAGATAAATGTGACTTTCTAAAGAAAGAAACGCAATTCCTTGGTCATATCTTGACCACTCACGGCATCAAACCGAACCCAGATAAAGTAAACATTATTCAGAACTTAAAATTACCCCGAAGTGCAAAGCAGATCAAGTCGTTCCTAGGAATGACAGGGTTTTATAGAAAATTCATTAAGGACTATGCAAAAATAGCATTCCCTATGTCAAGATATCTGAAGAAAAACATGACAATCAACACCGACGACCCAAGCTACATAGCAGCATTTGAAAAGTTGAAAACATTAGTTACAAATAGTCCAGTCCTACGATACCAAAATTTTTCAAAAAAGTTCACTATCACTACAGATGCAAGCAATTTCGCGGTGGGAGCAGTCCTTTCTCAAGAAAGTCACCCAATCGCATACGCATCCCGAACGTTAAATCAGCACGAATGTAACTATTCAACCATAGAGAAAGAGCTCCTAGCCATAGTGTTGGCCATAAAATACTTTCGACCATATGTTTATGGTAGAGAATTCAACCCCGAGAACGATCACCAACCATTAAAATGGCTGATGGCTAAATATACAGGCAAAGACATAAGGCCAAGATTGCAGAGATGGCTCATCAGTCTGGGAGAGTACAACTTCCACATATATAAAAGGGAAATGTAATAACATCGCTGACTTTTTGAGTAGGATTAGAGAGGACGAAATAAACCTAATGGAAGTTGAATCCACGAATGATGAAGACAACAGATCCCTAGCAGCTCAAACGATTCATTCTAAAGAAGAGGATCAGGGTTTCGACATGTCTATTCTAGAAACAGCAGTTAACAGATTCAATGTACAGCTAATTTTTACAGAAACGAAACTCGAAACCACCGTACAGGTGTTCGACAAAAAGAGAATTTACATTAGCAAGAAAGACGTAGAAGACAACCAAGCAATAAACATCCTCCGACGAGAAATAACAACAGGAAAAATAGGAGTTTATTCACACCTAAGTGACCATGAGTTTTACCAATTACAAAAAATAATAGCGAAGGAATACACTTCCAACCCAAAAGTAAAATTTGTAAAGGGCACTATCGAATCTGAAGATGAACTGCATACCCAAATAGCCTTATTTCACAAAAACGAGAGTGGCCATTGCGGGATAGTTGCCACTTATCAGAAGCTTAAACTCGAAATATACCACCCTAACCTTAATACCCATATTCATAGAATAATCAATAACTGTGATGTTTGTAATGGTGGGAAATATGATAGAAAACCTATAGAGAACAATTTTTATCTTACAGAAACACCAAGAACTTGCAATGAGATAGTACACGTAGATACATACGTTAACTCAAAACAATCCTTTATATTATTCATCGACAAATTCTCAAAACACGCCACTTGCTTAACGACACTTAACGACAGAAATAGCGTCACAATCATTGAACATTCAACAATTCTTGTCAATAAAAGGGAAGGTCCATAAATTTGTCTTCGACAACGAATTTAATAGTCTTAATGTCAGAGAATTTCTAGAAAAAGAAAGTATAGAATACCATACAACTAAACCAAACAGTCACACTGGCAACGTCGAAAGACTTAATAACACACTAACTGAAAAAATCCGCACACTAAACATAGAAGAGAAAATACCAATAATCGAACAAATGGCTAGAGCTGTATACTTTTACAATAACACATACCACACCACCACGAAATTCACGCCATTCGAAGTACAGAATCACAAAGTAGATCACTTGAAATTGTACGAAAAAATGTCAGCAGAAAAATCCAGAAAAATAGCGAAACTAAATGATAAAAGGGAAACCTACATAGAGAAAAGGACAGAGGGATTTATTAAGAATTATAAAAACCTAAGACATAAATAAGAACCCAAATTCAGAAAAGCAAATTTACGAAATATCCATACAACAAATGTTAAAAGACCTACAAAATTTCCAGGTAATAATAACAATCATCATCATGTTCCTATTGCCAACGCTGTCGGCAGCAATGATCAATATAACCCCGATCCTGGCTGAAAACGGCTTCGTATCACTAGGGGAGAGCACAGTGGAACTGGTAAACAATTCTAAAATGGTTCTACATATAATAAATACGCAAGAAATATTAGAATTAACATACATAATACAGAACAATACAAAAATCTTAGTTAAGCAAAACAGACATAGGTTGGACGCAGAAATAGATACCATAAGAATTAAAATAAGATCAATAACCCCAAACCCACTAACAAGACAAAAACGCGGTCTCGTTAACGTTATAGGGAAAACTCAGAAATGGCTCACCGGCCTCATGGACGATAACGATAGGGAAATTATTATGAATCATCTCCTTAACAATCAAGAAAACGAACATAATATAATAAAAACCATTAACGAACAAGTAAAAATAAACAATGACCTTCAGAAATCCATTAACACTTTAAAAGAAGTAATACTAGACGACAGGGAAAAAATAACCAACACTCTTAACAGCATAGAAACATTCAATAATATAATTAAAACAGACATAATGTATCACGACCAATTACTATAACTTAAATTTTTGCATGATAAAGTCGACACCATCTTAGACATAATAGCGTCAGCTAAATTCAACCTCTTTCATCCTTCTATACTAACAAACGAAGAATTCACACTCTACAACATAGACTTCTACAAAATTAAATTAATCCGCATGGGAGTCATGACTCACGAAAATAACATAATCATTGCAATTAAAATACCAACTAACATCATAACAACCACAATATATCTGATAACCCCACTAACAAACCAGAAAAATAAAAGAATCGACATGAGTCCCGAAGGAGTGGTAGAAATCCAAAACAAAACTTACACATACGAAGAACATAAAACAATAAATGAACTAAAATTAAGTTCTAACTGTATCATTAAGAAAAATTGTAGAATGATAGAAGACGTAGAGTTTAAGATGCAATTAATAAATGAAGGCACATTACTAATAAGCAACGCAGAAAATAAGATAATTCAATATAATTTTAATGAATTCACCAATAATGAAATATTAAAAGGTAACTTCCTCGTAGAATTTACAAATTGTACAATCTTCATTGACCTATAAAAATAATCAAGAAATATAATCACAATCGTTCTCTGATGATGGAGAAGAAGAAAATTCATTTAACTTTACAGAAAAACAAACATTCAAAGAAATCATATTAGAAGAAATAAAAAACACTAAAACCATAAAAGAAATCAGAGTACAAACAATAATTTCCAACAGCTTTGGCATAACATCAATCGCTCTTGTACTCCTCTTCCAGGAGAGTCCCTCATCAAAAGGGGGAGGAGTTATGCAACCAACGCAACCAAATATGCTCAGCAAATTGCACAACCAATTGCACTTGTGCATGGGAATGACAATAATGACCAGATCAGCATAATCATGCAGAAATATTTAAAAGGAGATCAAATTACCAAAGCATAAACAACTTAAGCGTCTTCGCCGCTTCCGTTGTAAATGCCCAGCTAGCAACAACAAATGTAAGCAAAATATATATAAAACAAAGCAACATATATATATATGAACAGGCATTTGCATATGCCAAGAAATACTTTACAGTTAGTCTTAAGATTCATTCCGAACAGAACAGAAGTTCTTATATTCAATAAAGCAGGAATTATAATATCCAAAGATATTAGCCGTGTTTTTACTGAACTATCACTCAACATATATAAACATCTAAAGACAGTTTTGTTTCAGTGATTAACAGTTTTATTGTGCTTATGTATCTAAAGATATATACAATATAGTGAAAGACTATAATTCGCGTGCTATACACGGATGATTTTCCATTGAAAATGGGTTCAGGGTATAATAAAAACGGATATTGTTTTTTATTTAATAGATCGAGTGAGGAGCATGTATATATGTACATATACATATATGTCACTCTGCAGCCCGCGACTAGTTCTAAATATGAGTATGCGCGGATGTGTGAAAAGGCAGAATATGTAAATAAATTTATTAAACGATCAATAAAGGATATTGTTCTTTTCGTGTTAATAAATATTAATCGGGTTTAAACACAGCTTAAGACATATCTATATATAAGAATATATACATATAGGCATGTAGTCGAAATATTACTAGATTAGTACATATATATGTATACACAAGGGAAGGCGGATGAGAGGTGCCAGTGTATTTATGCATATATATATGTATGTACTACTCTAGACAAGAATGGGGTACTTATCTCGACGGCCGATGGAATGCTGGTGTGAAGGTGGATGAAGCTCCGGCTGGAAGGACCAAATGTTGTAGTGGTGGCGTGTTCAATAAGGTTGTATATTTCCTAATCTTTATTAGTGGATGAGAGCTGTGTCGCTCGTATAAAAAGTGTGTAGAGAATATGTATGTACATATGAATAGAAGTGTCAATACCAGGATAGGCAAGTGACGAGAGCCAACGGTTGTACTATTAACAGAACGCTGTTACCTAACATTTAAGAACGCTCTAGTCGAGACTGCTCGACTGGGAGATACCCTGAACCTTCTAAGCTAATATTCTACTCATTGTGCACTTCTTTTATGCACTGCGCTTGGGCTGCGCTGCAATGTAGGCAATATTATGAGAATTTATTTGTTGAATAATTTTTTTTGCAGACATACAATCTTAATAAAACTTTCAGAACATAATCGTAATGTTCGAGTGTGAAATGAGTTTTTACAAATTGGGGTCGAAGAGGGCGTGGTATCCAAAATCTGTAAATTACAAAATCTTAAATCTCTAGGTCTAAAAGTGCAGGTGCAGGTGGAATCGCGAATCAGGCTGGCCGATGGATCAGCGCTGGACGTGACAAGGATGATGAAAACGGATGTGAGTCTGTCTGGAAAGACGGAGGAAGCGAACCTGCTAATAATGCCGACCATGCTGGACCATGTCATCCTCGGCAT
This sequence comes from Drosophila mojavensis, assembly GCF_018153725.1. NCBI lineage: Eukaryota > Metazoa > Arthropoda > Insecta > Diptera > Drosophilidae > Drosophila > Drosophila mojavensis. The sequence continues at coordinate 742,494 of NW_025318897.1, read as the reverse complement.
GGATTTTCTATGCGCCATCGGCACTGCGGTGCGTTGCGGCAACGCGGAGCTGGAGATGAGGATGGTGGACGACGTGGGAGAAGGAGCGTCGCCACCGAGTAAACAAAGAGTAGAGAAAGGCAGCGGCGGTTTGGGAGCGCAAGGCATGCTCGCTAAAGGAGATGTGAAGGAGTCGGGCCCAGAGGTGTCGCGCGAAGCCGCGACGTCGAAGGAGGACCGAAGGTCGGCAATCGCGGTGTCGACAGTTGGCGTTCAGAGAGTGTCGAGCCAAGGCGCGCCGCCCGACGAGGAAAAAGGTGAGAGGAAATGGACGAAGAAAAGCAGAAACAAGAGGAAAAGAATGAACAAAGGGACGCTGAAGGAGACACTTGGAGAGAATCTTCCGGCGACAAGGAGGAATGAAAAGAAAAGAGGCGAGACACTGGAGTACAAACGGGGAGCTGGGCCTCCCGCGAGAGCTGTGAAGCAGAGCGAGGATTTGAGGGGTGGACCCGAGGAGCGGCCGCCGGAGTTTAGATCGGTCGAGTTGGAGAAGGTAGGTGAGCCCGGAGGCGGCCCACCGACAAGGAAAGCATCAGAAAGCGAGTATGGAGGAAATGAACGATCCGCGCCCAGTAGCAAGGAATGGCCGGATGAGTTGGAGGAAGAACTGCAGGAGTTTCTGGAAGCAGAGCTAGCATTGTTTGAGGACCTCAAAGGCGTGACGCACATCGCTGAGCATAGCATCCGGATGAAGGACGACAAGCCTTTGAAGCAAAGGTACTACCCCAAGAACAGGTGGACGAGCTGCTTCAAGCTGGGGCGATTGAACCGTCGAAGAGCCCGCACAGCGCACCCATAGTCTTGGTCAAGAAATAGACTGGGGTTTGGCGCATGTGCGTAGATTATCGACAACTCAACGCCCACTCAATCCCGGATGTGTAACGTGTTCCGCGGATCCTTCACATTTTGGAGAGGTTACAACACGCAAGATTCATATCCACGCTGGATCTAAAGAGCGGTTACTGGCAGATCCCGATGGCGGCGGACAGTAGGCGTTCACTGTGCCAGGCAGGGGATTGTTCCAATGGCGGGTGATGCCGTTCGGCTTGCACCCGGCAGGGGCGACATTCCAGAGGGAACTGGACACAGTCATCGGGCCCGACATGGAGCCTCACGCGTTTGCGTATCTCGACGATATAGTGGTCATCGGAGCGACGAAGGAGCAACCCGTGGCCAACCTGAAGGAAGCTTTCCGGCGGTTGCGAGCGGCCAATCTAAGACTCAACAGAAAGAAATGCAGTTTCTTTCGGGAAAAGTTGGCGTACCTTGGCCACGTGATAAGCGGAGAGGGGATTTGCACGGATCCCGCGAAGGTTGAGGCGATTCGGAGCCTCCCATCACCTTCGTGTCTAAAGGAGTTGCGGCAATGCCTAGGAATGGCATCATGGTATAGACGATTCGTGCCGGACTTCGCGTCGCTAGTACAACCGATGACGAAGCTTCTGAAGAAGGGCCAGAAGTTTATATGGAGCGAGGAACAGGAGGAGGCGTTGCAGAAATTCAAGGAGAGTTTGACGACCGCGCCTATTCTGGCCTGTCCCGACTTCTCGGCCAAATTCGTGCTGCAGACCGACGCCAGCGACTACGGCTTCGGCGTAGTGCTGACGCAAGAAGTTGAGAAGCAGGAGCGAGAAATAGCATACGCCAGTCGAAAGTTACTGAAGGCGGAGCTAAACTACTCGGCCACGGAGAAGGAGTGCCTCGCGATCGTCTGGGCGATCCGAAAGATGCGATGTTACCTGGAGGGCTACAGGTTCGACGTTGTCACGGATCACCTGGCGGTGAAATGGCTCAACTCCATAGAAAGTCCCACGGGCCGGATCGCTTGTTGGGCGCTAAAATTGCAGCAATTTCAGTTCGACGTACGCTATCGCCGTGAAAAATTGAATGTGGTGGCCGACGCACTGTCCCGGCAGCCCATAGACAGTTGCAAGCAGGCCGTGGAAGAAAATCCCCCTTGCGGGTGGATAAAAAGGATGCGTGAAAGGTCGGTAGAGGAGCCAAAGAAGTTCCAGGATTACGTGGAGGAGAACGGGCAGTTATATCGGAATTTAGGCCATCGGATAGACGAGGAGGATTTTATTCCATGGAAGCTCTGCGTCCCAAGCAGTTTGAGTGGCAGAGTGATGAGGGAGTGTCACGATGCTCCCACGGCCGGACATCAAGGAGTGAGGAAAACGGCAGCACGACTTGCGCAAAGGTACTATTGGCCGGGCATGTTCCGAGATGCCGCCAAGTACGTGAGGTGTTGCGAAACGTGCCAAAGATTCAAATGCGTGCAACAAAAGCCGGCCGGGCATATGCTCACCAGGATTTCTGATGTTAAGGCGGGAACCACGCCTACCCGCTGCTATGTACGATGAAGTTACTCCCGGTTCGGCGACTAGAGAAACCCACCCCGAGGCCAAAAAAGTTAAAATGAGAGAGGTTTTCGACATAGTGCGCAGTAACTTGCAGCGAGCATTAAAAGATCAAGGCAGACACTACAACTTAAGACGGCGTGACTGCAGGCTAACGTTGGGCTCGGCGGTTTTGTTGCGACAACATCAACTGTCGAACGCGGTGGAAAGATTCGCGGCGAAACTGGCGCCCAAATTCGACGGCCCTTACAAGGTCGTTAAGTTCCTATCCCCCAACGTGGTGCGCCTAACGAAGGAGGGCGAACGCAAGAGAAGGGTGGCCAACATTGCACAGTTGAAGCTCTTTCATCAAGGAGATAAGGAAATTGACATGATCCCGGAAACCGAGACCGGGGAAACGGGGAACGAGAAGCGAACCCCGCTGTCCCCGACGATGACGACGATGACGACGAAAGGCCTTGACAGGTCTATACGTCTTACAAACCACTAACTTCCCCGTAGAGACTCCCTATTAATGCTAGCACTAACGCAGTAGTTAGAGGGCAATTTCAGTCATTAACACGAACAAAAACAGAAGACTAAAAAAAACAACTCCGAACTTACAGGGAAATAAAAATATGGAGGAAGTCGATGACAAGGGCTCGGTCCGAGTCGAGGACGCAAGCAGCGACAGCACGGGGCCGTTCTCCCGGGAAGAAGCACGGAGTCGGCAAAGGGAAGAAGCACGAGGCTCGGTAGGGAGTACTACCGCCGCCAAGAGGAGCGGGCGCCACCCCGGCGCGTGCACACGGTCCTCCGCTCGACAGTGAACGTGGCAACCCGTATGGATGGCCTCATACAGCTGATACAGGCCAAATACACAACAGTGTACATCCAGGTACCCAGTGGGGAACAGCGCCACCACTCGTGGAGGAGCCGCCATCTCCTCCGCGCCCACCGGACAGCCCGGAGTCGGTTGCACAGAGATGTGCGGAAGACGGAGCCTCGTCGAGATGGGCGACTCCGACACTATGGACGGCGAGCGAGGAGGAAGAAACCCCGGCTGGAGAGATGGACGATAGATCCCCGTCACGGGGGCGGGACGACGGCAGGGAGCGTTGTCCCTCCGTCGACAACCCCGCCCCGGAGACCGCGGCGCGGGATGGATTGGAACAGGAGCACGTGAATGTGTCGAGGAGGCGCGATGAAACAGTTCGGGTCGAAGACGCGAGCCCTGAGGAGAATGGCACCACAAACCCCATTCCCCGTCGCCGAACTAGCGTCGACGTCGCGAAGGACCGACAGCCGGAATCCGCCAGGATTACGCTGCGATATACGCCGGGCACGGTCGAAAACCGACGCTTATCGCACGCGTCTCAGTCCAGCGCAGAATGCCCGACGGGTCACGGTCAAGCAGCCGAGCGTAGGCGTCATCGGCGACGACGACGAGGACGACCGGTTTTCGAACGCAAATCGGACCCCCCTACATCCCCACCAGTCAAGGGAAAGCAACAGATGGTACCGAAGGTCCGTCCACGCATCGGCAGCGCCGAAAGAGAAGTAAGTCCAGGAGCGGCCAAGAGCGCAGTGAACGCCGAGATGAGTCGGCGGAGACTCGTTCCAGCGAGGAGAGGCGCCTGTTGGCAGACATGGCCGAGTTGCTGGACGGATGGGAGGTAAGCCTCGAGGAGGCACTCGGCGAAGTGGACGTGGAGTCGAGGAGAATGCTGCCGTTAATCCCTATCGGCTGGAGAGTACACCCTGCCGGTACGGAGCTGACTGCGGTGGTGATCCAGCTGCTGAGGCGGGATGTGGAGACACGTAGACGGCGGCATAGGAGGACCCGCTTCCAGGTCGCGGCGGGGGAACAGGTCTATACGGTGACCGTCAACTCATCGGGGGGCGTAATAAAATGGAAATGAAATGGAATTTTGTTGTTATGGATTTTGATTTTTTGTAGTTATTAAAGTTATATTTTGAAATCATTCTTTATATTTCAGTTGTAGGACGTAAGTTGATATTAGTTGATTATTATTAGGCAGTAAGTAGAATAAGCGTTAGTTTGTAAGGTAGCACTAAGTAGTTAATAATTAGATGTAAGTGCCGCAGCGATTAGCTTTAGAAAGTAAGCGAAATTCAAATGAGTGGGCGGATACGCGATCAGCAATGCAACCGTGCAGCTCGATAGCTCGCGGTGGTGAATTGCATTGCTGGTCGCGTGGTGAAATCTGCACAGCGGTAGAAGAGGATTGAAAGCTGCTCAGATTTCAGTCAGTCTGGAGCTCTCGATGTGAGCAGACGCGTTCAAAAGAGAAAATAAAATTGATTAGCAAATATAAAGGTTATAAGGCGACAAGGTTAATAAAGTAAGGATATGCACGTAGAGATGTTTGCGTATTTATTCGTAGCTAATTTATTAATCAGTTTAATAGTTTACTAATCATAACTAATCACAATAACACTAATAGGTAGTTAGAAAGAGGTCACGACCCGTTCGCCGGAAGGTCAAAACTCTGGCAGTAAAATCGCGTGGTCTTGAGTGAACGCCGGCGGCAACGCTGGACGTTCCTCGATCCGCGGTCTACCAATCGTAGTGGCCCCACTACCGCCCCA